>NC_082651.1:93323581-94586438 GCF_028023285.1 Balaenoptera ricei
TTAAAAAATGTATGAATTAGAAATAAAGTATATTTTAAATGGTAGAAAGAAGACAACATATGAAAAATAATTTTAGAAGCATATATGATCAATGTATAAATAAAGGAACAGTTTTCTAGAAAGAAAAAAAAATCATAGGGAAAGTAGTTATCCAAAAAATTCAAAAGTTTCTCAAAGCTGAAGGGAAACCCAACTCTTTAAATGGAAAGTATTGGATTCATTTTAAGCAGGAGAAGTGGGAATTTTCAGAATACTAAGGATAAGAAGAAATCTTAACCATCGCGAGAGAAAAACATAGGTGACTTAAAAGGAACAGAATTCAGAGTGGCAATGGATTTCTCATAAGTATCAATAGTACTAGAAGACACTGCAAAATTATGTTACTTTTTGAAGAAAAGTATTATTTTTAAGACATATTTCTCATTCAGGTACACTATCAAACAAATGTAAGCGCTTAACAAAGACATCTCCAGGTTTGAGACACAAATAGTTTACATCCTGCATTGTATCTTCCGAAGTTACATAATGAAAAGCCCGGAAATTAATGTAGGAGTAAACAGAGAAAGAAGATACAGGATCTAGAAAATCATAGGAAAGCACTAAAGATAAGTTCCAGAATGAGGGCTGGTCGCCTGGCGTTCAATCAGTCCAGACTATGACGATAGTGGAGAGTGCCAAGGAAATAACAGAATGCATGAAAGATTCCATAAAAAAGGAGTGCATGACTGAAGCATTTGCATACACATATATAATAAAGGTAGAGTTTGCTGCACATATTGGCAGCAGACAGCTCCCTTTCCTGGCTCTGTATTTCCAAGTGAAGCAACATCATTGCAAGCAATACTGTTTGTCTTCCTATCCTTTCACTTTCTCTTCCCTAGAGGTCTTATCTGATTGGTAGAGAAAGAATTAGGTCACTCTCTTCTGCTTTTTTCTCATTGAGTTCAGCCTATTTATAGAAGCATGAACTGTGGTGTGTCATCTTTCATAAGTTTACTTGTAAAGACTCTGCCCAGGTATGAGTTTCCCAGCACTGCCTGAGAATGACTGGATATGTGTATCTAATTTACAAGTTCATTATTGTGTGCTCATTCAGCTAAAACACCACAGCTCCATTAAAACACTAAGAACTCCAATAAAGATAATTTTCAAAGTTCTTTCTCTCTCTTGCTCTCACTTCTAAAGTTCTAAAGTCAGGTGGTTAGAGGTGTGTTACACTGTGGGGCTCCTAAACCTGAACAGCAAGGAATAAATGTAGTTAGAAACTTCACGTAAAACAAAAGCTATAGAAGAAGTAATATCTAAATGTAGACACTATTTGGCTATTAGAAAAGCAATGTTAGTGGTGGTCATTATGTTGTCCTTGTTTGTTGCTAGTGTTAACTTGTAAATTTGTCCACAAATTATGAAAGCCTAACAGCTCTATAATGGAATGGAAATATTCTCAACACTAACAATTAAAAATCTAATGAAAATAAATCGATAATCAACAATACATTTATAGCATTTAGAGATACATAAAAAAAAAACTCACCACAGAAGTAATTAAACATGTTTTTCTCTTAGGAAATGGGGAGGAATGGAAAGGGGAGTATTCCTTTTCATTTTGAGTTCCTTAGTGCTATTTAATATTTTGTTAGCCTGATTCATTTCTTAGTTTGAGGCTAAAAGACCATAATATAAGAGATTAAAAAGTTTCATAAGAGCAATATTGATTTTGAAGAGATGTGTATCAGATTTATAGGATGCATAACTCTGTTACAATCTGGCAAGGAGTGTCAACAGAAACAAATCTGAATTCCTATGAAAGTCATTTAGGCAGGACAAACTACTCCAGGACTTTTAAACTAGGAGTGATTTAATACAGGGGAACAGGTGCTTCCAATATCCAGAGAACACTCAAAGAGAAGGCTTCAGACTGGACCTCCTGGAAAGACTTCCACAGCATTTCAATCCTGTCTCCCTCTGTGAGTGATGTAATGAGGTCGCTCATAGTCTCTGCCAAAATTAAGACTCTGCTGCCTCTCGAAACCCAGGAAGGTTGAAGATGTGTACCGGGAAGTTGGCTTTTTTTCCACTGCTGCATCAAAACTGTTTCTTGTACCAGGAAGCTTGGTAATGGACAGTGGAACACTTATTCAACCAAACTTCACTTTTCTACAGCTTTGCCAATAGTAGCACTAGACTCTTAGGAGTCTAGAATAAATGTTAAAAGCAGGATATAAAATATAATATTGAAATCTTAAATAATTAAATGTCATCAAAAATGTGAAACAAAGAAAAAAATCATCAAGCTGATTTTTAAGAGATTGAAATGTCAATCTTGAAAATGAGCAATATGTCACACTTCTAATTGTTCCAGAAATGCTGGAGTCTGGAAGAAATATCCAATAAATGATGTTATTTTCACTGAGGATGTTTAGAACATATTAAGAAATAAAGCAAGATTGAGTGTCAAATGGGCCTTTGAACCCATCCTCAGGCTTAGGAAACTTGACTTCACTTGTCAAGCAGTGCAGGACCCAGCCAGGCTTCAGGATGGAGGACCTCCGGCCTCCTCTAAGTTGGAGTCCAACAGCAGAACTGACTTTAAAATGCCAGCCGTAATTCTTTTACCAAATATCTGCCCATGGAATTTACTCCATTACCTTTCTTTGTGGCAGTGTCAGTAGAGGGATAGAAAAGTAGCAGTGTGAAATACCAATAGCTCCCATCAATGTGAAGAGAACCAGGAATGGTGAACAGTTTTTTCCTCCCTCAACAGTTATATAATAATAGAGACAAAAGGTAGCAATATTTGAATAGATTACAAGTGAGAAATTGGAGAAAAGCATGAGCCTTCAGAATTTGGAGGCACAAACGATTCCATGTATAATAAATAATTCTACATATTTTAGGTTAGCTTCAGAGCACTAAATATGGAGATCTTAAAAACTGCCAGAAAGGAAAGATCGATTATTCATTAAAAAAAATAGCTATTAGTCTGGTCAATTTCACAAGAGCCAGAGAATCTTTAAGAATAGTAACTTAAAGTTGTTGAGAGACAAAAAAAACTAAGAAAAAATTCTCTTAATTTAGAACCAAATACACATTGACCATATGAAGAGATTGTAAACCTCAATAGTAACCACAAATATTAAGATTGAAACAAAAGTGAGGGACTTCCCTCGTGGAGCAGTAGTTAAAAATCTGCCTGCCAATGCAGGGGACACAGGTTCGATCCCTGGTCCGGGAAGATTCCACATGCTGCGGAGCAGCTAAGCCCGTGCGCCACAACTACTGAGCCCGTGCACCACAACTACTGAAGCCTGCATGCCCTAGAGCCTGCATGCCACAACTACTGAGCCTGCGCCCTGGAGCCCGTGAGCCACAACTACTGAGCCTGCGTGCTTCAACTACTGAAGTCCACATGCCTAGAGTCCATGCTCCACAACAGGAGAAGCCACCACAATGAGAAGCCTGCGCACCACAATGAAGAGCAGCCCCCGCTCACCGCAACTAGAGAAAGCCCGCGCACAGCAACGAAGACCCAATGCAGACAAAAAAAAAAAAAAAAAAAAAAATTAAAACAAAAGTGAGATACCTCTTTACAATAATCAAATTCAGACCTATAAAGATAGACTGTCAAATCTGGCACCCCCAATTTCTATATAAAGTAAGGTATTGGAAGAGTCAGCTTTGGGACTGTCATAAAGGTTTTCATATACATGAAAATAAGACAAGTGTCTCAAAAACAAGAACAAGAATTATTATATGCTAATTTCTTTGTGTTCTTAATTGTGATTAAATTTTGGATATTCTCATTTTTAGATATTTAAATTAGAATTGGCATTTTTATTGAGAAATATAAGATTTTAAAAATTTTTATTGAAGCATAGTTGCTTTACAATGTTGTGTTAGTTTCTACTGTACAGCAAAGTGAATCAGCTATACATATACTTATATCCCCCCATTTTTGGATTTCCTTTTGGATTTAGGTGACTGCAGAGCATTAGTAATCTATTTTATATGCAGTATCAATAGTGTATATATGTCAATCCCCATCTCCCAATTCATCCCACCCCCCTTTCCCTCCTTGGTGTCCATACGTTTGTTCTCTATGTCTGTGTCTCTATTTCTGCTTTGCCAATAAGATCATCTATACCATTTTTCTAGATTCCACATATATGCATTAATATACGATATTTGTTTTTCTTTTTCTGACTTACTTCACTCTGTATGACAGACTCTAGGTCCATCCACGTCTCTACAAATGACCCAATTTTGTTCCTTTTAATATCTGAGTAATATTCCATTGTATATGTGTACCACATCTTCTTTATCCATTCCTCTGTTGATGGACATTTAGGATGCTTCCATGTCCTGGCTATTGTAAATAGTGCTGCAATGAACACTGGGTTCATGTGTCTTCTTGAATATGTTTTTTTCTGGGTATATGGCCAGTAGTGGGATTGCTGGGTTGTATGGTAGTTCTATTTTTAGTTTTCTTAAGGAACCTCCATACTGTTCTCCATAGTGATTGTATCAACTTACATTGCCACCAACAGTGCAAGAGGGTTCCCTTTTCTCCGCACCCTCTTCTAATTTATTGTTTGTAGATTTTTTGATGATGGCCATTCTGACTGGTGTACAAAGCTACAGTATTCAAGACAGTATGGTACTGGCACAAAAACAGAAATATAGCTCAATGGAACAGGATAGAAAGCCCAGAGATAAACTCATGCACCTATGGTCAACTAATCTGTGACAAAGGAGGCAAGAATATACAATGGAGAAAAGGCAGCGTCTTCAATAAGTGGTGCTGGGAAAACTGGACATCTACATGTAAAAGAATGAAATTAGAAAACTCCCTAACACCATATACAAAAATAAACTCAGTGTGGATTAAAGACCTAAATGTAAGAGTGGACACTATAAAACTCTTAGAGGAATACATAGGCAGAACACTCTTTGACATAAATCGCAGCAAGACCTTTTTTGACCCACCTCCTAGATTAATGAGAATAAAAACAAAAATAAACAAGTGGAACCTAATTAAACTTAAAAGCTTTTGCACAGTAAAGGAAACCATAAACAAGACAAAAAGACAATCCTCAGAATGTGAGAAAATATTTGCAAATGAAGCAACTGACAAAGGATTATTCCCTAAAATATACAAACAGCTCATGCAGCTGAATATCAAAAAAACAAACAACCCAATCTAAAAAGACCTAAATAGACATTTCTCCATAGAAGACATACAGATGGCCAAGAGGCACATGAAAAGATGCTCAATATCACTAATTATTAGAGAAACATAAAAGCTTTAATTTGGCAATTTTCTATTTGCACAACTGTGTGCTTTGAGCTAGTGGGGCCCACACACTCACTGCTTCAGGAGAATGAATTTTCCTGTTTTGTTTATAAGGAAATTGTCTTGGCATGCTACCATTGTCTTCCCTTTTAAAATTTTCCTGGTTTAGGATTTTCTTAGTTTCTTACTTGTGGGTTATCCTAGTAACTGATCTTCTCTGAATCCCTCCCATTTATCTAATTTCCTACACCTTCGTTTCTGCCAGACAAAGCCTCCATTTACCAGGCAACCTATTTTACAGTTCCAATTTTGTTTTACTTAAGAAATAAAGAAAATAATAGTTTTTTGTTTTGTTTTGTTTTTTTCCCTATAGTGTGCTCACATTGGTTAGGTGTGTTTGAAGTGTCTAATGCATAGACTTATTTTTATAGCTGAAGTGAACTTCAGAGTCCCACTTTCCCACTTTACTTATAGGGAGCTGAGTTTTATGTCTCCATTCTTTCATTCAACAAAAAATGATTTAGCCAGTTTAGCCATCATGATGTAAGCTAGGCACTAAAAATGAATAAATGTGGTGCATGTTATATGAAGGGGTTGGGGTAAATGCAAGCAATAAGCAATGATGCACAAAGTGCCATAATATTATTTGGTATAAACGAGGTACAGAAAAGGCACAAAAGGGTTGGTAAACAATTTGAATGCAGGGATTTTAGAAAGATCCAGGGAAAAGTATGGTCTCTGTGCTAAGTATGAAATAATGCCTAGACGTTAGGAAGGCCAACAAAGGGTACGGTTTAAATAATTCCCCTCAAAAATTGTTTTTAAAAAAATATCCAGAGATATTGCAGGGAGTTTATTAGCACTACGACATGGTAGAGATGAGGATAAGGATGAGCTATTGAGGGAGAAGGAGTTGAGCAACATAGTCTTAGAAGGCTTTGAATGTTATGCTGATTTTTCTATCATTCCATATAGGAGTAAATGAAATAAACAAAGGGGGACATGCTGAATACTACATAGCTGTTCCAGAAACAGCGATCAGACTAAGACTTTTTATCTACATTCTCATGGATTTTTCACTGCTCCACAAAAGAACTATTAATGTTTCTGAATGCAAGTTTGTGTGCCCTACACACAGTGAGGCCAAACAATACTGGAACATTGCAGTTTGAGCAAAAAAAAGGTTTAATTGCAGGGCCATGCAAGGAGAATGGTGGGCTCATGTCCCCAAAGTCCCAGACTCCCAGAAGGGTTTCAGCAAAGCATTGTTAAAGGCAAGGTGAGGGAGGGGCCTGGCTGGCCGTTGCAAACTTCTTGGTATAGAAATCCTTTGTTCTTGCAGCTGACCACTTAGGTCAGGTCACGATGTTCCTGTAAACCTCCAACAAGACAAATGTTATTCTCTGTTCTGCAAATTTTTGTCTCTATATGAATGGAAAGTTTTACACTCTTAAATGTCAGAGCCTTGAGAATGGGCTATCCTGTATATTTCAGGCTATAAGCAACATTCTTAAAGCAAAAGCAATAGAATACAAAGGTTAAAGTAAAAGAAACAGACCTAATATGAAGTCAGATTTGTTCTTCCCCATTACATTACATTTGCCAGGAGTCAGAAAGACAGACCACAATTAAAATTTTCAAGTGGGCACGCTTTCTTTTTATGAACTCTGGTCTTCAAATCTTACATTCTTTATTCTGACTTTGGACACTTTCCAACCACTGGGGCTTGCATTGAGCTGGACACATTTCTGGGGTTTGAGGAAATAGCCTATTGCTCTACCTGATTGATGGAGGAAATAAACAGAAGGCAATTTGTTCTTTCCTTGGAGAGCCAGACAGTAGCCACTGTAATGTGCAATTTAAGATGAGGGAGATGTCGGGGATAGGACAATGGATGGCGCAAGCCAAAAACTTTCCCAGTGGCAGGAGGGAAATTGTAAAAGCGCTTACTGCTCATTTGCTGTGAAACCAGAAAAGCCATTTTCCCTTCTGCCTTTGATGTGAATTTATCCTTTTCAAATAAGATCTAATACATGTATTAATGATTATGCCATTTGTGGTTTTTTTTCTTCTAGCTAGTGTTTCTATGTTTAATAACATGATCTTTTTAACCTTGTATCCTACATGAAGTTACAATTTTTCACATCCCACAGTTGGGCTACATAATTCAGATAATAAAATTTACTAACAATTATTAACTGTTAACCATGTGTGAGACACTTTCTAAGCCACTAAATGAATTAAATCATTTAATTATCACAACAATTCACTGAAACTCTTACTCTTTAACAATTTTAGGAAGAGAACACACACAGTCAGCAGGATACCTAGAGCTATTAATTTGCCTAAGGTGGTAATGCCATTATAGGTATTCTGTCTTTAGAGCTTGTGTGTTTGACTACAAAATCTTGTTGATTTTTAAAAGGCTAGAACTTAAAGATAACTATTAGGAGAGCTAGTCTAATAAAAAACATTTTAGTATCTGCAATTTTTAGATAGTCAAAAAATTCGTTGGTAGCAAAGCCAGGAATAGAATCCAGGTCTCAATCCTGAGTTGACAGGTTTTTACTCTGTATGATACTACTGTTTGCCTAATAGGTGCATGCATTCATGAACACACACTCACAAACATGCATTTAATGCAGCTGTTTATAAATGACCTTTACACAGACTGGAAATCTATAGTAGGCATGAAGCTTGATAATTTTTTTCCTTAAGAGAAATAATGGAATATTTAGTGTATTAATTGAGTATTTTGAAAACAAAGAGACAAACATGATAAATAAGATCTGGGAAAAATGGCATTGTATTTGGGGGAAATGCAACTTAGAAAATGATAAATCCCTATTTATGGGCCTTATGAGTGTACTCACACAAACTCACAGATATGTATATACCCAGATATACTAACATATGTAAAACCTAGACATATGTATACTCAAGCATCACACACATATGTACCTATTTGCATACATCCATTTATTAGCTATATTCCATCTTGTGGGAATGTGGGAATATATGTCTGTGTTTGTGTATATTTATGTATATGTATGTTTGTGTGTGTATATGTGCATATGTATATGTATATTTAAGTGGTAGTAGATTTATTGAGGATTTACATTCTCATTAGAAACAATGATATTTGTCTACATCTAAGGCAGGTGCCATGAGGCAAAAAAGAGCAAAGGTTTTTGTAATTAGAAGAACATACATTCAAGTTCTGATTCTTTAATTATATTACCTTATGAAAGTCATCTAACCAATAAGTCCGTTTTTCTCATCTGTAAAATGGTGAAATTCATCCCTAAATCATTGTGTTGGTTTTCACTGAAAACTACACAAGGAGATACATGTCATAGAAAGAAAGAATAGAGTATATAAAATATGTATTACATGTATTTTAAATAATTGAAAACTTATCCCAATCACACCTTTGGGAAAAGATGTTCATTACTTGTTGATTGCTTATCTTTAACTTTAGATACTTGACCTCCAATTCACTCACACATCCACCTTTTAGAACTATGTTTCTTCTTTTTCAGCATATTCTAAATAAATCATGATAAAAAGAAGACTCCCACACCCATAGGTATTTATATTTATACAAGATAAAATACTTTAAAATAAATAACAGAATCTTAATGATGAAAAGTTAAGCATAATTTAATAACGAACAAGTATTTTAGATATCTGGGCTTTATGTATCCCCTGAAGATCCCACAGACTCTTCCCTCTAATAAATAGAAGGCTACAGACTCTCAAATTGATACATGAGGGTGATCAAAAAACTCTATAGGAACAGAAGGACGGGGCCCTTTACCCACTTCGGAAACAAGATTATGGAGGTTCAGCAAGGGCTTCTAGAAGGAGTGACCACTTAGGCTAGCCTCATTCAATGCTATATAGACTCTCTTGTCCTGCTCCACTGGCCTGGAAGCCTCTTAGGCTGTGTAAGTGAGTGAGAAGGAAACATTTGTCATGGTGTTAGAGCCATTAGAAAGTATATATTTGGGTTCTATTTTGTTATAGCCATTAGTCTATCCTAGTTTTATTTATTTATTTTTATCTCAGTTTAATTTATAACTTTATTTATATCCTAAGTTTTATCCTAACTTTAAGTTAGTATTAAATTACTTTATAAATATATCTACTTATAAATATTGTTTACTTATATAGTATTTATTGTTTAGTTATTAGTATTTATTATTTATTTATAAACACTACTTTCAATATTACTATTAAAGTATTAAATATTTACATAAATATAAACATATATGTAAATTGCCCTGAGTTACAGCATTTCATTGAATAAATATATTCGTAAGTAACACTTGTACATGTAACCGCATAGAAATTATTCAATAACGTTCTGAGCAGATTTTGGAGGGTAATATATAATTCCTGAAATACCTAAGCATGTCCATGGAAAGGAGAAAATATATATATATTTACATACATATATATGCATTTCGATGCTTTTGTGCTATGATATGTAGAATTCTTTTGTGGAATACAGCATTAAAAAAGAATAAACTAGAACTACTTAAGTCAAGATGGGTGAATTTCACAAACATAAAGTGAAAACAAACAAAAAAATTGCATAAGTATAGATATATTAGATCTCTTTTTATTCTAAATTGCAAAAACATTAAAACATTCACATACACAAATACATTTATGTTAATATTTTGTACATATATAGCCAAACTATAAGTACAACCAAAGGAATTATTTAAGATTTCAGGCTAATGGTACTATCTGGGCTCTAGTGAGGGGTTGGGTTAAGGAGGGCAGAGGTATTTTAACAATCTTGATGATACTCTTTGTTTAAAAAAAGAGTATTTGTTACATGGGTATTTTTTTAATGCTTTTTATGTTGAATACGATTTAAATATTTTCTATCACTGAAATCTTCCATAATAACAGTAAATTTATAATATATGTAAGGTATATACTACAGTGCCTGGCATATAGTAAATTCCCAGTGAAGTTCATTTCTTTAATGAGTTATATTCTACAAAAGTACAAGATTATGAGGAGTCACATCCAAGTGCAATGCGCCACAAAATAGCTTATTGGACGGCGCTAAAGCCATGTAGTCAGAGACCAAGATTCATCTTTATGCATTAATGTCTTCAGTACCTTGAACTTGCCTCTGTTAAACCACATGACAATTTGTAGTGTATCCACTTCACCATGTCTTACGTTACATTCACCTCTGTGCTTTTCCTTTAGGTCTCTCCAGGGCATAGCACTTTTCTGTATATATAGAACATACTCTGTAAATGCTCATTGAATGAATTCACAAGCCAGTGAGTGAATAAAGTTGTATTTTTTTCTTTTTTTTAACTAGGTCTATTAACTTGAACAAGCTATTCCTTCCCTTTCCGCATTACTTTCTTTATTTCTAAAATTAATAGAATCCATGCCATGGTCTCCAAGATACTGCCAACATTGAGATTCATCATATTGTTACATTTCCAGGGACTCTCCAAAAGAAATGCCAGTTTCTTCTATTATAGCAACAACGTTTTAATTTTTTTTCAAACGTACAGAATTTTTTTTGAATTATACTGAAAGTAGAGTCCTTCTTAACTAATATCACTAATTGCAGGCATCACAATAGCACAGCCCATCCTTAACCTCACATTAGGAGAAAAGGTCTAATGTTCATTACCAGATCCCAAAGCAGGGAATTTATAGCTGGCCTCAGAGGGAAACTCAGCTTACCTTGTGATGCATTTTAATTCAACAGCTGTTTAAGTGGATGTTACATGAAAAGTATTGTAAGAGATAGAAGGGATGATGAGATTTTGTGCAGTGAATGCATAGAGCTAGACAGCATCTTTTGAGATCATATAACCAGGGCTCATTTTGCAGAAAAATTTTAAATCGTGCCAGTAGGGCTATACTGGCTTTCCAGAGTCAGCTGGCTGCTTTCTGCATGGTTATAAATCACTTAGCATTTCTGTTCCTCCATTTCCTTGTAAATTAAAATAAAGACCTGCTCTTGACCTCTCATTTTCTTTTATGAACAATCTCAGGTTTATCACCTGCAAAACAGAGAAAATAGTATGTCTCATACACTAATTGTGAAAATATTCTGTGGAAAGCTCCTGTTACGTTGCTGTGCTATAGTTGATAGGGCCACCGTGGTTATTGTTGTTGTTATTGTTCTAGTCATTATTTTTAGATAGCTGTGATATTCTCTGTGGCATCCCTTTCCTTGGCACTAGATAGGGTGAAAACAAGATTGTGAACATTCATAAGAGCCTCATTTTCCTTGGAAAACTCATTATCCATACTCTTGTTATAGCTATCTCTTTGCATGTAGGGGCACATGTATGCGAGCATCTCACAAAAAATCAATAATTCTCCCAAAATCAATAATAATTTCATCCCTAATATTTTATATACTGTATTATATTGGTAACTCCTCAAAATTCTTGTTTCAGACTCTCCATCTTACCACAAGGCTGAACAAGACTTAATATCCCCAGCTTTGATTTAGCACATTATGTTAAGCATTAGAAATGAGTGTAATGACACCAAAGGAGAAAAAACATACTTGTTATGAACTGAATGTCTGTATCCCCCCCGAAAAGTCCTATGTTACAATTTAATCCCCAACGTGATGGTATTTGGAGGTGGGGCTTATGGGAAATTATTAGGTCATGAGGGTGGAAGTCTCATGAAGGGGATTAGTGCCCATATAAAAAGAGGCCAAAGAGCTAGCTTGCCATCTTTCTTCCACGTGAAGTTACAGTAAGTCAGCCGTCTCACTCTGGAGGAAGGCTCTCACCAGAACCCGACCTTCCTGATACCATGATGTTGGACCCCCAACATCCAGAACTATGAAAAATAAATTTCTGCTGTTGATAACGTACCCAGTTTACAGTAATTTGCTATCAGAGCCTGAGCCAAGACAATGCTTGAACAGAAATCTACAGAATTATTTCCTTGCATACACAATATAATGCTGTGATGGTTCTCTAGCATTTCAGAATTTCTTGTTGTTTCATGAGTGATTCTGACATATTTCTCTAGAGTAGCTTTTCTCTTCTCTGATGTAACACCTCATTAGTCACTTGGTCATGTTTAAATCACACTCTAATTCCCCAGTTGACAAAGCAGGTCAAAAATAAAATAAATTCACAATCTTGAAAATCCTGAAAATTATATTGTATCAAAAAATATCACAACAAATCACAGACTTTGTCAAATTTATTCCATATAATATCTATTTTCTCTATTTCACTAAACATTTCTTATTTGGATAAATTCAATAAATAATAAATTATTATCTTATGAAAATAAATGTTTACTATATCTCACAGGCACCTCAGGGGTCAGTGGCTGAAGGAAGGGCACAATCTTTTTTTTTTTTTAATTAATTTTTATTGGAGTATAGTTACTTTACAACTTTGTGTTTGTTTCTTGCTGTACAGCAAAGTTAGTCAATCAGATGTATACATATATATACTCTTTTTTTAGATTTCCTTCCCATCTAGGTAACCACAGAACATTGAGTAGAGTTCCCTGTGCTATACGGTAGATTCTCATCAGTTATCTATTTTATACATAGTAGTGTATATATGTCAGTCCCCATCTCCCAGTTCATCCCACCCCCTTGGTAACCATAAGTTTGTTCTCTATATCTGTGAGTCTATTTCTGCTTTGCAAATAAGTTCATCTCTACCATTTCTCTAGATTCCACATATAAGCAATATTATATGATATTTGTTTTTCTCTTTCTGACTTATTTCCATTGATCTCACTCTTACTAATTTTGACATAGCAAAAGACATTGGTCTCTCTAAATTACATCAATTATCTGGAAATAACGAGGCCTGGGCTACTGTCTGCTTAGCCTGGGCCTGACAGGAATGACAATAAAAGGAATTTCTTAGAAAAATAGCTAGTTATGCTGGAGAGAAACTTTCATTTGAGGTTTAGGTTAAGGTCCCAAAATTCCAAAAGAGAAATCACCAGCTACCTCTTAGGTGAGAAATACTTCTTCTCATGACTCATGAACCTCAGCAAATCTGCTGCAGAGATTTCAATGATCTATTCAATCCTCGCCTAATAATTTATTTCACAATTAGTGAGAGTATGAGCAGAATAGAAACTTGACTCTGTGAGGATACATGAAGGTTATATATAGTCAATATAGAAATGTGTATTAAAATTTAAAAAGTAATGTTACTATTGAGGAATTCTCCCTTCACTAGTTTCATTTTGTCTAATTAGCCTTTTACAAAACCATTTGTGCTTAAGATAAGAATATGCTGTTGGCACAAATTGTGAAGGTAGAAAATAGAAAATAATAATCATCTAAAGTCATTCACATTAGAATTATGCCTGGTGTAATAGATGGTTGGTTAGGAGGAGAGAGAAATAATAGACACATAAATAGACATTGGAAAGAGAAAAGTAAAGAAGGACTTAAATATTTGAATACTGACTAGATTTTGTTTTAAGGATCGTAGTGTAATTTATTTAAATCTTTGATGTTTTACTTAACATCATATAATTAACATTATATATTTAATATTAAGGAATAGAGGCAGATATTATTTCAAAGAAACTCATTTTCATTTTGGTTTTGCATCTATTCCTTTTGCACTTTTATTGACTGTGTATTTTTGCTTAGTGATACTGAACATTCACAAAGATTATTTGATTTATATTTTAAATTGTACTGTCTTTAGGACCTAAACCCAAAACTAATATTCTTTGGTGGCCTTCAGCTTAGAAAACTTGCCTTAGAGCTGTTTTCCAGATTCCTCTGCTGATTCCTGTCCTGGGCTGTTTGTCTGTGATACGTGGTTCAGTTTTCTTTGTTCCCACACACGTGTCAGCAGAGTTTCCATGAACTTACTAGGGAACATAATAAATAATGTAAGCAGTATAAGAATATTAAATGGAATCTTCCAAAGTTAATATAAGAGGCATGTTTTTCCTTGGTGACAGGATATTATAGAGATCATTCTGTCATAGCTATGCTTGTTCTCACACCAACTTCAAAATAAATTATAGACAATAGGATGTGTTAGGTGCTATGTTTTCACTGTGAGTTGAGTAAATCATAATAACACTTAAACTTACATTAATGTTCCCGAACTTATATATTCATTGTGAAACTTCTGAAGCAATAAATAGAGCCCAAGGACCTAACTTAGACCAGGCATTTATACTTTTAACATTCTGTAGAAACAACATTTATATAATCATTTCTCTTATAGCATTTACAGTTGGGTCATGGGTTCAAGGATCAAAAGATGTGAATCGGGGTTCCCTTCCTAGAACTCACTAGCTGTGTAAATTCTGGAATATTACTGACTTCTAAGATGTGTAATTACTTCAACTGTAAAATAAGGATCAAAAATTTTACTTTGAAAGATAATTTCCAGGATTAGGAATGATTCATGTAAAGCACATACCTCAGTTCCTGGCTCAAATTATGGGTGATATTATTATGGTATTTTTAGTAATATTAATTCTGGTACTAATAAAACCTAATGATTGTTGGAGACCATAAGATCTATATCACCAGCAAAAAACTGAATCCAAAGTTAGGAAATATCAAATATCATATTTACATGGAGAATTAAGCTGTCTTCCTCAAAAATATATACCTGCAATAGAGTTTGAAAGATGAATGGAATTCAACATATAGAAATAAGAGGGAGAAACTTCTGGTAAACTCAATAATATACTCAAAGAGAAAGATACAAGAGAAAGCTGGACCATGGTTTGGGAATAACAACAATCCATTATGTCTGAAGATATAATCCATATATCCAAAGCTAAAAAGAAATAATGGAAGTCTTCCACTTATGGCACTATTGGCAGACTGGAAATTATGGGAAAAGAATCAAACACCTAGAAGGAGTATCTTTTAAATGCATAGATGAATTTACGAAAGTAAATTTAATGGAGGCACAAAGGAATAGGAAACTGAAAACTCAATATTAAACTATAGGCTGCCTCAGGAATTTACTGGAAACAAATGTTAATTGAGATAACATCAGGTGACAAAGGCTTGGGCCCAATATATGGTTGAGAGTCAGATTCCTAGACACACGTATTAACCCATGTCCCTCAAAATGCTACATACTTAGTGAAAGAATGCCCTAGGATTAATTTCATTCTTTGGTAAATGTAACACAGAGTAAATGACTCTCTCTTAAGGATTAAATCTGGCTTAAAATAAACAAATAAACAAAAATCTCTTCTAATAAATTGTAATCATCAGACTATCCTCTATTAGTTCAGAATGTGAATCTATATCTATATCTGATCTATATCTATATCCGTGTCCATAATCCCTGTCTATACATACATACATACATGCATGCATACATATGTAAAAGGACAGATTTGCTTCCTGATAAGATTAGGAAAGTTAATATCTTCCACTGGAGCTAAGGTTGGGCAGATTCACTGGTAACCCTTTTTAAAAAACTGGAGTTTCCTAAACTCAGTGTTACTCACCTGTATCATAAAACCATTGTATACACAGCATTTACTTAGAATGACCTCCTTATCACCCAATGGGATTTGAGAGAGTGAGGGCAACCACTGTTAACATGAAGCTCATTCTGCCTTCCATGAGTGCCATGAGTAATAAAGCACTTTGTCTCTGACATAGGAGTCTCCTGTCTTGTGCCACTATCTATGAAATTGTGGCTTCCATGTAATTGTTATGTTACCAGTAGGGTAAAATACAAACTATCTTCAGTTCTTGACAGTATGTACTAGTTGAATTTAGAAGAAGTGACCTTCCTTTTCTAAGATTGTGCATCCTAATTTGTATAATTTGTGGGTTGAATTATACATAAGATTCCATTCAATGCTGAGATTTTTATGGTTTGAGTATTCTAATTATTTCAAAGCTAAATCTCAGGATGCCAAGATGGCAATTGTCATGCCCATACATATTAATTCCCCAGACACGTGGTCAATGGTGTTGTCTGTTGGCCAAGCTAGAGGGCATCACATTTTCAAGATGATAGTTTGTTTTAATCAAGAATTAGGAGACATCCCAAATTTTAGTGAAATTTTGTTCTGTGTTATTTTCCCAGGTGGAGTGAAGCAAGCAGTAGAATGTTGAAGCCTTCTTTGAATAAGAAAGTAAGAGTTAAGGGAAGCAAAGTAGAGAACAATTTGTTTTTCATGTAGCCTCATTTTCATGAAAGTAACTGTGATGTAATAGCGAGACCTTTTTCTTTCTTGTTATATTAATCAACTGTGTATAAAACCATGTTACAAATAAATGACTAACATTTTTAAGCACTTACTAAGTACTAAACAATGTACCCATAAAATACTTTTAAACCCATGACAAATGTTGTAAATAGAACCTTGCAAAGTCATCCTTATCACTGAGGATAAGTGACATGAAATGAAAAGTGTAAGGTCACATACCTAATACTTGAGGTTTATCTAACTTCTGATTTCTGACAAACATGTGGGCTCCTCATTACTCACCTGGAAAGCCTTATTATTTAGATCATTTCTATATTATAGGGTCTCTTAATTCTTTGGTTTCCTCTTGTTTTTCTCTTTTCCCAGAATGTTTCCAGAACAGGACATATTCTGAAGATCTAGAATTTGGAGCTTTGCAATTTCAGAGCATTATTTTCTTTTCTGTATATGTGAAATAGGGAGGGACTCAGTTAACTAAAATTAAAACAAAGCAAAACAAAACGAAGCAAAATCTCACAAGATACTGCTTAAGAGTCAAGGGACCTGGCTTCTTCTACCAGCTGTGCAATTGCTGAAGGACTATTTCTGAGCTTTGCTTGAAATGAGAATAATTACAAAAGAATTGCCACTAGGTTCATGCAGAAAAAGTATTAAAATAACCTAGAAAAGGAAACATTATTCTATAAGTAATATTTTAAGATTAATTTCTTGACTGAATTTTTTTTGGACACAAGAGGAAATATTCATATGCAGACAAAAATAAAGCTTACACAGCTTCTCATTAATCATGTGAACACCTGGAAAAGATAAGCATCCTAGATTTTAGGACCTATTGTTTTCCACAAGAAGTACTTACTATTAACTTACTATTCTAGGGACTGGGTTTTTAAGATAGTTCCATTTCTCTGCCAGTAGGAGAGAAAGCATACCACAGTCGAATCAGTCTTTCTTTAAACTTTTTATCTCTGATGCACCTAACATTTCCTTATAGCCCTTGTAGTAGAAAGAGTGATGAAAAGAGAGTCAGATGACCTAGTGCTAGTCTTTGATCTGCTGTTAGCAGGTATATGACATTAAACAAACCACCTGCTATCTGTGAGCTTTGCACTTTTCATCTGCAAAAATGATCATTAATACCAACAGTAATATATTTATTAAAGTTTCCTGGAAGTCACAAGACACTAAAAATAAATTCTGTGTTTTAAAATAGTTTTTCATAGTAGTTATATATTATATATAATAAATATACTAATTAATATTTCATATACTATATAAAGCATATGTATTGTTTGTAAGAAAATGTTATTCCTCAAGAGCCTACAACTTAAAAAAATTGGTAGGTGAAAGCAAAGCTTAAATGTTTAAAACAGGTGTCCCTAGACTCTTCTTTAACGTTGCCAACTGCTCACAAGGAACTGGTTTCCAGCTTTCGTAAAATGCATGATTAGCAGAGACTGTGAACTTCGTTTTGCTTCCGTATAATTTTGATTTATGTTTCTGGCCATTACCCATATTATATTACTTTTTCACAGATTATTTTTTAAGTCATGACCACTCATTGCAACTTAACCTAAGTAATTACCCGAAACACAGAGATTTTTTTTAAGATTTTGCACAAATAATGCATAAAGAAATTTCTCTTAGCAATGTTTAGAATAACAAATTAAGTGTGGGGAGGGGCTAAATTGACAATAATAATTAGGGAAATTCAATAAACTATATGTGTATATACATTCTTCACTTGGAATATTATACATCCAAAATAACATTGTTTACAAAGAATTTCTAATGATATAAAAGAATACCAAAAGCATGTCAAGGGAAAAAGTGATCCAAAATTATAAGATTTCAAGGAGAGTGAAGTCTACTTAGTTTTTAGGACTATACATATTGAATAGACAAATCTGAATTTGAATCTCAATTCTACCAATTACTAGTTAAATTATTAGGATGTTAGTATCTCTGATCCCATTTGTCTCATCTGTAAAACAGAAGTAATAATACTTTCTTCAAAGGGATTTTATGAGGATACCTAGCTCAGTGCTTGCTTTAAAAGCATCATTCAAATGAAAGTTAATCATTTTCAGTATTACCATTGTTCTTATTATGTTGAGTACCATGGCAAAACAAAACAAAACAAAACAAAACAAAACACTACCAGAATAAGAGAAAGAGAGTTAGAGAGCTAATTCTTGTTTTTCTACAAAAGTATTTTCTTTAGATAATATGTAAAGCCAATAAGCAAGAAAAATGCATATAAACATTATTTAGAAATATGGGGTAAATATCAGGATAAATAGCTGAAACCACTGAAAGCTGCTGCTCTTCTGGAACAAGAACTGTCGGCAGACAGAGGTGGGTCAGGTCATTGCTCTTATTATCAGCTTTGTAGTTCAATTTGTACCCCATTGCACATCTATCACATGGGTAACAATGAAAATTACATTTGAAAGAGAAATGCATTAGATGGTGGAACCGAAAAATCTAGTTCAGGATCTTAATGCACTAGGACAGTTGTTTAGAGCCTGGAATTGCCAAATTAAAGCAGCTTGATGCTAGAATGCTGTGACATTTTCTGAAAAGAAAACCAAATTGAATCAACTATGCTTTTACTTGAATCTTTTTATTATTTAAAATATATGTGTACAATATATCTAGACAATATCTCTCCCCACCACTCTTTCCTTCTCTCCCATCCCTCCCAGAGTTAACCATCAATGGGGAAGTTAGTGTTCCCCCTGATGTGCAAGCTTTCAGACCTGTCATGCATAAAATATCAATAACACTGTTTCATGCTTTAAAACTTTTTGGAATCTTCCTATACTAACTTTTTGAAGTTTATCAATGTTGGTAAATATAGATCCAGTTGAGAAAACTAAACCAAAGTATTTATCAGTATTGGTGGTAATAATATGAGTGGTAGGTATTTCCTTTCCTTACTCTTCTTCATTATCCAAAGTTTTCAAAATGGACACCAGCCCTTACTATGTCTTTTTCCATTTGCTATGGAGATCTCTCTGAAGCAATGCAGCCATGATAAGGAAAGTGAGGAAACCAGGAGGTCATGTATTAGTTCGTGGAATGTCACTTAGAGAAGGCAGTCTTAAGCCCAAAGTTTTCTATTTAGCTTTGATGATATAATTACCATCTCATTAGCCAGAAGTTGTTGGAAGAGACATTCTGCATGGGTGAAAACCATGTCAATATTTAGCTGGCATTAGTTGAGTCTCTTCACACTGAGGGCTGCACTCTTCCAGAATCATTCATTAGAAGCCTAGCCAAGTCAGCACCATTCATTAACTGTCTCTTTACTGAATAGGAAAAATGAATGGAGCCCTTCAATCTGACGTTAATAAATTGTAACCATTTGGGAAAATATTCAAATGGAAAATGTTGAGGTTCATCATTAAAATTATATTTGATGACTTGGGTTTGTTCTGGCTCATTTAAAGATATAATTTTCACAGGACTTTATCCCTGATGGTGGGTAATAATAGGTACTCTAACCAAATCATAGGGTGAGTTTAACCAGGACTCACTGGGACCAAGAGGCACATTTATAGAATAAATATGAAAGCTGAAAGTACCCCTGTGGAACATCTAAGGGAAGAATTTCTCAAACTTCTAAGAGTTAATCTGTTTTTTCTTCTAAAAAAGTAGAATTAAACAAACAGGCAACTATAGTGGCCCCTATTCACCTCATTTTACAGATAGGAAAGTTAAAGATCAAAGAGAAAAAGCAAGGAAGTTACTACAATTTTTCCTTCAGAGTTCAATGATAGTCTATCAGAAAGAATTACTTACGTTTCAAGTCCTTTGGTAGCATTTAGAAACACTTTCTTTATAAGTAAGTAAGTACAGATAGACAGTAATATATTACTTTTACTTCGTATGTCTGTAATAAAGTGGTTTGCAATATGTGCAATGTGTATATCATTTAGATCAGGATTAGAGACAGATGTTTCGCAAATAAGGTGACACTTGAAGTGGGCTTTGAAAGATGAGTGTATATTGCATCCAAATGTGTTATTTCTTTTTGCATCTTTTATTTCAACAAGTCTGTGACCTTCTTGAGGAAAGAGAAGGTTTATTCATATTGGTACATATAGTGCTTGAATTGGTACATATAGTGCTTGAATGATATCTAGAACAGAGTATGTTGGTACATAATAGTGCTTGAATGATATCTAGAACAGAGTATGTAAATATGGCTTGCCTGTCTCAATTCAAATTGAATTTGAGTATGCACATTGACACATCTGAATGTAATTGAGAAACATCCTATGTGTTTGGCTTCATAAATTTCCCATTTTTTTTCCTTAGTATTCATTGGCTGCTAGATGAATTTTGCCTATGCTGTGGCTATTTTTGATTGGATGATTTTTGTTAAGAGTCTCTGCAAATCACAAATATTATATGTGAAAATAAAAAGCTGCATGGCAGGAGTATTCACAGAACTCAAAACAGTAGGAAATGTCTGTGTAAACATCTAGAAGATTCACATTAAATATCAGCAGATTTCCTTGAAAAAACATAAAATAGCCAGCCATTTGTTCATTCATTCACTTATCAAATATAAACTAAGAGCCTACTCTATGCCAGGAAGAGGTGTGTAAATATCAAAGATGGCCAGTATCCTTTCATGATACTTTTCTCATCTCCCCATAAACAATGTTATTATTATTCATACACTTTAGGCAAGAGGACTGAAGTACATGTCAGCTTTCTATTGTCTTCCAGTTTTCTCTCCACACACAAGTCAGAGCCTTAAGAGGTTGCTGTTGCCACTTATACAAAATTTATTCTAAATTAGTTGTATTTTGCTTTACAAATGTGATTTAGTTGATATGTTGGGATTAAAGCCTTATCCTCAACAGAATCTTTGTAAGTGAGGCATCCTTAAAAGAATTGTATTCAGTTTTTCAATTTTAGCACATAAAAATAATATAATTACACTTAACTGAAATAAAATGAAAATGTAAAATGCAAAAATACAGATACAGAAAATAACATCTTAACTTGTACCCGATATTTTACCAGTGAGGAAACACAGATGCAGAGAAGTTATGCCACTGGCCAATTATTCAAATAAAATTTCAAATTGACGTAAAATCTTCTGTGTATCTTGAATGCATTACTGTCATTTCCCCCACACTGGGTTTCTATGATCTTTCTTTTCCATTTGCAGTCAATCTACCTCTTAGGAGCCAAGTTAATTCTGCTAAACTTCTCTGCTTTGTTCTATCATTTAGATATATTTTACGGTCCTCAAAATATTAAAAGAAAATACTCTGTTTTTCAGGTCAACTCAATTTTATGAGTACATAATTTTACTAGAAATGTTATTCCACTGATGTAATGAGACAGGAATCCTGCCACAGTCTGTCATTACTCAGTGGGCAAGTCTGGCCTGAGCCAGTTGACAGTCACTTAGCCTTGCATTAGTGTGTTAGACAGCTTATTGACTGTAATGATTATTCGATGAGACAAGCTATTAAAATGGATTCTGCCAAAGATGAAGAATAGTGGAAAACTCTCATTTATTTTAATTTTTGTTCCTATTTCCAACTGCTGAGATAAGCCTGCTAACACTTTGATCAGCCAGTATAAGAACAGATATGTTGGCCTGAGGGTCCTGTGAGTGAATGAAAGAGAAAGAAGGGAAAAGGGGCTAGTTTGTGCCAGGCACTACTTAAGTCAATTTTAGTAGATCATCTGGTTTAAACCTCTTAACAACTTAAAGAGTTAAATTTCCCAGTTGAGGACACTGATGGTCTGAAAAATAAAATTACTTATCCAAGCTCACATAGGTTGTAAGCAAACAATATGGCATTCCACAGTCTAATTTGAGTGTCTATAATTCTTTCTGCCGTATTACAATACAGTGATTTTATTATGGGTATATTATTCTTAAGGTTTTAACCACATTTTTTAGTATAGCTGGCATAGTGAGACAATTTATGTATTTGTAGATAGCTCTTGCAAATATCCTGAAGAGTCTAAATACCTCTTCAAGGGTTGAGGTTGGAACTAAAGGGACCCAGTGAACTGAGCTGGAATCATGAAACAGGATACACCACATTCTCCAGACCAGAGTCATGAAATCAGAATATTCCCGGAGACCTCAGAAATCTTTAATGCAAGGTGTTGAATTGCTAATTTGAGGTATCACATTGTTCATTGGCTTGTGTGCATCCCCTACATCCATTGACTTCCAACCATATGATCAGATATTGGGAGTCTATGCGAGCATTGGTATTTTATGACATGGAGTTATATAAGCTTTCACGAGACTTGTCTGAGATCTCTCTATTAGAGCATAAGTTAGTAATATAAATTCTCCATGGAAGGGTAATCACACCAACGCATACATGGTGGACTTGGGAAGAACACAATACAATCTTTTCTTATGTCTATGTAGTTCAAGCAGAAATACTACAAATTCCCTACTGCAATGTAGTAGGCTTTGAAAGGGGCAAGGGTGAGCTTTGCTCTTTTATGGCTGGTGTATTTCTAAAAACATTTTCTTCTTCCTTTTCAATTTCTTTTCTAGTTTTTTCTAAATAAGAGTCTTTTTAGATGGGAGTAATACCTCAGACAGACCACAGAACACTAAACCTGTTTGAGGCACTTAAAAAAATTTTGTGATATCCAATATCTAGGTTGATCTGTCTCATAGTAAAATTAATATAATTATATCTTTTCATCTTTAAAAAAAGCCAATAAATTGTAAGTGGTTCTCTTGTGTGCAGACAAGTATTTTGAATTAAGTTTTAACTTAATGGAAACTTTACCAAATTAGGATAAATGAGACAAAGAGTTTTCATGCCATAGCTTGAGTTAAAGTTATTAAAGTTATAGTCAGCAATATATATTAAAGAAAACTATAATTAATCTTAAGAAATCAAATGGAAAAACAAAACAAAAAAATTTACCCTCTAAATATATGGCCTAGAGTTTATTTTTGATTCAAACTACATCTTTTAAACAGTAATGTCAGGATCACAAATCACTTTGAAATGTCATAAAAAATGTTCCAAGTTTGTAGTTCAAGGGCCTTAGAGGTCCTATTTGAAGTTTGGTACTTTCTTTGTTCAGTGATCCACTTGCAGGTTATTCTGACCTTACTTGGGAAAAAATGAAAACAGGATGGCATTTTGGAAATGATCCTTCATTCTGAATCCACTGTGAGTGATGAATTAAACAAGGTATTCTTAAGATGAAGATGCCTTTGCCATAGGAGCCAATCTCTCTGGTCAAAGTTTATGTACATATTTATTGGCAGATTTTTTCTTTCTACTTTTGCTAAAATCCCAATACATAGAGTATCCACAGATATAGGATCTAAAAATGCATTGTAGGGATTTAATACATATTAAAAACCTGAAAGATAGTAAGACGGGAATTCTAACAGATTCTAACAGATTCCTTATGGTGGGAAAATATTGTTAGAAAAAAATATGATGATCTCAGATAGAGTAGGATTATATTTTGTTTCATTACTGTTAACTAGGTTATAAATGATTTATTGTCAAAATTCACAAAACTTTCATATGTTACCCAGAGGATTACCTGCGACCAGTCTCCTGGCATTGATTTGGGAGACTCTAAATTAGATAACCTTGTGTTAAAAAAAATAGCTAATATAAAAGACAGACATTAGAGTAATATTACTGACCTTTTGCTAAGAAAAAGTTGTGCTGGATGGAAACATAAAGATTGTCTCGTCATATGTCCACAGTTTTCCCCCAATGTCACTACAAGAACAGAAAAAAAAAAAAAAAAATACAAGTATTTTCATTTATAAAGGTTTATAAAAATATAAAAAGGTTAAAAATTAAAGAAATTATATAGATGAAATTTTCAATAAGAACACATATTTATATAGATAATGCTATCTATTCATAGTAATCTCTAAAACCATTTTTTCAAAATAAGAATGTAGGAAGCAAGAACCTGATCTTTACATTTTCCTAGGTAGTTTTAATGTATCCTATCCAAATATCAAGATACAAATTAGACAACACTGACCATTCTAAGCATTTTACATTTATTTAGATAATAGTAAAAAGGTTGAAGCTCTACTTATGAAAAATACAGAAACAAATACAATTCATTTTATTCTCTAAAGAAATAAACCATATGTAATTAATTCTTTCTCTCAACTTATATGGAGCACCATCTCTGTGTAAGGTGTTGGCAAGGTGTTTGAATATACAAAGATGGAATATACATTCAGTATTCATGAAGATTATGAAAACATGCAGATAATGCATGTAAGTATAGGCTGAAGTTTTCAAAATTAATCATTATATAAGAGAAATAGAGATTCAAAACATTGTAATGAAATGTTTAGGTGTTCAGATAAGAAGGTATAGACCCATTTCTCCTTGCTTCCCCTCACTAAGCACAAGCATAAACATTGGAAATGGTACAGGAGACAAGTAAAGAACAACCCTGAAAGGTGACAAGCGTAAGGAGAGCTGGTTTAGAACTCCAGGATTTGAGCAATAATACAACATCAAGATGTTTTGTGTCTTCCCCTGTGACAGAGAAAGGCCATTCATACCTGGTATTTTCTCACCTATGACAGAGCAGCAAAAGGTGGACCAGGTAGACTTATTATTTTCCCAGATAACAGTAGTCCAAATAACACCAGATAAGCCTGAAACAGGCTTAACCACCTGACTTAAGACTCCTCTTTTCTGCCAGGAGATACTTAGGCTGACAGGCAAGGCCTACAGGAGAGTCTCATCCAGCTAAGCAGACAACCTGGTAGGAAATGGAAGACATACATGACTAAGACCTACAGGACTAAGATGTTTTTTCAGTCCAGCAGCCAACTGGTAACAGCAAAATCATCCAAATACAGTCCTCCCCCACAGTGGAGAAACCCCTTCTGTCCCCTCAGGCAGCATCCACAGAGACCAGGTGGAGCTGGAGCAGCACCAGATTAGCCAAGGACAATGACATAACACTGCAAAGGCTGAAAATTACACTGCCGTTGCAATCATAGCTTACACAAGCAAGACTAGACTCTCATGCTAAACCAAAGCAGTGCGAATGTCTGCTAACATAAAAACATAAGTCATTACATAAAGATAAAACAATCAATCCACCAACTTCATATAACAATTCTAAATGTGTACAGACCAAAGAGTAGATTTACAAAAATACATGAAACAAAAACTGATAAGTTTGAGAGGATAAATTCACAGTTATAGTTGGAGACTCCTACACTGCCATTACAACAACAGATAGAACTGTTAGACAGAAAATCAGCATGGATTGACTATCTGAAGAATACAGTTGATTCTTGAACAACACAGGATTGAACTGTGTGAGTACACTTATACATGAATTTTCCAATAAATCTGCATTTCAGTACTACATGATCTGTGGTTGGTTGAGTCCACAGATGCAGAACCACAGATATGGAGTACCAACTATAAATTTATACACAAATTTTTGATTGTGCAGAGTGTCAGGGTCCCTAACTGCCACATTGTTGAAAGGTCAACTATACATTCAACCAAAAGGATCTAATTGACAAATACAGAATACTCCATCTAATGGTAACAAAATGCACAATTTTTTTTTCAGGCCTCCATGGAACACTCACCAAGACAGACCATACTGTGGGCCATAAAACAAGCCTCAAAGAATTGAAATGATATAAACTGTGTTGTCTAACCATGATAAGATCAACTAGAAACAACAGAACAGAAACAACACTAACAGAACAAGAGGAGTCTCTAAACACAGGAAATAACACACGTCTAAATAAGCCTTGGGTCAGAGAGGAAGTCTCAAAGGATTTGAAAATGGTGCTACTGAATACTAGTAAAAGAATACATAGAACTGACAAAAATACAACCTATCAAAACATGTGGGATGCAGCCAAAAGAGTGCTCAGAGGAAAACTGATAGCAGTGCATGCTTATGTTTGAAAAGAGAAAATGTCTCAAATCAATAACTTAAGTTTCTAGCTATGGAAACTAGAATGATAGAAGCAAAACAAGCCCAAAGCAGGCAGAGGGAAAAAGTGTAATAAATATCAGCAGATATCAATAAAACTGAAAATATTCCTATAATAGAAAAAAAAGACAAATCAATGAAACCAAAATTTGTTTCTTTGAAAAAATCAATAAAATCGATACATTTATTTTAAAAATTAAACAAAAATACATAAATCACCCATATTGGGAGTAAAATAAGGATTATCATCTAGATCCTGCAGCCATTAAGAAAATAAGGAGATCATAATACAGACAACTTTATTCTCATGAATTCGACAACTTAAAATTAAGGGACCAATTCTTTGAAAACAAAAAACTACCAAAAATTCACCAAGATAAAGTAGACAATCTAAATAGCTCTTGAATAGTTTAAAACTCTTGAAAAATAAATCTCCAGGACCATATGATTTCACTAAAAAATACTAATAAACATTTAAAGAAGAACTAATACCAATTCTACCAGAAAATATAAAAAGAGTGAACACTACCCAGCTCTTTTTACGAGGCCATTGTTACAGTGCTACCCAAACCAAAAGATTAAAAAAAAAGAGAAGGAAACTACAGATTGTACAAATTGGTATCCCTCATGAATATAGACATAAAAATCTTAACAAGCTTGTGTAAAATAAAATTTAGAAATATAAAAAAGGAATTATATAGTGACTAAGTGAAGTTTATTTCAGTAAATTCAAGTATAGTTCAACATCACAAAATTAGTCATTATAATCAACAATAGCAACAAAATAAAGAAGAAAAATCACATATATCATTTAATGCATAAAAACAGTTTGACAAAATTCAACACCTATTTATGATAAGAACTCTCAGAGAATTAGGAATAGAAAACTTCCTCAAACTGATAAAGGCCATTTACAAAAAACCTACAGCTCACATTATATTTAATGATGAAAGACTAAATGCTAAGATAGGGAAAAAGTCAAGGATGAATGCTCTCACTGCTCTTTTTCAAAATAGTGCTGGAAGTTGTAACCAGTGCAATAAAGGAAGGAAAGAAAATAAAAGGCATATGGATGAGAAAGGAAAAATTAAAATTATCCTATATGTACAACATAATAATAATCTGTGTATAAAATCCCAAGGAAACTACAAAAAATCAGATAAAACTAATAAGTGATTCCAGCAAGGTCACAGGATATGTGATAAATGTACAACAATCACTGTCTTTCTATATATGAGTGATGAACTCTTGAACATGGAAATTAAAAATGCAATATCATTTATGACACTCAAAATATTTAAGTATAAATCTAATGAAACAGTACAAGACTTTTATGTTGAAAACTACACAATGTTGATGAAAGAACAAAAGATCTAAATAAATGAAAAGCTATACTGTGTTTATAGATTGGGAGATCCCAATAGTAATGATGTTAATGTTCTCTAAATTGATATACAGATTTAACATAATTCCTATCCAAATACCTGGATGTTTTGAAAGTTACAGACAAGATTATTCTAAAATTTATATAGAAATTTAAAAAACTAACCTAGCTAAAATAATTTTGAAAACAAAGAAAAAAGTTGGATGAATTAGTGTACCTGATTTCAAGACATTATATAGGTACATTAATAAAAAGTGTATAACTTTAGCACTAGAATAGACAAATAAGTCAATGGAATAGGACTGAAAACCCAGAAACAGACCCAACAAATATGCCCAACTGATTTTTGACAAAGTTGCAAACAACTAAATGGCAGAAAAGTAGCCTCTTTAACAAATGGTCTTGGAGCAATCGATATTCATAGGCTAAAAAATGAAAAATAATCCCGACTTAAGTTCACAAATTATACAAAAATTTAAATTTAAATGAATTATAGACTTTAATGCAAAACTATAAAACTCATTTTAAAATATAGGAAAAAATCTTTAGTATCTAGGACCAGTCCACAATTTTTCAGATTTGACAGCAAAAGCACAATACATAAGAGGAAATGATTTTGCCCAGTGGAAGCCTATGTGAAGACGATAAAAGACAAGCTACATATTGGGGGAAAGTATTTAAAACTACATATCTGACAAAGAACTAATATCTAGAACGTACAGGAAACTCACTGCACTCAACAGTAGGAAAAAGAAATCCAATTAGAATATAGGCAAGAGACATGAAGAGACGTTTCAATAAAGATTATATAGCTATGGCAAATAAGCAACACATTAAAAGATACTCAACAGTATTATCCAGCAGGAAAATGCAAATGAAAATCACAGTGAGATATTGCTACACACCTATGAGAATGGCTAAAATAAAAGCAATAGTAACAACACCAAATATTGTCATGTATGTGGAGAAACTGGATCTCTCATACATTTCTTGTGGGAATGTAAAATGGTACAGCCACTATAAAAAATAGGTTGGAGCTTGCTAAAAACAACTAGACATACAACCAACATTCAGCCCTGCAATTGTACTACTTTGAATTTATCCCAGAGAAATAAAAACATGTTCACGCAAAAATCTGTACAGCAAGCGTTCATAGCAGCTTTATTTATTACAGCTAAAACCTGGAATCAGCTCAGATGTCCTTCGACAGGTGAATTGTTAAACAGTAGTAAATTCATGTCATGGAATACTACTCAGAAATAGTAAGGAATAGACAATTGACACACACAACTTAGATAAACCTCCAGAGAATCATGCTGAATAAAAAAAAATAATTCCAAAAGGCTGTAGTATACTACATTGTTCTACTTATGATGACATTTTAGAAATGAAAGACATATTTAGTGACAAGGATTAGGGATGGTTGGGAAAACTGGTGGGATGTGGGCATGATTATCAAAGAACAGCAGGAAGGATGCTTATGGTGTTGGTACTGTTTAGTATTTTTACCACAATGGTGCACACACACTACCTATCATAAAATTGTATAGAATTTAATACACACATGCATACGCACAGATATGAATACCAGTAGAACTATGGATATCTGATTTAGATTAATGGATTTTACCAGTGTCAATATCCTGGTTGTGATATTGTACTATGGTTTTACAAAATGTCACCATTAGAGGGAACTAGACAAATCACAGAAGGGATCACTCTGTATTGATTTTTATACTGTACTCGAATCTATAATTTTAAAAGTGTGTGATGGGGCTTCCCTGGTGGCGCAGTGGTTGAGAATCTGCCTGCTAATGCAGGGGACATGGGTTCGAGCCCTGGTCTGGGAAGATCCCACATGCTGTGGAGCAACTAGGCCCGTGAGCCACAACTGAGCCTGCGCGTCTGGAGCCTGTGCTCCGCAACAAGAGAGGCCACGATAGTGAGAGGACTGCGCACCGCGATGAAGAGTGCCCCCCGCTTGCCGCAACTAGAGAAAGCCCTCGCACAGAAACGAAGACCCAACACAGCCAAAAATAAATAAATAAAAATAAATTAAAAAAAAAAAAGTGTGTGATGTTCAGAAGTGAGAGAAGTTTAACATCTCATATATTTCCACAATATATAGTAAGTACTCAGTTGATACTGTAGAGTTCAAAAAATGAAATATTTTGAAATTAAAGGAGAAGGAGGATTAAAAACAAAAAAATCTCAGAGTCTGGTATTTACACACATACAAAAATGAATATAGCTGCACCAAGTTTGAAATCAGCTGTGAGCCATGGCTGTGACAGGTATGGCATCATGTATTTGCAAAGCCAATACTGGAAGAACATTAGTCTTTCACCTATGCATCAGGTACAAGGTAGATGAATTAAGAAGAGGAGAAAACAATAAAAAATAAAATAAAAAAGAAGAGTGCTATGAAACAAATGCATGCCTTAGGTAGTGAGTAATCGGAACTATCCTGGAATAATACTGTTTCTCAGTGATGATATCAAAGCAATAGATAACTGTGATTACAATATGCTGAGTTGCTGCATCACAGCTGTCCAAGAGCTGCAGTATGTTTGGCTGCCCCACAGCAATATTGCAATTTTAATTAACATTTGGGGAGCAGCAGATCAGTTCAACAATTCTTCTCATTTAATTGATTGCCATTTGAAAATTGGGCTGCTTGTTTTATGCATGCACCATTGCTTACCACCTGCAGGATTTATTTGGATGGCTAGCTATTAAATCTTATCTGTAATCATCATGAAGCTGAATACACATAATTTCTGTTTTGAAGTGCCTTTCAAGGAATGAGTTCAAATATTAAAGGAGTCATGTTTTGTAATGGAAAAGAGGGAAAATTTTTTCTATTTATTTATTTATTTATTTATTTTGATCCTTCATAGAGAAAATTTAGAGGATATTCTGTTTTTATACTAGTTTAATATTTAAGTAGGCACATAAATACATTTTATACATGCTAATACCAGTACTTGAGGTAGAAATAATTTTTGAAATATAATTCCATGGATGTTTTCAGACATACAGTAGATACTGTTGGTTGCCTACCTAGCATCACTCCCATCTTCTTCCTTCATAACAGAATCCCAAAGTTCTTCGGGTACTCATCTCTCCAACAACTTTGTGAATCTCATTCAGGAGATAAGGAGCCTATTCACAGCTCCATTTAATAGAAATGAGAAAATCATGATTAATTATATCTTCCTTTTTGATATTTGAATCAAGAATGGCCATGTGATCTAATACAGACCAATAAGATTCTTGGAGTAGTTTACCAAAGCTTCTGTGAAAGTACCCTCGTCTTTCCAAGAGTATCTCAGTTTTTATACTGAATCTGTAAAAAGACCATTCTGTCTTCTAAATCTTATTTATGATATCCTGTAATCCAGTGAGGAAGGTATTTCATGGACATAAATGTGGTCATTTCTGTGAAATGCTATTGATGGATCAAACAAGATGTGAACTGATTATTAAGCATTCAGTTTAATAATATGGAGATCATGAGGATTTTCATAATATCAGTATCCATGGAGTATTGAAAACAAAAACTCAATTGGAAAGGGTTCAAAAATATGGAAGAAGAAATTCCAGACAACTGCAAACAACCCAAGTGTCCATCAACAGATGAGTGGATAAATGAAATGTGAGATATATATGAAGGTATTATTTAGCCATAAAAAGAAATGAAGTTCTAATACATGCTGCAACAGGAATAAACCTTGGATATATTATGCTAAATGAAAGAAACCAGAACAAAAGAATAAATATTGTATGATGCCACTTATATGAAATATTTAGAATAGGCATATTCATTGCAAGTTTACCAAGGGCTAGGGGGAGTGGAAAATGGGGAGTTATTTGTTAATAAGTATAGGGTTTCTGGTTGAGGTGATGAAAAGCATTTGGAAGATAGTTGTGATGGCTGCACAACATTGTGAATGTAAAATGACACTAAATTATACACTTAAAAATGGTTAAAATGACAAATTTTATGTTATATATATATACACACACACACATATCTTACCACGATAAAAAATTTTAAAAAATTTTATGAAGATCAATATAGACAATTCTTTCAGAGAATTTTCTATAAAATAAGTAGAGATATTGAATGCTATTGAGCAAGTAAATGTAAGATTAAAAATAGTGTGGAAACTGTAAAGGTATTATAGTTATCGTAATTAATGACACTTAAGGACAGAAGTACATTATCAACAATGACATTTTGAAAATGTAACAGAGGAGAAATTTTTAAAATAAACTGAAAGAAAAATGAAAAGAAAAAAAAAAAGGACATTCACAGTAAAAGCTTTCTCTTTGAAAATTGAAATTGGAAAGATATTTTTTTGGAAAGGACATATTTGGCTCTTTGGAAGTAATGAAGAGGTGGATCTGACTATATTATATGTGCATCAGTGTGAAGGACAAGAGGTGTGTATTGCATGTTCAATCGTTCCATGGACTTTATTGACAAGTGTTTTTATGTGGAGTGAATATATTATTAGGCTTGCAGTAATTAAATTAAAAATGCTATGAAATGTCATTCTAATTAGAAACTCTTCTAGAGGTGAGAAAGAAGTCACTGATGAAGCACTGGCTCAAATCAGTAGTCTTATTCAGATTAATGAATCTACAAAGTAGTCACTAATAAAACAGGATATAAAATAGTAGAAAGAATTATCTTTACTGAATGTTCAATAATCAAGAAACAAACTTTTTTAGATGTAAAAAGCCAATGAGTTTATTCATTAAATTTTAACAAATTAAAATGACAAAGCAAACAAAACAAAATTAAGCTCAGGATCTGTGTTATGAATTCATAAATTTATTTTATTTTAATAAGTTAAACATTTATATTTTTATATGCAGAATCAGCAATGGTTTAATGCACACTTGCTATTTTTTTACCATCTCATTTTTGCTCTCACTCAAATTAGGGCTGGATATACTTAAATATTTTATTGCAATACAATGTATAAATGGCTAAAATAGAGATGATCATAGGAGAGGGACACTTAAACCAGAATGTGAACTGAAAGAAGTCTTCCTGGAGTGGATTATATTTGTCTCATTTCTTAAAAAAATGAATGTAAGTCAACTCAAATATAATAAGCACTGAAGAAGAATCTATGTAGCCAAGTCTTAATCCCTAAGGGAAATTACAAAGACATCATCTAGAGTAGTGAGTGACAAATGATACTTTTGCTTGTGGTATAATTGAACAGATGAATAAATAAAGAAGATGTGATACACACACAAACACATACACACACACAATGCAATACTACTCAGCCATAACAGAGATGAAATCTTGGCATTTGCAATAACATGGATGGACCTTGCAAGTATTATGCTAAGTGAAATAAGTCAGATGGAGAAAGAAAAACACTGTGTGATTTCATTTATATGTGAAATATAAGAAACAAACAAACAACATAAACGGCCATAGATACAGAGAACAGAGTATTGGTTACCAGAGAGGAAGGGAGCAGGGGCAAGGGCAAAATGGGTAGCGGGCATCAACTGTATGGTGATGGATGGAAACTAAATTTTTGGTGGTGGGTATGCTTTAGTGTATACAGAAGTAGAAATATAAGGTTGTACACATGAAACATATAATGTAATAAACCAATGTTACCTCAATTTAAAATAAATTAAAATAGAAGGTATTTGTTTGATGATGTTTCACACAATATTTGCATTATTATTTCTACTTATACTATTACCTCTACTAATATTAAACAAATATTGCTATCATCAGTACCATCTACTCTTTTTAATGTTTATTTGAGCATGTAAGTGTGTTTATATATATTGTTTGGGTTAATCATCATTCAACATTTAGCAGATGAGGGAACTGAGAATTAAAAAGAAGAAATTATGTGTTGAGCCCCATACAACTTGTAGGTGGCATTTTCTCTTCAGTTTTATCTGTACAACATGTTCATCAATCACCATTACTGAAGACCTGCTATGGACCACACATTATGTTTTACACATCTTATTCATTCCTTAATAAACTATTTATATTTTTAGGTAATGCTGTTAATGATAATGGTGAACACTTTCACGGTGCTTTAAAATAATATACAGTGCATATTATGCTCATAATGTCATGTAATTTTCTAGAAACTTTTAAGGGATAGAGCTATTTGTCATCACAACTTTGCAAGTAGGAACCTGAAACTCAAAGGGATAAAATGACTTGCAAAACACCAGACAGCAGGTGTAGAACGGTTAGGATGAGAAACTAGGTGCTCTAAATTGTAACACCACTCTCAATATACCTCATCGACATTCACTAACCTTCCTCCCCTGCCCAGAGCTTTCCACTGTTCCCCCACCTTCCCTATTTACCTGATTGAGTTTATAGAACTTAAGACAGTTTTTCCATTTATTTTTAAGTATTTTTTTTAAATTATAAGAGGCTAGCCAAATTAATGAGAGCTTGAGGATTGATTGGAGAATTTACAATCTTTGGGAGTCTGACTTTTTAAAAAAATCCATTCCAAAAGAATGTGAGTGAAAGGTACTTTCAGTGTTAATTTCCAACTGATCATTTTAGGGAGTCTTGTAGCCACCATTGTCATTAAGAGAGGCATATACTTTTAAATAAAATAGATTCTATTAAGAATAATTTCATTTTAATCAATAAAAACTGATGTAATTGCTATTTTCAACTATAAATAACTGTCTATATATATATATATATATATATATATATTTTTTTTTTTTTTTTTTTCCCCCCCTGGGGCAGAGAAGCACTTGTTAGGGGAGCTATACTCGCTTTTGTCATGATTCTGGTCCTTCGGCATTGACAATGACTCTTAAACTGGCTTTCTCCTTGTCTTCATAGAAAGCAGAAAGCTGCCTTAACAGTGGAGTGTGTGACATCCTCATCGTATTCATGAACATGGAGTGGGAGCCCCCAGTTTCTGTAATCAAGATATCTGAGAGTTGATGTGCTCAAGATCTTCTCTCCAATCAGCGGCGGTACACCACACCCTGAACTCAAATTATCCCTGCAACAGAAGCAATCAAGGCAGAATAAAACCAAGGTTATTCTCCTTGGCCCAGTTTTATCTCCCCATAGCCATGTGGAAGGTTGCTGCATCAATCAAGTTCCAAATCAAAAGGTAATTATATTTTGATTTCTCTGGAGCAGTTGCAATGAGAGCAAGGTTGCTTCTTCTGGGAGTTCCTACTGTGTTGCCAAACAGCAGTGGTTATCTTAGAAGGCAGAAGTAATTATGTACAAGATGTTCTTGTCTATTTAGGTGAGACTGAGTGCTGGTCGTTAAGATTCACCTGGCATGTGAGCAACTACTATGGGCCAGGCACAGTGCTAGATACCTTCTTGTGCATTTAGTAATTTAATTGCCTTTGAACTTCAGATATATGAGCATGCACACACATGTACATGCAAATATTGACACTGCAAAGTGTGCATCATTATATTAAAGTGCGGAAACAGGTTCAGTGAATAAGTGACATGACCAAGGACACAAAGCTTGTCAATGGCTCAGGAGTATTTCAAACTTGTGTTACCATGTCCCATGCTCTTTCATTATGAACACACAGTAATTTGCAAAACCTATTTCTAATGCATAGCACACTTATTCATATATCCACCACAACAGCTTGTCATTGCCTTTTTAAATGCTTATGACAGCAGTTTCAATATTGTCTTTTTCCTAAGATGTTTGGAAATGGGAAGAATACCCTGGGTCTTAGCCTAAAGAGATATTGAGGAGATTAAAAGGATGCCTGTATCATTCTTTCAAACTTTACTCCTGACCTTCCATAACCAAATATTATGAAATATTATGTGAAATCTAGCAATTAGCTAGATTCAGCATTCCTTTTCTTCTTGATATCACCTGTGAGAAAATGTGCATTATACATTTCATCTAGCCATTGAATTAGTGACTGGGCTGTTTTGCCTAAAAACTTTCTAGTTTTATAGAAGGATAGGAAAATGACAAGAACCAAGACATTTTCAGTGCACAAGAGAAAAAAAAAGATATAGAATTTCTGAAGCAATATGTATAATTTTGGTTAAAAGAAATGGATTTCCTCTTGTTTAAAGATAAATTGGCTTGCATTGCTATTTTTACAGTCAATACATTAAAAAAAAAAGGAGCATCCACAGATTCTACACCAGGGTTTCTCAACCTCCGCACTGCTAATATTTTACGAAGCAAAATTCTTTGTTGTGCTGTCTCACACACTGCAAAATGTTTTAGAAGCACCCCTGGTCCTCTACCCACTAGATGCCAGTAGCACCCTCTACCACTTGTGACAACCAAAAATGATTCCAGACATTAACAAATGTCCTGTGCAGGGCAAAATCTCTCCCAGTTGAGAACCATTGATCTAATGATCAGCTCTTGGGTCCAGATCCATCCATTTGCAGCTAGGTCATGAACTGACAAAGTACACTCTTACCCCTTTAAACACAGAGCTAATGAGATTATAGTATGTGTTTCTATAGTGGATGTTATGATAAGCTATCCAGGTCCTCCTTCAGCACTGAGGGATTTATTCCTCCACATACTGGAAATACTGCCAGCAGAGAGTTTGCAGCTGTCAATCCTCATTGGAATTCTTCAGATGGAGGATGTCACTTTGCCCTTCTGGGACAGCACGTATCCAATATCTGGCTTATATTGTTTGTGAAGGCCCAGTTCCTTCCTTAGATTCGGAACAGATCTGAGCAACCCTCCAGATTCAGATCTCCCATCAGCTGGATGAATTTTACACATTGTCTCAGCTTTAAAAAAATATTTGTAGAAGTAAATGTGCACATATTATGTTTCTTCATGAAACATTAGACATGGCTAATTCACCTAAATCATCAAGCTGATTAGTCACGTAAAAAAAAAGGGATAATAAGCCTTTATCATGATGACCCTTCAGGATTCAAATATCAAAAGATTGCCAGACTTTATTTACACCTGTACATTTGTTTATTAAACCATTTTTGCTGGATGCCTATCATATCCTATTTATTGTGTGGGATCCAATTGATTCTTTCTCTTGGGGAACTTTCTGCAAGTAATAGATATTCAGTTCCAAATGGATTAATGATAAAAAAATTTTCTTATACAGTAAGACCAATAGTGAAGATGACTTTACTTATGGTATGCCAGGTCTTCTGTTCTGCTTCTTTTTGATTCTATTGACTTTGCTCTTTCTGTATATTGGCTTCATGCTCACGATGGTGGCAGCTCCAGGCATCATTATCCAGAAATGACAGTGATCACAGGGATAAGATAAGATGTCCTTTTCTCCAAAGAAGATATACAGATTGCCAATAAACACATGAAAGGATGCTCAACATCACTAATCATTAGAGAAATGCAAATCAAAACTACCATGAGGTATCATCTCACACCAGTCAGAATGGCCATCATCAAAAAATCTACAAACAGGGCTTCCCTGGTAGCGCGGTGGTTGAGAATCTGCCTGCTAATGCAGGGGACACGGGTTCATGCCCTGGTCTGGGAAGATCCCACATGCCGCGGAGCAACTAGACCCGTGAGCCACAACTACTGAGCCTGCGCGTCTGGAGCCTGTGCTCCGCAACAAGAGAGGCCGCGATAGTGAGAGGCCCGCGCACCGCGATGAAGAGTGGCCCCCACTTGCCGCAACTAGAGAAGGCCCTGGCACAGAAACGAAGACCCAACATAGCAATCAAGCAATCAATCAATCAATAAATAAAAAAAAAACTTAAAAAAAAAAATCTACAAACAATAAATGCTGGAGAAAGTGTGGAGAAAAGGGAACCCTCTTGCACTGTTGGTGGGAATGTAAATTGATACAGCCACTATGGAGAACAGTATGGAGGTTCCTTGAAAAACTAAAAATAGAACTACCATATGACTCAGCAATCCCACTACTGGGCATATACCCTGAGAAAACCATAATTCAAAAAGAGTCATGTACCACAATGTTCACTGCAGCTCTATTTACAATAGCCAGGACATGGACGCAACCTAAGTGTCCATTGACAAATGAATGGATAAAGAAGATGTGGCACATATATACAATGGAATATTACTCACCCATAAAAGGAAACAAAATTGAGTTATTTGTAGTGAGGTGGATGGATCTAGAGTCTGTCATACAGAGTGAAGTAAGTCAGAAAGAGAAAAACAAATACCGTATGCTAACACATATATATGGAATCTTAAAAAAAAAAAAGGTTCTGATGAACCTAGGGGCAGGACAGGAATAAAGACGCAGACATAGACAATGGACTTGAGGACATGGGGATGGGGAAGAGTAAGCTGGGACAAAGTGAGAGAGTGGCATGGACATATATACGCTACCAAATGTAAAATCAATAGCTAATGGGAAGCAGCCACATAGCACAGGGAGATCAGCTCGGTGCTTTGTGACCACCTAGAGGGGTGGGATAGGGAGGGTGGGAGGGAGACGCAAGAGGAAGGAGATATGGGGATATATGTATACGTATAGCTGATTCACTTTGTTATAAAGCAGAAACTAACACACCATTATAAAGCAATTTTACTCCAATAAAGATGTTAAAAAAAAAAAATAAGATGTCCTACTGTAGAATTCTCCTTAAATGTCATTGACCAACACTGAAGAGCAACCCATTCTAAATTAGCCACCTTAAAAAGAAAAACTTAATATCCATCAAGTGATTAGGCTATAATTCTGGAGCTGTGAACTTGGGCACTTTTGTTGGAATCATATAAGAAGGTGTGGGAGCTGAACAAAATGTTCCCTGATAAATTTTTGTAGACAACTGCAGGAAACAATGGAAAACATAGTTCCTGCTATCAGGAAGTTTATAGAATCTGTTACCTCCACCCCCTTTTCTCAGCCCTACCATGGCATGTAATAAATGTTCCATTACATCACTTTCAAACTTTTCTCACTGTTTAATAATTCTCTAACTTCTCCTCTATAAATGCAATAGACTTCATTATGTTTGTCTTCCCAACTTGGACTTGGCTATTTGCCAATGCCCCATTATCATTACTTTACCCAGTATACTTCCACACCTTCCTTCACCCACATTCAATCAAGTAATCAATCATTAAATCATAACCACTTATTATCCTATACATCTCTGGAATCTACCTATTTATCTCCATTACCAAAAGTTGTTCTTGTTCTGCAAGTTGTTCAACAAGTTGTTGTTGTTCTGCAGTTGCACACTAAACAGATAATCTTTGTTGGCTCTTTTTGATCCCTTAAATGAAAAGGAAGAATAAAGGGTAGCAGTACACAGAGGAAACAAAATTATGAAGGACACAAGGGTGCAAAGAACCTAGAGAAACTGCAGAATTAAATACTGTAAATGCTCTGTGAAAAATTAAAAGTCAGCATATTTGGGGGGTACAAAATATACATGTTTTGCATTTATAGTCATAAGTTTGGGTTCAAATTAAATTGACAACTTCATACGTAAAATAAATTAAAATATATAGTGGAATAAAACACATCCTATGATAAAAATGATAAAATACTTAGGAGTAAACTTAACTATAAAGAGTTCAAATAGGATCCTTATTATACAACAGGTCACCAATAAACAGTGGCTATTCTTCTTTTTGGTTGCTGTTATTATTGACGTCTGAACTGCGGTCTCTACCACAACTTCTTTCTCCATCAATCGTATCCGTCGGCAAAGCTCCTCTGGTGACTTGAGTGCCCTGGTCTTTTGTCTTTGTCTAGTGGCTGCCCGGACTCCCTGCCAGCTATCCGGCCCCTCTTCGCAGCCCAGCGTGGTGCACTTGACAGCTCTGAGAAGTCTGATCTGGTGGAAGAAAATCACAGGCTTTAGAGTTTTTTCTAATGCTGACTCAGTCACTCACTATCTGAGTCATCATTAAACAAGCCTTTTCTTTCTCTGACTCTTACTGAACCCATGTGTCTGGAAAACGGGCATTAAAGCCTTACCTTACACTCAGGTGTAGATTGTGTCACTATGTACTGGGAAGTAAATATTTTTTAAACTGTAGTTTGCTGAATAATTGTGTTTTTAAACTGCTTTCAACTATAAAGTCACTGAAAACACTGAATTATGAATATTGAGCAATTATCCCTAGGAAAAATACAGGGTTTGAGGTTTCTGAGACCCTCTGATCACATTTCATCAACTGATCAATATATACCTTGTTTTACATGTTTTTCTGTTTAAAGATATCTAATTATAGCGTTGCCTTATTAACAATGAACTTGTAGCCCCCAACATTGTAACTCATGCCTGAATGAAGCTTATCCAGCACATATATTGTTCCTGTGAGACACATCACAGCTTCTTGCGCTCAGGAGCGTTAGACAGCATGTCAGCACTACACTTTGGGGCCATTTTAAACAGTGAAATCACAACAAAACACAAAAATGTGAGAAAGGTCACTTAAGGGACTCTTGCTTGTAGTATGAGAGCTAAAACAACAAGGTAGATCTTCACCACCCTTGATGTCAGCTGCAAAAGCCAGGTGACTCAAGTTTTTTGCCACTCTGTATACTTCCATGAACTGAAAATGCCCTGAATGTCAATTTGGGGTTACAAATTTTAGCTTGTAGACTAATTTGCAAATATTGAATCTATAAATAACAAGTATGAATTCTAATTCTGTTAGGGGCAGGTAAAATTCCCTCACAAGTACCAAGAACAGGACCTATTGTTTCTGCCTTCTCTTGATTTTAGATCCCTGTTTAGATCCCAATAGCAAACATTCCTTTCTTGTTTCTATTGATGTATTAGTCAGCATTCTCCAAAGAAACAGAAGCAACAGGATGTGTATATGTGTATATTATTATAGAGAGAGAGAGACCGATTTATTATAAGGAATCGTCTTACAAAGTATGGCGACTGAGAAGTCCCAATATCTGCAGTTGTTAAGCTAGAAACCTGGAGATCCAGGAGAAGGAGTGGTAGAATTCCAGTCCAAAAGCTTGAGACAAAAGGCCAGTGTTTCAGCTGAAGTCTGAAGGCAGGAAAAGACTGAGCTGGGACATTGGGACATTAATCAATTAGGCAGGAGGAATTCCCTCTTTCTCTCTGGAAACTCAGTCTTTTTGTTCTAGTCAGACCTTCAGCTAACTGGCTGAGGCCACCCACACTTGGGAGGGCAATCTGCTTTACTCATTCTACCAATTCAAATGTTAATCATCAAAAAACTCCTTCACAGACACATCCAGAATAATGTTTGATCAAATGTCTGGGCACCCTGTGGCCCAATCAGGTTGCTACAAAAAATTAACCATCACAATTGGTATATATTTTCATTATCTTTTTGTATGTATATTATGAAAGAATGTATATCACATATATGCACATTATAAAACCTAAAACACTCCCTGATTTCCCTCCCCCCAATTAAAGCCCAGAACTCCATTTTGGTAATGCTTCTTTTTCTTGGCTTCTGTATATTTCTTAGATAGAAGATACAGCGTGGTTGTTTGCACTCATGATTTCCTGATTCTAAAAGGTCCTGCCTTCTCCTCCTCACACAACCTAAGGGTCCAAAGGGCTGAAAAGAGCTAACCTCTTATTGAGAGTTCACTATAGGACAGGTGCTCTTAGAAATATCTCATTCAATTTTTTAGCCATGCTTTGAGCTGGGTACAATAGTAGCAATATTTGAAAGATGAGCCTGAGATGTAGAGAAATTTAGTAACTAACCCAAAGTTCTTATCTTGGTAGGTATTCTATCCTGGATTAAAACGCACTCATTCTGACTTTGGAAGCCTGTGTTCATATTTGCCCTGCTAGGCTGCATCTAACTGGCTAGTCCTACTTGATGCTGCTCTTTTCCATTAGGAGACAGAATTAAATTCATTGGACATAGTTGGAATATAGCAAATGATTAGCTCTTGTGCTGATGAAGCCCATAGAAGTACTTAATTTTCTAGGACACAGGGCAAATTGCTGACTTTTGTCCAGCTTCTATGGAAAATTCCAAGTCTAGCTGTGGACATGAAACAGTTCTCAGTCTACAAAAGTGATTTTGTTCCCAATCTGATGCAGTCTGGTGTGACTTCAGTGCCTTTGAAAATGATGACGCACATGGTATATAACTACCATGCCAATTTCAGCCAAATTATCTCTGTCCTTTTGCAGTTTTTCTGTGGAAACTCTAATTTAGCTTAAGGAATCACGTTCCTTTAGCTGAAATATTTTTGTTTTTTCTTTTTACATTTTTAAAAACTGTAAAATACATTCAGTTTAGGTTTTAAATACATGTGCTAGAATGAGACATTTCATTCTGCTTTAAGTCATAAATGACTAACATTTGAATTCTGAAATAATATAGAGAAATAGATCAACCAAACAATGTACCATGAGAAGAATAATGGACTGAAAGATTTGAAATGTAAGCTACATACTAATCTGTCATCAGGTAGGAGTGATAAGATGCTGGCAAGAGGTCAAGTGGTCAGGAAATGGACATATCACAATATGGGGAGATCAAGAGTTACTGCAAGGAGCGACATGATTTTCAGTGGGTCCCCATTGCTTTTGTGTGAATATTAATAACTTCCTAATTATGATTATAAGACCTAATGGTGTGATCTGCTACCCATTTCTCTCTAGTCTCACCCATAGTTAGACTCCCACACAAACTCTGTCAATCATAAGGTAATTTTTAGGCATCTGAAATATTCATTATCTTTTCTTGTGCCTCTGGGAATCCTCATGTTCTGTTTCCTCTTTCTAATTTTTGCATTAGAAAATTCTAACCTAATGTAAATCTTTTCTAAATTTCAGATTTTCTCCAACCTGAATCACTACTGTTTATTTTTAGGACATCCTTCAACATTTAGCCCAAATGCCACATCAGTGAAGCCCTCACTGGTTGGCTTAGACCTTGAAAGAGTTAATTGTTTTACCTTAGAGCTCATAGAAGCTTAATACTTTTCTCTTTTACTCTAGAGTCTAAATACTTTTTCTTCTTATTCCTGTTGTCGTCTAATCAGAACTCCCTTGAAATAAAGGGCAAGCCTATGAGACTTGTGTCGATGTTTATTTTTGTTGCTCTTCAACTCATTCACCAGCTGCTTAGTGAGGGAGTTCTAGGCGCAAGAAATATTTTAGGTGCTAAGAGCATAATGAACAAAATGAACAGAACTCTTTGCCCTTATGGATTTCACATTTAAGTTATGCAAATATGTACATACCAAGGCAAACCAACGCTAACACAAATTGGGGAATTCTAAAAAGTAGGTGCTGACTAAGGAACCAAAAGATTGGAGTGCAGCTTGACCTGAAGAAATTTCTGGAAGGAACCAACAACCAGGAAAATGACTTAGATTCTCTTTGTTTTCCTTTGCTCTTTTATCTCCTAAGCGTCTTATTTACTTTTTCTACATTCTCTCTCTCTCTGTCTCTGAAGACTGGAATTTTGGGTACCCTATATATAGCCACCCTACATGATACAAAAAATTAATGTCTTTATTCCTAATTGTGGGAGAAAGATCTCTGATTGCACTAGAGTCGTCAACGTTTGACTTATGCTGTATCAACTGTGACTGGGGCTGGTAGCGTGACTAAATTATACAAAATGGTACAAAATGTCTACTACTACTACAGACTCATGAATGGGAGAAGATTTTTAAAAAGCAGTGAAGCTTCAGAGCTTAAATCTCTTGGTTGACCTCAGCATGTTCTTATGGGTGTAGGTTTTTGGGTTTGGTTTAATGTCTATTCTGGCTCCCTCTGTACCTGATAACCAGGTAAAAACTGTATTCCCTTGGGATACTAACTCCTGTATGCTCCCACTTGGCTACTCATATATTTTAAAAATTGAAGGCAATATAGGTGAATGTTTGCTTCTGGTTGGGAGATGATTTTGTAATAGTTAAAGCAATAAAAGAGGTAACAGAATGATGAGTTGGTTTAACTACTACAATAAAGTATTTTGAACACATCTATTTAAACAATATAAAAGGAAAATAAAAGGTTAAAGATGTGTCCATATGACTTAAGAAATATCATCTGGCCACTTCAAGCTTCCATTTACTTTTCTATAAAACATTCATTATGCAATACATATTTATTTGCATTTGACACTTTCTATGTGAAGTTAGTTGTTCAGGTGCTGACAAAAAATATCTTCCTGTTGCCTTGACAGTGTTTTATGAGGATTAGAAAAAATTAAGACAAACAAAAAAAACTTTTTATAAAGTACCTAAAAATGAAAGTGATTACTATTAAACAGGATAATGCTTTTAAAAGACTGTTGCAAATTCTAAAGCAATGGCTATGTTTGCAACGTCTTTCTTAGACTTTCTGGGAGATTGCTCAAAAAATCTGGGACACTATCAGCTAGCCATCTTGTGGAGTCTAAAGGAATTAGGTAGAATCAGTTTTTCCTGCTGCATTTGTTTTGAGCATGGTGATTTTTATCAGGTATATCCTGAACCGTGTTTTGTATCTACAAGGCTCACTGGTGGTCACTGCTGTGTCAGTGCCTACAGGTCACCATCGACAATTTCCTGAGGGAAAACCTGAGGAGCAACAGGCAAAGCTTTGAGAGTTTGCCCACCCACAGTATAAGGTAGCAGGAACCCACTAGGTGTCCATCACGAATGTGAAGTCACTGCATTTCTATTCTTTCTTGCCCGCTGAGTGCATTCTTTTTATAAATAACAATTGTCCTGACTTTGTAGTTCTTGGTGCCAACAAATAACATCTGGATATTTGGGGCTGAAAAATATTCCACATACCACTCCTGAGGATATTTTTCATTTAAAAATATAATATTTTTAATCAAATAAAATTAAACAGTTGGATTAAATAACAGAGCTTGAGCTCCTAAACTGAGAGGCCCATGAAATTGCTTTAAATCTGGATGTTAGTGCTAACTTCTTATAACATATTGCAAATGGTAATTAGAATGTAAGCAAATGAATAATACAACTTAAGTGAAAATGCTCTTCCCATTAATGAGCTATTTTTCTTTTCCATTTTTGCCTTATGTCCCAACTGCCCTATTTCACACTGATAGATCACTACTTACTCTTTTAGACTCAAGCCAAAGGTCATACTCCATAGGAAACCTTCCCTGACTCCTTTCCACTATAGGTCTATTCTTTACCTCATTATCTTTAACACCTAACACAGTTCTCAGCACATGTAGGCAATTTAGTAATGTTAAGCGAATACACTGGTTTTACAACACTGTGATGGGCAAAATATGACCCCACCCTGAAGGAATTCTGGCATCTGAATTCCCAGAACCTATGAATATGTAAGGTTATATGGCAAGAGGGAAATAATATTGCAGATAGAAGTAAGGTTTCTCATTAAATGATTTTGAGATGAGAGAGAGTACCCTTAGGCTCAATGAAATCTCAAGGGTCTTATAAGTGAAAGAGGGAAGCAAGAGAGTTCGTGTCAGAATGATGTAACATGAGAAAGACTTGATTGCTGTTGCTTGCCTTGAAAATGGAAGTGGGCAGAAGCTAAGGAATGGGTACAACCTCCAGAAGCTGGAAGAAACAAGGGAGCAGAATCTCCTCACAGCCGGCAGAGGGAGTGCTACCCTCCCAACTCTTTCATTTTTAGCCCAGTGAGATCCATTTCAGACTTCTGATCTCCAGAACTATTGAGATGATAAATTTGTATTGTTCCGCTCGAGGGTGTGAGAATTTGCTACAGCAGCAAAAGGAAACTAATACAGACATCATAATATAATTGTAAGGGTTTTTGTTTTAGCTAAGTTTTCTACTTCTAACAATGACAAAGTCGTTTTCAGGGTCTTTCAATATCAGCAGAAATATAGTGAAAATACATTGAATTTAGGAATTAGATAGCTCTGGAATCCTAGCCCAACACAGGACATTTGTAACCTTAGGCAGATCACTAAACTACTAAATATTTTTGTCTGTTTAAAGGAGACAATATACACTTCACAGAGGTATTGTGAAGATTAAAAATATGAAAGTCATCTGCTCTTGGCCCCAGTACACAGAGTAAAGTAAATGTACCATAGTAGAGAGAATCCTTTTGCATGGTGAATGCAATAAGGCATAAGTACTAAATGAATGGTGGGAGTTCCAGTGAGGTTTCTGGAGGGTGTTAGACCAGATGTTGGCCTCGCATGAAAGGGACAGTTTTCATATATGAATACAGAAGGGAGGTGTGCTACACACTGAACAAAGGTATGTTCAGTACAAGGTAGTAAGGGGAAGCCTAGTAGAGATGTAGGTAGTGCTGCCAGGTGATGACAGATGTGGGCTCTGGAGCCAGATTGCTTTGGTTTGAACCCCTGGTTCAACAACCTCCAGACCTTAGCAGCTTAGGGTCACTACTTAGACCCTTTATGCCTCTGTTTACTCAGCTGTAAAAGGACAGGTAGCTCTAGAAATTTATTGTGTAAATATGCCTAAAGTACATGGAGCAGAACATTTATAAGGTGCTCAATAAAATATTAGTTACTGTTTGTGATATTTAAAGCATGTATGTCAGGATGTGACTGTGGGGAAGCTGTTCTGGGATGCTTTTCAGCCAAACTAACTGGAGCAGAAGCCTCTTTAAGCCTGCAGAAAAATGTCTCCAGTGGAGGCATTTCTGTATTCTTATAGGAGTGGGCAAGAGTTCAATTAGAGCTCAAGTTCAGCGAGGATAGAAATTATATTTTGCTGTTGTTGTAGTTCACCAGTTTGTCGCCCCCCAGCACGATGTCTTATCCATAGAGACATTCTTTAAATATCTGATTGAATGCACCTGTCTAAAATCCAGATTACTACCTGCAGTAGTTGATTAGTCTTATTTTGTATCAACTAGAATGTAAGCAACCTGAGTGAAACACTTGAGATTCATTATATCAAACCAGATAAACCATAATCTAAATCACCCAGGAATAGGAGTCTACACTGTTCCACTGCCTGTCTTTGTGAGTTTGGGTGAGTCATTCAAATTCACTTGGTCTCAGGTTCTACCTTTATTAAATGAGAAATCTGGGAGATCTGTTATATTCTATTATCTGGTTTTTTATATAAATCATAATAAACTAATCATGATTATGTAAACTCCAGTTCAGATCCTATCTTTGTATCTTATTATCTACATGGTCTGCCCATCACATTTGCTAGGAATATAATTAAACATTATAACATAAGCAGATACTGAACCGTAGGTGATGTTTACTGAACACCTTATTTCTCAGCCTTAGTGATATTAAGGTGCTGCCCTCCATAATCTTACAAGTACAAGGTGTTATGTATAGTCCTGAGCGGAAGAGTGAGATGTTTTGTTGAATCTATTCCATGGCTTATCTGTTCAGCACTCTTCTTGTTTAAATGGAGTTATCTTGTTTCTCACATTGGCATTTTACAGATAGACTCTCTGTCATTTTGGTGCCACACAGAGCATTATATCACCACTAATACCTCATTTTTCTTGGGGAATAAAATCAGTATGAAGGTGTATGGTAAGAAAATATAAATCTATCTTCCAGTAGGCTAAGAATTAAAAAAAGAATAATGATTCTGTGAGATTGTAGTATAAGAAAAATGAGGCTGGATATTTAGGCAGTGTTTATTAGAAAGTAGAAAACAATCATTTGCTACATCTACTGATTTATGGTTCCCTCTTAGTGCATACATTGGGGTTATTTCCTCCAGAATGAAACTGTAGACAAATTCATAATTCATAATAGTTAGAAATATGCATATAATGAAGTAGCTAGTAGTAACAGGTGAGCGAGAGAGCAGATATTCCAAGGCTTTATCTACTGTTTGCAGGATGTTGATGGTACCATTTTTAATATCATTAGTAATTTTAATGCTTATCTATAAATCTCTTATTCACACAAATAGCTGTATGAGACATCATAGGTAAAGTAAAAAGAATTATAAAAAACAAATTTGAGAGGAGCACTTTTACTCTCTGGCAATGGAGTTCACTCCCCTAATTCCATGAAATTCACTGTTCACATCAATAAAATGTATCTAATATGTATGAAATCGTTGTAAAACAATCAAGCACCATAATTATTAATATGTGAATGTTGATTGAATACTGCTATAGTCCATTGGTTGCTTGCTCTTTGGTATAGTGATTCATTTTGGTCTCACACGATATTAGTTTCTATATATTTCTTGCTCAAAATTTTCTAAACCAGGTTATTTAAAGTAGTTTAAGAAAAAATAAGTTCCATTTTCTTAAAACAAATTATCACATTAGTTCAATAAAGGGACATTCAAATACCACTTTTACCACATAATCTATAGATAATCATAGAAAGTGTAACCTTTGTGGAGCCTCACAACATCGCAAGTCATTTGGTTTTTCTTCCCAAATTGGTTATTTAGATTTGCTTTTATGTCTCCATAGACTTTTGTCCTGCAAGTCCATAGAACTTTAACCTGAATCTGTTCAGACTTAACTCTGAATGTAACAGGGAAGAGCCAATTTTGACTCCATGTTGCATCTGTTTCTTTGAATTTAGCCTTTGCTCTTCGTTGCTTTTGTTATTATAATCATACATAATGGCCTGCGGCAGGGAAGAAAGAAGAAATTAACACATACCCTCCCTGAGTCTGGCCATTCCAGGAGGTGTTTTGCAAGACTGATGGCCCTTCTTACTTTACTTCTTCCCTGCCTCTCCTTCTCTATTCTGCCTTTTTATTTTATTTCCCTCTCGGATTCTATAAAAGAAACTGGCATCCAGATTCCGATAAGATGGTTATTTTTGAGACACTAGTCTGCCATCTTCTCGGTCTGCCAGCTTTCTGAATAAAGTCGTATTCCTTGCCTCCACACCTCATATCCGATTTATTGGTCTGTCGTACGGCGAGCAGAGTGAGCTTGGACTCGGTAACGTGAACAGCTATGATGTACTCTTGTTTTCTCTGACCATTTCATTACTGATAAGGTATAGGAAAATATCACCAAAGCTTGAATTCCCTGATAATGGTGGTTACTACCACCATCTTATATTCAAGCACCTTGTAGTGAAACATCTCTGGGTTGGCGAGTCAGAACAGAGTATTATTCACGTAAAGATACACAATGACAAGCTTAAGCAAGTTTTATCTCAGCTTCCTTGGGGTGGGAAACATACAGGAGGAGTTAGTCTTACTGTATATCAGTCTCTGAGTATTTTCGTGAAAAAGATTGTTTGGTCCACCCATTTAGAAATTGGGTTGTCGTTGTTGTTTCTGATGTATTGCCTGTGATTGATAGCCATAACAATAGACTTTGAACTCCTGGAATATAATAGCCAGGCTTCGCCTAGCCTCAAACGTGGGAAGACTTCTGGCGTCATTAAATTCTCCCTAGAACAGTGGTCCAGACCTTTTTGGCATTAGGGACTGGTTTCATGGAAAACAACTTTCCCACAGATGGGGGAGGAGGATGGTTCAGACAGTAATGGGAGCGATGGGGAGTGATGGGGAGTGGCAGATGAAGCTTCACTCGCGCACCCACTGCTCACCCCCATCTGTGTGACCTGGTTCCTAACAGGCCACAGACTGGTACCAGTCTGCAGCCTGGGGGTTGGGGACCCCTGCCCTAGAAGATAGCGTGCCATTTAGTATTATACATGTGTGTGTGTACATATCCAAACAAACATGCTTGTTCATTGGTTGATGGTGGGAATTTGTTTGCATGCCATCTAATTTAAAATTCACAACAGCCTGACATGGTAAAGATTATAATCTCTATGTAATTTTTCATAAATTATAGTTAATAAATGAAATAAGTAGGATCAGCACTCATACCGTCTGACTCCAAATAGGAATGTATGTATGTGTAAGGCTGTGTGTGTACTTAAAAAAATTGTAACACATTGCAAATCCCAAACTACAGGAGTCCACTTATGATACTATGTGATGCTTTTCCTCAGTTTGTAACACTGACCAAAGCCTGTGACAGATGTTTATAATGATAAAGGCACAGGGAACTAACATTCTCTTCATTGATGAAGTACAGATTCTCACATGTCCATCCTTGTCCTTTGCTTTATTTAGTGCCTGTAAGTTTGGTCAGCTACATGGATCATTTCTAGTTTGGGAGTTAGATATGTCTGACTCTTGTATCAGTACCTTTAATAATAATGGAACACTATCTTGAATTTTTGACTGACAATAAAGTATGTACATTTCCTTAAAACTGATGTCTAATGTTCTGGCACATTTTTTGAAGATTATCTTCCACAGCTAATATCTTAGCTCCTTTCCTGAAAATCGATTGACCACATGTAAAGGTTTACTTCTGGATTCTCAGTTCTGTTCTATTGATCTATATTCTTATCCTTATGCCAATACCACGCTCTGTTGATTACTCAGCTTCATAGTAAGTTTTGAAATCAGGTAGTATAAAGTCCTCTGGCTATGTTTTTCTTTTTAAAAATAGTTTTGACTATTTAAAGGCCTTTGCAGTCTCATGTAAATTTTAAGTTTATGAATTTCAACAAAAAAGTCTGCTGAGATTTTGATAGACATCGTATTGATTCTATAGATCAATATTTTGGGAGTGTACTGCCATCTTAACAATATTGTCTTCCAATCCACGAAAGTGGCATTCCATGTATTTGGAACTACTTAACTTATCCTAGAAATGTTTTATAGTTTTAATTGAACATGTCTTGAAATTATTTTATTAAATATATTCCTAAGTATTCTACTTCTGATGTTATTATAAAAATTGTATTATTCATTTCATATTCGAATTGCTGCTGCTAGTATATAGAAATTCAGTTGATTGTTTACACTTGTATCCTGTACCCTAGCTAAATTACATTTTTAGTTCTAGTAATTTTTATGTGGATTCTTTAGGATTTTCTCATGGGTTATGTCATTAGAGAATAAAGACAGTTTTATTTCTTCCTGTCCTGGAGGGATGACTCTACTGTTTTTTCTGATTGGTTGATGAATTATATGTCTTATCATGCTGGCTGTAACATACAGCACAATATTGAGATATTGAGTAGAAGCGAAGAGTGAGGACGTGTGGGAGGAGGTCGTCATTGAGAGGATGTGACTGCTGGTTGACCTGTGAGCTGGACCTGGGAAGTTAGAGGTTCCTCACTTCCTCTCCTGTCCATGGAATGTACATTCCACCTACTATTCCCGCTAGGAGTAACTAGGATGCAGACCTGAGAGAGTAAGGTGTGGTTGAGACCACCTGCACTGAATATGTGACTGAACCCAGTTAAGGCCTCTCTATAAACTTTAAAGATTCTGGCAGATGGGTTCAAAGATCTAACTGTCATGCGGCCACTCAAGACAAGCCACATGTAAGTCCCCTTGCTTATGAAATCTACCTCCGACCTGTCTAGAGTGGACTGCCTCTTTTTCTGGTCTTTCCTTGCCCTCTGTGTATGGGATGCAGTTTCAGATTTCACCTCAGGAACTACCCAGGTTTCAAAGCAACCTGACATCCTTGGATTATTGCTTACCTTGTGGGGAAAGTATTTACACTTTCACTATTCAGTTATGATATAAGCTGTAGATTTGGGAAAGATGACTTTTGTGGAACATAAGTTGTCCCCTTCTATTCTTATTTGATGAGAGTTTTTGTTTTATATGAAAAGGTATTATATTTTGTCTTTATCCTGAACTGGTGTTGGATATTGTGTGTGTGTTTTCCTGTTTCAGAGGAGATGATCATGTGGTTTCTATCCTTTATTCCTTTGTTTTAAGGTACTAAACCAATCTTGCCATCTCTTAATAAACCCCACTTGGTCATGTGTTATAATTCTTTATAAATGTTGCTGGATTCTGTTCGCCATTTTGTTAGATTTTTGCATCTGTTTTCATGAGGATATTTCTCTGTGCTTTTGTTTTCTGGTAATATTTTTGTCTAGCTTTGGGAAGATGATACTGACATAGTAGTATAAGTTCATGTGTTCTCCTCATCTATTTTCTGAAAGGGGTTGTGATCGATAATTACTATTTTTCTTTTAATATTTGATAAAATTCACAACAAAGCCATCTGGACCTAGGCTTTTCTTTTGGAAAAGCTTTTAAATTAATAATTCAATTTTTTATTTTCTATAGATTTATTCATATTTTTAAAATTCTTAAGTCAGTATCAGTAGTTTGTCTGTCTAGAAATGTGTCCATTATATGTAAATTGTCAAATTATTTGACATAGGTTGATTATAACACTCTTTTATGTTTTATACAGTCAGTAGAAACTTCTCCTATTTCAGGTTTTTTTTTTCCCTATTTCAGTTTTGATTTAGATTATGTTTTCTCTCATTATTTCTTGGCCAGTCTAGCTGAGGTTTTGTTACTTTTCTTCATCTTTTCAAAGAACCAATTTTAGTTTCAATAATTTCTTCTATTGTCTTTATGTTTCATTCATTTATGCTCTTATTTTATTCTCTTTGCATAATTTGTGTTTAATTTGTTCCCTTTTTAACTAGTTTCTGAAAATGTAAATTTAAAATTTCGACATGAGACCTTTTTTCTTTTGTTATATAGACATTTAAAAGGTTTAAATTTCCAAGTATGGCTTTAGTTGCATCTGATAAATTTTGATATGCTCTGTTTTATATTTCTTAAATTAAAATATTTTCTAATTTCCCCTTTGATTTGCTTTTTTAAATTAATTTTTATTGGAGTATAGTTGCTTTACAATGTTGTATTAGTTTCTGCGGTACAGCAAAGTGAATCAGCTATACATATACATATATCCCCTCTTTTTTTGTTTCCTTCCCATTTAGGTCACCACAGAGCACCAAGCGAGTTCCCTGTGCTAGACAGTAGGTTCTCATTAGTTATCTATTTTATACATAGTAGTGTACATATGTAAATCCCAATCTCCCAGTTCATCCCACCCCCTCTTCCCTGTCTGGTATTCATACGTCCGTTCTCTATGTCTGGGTCTTTATTTCTGCTTTGCAAATAAGTTCATCTGTATCATTTTTCTAGATTCTACATATAAGCGATATTATATGATATTTGTTTTTCTCTTTCTGGCTTACTTCACTCTGTATGACAGTCTCTAAGTCCATTGATGTCTCTGCAAATTGCACCATTTTGTTTCTTTTTATGGCTGAGTAATATTCCATTGTGTATATATCTATATACTACATCTTCTTTATCCATTCTTCTGTTGATGGACATTTGGGTTGCTTCCATGTCCTGGCTATTGTAAATAGTGCTGCAATGAACATTAGGGTGCATGTATCTTTTTGAATTATGGTTTTTTTCAGGTATATGCCCAGGAGTGGGATTGCTGGGTCGTATGGTAGTTCTATTTTTAGTTTTTTAAGGAACTTCCATACTGTTCTCCACAGTGGCTGTATCAATTTACATCCCCACCAACAGTATAAGAGGGTACCCTTTTCTCCACACCCTCTCCAGCATTTACTGTTTGTATATTTTTTGATGATGGCCATTCTGACTGGTGTGAGGTGGTACCTTGCTGTAGTTTTGATTTGCATTTCTCTACTAATTAGTGATGTTGAGCCTCTTTTCTTGTGTTTGTTGGCTATCTGTATGTCTTCTTTGGAGAAATGTCTGTTTAGGTCTTCTGTGCATTTTTGGATTTGGTTGTTTGTTTTTTTGATATTGAGCTGCATGAGCTGCTTGTATATTTTGGAGATTAATCCTTTGTCAGTTGCTTTGTTTGCAAATATTTTCTCCCATTCTGAGGGTTGTCTTTTCATCTTGTTTATGGTTTCCTTTGCTGTGCAAAAGCTTTTAAGTTTCATTAGGTCCCATTTGTTTATTTTTGTTTTTATTTCCATTCCTCTAAGAGGTGGGTCAAAAAGGATCTTGCTGTGATTTTATATCATGGAGTGTTCTGTCTATGTTTTCCTCTAAGAGTTTTATAATGTCTGGCATTACATTTAGGTCTTTAATCTATTTTTTTTTTTATGCGTTAATCCATTTTGAGTTTATTTTTGTGTATGGTGTTACAGAGTATTCTAATTTCATTCTTTTATATGTAGCTGTCCAGTTTTCCCAGCACTGTTTATTGAAGAGGCTGTCTTTTCTCCATTGTATATTCTTGTTTGTCATAGATTAGGTGACCATAGGTGTGTGCGTTTATCTCTGGGCTTTCTATCCTGTTCCATTAATCTATACTTCTGTCTTTGTGCCAGTACTATACTGTCTTGATTACTATAGCCTTGTAGTATAGTCTGAAGTCAGGGAACCTGATTCCTCCAACTCCATCTTTCTCAAGATTGATTTGGTTATTTGGAGTCTTCTGTGTCTCTGTACAAATTGTAAAATTTTTTGTTCTAATTATGTGAAAAATGCTTATGGTAATTTGATAGGGATTGCACTGAATCTGTATCTTGCTTTGGGTAGTATAGTCATTTTCACAATATTAATTCTTCCAGTCCAAGGACATGGTATATCTCTCCATCTGTTTGTGTTGTCTTTGATATCTTTCATCAGTATCTTATAGTTTCCTGAGTACAGGTCTTTTGCCTCCTTAGGTAGGTTTATTGCTAGGTATTTTATTCTTTTTATTGAAATGGTAAATGACTTTTGTGCCCTTCCTTTACACATCTACATAGATTATTTAGATTATTTAATTAATAGATTACTTAGAAGTGTACTTTATTTCCAAATATTTGGGAAATTTTCCAGAATTCTTTATCTTACTGACTTGGTATTTAATTCTGTTGTGGACTTCTTCAACACATAGTCTATTTAGAAGTCTGTTGTTTAGTTTTCAGGAGTTTGGACATTTTTCTGTTATCTTTCCTCTCTTGACTTCTAGTTTAATGACATTATGGACAGAGACAATATTGCATGAATTGTCTGCAACTCCTCCTTTGTCCCCTTCTTTTCTGTCTGTTGGTCTGTCACACACACATACATACACACAAAACTCTTTAGTATTTAATTTGGTTAAATTTCTTTTTATTGCAACCTAAAAATCAAAATTTTCACAAAATACCTGTCCACAGTAATATTGTCTTTTATCTTGTACGTGGATTTTTGAGGGAGATCCTACTAGAATGGGAATTTTTGTCTATAATTACTGTGTGTAATACCATTATTCTTCTGTAGACACCTTTCCTTTGCTTTATACATTGGAGTATGTCTTTTGAGCATTTTCAGCATTTCCACTTATTTTCACTCTTTCCACCCTTCTTCCCTCTTTGCATTTCTCTGCAGGGTTCAGCTAAGTGTTATATGCAACTGTAACAATCTAAGCCTGGATATTTCTTCCTATGCAGGTGATTGCCCTTTTTGTTTAATTGCTGCTGGTGTACATTTTTGTCCCCCTCTCTTCATCAAAACTTAGTTGTTCATATTGTGAATTCTTGGAGTAAGATGTTATATGAAACACACTTTACCATTTCAGCTGCAAGTACAATTCACGTTGATCATACAAATCTTGCTTCCATATTTGTATTGAGTATGTCTCCTCTGTGGTTTGATTTATGCCCCTAAGAAATACCATTTCCCCTTTCCTATCAAGAAATGAAAGTAATGAAAGAGATCTACAAGAATTTTTTCATGTCAGGAATGTCTTTTTCATATTTCTATGCTGAGGGAATAATACAACGTAAATTATTCAATAAATACTATATAAATGTCTTAAAATATCCCTACCATATTTAGAGAAAATAACTGTAGAGACAATTGTATCCCAATATGGATAGAACAGTCATGGATATTTTGAATTTCCTAATACTTTAATAGTAAGCTGATACTCTATCAAATCAAATCATATCTTATTAATAAGACATTTTCATTAAATTTGAAAAATATATGCAAATGGTAATAATGAATCATTTGACTTTTTGAGAGACTATATTTTGGATACTTCCAAAGGAAAACACTTGATCTACAGTCCAATTGCCTTAGAAAAACAAATTTGAATTAAAGTTTGATTTAGAGTCAGCTAATGATTAAAATTTACTTTTCAAAAATAATTTTGTTGAGAATTCAAATTACAATATATTTTATACATGTCATTGTGAATTAATATATCAGCCAAATTTTACTTCAGTGATGGGGTAGCTCATTGAACTTTCTGTGATTTAAACAATTTTTCTACCTTTTCTCAGATTATTAAAAATCATGGGGACTTCCTTATTAAACACTAATTTTTGTCAGGCTAAGCAATATATATGTATATAAACATACACCCCATTTCACAAAATAAACTTTAAGAAATTAATAAACCCCTTTTACAAATGGTCAACAAGAGTAGTTCCATTCTCCTATATTAGGGAGCTAATATATTACATAGGTTATATCCAAATCAGATCTGTCTGATCCTACCCCTCTGATGCTGCTTTATATTTACAAACCTTAATTTAATAGGGGTTAGCAATTACGCTTATGCAGAAATTTGTAGTGCATGAAGGAGGTGAGAAACATTTATACTGAATTAGAATGCTCCTCTGGACTTTTGCTTTCTAGAATCCTGCAGTGCCTAGGATACTGTCATGAAATTATTTTCTGTCAATAAATTTTTCCTTATAGCACTGATGATGGTGATGATGATGGATCACTTTTTAATCATAAATCGCCTAATGTTTCACAGTCTGAATAATAAATCTACCTGCTTTTACAAGGCCAACAAATAACATAAAAAGATCCACATACAACAATAAAAGTAATAAACCTGAGATATGGTAAATTTACTGAAACATGTTCTTAAATTTGTGTCTGTGGAATAATAAAAAGTACAAAGAGAGACAGTAGTAGATGTACAAAAAGATGCCCTTAACAGTCTTACTGTTTCAAACTCAGTTCCTTTTGAGTAGTAAATGACAATAAATGACCTCCTATTTGAAAATAAGAGTTAGTTAACTGAGTCTCATTACTTACAAGTGTCCAAACTATTTAATCATTTTATCTCTTATGGTGCTTTTCAATGTACCTGCTATAATGTTTAGTTCTTTTTCTTACCTCAAAAAAATTTGTCTTCTAATATAAGTAAATACCTCTTAGCATGCAAATCATTCTATTTCCTACTGAACCTGATTTCTCACAGGAACCATCTACACTGATTTTCTTCATCTTACTAAACTCCCATTCATTTTTGAAATAATTGCAATTTGATATCCATATTCACTATTTCCTCAGCGTGGCCAACAACTCACATATTCATTTCATCTGACAGTTCTTTTTGCAACATTTAAAACTCCTTCCTTTTTTTATTGCCACAGTCAAATCTTTTTTACAACTCAACTAGAACACTAGTTTTATAGATCAAAGAACTTCATTCAAGCATCAACTTGGTCGTTTATTTGATGTGTCATCTGAGGTAAACAACTTTATTAAGTTGCTTAAGAGACATTTATTCTACATAATCCAGAAACAGAGACCTAATTAATTTGCTATTTTATTGAAATGCCTTAATATCTGTTTCACATGATTATACATTATTATAAATATTGTATTTCCTTTATCATAACTTTATATATCATTACATTACATACATTTTATATATATTACTTATCTTTACATTATTATAAGCATATTCTATACTAGAAACTCTTTGTAAGCATATTTATTCAGAATTTAATATTTTTATATTAAGCTACATGTATTAAACTTTATTTCCTATTATAAAAATCAAAGACATGTATAATTTCTCACTGAAATTCCTACTGCCCTAATATTAATATTGAGTTGTTTTAATTATGGAAAAATTAAAAAATAAACATTATGATTTATGATTATTGACAGAAAAAAATAATCCTATCAAGTGACTGACTTCACCATAGTTTATTCAACCATTCCCTTCTTGTTAGAAATTTTTAGTATGTAACTTCCACTTTTCTTCATCTTTGCAATTCATATCAATATGGAGGTCTTTGTGCTTAATACTTTGCATAAACTATTTCTTTGGTTTGACTTCCATTAGAGGAATTATTGGTGCAAAAAGAATAACACTTTGAAAGTTCTTTATATTATCAAATTAATGTTCAAAAATATTATGTTGGGTAACAGTTGTACTTGTTTCTCAGTTAGGAAGCAAAAAATACAACATGCCCACAATGTCACCAACTATTCACTTTCCCAATTCAGACACTTTTAGTGGTTGTCATCCGAACAGCTCAGAGAAATAAAAATTTATACACCCTCAGGGTCTTCCTAAGGACCCAAAGCACTTCTTCGTATTATGTATTATTTAAGTGTAAAAACATTTGTAAATGGTTATCCGGTAAATTGGATAACCATTTGGAAACTGCCAATGACTTTGGGATAAACTGCAAGAGAAGATTTGGTGAAATGTGCATTACATTGTAACTGAAGAGGAGGTAAGTTTTGTCATGTAACTGGTGCCTATGAATGGGTGGCTAGCCAGAGATATTTATGCCATTCAGCATGCGCATAAACTCCAGCTATTCATGAGTCACTTCATAATCCCATTTCTCTCTTGTAGCATATTTTGAAATAAACCTTATATTAGTTGAATCTAACATTACCAAGGAATCTGGCAGCAATTCACATAGCTGTTAGTTGCCAATGTAATCACATTTGCCTCCCTGGTGTAACATTTATATAAATGAAACATAATTTTACTAATTTACAATGTACATTTTTATGTTCTGTATTTTTATATAAACTTTTTATTGAAGCATAACATAAATATGGAAAAATTGACAACCGTATCAGAACACAGAATGTTATCACAATCCAGAGCCCTCTCAACCCCATAATCCTTTCAAGTATTTAACCCTCACCCTGAGGATAGCCTTATTCTTACCTCAAACCATAGATTAACGTTGCTTATATTTGATATGTATTATGTCATTGGAATTATAAAATACATATTTTGCCTGTGGCTTCTTTCAAATGCATGCTTGTGAGTTTTTTGCAAGTTTATGTTCATATTTGTACTTTGGTCATTTTCACTGCAGTAGAGTATAAATATACCACAGCTTATGTGTTCATTCTACTGTATGCAGTGCTTCAGTGATAATTTTAGAAAATGTCTCTTGATAGAAGTATGTAGTACACAATTATGTTTGGCATGAGCATAAATATTGAGCCATAGTGTATGAATATGTTCAATAGATACTCTCAGTGTATCAAAGTGATTTTATAAATTGAAATTCCCAAAAGTAGATTTTTTTTTGTGATAAAGTATATGTAATATAAAATTTGTACAGTTTTTCAACCATTTTTAAGCATACGATTCAGTGGTATTAGTTAAATTCACAATTTGTGCAACTATTACAATCTATTTCCCAAAATTTTCATTACATAAACACAAACTCTGTACCCGTTAAGCAATAACTCCCCATTCCTCTCTTCTTCTAGTCTGTGGTAATCTCTATTGTACTTTCTATCTCAACGAATTTGCTTATTTGACATACTTCAATTAGCAGACATTTGGTCCTGTCCAAAACGTCCTTTAGACTCTCAGTCCACGTCAAAATGTCATTGATATTTGGTCCTGTCCAAAACCATTTGGCACGAAACAAATATACTCATGGATATTTTATTTTTTTAAATTGAAGTATAGTTGATTTACAATGTTGTGTTAGTTTCTGGTGTACAGCAAAGTGATCAGTTATGTTTTATATATATATATATATATATATATGTATATATATATTATTTTTCATTATGGTTCATTACAGGATATTGAATGTAGTTCCCTGTGATATACAGTAGTATCTTGTTGTTTATCTACTTTATATCTAGTAGTTTGTATCTGCTGGTCCCAAACTCCCAATTTATCCCTACCCCCTTTTCCCTTTTGTAACCATAAGTTTGTTTTCTATGTCTGTGAGTCTGTTTCTATTTTGTAAGTAAGTTCATTTGTATCACATTTTAGATTCTGCATATAAGTGATATCATATATTTGTCTTTCTCTGTCTGACTTAATTCACTTAGTATGATAATGTCTAGGCCCATCCGTGTTGCTCTGAATGGCATTATTTTATCCTTTCTTATGGCTGAGTAGTATTCCATTGTGTGTGTGTGTGTGTGTGTGTATGCATACATACATACATACATACATACCACATCTTTATCCATTCATCTGTCGATGGACATCTAGGTTGCTTCCATGTCTTGGCTATTCATGGATGTTTTAGACAGGACCAAATATCAGGGACTTTTTGGTGTGGACCAAATATCTTATGGTAGTTTGGGACATTATCAAATGTCCTGCAAGGCATATTTTATATAAGTGGAATCTTACCATATTTTCCAATCATGTTTGGCTTATAGCACTTAGCATAACATTTTAAAGTTTCATCCATATTGTAGCATTCATTAGAACTTCATTCTTTTTCATGAACTAAATAATATTTCATTGTATCATACGTCACATTTTGTTGATACATTCTTCTATTGATAAGCACTTGAGTTTTTTCAACCTTTTGACTTATGAATAATGACACTGTGAATATTTACATACAAGTACCCTTTGAGTCCCTGTTTCAAAATTATTTTGAGTATATACATAGAAGTGGAATTACTGAGGGCTGTCAATTCAAGCACATGGCTCAATTTTCAATTGGGATGCTCTTTTGTTGTTGAATTATAGTTCTTTGTATATTCTGGATATACTTTTATCAGATATATGATTTGGAAATATTTCCTTCCATCCTATAGGTTGTCTTTTCCCTTTCTTATCAATCTCCTTTGATTCATAAAAGTTTATTTTTTTTAACTTTGTTGAAGACCACTTTACTTATTATTTTGTTGCTCATGCTTTTGGTGTCACATAAGAATTCCTTGCAAAATCTAAGGTCTTGAAAATTTATCTGTATGTTTTCTTTTAAGAGTTTTCTAGTTTTAGCTCTTATATTTAAGTCTTATATTCATTGTAATTTTTAAAATATGATTTAACTTTATTGTTTTGCATGTGGAAATTCAGCAGTACTTCTGAGAGTGTCAATTGTTCTACATTTTCATAAACACCTGACATTTTTGTGTTTTCATTTTAGCCATCTTCCGGTATATAAAAGTTTCATAATCTGGTTATGATTAAACATGTAATTGCATTTACAGTGAAGGTCAGTACCTTTGCATTTGGATATTCTATTTTATAATGTACATGTTTCAGTCTTTTTGTAGGTTTCTGTTGGAGTTAGCTGGTATATATGCTAAATTTATTAATTCCTAGAGTTTGCCAGGGGACACTTTTGGATTTTTTTTATATTGTGTATGTAATCGGATGATCTACGAATAATGAGAGTTTTATTTCTTTCTCTTCAACTTTATGCTCTTTATATTTTTGTTCTACTATTATACTGGCTAGGATGCCTTCTAAAGTAGTGAATAGAAATTGTGAGAACAAGGATACTTAATGACATTTGTCATCTCAAAAGAAATACTTTTAATAATTAACTTAAATGTAACATTTACAGTATGTTTTTATTTAATATTCTTTGTCATATTATATAAATTCTCACCTTCTATACTACTGTGAAGATTTTATTGTGGGTTGTTAATTTTTATCAAATACTTTTTTCTGAATATATCAAAAGACGTTGTCATTTTTTGTTAATACATGATAAATTATATTGATTTAAAAATGTTAAACCACCCTTGAATTCCTAGAATAAAATCCAATTGGCTATGATGTATTGTTACTTATATATTATTATTTCATATATTTTATTTCATATATTTCATTTGCTAAAAGAGTTTTTTAATACTGTGGTATTTCTTTTATAAACATTTAAGATAATTAATTGCATATATCATGTGTGCCTAAAATGTGCTTTGTGTTTAGGGTATTAATGAATTCATTGTTTTACATAGGACTATCTAGGTTTTCTTTTTCTTGAGTCAGTTTGGATAAGTTTTTCTTTTCAAGAAATATGTATATTTTATCCCAAATGTCAAATTTTTTGTCTTAAAGATATTCATAATAGTCTTATTATACTTTTAATATTTGTAAGATCTATGTTGGTGATCCATTTTTTTATTCCTAATATTGAAATAATTTTTTTATTTTTGTAGAAGTTTACTTTTTCTTATGAAAAATTTCAAACGTTAAAAAAAGAATTTATATAGCCAAAGCCCAACTACAATGATTATCAAGTCATGATTAATCTTGTTTTTTATGTATACTCTCACCATGTTGACACCACATTGCCTATATTATTTTGAATTAAATCCCATGCAAATATGATTTCATCTATAAATGTTTGGTGTATATCTAAAAGCTATGAATGCTTTTATTAAGTATAACAGGATTATTTTACTGCTAAACAAAAAGTGATTCCTTAGCATCATCAAATAATCCATCCAGTCATTGTTTAGGTACTATTTTTTGTAATTTATTTGTTCAAATCAAAATCCAACAAGGTCTACACAGAAAGAAAAAATGATTGGTATGACTCCTATGTCTTTTAATAAATGAGTGGTTCTCACATTTTAAAGTGCATCACTACTGAGCCAAAGTGGTCTCTCTTTCTCTCCTTTGCTCTATCCCTTTTTATATCCATCTGTTAAATCAGGTAAAGCTCCCTGTCAGTCCTAACATCTTACAAATATAAAGCTCTCCAAAATCTTAAGACTGTAAGATATTTGGAGTAGGCTATTCCAGGTACACACCATTAAATTCTGAGGGTCCACCAATCAGGAAGACTTCAGCCCAAGTCACTATGAGACTCCCACTCCTTTTCCCTCCCCAGTCTTGGTGAGGGAGTGAAACTACATGGCTGCTGGTAGAGTTGGCACTCACCCCTTATTGAATACCTTTCCTTTGCTGTAGTCCTCTTATCTCTGTCAGTAAACTATAGTTCAATGGCAAGTAATTCATACTGGGTTGTCCCACCTTGTTTTCTCCTTGATGTACATCCACAGATGTGCCTATTTTGTAGTATGTGAACTTTTGAAGTGCAATGTGTGACCTGCTTTATGTGGACCTCCACTTCCTGCCACGGCCATATGTAGGGGATAATTAAGTGCTACTTGTGATAGTGGAGCTAATTTACTTTCTATTTTTATATCTTTATTTGTATCCTATTGACGTGACTATTAGCTTTTTGTATATGCTCTCACCTCCTCACTTCCTCAGCTCCTCATTCTAACATCCAGACAATTGCCAAACCCTATCAACTTTATTTCTTATTGACCTTGCAGAACTATCCAGTTTTTTTCTATCTCCATTGCTGCCCTCTGATTCAAAACAATGATCAACTCTATGATTTTAAATCCAATTTTCCTAATCTTCAAAATAAACATCATTTGTCTTTGTTAATTTTCTCTGTCACTTTAGAAGTCAGTTGAATTGGGGGTACTGAATGAATCTTGTTTTGGTATTCATGACATTTTGTAACCCTCACATTTTGAATTCAAGTCAAAGCTTGGCTTATGACTTGCTATTATGGAATGGATGTTTGTGTCCCTTCCAAATTCATGTGTTGAAATCCTAACCCCCAATGTGATGGTGTTAGCAGGTGGGGCCTTTGGGATGTAAATAAGTCATGAGGGTGGAGCCTTCATGAAAGGAATAAGTACCTTTATAAAAGAGACCCTAGAGAGTTATTTCTCTCCTGCTGCCATGTGTGGATACAACAAGAAAGAGGCTCTGCAATCCAGAAAACCTTGCTCACTAGAACCTGATCATGTTGGGACCCTGATCTCAGACTTCTAGCCTCTAGCACCTTGAGAAATATATATTTTTTTTAATTTCTAAGATACCCGCCAATGGTTTTGTTAGAGCAGCCTGAAGTAAGATGCTTTAAGAATTGACACAACAAAAATATTACTGTGTCAGTCCTTGACTAAACTTTAAGAAGTTATACCTCCTTAAATCTTCCACTTCTGAACCCTTAGGAATCCTAAATTCTCATGTCAGAATTCTAGATAAGACCACATGAAAAGAAAATCTGGAGCCCATGTGGAGAGGGTGAGGCCTTGAGATTACATAGAGCAGAACTGAAAATCCAGACATGACTCCAACCTAGCTCTTCTAGCCAACCCTCAACCACTAGAACTTTCCTAGCTGAGGCTCTAAGCACAGGGCTAGCCAAGCCATTACAGACTTCCCAGCCCTCACAGCCATTGACGTGAGAACCGACAAGTCTCTTGTCCTGTGTGAAATCAGGAGAAAGAAAGTGATTGCTATTTTAAAGTACAAAGTTTTGGGGGTAGTTTGCTATGTGGAAGAAGATAAAAAACAGAAATTGGTACCTGGAAGAGGGGTGCTGCAGTAACAAAAACTCAAAATATAAAGCACTGACTTTAGGATCAAGAAAGAGGTATGGACCTAAAGAACTTGGAGGAGACTGTTAGTAGCAGCTAGAGAAAAAGGACCTTAATATCATGTACTGACAGAAAGATTAGTGAAACTGCCCACCACCGTCCTGTGGAAGATGGAAAGTGCACCTAAGAAGCTTATGAATATGACTAAGGAAATTCCCAGGGAGAGTGGTGAAAGTACCAGTTGGCTTCTTTATTTGTCTAGATGATAAAGTGAAAAGTGAGGTGAGATAAAGAAGGAACTGTTGATATTTTTCTCAAGTTTGTCTCAGCCTATTCCAATTTTTTTTTAACTTTTTATTTTATATTGGAGTATAGTTGATTAACAATGTTGTGATAGTTTCAGGTGTACAGTAAAGTGATTCAGTTATACATATACATGTATCAATTCTTTTTCAAATTCTTTTCCCATTTAGGTTATTATAGAATACTGAGCAGAGTTCCCTGTGCTATGCAGTAGGTCCTTGTTGGTTATCCATTTTAAATAGAGAAGTGTGTACAGGTCAATCTCAAACTCCCACACTTCCTTTCCCCCGACCCTTCCCCCGGTAACCAAAAGTTCATTCTCTAAGTCTGTGAGTCTGTTTCTCTTTTGTAAATAAGTTCATTTGTGTCATTTCTTTTTAGATTCCACATATAAGTGATATCATATGATGTTTCTCTTTCCCTGTCTGACTTACTTCACTCAGTATGACAGTCTCTAGGCCCACCCATGTTCTTGCAAATGGCATTATTTCATTCTTTTTAATGGCTGAGTAATATTCCATTGTGTATATGTACCACATCTTCTTTACCCATTCCTCTGTCGATGGACATTTAGGTTGCTTCCATGTCTTGGCTATTGTAAACAGTGCTGCAATGAACATTGGGATGCATGAATCCTTTCAGACCATGTTTTTCTCTGGATATAAACCCAGGAGTGGGATTGCAGGATTATGTGGTAGCTCTATTTTTAGTTTTTTAAGGAACCTCGTTACTGTTCTCCATAGTGGCTGTACCAATTTACATTCCCACCAACAGTGTGGGAGAATTCCCTTCTCTCCATACCTTCTCCAGCATTTATTGTTTGTAGATTTTTTGATGATAGCCATTTTGACTGGTGTGAGGTGATACTCATGGTAGTTTTTATTTGCATTTCTCTAATAATTAGTGATATTGAACATCTTTTCAAGTGCCTTTTGGCCATCTGTATGTCTTCTTAGTCCATTCCAATTTAAATGCAGCATCTCATGAGTTGTTGACTTGTTTGAGGGGGAATGGAAGTAAGCAACATGAAACTGCCCAGGGAGAAATCCCTGCAAAAAAATTAATGGATAGAGTTTCAGAAGTTATGCATGTATTAGCATCATTGTATCTTAATAAGGAAAGGGACTTTGGAGATCTTTAAGCTCTTTGGAAACAGGTCCATTTTACACATTTGGCACTTTAGAAACTAGTCTAGAACATACGAAAAATCGCCCAGCATCACACAAGCTGGTGAGTGGCAGAGCTCAAAATAAAATCTTGTTCTCCTGACATCCTTCTTGCCACACAGCATTGAAGCTTTCCTCCCTTTGCAAAGTGAGACAGGCTACTGGTAGAGACATCTGAAACCTTAACTGTCAAACTGAACCAGGTTACTTGGCAGTGTCATGGTGAGAAATAATCTAATGGGCTAAAATGAAGGGAGGAAAATAGTTCTCAGCAAGTGGCATCAACTTACTTGGCAGTTTTCTCTCCCTTTATTGTTATAAACATGTTAATGGCAAATCTGAGAAGGTTTTTTTGTGAATCAGGTTAGGGCTACAATTGTTCAAAAAAGCTCATTAACAATTTATGAAGAGCAGCAAAACTCATTTTCCCTAATGTGAAATCACTTCAGGCTGTCACTAGAGGAAGAATTGTTGAGAAGTGAATTGACCACATACAGATCCATTCTTTCTTTAACAAAAAAGAAAAAAGAAAGTCATTCAAAGGAAAAATATCTTGCAATAATAAGGTATGTGTAACACTCAGTCAGAGTTAAGCCCCAGTTAATATGGTTTTCTGAATTGTACTACTTTTCTCATTTGCCTACTGTGGGTACCACTCAGGTAGACTTCATAAACCTGAGTTATTTATTAAAGAACAGCAGGGTCTCTCTGACATAGAATTTCATTAAAACAACAAAAGGATTTGTTGGCAATGACCAAATCCACCCTCTGGAAGAGAGATACATGGGGTTTACTACGCACATTCTGTTATCATATTTCAATTCCACAAGAATTGTTACCCAGGGTGGCTGAGGGGATGATTCTGTGCTGGGTGAGACTGTTTTCCTGTGCTCTGTGTGTGGCTCCTGCAGGCTTATCTCCTGCTCTCACTTGATATCTAGGATATCTTACTCCAGTCTTTCAAACTCTTTTTTATTCAATTGCACATCTTTATTTTTTTTAATTTTTTAAATTTATTTTTTAATTGAAGTTGAGTTGATTTACAATGTTGTGTTAATTTCTGCTGTACAGCAGAGTGACTCAGTTATACACATATATACATTCTTTTTTATATTCTTTTCCATTATGGTTTATCTCAGTATATTGAATATAGTTTCCTGTGCTGTACAGTAGGATCTTAACTTTTCACACCAAGGTATTTGGCCGAGGTTCAGAATTTGGGCACTGAATCTTCATCTGCTATTTTCTGCATTGCAAATTTCTTGCTATTTAATCCCTTAACCCCAGGAGAGGTTGTGTGGCACTATAGCTTCTGATTATTCTAAGCATGCCACATCTGAATTTTCTCTGCCACAGTCATCATTTTTCTGACCTCTGTTTCTTAATAAACAAATCTGTGTATCCCCAGAGGGGAAGTGTGCTGGTTGGCATAGGCAGAAACTGTATGCATCAACTTGATCTTCATAAAGCAACAATTTTATGACTTTAAAAAATTAAGATTTATGTTAAAATTATCATTAATATTCTATAGAATAAAACACAAACATATTTTAAAAAGATAACTAGAGATTAAAAAAAATATTGTGTTTGAAATGACCCATTAACTCCTTTATCCATTGAGGCAATTCCATGAAAAAATTAGAACCATCACAATGGTAACAAAAACAATACCCGTCAACAGGTTAAAATTTGCAAAGCTTTTAAATCCTATTGCTTTCAATCCAGAGTAATAATGCTCACTGTTATATTTGTGAGTGACTGGCAGACAGATTTAACATTTTTCATTTGTAAGTATCTTTGTTTATATTTATGAAAATTCATTTGGTTGAATATCTCTAAGTGGAGATGTATCAGCATGTTAATATCTCACAAGGCCATATAATTGGACATCGCCTAATAATAATCAGACACTATTGCCTAAGATATTTGTATCAATATGACCACTACTCTACTTTCTAATTATTTGTTGAAAATGAAGGTATTTGTCTTAGTCCCTTTGGACTGTATAACAAAACACCCCAGACTGGGTAGCTTATAAATAATAGAAATTTATTTCTCGAATTCCAGAGGCTGGAAGTCTAAGATCAGGGTACCAGCATAGTTAGGTGAGGGTCTTCTTCCTGATCCTAGACGTCTCATTGCATCCTCACATGGAGGAATGAGTTGGGGAGTTCTGGGGCCTCATTTGTAAGAGCACTAATCCCGTTAATGAGGGCTTTGCCCTTGTGACTAATCACCCCCAAAAGACCCCACCTCCAAATACCACCACCTCTGACCATTAGGATTTCAGCATGTGAATTTGGGGAGGACACAAACATTCAATCCATAGTAGTATCACACATCTGCCTGGAAACTTCCAGAAGTTTGACATCAAGAGAAAAAAATAATATAAAAATAATGTCCATCAAGCTAGAATTCAGAAATTCCAAGAAATAAGAGACTTAAGAGAGATCATTTAAAAAATATGATAAAGTATGTTCTGCACTTGGTTCTCTAGATGTCAATTTTAAGCCATTAAACATTTTTGGAAAAGCTAAAACCATATAGAAACACATTCTTTTATAGTACTTGGTGGGTGTCACATTTTGTAGGTAAGGTTCTGGGGCCTACACAGAAAACTTCCCTCACACAGTTTTAATTCATGTTTTTACCAATTCATGAAGTCATACTGTGAACAATAAAAAATATTATGCTGGGTGCTTCAGACCTAGGGACACATACAGACTGAAAGTGAAGGGATGGAAAAAGATATTCCATGCAAATGGAAATCAAAAGAAAGTTGGAGTAGCAATTCTCATATCAGACAAAATTGACTTTAAAATAAAGACTATTACAAGAGACAAAAAGAACACTACATAATATTAAGGGATCAATCCAAGAAGAAGATATAACAATTGTAACTATTTATGCACCCAACATAGGAGCACCTCAATACATAAGGCAAATACTAACAGCCATAAAAGGGGAAATCAGTAGAACAGTAATACTAGGGGACTTTAACACCCCAATTTCACCAGTGGACAGATTATCCAAAATGAAAATAAATAAGGAAACACAAGCTTTAACTGACACATTAGACCAATGGACTTAATTGATATCTATAGGACATTCAAACCAAAACAACAGAATACACTTTCTTCTCAAGTGCTCATGAAACATTCTCCAGGACAGATCATATCTTGGGTCAAAAATCAAGCCTTGATAAATTTAAGAAATTTGAAATCATATCAAGTATCTTTTCCAACCACAATGCTATAAGACTAGATATTAATTACAGGAAAAAAATGTGTAAAAAATACAAAGACATGGAGGCTAAACAATACACTAGTAAATAACCAAGCGATCACTGAAGGAATCAAAGAGGAAATCAAAAACTACCTAGAAACAAATGACAATGAAAACACAATGACCCAAAACCTATGGGATGCACCAAAAGCAGTTCTAAGAGGGAAGTTTATAGCAATACAATCCTACCTCAAGAAACAAGAAACACCTCAAATAAAATATCTAACCTTACACCTAAAGCAATTAGAGAAAGAAAAACAAAAACCCCAAAGTTAGCAGAAGGAAAGAAATCATAAAGATCAGATAAGAAATAAATGAAAAAGAAATGAAGAAAACGATAGCAAAGATCAATAAAACTAAAAGCTGGTTCTTTGAGAAGATAAAATTGATAAACAAAATTGATAAACCATTAGCCAGACTCATCAAGAAAAAAAGGAAGACTCAAATCAACAGAATTAGAAATGAAAAAGGAGAAGTAACAACTGACCCTGCAGAAATACAAAGGATCATGAGAGATTACTACAAGCAACTATATGCCAATAATTGACAAGTTGGAAGAAATGGACAAATTCTTAGAAAAGAACAACTTTCCAAGACTTAACCAGGAAGAATAGAAAATATAAACAGACCAATCACAAGCACTGAAATTGAAACTGTGATTAAAAATCTTCCAACAAACAAAAGTCCAGGACCAGATGGATTCACAGGCGAATTCTATCAAACATTTAGAGAAGAGCTAACCCCTATCCTTCTCAAACTCCTCTTAAATATAGCAGAGGGAGGAACACCCCCAAACTCATTCTACGAGGCCACCATTACACTGATACCAAAACCAGACAAAGATGTCACAAAAAAAGAAAACCACAGGCCAATATCACTGATGAACATAGATGCAAAAATCCTCAACAAAATACTAGCAAACAGAATCCAACAGCACATTAAAAGGATCATACACCATGATTAAGTGAGGTTTATCCCAGGAATGCAAGGATTCTTTAATATACACAAACCAATCAATGTGATAAACCATATTAACAAATTGAAGGAGAAAAACCATATGATCATCTCAATAGATGCAGAAAAAGATTTGACAAAATTCAACACCCATTTATCATAAAAACTCTCCAGAAAGTAGGCATAGAGGGAACTTACCTCAACATAATAAAGGCCATATATGACAAACCCACAGCCAACATCGTTCTCAATGGTGAAAAACTGAAACCATTTCCACTAAGATCAGGAACAAGACAAGGTTGCCCACTCTCACCACTATTATTCAACATAGTTTTGGAAGATTTAGCCACAGCAATCAGAGAAGAAAAAGAAGTAAAAGGAATCCAACTTGGAAAAGAAGAAGTAAAACTGTCACTGCTTGCAGATGACATGATACTATAATCCGAAAGATGCTACCAGAAAACTACTATAGCTAATCAATGAATTTGGTAAAGTAGCAAGATACAAAAATAATACACCAAAATCTCTTGCATTCCTATACACTAATGATGAAAAATCTGTAAAGAAATTAAGGGAACACTCCCATTTACCATTGCAACACAAAGAATAAAATACCTAGGAATAAATCTACCTAAGGAGACTAAAGATCTGTATGCAGAAAACTCTAAGACACTGATGAAAGAAATTAAAGATGATACAAATAGATGGAGAGATATACCATGTTCTTGGATTGGAAAAATTAACATTGAGAAAATGACTACCCAAAGCAATCTACAGATTCAATGCAATCCCTATCAAACTACCAATGGCATTTTTCACAGAACTAGAACAAAAATTTCACAATTTGTATGGAAATACAAAAGACCCCGAATAGGCAAAGCAATCTTAAGAAAGAAAAACAGAGCTGGAGGAAGCAGGTTCCCTGACTTCAGACTATATGACAAAGCTACTGTAATCAAGAGAGTATGGTACTGGCACAAAAACAGATATATAGATCAAGGGAACAGGATAGACAGCCCAGAGGTAAACCCACTCGTATATGGTCACCTTATCTTTGATAAAGAAGGCAAGAATATACAATGGAGAAAAGACAGCCTCTTCAATAAGTGGTGCTGGGAAAACTTGACAGTTACATGTAAAAGAATGAAATTAGAACACTCCCTAACACCATACACAAATATAAACTCAAAATGGATTAAAGACCTAAATGTAAGGCCAGACACTATAAAACTCTTAGAGGAAAACTTAGGCAGAACACTGTATGACATAAATCACAGCAAGATCCTTTTTGACCCACCTCTTAGAGAAAGGGAAATAAAAACAAAAATAAACAAATGGGACCTAATGAAACTTAAAAGCTTTTGCACAGCAAAGGAAAACATAAACAAGATGAAAAGACATAGCTCAGAATGGGAGAAAATATTTGCAAATGAAGCAACTGACAAAGGATTAATCTCCAAAATATACAAGCAGCTCATGCAGCTCAATATCAAAAAACAAAAAACCCAATCCAAAAATGGGCAGAAGACCTAAATTGATATTTCTCCAAAGAAGATATACAGATTGCCAACAAGCATATGAAAGGATGCTCAACATCACTAACCATTAGAGAAATGCAAATCAAAAGTACAATGAGGTATCACCTCACACCTGTCAGAATGGCCATAATCAAAAAATTTACAAATAATAAATGCTGGAGAGGGTGTGGAGAAAAGGGAACCCTCTTACAATGTTGATAGGAATGTAAATTGATACAGCACTATGGAGAACAGTATGGAGGTTCCTTAAAAAACTTAAAATAGAACTACCATACAACCCAGCAATCCTACTACTGGGCGTATACCCTGAGAAAACCATAATTCAAAAAGAGTCATGTACCACAATGTTCATTGCAGCACTATTTACAATAGCCAGGACATGGAATCAACCTAAGTGTCCATCAACAGATGAATGGATAAAGAAGATGGGGCACATATATACAATGGAATATTGCTCAGCCATAAAAAGAAACGAAACTGAGTTATTTGTAGTGAGGTGGATGGACCTAGAGCCTGTCATACAGAATGAAGTAAGTCAGAAAGAGAAAAACAAATACTGTATGCTAACACATATAGATGGAATCTAAAAAAGAAAAAAAAAAAACTGGTTCTGAAGAACATAGGACAGGACAAGAATAAAGATGCAAACGTAGAAAATGGACTCAAGGAAACGGGGAGTGGGAAGGGTAAGCTGGGACAAAGTGAGAGAGTGGCATGGACATATATACATTGCTAAATGTAAAACAGATAGCTAGTAGGAAGAAGCCACATAGCACAGGGAGATCAGCTCGGTGCTTTGTGACCACCTAGAGGGGTGGGATAGGGAGGGTGGGAGGAAGACACAAGAGAGAGGATATATGGAGATATATGTATACTTATAGCTGATTCACTTTGTTATACAGCAGAGACTAACACAATATTATAAAGCAATTATACTCCAGAAAAGATGTTAAAAAAATAAATAGATAATATCATAGGATAAATAAACTTTACTTAAGTATTTCATCATGAGAGATTTAAATACTAAAACAAATATCTAAATTAAAAACAAAAACAACATAAATAAGAAGGTGATAAAATAAGGTAAGAGTTTGGAATTTTTTTTCTAGGATTCAATTTTAAGTAGTGTCTCTTCAAATCCTTATTTAATAGAATACATAAAATTTTTCCCTCTGTTTTTCAAATGGATGGATATTTTTGGTATATTATTAAGGTTATGTTGCCAATGCTTTAAAAAGTCATTCTCCCCTTAATCATAATTTACACAAATTTTGTTCTATTTTATTTCCATGCTTATAGAGTAGTTTTCAGTATCATTCATTTTGCTAAATCTTCACATTCTTTGATCCCTTATTTTAATATCTGTCTGGCTTGACTAGTTCTCATCATTCAATAAGATTTTAAAGTAAAGCTCATGGGTGTTTTAACCCATTACATTTGCAAGAACACATGACTGGCTTAAGAATTCTAGGGTCACATTTCTTTCTGTCAGAACTTTGTAGTCATTGCTTCATTGCCTTTTGGCATTGAGCATTACTGTGGAGAGTTCTCCACTTCAGAGGCATTCATTTTTATCAATTTTGGCAGTTTCTTCTAAGAATATGCTAGACTTCCAGCTCTTCTTACAGAATATTTTATTTTAGCAATTGTATTATTAATTTCAAAAAATGATACACAGTTTTCTTCTGTTCCTTATGTTTCATCTTTTATTATGAATTTATATAATTATTAAGGTTATTGTCAAATCTTGTCTATCTATTCATATTTTTGAGGGCATGGGTTAGGCTTTATTTATCTTTTTTTTTTCAGTTATACATACACATGTGTCTATTCTTTTTCAAATTCTTTTCACATTTAGGTTGTTATATAATACTGAGCAGAGTTCCCTGTGCTATACAGTAAGTCCTTGTTGCTTATCCATTTAAAATATAACAGTGTGTACATGTCAATCCCAAACTCCCTAACTATCCCTGCCCACCACCCTTCCCTGCTGGTAACCATAAATTCGTTCGCTGAGTCTGTGAGTCTGTTTCTCTTTTGTAAATAAGTTCATTTGTATCATTTCTTTTTAGATTCCGCATATAAGTGATATCATATGATATTTCTCTTTCTCTGTCTGACTTACTTCTCTCAGTATGACAATCTCTAGGTCTATCCATGTTGCTGCAAATGGCATTATTTCATTCTTTTTAATGGAGGAGTAATATTCCATTGTATATATGTACCACATCTTCTTTATCCATTCCTTTGTTGATGAACATTTAGGCAGAACACTCTCTGACGTAAATTGCAGCAATATCTTTTTCGATCTGTCTCCCAGAGTAATGGAAATAAAAACAAAAATAAACAAATAGGACCTAATTAAACTCAAAAGCTTTTGCACAGTAAAGGAAACAATAAGCAAAACGAAAATACAGCCCACTGAATGGGAGAAAATATTCGCAAATGATGTGACCGACAAAGGATTAGTCGCCAAAATTTACAAACAGCTCATGCGGTTTAATATCATCAAAACAAACAACCCAATCAAAAAATGGGCGGAAAACCGAAATAGACATTTCCCCAAAGAAGACATACAGATGCCCAAGAGGCACATGAAAAGATGTTCAACATCACTAATTATTAGAGAAATGCAAATCAGAACTACAATGAGATATCACCTCACACCAGTCAAAATGGCTATCATCAAAAACTCCACAAACAATAAATGCTGGAGAGGGTGTTGAGAGAAGGGAACCCTCTTACAGTGTTGGTGGAAATATAAATTGGTATAGCCACTATGGAGAACGGTATGGAGGTTCTTTAAAAACCCAAAAATAGAGCTACCATGTGATCCTGCAATTTCACTCCTGGGCATGTATTCGGAGAAAAACATGGTCTGAAAGTGTGCATGCACCCCAATGTTCTATCTATTCATATTTAAGAGAGGGGAACTACAGTACTTACTGGAGGTGGTATGTGTGGGAAGTTACATGTTTGATGGTGGATTGCTCTGTGGCTGGAGAAGTTATCAGGTGGCTTTAAAACTGAGTAACCATAAATGTTAGTATTCTGGCACTGCCAGCTTTAGCATGGAGGTATAATATTGACCACCAGCACATGGAACTCATGAGAGTAGATTACAATTAATATCAGTACAGGGTACATCCTTCTGTTTTGCAGTCTAGCAACTTACTCCTGTGCTCTGTGAATTGTGTCCCCAAGCCTGACACTTCCCTTATTAAATTCCACCAGAAAATAAATATCTAATCCTAGTCATGATTCTGCAAAGAATAGGCACTTGACTTCTGGGGACATAGGTGGGAAATGGAACAACTTTCTGCTCCTTAGGTGCAGTTTCACTCCAACCATCACCAACTACAGTAATGCTAGTGCCTCATTGCTAAGCTTTGTTGATTCTGCAGCGTTTACAAGCTTGCTTCTTGCTAGTGTGTGCAGACATTTGAGATTGATTGTCCTCTATCCTCATCAGTGTTCTCCATTCATAAATTAGAGACTGAAGCTTCAGCCATCTCTTTCCTGTGTCTTATTCTTGTTGTTTTCTGCAGTTATTGAGGGTAGGGGAAAAAATCCAAAGTTCTTTGCCATCTTAAAGTCAGAAATTCTTATTTGTTCTTATTATTTGTTCTACTATTTTCTTCAGAAATATCAAGTTTATAGCATACATTTCCTTTCATTATTTGTCATCTCTTCCATTTTGTAATCGGGTAGACAAAATTCTAAAAGAATCTCCAAGATTCCCACCCTCTGGTATACATGCCCTAAGTAATCCCCTCTCCTCAAGGGTAGGCAGGTTCTATTAATATGATGGAGTCACTTCCATGATTACATTAAGTGTATAAGACTCTTTCATAGCAGGTAGAGAGAGATTCTCTTGCTGGCTTTGAATAAAGAGCCATGTTCTTTAATATAAAGATATAATATAAAATATTTGACCCACACAGTATATAAAATACTTGACCAATACTTGACCAATCCTTATATACTTAATAATAAAGTTAAAAGGAATTAAAAATGTATCTATCTGATTATCCCCCAAATTGCCCCTTAATTCCTCTCAGACAAAGTATATTTGATGAGTAGACAGTTAGATTTATCTAATATGGCATTTCTGGACCACAGAAGTCATAATAAAGATGCTTAGTTACTATATAATATTATAAAAATCTACAAAAATGTGTTATCTTAGAAAATTTTTGAGCAGTTTCATAAATTTAAATTAGGTAATGAATAATTGCTTTTGTATTACTGCATTATTTGTAAAATTCTCACCCACAATATTAATTAATATAAATATAGTATTCAAACAAACCTAAAATCTGTCTTTCTCTGCATAATATAAATTGTTGGATGGGAAAAGTTTAATTTCAAAGCAGAGTCATAGACCATTAGAGCTAAAAGAGATCCTGGAGATCAATCTGTGTAGTACATTCTTCTGCTGCTACTGAAGTGAAACAGCAGCTCAAGGAGTGATGCAATGAAACAAAGTGAACAAAGAAGTAATGAACATCTTAAAGGAACCCACTAAGCTCTTGGTGCATAGTTCACTGTTAGCTCCAAAATATCATGATGACACATAAAACCATGGATATTTAGTGCCAACCTAACCAATTTAGACTTTCTCAATCTTACTGTGATTTCTCTCTTTAAAAAGAAATATACAAACGGTGTTTAAAAATTCAAATTAAAAAATGAAAGTAGGGCTTCCCTGGTGGCGCAGTGGTTAAGAATCCACCTGCCAATGCAGGGGACACGGGTTCGAGCCCTGGTCTGGGAAGATCCCACATGCTGCGGAGCAACTAAGCCCTTGCACCACAACTACTGAGCCTGCATTCTAGAGCCTGAGTGCCACAACTCCTGAGCCCACATGCCACAACTACTGAAGCCCGCACACCTAGACCCCGTGCTCTGCAACAAGATAAGCCACTGCAGTGAAAAGCCCGCGCACCACAGCGAAGAGTAGCCCCTGTTTGACGCAACTAAAGAAAGCCCACGTGCAGCAACAAAGACCTAATGCAGCCAAAAAATAAATAAATAAATAATGAAAGTAAACATTAAGAAGAGGAAACCAATGTAATGGAATTTTAGAAACATCTGATTATTTTATATATATCACATTCCAGAGAGTGGTACTTACGTATCAGCATATTATTCTGTTCCAGGAAATATGGATCAAAAAGCACTGTCCTATTTATTTTCATAATTAAACATATGTTTTATGAAGCACTGAGCAGCAATTTGTTTTTTATGAAAGGATACCATACATCCTACAAACAAAATGTTTCCCTACTGAAAATATGATTATAATTCCAGAATTATGGAGGAATCATCTCTCTACAGCCCAATCATCCTTTTCCTCCATGTCAGGTCATTTATTTGAAAAAGATTAGGACACAATTTCAAAGTCAGGATCAGCTTTGGTAGTAGCAACCAGATTTTGATAAAATAATATTTCTTCTTTTTCTTCTACCATATCTTCAGTATAAATATCTCAAACAAATATTTTCAGATCTAGATTTTTTCATAAAAAGATATTTAAAAAGTGTTTCAAACATATAATTATATTTATTTAAACTATAAATTCCATAATTTAATTTGGAATTGGAAAAATTACTGTTATTGAAAGTCTTCTCATTTTTCTTTATAGATAATTTTGATATTATACAGAATGCAAATGATACCAATTTCTTAACTGACATAAGATTATTTATTATTTGGAATTCTCTATCATATAAACTTTCTCAGTCTTTTAATAATTTGAAATGATGTTTTTATTTTGTGTAATCTCTTGTAATATAAAAATTTGACTCTGCAGAAAATCTCCACTTTGATATTTTTGCCACTGTCTTCAACCACTTTAAACGAGTTAAAAAAAAACACAACAGAATAAATGAGAGACTATGACATTGCATTGTACCGAATTTCTAGATCAATGAACCATGCAATGGCATTTGTTTCTTTGTTAAAATAATTTTATGATCCTTTTATGTGCAGGTCACTGTAATAGGTGTATAGCATTCAAGGAAATGGACATGGTCTCTCTATCCTAAAAAAATGCAGTCATCCTTCAACAAAATGTACATATTTAAATAATCTGTGTGTGTATATTATTGACAAATTCTTTGTGGTGTTAGGCCAAATAAAAATGATCTGATCTTAAAAATATTTTTGGCTTCTAGTTTGAATGATCTTATCCTCAAAAATGGGAAAAAAAGGGAAATTGTAAGAACAACATTAATAAAGAGAAATTCCGAGCTCAAGTCCCATTTTGAGTTATAGTAGCAATAAAATAATATTCATGTTTAACTAAGAAGATTCCAGTTTTATGTCATACCTAGTGTGTGACATGTAATTATAATAAAAACTATCAATCATCCATATTTTTGCAACTTGCTGTGTATAGATAACAAAATACATATGACATGGATCTAGTAAGCATGCCATCTTTATAAATTTTTACGTCTGTTCTATTGTGCCCTATTTGTTTAGTTCCTCATTCTAACAAAATAATTTTTAGCTTTACTTTCTGAAGTTTATATTTTTTTAAACAGAGATTTTACTTATGAAAGTATGGAAAAAAAGATTTTCTGAGGCACCCTACACAAATATTTTTCTATACCTTTTTTTGAAGGTTTCAAGAAATAAAGAAGATCTCCAGGGACAAAAATAATTATTAGTTGAAACTGGAATGAAGAGTAAGCAAACATGAAATCAGGGGGTCAAACTGAAAACAAATGCCTATTATCAGCACTATAATCTGGAAACTGAGCCTTCAGACAGCAATAAATTAGTCCCAGATTAATTCAGAGACACTGGAAAAGAGTAAAATGTCTGAGTTGTGACCTCCATTTACCAGTTATAGCCAATTTACACTCCAATGTTTTTGACATATGAAAGAGAGAAAGAAAAAGAAAAATCTTATATTTAAATTTATATTGAATAACATATTTAAACAGGCAAGGTACTTTTAGAGAAATAAAAACAAATCAAAACAAAATAAAAAACAAATGACTGATGGATTTAGGTAAGCAAAGGACATTTGAGTTTAGAATAATCAAAAACTGATTAAATAATTATTCAAATATTTAAAGAAATAAAATATGAAGATAAAATGAGAATGCAAGAAAGCTATTGAAAATAACAAAATGGATTTTAAAAAATAGCCATGTACAAATTTAGAAATAAAATATATTTTTATAATATCTAAATGGTTTAACAGGAAAGTAATAAAAAAAGGAACCAAAATCTGGTTTTATTAAAAAGATCAGTGAAAGTGATAAATCTCCAGCTAGGCTAACCAAGAAAAAAAAAAAAGACACAAATGACCACTATCAGAAATGAAAGACTGAAAATTACTACTGATTCCATGGATTATAAAGATAATAAATGAACCAAAAAGGATAGTAAAGTTAATAAAGGAATAGTATGAATAAAACTATACCCATAAATATTATAGTATAGTTGAAATGGATCATTTATTTGAGAGACACAAGCTACCCAAACAGGAAGAGAAATAGATTACTTGGAGATATAGATATATATATAGATATATAGATATAGATATAGATATATTCAATAATTAAGAGCCTTCTAAAAAAGAAAACATGTCTGTGTTCCTGAAAAAATCATTTTTGACATTAAACTCCAAGGTGATAGAATACTTTTAATAGGAAATGTTATCTTTGAAGTGACTATATAATTGCCCCAAAGACAATGGTTTAAAACAGAAAGGCTTTCTTTATATTTTACTGGAAATTTTAACAATATTTGGCCTCCAATGTAAAAAGAAATAGTAGCTAACACTTATATAGCACTTCTTATAAATCAGAAATGACTAAATATTTTAGCCGTACTATAACTTATTCATCCCAAAAAGTAGCACAGGAGGTAGGGAACTATAGTTATCCTTGTTCTACAAATGAGAAAACAAGCACAGGGAAATTTTCCAATTCATAACATCAGGAAATGGCAGAACTTGGATGCAGACTTGGGCAAGTGGCTTGCAAATCCAAATTCCTAACTACCCTAGAGAGGATAGGGCTATACAGGAAGACAAAGACAGTTAAAGAAAACCAAGAAAGTTGTATTTTAAGCACATGAAGTGATGTGTATGAATTCTCTTTCATGTATTTGATAGCTGCTAAGCATTCATTAGCTTACATTTAAAATGACTTTTCTGTCATTTTCCTGATTTTTGGTAAGAAATGGGCAAATCCAGCATGTGTTCAGTCTATCGCACAAAAAGCAGACATTAGGAAAATTAAGCCCATAGAAAGCAGAGAATGTCTTTTTGTTGCCTTCACACAAATGAATGACAACTTGTCAGGGCGTAAAATTCTTGGAACACAAAGTTTTTCTCTAAAATCTCTGTGTGTATTGTTAAAATCTGGCATCTGATTTCCTGACCAATTTTTCATCCTTTATATTCTCTTTACTTTGCTTGCAGTTTCTTTTTTCTTGATGTGAAGATATTTGTGATTTTCGTAAGAGTAAGGGTCTCTCCATTTTTAAAAAAATATATGGGTTATTTTCTGCTTGAAATGTCAACAACTAAGAGGGGCATGTTAAAATTTCCAAGATTAGCTGGGTTTTGTGACATTTCTCCTTACCTTATCCTAGATTATTAGAAAATGAAAGCTCAGCAGCATTGCTCAAATATCAATTGTGTATAGCTATATTGTCAACATAGTAGTAATCAGCCCAGTTCATGCTATTTTGTATTTTTACCCTATATTTTTATGATATGAATATTGCCACTCAAAGTTACTGTTTTTTTACCTGGCATATCATTGTTCCAGTGTTTTTATTTAATCGTATGACTATTTTCTTTTAGCTGCATCTACTGAAATCAGCATAGAGTTTTAGTTTAAGGTTACCTTTTTGACTGGCTTTATCAAATGTTCCCAGGCTGTCTTGTCAGTATATTAGGAACAGGGTAGCAGAAGCCAGTATTACAGGAAACAATCAATAACCAGTTAGATTCAGGTATATCAGGTTAGTGATTGCTTTTTACTCAGTCTAAGGATATGATTTTGCTGATGTTGAGCTTGGCTATTTGTAGATATTTCCTTAAATAGAAAAAAATAAGTGCAAGTTAGCTTGTATAAATCCTTCCTGAATGACGATATAAACTAAGGCATAACAGGACTGTAGCACAGCAAAAATTAAGCATGTTAGAATCAGCAAGATCATGTATTAATACCAGCTGTGCATTTCCATTAGGGATTCTGAGGTACCTTGGGAAGCAAAACTGGGACAAACCGAATATGTTTCTATTCTCTATAGCCATGCAATTCAAGCTGCCTTTCTAGATTCTTAGTTAAAAAAATCAGGATGTAAATCTAACCTAGCAATGGGCAATCTTTGTCTGGCCTCATCCATATTTTGGCCTAATTGTTCTCTTTATAGCAGGTGTTCAACCAAGAAAATTGCTTGGTTATCTGGGTATGGTTAAAAAAGTAAAAGAACTAACATCATTTCCTTATCTCTCCACCTACCTCCTGCTCACCATTGTACATTACTTAGATCCCCTTATAATTCAGAAATTATTTTTTTCAAGAGTGAAATAACTATACATGTATATATGTATGATGACTTCAAGACAATAACTTTTCAGTACTTGATTGCCTAGTTGGTGTCTCTTTGGGCACACTTGAGTTGTGAGCTGGTTTAAAGCAAAAAAAAGTGTGGCAAGGAACACGTGCATGTGGGATTTATGGTCACAAAACAATAAGAAACTTTATTCAGAACTGTTGCAATAATATTATATTCTTTAATTTTAAGCAAAGTGTTGTGCTAATAAATTCATCTTCATAAAATAGCTGAGGAAATTAAGGAACATCACAGTTGAGTTACTTGCCCAAGATTATGTTGAATTAAGTGACTGAATTGGGAATATAATTCACATGAAAGAACTCTGACTGAAACATTTGTCACCCCATTAATCTCTAGGCTCAATTCCACTAATCTGGTTGATGAAGTAATTTCTCCCTTAATGTAAAACTATTCAAAATTGTGATCAGCTCTTAAAAGCAGGAAATCCTCCTTTGATCAAGGAAATTTACTTCTAAGCCTTATAATGTGTTTATTACATTGTGCCATATTTTTTCTCACTTCCTCATTTACCATACTGAATACATTGTATACCTTTATTGAATAGCATCGACTTACCTTATAACTGAATAATTTCATTACTTGTATAATTCAGTTCCCTAATATGGTTATGCTGCTTTCAAGTTAATTTTAAATTGAAATTAGTGGTTAATTAATATATTTCAAATTCATTTCTAAAGCAAAGGCTTATTAACCACCTTTTGGAAGTTATATACAAAATTTTTATTTTTAAACTTTTATTACATCTATATGTGTATGCTGGCACCATGTATAACTGTCTGTATATACTCATATATGAATGGTCAAAGACATATCAAACACATGTAAACAAATAAAAAACTCAGCATTGTAGTAATTATATCAGATACAGTAGCACACTACCAAATGCCATTTTTTGTGTGTGACACATTTAAGTATTGACCCTGTTTATACATTTCAATCCTATTGGGCTAGTACAATTTTTCTGTTTTACATATGTAAAATTCAGAAAGATTAATTAACCTGGCTGAATTTACACAGCCAAACAGTTCAGCTGTAGAGATTCAAGTTCAGTCTTACCTGACTTTGCAACTCACATTTCTCTCATTTCACTGCCCTCTTAGGGCATAGACTCTGCTATTACATCTCAGTAAAATATGCATAGAGTCCTAATAGGTATAAAACATAATAAATTCAGTTTGTGATCTGATTCACTTAAGTCTATAGTAGTTCCCTCTCATATTTTATGCTAGAGCTAAAGCAAATTATCTCTGCTTTGAAGCAGAATCACTTTTTCAACAGCTATTAGAATTTTATTTTTGTACCTCCCTACGCTCCAGTGTAATAAATGAGTTAGATTATAAAGTTGAGTCTATTTGCAGAAAAGCGTATAGATCTACTTCTGACATTATCTCCCAAGAACAAATGTTTCCATGTTTCCTTACACTATCAAAACAAACACATGAAAAAAATGTGCACGATCTTCAGTATCAGTCTTGGTGATTAAATCTTAGATACGAATGAGTGGTGAAACACTACAAAAACAGAGACACTGAAAAACTACCAGGGAATGCCTAGGATGGTGAAGGGATTGAGAAGCCCACCTATAGATAGAATTATAGAAAAAACTGGCATATCTGGGTGTGTTGTTGACTCAGGGGAGGTGTTAGATACACTCCCAAATCTCTGAATGGCTGTCATACGCATAAGAAAATACCATGTGCTGTGTCATCCCATATATCTCACATGGGAGAGATATTGTAGAAAGCAAGTGTTGATATATTATTATAAGGAATGATAAGCTACCTCTGCTCCTTGAGACAGTCAAATGGAAGATGGATAACCAAAAGTCCACCAGAATCATGTATCCAAGATTCTTTATTTTTAAAGGGCTGAATTTGTGTTTTTAGTTCCTTTCTTACTCTGGTATTCTGTGATTTAAAGATTGGAGACGTTTCCATTTTTTATTTTCTTTCTATATTCATCTACAAGTTGCACGATAGAGATTTATAGTATGGGAGTCATATTAGATTATCTACCTTTAAATTTAAATCCTGAGCCTCCTAAATATTCAATACATGAGAAACACACTGATTCTAAACCATCAGACATCACCTCTAGTATACTGGGCATGAATAGGACAGACATGTATTAACTGTCTTGACAAATGTAAGACAGATGTGTGTGGAGAAAATAGAAACACAATTTTGACCTGTAGCTTGAACTTCAAACTGGTTAGAAACTAATGGCCACTTAAAGCATATTTGGGCACTCCGGCTATTATGGAGATAAATTTCTTCAGCTCTTTCTTCTTATTTTAACTTTCACATGCATTTCCCAGGTTGTTCCAATCTTTCCTTTCTTCAGAATGTTTTTATTGCCTCTCATTGTTCAGGTACTTATAACTTGGATTTTTAGAAACTGTTCTTATTTTCCACTGTTTGACTCATTTATCTCTAGGGACTCAGCTTGCATTTTCTTTTAAAATTTTCTTGTTTCTCTAGCTATTTTAGATAAAGACTTTACCCTATAAAGTTCCATTTACTGGGACACTAATTTGGGGGGATCTTTCTTTTTCAGGGCAGTTGTCACATCCATCCTGGGCCCCTGAGTGATAAGGACAGGATAACATACATCAATTTAAGGATGCATGAAATAAAGTTCAGAAAAATTTGAAGTATACTTGACATTAGTGGAAAGTCATACTTTCACTGTCTACTATCTGTCTACTACAATAGATCTTAAGTTCCTTGAAAACAGGATTTTTTGTTTTTTTGGCTGTATTCTTAATAATTTGGTTTGAATTTCTCCAGGTGAATTTCAAAGTTCTAACAGTTATTCCCTCCCCAGAGAGAAGAACCTTTGTTATGCTTCAAAGTCAAAATGAAATGATAAAGAACATCAATTGGGTTTACATCATGAAGGGATGACTTCTTGGAAGAGAGTTACAAACGGCAAAGAAAGAAAACCTTAATTTATGTATTAATGTTTTCTAAACTGGCATATGGAACACAAAACAATTTTGTTTGTCTAACTAGGTCTGTCGTCTATTTGTCATTATCTATCCATCCATCTTTTCACTAATGGAGTGGTAAGGATTGGAAAACTGGGATGGGTCTTGGCGAGTACAGGAAAAAAGGGCAGAGCAGATTATTCTGCTCAACTACTAGATCTGACCTGGTACTAGCATGACTTGAGGGATTTTCAAACGTTTTATCCAGCTTAGCTCAAATTACCAAAATTGGAGCCTATGTCGGGAGTTAGAATGAAGAGAAGGAGAATTCAAATGTGGACTTCTACATGCATTGGGGATTAGTATCAATGTGAGAATCAGAAACCTAAAACCTTTGCCCAGAATGTTTGGTAATCATGACCTAAACTGACATTGAAAAATAAATGCTTTATTCCATGGGATTTATGAGGAAGTGTGAGGTTGCAGAAATAGAGAGCAACAGATATTCAGGTTCACAGATTAATTTCATGGTGATCTGGGTGAAGAACCTCTTGGCAACAAAAGTGCAGATGATAACGGGGACTATAAAAGATAGGCACATGCCTTTCTAGGTTGTAGGGACAAATCTAGGCCAGCAACGGCGTGTCAGTCCTAATATGAGAAAAAGCATCCCAAGAAAGCAATGATTATACACCAAGAGAGAAGTCCAATCAATCTTGCCAAAAGGGCAATGCACAGTAGAGGAAAAAGGCAAGGTGGACACATTTCCAGTCTTGTGGAAACAGCATTAATTTGGGATCCAGCCATTGTGGAATATACTACTCCTCACATATTGCTTGCCTTAGTCATGAATGAAGAGCTGAGTGTGGCTGAATGCAAAAGTTGCAGATTTCAGTGGAGACAGCTGGTAAAAAGCAGGATCTGAAAGAAAAACATGGGGACTTCCCTGGCAGCCCAGTGGTTAAGACTCTGCACTCCCAATGCAGGGGGCAAGGGTTCCATTCCTGGTTGTGTAATTAAGTTCCCGCAAACCACGTGCCCCACAGTGCGGCCTGGAAGAAAAAAAAAAAGAAAAAAAGAAAAGCAGGAACTCGCAGTATAATTACTGGACTAAAGTACAAGCCTGAAATTTAATTTGTAGACATGGACTGATAGTTTCAGAGACTACAAAACTTGCTTAATTTAAGAAAGTAATGTTTTTAGCAAGAAATGAAAGACCAGCTTTGGTCCAAATATTATATAAAAGCACAGAGCAAGTAGTATAGACCCAGAACTAGGACAACAAAAGATTGTTTTCAAATGAAAATCCAGAGAGAGAAACATGACTGCTACTCCTAGGTAAGACTTTCACCAATTCCCTAGCATCTAGTGAAGAGTAATTAACAGTTAACATCACACCAAACATACATATAATTTTTGTTAATCATTAGTGAATTTTCCCTCCAGTGTCATGTCTTACTGCACTACATATCTGAAATTAAAGAGCAGATGAAACATAAATTTTAGAGAGATTTAAGGAACCTAAGTAGAGTTAGTTTAAGAGTTTTCAAGGACTATTTCAAATAAGTAGTTCATACGTTGATATACAAATACCTAAAAGTCTAGATTGGCCCATTCACCCTGTCATTATATCTATAGAAATAGTTCTAATTTACAGAATAAAGATTTTTCTTCCAGAATATGGCCCACAAACAGAGAGAGAGAGAAAGAGAGAGAACTTGTTCTCTTAACCCCTTACTCACTTTTGTGCCTCAGAAAAATATCATTACCCTCTTTTCATCTTATGTTCTTTAAAAAAAAAAAAAAAAAAACCACCGTTACCACCCAGCTCACTGAGTTGTTGTGAGATAGACGATAGGTAGATATAAATTGTGTCCATGAAATGGTAATACACTAATAGACGACTCTTTCAGTGTCTTTTAGTAAGCCTGACTTCTAAACAATGCACACAAAGTTTGTTCTTTTTTACTTTCTTATCTCTGCCTGCCTTTAAAAAATAGGTATATTTAATTTATTATCTCTTCTTCCACAGTTGACTTTCTCTTAAAAACAAAGGGGAAACATAACACTAAGAAAGTGCTGTTTTCTTATGAGTACTTTTTAAATTCTTATTTGCTATTTTATCAACAAACTATGTCAAGTGTCTATGTTGAAAATAGAGATGTATGAATACCCAAGTTTCATTATTTTTTGGTATTTTGCCAGTGTGCAGTTTAGTGTCTTATTATGAGCCATAAAATTTGCAGCAATTTTGAAATTAAGAACATGGACATTACAAATTAGACTGCATAAAATTTCACAAAGCCAGTGAGATATAATTTCCCTTTGTGGAAAAATTTCTGAGATTAAGTGAGAATAGAAGGCATGAGAAATTCACCAATTAAAGCATATTTAAACATTGGCATTGAAAGAGATTTTAGAGGATAACAAATGCAATTAATTGCCATTATTATCACCATTTTCTTTTAGACACCTAATGTAGTACAAGGAAGGAACTGCAAACTTTGAATTCAGAACACTATAAATTTGACGCTTGGTTCCATTATGTGCCAGGTATTTGAGTTGGACAAATCATTTACCCCTTTGATTTTCAAATCTCTCATACATAGAAAGGAGAAAATGAAGCTTAATGTTAAGGCTGTTAAGAAGATTATTAATACATAATTATATTAGTCCTTGGCACAATGACAGAGACTAGCTCTCATTATTAATCATGAAGCTATGACTTGGGTGGTAGACGTTTAATAACCCTTAATTATACATAATGCTTTATAGTTTCCAAGGGTCTTTTCATATGCAATACCTATTTTATATAAGGTAAGTAAAGGCATAATAACCACAGCTCACTTTTCTTGACTGCTTGCTATGTGATAGGCACCTTGCTAATCATTTTACATCCATTTTCTCATTTCATTCTAAGGCAACTCTTTGGTATAGGCATTATTAATATAAGCCCTGATTTAGGGATAAGGAAACAGTCTTAGAGAGATTAAGTTGCTGAAAGTTCCTAGTAAGTGGTGAGCCAAAATTCAGCATCTTATTTCTCATATCAGAGGCTGAGTTTGTAAGCACTGAACAATACTACCTGCTGAAAATACGATTGAATTAAACCAGAATATAAGTCTCATACAAATGACACTAAGTTTGGGTGACCTTGGTAATATTTTTATTATTTCTGTATATTTTTTGGAAGGTTTTGAAAAACTCAGAAACTGTTTTCATAGCATACAATGACCTTTTGGAATTTGAAAGCCACAAAATAATTGATAATATTGCCCAGTCAATTTTCAACATCAATGTTATATTCATCATCAGATTTTTAGAAGCATATATGTTGATGCAAAATAACTTTGCTGTGACTGTTTGTATTCTGAGAGATATAGGTGAGAGAAATAGCTGAATTTAAATTTAATTAATATTAAGAAATATAATACACTTGTAAATATTAGGTTAAACAATTCTCTTAAGAGTTACTTAAATTGTTCTTTCTAGTAAAATATAGATTATTTTCAGCATGATATGTGGTTATGAACAAAGAAGGTACTTCTTTATTTGACTTTGAATTTCAGCTTTTAAGCTTGTGATTCAATGAATTATAATTTACTTACTTTGCATTTCCAAGTGTAAAGTGCTGGTTCATAAAAAAAAAGACTATTGCATAAATGATACTGTTGCACCATATTTATCAGTGATTATAATCATGTGTTATGGCATTTTGGTTGCCTGCTTATTACACATTTGTGGATATATTTCTTATGGCTATATTATTATAAGGTTTTAGGCAATTTTCTGATATATGAAGGCCTAAGTGCAACCAAGAAAACTTCCTGGTTTCAGAATCCTTCAATTTAAAAAATATATTTATTGATTTCCAATGGCACTGGTTGGGTTTCCTGGGAAGAAAACTCTGAGATGGAGATCAAATGTGCAGAGAGTTTACTAGGGGATCAACATCTGCAGGAGAGAGTGAAGCAGGGAGTGAAGGAGTACTTCTCTTACCTGGCAGGAAGAGAAATACTCTGTGAAGCAGTAACAACAATGATTCAGAAAATCCTAAAGGGGGTTCAAGAGCTGGGAGAGCCTTGTAGAATTGTGCTGAACTGGGGCAAGGTGACTGGCTCTTTTTTATAGCCCTCTCAACCAGTTATTGAATGCAGGTTGCCTCTGGAAAGAAAGCATGGGCTTGTGCGAGGTGAGTCTCCTCAGCTGAGGGCAGTTACCCCACAAGGCATCCGATGGGTGCTGCTCAGAGTGACAGTGGCAGGGGGCCCTCAGGGGTCAGCTTTCCTCGGAGATTGTGTCAAGTGAGGGGAACCAGCTTGTCCAAGGCTACGACACATTCCCAGGTGACCTATATCGACTGATTGATCAATATAAGGATATAAAGGCCTGACCCTTTGCTATGGACTGAATTACAGCACCCCCCCCCGAATTTATTTAGAAGCCTTAACTACTCTCCCCATATGTCTGTATTGAAAATAGGACTTTTAAGGATACTCTTAAGGTTAAGTGAGATCATAAGGGCAAATCCCTGATCTGGTAGAACTGGTGTTCTTTTAAAAGAGGAAGAGAGACCAGAGCTCAGTCTTGTTCCTTCACGTGAGGGCACAATAAGAAGGCAGCCTTCTGCAAGCCAGGGGGAGACCTCACCAGAAACTGCACCCTGCCAGAATCTTCATCTTGGACTTCCCATTCTCCAAAACCATGAGAAAATAAATTTCCATTGTAAAACCACCCAGCCTTGATATTTTGTTATGGTAGCCTGAGCTGACTAAGACACCCTTTCACTCTAATTTGTAAGAGTTCTGATTCTATTTCCCAGGAAACCCAATTCTGACGGTTGGGACTGGAAGGGGTATAAGAAAACAGCTACTTGGATGGAGCTGGAACATCTGTTACCCAGCCAGGAAGGACTACATTCCAAGTGGTAAGTAAAGCACATATCACCTCTGGCACGAAATAGTGATGCAACTGTTGGAACTTTATCACTGGTGTACTAAGATGGTATACCAGTGAAAAGAAATTCCTTGACTGGTTCAATTTATCAAGGACTTGAGAAACATGAGTGAACTAATAATTGTAAGAACAATGGAATCAGATGGGTATTACTAAGAAAAAAAAAGATAATGAATAATTGAGATCGATTAACTGGCAATTCAAAGCTAAATGTTAAACTCAGAGGACTTTTTTCTCTTTATTTTTGAAGTATAGCTGATTTATAATGTGTTAATTACTGCTGTACAGCCAAGTGATTCATTATATATATATAAACATTCTTTTTTAAATGTTATTTTCCATTATGGTTTATCATAGGATATTGAATATAGTTCTCTGTGCTATACAGTAGGACCTTGTTGTTTATCCATTTATATATAAAAGCTTACATCTGCTAACCCCAAGCTTTTACTCCATCCCTCCCCCAACCCCCTCCCCCTTGGCAACCACCAGTCTGTTCTCTAGGTCTGTGATTCTGTTTCTTTCATAGATAGGTTCATTTGTGTCATTTTTTAGATTCCACATATAAGTGATATCATATGGTATTTGTCTTTGTCTTTCTGACTTACTTCACTTAGTATTTTAATCTCTAGTTGTACCCATGTTGCTGCAAATGGCATTATTTCATTCTCTTTTATGGCTGAATAGTATTCCACTGTATATATGTACTGCATCTTCTTTATCCATTCATCTGTTGATGGACATTTAGGTTGCTTCCATGTCTTGGCTATTGTGAATAGTGCTGCTATGAACATAAGGGTGCATGTATCTTTTTGAATCATAGTTTTGTCCAGATATATGCCCAGGAGTGGGATTGTTGGGATTGTTGGAGTGGGATTGTTGGATCATATGATAGTTCTATTTTTAAAAGTGCTTCCTAGTTCTTGCCTACAGGGAGCTAAACCATTTTTTTGGATTAACTGTACACTAGGTAAAGAAAAATATTGCAAACTTTTCAGCACTGTTGAACACAAAGTTGGCCAAAGTGTCATCAGGGCTTCCCTGTAGGAATGGGTCCATTGAATACTGGGCCCACCCTGTGGTCATTTATACAATCCCCAAATAGACCTGTTTATTGGTACAAGCACCAAAGGGCTCCCCACTCTTTGGAATTAGAGCTGTGATATTGAGGAAGGCCACAAGGAAGCCACTAATTTGAACCTCCCACTTCAGCCAAGATAAAAAGATGAAAAACACCACACCTCAGGTTAAATGGCAGAAATTAGTATCACCTTTAAAGACCTCAAGGATATAGAATTTCCTTTTATAGCTCTATAAATTTCAACAATCCCTACAAAACAAGCAGATGGAACCTGGAGAATAATAATGGATTCCTGCAGACTCAACCAAGTAGTTAGTAGCTCTAATTACTGCTACTGTCCAGATGTGGTATCCTGGCTAGAAAAGATTAATATGACCTTTGATACATGGACTACAGCCATTGATGGGGAAAATGAATTCAGTCCTATCAGAAAAGAGGATTAAAAACTATTTGTATTTACATGGAAATGACAAATTTTGCTCTGGAGGTCTGTTAAGTGCCCTGAATTCTGTCACAATACAGTCCAAAGGGATCTGGACCATCTGGTAGTTCCCTAACATAACAAAGTGGTGCATTATGTCAATAAAGTCATATATTCAGACCAATGAGCAAAAAATGATTGGCATGTTAGCGGTCTTGGCAAGACATTTGTCCCCCAGAGGGTGGGAGATACATGCTACTAAGAAACAAAGGCCTGCCACATCAGTAAAATTTTCAGAGGGAGGAGAGGTCTGAAGCATGCTAGAATATCCTTCAAAAGTAAAAGACCACTTGTTCATCATGTACATCCTACAAGGAGGAAGAAGACACAATTCCTGGTAAATTGCTTTCAGTTTCTGAGGCATAATATTATATTTTACCCCTGGGAATATTGTTTTGACCTGTATACTGAGTGACACAAAGGTTTGCCCCCTTTGAAAGGAGCTCAAAGGAGGAAAAAGGTTTGCAGTAAATGCAGGTTGTGCTAAAAGTAGCCCTGACGTTTGGCCCATATGATCCAGCTGGTGTTGTGATATTACAAGTATCATTGATGGGAAAAGATGTTTTGAAGAGTTTATTATAAGCACCAATGGGAGAATCATAATGCTACTAAGGATAATCAGAACCACTAAGGCTCTGGAGCAAGACCATGACAAATGCGTGAGAGATTATACACATTTGAAAAATAATCCTTGGCACGCTATCAGGTTCTGCTAGAGTAAGAGAGCCTGACCATGAGTAATCAAATGATTATAAAGCTGTAAATGTCCACCATAGGCTGCGTTTTGTGAGATCCACCAAGTCATAAGGTCAGGTGGTCCAAACAACCAAGTAGATAAGCTGGCAGAGCTACCAGAGAGTCTGTGTTGACCAGCCAGTGTCAGTACAATGGACTCATGTATTAAGTAAACATGGAAGCTATGTATGGGTCCAAGAGTACGAGCTCTCACTTACCAAGTCTGATTAGCTACTCGTATCACCAAATATCCAAACTTAATGGAGCAGAGACCAACACTTTCAAAAAGACCAACAGGTTTCCTGTTGGCAAGTTCTTCACATAGGACATTTTCTATTTTAGAAGAGCCCACCTTTCACATATTCTGGCCATGGTTTTGCCTTTCCTGTCCTCGAGGACTTAGCTAGCACCACTATCTGAGGACTTAAGAGATTTTTGTCCCAATTGTACATGAGCCCACATGGAATCTCATTAGTCCAAAGGTTGCATTTTATAGCCACAGAGGTGTGGAAATGGGACCGTAGCTTGGATTCTACCAGTTACATCACATACCATACCACACAGACCCTCCCAGCCTAATAAGAAATTGAATAAAGCTGTTGAAGGCTCAGATGAAGCACTGCTTTATAAGAAATACTTCATGAGAAGGGGCAATATCTTCCAGGATGTGGTACACTCTATATTTTTCCAGCTTTATTGAAGCATAGTTGACAAATAAAAATTTTATATATTTAAGGTGTACAGTGTGATGTATACATTGTGAAATGATTACCACAATCAATCTAATTAACATATGCATTACCTCACAGTTACCGTGTTATTGTATGCAGAGAGATCTTGAGATCTACTCTCTTAGCAAATTTCAAGTATACAATACATTATTATTAATGTACATAGTATTATAAATATAGGGGAAGTAGTTCATATATTCAGTTAACTGGTATGAGTGTAATTTAGGAGCTATATAACTAAGTATTTATAATAGTGTCCAATTAATCTCTGTTACTAAGTAAAACATACATCCATGTGATTGATTTCCTTGGTAATGACAAGGTAAAGTGGAGTTCCACGTCAATCTTATTAAGAATTATACTTTGGGAAGAGGTTAATTGCAGTCATACAGTTATATGATTTCAGATCTGTAAGGGGTCTGGAATTATGTGGTACAATCTCAGTATTTTACATAATAGGAGCTAGACTCAGAGAAATCATAAAGGTGATTTCCTCACTTCCAGGACAGTGCCATTTCCTCTCTATCTCTGTTGCCCCATAAGAAGACACACAATGAGCAGCTGCTCAGCCTGCTAAGATTGTTTTTCTTAAAATTGAGTCTGGCTCCAATCAATCTGGATTTCTGAATTGTTCTGTGATTGAGTTTTTTAAATTGACTTGAAGAAGAAAACCATTGTACTCAGCTGCTCCCTCCTATCAGCAATATCTTATCTTATTCACCTTTCTGTCTCTCTGAATACCTCGTCAATACTTAATGTCCTTTCCAGATGGCTCCATAAAGCAGGATAGGCTTTATGAGAAAAGCTGTTCAATACATGTCCAAACCAAATGATGGTTTATGTCCTTTATTTTTGAATGAGTGGTTTGGTACTTCTGCAAACATCTTTTCTGTTTAAAGATCACTGGCTGTAATAGTCTCCTCCCCTTCTTCCACTTTAGAGACTGTTGAGTTCCTTGCCTGGTTGCCTCCCCTCCTCTTGATCAGCAGGTCCAAGAAGCTGAACATTATTGGACTGTGTTGTTCTCAGTGGTTATGAGTAAAGAATTGTGCAATCCAAACAGGATCACTTGTATGTCTAGTCTTTTCCTGGCACCACGTATGACTAATTTTTTAAATTTCATGACAAACCTGAAAGGATTTAAACAACTTAAGAAATAGATGAGAAAGCCAACACTTAAGTTTAAGAAAATTACAGAGAAATAGTAAATAAGGTCACCCATTGTTTCCCAAGCGAGCACTCATTTATTTATTCACTTATTTATTTATTAGGCAGACATTTATTGAACATATACAGTGTATTAGACAGGCTGCTAGTTACTAAGACACATGCAGGTAAGACGTGTGTACCATTGACCTTAGTGAAATTACATTCTCTTATTTGAAGCAGACAATCCATTAGCTTCCTGATGATGTGAGAGAAAGTAGATGCAGAATAAATGAGAAGAGGGCATGGACTGTGTTCTGAGACACCTTGATTTAAACAATAGGTAGAACACACAGAATGATTTGAAATGGAAAGCCCCGGAGTGAGTGGCTTCATGGGAGCCAAGTGAGACTTGTAGTTAAAAAAAAAAAAAGGATAGTGATCAGTGGGGGAAATGCCACAATGCCCCTGACGAAAAATATGACAAGAATTTGAAATTAAGGAATTTATTAGGTCAGTTGAAGAGAAGAATTTCACTAGAGATTTAAGAATTTGTAAAGAGGAAAGAGGAGAATGATAGCTGAAGTGGAACCCTGAATAAAAGTAGTTGTGCGGTTGTTTTAATATTGGCCATGTTTTTTAAGAAGAAAAAAACATATTGATCTTTAAATGCCTTTAGGAAGAAATCAGTGGACAAGGGAGCAGATAATGAATAAGGTAAATTCCTGGTGAAGGACTCAGAGTTCAAGTCTTAAGTGGGAAAACAGATCTCCTTCCCCTTGCCTAGAGTGAAATGAGGGGCAGAGGAAAATCCCCTCTTGGTCTGAGAAAATCAGAGAAAAGTCCAACTGATAAAAGAAAAGGAGAATGCAGCATAGGACATTTGTAGAGATTGGATAATTGAAGAGCAGTTTGAAAGAACAGGAAAGCAAACTTACTAGAAAAAAAAATTTACAGTGGGAACTCTAAGTCAATGTTTGAAAAAGACCATAGATTTTTAATAGCATCAGTCTATGTGGTTATATGATTTATCTTTTCTCTAGATGCCTAGCATTCAGGGGTCTCAAGGGTAGATATTTTTTAAAGTGTTTTGGCAGTAGGGGAAACAAAAAAGATAATGGGAAAAGGAGGTATAAGACATGGACGATGTATCAGAATACCAGATTTACATCAAAATCACTTATAGAGCTATGTAAAAAACAGACAAGCTATACACAAGTTATGACCTACCTTGTGGAAGAAGTGTCTTATTCTATGAGTAAGGACTCTCATGAAAATCTGTCTAAAAAATTACAAATCCCTGATATACAGTCAGAGCATAGAACACCTTTCATAATCCCGTAATCTAAGCACGTTGGAAATGGACATGAAGAAAGAGGAAATTGCTTAAGGAAAAAGTATAGAACAAAAGGTTTTAATCACATTAAAACACAGATAATGTGTTTGTCATTGAGAGAAAGCAAAGGAAGAAGAGATCAGAGAGTCTTTACAGCTTCAGAGTTTGAGTAGTTTAGGTAAAGACAAGGTTCAGAATGAGCCCGTAAAAATGAGTGGAAAGAGAGGAATTGAGTAGAATATTGTCAGAAACAAAGTCAAGGAATTGAGAAACCAGGCCATTAAATGGGACTTCCAGTCTCATCTTGTTATTAGAAAGGAATCAACTCGTTTAAGCTAATCAAATTCTCATCTTCAGTATCTTCATCCATAAAATATGGGTTAGGATATCTATGATTAATTTCAGCTCTAAATACAGTATGAAATTATGAATGTTATTCAAGTCTCATTATGATCTGTGTGCACACAACACTATTTCAGTGTTATTCCATCCCTGGAATTCCTTACACCAAAAATTTTGATAAATTTATATAGTTAATTCTGTTACCTAATTTTATTCATTGGAGAAAACTAGGGGATTTCAGGAAGAAAAAAACCTTGTAACTAACATATTTATTTTTACATTTGTGAGAGTCAGTGAGGCAGCATTTGAGGCACTTTTACTTCATCAATCATAGAAATCACATTCATATTTTATATATTTCTTATGTTTATAAGTCTTTAAGAAAAAGTTGAGGGAGTTAATTTGAAGATCCCCAAGAACAACAATAACAAAAATGATTCATTCAGAAACATTGAAAAATTGGGGAGAGGCCAACTGAGTTTTTTTAAAAGAAAAAGCAATTATATCAACTTCAAGAGCCCAAAACTTCAGTTTTTATAGTTTTAGCAAGTTGTAATTACAGAAAATAAAGCTTACAAACAAGAAGACACTGAGGGCTTCCCTGGTGGTGCAGTGGTTAAGAATCCGCCTGCCAGTGCAGGGGACGGGTTCGATCCCTGGTCCAGGAAGATCCCACATGCCACAGAGCAACTAAGCCCATGCACCACAACTACTGAGCCCACGTGCCACAACTACTGAAGCCCACGTGCATAGAGCCTGTGCTCTGCAGCAAGAGAAGCCACTGCAATGAGAAGCCCGGGTGCCGCAACAAAGAGTAGCCCCAGCTCGCCGCAACTAGAGAAATACCATGTGCGGTAATGAAAGCCCAATGCAGCCAAAATAAATAAATAAATAAATAAAATGAATTTAAAAAAAAGAAGACACTGAAAACTCTCTCTACAAAAGCAGGTAATAGGTTGAATAAGTTTAATTTTGTAAGCCAAAATGATACAGAGGATTTCATTTGGAATTTTATAATTGCATTTTGAAATGTATTGACTTTTGAAAAGAATGTTCTGCTAGATTTCTCATTTCTAATAGTTAAATTTATATCTGTGTAAGTGTAAAGTGAAATTGAAAAAGCTAATGATTTTTCAACATCTAATTTGCTAAAATATTTAAAAAATCATAGATACAACTAATTTGACAAGCTTTGTTTTATAAAAATATATTTCAAAGAAAAATACAATGAATAGAAGCAAAAGGATAGTTTTTTGTGAACATATTAGGAACTAAATATTTATATATTTCTTAAAAATAATAGAATTGAGGATACCATCTTTTAATATAGTTTGCTTTGAACTTACCAATTATCTCAGCACATATAACAGATATTTTTTCAATCAGGAATATGGTATATAGAGAAGAGTAAGCTGAAGATGGCAAAAATATTTTTTCGTTTAAGTGCAGATTTTAAGATTATAATATTTTTAATTAAAAATGCTTAAAATGCCAAAGCCATATGAAAACAAATGTACCTTGCTCAAGAAAATACCAATAACATGCAATTAATGATGACAGATATGGCTAAGAAACTGATTATAATATATTGAACATGTTTCAAGATTACTATTTTTATTTTTATTTTTTTAATTGCACTATGGTTGATTTACAATATTGTGTCAGTTTCAGGTGTACAGCAAAGTGATTCAGTAATATATATGTATTTACATATATATATACTTTTTCAGATTCATTATAGGTTATTTTAAGATATGGATATAGTTCCCTATGCTATACAGTAAATCCTTTTTATCTATTTTATATATAGTAGTGTGTATCTGTTAATCCCATATTCCTAATTTATCACTCCCCCTACCCCTTCCACTTTGGTAACTGCTATGTTCTAAACAATATGAAGTTCATTTTTTAACTTTTTGTAGATATATTTTTTAATTTAAAATTTGTTTAAAAATATAATTTTAATAGAGCACTTTTTTTAGGTTCACGAATAAAATAGCACCAATTTGTCAATCGAAAAGTATATCATTTTTTATTGATATAATTGACATATAATATGTGTATTTGGGGTATAAGAAATAATGATTTAATAAGTACATCATTTTATGTGTTTTTATTATTCTTTGAACTCTCAAAATATCCTTGTTTTGAGAATAAATTTTATGATCATCCTACTCTGGCTTTGAGGAGTTTAGAATAAGCAATAGGGAACCACTGAAAAGTTCTGTGCAGGGTTTGCTTAATAACTTTTGTGCTTCAGAAGATAACTGCTGTTTGTTCCTGGAGAAAGAAACAGAATTGAATCAGACTTTGAGGAATTATAGCAGACAGGAACGTGCTAACTTAAAATTTTCTTTTTCTTGAAAATTTTGAAAGAAGGGCACTCCAAGGGATTAATAAAATAACATGATACACCTCAGCTAGAAAAGAATCTTAATATTTTTGTTTGCTCTGAAAATCTTTAGAGACACTTTGTTTTTTAGACTGAAAAGCATTAAGATTTTTTTTTAGTGAGTGCTGCAAATAAATCATCTTTCGGCAAAGGAAAGTATTCTAGCTGTACTTCACTTTATTCTGAAGTTGGAAAGTAAGAGCATATTGAATTTTAATAAATCAGACAACTTTAAATTAACCAGGGAATAGCACTTTAAAGAAAGGAACTATTTTTATAACGGAAATAACACTTTTGTAGTGCAAATTACAACTCATAACATGTGTTTTATAAATTCACATTTACTAAGTCTTTAACTAGCAGAGTGCATGAGTACTCAAAAATGAATGTCTTTCCAGAATGTTTTTAAAAACAATTCACTTAGGAAGGAAAAAGGAGTGAATGTAAATGTATTGTCACTCCCACAGTCTGAGCAGGTACAATGTTAAAGGAAACTACCCATTCTGAAGAGGGATAATGATGAATAAAGCATAATATCCATCCTTCAGTGAGTCACAAAGTAAATAAGGAGGTAGAGGCAGGCTATGAAAAGCACCGTAAAATGTTTGGGTAAGTGGAAGCATAGCTAGAAGGGAAGAAAGAAGAAATTAATATTGCCAAATTCATTAATTTTAGATCTGAAAGAGTCTCATGGGAGAACATAAGAGAGAAGTAGGGTTGCCAGATAGAATATAGAAGGCACAGTTAAATTCGAAATTCAAATCGAATGAATAATGTTTTTGTTTTTGTATAGGTATATTCCATACCTTAGTGACTTATTGTACTAAAAGTTTGTTGTTCATCTGATTTTCAAATTTAACTGGGCATTTTGTAATTTTACTTGTCAAATCGGTCAACTCTAAACATAAACTAGGTTTTGAAAAATAAAAACTTTCAAAATCGATAGCTCCACACAACCATATGCATTGTGTCATATAATTCTCAGCACAAAATACGAAGTATGTTTTAAATTTCATTTACTAATGATGAAAAGAAGGCTTGGTGAGGTTGAGTAAGCCAGATCACACAACTAGCAAGAGACTGAACCTGAGTGAGCCACAGTTTGTTTGATTTTTTTTAATAGATTAAATATATTTGTTTAATTTTTAAATTTTTTCCAGATTTATTGAGGTATAATTAACAAATAAAAATGTATGTATTTAAAGTATGACAAGATGATTTGACATGCATATTTATTGTGAAGTGATTACCACAATCAAACTGATTAACATATCCATCACTTCATATAGTTTCTTTTTTTGTGGGTATGTAGTAAGTATAATTAAGATCTACTCTCAGCAAATTTCAGATATACTAAACAGTATTGTTAACTATGCTGTACATTAGACCCTAGAACTGACTCATCTTATAATGGAAAGTTTGTACCATTTGACCAACATCTACCCACTTTCCCCACTTCCTAGCCCCAGTAACTACTGAATTATTTTCTAGTTCTATGAGTTTGACTTTTATAGATTCCACATATAAGTGACATCATGCAGTATATGTCTTCCTATGTCTGGCTTATTTCACTTAGTATAATGTCTTCCAGGTTTACTCATGTTGACACAAATGGCAGGACTCCCTTCTTTTTTATGGCTGAGTAATATTCCATTGTGTATATATCCAAATTTTCTTTATCCATTCATCCATTGACAGACACTTAGATTGTTGCTATATCTAGGCTATTGTGAATAATGCTGCAGTAAACATAGGGATACAGATATATTTTTGAGATATTTCATTTCCTTTGAATATATATCTAATAATGGGATTCCTAGATTGTATGATAGTTCTGTTTTTAATTGTTTGAGGAATCTCCATACTGTTTTCCATAATGGCTGAACCAATTCATATTTCCACCAAGAGTGTACAAGAGTTCCCTTTTCTCCACACCCTTGCTAACACGTGTTATCTCTTGCCTTTTTGATAATAGCTGTCTTAACAGGTGTGAGATGATATCTCATTGTGGTTTTGATTTCATTTCCCTGATAATTAGCAGTGTTGAGTACCTTTTCATGTATGTGTTGGCCATTTGTATGTTCTTTGGAAAAATATCAATTTAGGATTTTTGTCCATTTTTTAATTTGTTGATGATGGTGATGATTATTATAACTATTGAGTTGCATGAGTTCTTTATATTTTGGGGGTATTAACCCCTTATCAAATATATGGTTTGGAAATATTTTCTCTCATTGCCTAGGTCGCCTTTTTATTTTGTTGCTCTGATGAGGACTTCCTGTACTATGTTGAGTAGAAGTGGTAAGAGTGGATACCCTTTTCTTGTTCCTAATCTTAGAGGAAAACCTTTCAACATTTTACCATTGAGTATAATGTTGGCTGTGGGCTTATCATATATGGCCTTTATTATATTGAGGTACCTTCATTCCATACCTAATTTGTTGAGAATGTTTATGATGAAAGGATGTTGAAATTTGTCAAATGCTTTTCCTGCATCTTTTGAAATGACCGTATGATTTTTATCCTTCATTTTTTAATGTGGTATCTTATATTTACTGATTTGCAGATGTTGAACCATTTTTTGCATCCCAAGGATAAGTCCCTCTTGATCATGGTGTATGATCTTTTCAGTGTGCTTTGAATTAGTTTGATAGCATTTTGTTGAGGAGTTTTGCATCTATGCTTATCAGGGATATTAGCTTGTACTTTTCTTTCCCTGTAGTGTCCTTATCTGGCTGTGGTATGAGGGTAATGCTGACCTTGTAAAATGAGTTTAGGTGTGTTGCCCCTGTTTCAATTTTTTGGAAGCGTTTGAGAAGGATTGGCATTAATTCTTTTTTAGATGTTTGGTAGAATTCACCAGTGAAACCATTTGGTCCTGGGATTTTCTTCATTGGGAGGTTTTTGGTTACTGCCTCCATCACCTTACTCATTATTGGTCTGTTCAGATTTTTTATTTATTCATGATTCAATCTTGATAGGTTATATGTTTCCAGTAATTTATCCATCTTTTCTAGATTATCCAATTTGTTTGCACATAATTTTTATAGTAATCTTCATGTTCCTTTCTATTTCTGTGGTATCAGATATAATGTCTCTGCTTTCATTTGTAATTTTATTGAGTCCTCTATTTTTTCTTTGTTAGTCTACCTAAAAGTTTGTCAATTTTATTTATTTTTTCAAAAAAACCCACTCTTATTTTGTTGATCTTTTCTATTATCTTTCTAGTCTCTGTTTCATTTACTTGTGCTCTCATCTACATTTCCTTTCTTCTGCTAACCTTGGGCTTTGTCTGTTATTCTTTCGATAGTTCCTTGAGGTTTATTATAAGGTGATTTAAGATCTTCCTTTTTTCTTGGTGTATCATTATAATGTATCATTTATCACTCTAAGCTTTCCTCTTATAACTGCTCTTACTGCATCTTGTAAATTTTGGTGTGTTGTATTTCTATTTTTGTTTATCTCAAGATACGTTCTGATTTTTCCTTCAGCCCATTGGTGGTTCATAAGTGTATTGTTTAATTTCTACATATTTGTGAATATTTTACTGATTCCTAGTCTCATAACATTGTGGCTGGAAAAGATACTTAATATGATGTCAATCTTCTTAAATTTATTAAGACTTGCTTTGTGGCTCACCATATCTATCTTGGAAAAATGTTCCATGTACACTTGAGAAAAATGTGTATTCTGCTATTGTTGGACAGCATATTCTGTATATTCTGTTAGGTCAATTTGTTCTAAAATGTAATTCATGTCCAGTGTTTGAGGTTCTTTGACCTTTATGTATGGATTTCTACATCTCTTCCAAGATTTGAGAATTTTTCACTTCTTCTTTCTTTAAATAAGCTTTCTTCCCCCTTTCTTCTTCTGGAACTCCCACAATGCAAATGTTTGTTCAGTTGATGGTATCCTATAATTCACGAAAGTTTTCTTAACTCTAGTTTATCCTTTCTTCTTTTTGTTCCTCTAATTGCCAATTTCAAATGATCTATCTTCAGTTTGCTAATTCTTTCTTCTGCATGACTGAGTCTCTTGTTCAAGCTCTCTATTGAATTTTTTCAGTTCTGTCATTGTATTCTTCAGTTCCAGGATTTCTGTTTGGTTCTTTTTTATGGTTTCTATTTCTTCATTAAACTTCCCCTTTTGTTCATGCATAGTTTTCCTGATTTCATTTATGTGTCTGTCTGTGTTCTCCTACATCTCATTGAGCTTTTTCAAGATGATTATTTTGAGTTCTTTGTCAGGCAATTCATAGATCTCCATATCTTTGAGGTCAATAACTGGAGTTTATTAAATTCCTTTGTTGGTGTAACATTTGCCTGATTCTTTGTGATCTGTGTATACTTTTACTGGTGTCTGTGCATTTGAAGGAGCAAACCTCTTCTGGTCTTTACAGACTGGTTTTGGCAAGTAAAGACTTTCTCCAGTCAGTTCCCTGGACTAATGAGATTATCTCTGGAATCAAAGTTGTTCTGTGTTGGATTCAGGTCATGAGGCTATTGCTGGGCCTAAGTCTGGTCTGTAGTTGGTGGGCCTGTTACCAGGGGCTCAGGCTATCATGAATCCTGTCTGGTTACTGGGTGAACAGTAAGCACCTTGCTTGGTAGGGAGGTGCTGGGATATCCTCCCTACCAAATGTCTGCTTCAGGCGCCACAGCTGGATCTGCAGACATTAGGCCCATTACCAGGTTCATGGATGGGTGTGGCTCCCACAAAGTCCCTTGAAGAACTTCTTCCAAGTCACTGGGCATGTCCCTGGGAGGGCAGGACTGGCCCCAGACCATGGCTGAGAGGGGGTCTAACTGAGTCCCAGAGTTGCTTTAGGGTTCACAGCCTAGATAGAGGTCTGCAGACCTGACACTGGAGGCATGGATGGGTGTGTCTTCTGTCAAGTCCCCAGGTGGCCAGAAATGCTCCCTGACCATGGCTGGGAGAGACTGGAGCTGAATTACAGAATTGTTTCAGGATCTGCATTTGGACCAATGTTGGTGGGCTTACCTCCAGAGACACAGATAGGCATGTCTTCTGGTGGTTTTCTCCTCTGGGTGGGCAGAATTGCTCATGGACTGCAGCTGAAAAGGATTGGAGCCTAGCTGCAAGATCATTTAAATATCTGCTATCAGCATAATTTTGGTTTGCCTGCCTCTAGGGGCACTGATGGACATGTTTCCTGGAGAAAGCCTGGGTTTGCAGAACTACTTATGGATGGTAGCTTGAAGGAGAATAAAGCCGAGAATAAAACTGTTTCAGAATCTCTGGTGCAGACAGTTGTATATCCTGGTGGGACCCTGGGCCAGGAGGTCTGCTGGTAGACTGGCTGGTAGGGGCTGGAGCTCAGTTATAGGGCCATTTCAGAATCTACAGTCAGCTTGCATTTGGCAGGCTTGTTTCCAGGGACTCTCAGACCATAATCAAGAGGGGCTAGGGCCAGATTCAGAGTCTACATCTGGGATTTAAGTCTGTGTGCCCATCACCAAGTCACCGGCAAGTTTGATTCCTTCTGGGCTCCATGGCGTTTGGTGCTCCTGGCTGAACCAAGGTCAGATGAGGCTATAGCCAAGTTTGGAGGAGTGCAAAGCTTTTCTGGGTCTGTAACTGGTACCACTGTCAGCTGTCTGGGCATGGGCCTGCTTTCTCAGAATGGCTTTCCTCAGTGTTGTACTCCAGCAAGTTTTCAAAATCTCATATCTGGATCCCAAAACTCCCACAGGGAAACTTCTATCTGTGGATGGCTGCCAAGTTATTGTTGCTGAGAGAGGATACAGGTGAAGAACCTCTTATTCTTCCATCTTGCTGAGGCAAGGTTTAAGGAAGGTGATTTATAGTAAGCTAAAACAACTAGAGATTTCAAACTCGTGAAAAAAAAAATACCTCTTGCAATGGATTGTCTCCAGGCTTAATGCATATAACTTTAGCTTTATAAATTACATAAGAACCCATTTTTAGTCTTTTTAAGAGACCATTTTGAGGATATTTTTCTATGAAATCTATTGAAATTAATATTATCAGATATTTATAGAAGCCAAATCAAATCAATGTTCTCAGCAAATATATTTGGAAAGGTAGTTAAAGCAGTGTTTACATTTGATGACATCAAAAGTGTCTTCATAAATAAAAATTGAACAATGTCCTAATTACATGCCTATCACACACAGAGAGCTATTTGTTTATTCTAGTTAGTGAAATCTATTTACTAAATTCTAATAGTCTATGTTGAAATATATAAACAATGTGAATCAAATTAAGATATAAATTGCATGAGGTTATTAACTAATAATAAAAATGAACGTGTTCCCATTGCAAAAAAAAATTCATCTCTATCAATAGGATACAAGGGCAGGCTCTTTGAATCATTATGCAAATAGAATCAGGGGACTTTGAAATAATTTAACTTTTTAACTTGCTTCATCTAGAATTTCATCTTAGGCCCTCACTGTGTGGCACTGCTAGCTTATATTGTGCCTTTGCATAAATTAGGATAGAAAGTTACCTGTTCTAAGTGGGCAGTTTCAGACGCAGACACTCTCCTGCCAAAAAAATCTCAGGGAAATACTTGTCAACAGAAACGGGTTGGATTTAGGTGCCCTTAACCCTCATGACCAAGCCCTCTTGTGGAAGCTACTACGTGTACCACTGCATGGGTCGGCCAGGACTTGTTGGATCGAAAGCCTCCACTGATAATGCCCTTCTCTATCTATCCCAGTGGAAGCAGATAGACAAAGAAGGTGAGTGGGAACAAACAGTTACAGAAGAACATTAGCTTACAAAAAAAGCCAGGATGAATCTAAAAGGCATACTTACACAAACACAGACACACACACCTACCTACCACACAAATTGTGAATTGGCAGCAATAAAAGTCAATTTTCACGTGGCGGTTTTCAAGTGACAGGAGAGACAGAATTGACAGGAAGGCAGGCTAGCGAAGCAAAGGTTACGATATTGGAAATGAGAGATGAGTAGCACATTGAGGAGCATACAGAAGTGGGGATAGAAAGAAAGGTTCGACAGCACCGCCTCGCTTCTCCTCTTTTCTCATGATTGCTGTCTTGAAATCCTCTTAACCCAGAGCTAAGTGGATTGCAGAATGATCCCCTGCTACCCACCAGAATAATATTCCACTGGCCCTACGTATACTGTTGGAAATAAGAAGTATTTAGGATTCAGACTTGCATATGAATGAGAAAAAAGAGAAGATCACATATGTGAAGAATTCAGGAAAAATTCAGGAAATAGCCACTAGAGATCGCTCCTGTGATTTAAAAATTTGCATTTATTAATTAAAAAGAAACACTTTCAATGTAATTCATGAATGGAATTAGTATGCAAAAGTAAGCTAAAGTTACTATAAATTTCAAATGATTTTTTTGACATGGTTATTATATAAAATTGAGTGGCAAAGTAAGACACTCATGGAAAGCAAAACAGTACTGTTAAGGTTGCCAGAAATGGAAAGCTTCTTTATAAAAGAACATAATTTATTTTCCTCCCTCCTGTGTTAAGCCCCTTTTGTTTTTTCTAATCACTGTCTAGTATTGAAATAAACAAGTGACAATTTAGTCGATAAAATCAGTGGGAGGAGGAAGCCAGAGTGGGGATCAAGGTTATCAGACAGGATTGAGAGGAAAGCTAAATCTGCAGAATGTGTGCTGACACTCATGCGTGTCCATCATATGTCCTGCTGGGATGAAAACAATCAGTAGAAGTTAATTTCCCCCTTGATCCCTAGGCAAAGGTTTTATTGTGCTTCTTACAACCATAGGATCACAAGAAAGAGAAGGGTACTCACCATTGCCAGTGACCTTTGAAAGGGGAACTTGTTAAATGTGGACCTGAAACTGACAATGATAAACCAACCAATCTCTGACCTGATTAATGCTACATTCTTAGGTCTCTTAGTGGCCTATAATTGTCTGTTGAAAAGAATGAATAGAATAATTTTGGTAACATACAAATTTAGAATGCAACTTCCTGAAAGGAACTGCTTTATAAAAGGTGATGACACATTGGTTTTAGAAAAAGAAAAGCCTAATGAGAGTGTAGGCAAGTCTATTACATTCAGTTCAATACAGCTCCACAAATATTAATTGAATGCCAACTGTTTTTAAGACTCTGTGGCTTCATTTCTTACCATCATGACAATTCTCCACAGACTTGGGGGTTAAGGATCGCTGATGTGAGAAACCATCGTATCTGAAAACCAATTCAGAATTTCAATAGACTTTTAGGTTTACTCCCTAGGATAAAGGTAAATGTATCTCTAGTCAGTGCACTAAAAATGAAAAGCCTCACTCATATATACTCTGCAATATTCAATAATAGTATGCTCTCCAAATTTGAGGACAGAGATAGAAATTATTACGTTTTTGCCATAATGACTGTTTAAATGCTAAATAAAATACATGAAATAAAGGGTTGTCAGTACAATATGTAACTGGACATTAGCCGTTGGGCACAGCGTATCTCTCAAATATAATCATGGACACCAGAGTATCTTACAGGCCAACAAGATAATTAGTATTGAGAAATATGATCTATTTAAACATCAGTGGCCACTACTCTTTTGGTGGAAGACTTGCGTCCACCAGAAGTCTGAAAATGACTATTCTGAATTTGGTATGGTCCATGACAGCTCGAACCTCTGGTGAAAGGAGACACGAGCCATCCTGTTTGATGGGAAGCACTATTCCCAGGAGAGGAAACAAATTCATTTGTTTATCACTTATGAATATAAACAACAAACAGGACATGCACCGGGTACTAAAAGGACCTTGGGAGAGAATCAGTAGAATAAGGCATGATCCCTGCCTTCATGGGCACTAATTCACCTTATTGAGGGGAGGAGGGACAGCTGATCAACAATTACAGTGCAAGCATACGGGTAACCAGGCTGCTCAAGGGATGCAAAAGAGATACAACTAAATTACACTTGCTGGGGCATTAGGAAAAGCCTAATTTGTGTTATAAAAGATGAGCAAGAGTTACCTAGATGAAAATAAGGGGAAGGGCAATTCAGAGGAGAAATGGCAAAGTATGAGGACTTATCAGAGCCCCATCCATCCTGCTGGCACACCTTGAGCAGGCTCAACTCTTAAGCATATCCAACTTCATTGCTCTGATGCAGACCAAACAACTAGCATTTGTGTTCTTGTCAGTTCATCCTTCAGACCAGTGCTTCCTAAACTGTGGTTGAGGTGTCCATCTACCAACTGTTAATGAATAGTGATGAGTTAAGGCAGAAATCAATAGTGTTTAGGATTTTAATAACCCTTTGCATCACTGGGATATTCAAGCACCTGATCAGTTGTTTTGTCTCCTTGAACAGGATATTAAAAAAAGGAAAAAAAGGAAAAAAACGTCTCTCTGCTACTGTTTACATCACCAAAAAAAGATATGCTTAAGTCCTAACCCCAGTACCTCAGTACCCAATACCTATATCTGTGCAGATGTAATCCAATCAAGGTGAAGTCACTAGGCTGTGCTTTAATCCAATATGACTGGTGTCCTTAGAAGAAGAGGTAAAATTGAACACAGGCATACACAGAGAATGTCACGTGAAGACACATTCACACAGGGAGGAAGCCACGTGATGATGGTGGTAGCAATTGAAGTGCTGCAGCTGCAAAAAAGGATGTCAGGGATTGTCAGCAGGCCACCAGAAGCTCGAGGAAGCAATGACGAATTCCCTTTACAGGTTTCTGTTAGAACAGACCCCCACCCAACACCTTGATTTCAGACTTCTAGCCTCCGTAACTGTGAGACAACAAAGGAAACTAATATAGCCAAGGATAGGCAAACAAACACACATAGTCCTTCATCACAGATAGTTTGCAAAGTTCTGCCTTAGATAAAGTAAAAAATTAAATCAGCAGTGGCACAGACCAGGGACAGAAATGACCCAGAGATAAGCAGAGTCTAAAGAGAATTAACAAAAGCAGCAGAATCAGACAGGCAATGCAACTGAAGAACTCCTCAAGCAAGGGACAGTGAAGCAGAGAAGCTGCTAATCTGTCTCTGAATGGTGATTATCCAAGAGATACCTTTGCCTCATCCTACATCTCTTCCTGGTCCCATACATTTCTAAAGGTAACTTCATTTTACCCAGGACATTGGGGGATTTTCAGAAATGTTTGGGTTAGGAATACATGGAACATACAAATCAATAAATGAGAACTCACAATTGTAAATTGTAAAATTTTAATAATTATATTGCTGGTGATTATTAAATAGAGATTAGACACTTTGCTTGCTACGCATCAGGCACTACCCCAAACCTTTACAAATATTCTCACTTAATGTTCACTGTGGTGAGTGATAATAATTTCCTCATTTCAAAATGAGGATGGATGAGTAACTTGACCCAAATTAAGCGATTTGCCTATGGAAGAGCCAAACTCCAACCCAGATTTCTTTGACCCTTGTGCTTCTGTTTTAAACCGTAATCTTTTGTTACTTCTCCAGAAAAACTGAATGAAGCATGTTTTAGTGGCTGGTGAAGCTTGAGAATATGGGCTTACATCTATGTATGTCTGCTGACCATTATTAACCACCCAGTAAACACCAGGCACAGTAACAGATGATTTCCTTTCAGCAATTCTAACACTCCATTATTAACTCCATTATACACACTGAGAAATAAACTCTGGTTATTTTAACTTTTCTAGTAATTAAAGAGAAAGAATTTAAACCCAGGATAGACTCCACCACCCCACCCCCTTCCACAGCCCTATTCCTTGTCAGTGCTGTGGTGGGGTCTCATAGTGAAGGCACAAAGGAAGAACCCTCGGGTTCTCGGGAAGCTCTGCCCCAGGGAATCAGGGGTGCTTCCATCTGTCCTTTTCCTCTCAGTGCCTTCAGGCACATGCTTTCAAGTAGTCTGATGAGTTTTAGAAGATCTACAGAGTAATTAACAAGTCAAAAATCTGGCAGCTGAGAATTAGTTTGTCGGATAACAAAGTATTATAGTAGTTGACTGTGGGCCCTAGAAATAGAATTCATAGGTTAAAATCCTGGGTATGTTAGCAACCTAGTATAATCTTGGGCACAATAGCCACATAACCTATTTGTGTCTCAATTGTATGATCTATAAAATGGGGATGATAATACCTACCTCATTGGGTAAGACAATGCTGGCATATACTTCACATGACTGTATAAATGTTTTAACAGGTATTGGTGGGAATTGAGTCTGGGAAACAATTCTATAATTTGCAGTAAAAATGAAAGAAAACAATCTACCTGTCTGGCAATTTGTGTGATTTAGTTGTGTCTTCTCCAAATATTCTTTTTTTTTTTTACCTGCCCAAAACCTATTACCTCAGAAAATGGACATAGCTCAGTATGTGGTTTGCTTGAAAGTAGAACTGTGTCTTATATATGCTTAGACTAGCTCTTATCTTTACCAACGTTTTTCTTACGGTGCCATCTTTGTTTACCTTGACTTGTGTTTACAGTGGCAACAGAGGTGTGGTACATATTTTAAAATATGTAATAAGAGAAGACCCAAGTTCCACTTTTATTGTACATATTTTTCTAGTCACTATAACTCCATCAGCATGTTTCCTGGTGTGGAAATCAGATTGATAAATCCCTGCCCTGCTTATTTCAGGGAGTTTTTATGAAGGCAGAAGTGAAATTACTTTGAAAAATATGCCACAATAAATAGAGTAGATAAACCTAGATAATCTATTTATTTAGTCATAAAGAGCAAAATAATGTAGTTTTGCTGTAAATAAAAAGATGTATAAGAAAATCGGGTGGTTTGAGAAAAATAGAATGAGTTTTTAAATGCATCTTAAAGGACACACAATGCAATATGTGCCACTCTGAGTAGTTCTCTATTATAGTCACCATATTATCACACTTTGACTAAGGTAGATGAAGAATATGGAAATAAGTTTTTAGAGCCATTTTTACAAACATTAAGTATGCAATTAATGGACAATTCTCCAATAGTATATTCATCAAACAATGAACAAATTCTAAGAGCCTCTTCTCTGCAAGATAGCATGAAAAAACAAAGTAGAAGAAAGGGAACATATTGTGAGAAAAACTGAGGTTGCAGTCACGGAGCAAGGTTCTTAGCATTTGTTATTTTATATATCCTTAAAAGAATACTAAGATAGCATTTCAATTCTATAGATAAAGAAGCAAGATCAGAGGAGTTCTATAACTCGCCCAAGGTCACAGAGCTAATTCCAAGCAGAGGCTGGGTTCAAAGCCAGGTCTCCATAGAGGCAAATCCATCACATGGGGCCCAGACATCCATAGACTCTTCCTTCTAGTTGGAGAGAAGTTGACATGTGCATAACATAACCTCAATTAAGTGATGCCAAAGGATTAAAGTAATTAAAAGAACTTAAGCGCTTTGTAAACAGCAAAATTAAAGGAATATGAGATGCTAATGATAAGGGCCAATAAAATTCATGCAATAATTGACAAGAGTGCTCAGAGGAATAGCCAGCAGTAGTAGGGTTTGAAATATAGCTTTTAAGTAGGGTAGAATAACTAAGGATCAGTGGAGATTTCAAACATTTCCCACAGAATTCAGACATAGAAGTGAGAAAGATCAGACTATTCAAGTGATAGCTTATTTTATGACATATTGTTTGAGGTTTAATTGAAAATGGCAGTCAAAGCTATGACAAAAAATTTTGCTTTTATAATTTTCCTCTGTATGGAAATCTTCAGAGTCAGCAAAACTCAGTGGTCTTATATTTGTTATCAACATATTAGAGTTTTTCCATCTAAAATCCCTGTTCTTCTGCCTCAGTCAGTAAGCAGTTGGAGCCTGAAATGGAAAAGGTGCACTTATTTCTCACGAAACACTATAACGAAGGTATGCTCTTAATAGACAAATCAGAAAGGTCACTGGAGTTACACAAGTTACCTTTGCAGAGAGACCATTGGTCTTGAATTTAGAAAATTGGATGCAAGCTTCAATCTTAGTAAATATACTGTATGGTTGACCCTGAATAAGGTGCTTCACATCCAAAGTTTTCTAGCTTGAAAAAAAAACAGTATAATACTAATAATGTTAATTAATATTTATTCAGTACATACTTTACAGCAAAAGTTGGCTAACTAAGGCCCACATGCTAAATCTTGCCTTGCACCAGTTTTTGCAAGTAAAGTTTTTTGTTTGTTTGTTTTTGCAGAAAAAAATGTATTAATTTGCATATTATCTATTACCTCTTCATGCTACAACTAAAGATTTGAATAGTCATTACAGACATGACATCACCGGCAAATCGGAAGTATTTACTATCCGGCTTTTTACAGAAAATGTTTGCCAACCTCTGATGTATAGCACATAACTCATTTATTCCTTATAACACCACTTTGAGATTTTACAAATGAGAAACTGAAGCAAAGAGATACTTAGTAACATGGCCAAAGTTACAAAGCTGTGGAGTGGAGAGTTGGTATTAAAATGACTATAACACTAAAAGGATACTATTGTAATATGTGAGAAAGTACATTGTAAAGTATGAATGATTCATGAATTAGCTCTTGAAGGACTAGTGTGCCCCTAAAAATCAATTTTTGAAGCAACATAGAAGTAGTTTCAAAATCTGACTTATCCACTTAATTTTCTGTGACTTTGTGCCAACTAATCTAAGTTCCCATTACCTTATTTGTGACTTGGGTTAGTTATACTTACCTTGCATAATTTTACATGAGAATTAAAGCAAGTGACTGTAAGACAACTTGTAAAGCATGGCAGCTTGTGAGAGATAAGTAAAGGGGCTGCTTTCACTGGCTTATTAATCTTTGTTTTCACAATACATTTACTTGCCTCCATTATACTATTTAACACGGTGTTTTATTTCCTTTCCTAACTTCCTTTCTCCTTCACTAAACTGCGAGCCTCTCAGAAGGAAGGAGCATTCCTTATTTGCTTCTGTTTCCCAAATTTTTGCAGAGAATTTGGCACCAAGAAGGAGTCCATAAATATTCATTGACTAGATGACCAGTTCCTAAAGCACAAGGGTAGTTGATCTTGTCACACTCATTCCTTTCTAGGCCACATTAGAGAGAAAAAATGTTCTTTTTGCGTTCCAGTATGTTTAGGATATAAAGAATTGTGCTTCATTGGTTGGTTCTGCATTATGGCTAGGCCTGGGATTTATTGCTGCATTGGGTAATCAGCTTATTATAGTCATTTTTATTCCTTCTTGGTAGAATCAATTAGGTAATCAAGATGAAACATGTGTCTATTATTGGATTCAGAAAGATGCCATATTATTTCTTCAAAGATACTCATAAATCATCCAAGAATGTGCAACAAATCAGAATATGTAATTTGCTGAACTCTGATTCTTTTCACCAGGGGATAAAATGAACACATGCTAAAAGCTGTTGGATGGTCTCTAAAAATTTCTTAAAACAGTTTCTCCTTGAACAACTTAGGCTACCTAAGTCACTTAATAGTGACTGCTTTTCTTATGCCCTGAGGCCTTAGACCAATAGGTATTTTCTGGTCCACTAAACGTCTGTCAGCACTAGCTAGGTATCCTTATTCAGGTCTTGGCCATGCTTCCATCTGTGAAATGGGAGTCGTGATTCCTCCCTCACAGATTTATTAGGAATATGAATTAAAATCACAAATGTAAGGCATCTAGGAGAGTGCCTAGAAAATTATAGTTCACATTACATAGTGGTTTCCTTTCATTGCTTTCCTTTTTTATTTTTTATTTTTTTAAATCAAGGATGAGCATCGAGGTTTAATCCGTAACTTATACAGATTAGACTTTCCAAGGAAATCAGACCAATCTCAAAACAAAAACAAAAACAAAACAAAACAAACAAAACAGGACAAACCAAGTAAAGGCCACTTGAGGTTTTATCTGCTACATCTGATGTACGTATGTGTGTGTGTACATATAGATATGCAATTATATACATATATTAATTTCTATTACTCAGATCTTTCTCAGATCAAGCTGCTCCTATTCAAATCTCTAATCTCTAATAATTACCAGCCCTATAATCTCAGTTGCTCTTGAAAAAAATCATGTAATAAGCATTCAGTAATTGTTATCTCTTGGGTTATTAATATATTTAAAGTGTTGCTGACTCTCTTAAAGTTGAGGCTATATTTTTTAAAATCCGTTTTTCATTGTTTTCTATCTCATTTCAAAAATATTTTATTTGCACCTTATATCTATTGAGCACTGTGCTAGAAACAGTCTGTACAAAAATAATGACTTCAAGAGATGAAAAAATTAGTAACTTCAAATACATTTTGGACAATAGCAGAAGTAAGTGGAGATGAGAGAATAAGTGAGTCATGACATAGGCTACTTAGTAGACAAAGCCATGAATGATTCTTTTTTTCTTAAGAAATGTAAAAAAGGCAATGACAGCATAGAGGAAGCAAAAAATGATTTGCCTGGCAGAATATGGGGAAGCTTCAAAACTCAAAGACTTGGATCTGAGACTTGAAGTTGTACACATTTTTTTCCCCAGACGTACAAACCTGAAGATGGAATCAAAGGAAAACACATAAGCAAAATCCAAGATGTTGAGAAATACTGTTGTGTTTTTAAGCAAGTGGCTTGATATTTCTGTAAAATATAGATTGGGAGTTAAGTGGCAAGGGTTAGTACTCATTAGGCAGGCTGGATCTTTATTTGTCCAACCAATGAATTTAAGGTATGCTCCTGTTAATAAAGGTTTATTTAATAATTTAAAACAGTGTTGTGGCATGATTATATTTGCATAATGGAAAGATTATTTCAATAATAGGACATTGAGAAACAGATATTTGTAAGATTTAAGGAAAAAAACAAGGGTGACCAGTGTTGAGATTTTTGTAACAACCTAGGGTAAGAGTCAATGGCAACCTGAAAGAAATAATGGCAAATGGACATGGAAATAGGTAGCTTAATACCAGAGCTGTGTGTGTCTTTTTTTAATGAACAAATATTAGTAGAACCTGTTGCCTAATTAGATGCAGGGAGTAATGAAAATAAGGCAAATAAAATGACTTCCTGACTTCTAACTTCTCCATGACCTTCCAAAACCCTTATTAGGTCATGCTGTATTTGCAAGTGCACTTACTTTTCTTTCTTTCTATAAGCTTACCAGAGTGCCTTGCACATATTAGTTTATCAATAGGTAATTGTTAAATAAATAACTGGTGAAATTTGTAGATCTAGATAATACAGGGTGAAGAGTAGGTTTATGGGAGCAAGATAATGATATCGATGTTGGAAATATATGAAGTGTCTGTGGCTCCGTTTTACAAACTTTTAGCAAGTAATTCTATGCCTGGATGAAGAGCTCCTGAGAGAACTGGACAAGAGCTATGGGGCCATTCACATGTAAGTGGTGGTTTAAGATATATGTATAAAGGAGCCCACCTCAGGAGAGAAATGCTGCTCTATTTCTCTATTTTAGTCAAACTCTGTCCCACTCACCTGCCCTTTACCCTTCCAACTCTTCTTTAGTTCCATCTATGTGCCTTTCTATTTTTACTCTTTACCTGAAGACCAACATTGGTCTAGTGCAGACCATTGTTTAAATGCCACTTTCCATCTAACTAATCTTTCAGTGATGATTGATCTCTTTAAGGCAGCCCTCTAAAGAAATGCTTTTCAAAGTGTGATTATGAGAAAAGGTCAACTTTCTGCATCTTATTCATGTCATCATTAACACCAAAGTCCTGTCCACTTGAAGAATAAAACAAATCCCACTAATTTTTACACTTTCTTAATCATAATTCTTCTGTTATATAATGTAATGATTTACAGTGAAATTTTACATCATCTATATATCTAATTAAGGCCAAAATTAATGTTTCATGCAGTCATTTCTTATGTATTTCTTTGTGGTCAAGGTAGTAAAAATTAATCACTTCTTGTAGTGCTTTAAGAATGCATTCATTGCTATTCATCATTTCATTCAATGAATATTTAATGTTATTGTTGGTTTTATTAGCAATGAACTAAACCAGTTAGTCTGCCCTACCCAATTTAAGTCCATCTTTATTCATAAGACTCATCATTGTGAAATCAAGGGAAATTGCACTGAAATAATTAAAATAGAAATAAAACATTTAGCAATTTCAAAGTACTTCACAAACATTTGTTCATTTTTATTACAAGCCTTGAAATAACACTATGAGTATTATGAAAAGAGCTATTTCCTATTGTAGGTAGCTCTGAGAATATAGTAATTCATTTTCCTAAATTCATATACTTGGTAACTGTTGGACCTTAAACTTGAACAGACCCTTTCATTCATCATGCAGCCTCTTAGTAGAGACAACTTGTCTATTGGAAATTCTTTCTGAGGATTATTAACTGGAATACTATTTGGCTCCTCTGATAATATTTAATCACAAATTTAAATTCATGACTTATCTTTACCATGTTGATATTCTTAAAACTTTTGATGAATGTGTCTAACTTTATTGCATTTATATAATTTGACACGATGTACATATTGGAGTCCTAAAGTCACAAAAGTGTAGCAGTATTTCAGTGAAAGATTGAGAGAAACTGCCATTAATATGCAATATTCAGCAATGTTGGGTGCAAAAAAAGAAAAGACCTCTGAATTGGTCTAAGCAAAGGGCAATTCATATAAAAATTTGCCGTTGTTTTAAGGAAAAATACAGAGCAGCTCAGGAGAGACAGTTTTGGATTCTACTGCCTAATTCTTTCACCTTTTATTCAAAAATCTATTAATTTCAAAAATAACTTCTAAAAGTTGACTGAATCATAAAAATCAGAATTTTTCTGTAAGAAAAATGCCTACAAAACTTGGCTTTAAATAAATAGCTGTACTTCCAAAGTGTGGATTTGTGATCTTTGTATACTGAACTTGGAATATAAGGATCGTGCCTCACATTTTTATAGCAACCATGGTAGGACCTCAGCATCTGGAAATTGGTAGATATTGATAAATGCTCAATGAATTGATGATGTTATACTACTTCTAGGTTTCTGGAGCAACTATTTTCCCATTCTACTTCGTACGTAGACATTTACACTCAAACACAATATTATGCAGTCTAATCAATGAAAGCCAATGCACTGTGCACAGATTTACCTAAAAGCTCATATCCAGCCCAGCTAAATAAGTAATTCCTATATGGTATTGAAAATACCTGAATGGACATATATGGAGAAAACAGGGGCCATCTGCAAACAAGAACAGCCTTCAATCTCACATTAACCTAGCAAAATATGATTGATGAGGACTAAGGAAAATTCAAGAACATAATTGGGCTCTTTCAATGTTATGCAGTGATCACAAGTATTTTTCAAAAAGAGTATTACTTTTAATGAGCACTATTAACAATGAAAAAGTCCTGCTCTTAATGGCATAAGAAAGAAAGAAGAATGGCTAAAAGTTGATATTAAGGGCAGAGGAGGAAAATAAAAGCCAGAAAGAGAGAATGAGAATGAAATACAGCAGAAATCTGCAAGCTGTAATGATGGGCTTCATCTCTCTAGATTATACTTTACTTATCTGTAGCATTTTTTCAGATCTATTTGTGATCCATTTTTTTATGAACGATGACTTTGCTAAAATTAGCTATTCTTGTAATATATTGCTAGCATAGTGATACTTCAAGAAATAGAAAGACCTGCTCTGATAGAATATTTTTATTATAAGTATTTGATATGAAAGCCCATGTAATAAAGAATTTAATTGCCCCAAAAGCGATCTAGCCTTTGCCTTTGGTTCTTGGGAGGTAGTTACCACTGTTTGCCTGGGGACCTTGGAATAGCCAGATAGCAAGTGTGATTTAGAATGGGGGCTGGCCATGCCTTAGAGTGACAGCGGGTATGCCAGAAAGACCAACAATATGATTTACGGTGGGAGCTTTGAGTAATGAAGTATCAATTGATCTAGAGACTGAGATCAACCACATAAACATCAATCAATCAATCAATCAGTCAGTCAATCAATCATGTCTACACAATGGAACTCCAGTATAAACTCTGAACTTGAGGCACAAGTAAGCTTCCCTGGTTGGCAGTACCCTGTGGTATTGTCACATGTCGATGCCAGGAGAATAGTACGGAGGTGACAACAGAAGTTCTGTGTCTGGTACATCTCGTGGGCCCTGTCCCAGGCACCTCTTCCTCTGGCTGATGTTAATCTATACCCTTTCCTGTAATAAACCATAATTGTGAATATAACAGCCTTCAGTGAGTTCTGTGAGTCTTTCTAGTGAATTATCAAACCCAAGAATAGTTTTGGGAACTTCTTGAACTTGCAGTTGGTATGGGAAGTGAGGGTGATCTTGTATGGACTATTATGGCCTCTCTAAACTTCATTGTTGGCTAATTCTCACAGTTGGCCTAAGCTTTTGCAAGACCGCAACAGAAAGAGCCATTTTTGAGCTCACTCGTATATAAATCAACAATTTCTTAATATCTAAGAAAATACTGTCTAGAAGGTCCAGTAGTATAGATTTTGGGTGATATAGAGGAGAATAAAAATTAACAGCAGCTCTCTGGATCTCAAAATCTAGTGAAAGAGACAAGTATACACTGCGGTTTTAATGCAAGACATAATATAGCATGATTTGCTGAAACAGACAGAGAAGAGAAAGCAGCCCCTGACAGCAGGGAGCTGCTTTGGCAGTGACAGCCAGACCTTGGTGTTGCTGGAATCTGGCCTGGAACTCTCTATTAGGCCATTGTTTTCTTTTGCTGTACATGAATAATTTCATAGAACAGCAATATCAAGGAAGGCCACCTTGTGATATGATAGATAAAGATAAAAACAGGACCACACTATAATCATTTTTGAATAAAGACAAAAGCAAGAACACTATCCAAAGCCCACAAATGGCCAAACATCCTCTTTTGTGGCTAATGGGAGCAACTACTGCTGCTTTTTAAAAATAACTTTAGACTTGTTTTGTTCCTCCTTTTAGACAAGATTGATAAAGATGAATAAACACAAAATAACCCCAGCTTCCAAAATATACCCAGTTAAGAGCAAAACTCTTCTTAAATCTAACACTTTCCAAAACCCTTTAATTAAAAGTCTTTTAACATTTTCTTCACTGCGATCGCCCTCATGTTTGTAACGGTGTGCCCTCTCTCTCATGGCATCAAGTCAGTAACCCAACTTTGTTGGACTACAGCAGTGTTCCTGGCAGTCTTTGACTGATAGGCATCAACAAAGCTGTGGTATGTGTACGACTTTGACAGAGAGATCTTGAACAGAGCAATGACTATCAGTTTACCACTGTTGCTGTAATGTTTGTTGTGCCTGAATGAGGGGCCTTCACAAAGTCCACACAGCAGATTAGTGACTGGACTGAGATTATCACTGTCACTTCTATCTCCTGGAGCAATGCTCTGTATGTTGCACCATTCTGGTTGTTTTTATTTTCCCTTAACTTTAGTCAATACAGTCGAGAACTAGAATACAACTTAAACTAATGCAATTTAAAATGCTGTGATGTTCAGTAATTAAATATGTGATAAAAATGAAATTCAAAAAACCTTGAGGCTTCCTGATTACAAAGTAGATAGTAAAAACTACTCTCATTCTTTATTCAGAATGTCAGATCTGGGAGGACAGCTTATATGAGCTTTAGTGTGGTTCTGTTTGAAACTATATAGTTACTTTATCATTCCAATCCAGATCTTGCAATTTTATATTTTCCACAATTAAAGATTATATGTAGAGAAAAGTATCCATATAAAACATATGTACATATGTATCCACATATGCATACATAGTTGAATGTATACACATATATATTATTGCTCATATATCTTTCAAATGTGTTAATAATAAGAATATTATCTTTTAGGATTTTTTTTATTCTATGACTTTTCACCCAACATGAAAATAAACCATGATAAAAAGTATTTTTAATAGAAACATTGGTGTTTTTCAAATGTAGTTCTATTAATAAATTAAATGTAAAGGAAGTCAATGATTAAATAAATTAAGGAAATGCTAGGTCTTTTAACAGAGTATTTCTTAGAACCTTTTGTTTATGAATGCATGATGTGAATATGAAGAACAGGAAAACAATGCAGGATGCTTTCATTAAGTACCCGACAGTCCTTCCTATACCTCTTCTCCCTGCCCGCTTTCTGCCCACTCTGTGCTCGATGTGGGTCTACTAGTTTGCAGAACAAAATTTGAATCATAATGACTATTTCTTTATTTGCTTCTTTTTTATTTTATTTTTCTTCCAGAAATATGAACAAAATGCTCATTATAATGGCCTTTAAGGTGGAAAATTAGGGCAAGTATGTGATATAAAAATGAAGCTGTAATGTGATTGGGGTAAAAGCATGAAAAACATGATTATTAAAAATGCTATATAATTCCCATTATATGTAATTGCTATTTGGGAGAAGAGGGAAAAGTGACATTGTTGGAAGATTGATTACAAAAGAAAATAATACTAATGGGTTTTGAAAAGAGAAGAAGGAGCATGGGAAGCATTTAGGTGGAGAGAAAATATTTGCAAACTCAGGGGGAATGTCTTGTGTCAGGTGGAAAGGGAGAGAAGGTAAAGAAAGAGGGCTTAAGTTGTTTGGCAAAATCCTGTAAGGAATGGTTTTGATAATTTATTTGTGATAGTTAATGAAAAGTAAGCTCATTATACAAAAATTGAAATATAGAAAACTATTTTTAAAATCATGATAAACATAAGTCCACTTTTCATGAAAACTGCTCTTGTAGAAATTGGTGTGTTAGTTTTACAATTATTTCTTAGGTTTATCTTAAAATTTTCTGGTTTTGTTTGTATATTTGTTTTTGAGGAAGTGTTGGTGAATATTGATTTGTCTGTTTATCTCCAATAACTTTGCCTGTTCTCAGTACTGTGAACTTCTGAGTAGCAGGAATCACGGAGCATTCAATTTTTTGGATACAGTACCCATCACAGCATCTGAGTAGTAGTAATAAATAAACATGTCCTTGAAGGAAAAAAAATGAGCAAATTGCTAATGGGATTGAATCTTTCAGGAGGACTAAGATTTAGAGAGATAAAATATTACAATTATGCAATTAAATAGCAATAATAACTATAATTTATTGAATGCTTATTTTATGTAAAGTACTATGTACAATAAAGCCAATTTATATGCATTTACTCCTCATGACACACTCATGACATAGGCATAATGATTATCCCCATTGATTGATGAGGGAACTGTAGCACAGAATGGTTACGTAACTTGCCCAGCTTGAAATAGGCAACACCTTACGAAGATCCTCTAGTTTCAGATTCCAGGCAGTTATCCACTACATATACAACATTGTTCACCATTTAGAAGTAGTGAGTACTTAAAATAGAAATAAAGTAATAGGGATGGAGCTAAAGGACGGTATGAAGGTAGGATTAGCAGGACTTGAATCCAGTGAGATGACAATATAAAAGAAAAACTTTAAAAATAAATCCAAGGAATATCGTTCGAAATTTTCTATTTAAAAATATTTCTTGTTTGCCTATCATGTGCCAGCACTTTGCTAGCTGCTGAAGTCCACTGTGTATAAGGAGGCTCCTGAATAAAGTAGGTAGAACCAAAGATCAAATTACATAATAGACAGAAAAGGAAAAAATATAGAGAAAAGAACAGGTTCACAATTGGATTCATTATCATCTTTGATGTACAGCAAAATACCTTTTCAGAATTTTCAAGAGAGTTTCAGTTTTATTTACCTCTAAATACTACTATTTATAGTAGTATTTAGAGGTAAATTAATAATTACCACAGATTGAGCAATCACTTTGTGCATGACACTGTGAAATGCAATTTACAGTTAATGTTTATTTAATTCACAAAACATGTTAGGATATAGATTCTACAGAAAAGGAATCAGACTCAGAAATTAAGAAAAGTTGCTAAGAACCATGTTTTATACACAAAAGAGCTCAAAACTATCAGACTTAAAATCTGTCTTCTTAATCTATAATCATTACTCTGGAAATATATGATTCATTCAAATCCGTATTACCATAAAAATTTACCTTTTTTCATTCAGATGTCAGCATTCAATTCAAAATTCAGGATACTCTGGGCATCTGAAATCAGGCAGAATTAAGATAGAAGATACCATAAATTGTAACTCTTCCTTGCCATCAAAATTATGAGAAAAATTTATTTCACCACAATCACATTCTCTTACATCCTAAATAAATTGAATTATTCAGTAACAAAAATACCTCTCTTGAAGTCTAGGAACATTTCATAAAATACGAATGCCACTCCATTAATTTGCATGCCACATTAATTTGGCCTAGATTAATCAATAATTTTAAAGCAAAATGGATCACATGCAGTTGGGAAATATCATAGATCACAGAAAGCCATAAAAAAATGGCAAAGACCTAATAGGTCACCTAACCCAACTGAACAGTGCAGTCAGATGAGAAAGGAAAGTTAGAGAGATAATAACTCTTCGCTGTCTTGAATTCCATTAAATTGAAAAATAAGCAATAGGCAAAAGCCTCATTTAATATTGCTCTATGTTTCACTATTAATGTGGCCAGGGTTTTTTTTTTTTTTTTTTTTGAATGGGAATATGATAAAGTTCAAAGACCACAAAAGTAGACTCTTGTCCCTGTTACTAACTAACTTTATATGTATTAGGAGCATATTGGTTAACATATGACCATAGGTCTTGTGTCTGGCAGAGCAAAGAGAAGGGTGTTCTGTAGTTGCTTTTTGTCAGTGAGTATTTGCCCCATATTCATCTAAATGCATTCAAGGGAAGACTAGTAAGAATATTGTAATGAACTAGTCAGGCAAGAAATATAGGTAGCAGTAGTAATGATGGTGGTAAATAAGGGTTTTGAACAGGTTTCAAAGTTAGAGCTGACAGGACTTTTTGATGCCTTTGATAGGAAGAAAAAGCACATTGTGATGACCACAACAGATTTAACTTGAGCAGTAGGTAAGATGGAATTGGCATTTCCTGAGATGGGGAAAATTTCTAGAAAAGCAGCTTTGGAGTGAGGGATGGAATCAAGAGTTTGGTTTTGAATATAGTCCCTTTGAAAGGTCTTTTAGATATTCAAATAGGAATGCTCAGTAAGCAGTGAATATATGTGTTTAGAATGATACACTTCCAAGATTATAGACAAATCAAAATAACACTTGTGGGGTTTATTTGTTCACATGATAAAACACTTAGAACTTAATTGATTCAGTGAGATTAAACAAGTATAGTAAGTATAATAAGATTGTGAGAATGTGAAAATTATGAAGATAGGTGGAAAAAAAGAGTTTAAGAGAAAAAGCATACCAAAACAATAAAAACTTTTAGAATGGAAGTGTTTTTCTTTTCTGTTTTCTGTAATGTGACACTTTGCTAATTTAAAAGTCACAATTATGTTTTATCTGGAATACAATTTCTCCCTAACTAATACCCCTCTCCAGTTTATTTTTGCCAGGTTCAAATCTATGACCCATGTGGGAAGAAAACAATACTTTAAAAAGGAAAAAAATATCTGATCATGCCTCTCCCAGACCAGTACTTAACACATTATACTGGATCAAACTTTAAACTACTCAAGTCTAAAATCTTTTACATAGGGAGGAGATTAAGGAGATTTTCCACCATCTTCTTACCATTTTCACTCAGTGCATCTCCCTACCTCACCCTCTGGTTAACTGTGGTTTCATTGACCTTCTTCCATTCCTCTAGTGCTTCACGGGCCTTGAATCCAAGTTCTTCTGTGTACTTCTCCTTCATGCTTCCTCTATTCTACTGTTAACTTTCAAGTCCTCCCAAATGTCATTCCCTCTAAGTATTTCATTCCCTACTTACTCTTAGCTATTGTCCAGTCTACAGGTACAAAATCTGGCGGCTCTCTACTCTCTTACTTTATAGATCTTACTATAATTATGACTAAGTAATCATTTATGTAATAATCTGCATGAATTCTATTGGCCCTGTGGGATTGCCAGGTCCCTGAGGGCAGGATATATACCTGGTAATTCACCCTTTCAGATGCAACACTTAGTATAAGTGCTTTGCATGTAGTAAGTGGAAAGTAGTATGCAACATACATGCAAGAAGAAACAATTGTTTCAATGTAATGTCAAGAATTGATAAAAGAGGAAGGATGATTACAGAGATAAGATGCAGGTGCAGATATTCCTAGATGTCTCATTCTAAGATTTTAAAATTAAAATTTCATACTTTGAATTGTTTTTAGCCTTAGATAAGTAAACCCTTAATATCTGACATTTTGCGATCAATGCTATTTTCTTCCAGTAAGTTATTTGTAGTTCTTTTTGCTCCTAGTCATTTTTCATAGAATGATCTGAATAGAAATGTCTAAGCAAAAGAATATCTGCTGATATTCCTGTGTATGTATAAAAAGTCCACAGGTATGGCTTGATGGATTAGAGTAATTAGCGAATTAAATTTCAAAGGGAATTAAATGAGTTTCCATTCATATCTATGAATGTGTTTGAATCCATTGCATAAACACTTAATATTGCTATCCATGTAAAGGGGAAATGAATATAACTAAATTAGATTAATTTGATAATCCAAACACAAATAGTTTAATAAGTTTGAATTTTATAAGGGTGAAACAAATAGAGAAATAAGAAATATAGGTGACAAACTATGGGAGGAATTAGGAAATTTTATAGATTGTCAAAGCAAAAATTACACTGGACAAAGTTAGAAAGATAAAGAGTTATTCAAGGCTATGGCGATGAGAGGGACCAGAATGCAGTGTTACTAAACTCTGCTGAAACAAGGGGGCAGAGACATTTTTACGAGTTGGGGATGAGGGGATCATAGGTCATCTGTGATTGCAAATTGGTGTTACTCAAAGGAAAAGTAAACTTTTTCATATCTTCAGGATAGGAGGTTGTTTTACAGCTTGGAGCAAGGTGCCTCTGGAGGTTAGGCTCTTCCTTTACCACAGAAACTGGGACATTAGCGGTGTTATCTTCTTTAATGACTGCATTTCAAAAGGAAGTTTCCCTGGTGTTTGAGAAAGCAGTCACAAAACTGACAAGAGAGCTTTTGAAAGGGTGACATCTCAAAGGGACAGAGAAATAATTTTCCATCGCAAGTTCTTTTGAAATAAATGATTTAAGAAAAGGGAAGGAAGGCATCTCTGCACTTATACCAGGTGGGTTCCTTAGGTGCGGGGCTGAGGGAGAGATCAGTCACCCAGAGGCAGGAAGAAACATCTTGTCTAAAGTTCAGTGAAGCTGTGGGAAACGTGAAGCTATCCTGGTTGAAATCTATGCTTGAGGAGACTGTGAAGAGACTTTTATTTTACATGAAGTCAATGTAATAAAATGTTTCAATGCTAATAATGGAAGATACATTCAGAAAATAAACGTAGGAACCACTGAATTCTGTTGGGTACTGAGAATGTTAATCATCATTTTAAGGTGTCATTTAATGCATGTAAAAGGCAAATAACATTTTTGAAGACTTTTAGAAAAAAATGGGATTTTAAAGGGATAAGTAGACACCATTGAAAGCTAATTATTGATGAAATTAATAGCTTTTCAAACTGTATATTGACAGAAAACTCACTTATAGAGTCCTGAAACTGAAAAAAAAATTCTTTAAAAAAGTTGATGGTATCAATTGAAGAAAAGTTAGAAATAGCTATATTATCTGGCTCTCTTCATTCAGGAATTTATTTTTCTCCTAGTTTCAGATTTGATAATCTCTTTCAAAAATCTTCAGAAAGGAAACATTCATTCATTAAAAATAATTGGCTACATTGTATATACTTGTTACCAGGTTTTTATAGACATCAAATTCCCCCTCCTCTACTAGAAGCTTTACCAAGCTGGGTTATGTTGTTAAGCAGTTGTGTACAGGTGTTGTATACAGTCTGTTAAGTAGAGAGGCTGCTCTGGTGAGCCAAACCAATCTCCATTTTAACAATGAGACACCCATTCTCCCAGCTTCCAGGAATGTTGACCAGCTGGCAGTTCTCAGCTGAAACCTTTTCTGGGAATTGCTCTCTCCACAATATACTACCTCACCCGAGATCAAGCTCTTCTCCTGGTGACATAATAAATCCACTGACTACTCCATGAGAGAGGAAAGAGATAAGAGTGTAAATGAATAGCCCTTTGCTCAAAGTGGGATAATTTGAAGGTCAATCACAGTTCCAGTTCACCCTTTGGATCGGCTGTGGCCTTTTTCACAAGTGCATTTCAGTTCAACTTCTCTCTGTGATCCTACTTCTTTCACTCCTTCACAATGAGCAAACCTCCAGTATACAAATCGCAACCTGAGTTTGCTACTCAGGAAACCCAACCTATGGTAGGTGGTTCCAAAACTTATCTGAGGAAGCAGACTCTAAAAGGATATTTTACAGCTGGATTACTCACCAGCCAGTGAGCAATGAGGACCCCTTAACTTCTGGTAGGAGGAGCAGTGATAGTCCCTGACAAGCTGTAGCATGGCATTGGTTAAAGTTTTCCCTGGTGGTGACCTGGGCTGGAATATAGATGGAAAGGAATGCACGGGCCAGTGGAATATCTCACGCTTTTGAGAGATTAAGGAAAAGTAAATAGTAATTATTTTAAAAAATGGGAATATGATGGCTATTACTGAATTTCATTAATGCACTGCAAAAAGGCAAAAGCCAAGCTAAGAAAGCTTATTCAACAGTTTGAAGGCAAAGTGTGAAAGTCAGAGGGCCTCCCTAGTAGAATATAAAGAGAGCTAGATCTCATGTCAGAGAGCAGGAAAATCTGAAGATGAGGTCCACAACTTAAATAAACCAGTAGCAGGATTCCACAGAAGGTTAAGTTCTCAGTCACAGCAAGTCTGCAATGTCAACTTCAGGGCCCTAGTTTGGAAGGCTGAATCTAAGATTTTGAATGAAGACATCTGGATTTATAAACTTGGAAACCTTGAAACCTGAGATTCCTCTGAATCCTCTAGCACTACGTAAGTGGCCCCCTCCTTCCTGGTAGGAGGCCAACACTTACTCATTTCATGAAGATGATGTAAAGCCCCCTAGAACACAAGGCAACATATGGACCCACTGTGATCTTCTTTTCTGGTGACCAGATCAATAATTATGATCAAGTCGCAACATAATCTGATAAGGCTTTTGCTAAGACTAATAAAGGAAGAAAGAAATTATATTGCAAGGACCTGTAGGACCAGTAGGACCTAGACAAACTTCACTGGTAAAGCTAGAAGAGGGCTGATTCTTGAGGATGCTGGATCCAGGATTCTATAATGGTAATATATAAAGAAATTGACTGTAGAATGTATTTCTGAAATATGAAAAAGGGAAAGTTTCCCAACACATTTATTTATTTTTGTAAGCAAGTATGATCTCTGTGAACCTCTGCTAACCTCTGACTTTTCAATGGTAAGCTTCCTATAGGGTGGCCAATTTGACAATGAATTTCAAGTAAATTTTTTTTTCACAAAGAAGTTGATCTGAAAATCTATTTACATAGGTATGATCACCAAGTATTGATAAAGAAAAATATTAAAGTAATGAAGACATTGCACAGATAAATTTGATGTTAAGCCTCCACAAAAATCATTTCAGTTAGCCATATCTCAATCGTTGCTATGCGGAAATTTTTAACATGACTGGATGATTGTGAAATATATAAATTTACAGCTATAGAAATGTCAAAGACAAGCAAGGCTTCAGGGAGGGCCTTACTTTTGGAGATGCATCTGCCTAGCAAACACAGTCTTATCATGTCATTTCTGGTCAAAAACACTCATTGCTTTCCAATAGCCCTAGGGTAAAATCCATACTTCTTGGCAAGTCACGTAAGTTCCTTCACAAGCAGCTTCCTATCTCCCACTGCAGGTTCATCTTCCCCATTCTCACATCAGCTTCACTCCACAACCTCTGTGAACAACTTGATAAGAACAAGCCAGGGTGTCTTCTCATCTTCCTGATTTTTCAAATGCTGCTTTTGGTTTCAAATCCATGCCCTGATTCATTCCTCCCGTCTGCTGCAGGTCCCACATACAGGCACATTTCATCTAGTTATCTTGCAATTGCTCTTGATTTGTACACACTCTTCTCAGAAATGTACCTTCATTTAAACTGTGTGAGTTTCCCTTTCAATGGGCAATCAATTGAAAGCCTTACAATGGTACGTTCAACAAGAATATTTAAGCAGGTAGATAAATTCCCTTTTCCTACTCTAATGATAATTGTATCAAAATATTTTGATCTTGTTTAATAAATGTTAACAGGCTCTTATTTGTCAGCTCCCTCTCTGTCAGTCATCCTCAAAAACCTCATGCAAAGAGCCTAATATAATTGACTAGGTCACTAAGAAGGCAAGAAGATGCCCCTGATCTCTGTGGAAAAGGGCATGGTTATTCTCAGGGGGGCTTCACAACTCATGTTTTGGAATGGACAACCTCCCAATAGGGCCATTTTCCCCATTTTGTGGTTATTTGATTAGCTTTTTTTTCAAAGGGTAACTTTATCTCATTATTCTAGAAATGCCTTTAACATTTCTCCATTGCCTGACTACAGTAGAACATAAAATTGCATGTATGTGTGTGTATATTTATACACACACACACACACACACACACTAATGTTTTTCCACCCTTCCATAGGCACAGTGACATATACCAAAAGAGCAGATGTCATGGGGGGAGTCTGCTACAGTGTAAGCAGGAGTTTATCATCTCTAGAGAATTTAAAATGTCAACTTGGATTATATTTGTGTTTAAAATTTACAGAGTGTAACATGCAAGCTGTGAGGCATACTACCTGAACTAAGTGCAAATTTTTACTTCATGTGAAATATCTTATTGAATTTGAATAATATCTTTTAAATATGAAATTATTCTTTTTAAAATGAAGAGCTTGTTTTAAAATGAAAGGAAAGATTAAAAAAGTAGAAACTATTGTTATTCCATTATTGTGGTGGACCATTAAATGTACACCTTCTTTCAAAAAATACATTAATGCAATATAAAAGTTTTATAGTTTCTCTTTTTATTCCCTATAATATGTATTTTATTAATTATTTTACCTTTTTCTGGAATTACTGAAAATAATTTTCTCATATAAAGTAAGGGATTAAAAAGCAATTGACTCCCATGTCTAATATACTAGGTACCTCACAGCATAGACAGATCATTGGAAAACTATCCAAAGGAACTCAGCCAGAAGAGTTTGTTCAAGACCCCATAGCACATTAACTTATTCTTTCATTTATTTATTTCATCACTGAGCACCAAATATATGCCAAGCACTCTGCTGAAGCCTGCAGGTACACAAAGGTAAGTGAGTAATCTCAGAGGGTGTTTAGTGTAATAGCAGAGGTGAGACAGAAAATTCAGTAAATATAATAATAAGCAGGAATCTTTGCTCTGTTTGTTGAGTTATCCCAAATGCCTATTCTAGTAGGCATTAAATAAATATTTTGTATGAATATATGCTATGAAAAAACATACACAGGTACAAAGGAGCATTTGAGGAGAACTGACAGATGTCAGGAGGTGTGGGGGAGGGAGAAAATGTTTCACAGAGGCAGTGATACAAGCTGCCTAATGTTTACAGATCAGTGAAAGTAAATGACTGTCATTTCAGCCACTGGGTTTTGGGGTGATTCTTTATACAACCTTAGTGTGACCATGGCTGAACAATACAGAAGCATAGGGGAGGGTTTGGGATAGGGGAGATTGGGAACTGGGAGATGGTGGGTTAGGACACAACTGCAGTAGACTGGGCAAGAAATAATCAGTTCTGAACTAGGGCGGGAGTAGTGGCAAATGAGAAGAGGGGACTAAACTCAAAAAAGAAGCCCAAACTGTATGATCAGACAACCATTTTAGATGGTTCCAATTTTAGAATTCTATAAAAGTTAAAAAACCCTTTCCTAATAAATAGTACTGACTCCTTCTTAGAATTAGTATATTTGGAGAAAAGCCAATATCTATGGAAAGTTCAATTACTGCATTACCATCTGATCATTATAATTGATCCAGGGACACTGAGTGGGTCCCTGCCTTCCTGGATGTGAACATTAATAAGATATGACTTTATAGCCATTCCCAAGCCAGTTGCTCTGTATACTGCCAAGACTACAAAAATACCAGACCTCCCAGCACTATAAATATTTTTACATGTCAAAAAATGGAATGAGGCTATTAAAAAAGATATGCAAATATAATCCAAGACAGAGTTTACTTTCCTAGGGGGGAAAGTAAATTACAACCTTTCATAATGAAATTAATGTTTATAAGCACAAGCACTAAAATCAAATTCATAAGCTAACTCCTTTAAGATAGAATACTCCTTACTATTTATCAAAGATTATTTTGTTCCAGTTTTTACATGATTTCCTGGTGATTTGCAATGGATTCTTATTTCCTTATAGCATATATAATTTGCATTAGTCTCTCTAAAAAAATAAAGGACAGTTTTTCAGTTTGGTCAAAATAACAAGAGCAAGATCCTCTGAATTTCTCTGATATTTGTCATTTTCTCTGACCATTTACAGCTGTGTAGAATCATTCTTTTCTATGGCTATTTTATTTTGCACTTTTCTTTGTGCTACAGAATCTCAATTCAATAAGAAAGTTTAGAGTTATATAGTCAAACGAGTGCCAACAGGGTTCAAAGATCCTAAGTGTTTGCAAAGGTAATAATTGGATTTAAGAGTGATGTTCCACAAACCAAAAGCCTAAATACAATTACATATAAACACTTCATAATGGAAGATAGGTATACCTGAACCCGTTTTTTGTTTGAGTTGAACCATACGTACTTTTATTAACTCTGTGTAGTCACTCTAATTATCTCATTCTGAGCATAATCTTAGATTTGCAGCTAGATATTCATTTTAAAAATCTGATAACTAAAAACTAAAAAGCAAGTTTTAGGTAAGACTTAAAAGTAGACTTTATAAGCCACTGTATAAATTTGATCTTTTTAATTTACTAAAAAAAATACCTGTGGTCAAATGATTAAACAAATTATGTAAATGTTTGATATTTAATAGTGAATTTTCTTACTGATTATTGGTTAACACAGAATCTTTCATTTTGATAATATGTATTAAGAATATTCATACACTTCAAACCACCTCTTAAAACCTATCCCGTGAAAGTAATGTGAAGTAACTAACAATGTTTATATACAAATATTTTCATTAAAATATGTAATAATAAAATAGAAAACTTTAAATAAGGAAAAGCAAAATAAAAAAGACTAAATTTAAAGGATTACTATACAAGTATAAGTTATAATATATCATCTGAATATGTACCCATTATAATAATGTTTACTTAAAGAGTATTGTAATGTACAAAAAGCCAATTTTATAATATTAAGGGAAAATTACAAAATGCAAGATAATATCTACAGTTACAAAACGTAAAAATAATATCTGCAATTTAAAACAGACTGGAAGTAAAATGTAAACATATTATAAGTAGCTGAATCTGTTTCCCCACATTTTCATATCAAACATCTTCTTAATGATATTATTTCACTATACCTACTTAACATATGTTTGTAAAATTACTTATATACTATTAATTTCTATTGAACTTTTTCTAGGTGCGTGAAAAACGTTTCTCAGAACATGACACAAAGAATGTCATTATTGCAGTTTGATTCCTATAGCTAAATATGTAAAAGTATACAACGTTTGCCTTGATAATTTGAATTTTGCACCAAATTTATTCTCTGATTATATTCCTTATGGGATTTTCTGGCTATATCCATCATCGTTAATTGTTAATACTCAGTTTTTTTTAACATCTTTATTGGAGTATAATTGCTTTACAACAGTGTAATACTCAATTTTTTATATATGATCAGTGCTGGAAGTCTCTCCAAAGGAGGGCTGCATTAGATTTTACCTTAGTGCCATTTGCTAGTTAAATCACTGAACCAAAGTCCTTGGGAGAAAATTTAGCGTGTTAAAGATGATACATGATGGTGAAAACTATATGGAATTTTTAATCAAACAGACTTTAAATGTTACCACTTACTAGCCATGTAGTAATACGAGCTGGGTATTATTATTTTTAAAATTTTTATTGGAGTATAGTTGATTTACAATGTTGTGTTACTTTCTACTGTACAGCGAAGTGAATTAGTTATACATATATTCACTCTTTTAGATTATTTTCCCATATAGGTCATTACAGAGTATTGAATATAGTTCCCTGTGCTATACAGTAGGTCCTTATTAGTTATCTATTTTAAATATAGTAGTGTGTATATGTGAGTCCCAATCTCCTAGTTTATCTTTCCTTCCTTTTCCACCCTGGTAACCATAAGACTGTTTTCTAAATCTGTGACTCTATTTCTGCTTTGACTCTATTTCTGTTTTGTACAATTTTTTTTTAGATTCCACATATAAGCGATACCATACTGTATTTGTCCTTCTCTGACTGACTTCACTCAGTATGACAATCTCTAGGTACATCCATGTTGCTGCAAATGGCATTATTTCATTCTTTTTTATGGCTGAGTAATATTCCATTGTATATATGTACTACATCTTCTTTATCCATTCCTCCATTGATGAACATTTAGGTTGCTTCCATGTCCTAGCTATTGTAAATAGTGCTGCAATGAACACTGGGGTGCATGTATCTTTTTGAATTATTGTTTTCTCTGGGTATATGCCCAGGAGTGGGATTGCTGGATCATATGGTAGCTCTATTATTATTATCATTATTCGCATTTTACAATTGAAGTTAAGTAACAATGGTACATATCTTACACTTATGAAGGTAAAGTGCTTGTCTAAATTTATGCTAGTGTGCAGTGTGGGCTAGATATAATCCAAGCTTTTGATTTCACAGATGGCAGGTTTACATACCATATGATAATGCCTGTTCACTTTATGTCTCTGAGGCATATGCAAAATCATAAACACAGTTATTTTTTCAGGGACACTGTGAAATAGCTGCAGTAAATAATAACTATTAGTTATGTGTCAACAAGTAATAATAATAATAAACAATATAGTCATCCACCTTTTAATATTAATTTATCAGTTTGTTTTAGATTCCAGTCCGTATAAGTAAAGACTCATTGTTAACCATTGCTAGAAATTTTTAGTATTTTTGCCTTTTTTTTTAAACCCAGAATCCTGGCCAAACCAAGAAATATTTCTCTCTGTACAACTGAATAGAGTGAATAGTTTTTCCCCCCTAGTTAATGTTTTCATCCAGTTTTAAATTTTTGAATATCCCAAATTGCTGTAGGGTCTTATTCCCAACTCTACGCTCCATGTAGGCTCAAGATTTTATCTCCTTTTCCCATGTGACTATAATGCCCCAACTCCTCTGTTACAAACCACCAAACTCCTCAAAATAGCCACTGACTGCAAGGTCTGATTTATACATCATGGTCTGATTTTTTGTTCTCTTTTCACTTGTGAAAGGAAAATAATTCTTCACCTGCACACCAATGCTCACATACATATATTTTATCTTTTTCACACATATACATACAAACACACGGTAGTGTGGGTTGGAACATAGAACTTTTCTGATACTTTGATAACAAAGTTCAATGTCAAATTGTAGGGAATTTTACAAATTGATATTTGTTGCTAGATTAGCATAAGGTACAGATTAAAACCTATAAATAAGAATATTTTATTCTGGGTTCATGCATAGACATCCTAATGTTCAACCAACCTTCCTGAATTGATTTTAGAGATTTCTTCAAGTAGTTATTTCCTTCCACTTTTTCACTGATGCCGGGTCTCTTTATTACAACAAAGTTCGTTACTGCTCAAGGAAAAGCACACTTTTTATGGAACAGATTTTTAATTACTTTGTGATAAGAAACCCAATGATGCATATAATTACATAATTCCCTGACACACACACACACACATACACTGCTTCATGGTCTACGAAACAGTATCACATTTATTATCTCATTTCAGTATTAGAACGACACTAAGGAATAATCAGGATAAAGGTTGGACCTCACTTTGAAGATGGGAAAATACACAAAAAGGGAGTGAGAAGTTACTAGTGTGAATTAGTGGTTCAATCAGGACATGTATCCAATTATTCAGATATTTTTTAATTATATACATTTTTCTTTAAGTGACTAGCAGAACTTTCCCTGATAGGAGATGTAATAATGAAACTATAAAATGGGACGCTAAGCAGCCACTTACGTATGCTTTTGACCCATGGTGGTCTAAAGAGATGATCAGTTATTAATTCATTCATTCAATAATTTAAATGTTTAATTATGTATTGAGTTTCTACAATGTGACAATAATTAGGTGAGAAACTATATGTTTTACTCTCATTTAAATATTTAGATGCTTTAGTCTCCAGATACATAATGTACTAACAGATGTACTTTAATCAGTTCTGTTTCTGCATTGTAGAGAAAGTTAATGACACAAGTAGCAATCAAGGATAATCATTGTTACTTGGTGCTACAGATGAATCATACCTCGTCCCCATGGAATAACACAGATGTATGATTACATATTTAACTCCTGTCCAAGATGCAACTCCCAGGAAGGCTTTCTCTACCTCTTCAGCGTCACCCTGACCTTATTCTTCCAATCACTGTCAGGATACAGATTGAAATAAATGTAATAATGGAGACAGTATTTGAAATTGGGATAATCTAAGATAGCAAGTAGCTATATTTAGTGCTCACTCCATTTTATGCTATTAAATGTATGTCTTTATATAAATTCATTTGTGAATATAACTTCCTCATTTGTTTACTATAAGGACAAATTCCAGATCTGAATACTACCATACCCAGGACAAGTTTTGAAAATTTGGTTTTCCATAAACGTAGTTGCTTTTTGTTTGTTTACCCCAAGTAGATGATCAGGCTTATATGAGAGGTTTTTCTTTTGCCATAAATATATTTCACTAGGTGAATAGTATATAATGCCTCAATATAAAATTCTAATATAATAATTGGTTTTGAGGAATAATCTGTCCAAACCTTCACAATATAAAGTTGCTATTAGTGGCTTGTAGAAGTGTGATGTATTTCAGTTTTTTATAATGAATATAGATGGATGGAAGGCAAGGTTAAATGACCACCACGGTGCGGCAGGTTAATAAAAAAAATACTTCATTAGTGTACTTAACACTCCAGCCAAATTTTTATTTAAGAAATGAAGACATTCTTGTAGTTCTAATATAAAATCTGAAAATTCGAGTATGGTACCTTGAAGTCATACACATATAGATTTGTTTCCCATTTCTACCATTTGCACAATTCGGCTTCTCTGAGTTTGCATTTATTCACTGTGTGATGATGATAGAAAGCAACCACCTTAGGGTTGCTTTGGTGATTAAGTAATATGTATGTACATATATATATATGTATATATACACACATAGTTATACGTATATATTTATATATAGTTATATATTTATGGTTATGTATATAATATATATGTAGTTATATATTTATATACAATAGCTTATCAAAGTACATGAGAAACACAGGTACTCGTCAAATATTAACCAGTTATTACATTTTCAAAGGTTTCTACTCCCTTTAAGTACTCTTTAAGGCCATACATGTAAAATAGACATAATAATAGTAGTTTCTTAGCCTGGCAGTGAGGTTCAGGATATTTGTGCTGCTTTACCATGAATCCAGTAAGTCAAAGAGTGTTTACAGGCTTTAGAAACATCATCCCTTAGTTAAGAAAAATATCCATCTGTGACATTATCCTTTACAACATTAAGACCAATTAAAACAGAAAATATTACCTGCTTATAATCAAAGTAGAACAATTTGAAAGTTGTGAATTTAGTTTAATTAGAAATTTAGCTGAAATAATAGGATTGCTACCATTAAATGTATCAAGAGATCATTTAACAAAATTGGTAAGACAAAGTAAAAATAGAAAATAAGAGACTCAGCTTTCTCCCCAAGTAGTATTTAAGATCATTTATTTCAGATCAGACACAAGGAAAAGGCCACTTACTAAATATGAACAGTAATTTTCATGTTCCTTATCAAATAGATTATTATAATTTTTGTTGCAGAGAATTTAATGTATTGCATGAGAAGTCAGATAGAAGTTCTTCCTGTTATCTGCTGTTTCCTAACATTTTCTCATGACCCTGTGTAAGGAGAGTCTCTAAGGAGAATATTATCAGTTCTTTACGTTTGACTATAATCAAACAACATTTCTACGAGCAAGAACTTTCCCCCACCCCAAATCACCATCATACACCAGTTTTCAGCCCTAAATTCAGTGCATTGAACTTTGTGGCAAATGGCAGGCACGGTGCACCCTAATAAAATGTGGATTCTCAGGCTGAGCCTTTGCATCGTAAGGACAATGCATCTTATTAAGCCTCAACATGCCTGCTTGGTGATTCTCTCCCAGTTGCCAGAAAAGATGGATGAGATGCACATTATGTTCATTCAGCAAACCAACATTTATTAACATGAAGTAGAAACCAATAGAGATTTCATCAGTCTGGAGGAAAAGGAAAAAATTAAATAAATAAACATAATAAACTATAAACTATGAAGGAAAACTACCAGGGATATATATACACACACTCAAACACTTCAAAAAACAAATTGGAAATGTCCAATCAGTAAATTTCAATATTTTAAATTTGTATTTTATAATGTTATGTATGTAAATTGGATTCACTGACTATTTCTAAGCAAATTAAAGTATTGTTACTGAAAGTGGGCGTCTTGCTGCCCACTACTCAAAAGCCAATAAAGAGGCAACGGTTGGTGAAAAGGAAAGTTTCCTTTATTTCAGAGGCCAGTAATGGGAGGAGGGGAGGAGGGCGGACTCCTGTCCAAAGGTCGACTCCCCCCCAAACCTCCCCCACCCCCGCTCACAGTCAGTGGGCAAGAGCTTTTATAGATGGAGGGAGGGGCTACATGAACAAACAGCACAGCCAGCTCGGACCATCATCTTGAAATTAGTCGTGCGGTGGTCTGATCAGCGTCATCTTGATTGTTTAAAGAACAATTAGTCTTTAGTTCCGGGGTTGGTTTGTTCCCATTCCTTTGAGGCCAGTTCACAGAATTGTGGCAGCTTATGTCATGGCTACAGTCTGGTCATCATGTAGTTAGTTAACTTCTTCCACCTGGTGAGGGTTTCAGTATCTATAAGACAGCTCAGTGGATACGGCTCAGAATATTATGTATAGCCCTTGAGGTGGAAGTAAAGGTCCTTGACGTTGCTTAATGACTATTATTATGTGGTCTCCTTGGACTGTTTTCCTTTGTTTCTGCAATTTTTCACTTCTCTGATTAACTTATTATGTGGCTAAAGTTTTTCTACAGAAAAAAGGCAGGCTGAGGACATGGGGGCAAGGATCATAGGGTCCTGCTCCATTTCAGCATGAAATATATATATAATTCTACTCAGTTGGGGAATTAAATATATCAGTATTTCACGATATGGTGAAACCAGCTCCAAAATTTTCAGGTGCTCAGCACTCTCACTAACTTTAAGAATAATTTTTAGACAAGAGGAATTTCTAACTCTTACAATCCCCACAAGCGTCTTCATTTTAGAAATGTAACTATTGTTTGCTTTTATTTCCATTACAACTGGTAACTAACCTCTTATCTAATGAATTTGTATATGGCTTTTAGATATGTGTTAAACAGGGAAACATTTAAAGAAAGATGATTCAGATGCATCTACTAGTATAGACCTTCATAAAAAGTCAGTCCTTTCTCGGGCCTGGGTGGAGTTTTTCACATAAAAGTGTTTGGGTTCTGTATTTAGTGATTTTAATTGCTATGGAAATCAGATGTCTGTCCCAGATAGGTTTCTCTCAATCCTGCTGAGATTTTGCTGCAAAGGCAGAGAGCTGTTAAGGGTCACTAAGTTTCTTGTACATACTCAGCTTTTCTTGACATTTGATGAGAAGAAATGAAAAGTTTGCTGATTCCTAGGTTTCAGGATCTTTGTCAATCCTCTGCCATCCAGTAGAAGAAGAAATAAAGAATAATTCTAGAAAAAGTCAGTTTGGGCTTTTTTTTAATTTATGAAGTTTATATTTTTTGAAATAGTCCAAATAATGAATACATCATATTTTAATTAGAAAATAAGAAAAAATATTACAAAGCAAGCAAATAAAAAAAGCACTATGAAGCAAAACTTCATAATGTTTTGACACTTTCATATCCAAAGTGTTTTTAGCATGAAATATGTAATTATCTCATAGAAATCAATCTATACACGCACTTTCATCTTTTTTTTAACTTTACATAAAATCATGAGTGTTTCCTATGTATTCAAAAGTTCATTTTAGTTGTTTTTTTTTTAACATCTTTATTGGAGTATAATTGCTTTACAATGGTGTGTTAGTTTCTGCTTTATAACAAAGTGAATCAGTTATACATATAAATATGTTCCCATATCTCTTCCCTCTTGCATCTCCCTCCCTCCCACCCTCCCTATTCATTTTAGTTTTTAATGTTTGTGTGCTTGTGCCATCATTTATTAATTTCTTTATATCTGGGTGTTTGTAATTATCACTGTGTGGTAATTATTGCTAGCTTTTTGTTGTTATCACAAACTCTAAGGCGGTCTCCATAAACACCGTCTCCTGGTGTTCACAACTTTCAATATTCCCTCCTCTTAGTGTGGGCAGGACCTGTATGTGACTCGCTTCTAACTAATAGCATACAGCCTCGAAAACAGCATGTGATTATGCTACATAAGATTGTAATATTTACCTTGCTAGAAAATTCTGTGGCTGCCTCGGAAGCAGCAAGCTGCCATACTAGGAGTTGCCCTACAGAGAGGGCCACATGGCAAGGAACTGAGGTACCTCTGGCTGACAACCAGCAGGAAATCAGGGCTCACAGACTGGCAGCCTGCAAGGAGCTGAATGCTCCCAAATGTGTGAGCTTAGAGGCAGATCTTCCCCAGTTGAGCCTCAGAGGAGAGCCCAGCCCTGGCCTAAACCTCAGCTGCAGCTTTACAAGAGGCCTTGCTAAGTCATCTGTAGACTCCTGAACCATAGAAGCTGTGAGACAATAAATGCATGCTAAGTTTTTGATAGTATTGCTATGCCACAGTAGAAAACTTGTAAAAATGTTATAAATAATGTGGAGATGAACCACATTATACAAAAATCACTGTTCTGCTCTAAGTATATTTCTGAGGACATACTTTTAGAATAGATTATTAATTGCCTAAAAGATATTAAACATTTTAATAGTCCTGACTTTAAAAACATATCTACCATACTATCCCCAAAGAAAAAACTTTCTATTGTAAAAGTAATTTTACCCTGGAAAATTTAGGAAATATGATTATATCAGCAAATTTCATAAGAAAAACATGAATAATCTTAAATGTCCATTGTTACTGTATGCCAGACACTGTTCTAAGCACTTTACATACCTTAACTTACATTGGATTTGCTCACAATCATGTGAGAACTATACTATTATCATACCCAATTTACAGATGAGAAATTTGAGGTGAAAGGGGGGGTTTGCTAACTTGTCTAGCATAACAAAATCCTAAAATGTTGAGCTGGGATTCTGAGCCAGGTAAGTAGTCTCTAAAAGATGTCCTCTTAAATACTTTGCTCAAATGCTTGCTAAGTAAATGGACAATGTATACTTACAAAATGCTCTAAATATGTTAAAATATGGAAAATATCACCAAGATAACCCTTCAGAATCACTTATTACTACTGGATCTTGTTGAAGTTCTATTGAGCTAGGGCATTTATTGACTGTGCCTCACCGTTTGTTCATTTATTCATGTGGCCAATATGAATGGATCATCTGCTAAGTCCTGGGCATGATAGTAATAAACAAATATGGGTTCAGAGCATGCTTCTAGCATGGAAGGATGGATATGATAAACTAAATTCCACAACTGTGAAGTGCTCTGAAACAAAACACATGGCTATTTAAGAGGATATAATGAGATCTGGGGAGTAAGGTCAGGCTTCTTTGAGGAAGGAGTGACATCTGAAGGATGAATAGTAATTAATTACATAGAAAAAAAGAGGTTGACATTCCACACAGAGAGGACACCGTGTGTACTGGCCCTATCCATAAGGAACACGGTTATTTCATAACCTTGAAAGATGACCCATGTTGTTAAACAATACAAAGGGAGACAGAGAGTGGCATAAAATATAGCTGGTGAGATATGCAAGTGTAGAGCATGAAAAGCTATATAGATCTACTAAATATTTTTGTCTCTATCATAAAAGCAATAGACAATAATTGAATAGATTTAAACAAGGAGGCCTCATGTTCATATTTGCATTTAACATAAGACACTTCAGGATAACTCAGCTTACAGAATTGACAGGGCACATGATATGGACCTATCCTAATAAACTGCTCAATCAGAAAAAAAGGTTGGACAAAATTCAAACTCTATCTGCTTGTGGGCTGAAGAGCTAATAACAGTGTTAAGAATTACTGGGATAAAATTCTGCAAGGACAGTCCCAGGGTGTGTCTTAATCTGCTCAGGCAGCTGTAACAAAGTACCATCGACTGCAAGGCTTATAATAACAAATTCATTTCTTATGGTTCTGGAGACTGGAAGTATGAGATCAGGCTGCCAGCAGAGTCAAGTTCTGGTGAGAACCTGCTTTTTGGTTCATAGACAGCCATCTATTCCCTGTGTCCTTACAGGATAGAAGGAATGAGGGAGCTCAATGGAGTCCCTTGTATAAGGGCACTAATCCCATTCATGAAGGCTTTACCCTCATGACCTAATCACCTCCCAAAGGCACACCTCCTAATACCATCATATTGGAGGTTAGGATTGCAATGAATGAATTTTGGGGGAAGAAAAATATTCAGTTTACAGCAGGGTGGAATCAAGTATGGGGATCTGCTTTTATCTCTGAGGCCAAGTCTAGCATGGGAACCTAAGAGTTTAGAGGCTAAGGCTTGTTAAAGCCTCTCCAGGTTAAGGGCTAAGGGATCAGGGTTCAGCTTCCCCTAAAGTTTAGGAAATAGCCCTACAGAGCCTTCTTCCCATGAGAGTGAAACAGCCAAGGTTTCTTTACAAAAGGAATAATGAACCAGAAGTGGAAACATGCACAGACTTCTATGCAACTTTAAACTACCTATCTCTGAAACTGGATTAAGAAGATCCTTGAATATTAATGTCAGGCACCTGGCAACAGCATATGCAATTCCTCATTAGAATGTTATCCTAGCCTTCAAGTTACTTCTACGAAAGTTTTGCAAATTCAGTGCCTGGCACATTTAAAAAAAAAAAAAAAAGACATTATATGAGAAGAACACATGGCTAAAAACCAACAGAAACAGTAGACAACTCCAGATGTTTAGGTTGTCAGAACCAGCTTTTAAGATAACTATAATTACTATGTTCAAAAGAATTTTTAAAATCTGACTGTGGTGGTGCAGAAGGTATTAGATTAACTCTCCCATGATTAACAACTCTGAATCTGGACAGGGCACAGTAGAAAATGCATGGCTTGTTCTTAAAGGAACGTACAAGATAAATTCAACACGCACCCGAGATTTCTGCCTGGATGCATGTTCCAAACCATGGCACAGGGAGGGAGAGCCAGAACACAAAGCAGGCATCTTCTGGGTCAGAGCCATAGAGCTCAGCATTTGTGGCTACTGAGCTGGAGGGAATTTGTGGAGGCAAAGTTGAGCAGAGGAGGGAACTGAGAATCTTCAAAACTTTGCCTAGGAATTCCTTAGAGTCTTTGAACAAATACTAAGCAGTGCAAGGCCCGCCATGGTGATGTATATTTTATTGTTATCATATCTTAAATGAGAAATATGAAGAAAACCCCTGTACTTTAAGCAAAAGGCAAGGTGCAATGAATTAATGCCCACCACAAACCCTGTTTTAACATCTTTATTGAAGTCTAATGCATAAGTAGATTACAGCATTCATTCTGCAAATTCCATGAAAAAGCCTACAATTTCTGCTCCAAATTCCTAAAGCCAGTATTATCCGGTGAATATGACTGAAAAACAAGAACTGAGTTCAGAAGGTTGCAGCATGTTCAATTTACAGAAACTATTTGAGCTTTCTGGATATTTAAGTTCATTCACCATCCCCTAGGGGTAAGCTACATATCATGAAATTTCCTGTTACTCTCAGGACTAACTGTTAATGGCTTCCCGTAACTTATAGATACAATTTCTTAGATTTCTACTCTCCTTTGGATCTGACCCTAACCTCCTATTCAGGCCTCAGTCTCTGATGCCCTGTACCTCACACCTGATAACATTGTTGCAAAATAATTAATTCTTATATATGACTGGCCTTGCATACCTTAAATTCGAAGTGCCCTTTCTCCCCTTGCCTTCCTACAAAACGAAAAAATTACTTATCCTTCAAAGCTCATTTTGTGATAATTTCTCCAAGGTTTTTAGCTAGAATCTCCATAATATTCTATGAAATTCCTCTTCCTAAAATTACCCTCATAACATTTAAAAAAATTTCCCCATCCTTGAAATGAATAAGAAGTTTAAGGACTTTCAAAACTCATATATATATATATATATATATATATATATATACACGCACACGTGTATATATATACATATATATACACACATATACATATATCCTTTGAAAATTGCATTTTAATCTATCTCACAACTCATTTGAGATCTGATATTTATCATATCTTGGCATCTCAGTCAAAACTCTCCACTTAACATTCTGTCACAGTAATTATCTCAGAAAAATCAATTGTCCTGCATGCCTGTCTTTCCCACTAGACCATAGTCTGGGACTATGTCTTAATCACCTTTTTCATTTTATACAGATTATCACTCACATACCACTGTCCCAGAAAGCCCTTTCTGAGTCATTTGCCATTCTATCCTTTTCAATACTAGATAGAGATGAAAATAGTATCTCATTGTGGACTATACAAATCATAAAGCAGAGCTATTTTCTTTTTGTTCCTTTTGGTATTTCTAACCTCTCTTAGTTCCTAGCATAAATTACTAAATCAATAAATATGTGTTGAAAGAAAGAAGATATAATTAGATGAATGGTTATATAAACAGAAAATAAGATGAAAGGATATATACATAATTTTTGGTTAATATTTAATAAATATTTGTTGAATGAATATTTTAGAATGCCCTGAGCTGCCTGCCTTTATAAGCAACAGTGTAAGAAAATGTATTATTAGAAAACAAAGAGACAGGTAAAATTTTAAGCAGAAAAAATTAAATTTTCCAGCCTGCAATACTCTTTATTGAAACACTTCTGACCCTTACTAGTATCATAAAAATTGATTTATTTTACCAAAGTTTTACTACATACCCAATAATGTATGCTTCTCTGTTTTTCACACAACAGGATTACAAGGTAGGTGTTTAAAATGTCTTGATGGATACTAATAGTTATAATAAATATAGATAACTTTATTGATTAGTTAGCTGTATGTCAGGCTCTCTTCTCATTTTATCTTCATAGCCATCTGATGAACTAGATACAGTGTCACATTTTACAGGTGGATAAACTGGAGCGCAAAGAAATTATACAACTTGATTAAATTCTAAAGATAGCAAATTCCCATTTCATATCCCAATTTTCTCTCCTAACTACAAAGTCTCTATTCTTTCTACTAAAATAAGTTGTATTTCAACCTATTATAGTAGAATAGTTGAAGTTGTACATTTGTGGGAAAAAAACGTTCCTCTAAACTTCTGAGGCTACTGCATATTCTTTCCATGCTATTTGACAAACGATTTTACTTGAAAAGCCTGAGACAATGTGACTTGGTTAACTTGTATAGTGCTTACTCATTTCATTTGAAGTTGCCACTTAATAAACATGCCCATTAGAAGTATCAAGAAACTTATCAAAATCATAATATAGTCAAGCATAGAAGCTTCCCATTTCACTCATAACCTTGCCATGTTCCCTGTATTCGAGCAAAGGACAGTTCCATTGATTAAAGAAAATGTGAACGTAAGAATAAGAAGCAGTGTAATACAAACAAGTGCATGACAAATTTAATCTTAAATATGTGGGAGTAGAGAGAAAGTATACAAGTTAATAAAAGTTATATAGGTTGTAAAAATAAGTTATAAAAATACTTCTCTCATCTCTTGAATTGTTGCAATGTGGGAATACTGTGTAACAGATATGAATAAAATATTCTTTTGTAAACACTCCTGAAAGGTTTTTATTCTTTAGTCTCTATCATTATGCTGTAGAGCAGGAAATAATGGGAAGAAAATATACTGCCTATTTAAATAAGTTTCTTTACATTTTAAATATGATAATATCATGAATAATATTCTCTCTACTGTACTAGTCTGAGTGAAACAAGGCCTTTTCATTTCCTGGCTTATTCCTAATCAAAAGTCAAAATAACAGCTTTTAAAAAAATTATTTCGTACATCAACAGAAAAGTTCTGACACAACTCTTGCCCCCACCATAGACAGATTTTTTATATTAAGGTGCTTTATGCATCCATAATATTATATTTTTATAATAAAATGTATTATTTATGTATTCATGTATTCAATAAGTATGAATTTAGTTCCTACTATGCACCAGGAACTCATCTAAGTGCTGATAATTCATTGATTCATAAAATAAATCAAATCTCAACACTTGAGGGATTCTCGTTCTGGTTGGAGAAAAGAGAAAATAAATACACAAATGAACATAAAAGGAAGCATTGATAAATGCAGTAAAAATAGTGAAGATAGAAGTGGTATTGCTACAGAAAGCGGCAGGTATGGGTTCTTTTAATTTCTATATGTGTATAGACATGCACACATATATATGTGCATATATATGTATATAATACATACACACATACACATATACATATACATACACATAAATTGTCCTCTAAATGTTTTCATGCTAAAATCCAGCAGAAGTTTTGAAGAAGATGAAGAGTGAGTGTGGAGTCCCTGTGATGGGAGCAAACTTATGTGTTCAAGAGACAGAAAGTAATCCAGTGTGGCTTGATCTTAGTGAATGGGTGGATAAAAGGAACAGAATTAGGTGATCAGAGAGGACTTTATAAACCATGATAAAAAGATTTTAATTCACTGTATTTTACAAAGAGGGCTTTAAGGAAGGAAATGACATTATCTGATTAATTTTGTTGGCTTGAACTAAGTCTATAGCAATGAAAATGGTAAAATGGCAAAAAGAAATACATATTTTGGAGACAGAGGCTTCAGTGTTTATTGATGGATTGACTGTGAGGGTTAAAGAAAGAAAGAAATCAAGGATGACTCTTAGGTTTTTGGCCTTAATATCTGTGTGGATGGTGGTTCAATTGACTGCAGGCCAAAGAATCAATAGCTTTGTTATGGTCAGAATAATCCTGAGAGGGCTAAGAGATGAGATGTCAAGTAGAGAGTTGAATATAATAGGGAAGAGAGAAAAGTCTGGGCTCTGGAGTACACTTGAGCCATCAGTATATAAATAGTACTTAAAGTAAGTGAGCTGCTTAAGATCATTTAGGAGAAAGAGTGTAAAAAGAAAATAAAAAGGAGGCGACTAAGTGCATAGCTCTAGAGCACTCCAACATTTACAGACCCGGGAGGAAGATTTCCTCTTCTGCCCATGAAGGAGTAACTGTTACAGCAATTGCCACCCACCTCACTTAACTAGAAAACTGTACAAAATATACAAAACAACTATTTTCAGACATTGCATAATAGATATTGTCTAATTGCAAGAATGTGATCCCTAAGAAAAGAGAAACCAGTGACCTGAACCCTAAAATTTCCCTAGCTTACAACCTAGAGGAAGTTTCCAGCCTCCTGAATAGGGAGGGCCACTCAAACAGAGCCCAGGAGTCCTGCTAAATTGAGGAGACAGAGATTGGATTTCAGGGAGACAGACAGCTAGAATTTGTGGAGCTGAGTACTGGAGAATGTTTCCAAAAGAGGACTCTAGAAGTCCTGGGAAGGGTCTCCTGGGTGAATGTCATGATCTGCATATGCATGAAGTGAAACTCCCTGAAGGTGGAGAAAGAACTGCCAGAATGTTAGTGAGCCACAAATTCCTAGAGCTCACAGTGGGCTGTAAATATTCATGTTCCCACCAACCAGCAGGGAAGACTTTGCCATCCACAGACATGGGAAGGCATCTCATCAGCCGTTGTCCTACCAAATCTTAAAAGAAAATCTGAAAATGATCCAACTAATTACAAATTACTTAACTACATGACAGGTAAAGCCTTACACTATTTAAAGGAATAAACAAAATCCAGCACCCAGCAACAAAAAGTCACAATGTTTGGCATCCCATCAAAAATTACCAGCCATGCAAAGAGGTAGGGGAATATAATACACAACCCAAAAATACTGATCAATAGAAATAGATTCAGAAATGACAGAAATAATAAAATTAAACCACAAAACACCTGTTATAAATGAAGTGCCACATCAAGAAAGTGGAGAAAACATGAACATAATGAGAAAAGAACTGGACAGTATACAAAGATTGAAATTTAACTTATAGAGAAGAAAAATGCAATAGCTGAAATTCAAAATATCCCAAATGGCATTAATGTTGAATTAGACTCTGAGGAAGAAATATTAGTGAACTTGAAAACATTACTGTAGAGCCATTCAAAATAAGGTACAAAAATAAAGGGTAAAACACTGAAAAACAAAATAAGAGGACATAGAATACCTATGAGAAAATATAAAGTAATACGATATACATAAAATTGGAGTCTCAAACAATAGAAGCAGAAAATTATTTGAAGAAATAATGGACAGATTTTTTCCAAATGTGATGAAAAATAAACCCCCAAGTTCTAAGAAACTAAACTCTAAGAGAAGATATTTTTTAAAAATCACAACAAAGTTCACAATAATAAAATTTCTGAAAACTAGTGATTATATTATATATACATATATAATATATATGTATATATATTCCACAGAATAATATATATATAATAAAATATAAATATATTTATAAATAAATATAAATATATTTATATTTTATTATATATATAATAAAATATATTCCACAGAATAAAAGATATGTTAAGTACAAAGGAATAAATATAAGGCTTTTTCAGAATTCTTTCAGCAGACTATTTTCATAAACAAGCAAGCCATAAGAAAATGGAGAGATACCTTTAAATACTTAAAAATAAAAACTTTCAAACTACATTCTTAGAGAAAATGTCTTCCCAAATTGAAGGAACAAATTAAATTTTTTCAGACCAATAAAAGTTAAGATAATTAATTGCCAATAGATTTCATCTACAATGAAAGTTAAAAAGGAAATTCTTTAAAAAAGAGAAAAAATTATGCCAAAGGGAAATGTGAAAATACACCAACCAAAATGAAGATTATCAGCAATGGTAAATAAATGAGTAAATGTCAAGGTGTTATTTTTCATTTTGAAGTTCTATAAAAGATAAGTGATCCTTTTAAACAAAAATTAGAAAAATGAATTGACTGTTTTTAACACTTAACAAGATGGGGTCAAAATTGAAGGATACTTTTGTAAGGTTTCAATATAGGACATGAGCTATATAATATTATTCAAAAACAGATTTTCCAATTGTACATAAGTTAAATATGTATATTGGAAAGATGTAATAGGAAAGAAGGAGCCTGCAAAAGATAAAATAAAGGACAAGACAATAAATATAAAGAAGGAAGCATACAAAAAAGTATAGGACCAAAGAAACCTTAGAGGGCTTCCCTGGTGGCACAGTGGTTAAGAACCCGCCTGCCAATGCAGGGGACATGGGTTCGAGCTCTGGTCTGGGAAGATCCCACATGCTGCAGAGCAACTAAGCCCACGCGCCACAGCTACTGAGCTCGTGTGGCACAACTACTGAAGCCCACATGCCTAGAGCCCATGCTCCGCAACAAGAGAAGCCACCGCAATGAGAAGCCCGCGCACCGCAACGAAGAGTAACCCACGCTCACTGCAACTAGAGAAAGCCCTGCATGGAGCAACGAAGACCCAACGCAGCCAAAAATAAATAAATAAATAAATAAAATTTTTAAGAAAAGAAAAAAGAAACCTTAGAAATTAAGGAAAAAGAGAATGGTCATTTATGTCAAATGTTGCTGATAACCTCTTTAACTCATTGATTAAAAAAGAAACTTATGGCTTATGATGTGACAGTCATCTCAATACAAATTGAAAAAAAAAAAACCCAGAAAATATCCTACCTTCAAGGATGTTTTATTTTATTGTAATGATGAGTAAATAGTTTGAGCAACATAACAATAGAGAATTAACCATTATGCTTTAGCATGCTGTATATAATTGGTAACTTAATCAGAGCTGCTTTTGTGGAGTGATGAGATTTGAAGGCTGATTAGACTATGTGGTAAATTAAGTTGGTTGAGGAAAAATATTCCAGACATCTAAGCACAGTTCCCTTTCTGTGTCTCTGATCAGAATTGCAGCAAATGTCAGAGTAAAATCCAACATTTGCATGAGAAATGGAAAAAACAATTTGCTTGAGCTAAATGAGATTTATATGCTAGAGCTGGTGGGAAGCTTAGCCCCACCCCAGCTAGGATGAAGGCACAGTAAAAGTAAACATCTTTCAAGAAAAAATTTCTGGGAAGATAACAGAAGTAAACAGCAAGAGTTCGAGGTCAAGCAAGGGAGTGTTTTAGTTTCGTTAATACTGTTTGGTTTTGTGTCTTATAGAAGATATTAAGCTTTTTTTCCCTTAAATTTATAATAAATCTAGATGCAGGGAGGTTTATAATGCAGGAAAACACAATAGACTTTTGGAGGGGATAGGGTTTCTATAGTGCAAATGGAAGGTTTGTCTTAGATCAAAGTAGAGATAGATGTCCTCTTGCAGCAAGAGGAAATGAAGGTCATGCATGTGCAGATGTGAGTAGGGCAGTGGAATTGCTGGTGGTGACAAGAGGTATTTTAAGGTGATCATGACTACTTTCTCTACAAATTAGAAGGCAAAGTCATCGACTGACCCTGAGAGTTGGGGAGTGCTGCTGAATGTTAGAGGAAAGTGGACGAAGTAAAAGGATGTCTTGGGAAGTGGAATAGAAATTGTCCTAGGGAAGTACAGGAGGTTTGTCTTGTGAATGATGGTATGAAATCTTTGGTTATAAATATGAGGTGAGATTCAAACAAATGCAGCAGATAGTTTTAAGCAGAGTTGCAGGTTTTGTAGGTGAGAAAATGCAAGAAAGTTGAGACTGTTTGAAAGGGATTGATTATAGTGCTGAGCTATGGAATCCAAATCAGGAGAGGAGACGAGTGATGACATGAGAAGGGTGTGATACGTTTTTTAAAACAATGAAATAAAACTACAATAGGTAAATAAATGACTATCATAATTAAGTCAGAAACTGATAGATGAGTATAACTAGAGTAAGTGGGCTATCGATGCTGATATTCATAGTGTGATGTTTGAAACCAAGAGTTTAGAGTGTATATAGCTCTGGTTCCAAGATATGACAATGGAGGTATATAGCTGAGATGAGCTATAAGGAAAAGATAACTGGAGTTAACAGGTGAAGCAACTGACATACAGGAGGTTGAATGGGTCACCCACATAAATGACTCAATCATATCAGATCCAATGCTGTCTTCTCATAACATTTTTTAAATTTAAAATTAAATGACAAACTGGAAGAAAATGTTTACAGCCTATATCACAGATATATCCCTAATATAAAAGCACTTTTAAAAAGGAAGAGAAAGTAGATCTTGTTCTTGTTTTTGTATTGTTTTTTGGAGGAAATATTAGGAAAAGACCTAGGCATAAGCTACCATTGTCTTGAGCCTGGAAGTCCCAAATATGATTTCAATTACATCATAATATTGAGGCTATGAGTCAACACAAATACAGTTGCCTAACCCCATGCTGTATAAACCAAAGTAAGATTAAATAACTTTAACATCTTAAATCACCTTAAAAACAAGTATAATTATATCATATAAAGCATAAATTGACATATTATAGGCCTACCTTCTGCTAATATGTCATAGTAGCTTTTTGATTCAAGTATGTTTTTCATGGCCCACTATAAAAATGATCTTTGATAGATAAAATATGTGATGTGAAACATAGGCATTGGTCATACAAAAGTTAATATCCACGTTAAAACACCTTCATGCTTATCACAATTACAGACCTCCAAATCCAATAACGTACACCTTCCCGTGAGCCTCTGCAAAGGGTAACACTACAAAAGCTGCATTATTTACAATCAGGTGTGATACGCAGTGGACTCAGTGTGTTTAAACCATTATTTAGCAAAGATAGAGAATACTGGACACGATTGTTTAGGTTGGCTTTTTGAGTATTTATTATGTAGATTCCACTGAATAAATTAATATGTGGGAAAGGTAACCTAGATGCTTTAACAATTACTCTCCAGTTAAAGTAATATTTTAAATTTGAAAGAGTTCATTATTTTAAAAACACCATCCTTCACTGAATAACATCAGCAATCACCAAACTGAAAAATGTCAAGTTAGTTTTGAAAATTATCGAATAAATCAAGATATTATTCGCATTGTCAAAGAAATTAAAAATCACAATGAAACTCTCTGAAAAAGAAAAACTGTGAGTCATATTAAAGCACAGATTCCTTTCAACACTTAAGACTAGAGGCCATATAAAGTCAAGGTTGCTGTAAACTTTTTTGAAAAAGGAAAGCCAGGCCAGATTAGAAGTGAGAAAAATGTAGTAAAAGTTCACAGAAAAGAGGAGACCCCAGAGATATGGGAGGGGAATATCAGCCTTTGATTTGGTAATTTAATCAAAACTGAGTGTTAATTAAATTTATTCTCTTTGGGTTTCCTGAAGTATACCTGATATCCTCTTATTTTGCTGCCCAACCTTGTATAAAATATCCATTAAAATAAATATATGTTCTACAATCACAACATTTTAATAGGGGCTCAATCTAAGGGATATTAGCATATGTAAAATTCCAAAATTAGAATAGTTTCCTTCAAATTAATAAATGATGTGCTAGAAATAAAATAATATAGATGAACTGTTGCTGGACAGGAGTATCCTTCTCCACAAAATCCTCCTCATCTTCTTTCTTACTCTTTAAAGGAAGATTTTTTGAAAATTTCTGATGATTACTTCCATAAATATAAATAATAAAAATTTATCTTTATTGTATGTTGAAGACTGTGGCTCATCTATACTTCCTGCTAATTTTAAACTCAACATTTCTCCAACAAGATAGATTTATTCTAGTTTTGTTTTCACTCACGTTGTACTCAGATTATTTATAATACCATTCTTTTCTAATTCAATAACTGCTGTTTTTATTAGTTGTTTTCCTGTAATGTATAAGTGATAATTATTTTTAACAGGTTATTTGGAAATAATCTGAAATTTATGGAGTTTATAAGAATGAGAATATTACAAAGAACATCCATATACCCTGTCTTAGTCCATTTGGGCTGCTATAATAAAAATGTCATAGACAGGTTAGCTTATAAGCAACAAAATTTAATTCTCACAGTTCTGGGAAGTCCAAGGTCAAGGCACCAGCATGGCTACATCGTGGGGTCAGGGCCCTCTTCCTGGTTCTTAGCCAGAGCCTTTTTGCTGTGTCCTTAGTGGTGGAAGGGGCTAAGGATCTGTGGGGATTCTCTTGTAAGAATACTAATCCCATTTATGAAGGTTCCACTCTCATGACCTAAGCACCTCCCAAAGTCCCCACCTCCACATACTATCATCTTTGGGGTTAAAATTTCAACATATGAATTTGAGGAGGACACAAACATTCAGATAACAGCACACTCTATATCCAGAATCACATACTGATAACATTTTACCCTGTTTCCTTTACCACTTGCTATCAATCTCTCTCTCTCTCTCAACTTTTATTTATCACTTAACATTTTTTTTTCTGGACCATGTGAGAGTAACATGCATACATCAAACCCTTTACCCCTAAACACTTCAGTGTTTATTAGCTAACAACAGGGATATTTTGTATATAACAACAGTATTTTTTAATAATAACAAATTTAACATCTAAACAATACTTTCATCAAATATTCCATCTATATTCCAGTTGTAACGATTACTCTTTATTTTCATTTTCTACAAACTTAAGTGAAATATTTAATTCAATCTCTTTAAAATATTAATACAAGTGCTGGCAATGTGTGAAGAGAAGTAGATGTGTTACATTGGAAATTTGAATTGTGGTAACACTTTTGGATGTATTTTAAAACATGTCCAAAAATCTTTAAATAGGCATGCCCATGAATTCTATTTCTATTAATTTCTAAGGAAATAATAATAAATGTCTCCATGCTTTTAAGTTAGAGAGATGCCTATCCCAATAATATTTATAAACATTTAAATTATAGAAAATATTTAAATATTCATCAGAGAAACAAACTGAAAGAACAAGGTAATAGCAATTATTATCTCTATTTGGTAAGAATACAGCAAATTTTCTTCTTTTTTAGATCTATGTTTGCCAGATTTTATACCATGAAAAAATATAACAAAAAAGTATTTATTGAGTGTTTTAAAATATGTATGCAAATTTTAAGCCCTTACATGTATTACACCATGTAATTATCAAATAAATCTATAAGTTAGGGATTATTATTATTTGTTTGTTTAAATGAGGAACATTATGCCCAGAGTTATTGAGAAAAATAGGAGGAAGTGGTAGAGCAAGGATTTTTACAAGGAAATCTAGCTCTAGACCTTGTGCTCTTAAAGCTTATGCCATAATGAATGTGCTACCTTTGCAAAAGGGAAAAAAGAACATAAAAATGACTTCGAAAAATTGTAATATATTATTAGAACAGTGATTTAGAATAATTTCAATGTTACTAAACATAAACATAAAACAGTTTATTATTTAGAATGTGATTGTTACATATAAATCTGATTTATGAGCAGCAATCACATTCACTAAAATCTAATTAAAGTCAATAACTTAATTTTTCCATCTGATGGGATAGATCAATTTCAAATACATTCCAGGAATATAGGGTTTAAATGCTAACAGTCTGTTGTTTAAAAGAAAGACAAAAGAAATTAAAGTCTGTTGATCATCCAATGTAAAATGTACTAAGATACATTTGAAAAATAAGATATACTACTGAAATAGAATTAACTTTCAATTTCCCATTTCCTCTTAATGTAATATTTCAGTAGATTAACTATTATTAAGAAATTTAAATGCAGTGAAAAATTATGATCCAGAGAGAGGAAGAACCTTTTGCTGAGAAAGCAGTACAGTGTACCACCTCCATCCAAGCATAAACATACTAGAATGACCTTAACGCCTACCTTATTTTTTATGTCTGCCTAAAGCTGTGAAGTATGCCCGCGATTAGGACGATGGAGTAAGGAGAAAATAATAAAAATGTTTGAGGGCAGAATCTTTCCAGGGAATGAATAGGAACAATTCTTGGATTTATAATACACACCTTCAACTTCAAATAATATACCACTAAACATACAGTGTACGACCTTACAAGAGTATATTGCTATTTTTCCACTCCCATCCTGTGTAGAGTTGTTGGTTGACTCTGTTCTGGTCATGTTTCCTATATGCAAGTAGTATCCTAACCAAAAATCAGGAGGATCCTCTGCAGATCTCTGGAGCTCTCTGTGCAGTTTCCCTTTTTTCAGTACTCTGCCCTGCAAATCTAATCCACCCTCAACCTCCCCTATTGTAGGTCTCTTCCTCTTCAACTCAGAGAGACTTTGGGTTTTTCTTCCCTACTGCAGCCTGGAAATTGTCTTCAAGCACTAAGTTCCTGCAAATATAGGGTCACCTCATTTATTTCTTTCCTCTCTGGGATCACAGTCCTGTGCTGCCTAAGGATCAGGATCTGAAAATAGCATTTTCATAGGTTTTGTCCTTGAGGGCAATTTCCACTGAAGTTCATTCTCCATGGGTGGAAACCTTTTGATTCCCTCTTCCACCATCTTTTTTGCTGATCCTGCTGTTTCTATGTTACTTAGTTTTGGGGCCATGGCTTCTCTAAGCTTCTAAGAGCCATCTCAGCAGTGCCTTGTAGCACAGCCTCCCTGGGGTCTAGCCAGGGTGCTAAATAATGTGTCCTCGCAGTATTTACTATGGGGAAAGTGTCCCCATATTAACAATGTCTCTGTTATCCACCTGTATGTTCCCTTTCACTTAACACTGTCAGAATCCTGTCCTATACATATTTATCTGACTCCTGCCACTACACGTTGTAGGGTAGGTCCTGCAGCTCCTGGATATGGTCCTTTTCTTCTGTGTACGGAACCTGTGCTTCCATGGTTAGGTGATGCTGTGACTAGACCCTAGAGGGATCTCTCTAAAAAATAAAGTTTATTCATCACAAAAAATTTTAGTAGTGCATTGGAGGTCTCAGAGAAGGGGAATGACTCATTCCAGAAGTAGGTGAGAGGTCCAAGAAAGCCTCACCAAACAGCTGAATACTGAATTGGATCAATCGTTTGACTTTAACCAACAAAATAAAAAATACTCTTTTGAATCCTGGATTTTAGTGCACTCATATTATACAGAAATCTTGAGCTAGTCTATCCTGACAGCAACCAGTGTCGTCACACTCAACACAGTATTACGTAAAGCATCATCAAAAAGGAGAATGAACTTAATAAATGATAGGAAATAAGGATTTCTAATAGATCTCTCAGCTCATCCTTAGTCATCATGACACTAGATTTTTTTATATTTAAGACAGGAGTTAATGGTGCAAATCCAAGGTGCAAAAATGACCAAAATAAATTGAGCTAATCTAGCAGAAACACACCTGTGATTGGTGTGTAATTGAATTCCAATGATGTATTTTTATAACAACAAAAATATATGTGCTTCTCGTAATAAGATTATATTCTATTCCGCCTGGCTGTTACATTAAATCTCATACCAGGTAGAGCATCACTTAAAATGATTGTACAGGACAAGCCTGAACAGGATTTTCAAGTTCATGGGTGGACCTGACATACCTGCACCTAAAAAAATGTGCCTTTATGCTTCAATGGGCACCTTCATGAATAGTAGTTACATCTACAAATTCTTTGTCACTTAGCTATTATAAAGATGTGTTTTTCCTTTGAAAAATCTATTTGACGTTTTTAAGGTGACTTTAAATCTTAGATTGTTTTGAGATTCATAAGAATGGCAATATCTTCTAGTGACCCATCTGATACTTCCATCCTACTCTATTTTTTTCTTTTTTGGCTGCATGGCAGGGCTTGGAGGACCTTAGTTCTCCGACCAGGGCTCACACCAGGGACCCAGCAGTGAAAGTGCCAAGCCCTAACACCTGGACCCCCAGGAGATTCCCAATTCTACTCTATTCTTGCTCACTCAGATCCTACTGAATACTTCACTGATTTCTGAGGGGGCCTAGTCCAAATATGTCCAGCTGAGATGATTAAAAATTTCTAGGTAAGTTTATGTTCTCCCAACTTCCAATATTGGTTCTGGACATTACTTAATGCTTATAGAACAAACACACATTTCTCTTCCACATAACAAGCTATCAGATATCTGAAGATAGCTTGAATGATGTAATTAACATAGATTCTATTTCCTAGGGCGGGGGGAGACTAGTTTCCTTCCTCAGTAGGCTAGACCGTGGTTGGCATAGCTAAAATAGGTGTATGTGATATTACCCAGAACCCATTTATGATTTTCTCGAAGATGTTTCTAACTAACATGAATTATGTTTCCCCAAGACTGTAAGTTGCATAAGAAGAGATATCACAACTTACTCTATTTTTTAAAACCATAATTTAAGACAAAATATCTAGAAGGAAAGGATTTCAGATTTTACTAGGGTTTTAGGCACTTACTGAGTATCAATGATATATCAGACACTACATGCCATATTCAGGAAACAGATATAGTAAGATATATAACCTGTCCTCAAGGACCTTATGAAATGCTGAGAAAGAAATTCACACAAATAACTTCTGTATAGCAAGTACCTATATGCAAAGTGCTATCAGCGCACAAAAGATGTGATCATCTTTCCTGGGTTGCAGTGAAAGATATTTTAGTAGTGGAGACATTTAAGGTGAGATCTGATGAATGAGAATTTATAAAGCAGACAAAAGAGGGAGGGCATTAGAAAGAAGAAGGAGTTTTGGCAAAAAACCAAGAGACATGAAAAGTGTAACATTAGTTGTTCAGAAAACAGAGCCAGTAGGAAGTGAAGAGAGATGTGGCTAGATAGATAGGTCCGGCCAAATGTCACTTCCTTGAGTGTGCCATGCAAATGAGATTGCACATTAGTTTAGAGGCCATGGGTAACCACTGAAGGGTTTTTTAGCAAAGCAGTAACATTCTGAGTACATATTTTTACGAGAGTCTCTAATAGTTCTGTGGAAAGTAAACTGATGCTGAAGGTAATAAAGTTTAAAAAAATTAAAAAAAATATTTCAATAGTTCAACTGAAAAGTGAACCTAAGGTAGAAATTAGAGGAAGTTGGGATCTGAGAAACAGTGAAAATAGATAACTCAGTGGACTTGGTGATTGGTTGAAAGGAAATGAAAGTCTAAGTTACCTCAATGGTTTCTGCCTGTGGATTAGGTGACTGAAAGATGGTTTTATTAATTCATGTAAAGGATACAGGGAGATAAGTCCATCTGGAAAAGAAACATTAAGTTTTGCACATTTTGACTTTATGATCTCAGTGAAAATTAAAAGGTGATGAGGCTTAGTAAGCAGTTAGAGATATGTGTCTCCAATACAGCAGAGGTATCTGCATTGATGAGTAACAAAAGCAAAGGTACATATGAAAATAGAAGGTGACTGGGAAAAGAGTATTTAAAAGGCATGCAGTGGAATTGGTCATGATGAAGATACTAGGAATTATAAGGAGATACCACTATACCCCCTTGAGAAGGGCCATTCTCATTGTATTCTGTGTGCTTAAGTCCTACAGAGTTGTTTAACTCAGGGTCTCAATTCATCTGATGGATACTATTTTTTTTTCCAGGAATATTGAGATATAATTAACATATAACATTATATAAGGTTAAAGTATATAATGTGATGATTTGATACTATTGTTAAGTTACTAATAAGTATATGATTCTTAACTTAGTTTCATACATTTTGGTAGCAATGATAAAAATAGAAAATGTAGTGTCTGCTTAGTCGGAGCTTACAGTGTTTGTTTTATGTATGTGTAGTGGTGTGTGTGTGTGTGCGTGTGCATATTGTAGGGTGAGTTTAGTCATAAGAAGATTGGCTCTGTTGCTGTTTTAAAATAGTTGCTGAAATCAAATGACTCACCAAATAAAAGTTTATTTTTCTCATGACAGAAACTGTGGAGTAGGAAAAGAAGATTCTGCTCCATGAAATTCTGAGATTCTGGTCTCTCATCCAGAGACCCAGCCTGATAGTGAAACTCTGTTAGCCTCAGTATGAGTCTTTCTTTAATGTATCTAAGCCAGCTTCTCCAAACAGCTCCACTTTCCAGACAAGAGGGAGAGGGAAAGAGAAGGTTTAGAGAAAATGGCTTTGTTTTTAAGGAAATTAAAGTAGTTAATTTTACTTTTTCACATAAACCTTTGGTCCAAACGTAGCTGCAGGGTCCAACCTAATAGCCAGTGAGGCTGAAAAAAACAAAACAAAACACATGATCATAGTGGAAGGATTTGGCAACACTGGGGAGACATCTGATCATGGGTTGTAACTGATGTGAGGATACAGTCATACATACACAGCCTCGAGGGGGAGTGGTTGGCAAGGATAAGACAAAATAGAGATGGCATTGAAGGGCCTTGAGAGCCGGGCATCTCTTCTGCCTGCCTGTAGTACATGGATTGAGTGTAAATAGGAACAGAGTGAAGTAAGTCAGAAAGAGAAAAACAAATATTGTATATTAACGCATATATGTGGAATCTAGAAAAATGGTACAGATGAACCGGTTTGCAGGGCAGAAATAGAGACACAGATGTAGAGAACAAACGTATGGACACCAAGGGGGGAAAGCAGCGGGGGTGGTGTGGGTGGTGGGATGAATTGGGAGATTGGGATTGACATGTATACACTAATATGTATAAAATAGATAACTAATAAGAACCTGCTATATAAAAAAATTAATAAAATAAAATTAAAAAAAAAAAAACGGAACGCCCAGATTTCACCCCAGCTCTGATTACAGCTATCAAGACAACCTGCTCTTTGGGGGCATCCAAGATTGATTCTCTGTTATCCCAATCCTCCAAGCTGGGTGATTTCCCTCTTCTTGTTTATCACACAACTAAATCATTATTTAAGTAAATACAAGTCATTGTGTAGGCTACTTGTTTCATGCCATTTCCTCTCTTCATCTACAATTCCTAAGAATACCTGAAAAACAGAAAAGTGATAATACCAAAAGATATGTTATTTCCAGTTATCATAAAACAGCATTAATTCAATGTTCAGTACTGGAGTTGCAGACTTTTTTTTCCCTAAAGGGCTAATAGTAAATAGTAAATACTTTAGGCTGTCGTATCTATTCATTTCTGATGCTATAGTATAAAAGCATCCAGAGATATATAAGTGAATGTGTGGCTGTGTTTCGAGAAAACTTTGTTTAGGGCCAATGAAATTTTCATTTCATATAACTGTTGTTATTATTTTGATCTTAGGTATATAAAAATGTAAAAAATTCTTAGTTCATGGGTCATTCAAAAGCAGCCAGCAGGAAGATATGCCCGAGGGCCATGGTTTGCTGTTCCCGGGTTTAGTATATGGCATGAACCACCCACACCGCACCCACAGCACCATAAGTCAGCACACCACCTCACCGAATATTTGGAAAAACATACTATGGGGCTTCTCAGTGCATCTACTCATCCTCCAGAGTTGTTCTGAATCTCACCTTTATTTGAGCTCAGGACAAATTGGTAATCATAGTTGTCTGTGCCCATTACTCACTGGAGTGAGAAGGCTGAACAATTAGGAAAAGGAAATTTGCTCCTCTTGTACTTCGAGGCACTACTTTGTCTTCCTGCAGATATTTCCCTCTTTAGGCTTTTTCAACTGGAAAGAAAACCATACTCATGTGCTTCACCCCACTCAAGACCCAAACGAAGCCATGATGTTCATGACCATGCTACTTAATTGCATCACCAAGTGCGTGCCATGAAGTTTCTTGATAATTGTTGAAGTTATGTGGAGTACCCTGCTGGCTGTCATTCTTCCAGCTCTCAACTGAAAACAAAGTGCTGCTTCATTGTTGTTTTTGTCATTGCCTAATTCCTAATTTATGAAGGCAGACATCAATCTGCTTCTAAACACTTGCATTACACTAAAGTACTCTGTGTAATATCTTGCCTACTGACCTGTTAAGTGTCCAAGGAAAAATGTGAAATATATATATATATATATATAGTGAATATGTGCTCGAAGTGTCATGCTTTAGTGAAACTTGCAGCTTTCCCCTTCAGCTTAAGTACAAAGAATGATTGGGCAGCACTTTTGCAAAATTTCAAATAAAATCTATGTAATAAGTACAGTGGAATGAGGGCTAAATATGCTTTTAAAATTATTGGAAACTATATATCACTGCTTGAACAGGTCATCTATCACACAATCAAGCTTTTATTGGAAATTCTGACACCAATCTCCTTCCCAAGAAAACCTTGAAACCCTATTTTAAAAGTAGAATCACAGCAATGATACTGCAAAAGGGAAAAAAAAAGATAAAAATGCCTTTCATTAGTGTCTCTTATAATGTGAAAATTTATAAATACATTTCAACAATTATTAGTGAAAATTTATGATTACACTTCAATAATTATTCTTTCAGTAATATAATATCTAATTTTACATTTATCTACTTTATTATCCTCTACTAACAATTCATTTTAAATACCAAAAGAAAACTCAGAGAAAGCTCAAGGATGTTAAGAGTGAAAAAGTAGAAGAGATTTAAAAGAAGAGGATTAAACCCTGACTTCTAAATTTATTAACTGTATAGTTCTGGCCAAACCTGTTAATATCTGAACCTCAGTTTGCACATTTGAAAATGAACTTATTTTCAGAATTATAGATAATATAAAAGAAGTAATGAATGTTATGTGTGAGAGATAGTGAATGTGCAATGTCAACATGAGTATTAGAGTCATATATCAAAAATAGTTAACCCCAAATTCTAAGCATCATATTTACATCTGCAGAGCGTGAGAACTACGGAAGGACTTAGAGGCCATCTCTTAACCATCTCTTAACCTACATCAGATACAGAAACTGATGCTCAGAGATAGGAAACGTTTGATCTGCGCACATCCAAAGAAATAATAGTAGTTTCTGCTTTAACAAAATGGTCTTTAAATTTCTGATTCAATGTTGTTTCTCTCCACAAAGTATCTGCTTAGGGTTGCCATGTTTAACAAATAAATATACAGGATGCCCAGTTATATGTGATTTTCAGAATTATTTATTTATTATTTTTAGTATGTGTCCCATGCAATATTTGGGACATGCTTATACTAAAAATTATCTGAAATTCAAATTTAACTGGACAACATGTATTTTATCTGACAGCTCAATATAGGATAAAAAAAGGCAATGGTTACAGAAACCTAGACACATGTAGTTTTAAACCTCTGAAAATCTCAGCTTTGGCCAAAGACCATCACTACCTGGGAAAATTCTGTTCATCCTTAAAAGCACAGCTCACCGTCATCCAACTTTAGAGAGTTTATTCCATAGAAATTCATCTTTGTTCCCTCCAGTGCTCACAAGGTACTTCAAGTCCACATTTTCATAGAATTAATCATATTCTGCCATAAACTACATGTTAGAAGCATATATGTTTGTCTCCCCTACCCTTTTGGGAGCTCCCAGAGACTTGACATTGCTCTTTTTAAATTATAAATTATCTGCTCTGTGTGTAGCTCAGTGTTTTAGAAACAGCACTGTATCCACCCAATATAATTTTAAAGAGGATTTACTTATAAATAATACCTGTGTTTCCAAGGCTATGCCAGTCTGATGTCATCTTTTTACATCATCACTGTCATTTCCATCATAATTATTATTATCAAGGGGGCCACCATTTATTATGGAATGCTTACTCTATTCCTGGAACTATGATAATTACTTAGAAGTCAATTCATATATTTATATAAACCTCACAACAACTTTAATAGCTAAATTCTCATAATTCTTACCATTTTTTCCGATGAGGAAACCAAGTCCAGAAATTAAAATAAGGAAAATTATTTAGATTACCTGTGATCACATTGATCACATAATAGGTAACAGCACATTTGGGATGCAAACACAAGACCGTGTTTTAAACTGCTTTTGGACATCTATAGGAGACACAAGATTGTATTTCTTTGCTTCTGATTCTAAACATTAGTTCAGGATCTACAGCTTATCTAAAATGAACCCAAAGCCCTAATTCACAAATTATTTTTACAAAATAACCATGGGTTGCTTTGTGTATGGTTGATGACAGTCATCTCAATTATTGGGTAAAATGAACCATTTTTCTACATATTTTACAGTTTTGCTTTAATGGGGTATTGTCAGTTCCTCAGTCCTTTGGGTCCTGTGATAGTAAAATTCTACTCCCTCTTTCCAAGGGGAGTGCTGCCTATTTCTTTTGTAACCAAAAAGCTTAAAGTCTCATTGTAGCTAATAAGAACAAATAATTGTAAATGTATTGAGTGTTTACTGTGTGCCAGGTGCTGTTCTTAATGTCATGCATGTGCAAGTTCATTTAACATGCACAAAAACTTTCTAAATTTGGCACTATTATCCTGTTCATATTACGAATGAGGACACTGAGGCCCAGAGAGGCTAAGTCGGTTGCCCAATATAACACAGCTGGTCAGAGTCAAAGACGAAGCCACCAGAGCCCCAGTGCTCAGGCTTACAGTGTCATACAACCACTCAGCGCCCCCTAGTTGGGACACATTCTTCTCTAAGTACAAAACATTCCTCTTACCTATTTTATGTCACACTTTGTTGCACTCATCCCCGAGGGGACTATCATTGTGCTACGGATAATTAACAAACATTTTTCTGAGATTTTACTCCCTGTTTATACCTAAGACCCAGATCTCGAATATCGTGAGAAAACTCATAACAATCCCTTCATTCTGATGCTCAGTACTCAGGACAGGGCCTTCTGAGGCAAATCTCTGTTCTCAAGTTAGATTTCTTTCCCAGCACCCTCCTTAATCCTGCCATCTCCCAGAACACCCCTTATGCCATCCAGACAGAACTAGGTGAGTCTGAATCCCAGCATAAGTATGCTTGTATTCTAATCCAGATCATTGCTTGGTATACAAAACCTCAGGGCTTCTCAGTGCAGATGAGAAAGGGGGAAAAACAGGAAAGTTACCGGGAGGAAGTTATCTCACAGAAGAAATGGAATAGGTTGGAGGTAATGGGTCTTTTTTCAATTATGTGTAAAATTAAAAGAACATGAACGAATCCTTGTTATTCATCATCTCAATGCTTATGAACATCCAGTTGTTTGAAAGCAACTCTCCCTTTGAAAGGTTTGCAAGGACAGGTTTTAATGATCTTATGCTTAATTAAATCTTTATTGAAAACTATAAAATCACAGCACCTTAAACAGGTTTACTGAACTAAAAAAATGGCATCTGAAGAACATAACTAATATACTTTCTCATCTCAAAAGCTTAAAGAGTGATGTTTAGCACATTTAATTATCTTTGAAATAATTTCCTTTAAAATTTATATATCTGAGGAGAATGTAATTACATACTTTCTTTTGTAAATAAAGTGTAATTCTATATAATTCCTAAATCCAATAATTACAAATGAGAAAATTCAAGTCTATTGGTCAATTTTTTTTAAGATCACTTGAGTCTATTTTGGCATTTCTTATCACAAGCGTAAGTCATGTATTCAACTGTTTCCCACTAAATAAGTTACTATGATGAATCATATAAAATTATTACTGTTCTATGCTAAAAGATCTACGAAATGGAAATTACACACATCTCAACCTAATATCATGTTATGATGTATGTTTATACTTACCACAGAACAAAGACTATACTGAAAACTTTTGGCAAAATTTCAGATTCAGTAAATTTTGGTCCTAGTACTTTGGTCCTAGCTGTTCAGTGATTTTTGACTGACAAAAATTATTAGGTTTTTACCCACATAATTCAAGAGATTTTAAATTTGTCTCCCTGCTTTCAATCCCTGGCCCTCCAGCCAGTCCAACCTTCAGAATACAACTAGAAGAATTTTTGGAAACACTGGAAAGATATGGCAATTGCCAGTATAAATACAATTGGTGTTCTCTAGCATCTGGTTGATAGGAAAATCCATATATGGCAATGTTCTTCTCTAGCAATGCTCTCCAGAAGCTCATTTTGCTGCTGAAATAAAGGAAAGGACAATTCCTTTGAAGTCACATTTTTGAAGGGCACACTAAGGCTTTTCAGGTCTCTTCTTAACCTTTCTTTTTGCCTTTTCAAAGAGTTCACTACCTTTATTATTCTTGCCCCATACAAAGTTGTTCTCCATTCTCTGACATTACTCTTGCTTTTCCCATGCTTTTGCACATTTTAGAACATTTTGACCATTTTACTTCCTGGTAAATTCCCACTGATCACTTTACAACTCTTTATGTTAGCTTTTCTGAAAGTTTTTTAAAAAAGCCTTTTATATGTAACGTTAACCTTGTTCATATGGCATAATCATGTTCCAGGTACTCTTTAAAGCAATTTAGATATATTATTTAATTCAGTTCTCCCATAACCCAATTAAGCATATATTTCTAAAACCCCACTTTTACAAATAAGGATAATGGGGCACAGAGAGTTAAAGTAAAATTTCCAAATTCATACAGCTAGTAGGTGGTAAAGCCAGAATTTGAACTTAGCAGTCAATTCTGGAGTCTACTCTCTTAAAATCTGTACTGAATTCCTATCCTCTGTAATCTTAAGACATTTGGAACTGATTTATAAGTAAATGTTTGACTTATAAGTATTTACTTACTGATCTGTCAATTCAGATAGAAAATTTGAACTGCTAGAAAGAGCAAAGTATTTCTCATGTTTTATATTCAGCATGTAAAAGAATTCATGCTACTTTGAAGTGCTGAATGGGTAAACAATGGATTCCTGAATGTCTCCAGCTCTTTTTGAAGAAGGAAGTTCCTTAAACAGTGAGATGGCATTTGAGATTAGCTTACATTCTTATGACATCACATCCAAGTATTTTTTGATAGTTTGTTAATCTAGAAGGTCGGGGCCTAAAGAAACATTTTGATAGTTTAATCCATGTGTTTATTTCAAGTACAATAAATCTTGTAAAACAGAGCTATGGAGACTTTGGATAGAAGGAATTTTATCTTCCCTATCTTCCCTAATCTTCTCATCTGGTAGACCTCCTTCAATCAGAATTTAAAAACTCAATTTAATAAGATGTCATTATGATAATGTTATCTTCATCAGTTTTTGCTCTCATGAAATTTAATCATGACTTTAAAACTAATTTTACAATTCTTAATATACTGCATTAATTCTCTTATTGAACGTACAATTACAAGAAAAATTTTCAGCTGCAATTAGCCTGATTCAACTTTTCATAAAACCAAGTGATGCCCTCATTCCACAACCCATACTTCTGACCATACAATCAAGAGCACAGAATTAAGAGTTCAAAGACTGGGGTTCAAGCCCAGATTTTTTTCAGTAATGATCCATGTGATCTCAGTCAAATCACTTAAAAGTAACACCTAAGCTTCTTCAAGAGAAAGACCACATGTATGTCATTCTGTGTGGGTCTGGCAGAATAATGATCGATTAATTAAATGGGTTGTCTTGGCAATAAATTGAGTCCAATTGTGTCCATCTGAGACGTCTGAAAAAAAATGAAACAAAAATGTTGGGCTTCTAGAAGTTACAGGACGAAAGAGCCCAAATGTATCTTTCTTTTTTTTGGTCTTTGAGCAAGATGTCAGGGTTATAGTCATGAGTATACCTACACTCTGCAAAGTGGGTGCTTTCAAAATTTGAGTTTCCATATTCAGTAGAGATCATTTGTATTAGGAAGAGATGATTTGTAGTAATACACTGATAGATGTAAGAAAATGTCTTTCCTTCTGGTTAGAATGGCATCGTCTGTACTCTTTCTTGGAGCAAGTAAAATTTGCATTAACACATGATATTAAAATGGGGCAAAATGGCATTAGCCTATGTGACAATTTCATAATCAACAATGAAAAACATTATCTAGCACGTTCTTGTTTATTATTCTGTGTTAGAATAAGGTTGGCACAGATTCTTAAATATTTCATCTTTGATTTCACTTGGCAGACTGCCTTTCCCAGAATAAAGACTTAATAAATGTTGATTTATTAAATTTAAGGACCCTTTTGCACTCCAAATGAATGTCACTGCATTTTGGGGGGCCACCTTATGTTTAGTTGGGGATTATCTATGACATATTTGAGTGTTTTTCAGAATGTGACTTATTGGCCGTCTGTATCAAAATCATCTGGGAAACTTGTAAAAAGTGCAGATTCCTGGGTCTACCACAAAATCAGAATGAAAGTCTAACCATCTATTAAAGGGATATGGGTTAAAACCTCTAATCAATCCTCTGAACCTCCAATCATTAGAAGTTTCCTTTGTACTAGATCTTTAAGCCAAGCACAGTCTCCTGATTAGTATATGATAATTAACTCTTTGGCTTTAATACAAATAATCTCTTCTTAGTATGACACATTTTTAATTGTTAAATAAATTGTTGAGTGAATTCCTATATGGCACTTTTAAACTGGATGAAACTGATATATAATATTTTTTCAGTTAAATTCTAGTAGGAGATATTTTGACATCTATAGATATGTACTTTTTTTTTTTTAACCTATTGGGATTAGATGACGGGAAGTGAAATAACATTCAGAAAATTCTCCTTGCAAAGTCTTAATATCAACTATCTTACCTGATTCGCATTATAATTTAAAAGGTAAGCATTTTGGGGTCTATTTTACAGATGAGAAAAAAAGCACAAAGAGATGATATGACTTTTTCACGTTTTTACAGCCGTAAGGAGCATACCTGAGGTCCAAATCCACAGCTGGTTAATACTGAAATCCTGGCGAGGAGCTTCAAGATGGCGGAGAAGTAAGACGCGGAGATCACCTTCCTCCCCACAAATACATCAGAAATACACCTGCATGTGGAACAACTCCTACAGAACACCTACTGAACACTGGCAGAAGACCTCAGACCTCCCAAAAGGCAAGAAACTCCCCACATACCTGGGTAGGGCAAAAAACCCCCAAAAAAACAGAGACAAAGAATAGGGCCGGGACCTGCGCCAGTGGGAGGGAGCCGTGAAGGAGGAAAGGTTTCCACGCACTAGGAGCCCCTTCGCGGGCGGAGACGGCGGGTGGCGGAGGGGGAAGCTTCGGAGCCACAGAGGAGAGCGCAGCCACAGGGGTGCGGAGGGCAAAGCGGAGAGACTCCCGCACGGAGGCTCGGCGCCAACCAGCACTCACCAGCCCGAGAGGCTTGTCTGCTCCCCCACCGGGGCGGGCGGGGCTGGGAGCTGAGGCTCGGGCTGCGGTCGGATCGCAGGGAGAGGACTGGGGTTGGCGGCGTGAACACAGCCTGAAGGGGTTAGCGCGCCACAGCTAGCCGGGAGGGAGTCCGGGAAAAAGTCTGCAGCTGCTGAAGAGGCAAGAGACTATTTCTTACCTCTTTGTTTCCTGGTGCGCGAGGAGAGGGGATTCAGAGCGCCGCCTAAACAAGCTCCAGAGACGGACGCGAGCCGCGGCTATCAGCGCGGACCCCAGAGGCGGGTGTGAGACGCTAAGGCTGCTGCTGCCGCCACCAAGAAGCCTGTGAGCGAGCACAGGTCACTCTCCACACCGCCCCTCCCAGGAGCCTGTGCAGCCCGCCACAGCCAGGGTCCTGTAATCCAGGGACAACTTCCCCGGGAGAACGCACAACGCGCCTCAGGCTGCTGCAACATCACGACGCCTCTCCCGCCACAGGCTCGCCCCGCCTCCTCCGTACCCCTCCCTCCCCGCGGCTTGGGTGAGCCAGAGCCCCCGAAGCAGCTGGTCCTTTAACCCCGTCCTGTCTGGGCGGGGAACAGACGCCCTCAGGCGACCTACACGCAGAGGCGGGTCCAAATCCAAAGCTGAACCCCGGGAGCTGTGCGAACAGAAAGGGAAATGTCTCCCAGCAGCCTCAGGAGCAGCGGATTAAATCCCCACAGTCAACTTGATGTACCTGCATCTGTGGAATACCTGAATAGACAACGAATCATCCCAGATTGAGGAGGTGGACTTTGGGAGCAACTATATATATATATATATTTTTTTTTTTTTTTCCCTTTTCCTCTTTTTGTGCGTGTGTATGTGTATGCTTCTGTGTGTGATTTTGCCTTTATAGCTTTACTTTTACCATTTGTCCTAGGGTTCTGTCTGTCCATTTTATTTTATTTTTTTTATTACTTAAAAATTTTTTTTCTTAATAATTATTTTTTATTTTAATAACTTTATTTTATTTTATCTTCTTTCTTTCTTTCTTTCTTTCTATTTTTTCTCCCTTTTATTCTGAGCCATGTGGATGAAAGGCTCTTGGTGCTCCAGCCAGGCATCGGGACTGTGCCTCTGAGGTGGGAGAGCCAACTTCAGGACACTGGTCCACAAGAGACCTCCCAGCTCCACATAATATCAAACGTTGAAAATCTCCCAGAGATCTCCATCTCAACGCCAAGACCCAGCTCCGCTCAGTGACCAACAAGCTACAGTGCTGGACACCCTATGCCAAACAACTAGCAAGACAAGAACACAACCCCATCCATTAGTAGAGAGGCTGCCTAAAATCATAATAAGGCCACAGACACCCCAAAACACATCACCAGACGTGGACCTGCCCACCAGAAAGACAAGATCCAGCCTCATCCACCAGAACACAGGCACTAGTTCCCTCCACCAGGAAACCTATACAACCCACTGAACCAACCTTAGCCACTGGGGACAGATAAAAAAACAACGGGAACTGCGCACCTGCAGCCTGCGAAAAGGAGACCCCAAACACAGTAAGTTAAGCAAAATGAGAAGACAGAGAAACACACAGCAGATGAAGGAGCAAGGCAAAAACCCACCAGACCTAACAAATGAACAGGAAATAGGCAATCTACCTGAAAAAGAATTCAGAATAATGCTAGTAAAGATGATCCAAAATCTTGGATATAGAATAGAGAAAATACAAGAAATGTTTAACAAGGACCTAGAAAAACTAAAGAGCATACAAACAGTGATGAACAACACAATAAATGAAATGAAAAATTCTCTAGAAGGAATCAATAGCAGAATAACCAAGGCAGAAGAACGGATAAGTGACCTGGAAGACAAAATAGTGGAAATAACTACTGCAGAGCAGAATAGAGGAAAAAGAATGAAAAGAATTGAGGACAGTCTCAGAGACCTCTGGGACAACATTAAATGCACCAACATTCGAATTATAGGAGTCCCAGAAGAAGAAGAGAAAAAGAAAGGAACTGAGAAAATATTTGAAGAGATTATAGTTGACAGTTTCCCTAATATGGGAAAGGAAATAGTTAATCAAGTCCAGGAAGCACAGAGAGTCCCATACAGGATAAATCCAAGGAGAAACACGCCAAGACACATAGTAATCAAACTATCAAAAATTAAATGCAAAGAAAAAATATTAAAAGCAGCAAAGGAAAAACAATAAATAACACACAAGGGAATCCCTATAAGGTTAACAGCTGATCTTTCAGCAGAAACTCTGCAAGCCAGAAAGGAGTGGCAGGACATATTTAAAGTGATGAAGGAGAAAAACCTACAACCAAGATTACTCTACCCAGCAAGAATCTCATTCAGATTTGTTGGAGAAATTAAAACCTTTACAGACAAGCAAAAGCTAAGACAATTCAGCACCACCAAACCAGCTTTACAACAAATGCTAAAGGAACTTCTCTAGGCAGGAAACTCAAGAGTAGGAAAAGACCTACAATAACAAACTAAAACAATTAAGAAAATGGTAATAGGAGCATACATATCGATAATTACCTTAAATGTAAATGGATTAAATGCTCCAACCAGGAGACACAGACTGGCTGAATGGATACAAAAACAAGACCCATATACATGCTGTCTACAAGAGACCCACTTCAGACCTAGGGACACATACAGACTGAAAGTGAGGGGATGGAAAAAGATATTCCATGCAAATGGAAATCAAAAGAAAACTGGAGTAGCAATTCTCATATCAGACAAAATAGACTTTAAAACAAAGAGTATTACAAGAGACAAAGAAGGACACTACATAATGATCAAGGGATCGATCCAAGAAGAAGATATAACAATTGTAAATACTTATGCACCCAACATAGGAGCACCTCAATACATAAGGCAAATACTAACAGCCATAAAAGGGGACATCAACAGTAACGCAATCATAGGAGGGGACTTTAACACCCCACTTTCACCAATGGACAGATCATCCAAAATTAAAATAAATAAGGAAACACAAGCTTTAAATGATACATTAAACAAGATGGACTTAATTGATATTTATAGGACATTCCATCCAAAAAGAACAGAATACACATTCTTCTCAAGTGCTCGTGGAACATTCTCCAGGATAGATCATATCTTGGATCACAAATGAAGCCTTGGTAAATTTAAGAAAATTGAAATCCTATCAAGTATCTTTTCCGACCACAATGCGATGAGACTAGATATCAATTACAGGAAAAAAATATGTAAAAATTACAAACACATGGAGGCTAAACAATACACTACTTAATAACCAAGAGATCACTGAAGAAATCAAAGAGGAAATCAAAAAATACCTAGAAACAAATGACAATGAAAACACGATGACCCAAAACCTTTGGGATGCAGCAAAAGCAGTTCTAAGAGGGAAGTTTATAGCAATACAATCCTACCTTAAGAAACAAGAAACATCTCAAATAAACAACCTAACCTTATACCTAAAGCAATTAGAGAAAGAAGAACAAAAAAACCCCAAAGTTAGCAGAAGGAAAGAAATTATAAAGATCAGATCAGAAATAAATGAAAAAGAAATGAAGGGAACGATAGCAAAGCTCAATAAAACTAAAAGCTGGTTCTTTGAGAAGATAAACAAAATTGATAAACCGTTAGCCAGACTCATCAAGAAAAAAAGGGAGAAGACTCAAATCAATAGAATTAGAAATGAAAAAAGGAGAAGTAACAACTGACACTGCAGAAATACAAAGGATCATGAGAGATTACTACAAGCAACTATATGCCAATAAAATGGACAACCTGGAAGAAATGGACAAATTCTTAGAAATGCACAACCTTCCGAGACTGAACCAGGAAGAAATAGAAAATATGAACAGTCCAATCACAAGCACTGAAATTGAAACTGTGATTAAAAATCTTCCAACAAACAAAAGCCCAGGACCAGATGGCTTCACAGGCGAATTCTATCAAACATTTAGAGAAGAGCTAACACCTATCCTTCTCAAACTCTTCCAAAATAAAGCAGAGGGAGGAACACTCCCAAACTTATTCTACGAGGCCACCATCACCCTGATACCAAAACCAGGCAAAGATGTCACAAAAAAAGAAAACTACAGGCAATATCGCTGATGAACATAGATGCAAAAATCCTCAACAAAATACTAGCAAACAGAATCCAACAGCATAGCACAGGGAGATCAGCTCGGTGCTTTGTGACCACCTAGAGGGGTGGGATGGGGAGGGTGGGAGGGAGGGAAATGCAAGAGGGAAGAGATATGGGAACATATGTATATGTATAACCGATTCACTTTGTTATAAAGCAGAAACTAACACACCATTCTAAAGCAATTATACTCCAATAAAGATGTTAAAAGAAAAAAAATACTGAAATCCTTCTATTTCCACTTGAATATGTGCCTAGTTTTTGACTGCCATTGTCTTAAAGACAAGTGTAAATTACAAGCATTTTGATCTTAAAACTACTTGGATTAATTTTAAAGTTGGCTTATATAAATGAATGACCTTAGTATGTACTTTAAAATTTTTTTAAAAGACCAGACGGTAAAAGAGTCAGCAGACTATCACCACCATTGCAGAAGGATGAAATACAACTGCTTTGAACAATAAAAATTCAACTGCTCATAAATTATAATATAGTACTTATTAACCACAAATGTGACATTTGCTTAATAAAAGTTTCCATAGGAAAGCTGAAGAAACTACCAGCTTGAGTAGAAAGAGAAGGAAACCTATTAACAGTTAAGTAGCTGGTATTTGTGTATGTTTTTTCTAAAAAGTTCTACAAAATGTTGCTGATCTCCAGTGGCTGGTATGATCATATCTGGGATAGGATGCTTTTAAATAATAACCAATTTCAAATCCTTCAAGTATATTTATTTTTAAAAAATAACTTCACAATTGGTGAAATGACTAAACATATTCTAGGAAGAATTGTAGCAATTTGCTTTAAGAAACAGAAAAAAAATCACATCTGGTAACCTCTGCAGTCAGCAATAGGAAACAAAAATGAAACAAACTTTTGATGTGTACTTTGTTTGCTGTAAGTAAACAGAGTGAACATTAAAAATAGCATATTCCCGAAAACGGGCCATGAAACTGTTCCAGCTATGTTAGAGGCAAATTTTTCAAACTGTTCTCAGCGCTTCCAGGCCCAGGACATTGGTTGGTACAAGGTGTGTTTCCTTCTCAGTCTGAGCCTGTTTGAATAGTGCAAATATAAAACCTCATTATCTTCCTCATAGGAGCTTATTGTTAGAGAATGCAAAGACAGCAATCCTTTTGAGCAGTTGATTTTCTCCACTCACATGTATCTATATTTTAGAAAGACAATTTAGGTAGCTTTATGAAAAGTGTCACTGAATATTTATGCACTAAGTTTTCATACTAAACATTTCTATAGATGGCATTGTGTAAGATAACTGAATTTTCCTATAAGCACTGTCATAAAAATTATTGTGTTGTTAATTGCAAGCCATTTATTATGGAAGCAAAAAAAGTTTTCTGTATGCCTTAAAACTGCACTCATTTAAAAAAATGTGTTTCTGTCAAATGCAGAGAAAATGTTGTAAGAGGATTGATCATGATATTGTGAATTAGTAAAATATATCACAATTCACAGAGGACTTTAAATACAGAGAATTCTTGTCCTAACAATTTTGTGATAGAAAAAATTAGTATCTGCACTGTGGAAACTGAAGGTCAGAGAGATTAAGCAAAATGCTGTAGTCACACAGCTAATAAGTGAGAGAGGTGGAATCAAAATCCAGGTTTCTGGTGTATAACCTCTACTCACTGTAGGACAAGTAAACAACCTCTCATAATTATTCTGCAATCAGAATACATAAATACATATATGTTTGTTTTCTGGCCAAGTATTACAACCTATACCTTTACTAAAGCCACATGTACATACATACATATGTATATATACTTATTTATACATATATATTTTGTTAATGTGTTATGCACTGGGGGATACTAAGGAGAATTCATCTTGGTCCCTTCCTTGTTCTAATTTCCTGCTTTCCAAGAAACCCTCTGACTCATAAATTGTTTTTCCAAACATTTGCTCTGGAAAGAGATTGTTCTTGATAGAATGTGGAAACTCTCTAGATGTTCAAAACTTATATTGGCATCTTTGAGTAAATAAACCTGTTGGGTATTTTTTTTCTTCCTCATCAATAAGTTATTCAATATCAGCCCAACAGCAAACTAAGATCTGTTTAAACTCAGACATTGAATTTTAGGTTCGTAGAAACCTAAAGCTAGACCATGGCTCCATTGACCCAAACTACAACGTTCTCTCAGGACAAAGTTATTTTCAGTGCTACACTGATCATGTGATATTACAGGAGTTGTGTGACTCCTGCCATTTCAAGGGTTTCCAGAAAGCCAAAATCCCAAACCCTGCATAAAAAGTCATCTGGACAGGCATGACCTCTACAGTCATCACAGAATGGCATGTGCTTTCTGTCATGTTCATGGATGGATGTTGTGTCCCTTCCTTGGTTCCCTGCAGGATCCTTAGAGGGTGAAGACTCATTACCCAGCTCAGCCATCATTGTTAACAAGTGGAGAGGATGACAGGGGGCTAAACAAAACAAGTTGAGACATTAACTAGCTTTCAATAAACAGAGCTCAGGGTAAACACATACACCTTGAAAATGCAGAGCAAGGCTGCTTCTTGGGTCTGCTGCCAAATGCAGTGTCCATTGTTCTTGATAACCAAGAAGCTAACACCTCCAGTCATTTATATTCCAGCCAACAAATAAAACATTTAGTTTCATTGTTAGGGAATGTTTTGTGAGTGGCTCAACTAGTGCCATGTTTCTCTTCTTTCTAGCATATATTTATTGCCCATCAACCACTGTGTTTGGGTTCAGTTACAGCTATGAGGTCAATTCTCATTAAATATGCTCTCACTTACTCTGGACATCTATGAAGTTACTCTGCTTTTGCACAAAAAATTCAGTTCTATTGCTCATGACTGCAATTTAAGGTTCTTTCTGTCCTCTGATCTTTTATCTGTTTGAAAACCAAGTGGCACAGGAATATCAGCAGTTTAGTTCTCAAGTGTCTGCATTAAACATGGTAGCCTGCAAGTCAAATCTTTACTTCCATTCAACTGAGAATCCTCTCTTCAAGTTCCCAGCTTTGGAACCTCTTGTCATTTACATAAACAGTGGATGCACCAAAAAAGATACTATTATCAGCATATCCTGTATGATACTCTACTGACTTTACTTTCTAATAAGCAATACTTGGATTTTTCAAAATAGATAATAGGAAGTTTGGGACAAAAGGAAATAACTAATTTTTCTTAGGATCTATCAAGTGTCAAATATTGAACCAGGGATTGGGGTTAAACTCTGTTATCTCATGTATTCTTTCCCAAACACTTTTATACAGATCAAGAAGCTGAGCCTGGGGGTGATTCAAGCTTGTTCAAGTTTGTTGATGCAGAGCCCCTTTGAGAACCCTGGTTTTCTCACTCAAAAGCATGTTTTGTTATTATTTTAGTTTAGTTTTGTAAGCATATTATGTATCTGGTACTTACATGGATTTGAATTATTTTGAAGGAAAAATACTCAGGGTCTATTGGATGCCATCCGTCTGCCATCAGTACAGGTGCTGTAACTTTCATTACAGAACATCAGCCCTGCTAGCACATCAGAAGCTATGGATTCCTCTTCAATTGACACCATGGAATAACTATAGGAGAAGCCTTGCCAGACAGCTGAATCACGCATCAGTTGTTATTCAGCTCTTGCCAAATTTATGCCTGAGAAAATTGACGTTCAAGTTGGAAAATTTACGACTCTTTTTTCTTCTGTGTTATCAAAGTTCTAAACCTAAACCAAGTTAGATCAGCAAAGGGTAAAATACCAAACACATATACTGAAAGCCCATAGAAAAATGTGCACTAAGTGACAAACCCATACTATTCCCTGGTATTTTATTGAAATCTAATATGTAAACATGTAATAAATAGTTCACCTTGAGTCAGATAATTTGTGGTTTCTTCACTGATTTTTTTTCTCCATATGATAGATTTTCCCTCAGAATGTAAGATCAGGGAAGAAATAACAACTTTGTTTGTCTGTCAAGAATTAATATTCTTTCTTTAAAAATGATACAAAGATAGAAGCTACTATCCTTTCCTTTTATATTGGATGCCTAGGAGTGTCAAGCTAAGTTTAGTTCTCATGTGCTAGATTGCTGAAATTGTTTCATAATTTTCATCTATTAAGTTTCTGTCTCTTCTGTTTTGGGGTTCAAATCATGTTTTAAAAACAACTTTATACAAACTCTCATATACCTACACATCAGCTAAACTGAATAAATTATCTAATTTGGCATGTGTATACCATTAAATTGTACACTGTTATAGTCATTTTTTTTCTCAAGGTAAGAACTAGTATGCTTGAATCTATGTCAAGTACGGTGAAATATCCAAAATCCAAGACTAAGATGTTGTTCCTCTCTTTCCAGTATCTGTAACTAAATATCCATCAATAGAGCCTGTGAAAAGTACGAAATGATAAGTTCAGACAATATTCCAATAGTCTGGAGAGAAATCACAGATGATACTAATAATAGCATAGATTTATGGTGTCTAACTATGAACCAGACACTGTTTAACGTACTTTACGTCTGTAAGTTTTAATCTTCAAAACCAACCCATGAATGGTAACTAACACTATCACTCACATTTTTCAGATAGGGGAATTAAAGCACAGATAGGTTACATGACATGCCAAAGTCACACAGCTGGTGAGAAACAGAATTGAGATTTCGCTGAGGCAGTGTGGCTCTTGAGTCCCTATTCTTAAGCAATATTCTATGCTGCCATTCAGAGATCAGAATTGCTAGGGCTAGTCCGGGAAATTGGGAGAGTTTCCTAGGGAGGTTAAGATTTAACTACATAAAATTTGAGGTTTAAAACAAAATAAATGATTACCACTGTGTTTGTACTTTGAAAACAAATTTCATATTTTTACATGGTTTCAACTTTTCTTCCTTGTAGAAAACCCTCTATGGTATAAGGAGCAGCTGTGCGTGTATCAAGGATTGGGATGTAAAGGAGAGAAGAAAGAAAATTTTACAGGCAAGTGAGTTGTTTTGATTGATAATGAAATGTATTTATTCAATTGCAATTTTAAAAGTCTCATTCAATTCAAATAATACAATTCAGAATTTAGCTTTCTTTTTACTTTGTCACTATGGTACAGAGGTTTTGAAAAAAATAGACCTTCGTGTTCAATTTTGAGGGGAAGGGTGGAGGGCAGAATCGCAGATGGCATTTAGAGTTCATTTGCTCTTATTCAGAGAAGTTGTGTGTGACACGTCACTGGGGCAATGTCCTGGCAGCAGGGTGGCACTGGGCCCCGGTATGGGGTGCAGAAGACTGTTCTCTGGCAGCTTACTGTTCCTGAACAGGCTGACATTTTATAGGGACTATTAGAAATGCATGAATTCTGCACACAAAATGTCAACTGATATATTAAGAAAGAGCAACTTGCTATAGTCACTAGCAGTAAAATTTCTTTAGCTTTCACCCCATTCTGCTCCATAGATATACTGTATATAAGCTTGTACCATTTCAGATGAGCTCATTTGACACCCAAAATACACAGTCAAGTGAAACTTTTGCAATAAGAGTGAAAATTTAAAGAAAAATGAAAATAGTAGTATTTCTCCATCTTCAGTTCAGAAGCCAAGGTCATGGGTTATGAATTTTAAACACTCAAAAATCATTCTAGATAAAAAGATGGCATCTTTACTCCACTTGCTTATTACTTTTAAAGTATGTTCTCGTTTAAGCTTCTGCTTCAGACAAGGGTAACTTTTACAAATTGGATGCTAATACAAAAAAAAAATCAACCCCATCATAAAGCCATTGAATTTAATAACATTTTTGTATTGAATTTCATAGTCAGTGATGCGGCCTCCCATTATGTCTAGAAATCCAGAGAAAACTGAGTGCTTGAAAAATAAAATGTATGCTTAATATTTATGTAACCCTTTCAGTATGATGTAGCCTAGGAAGCTATTCCTAATGGAAAATGAGATTGGCCATAAAATTTGTCCCTGGAGTACTTATTTAGACTCCCAAACACTGGACTTCAGGCACAGCAGAAGACAGCAGTGTGTTCACGCCGTTTCCTTTACCCATGGCTCGGCTCACGTGTGGCGTAACAGTTACACGGCTTCATTCCCAGTTTTAGCGTATATTACCTCAACTTCCTTGTCACCCATAAGGCTGCTCGGCACACACATTTACGGCTGCTTTTCCAGCACATTGAATTCCATTTTCTCACCACAACTTCCGGGACTCCTTTTTGTTAAAAATACATGTAGATGATGTCATCTATAACTTAACCACAGCTCTGCCTAAAATGTAAGTAGCAAATGATAATTAAATTATTCAATTAATTCTAATGCTGTTAAAATCTGTTTTATTCAGTGGTATAAACATTTAAATATGCTTTTGTGGATAAAAGTGAAACGCTTACAATTTTCCCGTATGAAAAGGTAGAAAGTTCAATGGAGGAAGCCCACAGAGAAGTTTGAAGTCACGAGTCAGTATAGTTAGACAGAAAAACATCACCAATTGGGTTTAAGTGAGAATGTTAGTCATCTCATTACTCGTGACTAGTAACGCTGTCATTTGTGCATGATTTAGAATTTGAATAGTGGGTGTATAGGATACCTACAGTACTATTTAGTTTCTGCTTTGCTGGTGTCTTGTCAATCTGTCATTTTTTGGTTGTGGAAAATAGGGATTTAATCACGCTTTAGGGAGACTATGTTGTCTGAGAAGAAAATGGAAATGAACTTAAAATGGAAAAAAATGTGAACATGTTTAGTGGTGTCCTGACTCAAAAAACTAAAAGCACAGTCTGTCCAGGGTAGTATGCAAGGAGCGGGTACTGCAGTTAGGAGGCATATCATTTCCTCTGTAGACTGAGATCATTTCTGGAATATTTTATACTCTATTAAGTTATACAAAAAATAGACAGGAGTATAAGTCAACACTTGTTCATCATTTTACTTTTTAATTTTTTAACATTTTGGACTATGAACTGTCAGTCGTCCCACACTTATTAATTAAGCATCTACTATGTACAGGGCTGTGTGCAAGGCACAGTGAAGAGATACAGAGCATATTAAAGAGATCATATGGTTGAATGTTTCAGAATTTGATTTCTGGAGCCACACCAGCTTGTGTTTGAATCCTGCTCTTCCACTTACTAATGGGTGATCATGGAGGAGGAACTTACTCTTTTAATCTCAGTTTCCTCATTTCCAAAATGTTGATAAAAATAGTGTCTGTGTCATATGAAAGTTTTGAAGTACAGCATGACTGCATACATAAAATATTTAATGCTCTTTGTGACTAGCACATAATGAATACTCAAAATCTTAGTAGTAAATTAATACTATTGTTATCATTGTTCATGTTCATTTTTCAAGGAATTAGAAGAGGAATTTCAAGGAATTCAGTAGAGGAAAATTGAACTAACAAAAATATAAATAAAACTGTTGCACTGTGGAATATTCTCTTAAGAGGAAAATTCCCACAATATAAATAAAAACTTAAGTTGAACTTAGATATATAGGAGAAATTACAAATATGCCATTAATTAGCCTATTTCCAACCTAAAATTAATTCCCTAATTAAAAAGAAGGAAGAGAGTCCTTCTCACCTTGGGAGAAATAAGAAATTATATTTAATAAAATATTTTGTAATATATGTCCATGACAAAATAAGTAGGCCAGATGAAAAAATTTTAAGTAAATGACCAGCATCTATAATCCCAACATTCACAGATGACCACACTCAGTAGTTTAATGTATTTTCCTCCAGTCTTTATGATGTAGTTTTTAACACGATGGATATTCTATTGTACATTAATTATTATGTCTGCTTTTGATGTTAAACCTTATAGTATAATAATTTTCCACATCTTTAGGAACTCTTTATTAGTTTCATTATTCATATCTGAAAAATTCTGCATTTTATGAGGCTACACCATCAATACATATGGAATAGTAAACGTTTTTGTCACCAGTTTATATTTTGTAAGACAACTGGAGAATATGACTAGACACCAACTAATATACTTGAGATGTTCCAACAGTTACAGCTTTAAAAAGAGGCACATTATTAAAATTCTTAAGAAAATTTTCATTAAAATTAAGAAGAAGCAAATGTTTTTGTGTTTATTGAAGAGTGAATAGAACATCATTAAGGAACAAAGAAGGTGTTAGGTTATTTAGGTCATAAGCAAAAAAAATTGAAGTAGAAGCATAAAATGTTAGGTGGTGGTAGCTGAAAAAATTAATAAACAGAACCTCAATCAAATAGAGCTTGGAGACCAGAGGGGGAGCTCTTATTCTCTGTGACAATAGTACAGCCCAGAACCTCAATTAAATAGAGCTGGGAGACCAGAGGGGGAGCTCTCATTCTCAGTGACAATAGCAGAGCCCAGTAGGAAGAAGAAGCACTCCCCTTCTTTCCTGGCAAGGACTCAGCCAATGAAAAACCAGGGACTCTGTTTACTAGAGCCCTCCCAACTATTTTTTCCTCTCTCTAAAGAGTTTGCCTTCTCTTGCTTAGTAGGAACTTTCACTAGGCTTACCATGGGTGCAGAACCTGGGCTGCAGTTCTCTACTGATCTCTAATAGACCCATTTTTGCAGGAGAAATGTCTGAGTCTATTTGTTTCAGGTCACCATAGTTTACCTGAATACCAATAGTGCATGCTTTAAATGTTGTAAGTGAAAACTGTATAATGCAGAGGAGGGAAGTTGAAGAGACAGATTTTGTTTTCTTAGGTAATTTTTTTATCTCAACCATAGTACTTGAAGCGGACTAATTCCCTAAGTACATAAGTATTGCTTAGATGTTCTAATATTTTGCAAATTATTTTCACATGCAATATATTACAAATTGTCCGAGCAAAGTACTGAAAAAAATAATATTCTTTTCTTTGTAGTATAAGTTGGTGAAGTGTCAGAGAGGTTTTTTTTTCATTCTCTCTGAAATAAAAATTTTGTGTTTTGTTTTGATTTCACACCCAAACAATACATTAGTTGAAATAAAATGTGTAGAGAATTTTATTTTTTTTAAATAAAGTGCCGAAATTTTGACGGTACAAAATTTTGTACACATTGTTGCATTGCCTTTTAAAATTTTTTCCTTATGTTATGCAGAGACAAAAAACTTTTACATAAAATGTGTGTAAGGCAATGTACCAGTTACTAAGGATGTATGGACAAATTACTCCAAAACTTAGTTGTGTAAAACAACTATTTATCATGCTCATGAATATCCTGTTTCAGAAATTCCAGCAGGGCACTGTGGGGTGGCTTGTCTCTGTTTTATAATATCTGGGACCTCAGCTGGAAAACTCAAAAGCTGGAGCTAGTGTTATCTGAAAGCTCATTTATTCACACATGTGGCTTCTGCTCTGGGATGACTCGCAAGTTTGGAGACTGAAGCAGCTGGGGGTTCTGTGCATCTCTCTGTGTGTGTTTGTTCCACCTGGTCCTTCCAGCATTGTGGCTAGTGCATTTACAGTAGCCATACCTAGGATAGTCAGGGCTTCAAAAGCATAAGATGAGAGAGAGAGAGAGAGAGAGAAACCCTATCACCTCTTATGACCCAGCCTCAGAAGTCACGTTGTGGCACTGCCATGGTCCTCTATTGACAGAGGCAGATTCAAAGTTCCATCCAGGTTCAAGGGAGCATAGACACAGCATCTCATTTGAAGGGTGTCAACATCACATGTATGTAGAGCATATGAAATGAGCTGTATATTGGTGTGTCAATCTCTGGGAAATATAATTTGCCTCAGGCATGAAGGCTAATAACAATAGCATCACATTGGAATTCCAACTACCCATTCCAAGAAGTATTTCACCATTACTTTTGCAGTCCCCACATGCCTTACTTTGAATATATCAACCCCTTTCTCTTCCTTTCGCACATCTTCACTTCCCTGTGTTTTGTACCTCTTTCTGTAGGTTTACCAAATGTGCTTTCATGCCATCTCACAGTGGATTCATGTGCAGCACATGTGTATGCAGAGTTGTGTTTCATATATTATGAATAATACTAAATGCCTTCTTCTGCATCTTGATTTTTTCCCCTTGACCTGTGTTCTTAAGATTTCTTCCATACTGTTTCATGTAGCTTAAGCACATGCATTTTACATGAGCTTTACTATTCTGTTGAATATATTTTCCACAAATTATCCATTTTATTGATGATGGGGTTTGGGATGTTTCCAGTTTTGTTTTATTTATCTCTTATCTCTAGTGTTTCTGTTGTCATATAAGTTTCTTTGAATTTTGCTTTTATATAAAAGGTTGTTATACATATGCAACTTGCGTGTATTATGTGCCATAAGGATAAAGTTCATTTTTTTCCCAAAGGAATTTGGAATTTATCCTAGCACTATTAAGTGAAAAAAATTTAGTTGGAAATAATTTCAAGGTTATAGAGTGTTGCCAAAACTAGTACAAAGAAAAATTGTATACCCTTTAGCAGGGTTTAGCTGTTATACATATGTCAGTGTTATAAATATATATATGTGTGTGTGTATGTGTGTATGCACATATCTACATAGATATGTGTGTGTGTAAATTACATTAATCATGGTGCTTACCTCTAAATACTTACATGTGTATTTCCTAAGAATGGGAGTATTATTAACTTATATAACAGAATCATCATCAAAATTCATAAATTTACATTGAATCAAAACTTTATCTATCGTCTATATTCCAGTTTTCTGAATTGGCCTAATCTTGTCCTTTATAGCATTTTCCCACTGTAATACAGAATCCAATCTCTAGAGTCAGATATTACAGACTTGTCATGTCTCTTTAGCCTGTAATATTCCCAGAGACTTTCTAAATCTTTGATAACATGGACACAATTGAAAAATATAGAGTTCATCTCCTTTTTCAAGAAAACTGTCCCTATTTTGCATTTGTTTCTTACTCATGTCTACAATGAAGTTATGCATGCATGGTGTGTTTCAGGGTTTCACATCTGGAGAAACATGATGCCCACTTGCAATATTCCTTTTGATCACCTTGAAAGTGTTCCCCCAGTTCTCCACTGTTAATCTCCTTAAAAAAAAAAGTTGTTGTTAACATTTTTCTCAACTAACAGACAATTAATTGGAGAACAGTTTAACACCGTACAAGTACATGGATCATCAAAATTTCTCCTTAACTATGGCATCCACTGATGAGTCTTGCCTTCCAATCTTTACCATCATAGTCACAATATAATGATTTTCCAGCTCCAGAAACCATCCCACCTTTAGTATTCTACCATAAACAATAGACTTCACTTCTCCTGTATTTATATATGTATTTATCTATTTATTATTGAACAGTAATAAATTCCTATGTTTAATGGTTTATCACTGATTACTAAATATAATTATTTCAATGCTCAAATCCTCCCAGATTTGGCCCATGAAAGCCTTCCCAGTAGGGTTCCTCTGTGTTTGGGACTGGCTCCCATCTGACTTTCTGGCATGACAGTATATTCAATGCTCACCTTGGACCTGCCCTACCCTAACAGTGGGATCTATTTTCCAAGGTGCTATAGTTCCTGTTTATTAGCACTATTTACTTGAGTCCAGTGTTCTCCTATTGATCAGTAATGTTAACCCTGTTACAAATCAAATTTCCACATATGGATGGGACCTGTCTTGGCTTCTGTATTTAGTTCTATTAGCCTACTTGACTGTTACTAAATACATAGGAAAGTCTCAGTACTTTCATGTTAATGATTATACTGTCTGCTTACTTCTTATATTTGCCAGGGCATTTAAGTGGATAATTGGTATAATCTTGAAATAAATAAGGAAGTAATATTCTTAATTAAAATCATTCCAAAAAACAAACAAACTGAAACTCCAGGCACAGTTAGCTTCACCAGAAAAATTTACCAGAGTTAAGGAAGAAATGATGCCAAACTTACACATTCTTCCAGATAGATGAAAAAAAAGCAATTCTCTGCCTTTTTGAGGTCAATTTGTTTTTTGTTTGTTTGTTTTTTACATCATCATAATATTGATTTAAAAACACATGACACAGGCCTTACAATAAAGGAAAATTTCAGACCTTAAATATGATCTTAAAATCCTAAAGAAAATATTAGCAAGGAAGTGTCAGCAAAATATATATTATGACCTGGTTGTTTTTAGTCTCGAACATAAGCCTGGAAATATTTTAAAATCAATATAATTGGCCACCTTAATAGAAAAATTAGAGAATTATATCAATAGATGCAGATCAATTAGTTGAAAACATTAAATATCCATTGATAATTAAAAGCAAAGAATATTTTTATTCTGATACAAGATAGCTACAACAAATGAAAAAGAGAAAGCATTGTGCTTGATGGTGGAAAGTCTAAAGCTTTTTCTTTGAGATCAAAAATAAGAAAAGGATGGCCACGGTATCTACTTTTATTCAATGTGTGTCTGAGGTCCTAGCTAGTCCATTAAAAGAAGGAAAACAAACAAATTTATAAGTAGTGAGGGCATAAAATAAAAGTGTTATACTACTGTTGACATTGTAGACTACTGTTATATATGTAAACTAACCAAGAGCATCTATGGATAATTATTAGAATAAAGCAGCAATATAAGCAAGTTTGCTGGATGTAAGATCAACTTACTCCATCCTAGTCCCTACCCACCCCCCCCAAAATCCTATTTAGATGGAGGAATATACCATATTAATTTATCAGAAGTCTCAATATCATAATGTCATTTTATCCAAATTCTACCAGATTTACCCAATCAAAACTCAAATGTGGTAGTTTGTTGATTTGCCAAGCTGATTCTGAAAATCATATGGAAATGCATATGGCAAAGAATATCCAAGATAATCTTGAAGAAGAACAACAGAATGGGGAAACTTGCCCCTACTTGATATTAAAACTTATTGTAAAGTTACTATAATTAAGATAGTGTGATATTTGCACAGAAACAGGCAACTAGACCAATGGAACAAAATAATGACTCAGAGGGATAACCACATATATACAGGCATTTAACTTATGAAAAACATGGCCCCAGAGAGCAGACAGAAAGAAACTGTGTTTTTAATAAATGGTGCTGGGAATAATTGGTATTCATGTAGATATCCATATCCACAGCTTGTACAGAAATTCTAGTGGATTGTAGATCTGAATGTTAAGGAGAAAAATAAAAGCTGTAGTAAGGTAACAGAATTTTTAAAGACTTCTGTACAGAAAAATATTTCTTAAACAGGACTTAAAAATCTTTAAGAAAGTAAATATTGATAAATTTTGATGACATTAAAATATTTCTGCTAAAGAAACAACATTAATTCAGTAAAAAGGCAAGTACGTACTGAAAGACTATATTTGTAACTCACATAATTGACAAATATTGCATCCACAATATGTAAGTAAATCTTCCAAATCATTAAGAAAAAAAAGGTAACCCAATAAAAATATGCAGAAGACAACTGAACAGCATTTCACAAATAAGGATATACAAATAATCAATAAACATATGAAAAGATACTTTAAAGATATTGGAAAATAAACATTAAAACCACAAGAAGATAACCCTATTTCCCCAACAGAAGGCCAGAAATAAAACTGCCCCAAAATTTGATAATACCAGTGGTTGGAAAGAATGTGGGACAAAAATTACTCTCATTAATTTCTGTAGGGAGTGTAAATTATTTTTTTAAAAACTAGGAAAAATTAGTATGATTTATTTATATTACAATTATATTACTATTATTAGTATTGTATTAATATTATTAGTATTACTATTTGAAGATATACATTCTTTATGATGCTATAATTTCACCCTTAGGTATAATCCAAAAGCAATTCACATATGTGTGCACGAAAGGCATTTTAAAGAATGTCCTTAGGGGCATTATTGTGATATCAGTATATCAGTTCTAGAAACAACCCACCAATGGTAGAATGAATGTACACAATTGTGTTGAATGTATCAGATGGGGCAACACACAGCTGAAAAAGAATGAACTGCGGCTAAATATGTCAACACAACTAATCCCACAATACAATCTAGAGTGAAAGAAATAAAAAGAATATGTGATTCAGTGGTAACATAATACAGAAAGATGAGTGATGCCCAAACAAGAGAATGGTTACCTAGAAGTGGGAGAGGGTTAATGTCTGGGAGGAAAAAAGGAGACTTTTGGGGTGTAATGTTCTAGCCTGACCTGTGTTATGGCTATTTAGGTGCTCACTTGGTGATAGATGAACTGAACTTTCCATGTTTTAATATATGCTTTTCTAAATTTGTGTTCCGTGTCATAAATCAGTTTGAAATGAAAAAAGACAAGCACGGTGAAAATCAAAAATGACTTAGAACTAAATGTCAAATGAGCACACTTATATCAAACTTTGTATTTAGAGATAAATGTCTACATTTACAAGAAGTTATTAAAAATTAAAGGAAACTCGAAGAAAAAAAGGTTAATACTAATGAAGGAATTAATAAAATTAAAACTAAGCAGTTTAAAGAATAATTAACAAAACAAAAAAATGTTTGAAAGGTTTGGAAAACAAGATGAAAAACTGGATTAAGATAGAAAAATGCAGTGAGTGGACTGACAGGATGAAGGTGACTAGAGAGAAATGACCACATTAGGAAAGAAAAGAGAATTACTACGGAGGATTAGTACATTTATACTTACAATTCTGTCAGTTTTTGTTTAAAAATTATGGATTGGAAAGATATAGACAAATTCATGAGAAAAAAGTTTTCCTCTTTGGAAGGATAGAGTAGTGTAGTATAGAACTGGGGAGCAAAATTAAAAAGATTTAAATAGTATTTGTAATTAATTACATATTTTATTTAAAATATTTGAGACCATGTACCTTTTTTGTTAATTTGGAGGGCTGGGTACACACAGGTTAGTTATAATATTATTTATAACTTTCAGTATTTTTTTAAAAATCTAAATTTGAATTGATTCTTAAATAAATCTTTAATGAACCACAGAATTATTCCATTTTTAAACAATTCACGTAAGTCAAAAATGGTGAATTCTCCATTGTTTGATCAGGGAATTGATTATATTTACCAGTGCTTCCTAGAGTTGCAGATAGAGCCTGTAATACATTAAGGACATTTCACTTTACAGGCAGAAAGTATTGATTGTATTGAGTGAGCATGACAACCATTCCTGCCATATAGGTCTAATGCATGCCCTCATTAGCTTACCTGCTTTACTGTAATGGTTTCCAAATTCTGCTCCTTACAACCCATGTCTATTTTAAAAGACTCATCCCAATCTGCCACATCTTAGCTTGAGATATTTTAACACCTGCTTATATTTCTACCATAGCCCCCAAATCGATAGCATAATATTGTAGGACCTTCATGCACTCTATTCTATATTCCTCATTTTATGCACTTCACCTCATAAGAAGCATTGTAACTGACTTATTGAGAGCTTTCAATTGAGCGTATTTTTTCATATATTAAGATAATCACATTGTTTTCTCTTTTTTTCTGATATGGTAATGAATTACCTAAATTTTTAATATTTTAAACCAAACCATACAGACTACACATTACTCTGGTCAGAGAACTGCTTTGAATAACACCAGTCCTTTGAAATTTGTTCAAACTTTCTCTCTGCCCTACATATAGTCATTTTTTTGGTCCCAGTTTCATGTAAACTTGAAAAACATATGTACTCCTCATTTGCTGAGTATAAGGTTCTATTAATGTGTCAAGTAGATCAGTTTTTAGTTGTGCATATCAAATTTTTTATCTTCTTCCTCTGCAGTTTACTGAGACACATGTGTTAAATCCCTCACCATGATTATGGATTTTTTTTCTTCTTTAGTTCTGTCAAATTTCATTTTACATATTTGAAGAATACATATTTTCGGTTCATACGTATTTAAAAATTTTACGTCTTCCTGTTTGATTGACTTTTATCATTATAAAATGTTCCTTTTTTATCTCTGGTTTTCCCTAAAGCCTTCTTTGTTCAATATAGCTCAATCAACTTCCTTTTGATTAATGTCTACACTGTATATTTCTTGCCATTTTTTTTTACTCTCAACTCTTCTGTCTTATTATTAATGTGGTGCCTGGAAATAGACTAAGACATAGTTGCATCCAGACTTATTGGGGAGTACACTCAAAATGTATACTGATAAAGAAGGGATTAAGTCAAGACTGATAAGAAGGAGAAGCAGACTACAGTGTGGTTGCAACCGAGGTCTCCGACAATCCTGCAAGGAGCTTCGTGGCTGGAATGACTCTTTGGAGTCGCCCAGGTTAAGGTGGCCAAGGGCCATCCCTGGGAAGGAGGTGGCATAACCTTGGGCGAGGCAGTTCCCTGCATTCAAGGGTAAGTCCTGGTGCAGGATGCAGCTGTGGGTCTGTCTTCCCAGCAGTTGCAAATGGCTGTGAAGGCCTGAAAAGGGAACATGGGTAGAGCAAAATAGTATCCACTGAAATCATTTAAGGGCCATCCTTTCCAAGGAATCTATTATTGGATTTTACCCTTTTTATTCAACCTTAAATACGTGTCTTTCAATTGGAGTAATTTCATTCATAGTTAACATAATTACTGTTACATATAGGTTTAAGCTTGTAATTAACTTTGGTTAGGGAACAGAAGAAATTCAGTTCACCTATCCTATATTCTTTCTTCCTTCCTTCCTTTCTGCCTTCATTTTAAGAAATATGTTCTATGTGAGGTGATGAATGTGTTGACTAAACTTACTGTGGTAATCATTTCCTAATACATACGTGTATCAAATTGCTATATTATATACCTTAAAGTTACACAATGTTATATGTCAATTATATCTCAGTACAGCTTGAAGAAAAATACGTCTGTGCTTTTTCCGTCTATTTGTTTTTAGCTATACATTTGTTTAGTATTCTCTTGGGTGGTTACCATAGAGATGTAAATGAATATTTTTATCACTTTGGAAATGGTACAGGAGCCTTGAAAGACTCTGGGGACATTTATTCTTCTCCAACCTACAGAGCCACCACTAATGTGTACAAATTGTGTGTGATACTGTTTGCAAGGTCCTTGTGTATATAGACAATTTGATTTAAATTCAATAAATAAAAAATTATGGGATCATGTGAGGTTTAGTTATTTATTAACTAGTATTTAGAATGAGAAGATGTGAGGGGTTTATGTGTTTGTCTATTGTTCTCATCGTATATAAAGATTTGTCATGGTGTCTAGACATCATCACTTTCTGTTCAGGTCTAGAAACCATCTCTTCAGTTACTTTAGTATCAAATTTCATGTCTCTTGCTGCAAGAAAAAGAAAGCAAGACTGTTATTATTTACTATCCTATGACTTTTCAAAATACGTTTATTTTGAAACAATACAGATTTTCTTGTCTGTGCAGTTTTCTAATTTCATTTATTTAATGCAAGTTGCATAATTACTTATGATGCTGAGTCATCCATTGTGCTGCTTGTGTGAACTCTGGCTTCCAATTCAAATATTGTTACTGAACTTTGTTAATGATGACCAAAAATGTAATTCTTACCCAGAGTGTGCAGGAAAATGTACAATATACCTCTTTTTCTGGTCATGTTCCATTAACTATTCAGAATTCTATAGTCTAAATGTAGAACACCACATCTTCCAACAGTGTCTTCTCTTGAACTCTTTAGGCCGTATCTCTCAATTCCTAGAATGTGAACTTTTTCTCTGTTGACCTTAACCTTGCCTTCCACACACCTGCCCCCAGCAAGAAGAATAGGCGAGGAGACTGTAGGCAGAGCAAACAGGGCTGTTCTTTTTCACATCGCTCATCCAGCATGGCTAAAACTGGCCATTGACATGTGGCTCTAGGTCTATCACCCTTAGAATGTGAAGAGCAAATAGTTCTGGAGAAAGGAGACATTCTCTTATTCTATAAAGCATGCCAATGCATATCAATTTTCTTAACTCAGCAAGTCCTAAGCATGGAGAATCATGAAAATATTCACATTATTTTGACACTCTTTTCTCCTTATGTAAGTCAAATTACTCATGTTAGATCTTTTACCACATTGCATATGTGTTTTCTGTATTATATGTCATTTTATACCATTTTCTTCCCCTTGTTTGGGTCCTGATTTTTTTAACCTATTTTTAGCTGAAAAATGTTCTTTTCATCTGTGTCTAATATTTTGTTAAACTCATTATTTAAGTTTTTAGTTTCAGTCATTTTTTATTTACTTCTATAATATTCATTTGCTTTTAAAAAATTATTTCCAATTCTTTTTTGAATTTTGGAATATTGTAATTTAATTATTTAAAAATACAAATTATAGTTATTATAAAGTCTGTGTCTGCTAACTGCAGTATCTGGATATTATGTAGATCTATTTCTTTTTAAAAAATTTTTCTTAGTACTCTGACATTTGATTCCCTTCTTCTGTAAAAGCTTTTTTATAATTGAGTGTCAGATATCATATATAAAAAATTATAAAAATTACTGGAAACTTTGGATAGTGCTTTGTTCTTCCACAGTGAAATTACTGCGTATTTGTTTAGTTTAGTTTAGTTTAGTTTTTTGTTTTTTGGGCAACTCGTTTAAGACTCATTGACTTTATCCTATCACAGGTTGAAATTATTTGAAGTTAGATTTAAGTCCTTGAGAGACTGGTCAATTATTGGTTTACTTTGTCGCCTAAAGTATGTCTCTTTGGGGTTATAAGCCAAAGCCTGACTTTTTAAAAATCAGGTCATCTGTTCCTTGTAAGTCTCTGGCCTTCAATTTCTCACCCTGCCCCCAAATTTTGTGAGGCTGGAGAAGATACTGTCGACTTCCTCGTCAAAATTGTCAGCTTCCTCATGAGATTCTATGGGATTCCATTGATTTGTGAGTTGAATGGTTTGAAACAAGTAATTCAGCCATTAGTACATCGTAACTGTCAGACTGCTCTGAATTTGATGCAAATAATTTCTATATTTTTCTAATTCAACCTGAAATAATATTATCAACTAAATCAATAATATTCAGCAATACATATAATAAACACCATGGGAACACATTATTTACCAAATATGAAACTGTGCAATGTGACACAAAATGATGGAAATGACAGAGCCTGTCAAAAATCTTCAGCAACATATTGAGAAGGTTTAAAATTAGCATTTAGATTTAAGTAAATGTTAGTAAAGGATAAAAGCAAATATTCAAGTTTGAACTACCTTCACATTCACCCAAGATGTATGGAATGACTCTTCAAATCCATTGTAGACACTTTTTAATAATATTCATAAAAATTTGTGATGCAGAATTTTTTTTTTTTTTTTACTTTACAACAAGAGGATTAAGACTCAGAGATATAAAGTTTCTTACTTAGTATCACACAGCTTGAAGGTGTCGGAGCAAGGATTTCAACCCGTATTGTATATGTGCAGTGTGTGCTCCTGAAACCCTAGTGTTCTTTCCATTCACTACGCTGCTTCATTGGGGCACATACATTCAGAACAAGTGCATATTTAATCTCTATTTGGGTTTGAATGAAGTAATATATTTGTCACGTGGCACTATTTAGGACAGAATATAAGTAAACATGCAGAACAAATCTTTATTTTCCTCAAGTAGGCAAAATCTTTCAGTATAAATTAAAAGATTAGCTTAGGTTCTCCCACTGCTCTTAGGTCATAATGAATTTCTTCTTCTACTTCTATATTTTCATATAGGTCATGTATTAAGTGATTTCTTTCCTGTGTTGCCTCTGACTCAGTGAGCATCATGTGGCTTTTGAGTCAACTCAAACTTATGTTTAAAATCAATTTCTTTTGTTCACAGTTATCAAGTCAGAAAAAGGCTTTTTCTCTGACTTTAGGCAGAGAGACACTAGATTTTCAAAACAGAATCTAAATTTATCCTGAAGAATTTGTATAAATTGAAATCGCTTAAAAGTCTCAGTAATTTTGCAAATCAGGCAGGAAGGCATCCAAAGTCTATTACAAATGCTTGTGTATGTCTATCTAGCGAAAGTGGCAGGTGCAAAGGATCAGATTGTGAATCTATGGATTTAAATTTAGAATCTATTTTTTTAAACCATGCCTTGAAAAGAGAGGAATTCACAAGGGCTGTTATAACAATAGCTATTTGTTCTCACTATTAAGTTGTGTTTTTGGCTAGATTTTTCTCTCAACACTTAATTTTAATTCTATGGAATTAAATTGTTTTACAGATCGGAAACATACCAATTTCTTATATATTTGCACAATGCTATTCCTTACTCTTTACTTTAGCATAGTCATTTGGCAGAAATTTATAGATATTTTATTTAATTTTAATATTTTAGTTTTTTTAAAAACCCTCTTGTTTTCAGTTCAACCCAAATGATATGTAAATAAAAAGAGAAATAAAGTTAGAAATATGGATTAGATGCAGAGTCCAGAGGGCACTGAGTACTGGCTAAGGAATTCAGACATTCTTAAATAAGCAATGGTGAGTCCATGAACATAACTAAATACTGGAAGAAGATAATCCAAAATGTGCTTTATAAATAACAATCTGTCTATCACGCATTCAGCCCACTGGGATGGGCCTATTAGGCACATGACCATGCCAGTAAGAAGAACTTTTAAGATTCTGCAGGTAATAATTTGTAAGTACCTGTATTAAGGAAGTGATTATAGTAAGAATATTAAGCAGATACTTTTAAGGTATCAGAGAACCAGAATTGACAGGATCAGGACATAATGCAATGAACTGTGAATGAAGTGGGAGATTGATCATGAGACCATTTTATTTTTTTAATATCTAGGTGAGTAAGAGGATGGTAATAACATTTACAAATATAAAAATGCATATATTTTCTAATTTAGACTTTGGACCTAGAAAACAATTAAGAAATGATGTGCAGATTTTGTTCATCTGAATATAGGATGGAAGTTTTAGGGCGAGGTCAGAGCTAGAGTTTTAGATCCAAGTGTTATTTACTAAATTTGGTTGACACCCATGAGCTTTAATGATCTTTCCAAATAAAAACTACTAACAGTAAGTCAATGTTTCCTAATATTTCCCCATCAGTATAGTAATTATTAATAAACATGACCCAGAGAGAACTTTCTGGAGGTCATCTTAAGGAAATATAAACTAGAATATTTTATTATGTGAAAAATGGTATGTGAGGGATTGTATTAAAAGAACTATAAAACCTTATTCTTTTCAACCTATGGGAATCTAAGCTTTTATGAAAGGCAGCTTCATGTATTACACTGTACATCACTGTCCTCTCACAGATACAGTTACCATCACCACCATCGCTTTAGTCATGTCGGTCATAGATTCAGGCAGATCCTTATTAGACTATTCTTGACCAGATAAGTGTTTTTTAACTCTGTGATTCAGCATCATCCACTTGAACTGGGGTTCCTCTGCTAGTTCAATCATGCCTACCCCAGCCCATTGACTTTGCAAGTTCTTAAACAAAATTCTCTTTGTCTCCTGGTATTCTGGTTTTTATGGGGGGGGGGGGGTTTGAAACTTATACCCTCTAAGTACATTGCATTTCTATTTATTTTTCTTCTTTATCTCTTTGCTATCTTTAAAGCTATGAGAGGAATAGCTTTTATCTAAATTACTCTTTTGTCAGTAATTCTACAAATATTATCAAAACATCGTATATTATAAAAATATTCTTGATCTTATCCAGCCAGCGAGATGGTGGAATAGGAAGTCTCAGAGCTTGTTTCCACACAGAGACACCAAATTAACAACAATATATGGTCAAAAACCCTTTATGAGAAGTCCAGAACCAGTTAGTAAGTTGCAGCACACCAAAGTAAGCTTAAAGCCAAGAACAGCCATGTTGAAACTGGCATTAAAATTTTTCTTTTCACCCACATCAGCCCCTCTTCCAGGCTGGCACAGTTCATGATTGGGAGTAAAAGCCAAACTAGCAGCTTCCCTCTTGGGAGGGAAAAGAAGAGTGAAAAGTATGTCCAGTGTTCTGGCCTTTGGGGATGCTGCCTGAGTGCTTAACTTCTGTCTTACCTGATTTGGATTGCTGATTTGGGTACCTGCATTCCTTGGATGGCTGGGGAGCACAGAGAACAAAAGAGAGCTCAGTGGCTTGTTGGCAGCACCAGAGAATCTGCAGTACCACAGGCAGACATCAGCGGGAGCAAGAAACTACAGTTGTCCCTTGAACAACTTGGGTTTGAGCAGTGCAAGTCCACTTACATGTGGATTTTTTCAACAAACACATACAGTACTGTGATTGGTTGAATTCATGGCTACAGAACTTCACATACAGAGGGCAGACTATAGGGCATGAGCATCCACAAATGTTGGTATCCTCGGCTGATCCTGGAACCAATACTCTGTGGATACCAAGAAATGACAGATGGCTGTACAGGCTTCTGAAAAAGAAACTGGCAAACCTCTCCAATTGTGGAATTACATGTATACGCCCAGAAAAGACACTTTCCCATAAAAAGGTTTGATTGGTGATCTATAGATGGACTGATTGGTGAAGGTCTTCCCCTGTATAGAGATAATCCTTCAAGACTGGGAGAAGACAGAGAGCTTATTTAAAAAATTATGGCCCCAAACTTCTTAAATCTGAGGAAGGGATTCAAATTCAAGAAACTCAAAGCATTCCACTTATGATGAATTCAGAAATATCCACACTGAGACACATTATCATGAAACTGTCAAAAATCAAAGACAAAAAGAGAATCTTGGAAACGTCAAGCGAAAAAACACTTGTCATATACAAGGGAGCTCCCATAAGATTATCAGTTGATTTCTCAGAAGAAACATTATACACAAGAAGGAATAATATAGAAGAGATGGATACATTTGTAGAAACATACATCCTATCAGGACTAAACCATGAAGAAGTTAAAAAAAAAAAAAAAACTCTGAACAGACCTATAACTAATAAGGAGATTGAATCAATAAAAAAAAAATTCTTCTAACAAAGAAAAGCCAAGGAACAGATGGCTGCATTGGAGAATGCTACCAAACATTTAATAAAGAATGACACCAATCCTTCTCAATCTCTTCCAAAGTTTTGAAGAGGAGAGAATATTTCCAAAGTATTCCAGAAAGCCAGGATTATTCTGATACAAAAATAAGACAACACTACTACAAGTAATGAAAACTACAGACTAATATCTGTAATGATATTAATGCAAAAATCGTCAACAAAATATAGGCAAACTGAATTCAACAACACATAGCAAGGATATCGTTATAACCAAGTGAGATATATTCCTGGAATACAAGATGGTTCAACATATGAAAATCAGTCAATACAATACACCACTTTAACATTATGAAGGACGAAAACCACATGATCATTTCAATTGATGCAGAAAAAGCATTTGGCAAAATTCAAGACACTCTTATGATAAAAACACTGAATAAACTAGGACTAGAAGAAAATTACCTCAATATAATAAAGTCCAAATAAAAAATAAAGTTTTATGTAATAAAATTATAATAAAATAATATATGAGAAGTCCAGAGCTAATATCATACTCAATGGTGAAAAGCTGTGAGATATTTTTCGAAGATCAGTAACAAGGCAAGGATACCTACACACATCACTTGTATTCAACACAGTACTGGAAGTCCTAGCCAGAACAGTCAGATCAGAAAAAGAAACAAACAAAAAATTCCAAAACAGAAAAAAATTAGGTAAAATCATCTCTGTTCACAGATGTCATTGTCTTATATGTAAAAAACAAACAAACAAAAAAACAAAAAACCTAACGATTCCACAAAAGAACTGTTAGAACTTGTAAGCATATTCAGCAACGCACAAAAATTAGTTGTGAATCTGTCATTAACAAAACTACCTCAAAAAGACATCAAGAAAACGATTCCACTTGCAATATCACCAAAAAAGAATAAAATGCTGAGGAATAAACTTAATAAAGGGGGCAAAAGACTTGTACACTGAAAACCATAAAACATTGCTGGAAGAACTAAAACAAATGAATAAATAAATGGAAAGACATCTTGCGTTCATGGATTGGAAGACTTAATATTGTTAAAATGTCCATATTACCCAAAGTGGTCTACATATTTAGTGCATTCTCCACCAAAATCCCAATGGTATTTTTTTGCAAAAATATAAAATACCATCTTAGAATTCATGTGGAATCTCAAAGGATGCTGAATAGTCAAAACAATCTTGAGATAGAAAAACAAAGCTGAAGATCTCACACTCCCTGATATCAAAACATATTGCAAAGCTGCAGTAATAAAAAGAGTACTAACATAAAGACAGACATGTTGACTGAAAGAAGAGAATAGATAGCTCAGAGATAAACCCTTATGTATACAGTTAAATGATGAGAAGAGTGCCAAGGCTACATGATGGAGAAAAGGTAGTCTCTTCAACAAAGGGTGTTGGAAAACTGGATGTCCACATGCAAAAGAATGAAGTTGGATCCTTACCTTACACCATATACAAAAAAGAACTCAAAATGGATTAAATGTAATACCTAAATGAAAGACGCAAAACTATAAAACTCCTAGAAGAAAATATAGTGGAAAAGCCTCATGACTTTGGATTTGGTAATGATTTCTTGGATATGACACCAAAAGTACAGGCAACAAAAGCAAAAATAGACAAATGATACAACACCAAACTTAAAAATTTCTGCACACAAAGAAAGAAATCAAGAGTGAAAAGTTAACCTACAGAATGGGAGAAAATATTTCCAAACCATATATCTGATAAGGAGTTAATATCCAGAATATATAAAGAACTCCTGCAAGTCAACAACAGCAATAACAAAATCCGATTAAAATATAGACAAAGGACTTGAATAGACATTTCTCCAAAGATGATATATAGATGGCCAACAAACATATGAAAAGATGCTCAACATCACTAATCATCAGGAATATGTAAATCTAAACAATGATATATCATCTCATATTCATTAGGATACTCAATTTCAAATAAACAGAAAATCACAAGTGTTGGCTAGAATATAAGGAAATGGGAATCCTCTGCACTGTTGGTGGGAATATAAAATGTACAGTGACTATGGAAAACATTATGGAGGTTCCTCAAAAAATTAAAAATACCATGTAATCCAGCAATCCCACTTATGGATCTGTATCCAAAAATGTTGAAAACAGGATCTGGAAAAGATATTTGCACACCATGTTATTGCAGCAGTATTCCCAAGAGTCAAGAGATGGAAGCAACCTAAATGACCATTGATGGATGAATGGATAAAGAAAATGTGGTATATACATGCAGTGGAATATTATTCAACCTTAAAAAGGAAATCAATTCTGTCATATGCTACAACATGGCTAAACCTTTAGGACATTTGCTAAGTGAAATAAGACACTCACAAAAAGACAAATTCTGCATGATTCCACCTATAAAATGTACCTATAATATTCAAACTCTTGAAAACTGAAAGTAGAATGGTAGTTACCAAGGCTGTGGGGAGGAAAAAAAAGGAAGTTGTTGTTCTAAGGGCATAGAGTTCCAGTTTTGCAGGGTATAAAATTTATAGAAATTTGTTTCACAGCAATGTGCATATAGTTAATATTACTGTTCTGTACACTTAAAAACTGTTAGCCTGGTACATTTTGTGTTATGTGGTTTTGGTCACAATAAAAAATTACTTTCCATAGATATGCTTTATCACCATAATAATGTATCAGATAGCTAAAAAAAAACCTTATCTGTATTTACTCTTCTGTTTATTATATTACTGTCTGATTTCCATGGTAGCCTAATCTTCACATTTACAAATTGTCTTATTATATATTTTGTCTATAATTTTAATATTATTTGAAACTCATTTTCAGAGAGCATTTATTTTTAAAAAAGGGTAAAATAAGTGAGCTTCACCAGGATTCTACTTATCCTTTAATAACTCACAAAAATTCCTCAATAATACTCATTATTTATTTATGTTTGCCATTTTTGTCTACCAATATGAGCTTTTGATACTAATAAATCAAACATTTTGGATGATGAATTTCAATTTTCTTCTGATTCTGAATACTAATAGATAGTTATTTAGGATATTAAATGTTTTGTTTCACAGATGTTTTGAACTATCTGCTTTCTACATTCAGCAATCATTAACTACTCAGATACTTCATTTTAATTTCATTTAATTTCATTCTAAAATGTAATGAACATATATATAAACAGCTTGCTTGAAGATATATGTGTTTTATATATATATATGTTTATATCTTGCATACATATGTTTTTCTTGTGACAACTGAAGTAGTTTTTTAATTTATTTAGGTTTCATCTAATATAATTTAGATAAAAAGAAATTTTAAATGAATACTCTTCTCTCTTCTTTTTTCAAGTACTTTCCTGTTTTGTAAATTAACCTATACTTACTATAAATTGTCCCAATATAGCATTGCTCATCTTAAGTTCTTATCTCCATGCCATTTCTTATACAAGGCATTCTTCTTGGAATTATCTTTACTTCCCTTTTCAACAAGTTTCTTCCAAAGCTTTTAAAATAGTTCTAACCAACATCCCCTGTAAAATCCTCCTTGGTGGCTAATCACCACGTTGATTTAGTTGGTTCTTGTTTGCTTTCATAGCACAATTCATCACACAAAGAAGGTAACCAAAAATGCTTTTAGAATTTCAATTAATGATTTTGATTTACATGAATAAATTTGCCAGTTTTATATATTTTGAAAGTTCTATACATGGTTACGTCTTACATGAAGAGTAAAAGAATTTTGTCACTAATTACAAGTGGGATTTACCAGAAGTTTCTTATGTAGGGATGATTAAATCAGATGATTATATATATTAATTATTATCAATAACCTTCAGTTTCATTTATTACATATGACTTGAGGGTCTGTTATGATTCTGAAAAGTCTGTGTAGGGATTAAAAGTCTATGTTCTTATCTGGATGCTTTGGAGTCAAATCAGTCTTAATCTGGCTTTGGAGTCAAATTGGCCTTGATGTGATTTGGGGGAAATTACTTAAACTTTTGTGGCTCAAGATTTGTAATAGAAGGATTACTGTTAAGGGACATTTTTTTATGAAAGATTACTTTTCTTTAATGTCCTCTAGTCTCTGAGTTCTTACAACTCAAAGATTATGTCTTAAAATTTCAATCTGTGTCCCAGTGCAGTATCTGACACCTAGCAAGCACTTACCATGTGAGATGAACAGATGGGTAATGAAATTATTAATGCTAGTGAGGAGGAAGAATATAATTCTTGGGGCTGATACTATCAAGGAAGAATTCCCAGAAGAGATGAAAATTGATCTTTACAGTGAAGGGCATGTGGGACAGAAAAAAAGGAAAGAATATCCGAGTTGTGCATCTAGGCCAAAAGTATATTTTCATGGTAATCACGTGAAAACATTTTCCAAATGTCAAAGCCCATAAAATATTTATTAATAAAGGTGTTTGCAACAAATTTTCCTAAACATCTCAAATCTATGCTGTATTTATGTTTGCCTAGTCTAACGAATAGAAGTACTTTACATTTCTGATCAGCTTGCCTGCAACGCTGGAATTTGAAATAGTTGAAATTTAATTGCTTAAAAAATACTCTCTGCTTCTTCTCTTGCCCCTTTATTTTTCTCTCCCTTTTCCAGTCAGTTTGAAGGGGGGGGGAAAGAAAGACACCCCGTAAATCCGTTTGATAGGTTCTTGTGCCCTCTTGTGGCAAATCCATTTTGCAGCATAAATGCTGCCCAATAAGGCAGGAGTCATCAAATTGCTGACCAGCCCCTCCTGCCTCCCACAGGAAACGCTCTTGTAGGCTCCACACAGAGAGTAGGCACTAACACATGGGAAACAATGGCCGCATCGTAAGTAATTTGGTGAAACTGAGAAGAGTTCAGTTGTATCTGTACTTTTAAAAAAGCATTTTGTTTTCAGAAGCAGTATGACCTTGGGCTAGCCACTCAGTTGCACTGAGGTTCATTGCCCTCATTTTTAAAATGGAGATATTTCTATGTCGAAACAATTTCACAGGAATGCAGAATAAATTAATGTATATTAAAGTGTTTCATTCTCTAAGTGAGCAAAATAAAAGGGTTTATATCATTATTACATTTTTATGGCATATAGTTCAAATAAGATGTATTTAAATAAATTTATTCAGTAGGATAACTTTTTATTTTGACTAAAAATCTTGATGACTAGGTCTGGCCTGGTATGAAAAATATTAAATTCAGGAAAATAAACAACTGTATTCTGTATAAAATTATCTACCTAATTACTCACTATATATATATATATATATATATATATATATATATATCTCCCCCAAATACAAAAATATTTTTAATTCAGAGAGGACAGAGTCATTTGCAAAAAAATCAAGTCAATTATTAGACATGTATCTATTCATTCATTCATCAGATAGTTAAAAATAATCTACATTATGCCAGTATTAGCTTAAGACTAGGAAAAATATGGTGAGTTCCCACATGGAGCTAATGTTCTAGGAAATAAACACAAACTAAATAATCATATCATAAATGTAAAAATAGAACTGTGATGATACCAGAAAATGAAATATGCAGGTATGAGGATGTTTAATTGGGGAAATTATATTACCTAGGAAAATAATGCCTGGGCTGAAATCTAAAGGAATAACAAGCATTATAGGGGCAGAGGATGAAGGGTGGGTTTGGGAGAAAGAAATATTACAAGCAAAAGCAGTGTCTGGAAGACAGAAAGACACTGAAAAAAATGAAAAATGTCAGAAAGCAAGAGAAAATACGGTTTTTGAAAAGGCAGGAAAACTGAGTAGGCATCATGAACATTGTGGCCCTATGAATGACATTCATTCTTTACTTTCAGAGTTGCCCATTTTAAAACTGCAGTTGTACAGTTTTTTTTTTTCCAGGAATTTTGTAACTTAAAAACAACTTTAAAAAGCAGATGGAAAACAGAGGTCACTCCAAACCTGGCACTCCGCTCCAGCACGCATACATACAAAGGTACACGCTGACAAACACACAGAAAGTTTAAAAGGAAGTTAACTGTAAAATTCCTTTGGTATTTAATGAATGATAAAATTTATTAATTGATAAACAGATAAATTTATGATACTGGTTGCATGCTCTATAACATATGTTTATCAATATCTATATGCATATGAATTTTGTATGCTTCTTCTTTTGGCTCCTTCTTTGGCCTAATTCTTCTTTTGGCTCCTTCTTTTGCCTAATTCTTTTGTGTAGGCAACTTTTGACGTGGCTCCCAGTGAGTCTTAATTCTTAGTGGTCCTGCCCTTGATTATTTCCCTCCCCTTGTGGTTGAGTTGGATCTAGTTAGTGGGATGCTTTTAACAAATAGAATTCAGCAGAAATGACAGAATGACTCTGTGGCTAGGCTTCCAAAGACAGTGATTTCATCTTGCAGCATTCTCTACTGGCTCTTCTCACACAATGGCTCTGACGGAGAGGGTAACTGAGGGCAGGGGACTGAGGGCAGATTCTGGCCAATGGCCAGTGGTAACGGAGGCCCTCAGGCTCACAGCCCTAAAGGAATTGAATCCTGGCCACCACCGCTGAGGGAGCTTGGACGCAGGTTCTGCGTGAGCTGATCCTGCACCCCTGGAAAGATGACTTTGTCCCCAGTCAGCATCTTGATTGAAGCCTTGTGAGTGAGGTGACCATCCATCCTGGTCTGCCGGGGAACAAGAGACTTCCTGGGATGCGGAACTTTCAGTTTTAAGACCAGGAAGGTCCTGGGCAAACTGGGATGAGTTGGTCACCCTGCATGTAAGAGACTCTGAGCCAGACGATCCACAGAAGTTGAGATAATAAATGTAACTTGTTTTAAGGCAGTAAATTTGGGGGGTAATTTGTCATGCAGCAGTGGAAAACTAATACACTTATATTCAGGATTCAATTCGGGTATCAATTCTCAAAGAAAATCTCTGAGTCTCGGGTGTGTACCTAGAGACCCCTCCTCAAATCTTCTACAGTATTCTGTACTTTTCCCTATGAGAGCATCTGAAATGCTGTCTTGTCTTGGTCCACTTGGTTTTTCTTTCAGTTCTGCTAGACTACAGACACTCTGTTAGTATGGCCCATGTTAACTTTCCAAGGAAACCTTAGTAATGTTACAGAATAGATATCACAAGCTGAAACAGTGTTGTGTATGTCCCCTGGCTGGCTCTTCAGTATACTGGAAAAGATGTCATTACTTGAGGAGACAATACTTCATGAGTTTAAAAAATACTTTATTTAGTTCAATTAAATTTTCATCTTCTGTGAGCAGCATTAGATTTCTTGTATATTTTTCATATTATAAAAAAACGTTTTTTAAACTTACTCCTTTTTTTTGTAAAGCCAAAGCTATTTTCACAAATCTAACCCCCTCACTATATGATTAAAGATATGATTAAGAAGTAAAAGGATTTTGATTTTGTGGCCAAGATACTTTAGAATAAATTGAAGTCTGTTGAAGTAATAAGAAACATAATAGTTCTGATTACATTCACATAGAAATAACTTAAAACTCAGTTTTTATTTCACTAAGAAGCATGGATAGCAGTCCTTGTATAACGATGATTAAGTGATGGAAACAGAAATGACAAAATGGTAAAACTTTGTAAAAAATCGACTTTGTCTACCATTAGTGAATAGACTTGCCAGACATCAGGAAAAAAAGAGTTTGTAACAGACAATATTAAATCTTATTAATTTAATTAACTAAAACACAGAGCTATATGATTATCATTCAGTTCAGTCTCCGTGGGCCACTTTTCTTTTGTTTATTCTATGGCTGTAGTTTGAGCTCCAGGCAATTGCCCTTTAAATATGAGCACTAGGTATGTCTTAGCACAAGACTGAAGAGCATGGCTACAAAATGCACTAGTGCAATATTTCTGCAAACCAAAACTGCATCTTAATTTTTTGATCCTTCTAAAGATGTTTTTATAATATAATATGGGTCAATTATTACAGTCCTTCTAAATGTAGTCTAATGATTTCTTATTTTTAAAGTGCACTTTCTCCAATTCCGAAGCAAACATGTATCAACCAAGTTTGCTAATATAGGACTCTACCCACCCACAAATGTCACCCCCACTGTGATTGTCAGGCTTTACTTGTTCATTGGGAGCTATCTTCTGCTCTTTCTGGAGTGAACAGGTAAAAGAGAAAAGATTTTCTTTTTAATTACTAAAACACAGACTGCAAATAAAAGTGTTCCTAATGGCAGTGTCATAAGTGTTGGAGGAGACAGGTCTCACACAGGATGCAGCAAATAAGGACAAAGAAAACGTAAATTCTTGCCTCAGAAAATTTATGGGAAGAAGCTACTACATAAAGTGAGGTGTTGGATTCAATGATTTGTTTATATGTAAGCAGTCCAAAACTTTTGAGCTCTCTAGAACATAAAACAAAGAATATTCAACACTTACTGCTTTTTAAGGGCCAAATATTTTTGTGTTTAGCATATCAAATATGAACACTTTAGATGTTCATATTACAGTTTATTTGCAAACTTTCATTCAAAATAATTTGCTTAACAGTGTAAATACTTTTATTGGTTATTTGATACATGTTACAAGTGATGTGCAAGATAAGGATTTATTTTATTGCTTGTAAAACATTAGTATTTCTAGTTCTAATTTGAAAAGTTGAATGATGCTTCTGAAACTTCATCTGTTATTCTGACCTTTTTTACTTTTCTATAGAATTTGCAGTCCTTACCTCATACAATCTATGAAAAATACCAGGAGATTATCCATAAATAAAGCTGTGAAATTTACTCATTTCTGAAAAGGCTATGTGCAATCTTGCTTATAGATTTATTCTTGCTTCAGAGAGAGCTATTAGTTTCCTTGTGTCAAAGTGAACTATGTTTTAGTACACAAATCAGAACATATGTTTTCTATGGTATCTTCTATTTGATTAGCAGTTAATCATCAAAGATAACATGCAAGTTAGAATACACAGTATTTAGAAAGCTAGACACTTAATCTCTCTAACAGATTGTATTACATATTCCAAGTCTCATGGCCCACCATTATAAAAGAAGTTATATCTGGAATGTTTCAATAACATCTAAATTGTGCATGCTCAACCCAGGGCTAATTAGGCAGAACTAGATCTTACTTATTTTTAGTTTCCCTTCTATGTCTTGTATTTAATGAAGTTTTTACCACATATTCTTCAATTGAATCAATTAAGCCCCCTAGAAAGTATTGTCAAAAACATGAGTTAATTTTATATTCATACTTTTATTAAAGGAAGCTAGATTTTATATAATTAAAGAAGATTCTAAACACTAAAAGCAGTTATCAACATAAGATCAACACAAGAGATTGGGTTCATGCTAAGAAAAGCAAGAAATTTGAAATTGAGACACATGCATGAAATATTCACACATTATTATTAGCTCATGTTGTTAATGAGATAAATATCATTCTGAAAAGAAAAGGTTAGTTGTGACAATAGAAAAGATGTGTCATGCCACTTCTCACTATGTACCCATGATAAGGCTGAACTGTTAAGTTTGTTTTACTTCTTAAATTCCATATCAAGAAAGGTGTGTCCTTACTCCTCTCACAAAATATACAAATTCTGCCCATAGCCCAAGTTCTAGTTTAAAGGCTATTTGCATCATAGACGTTTCTTGGTAGCTACTGTATCCTGGATGCTTATAGGACTCATTACTCTGTTATTTCTTACTGTTCATTTCAGTTACCTATTGACTTCCCCGTCTATTAAGAAGAGTAATGTTCCAATTCTGGTGTGAAGAAAATTACCTTAACAGCTTGTGTACAATGCAGATTCCTGGTCTGTATGCCTGGAAAATTTTAATTTAGCAGATTTAAGATATTAAGCAGAAGTCTCTACCTCTAAAAAGACCATGTAAACATTATATCAAATTTATCTGTACTTGATTTCATGCACATATTATTTTTCCCATTTCAAACACACTCTGAGGAATTTATTTTCCAGCCCTGGGCCAAAAATCTCATGTCTATTTTTTTCCCAACATTTTGTGATATTGCCTGGCATCTTGGAAGTCCCCCCAAAAATAGTAGTCTACAGTTATTTTATTTCAATCATCATTTGTGCACCATGCAAACTCTTTGCTAAATATTTCATAAGCATTCTGTTTTATGACCATAATCATCTCACTGAATTAAATTTAATTCTGTAATTATGTGGGTTTAAATCTTATAACAAGTCTTTAAGTCTTTATTCCCACATGCTGTGTTCTTGACTTTCATTTGTATATTGTTTAATAGGATTATGTTTTCAAGACAATGTTTTGGTAAAGCTACTTGTATAATAAAACTCCTGAGACCTGATAAATGTAACAATGTTTTTTTCTTGCCTTTACTCATTAAAACATGATGGAATACAGAAATTTAAGGTCACATACCTTATTCCCCTCACAATGTTCTAGATATTTATTGTCTCTGATATTGTTCTGTTAATTATGAGTAATGCCAGAAGCCAGTTATTGTTCTCCTTTTAAATGAATTGCAACATTTCTTAGAGTATAAAATTTTGCACTTTTTTACTATGAAGTTCAATTGACTACATCTCTATATATACTTACATATATATCAACATATAGTTGTGGTTGTTAATTTCATTTTCTTGGACTACAGTGAGACTCCCTGTCTGCTCATCTATGGCTTCATCTCAGTAACATTTTCTTTCATATTTGATATTATCTTAATGTATCATTTGATACCTTGTCTTAAATTCACACTAATCAAGGCTCAGTAAATATTCTATTGTCTATCATCCATTTCTCTCATTTTTCCTCTAGTTATTCTGGCCTTTTCATATGCATTTCCTTTGTAACTGGTGTGGTTTTCACAAGCCTCTCTCACAGGTTATTTCTTTTACATTGTTTACAGCATCACTTTGATTCGGTTAATCAGAGTTCAGCAATAGCATTAAATTCTATCTTTATTTATATACTTAGCTCCATCATCTCCTTTTTTTCTTTTTGCCTCATGTTGTTTTCTTCATTCATTCTTAATCAAATATTTTATTGTGTCCATCTCTTTAATTTTCCTGAAATAGAAAGTAGTTATATTTTAAATAATTTCTATATTACCTAAGATAAATAGATATAATTCTTAAGTGAGTTTCTCAGTATTTGGAACGCTGTGCTTTGAGTTTTTTAAAAAAAATCATTCATTAATCCATGTGTTTTTTTTTTTTGAGAGTGTGCCTACATGCCTTTGTGTGTCCCTGAGGTTTGTATTTTTAAAATCTGTTTTGGATGGGTACAATTCTGTGTACCTTTGGCTTTCTACTTGATAAAGCAATACATAGATTGTGGAATCTCCATGATTTTACTCCATTTTTACCTGAACAGTTTAGACATTTATTTGTTCTTTAACTTTGAGTTGCAAGGCTGAATGTAAATTTTTATGCTGTTTTTAGATCTTCAACTGTGGGAAAGGAATGTAACTCTGGACATCCACAACCTGAAACTTTGAACACCTGCTTTTTTTTTTTGAACCTCTCAACATGTGCTCACCCTAAACTTGCCAGGGCAATTTTTATACGTAGTGGTAAAGGAGAGGTTCCTTTCTTAATTTAGTCTTACGTGCTTTGCTTTGAGGAGCTTTGGATTCCATGGTAAGAAGTCAGTTTTTTTGGCCAGCACACTATTACACATGTACAATTCATTTTTATCAGCAGCTACAAACTTGGTTCTACTGCTGCTGTAGACATATATTTGGCCTTATTCTTTCCAATTCAGAGATTGATTTTGCCAAAAGAAGAATGGCTTACAAACATGGAATGTTACCTTTTGTCTTGCCTTTATTGTTTTCCCTTATGAACAAAATGAGCCTTATGTGTTGTCTCCAAATCCAAATTATCCAGTTTGGGGGTTCTTATTAAGGCCCTTATGAATTCTTCTTCTTACCTCCTGTGTACAATGGCATATAAATTTCTGTGTCCTTGTTGTCTTCCCCAAATTGTACTGTGTTTCGGGATTACTCCTTAAAATCTGCGATATGAAATTCTGCAACCTCCCACACTTTTAGTGCAGATAAAGTTTACTTGTCCAACTTATTATTTTTTGTTTGTTTGTTTAATTATTATTTATTTATTTATTTATTTATTTGGCTGTGTTGGGTCTTCATTTCTGTGCGAGGGCTTCCTCTAGTTGTGGCAAGCGGGGGCCACTCTTCATTGCGGTGCGCGGGCCTCTCACTATCGTGGCCTCTCTTGTTGCGGAGCACAGGCTCCAGACGGGCAGGCTCAGTAGTTGTGGCTCACGGGCCTAGTAGCTCTGCGGCATGTGGGATCTTCCCAGACCAGGGCTCGAACCCGTGTCCCCTGCATTAGCAGGCAGATTCTCAACCACTGCGCCACCAGAGAAGCCCTGTCCAACTTATTTTTTATTGTTGTGTGTTTATGTCAGTGTATTTCAGGGGAAGAATTTGGTAAACGTGAACCTAACGCAACACCTAACACAGAAATTTTGAAAGCAAAACACTAACATTCTTCACAAAATATACAAATAGACAAAAAGAAAGTTAGTTACAAAGTACTTCAATACAGTATCTTTGATTTATTTATAAAATTATTGAGTTTCATATCTATGCATGTAAAACATGTCAAATACTGTGCAAATACATTTATGTTATTTATTTCACATAAATATGTGAAATATGTGTTATTCATTCTGTTTTATGTACGAATTAACTAAAGTGTCAGGACAAACAAGATAAAGAAAATTGCCCAAAGTCACGTTGTTTTAAGTAGAAAACCAAGGATTAAAGCCCAGGTGTCAAATTAATAATGTCTCTGTTTTTTCTATTTTATTGTAACTTTTTTTTTTAACATCCTTATTGGAGTATAATTGCTTTAAAATGGTATGTTAGTTTCTGCTTTATAACAAAGTGAATCAGTTATACATATACATATGTCCCCATATCTCTTCCCTCTTACGTCTCCCTCCCTCCCACCCTCCCTATCCCACCCGTCTAGGTGGTCAAAAAACACCGAGCTGATCTCCCTGTGCTATGCGGCTGCTTCCCACTAGCTACCTATTTTACGTTTGGTAGTGTATATATGTCTATGCCACTCTCTCACTTTGTCCCAGCTTGCCCTTCACCCTCCCCGTATCCTCAAGTCCATTCTCTAGTAGACCTGTGTCTTTTTTTTTTTTTTTAAACTTTTATTTATTATTTATTTATTATGTTTATTTTTGGCTGTGTTGGGTCTTTGTTTCTGTGTGAGGGCTTTCTCCAGTTGTGGCGAGTGGGGGCCACTCTTCATCGCGGTGCGCGGGCCTGTCACTATCGCGGCCTCTCTTGTTGCAGAGCAGAGGCTCCAGACGCTCAGGCTCAGTAGTTGTGGCTCACGGGCCCAGTTGCTCCACGGCATGTGGGATCTTCCCAGACCAGGGCTCGAACCCGTGTCGCCTGCATTGGCAGGCAGATTCTCAACCACTGCGCCACCAGGGAAGCCCAAGACCTGTGTCTTTATTCCCGTCTTGCCCCTAGGTTCATCATGACCTTTTTTTTTTTTCTTTTTTTTAGATTCAAGATATATGTGTTAGCATACGTATTTGTTTTGCTCTTTCTGACTTACTTCACTCTGTATGACAGTCTCTAGGTCCATCCACCTGACTACAAACAACTCAATTTCGTTTCTTTTTATGGCTGAGTAATATTCCATTGTACATATATGCCACATCTTCTTTATCCATTCATCTGTCGATGGACACTTAGGTTGCTTCCATGTGCTGGCTATTGTAAACAGTGCGGCAGTGAACATTGTGGTACATGACTCTTTTTGAATTATGGTTTTCTCAGGGTGTATGCCCAGTAGTGGGATTGCTGGGTCGTATAGTAGTTCTATTTTTAGTGTTTTAAGGAACCTCCATACTGTTCTCCATAGTGGCTGTATCAATTTACATTCCCACCAACAGTGCAAGAGCGTTCCCTTTTCTCCACACCCTCTCCAGCATTTATTGTTTGTAGATTTTTTGATGATGGCCATTCTGACTGGTGTGAGGTGATATCTCATTGTAGTTTTGATTTGCATTTCTCTAATGATTAATGATGTTGAGCATTCTTTCATGTGTTTGTTGGCAATCTGTATATCTTCTTTGGGGAAATGACTACTTAGGTCTTCTGCCCATTTTTGGATTGGGTTTTTTGTTTTTTTGATATTGAGCTGCATGAGCTGCTTGTAAATTTTGGAGATTAATCCTTTGCTTCATTTGCAAATATTTTCTCCCATTGTGAGGGTTGTCTTTTCGTCTTCTTTATGGTTTCATTTGCTGTGCAAAAGCTTTTAAGTTTCATTAGGTCCCATTTGTTTATTTTTGTTTTTATTTCCATTTCTCTAGGAGGTGGGTCAAAAAGGATCTTGCTGTGATTTATGTCATAGAGTGTTCTGCCTATGTTTTCCCCTAAGAGTCTGATGGTGTCTGGCCTTACATTTAGGTATTTAATCCATTTTGAGTTTATTTTTGTGTATGGTGATAGGGAGTGTTCTAATTTCATTCTTTTACATGTAGCTGTCCAGTTTTCCCAGCACCACTTATTGAAGAGGCTGTCTTTTCTCCACTGTATATTCTTGCCTCCTTTATCATAGATTACTTGACCATATGTGCGTGGGTTTATCTCTGGGCTTTCTATCCTGTTCCATTGATCTATATTTCTGTTTTTGTGCCAGTACCATACTTTCTTGATTACTGTAGCTTTGTAGTATAGTCTGAAGTCAGGGAACCTGATTCCTCCAGCTCCGTTCTCAAGATTGCTTTGGCTATTTGGGGTCTTTTGTGTTTCCATACAAATTGTGAAATTTTTTGTTCTAGTTCTGTGAGGAATGCCAGTGGTAGTTTGATAGGGATTACATTGAATCTATAGATTGCTTTGTGTAGTACAGTCATTTTCACAATGTTGATTCTTCCAATCCAGGAACATGGTATATCTCTCCATCTATTTGTATCATCTTTAATTTCTTTCATCAGTGTCTTATAATTTTCTGCATACAGGTCTTTTGTCTCCTTAGGTAGGTTTATTTCTAGATATTTTATTCTTTTTGTTGCAGTGGTAAATGAGAGTGTTTTCTTAGCTTCACTTTCAGATTTTTCATCATTAGTGTATAGGAATGCAAAAGATTTCTGTGCATTAATTTTGTATCCTGCTACTTTACCAAATTCATTGATTAGCTCTAGTAGTTTTTCTGATAGCATCTTTAGGATTCTCTATGTATAGTATCATGTCATCTGTAACCAGTGACAGCTTTACTTCTTCTTTTCTGATTTGGATTCCTTTTCTTTCTTTTTCTTCTCTGATTGCTGTGGCTAAAACTTCCAAAACTATGTTGAATAATAGTGGTGAAAGTGGGCAACCTTGTCTTGTTCTTGATCTTAGTGGAAATGGTTTCAGGTTTTCACCATTGAGGACGATGTTGGCTGTGGGTTTGTCATATGTGGCCTTTATTATGTTGAGGAAAGTTCCCTCTATGCCTACTTTCTGGAGGGTTTTTATCATAAATGGTGTTGAATTTTGTCGAAAGCTTTCTCTGCATCTGTTGAGATGATCATATGGTTTTTCTCCTTCAGTTTGTTAATATGGTGTATCACATTGATTGTTTTGCATATATTGAAGAATCCTTGCATTTCTGGGATAAACCCCACTTGATCATGGTGTATGATCCTTTTAATGTGCTGTTGGATTGTTTGCTAGTATTTTGTTGAGGATTTTTGCATCTATGTTCATCAGTGATATTGGCCTGTAGTTTTCTTTCTTTGTGACATCTTTGTCTGGTTTTGGTATCAGGGTGATGGTGGCCTCGTAGAATGAGTTGTGGAGTGTTCCTCCCTCTGCAATATTTTGGAAGAGTTTGAGAAGGATAGGTGTTAGCTCTTCTCTAAATGTTTGATAGAATTTGCCTGTGAAGCCATCTGGTCCTGGGCTTTTGTTTGTTGGAAGATTTTTAACCACAGTTTCAATTTCAGTGCTTGTGATTGGTCTGTTCATATTTTCTGTTTCTTCCTGGTTCAGTCTCGGCAGGTTGTGCATTTCTAAGAATTTGTCCATTTTTCCAGGCTGTCCATTTTATTGGCATAGAGTTGCTTGTAGTAATCTCTCATGATCCTTTGTATTTCTGCAGTGTCAGTGGTTACTTCTCCTTTTTCATTTCTAATTCTATTGATTTGAGTCCTCTCCCTTTTTTCTTGATGAGTCTGGCTAATGGTTTATCAATTTTGTTTATCTTCTCAAAGAACCAGCTTTTAGTTTTATTGAACTTTGCTATCGTTTCCTTCACTTCTTTTTCATTTATTTCTGATCTGATCTTTATGAATTCTTTCCTTCTACTAACTTTGGGGTTTTCTTGTTCTTCTTTCTCTAATTGCTTTAGGTGTAAGGTTAGGTTGTTTATTTGAGATGTTTCTTGTTTCTTAAGATAGGATTGTATTGCTATAAACTTCCCTGTTAGAACTGCTTTTGCTGCATCCCATAGGTTTTGGGTTGTCGTGTTTTCATTATCATTTGTTTCTAGGTATTTTTTGATTTCCTCTTTGATTTCTTCAGTGATCTCTTGGTTATTAAGTAGTGTATTGTTTAGCCTCCATGTGTTTGTATTTTTTACAGATTTTTTCCTGTAATTGATATCTAGTCGCATAACGTTGTGGTCGGAAAAGATACTTGATATGATTTCAATTTTGTTAAATTTACCAAGGCTTGATTTTTGAACCAAGATATGATCTATCTGGAGAATGTTCCATGAGCACTTGAAAAGAATGTGTATTCTGTTATTTTTGCATGGAATGTCCTATGAATATCAATTAAGTCCATCTTGTTTAATGTATCATTTAAAGCTTGTGTTTCCTTATTTATTTTCATTTTGGATGATCTGTCCATTGGTGAAAGTGGGGTGTTAAAGTCTCCTACTATGATTGTGTTACTGTCGATTTCCCCTTTTATGGCTGTTAGTATTTGCCTTATGTATGGTGGTGCTCCTATGTTGGGGGCATAAGTATTTACAATTGTTATGTCTTCTTCTTGGATCGATCCCTTGATCATTATGTAGTGTCCTTCTTTGTCTCTTGTAATAGTCTTTGTTTTAAAGTCTATTTTGTCTGATATGAGAATTGGTACTCCAGTTTTCTTTTGATTTCCATTTGCATGGAATATCTTTTTCCATCCCCTCACTTTCAGTCTGTATGTGTCCCTAGGTCTGAAGTGGGTCTCTTGTAGACAGCATATATACGGGTCTTGTTTTTGTATCCATTCAGCCAATCTATGGCTTCTGGTTGGAGCATTTAATCCATTTATATTCAAGGTAGTTATCGCTATGTATATTCCTATTACCATTTTCTTAATTGTTTAGGGTCTGTTTTTGTAGGTCTTTTCCATCTCTTGTGTTTCCTACCTAGAGAAGTTCCTTTAACATTTGTTGTAAAGCTGGTTTGGTGGTGCTGAATTCTCTTACCTTTTGCTTGTCTGTAAAGCTTTTAATTTCTCCATCAAATCTGAGTGAGATCCTTGCTGCATAGAGTAATCTTGGTTGTAGGTTTTTCCCTTTCATCACTTTAACTATGTCCTGCCACTCCTTCTGGCTTGCAGAGTTTCTGCTGAAAGATCAGCTGTTAACCTTATTGGGATTCCCTTGTGTATTATTTATTGTTTTTCCCTTGCTGCTTTTAATATTTTTTCTTTGTATTTAATTTTTGATAGTTTGCTTAGTATGTGTCTTGGCGTGTTTCTCCTTGGATTTATGCTGTATGGGACTCTCTGTGCTTCCTGGACTTGATTAACTATTTCCTCTCCCATATTAGGGAAGTTTTCAACTATAATATCTTCAAATATTTTTCAGTCCCTTTCTTTTTCTCTTCTTCTTCTGGGACACCTATTATTTGAATGTTGGTGCATTTAATGTTGTCCCAGAGGTCTCTGAGACTGTCCTCAATTCTTTTCATTCTTTTTTCTTTATTCTGCTCTGCAGTAGTTATTTCCACTCTTTTATCTTCCAGGTCAGTTATCCGTTCTTCTGCCTCAGTTATTCTGCTAATAATCCCTTCTAGAGAATTTTTCATTTCATTTATTGTGTTGTTCATCACTGTTTGTTTGCTCTTTAGTTCTTCTAGGTCCTTGTTAAACGTTTCTTGTATTTTCTCCACTCTATTTCTACGATTTTGGATCATGTTTACTATCATTATTCTGAATTCTTTTTCAGGTAGACTGCCTATTTCCTCTTCATTTGTTAGGTCTGGTGGGTTTTTGCGTTGCTCCATCATTTGCTATGTGTTTCTCTGTCTTCTCATTTTGCTTAACTTACTGTGTTTGGGGTCTCCTTTTTGCAGGCTGCATGTGGGTAGTTCCTGTTGTTTTTGGTGTCTGTCCCCAGTGGCTAAGGTTGGTTCATTGGTTGTGTAGGCTTCCTGGTGGAGGGGACTAGTGCCTGTATTCTGGTGGATGAGGCTGGATCTTGTCTTTCTGGTGGGCAGGTCCATGTCTGGTGGCGTGTTTTGGGGTGTCTGTGGCCTTATTATGATTTTAGGCAGCCTCTCTGCTAATGGATGGGGTTGTGTTCCTGTCTCGCTAGTTGTTTGGCATAGGGTGTCCAGCACTGTAGCTTGCTGGTCGTTGAGTGGAGCTGGGTCTTGGCGTTGAGATGGAGATCTCTGGGAGATTTTCACTGTTTGGTATTAGTGGAGCTAATTAGTGGAGTGGTATCTCAGTGGAGCTGAGAGGTCTCTTGTGGTCCAGTGTCCTGAACTTGGCTCTCCCACCTCAGAGGCACAGCCCTGAAACCTGGCTGGAGCACCAAGAGCCTGTCATCCACACAGCTCAGAATAAAAGGGAGAAAAGAAAGAAAGAAGAAGATAAAATAAAATAAAGTAAAATAAAATAAAATAGTTATTAAAATAAAATGAAAAATAAAAAATAATTATTAAAAAAATTGTTTTAAAGTAATAAAAAAGAAAGAAAGAAAGCAAGAAGAGAGCAACCAAACCACAAAACAAATCCACCAATGTTAACAAGTGCTAAAATCTATACTAAAAAAAGAAACCAAACAGACAGACAGAACCCTAGGACAAATGGTAAAAGCCAAGCTATACAGACAAAATCACACACAGAAGCATATACATACACATTCACAAAAAGAGAAAAAGGGGAAAAAATATATATATCATTGCTCCCAATGTCCACCTCCTCAATTTGGGATGATTCGTTGTGTATTCAGGTACTCCACAGGTGCAGGTACATCAAGTGATTGTGGAGCTTTAATCCGCTGCTTCTGAGGCTGCTGGGAGAAATTTCCCTTTCTCTTCTTTGTTCGCACAGCTCCCAGGGTTCAGCTTTGGATTTGGACCCGTCTCTGCGTGTAGGTCACCTGAGGGCATCTGTTCTTCGCTCAGACAGGAGGGGGTTAAAGGATCCGCCACTTCGGGGGCTCTGGCTCACTCAGGCCGGGGGGAGGGAGGGGTATGGATGCGGGGCGAGCCTGCGGCGGCAGAGGCAGGCGTGACATTGCAGCAGCCTGAGCCGCCATGTGTTCTCCCGGGGAAGTTGTCCCCGGATCACGGGACTATGGCAGTGGCGGGCTGCACAGGCTCCCGGGAGGGGCAGTGTGGAGAGTGACCTGTGTTCGCACACAGGCTTCTTGGTGGCGGCAGCAGCAGCCTTAGCGTCCCATGCCCGTCTCTGGGGTCCGCGCTGATAGCCACGGCTCGCGCCCATCTCTGGAGCTCGTTTAGGCGGCGCTCTGAACCCCCTCTCCTCGCGCGCCGTGAAACAAAGAGGCAAGAAAATGTCTCGTCTCTTCAGCAGCTCCGGACTTTTCCTGGGCTCCCTCCGGGCCAGCTGTGGTGCACTAACCCCTTCAGGCTGTGTTCACGCCGCCAACCCCAGTCCTCTCCCTGCAATCCGACCGAAGCCCGAGCCTCAGCTCCCAGCCCCACCCACCCCAGCGGGAGAGCAGACAAGCCTCTCGGGCTGGTGAGTGCTGCTCGGTGCCAAGCCTCTGTGCGGGAACCTCTCCGCTGTGCCCTCCCCACCCCTGTGGCTGCGCTCTCTTCCGTGGCTCCGAAGCTTCCCCCCTCTGCCACCCACAGTCTCCGCCCGCGAAGGGGCTCCTAGTGTGTGGAAACCTTTCTTCCTTCACGGCTCCCTCCCACTGGCGCAGGTCCCGGCCCTATTCTTTGTCTCTGTTTTTTTTGGGGTTTTTTTGCCCTACCCAGGTATGTGGGGAGTTTCTTGCCTTTTGGGAGGTCTGAAGTCTTCTGCCAGCTTTCAGTAGGTGTTCTGTAGGAGTTGTTCCACATGTAGATGTATTTCTGATGTATTTGTGGGGAGGAAGGTGATCTCCATGTCTTACTCTTCTACCATCTTGAAGCTCCTCCTATTGTAACTTTTTCAAACTCTAAACTTTTTAATCTAACCTGAGTTTTCAATAGTGAACCATTAAAGAGATTTTGAAATAATATATATTATATAATGTATAATCATGTACAATTATATATAGGTATATTCTAGCAAAAGTATAATACTTGTCTGGGCTTCATATATTTAGAAGAAAGTTACAGATTATGCAGAAAATTATAGATAAATGGATACAAGTTAAGAAAGAGCTATTGACCTATTAAAATTAAATAACTGAGCTCTTGTACTAGAACACAAACATTTAGCACATATTTTATGTCATCGTCTTAAGGACATCTTAAGTTGAATTCCTTTCAGCTTATATATAAAATAGCATGCAGTATACTAAAACAAGATTTTTTTAATAAACTATTTCTAATTTTGATCAATAGCTTTGAAAGTCATTAGTTCAAGAGAGATATAACTCCTCTATTTTTGGTAGGGGACTTTTTATTACTCTTTCCCGAAATAGGATATTAATTTGGTAGAAGATTAATATAAGCATCATGTATTCATCTACTAGATTCCAAATGAGCTAAGATATATCTCTAGGATAAGATGGATGGTCCATGGAAGATTTCAAATAACCACCATGATGTAGGGTGGTAATTGAACAGATCAGAGGAATTAGAGAGTAGAGTTGAACTATATTAGTAAAATCTGGATTATTAGAAGATGGTACTAGTAATCATCCACTCTGAAGTTCTTTAAAATAAGAGTCAATATTATATAAAAACTAGAGAGTATTTTATGAGGTGCTATCCTACTTTCTAAAGTTGCTCTTATTGATGATATAAAAAAATAGCTTCACCGTGACAGAGTAACCCAACACTGTCTCTTCTGTCATTGGGTTCCTCCTGTTTGGTGTTGTCCTGCGGGAAGTAGAAATTGGACACCGTGCTGATCTTGCTTGTGCTTTCTGGGTAAGTCATATGTTGTCTCAGCTCCATGGGCTCACTGTGTCCCTAACGGTAGAGTCTGTGGAAGTATCCCAGGACATCCATGCAGCTGCAGCAGTGGCACTCTTAGATACTACTTAACCACTTCATGTATCTGTCACCCCCACTGTGGGTCAGTAAGGCCTCACTGCCTTTTTGGAGAAAGGACAGAAGGGGCTGTGTGGGACAGGTTAGGATAAATCATAAGACTCTCTGGGATCTGGTAACACTTGGTCACTCAAGTGGTAGGAGAGGGGGGCAGTGAAGGTCCTCCACTGTGCTGCCTGTTAAGGGACTGCATAGGTCAGGATAGGGGCAAGTAGAAGACTCATAGGATCAGAGTGTGTGCGCTACTTGTTATTGAATGATTGGAGACTGGTAAGCAAGAAGTAGGACTGAAACCAGGTTCCAAAATATGTCTTAGTTCTTAAAAGTGCATTTGTCAATGTTGAGCTGTCAGCCACTTAAAACCCAAAGTAAGTGCACACCTATGCTTACTGGTGTGAAGCTGCTGCTTTTGCATCCCTCATCTCTCCTTCCCCCATCCTCCTAACCAAGCCACTTTAAGGAAAGATGCTTTCCTGCTGTCAGTCACTGGCTGGCTGGCCTTACCTGTGCTCCCTCAGCTCCCAGACAAAGGAATAAGATGATATCTTGGCAATAGCTGTTGAAACCCCTGAAATGCCTGTTAAACTCCTTGGTATGTTTTGGTACAAATTATCTATGCAAAATTTGCAAAAAAAGAAAAGTTAAAATGACCTGTGAGTGAAGCCTCTTAGCCTGTGACATTATATAATTAAAATTGACATTTTACATTTTTGTACTGTGGATGCTCATAAAAATGTGATAGAAAATTTGTCTGTTCTAGGCATAACCACTATTTTTCCATCAGCGGGTGGATCAAAATTTAGCACAAGTGTCTCTCCTTTTCATGTCCACTGTTGTATAATGTACAGTTAGTTGGCAGGTCAGTCTCAATAGTGTTATCATGCATCTCCCAAGGGGAGTGACTGAAATCCTGACAAAACTCAGAGGGTTTTTTCTTGGAACTATGTGGCTGGATTGGGCAAACTGAATCCTTCTAGCAATTAATGAAAAATTGCCCTCTCCTACAAATAAAATGACTCTGTGTTTCTAATGAAATCGCCACTGTATACCAGACTTGTAACTTCTGCCAAAGGCTGGCCCATTTGCCTTGCAGAGAAAGAGGCCACATTACATGGGTCATTGGTTCTACCTGATCCTGATGGGTTGATTACATTGGACTTTTGATCCCCTCTTGGGGTCGTCAAAGCTTCCTCACCCTTGTTGACACATTTTTCAAGTGATAGTATTAACAGTCAGCTGACTGGCTATACCATTGTGACCCTTAAAATAAATCGTGTCTTGTTTATTTGATGAGCATTCTATACTTTATACACACCGAAGGAGTATTAACTTTAAGTATATTATGAAACTAAATGTTTTAAATATGTGAACTACTTCTTGATTGTAAAAATCAAAGCACTTTTGGTTATAAGGGATGTTTTCAATGGGAAATGCTACAATGCAAATAGTGAAAGTGGGACCGGGGGACGACCAGGAACCCGCGGCTCACACAGCCCAGCCATGTGGGTATCGCAAAGCAGTGTAGAGTCGAAGTAGATCACTATACTGATTACAGCTGGTAAAAGCAGGAAACCTTAAAGAAAATATCCAATGGTTTGTGCAGATTGCCCTGCTGCTCTGGCCAGTTAATCCTAATGAGTGACTTAAAGCAACGAATGTAAGTGACTGACGATTATGTGGACAGAAGTCACCTAGGCATCTGTGGAATCTCCTACCCATACAAAAAGGTGACCAGTCATCACTCAGATACAGCTATCTCTGCGGTAAAGGCTGTGCCAGCATTCATGCTTCCGAGGGGCCATGATACCCCCAGTTCTCTGAGGATGCCTGGGTTGTTTGACTAAGACCCTCTGGTCCTAGAAGGGACGTTTTTACAGGCAGCTGACAACATGGCTGTTTACTTCTCTGAGGACAGTGGAAGAGCGGCTCTCATTTTCAAAAGCAATGACACAATCCAAACCCAGAACAACTTCTGATTGGACTGACTCAATATCCCATACTAGTGGCCTGATGGGGGAAAAGGTGTGCCTGTTATGACTTATTTCAGTCTTCACTGAGTTTATGAATCAGATGCTCAGCACTCAGTCAAAAATTAAGAGATACATATTAAAAAGCAAGAGAAAAAATGACCTATTGTAAAGAAATCAATAAATCAACAGAAGCAAAGTCAGGGATGATTCAGTTGTTGAACTGTCAGAGAAAGATTTTATAATAATTCTGATACATAAGCCCAAGGAAAAGCCTAACCAAATGTCAAATGAGAAAATCTTGATGGCAACCATAGAAATAAGAAATTTTATATGAGGAACAAATATAAGAATTACAAAAAACTTCTTGTCAGAAATTATGCAAACCCAAACATAATGGAGTAACATGAATAAAGTATTAAAGAATAAAACTATGTTCTTAGTCCACTCAGGCTGCTGTAACAGAATAGTATAGACTAGATATCTTATAAACAATAGAATTTTATTTCTCAAAGTTCTAGAGCCCAAAAAGTCCAAGTACAAGACTCCAACACATTCATGTCTGGGGAGAACTTACTTCCTGGTTTTTAAACAGCAGACTTCAAGCTGTGTCCTCACATGGAAGAAGGGGCAAGGGAGCTCTCTGATCTCTTTCGTAAGGGCACTAATCCCATTCATGAGAGCCCCACCTTCATGATCTAATCACCCCTCAAAAGCCCTGTTTCCTAATACCATCACATCTCATGATAGCCAAAAAATTCCCATGTAGATGAAAATTAAACCACACAGCTTCAAATAAACCATCTGTCAAACAAGAAATCATATGAGGAATTAGAAAATGCTTGTAATTTGAATGAAAATTTTAAAAAAATCAAAAGTTGTGGGACACATCTAAAGCAAAGGGAGACATATAAAATTAAATGCTTGTTTTATAACACAATAAATGCATTGTGTAAATAAACTAACTTTCTACCTTAAGAAGTAATTTTAAGAAACCCAATTAAATCCAAAGCAAGGATTTGGAAGGTAAAAATAAAGATAAGAGTAGAAATTAATGAAATGCATATAGAAAGTCAAGAAAGAAAATGAATAAAACTAAAAATTGGCACTTTGAAATGATGAATAAAATCGATTAATCTTTAGGCATACTAATATAAAAAAAGAAGATATGACTTACAAATATCAAGAATCAAAGAGGGATGTCACTTTTCTGTAAATTTAAAATTATTACAAGATAAAAGTTTATTTAAAAAAAGAAGGGTGTCACTACTGATCCACAGACATTAAAAAGATCAGAAGGGAATACCATAAACAATTCTATGCCCTTAAATTTGACCATTTAAATGAACTGGATCTAGAAAGTTACTAACCTCCAAAACAGACTCAAGAAAACAGGTAACATAAATGGCTCTATTTCTCTTAAGGAAATTAAATTTGTAGTTAAAAGTCTTCCAAAATAAAAATACTAGGCACAGAGGAGTTCACTGACAAACACTACAGAAGATTTAAGGATGAAATAATGCCAATTCTATATGATCTTTTCCAGAAAATACAAGAGGATAGAAAGTTTCCCAAACTTTCATGAGGAAAACATTATCCTAGTACCAAAAGCAGAAAACATTTTACAAGAACATACCAATATCATTTACATGGACACTAAGATCATTATCAAAATATTAGGAAGAAAGCAAAAAAAGAAAGAAGAAAAGAAGAAATAGCAAATTATTGGAAATGAGATCCATAGATACTGGTTGAGTAAATATGGTACATAAGCAAAATGGCATGCTATGTATTTCTGAAAAATAACGATGACTTTCTCTAAGAAGATATATGAAGTATCCCCAGAGTATATTATTAAATGAAAAAAATCAGGATAAAAATTACATTTTTCTAAGTAAGAGGAAAACAGAAAAATATATGTCTATGTGTGCATTTTTTTTAACAAATGTAAACTCATGAGAGGTACAGTATATTAATGAAGATCATTACATATTGGGGATAGATTAAAATGACTGGGAAGGAGTAGGTCTGGGAATGAGATTTCTCAGAGTATGTTTCTTAGATAGTTTGATTTGTGAACATTTTTATATATTCAAAAAACAAAATTTTACTTAAAAAGGGAAAAAGAAAATCCTTAAGTTGAATGCAAATATTTGTAATGCACCTGTATGTGTATCAAACTGTTAAATAAGCCTACATAAATAAACTATATTCAAATAATTCTGAACGTAGCTCTTAATTATATTCTACAAACAGAAGCGTCCTAAAATGAATATCTAAATATACTTTGTAGGTTTGTCATCAATGGAAAAGTATATAAAGAATCCAGGGAATTCTTTAAAATGTCACTTTGTCTTCCTGTCATCTTTGATAAAAATGACCAGACAATTGCAGCAACCATAGCTTGACTTAGATTGACAGAAGGCTTAATTCTCTCAAGGAGAGAGGTCTAAGTTCAAAGTGTAGTCTGCAGACCAACAATATCAGCAATACCTAAGCTTGTTAGAAATGCAGACTCTCGGGTTCATTGTAGATGTAATAAAGATGAAGTTCTGGCTAAATATGAGGGAAATCTAGAATGGGTGGTAGAAGATGGAGATGATAAATATTAAATAGATATTCAAGGATGAGCTTTAGCTTGTTTATCTGATTATCTTTTATTAATTTTTTTCAGCAATTGAGGTTGGTAAGGGAAATGATATCTCTTATATAAAGACTTATATAAGTGTATAGAAGACTTGTATGAGTAGTAATAGAGAAGAATCTCCTCAATTTGATAAAGACATGTACAAAAAACCTGTAGCTAAAATCATACTCAATAGTGAGAAACTCAGAGATTTCCCACTAAGATCAGTTATAAGGCAAATCTCTCGCCACTCACCACTTCTTTTCCATATCATGCTGGAAGTTCTGTCTAATGCAATAAGACAAGAAATAGAAATAAAAGGTATACTGCTTGGGAAGGAAGAAAATAAAACAGTCTTTGCAGATGACATAACCATCTTCGGAGAAAATCTGAAATAATTTACAAAAAAAATCTTGGAACTAATAAATAATTATAGCAAGGTTGCAGGATACAAGGTTAATATACAGAAGTCAATCACTTTCCTATATACTCACTATAAACAAGAGGAATTTGAAATTTAAAACATAATACCATTTACATTAGCACACCCCTAAATTGAAATACTTAGGTATAATTCTGACCAGCTGTGTTCAAAATCTATATAAGGAAAACTACAAAACTCTGATGAACTAAATCAAAAAACTGAATAAATAGATGTTACAGTTTAATGAATAGGAAGACTCGATACTGTCAAAATGTCAGATCTTTCCAACTTGATCTACAGATTCAGTATAATCTCAATCAAACACCTAACAAGATATTTTATGGATATTGACAACCTGATTTTAAAGTTCATATGGAGAAGCCAAAGACCAGGAATAGCCAATACTATATTGAAGGGAATATATGGAAAAATATCTCCCTCCCTCTTAATTTTACTGTGAACCTAAAAGTGCTCCAAAAAATAAAGTTTTTTAGAAAAATTTTTATGGGAGTGTAGTTGCTTTACAATATTGTGTTAGTTTCTACTGTACAGCAAAGTGGATCAGCTATATGTATACATATACCCCCTCTTTTTTTGGTTTTCCTTCCCATTTAGATCACCACAGAGCATTGAGTAGAGTTCTCTGTGCTATACAGTAGGTTCTCAGTAGTTATCTATTTTATACATAATATCAATGGTGTATATATGTTAATCCCAATCTCCCAATTCATCCCACCCCTCCCCTTTCCCCCTTGGTATCCATATATTTGTTCTCTATTTCTGCTTTGTAGGTAGATCATCTATATCAGTTTTTTCGGATTCCACATATATGCATTAATATATGATACTTGTTCTTCTCTTTCTGACTTACTTCACTCTGTATGACAGTCTCTAGGTCCATCCACGTCTCTACAAATGACCCAATTTCGTTCCTTTTTATGGCTGAGTAATATTCCATTGAATTCAAAAAGACACATGCACCCCATTGTTCATTACAGCACTGTTTACAATAGCCAGGACATGGAAGCAACTTAAATGTCCATCAACAGAGGAATGGATAAAGAAGACGTGGTACATATATACAAAAAATAAAGCCTTAATAAGAAAAAAAGCCTCATGTATTTTATTATAAATATTCTGCACCACCTTTTAACGTAGCTAATGACACACAAAACAGTTTATAACAAGCTTCAATCATCCCTGTAGAGTGGCAACCTGAGAGCACTTTGCCTTGGAACAGTGCCTCTCACATCTTGTTTCCTGCCTCAAGGCATCTCTAATTCCATGCAGGATGCCACTGGCTATCTATTCAGCACTCAGGTTAGTCCAACTTGGAAGTTCTGAGGAATTCAAATCAGAGGAGTCACCTTTAATGAATGGAAGTTTGGAGCCAGTGGTCGCCTAAGTAGACAATTTTGAGATTTATTTCATTAAACCCCTCAGATCTACAGGACCAAGGAACAGTCACCTACATTTCTAGCAACTCAAGGATGTATTCTTGCACTCGTCTTCCCGCCTCTCTTTTACTCCTGCTTTTTCTTACTCTTGTTACGTGGGTTTATTTCCAAAATAAACCACCTGCATGCAAACCTCTGTTTCAGATTATGCTTCTAGGAAAAAACCAAGGTAAGATAAAAGGCTTTTTAGTGTATATTAGTATTTGGTAATTAGGACTGGACTTTCAAACCTATCCAAGATGGAGTAATAGGAATATATTTACCTTCCCATGTAAAATAACTAAAAGGCTATAAATGGCTCTCAAGACATTGGATACTGGGTAGCAAATAACAGTTTTCACTAAGAGATGGGAAACAAAAAGGTGGTTTATTTATAACAGCCCCAAACTGTAAATAACTCAAATATTTATCAACAGTATAATGGACATACATATTTTACAACATTTATGATTGGAATACCACTCAGCAATTAAGGACAAAGGACATACTGATACCTACAACATGAATGAATCTCATAAATGGTAAGTTGAGTAAAGGATGTGTGTTTCTGTTTATATGAAGTTTAAGAATAGGAAGAACTAATCTATGATGTTATAAATTAAAATAGCACTGCCAATGTGGGGCAGGATTTATTAAAAAAGAGTTTGAAATAACTTTTATGGTTATGAGAATATACAAAACCTTGTTTCTATCAGTACTCTGATAAAAAGTGGTGGAGGTCAATCATAGAATTTCTTTTTTTTTTAAATTTTATTGAAGTATAGTTGATTACAATGTTGTGTTTAATTTCTGTGGTACAGCAAAGTGACTCAGGTATACATATATATACTCTTTTCATATTCATATAGAATTTCTAATAGTAAATTTTAATGTTCCAAAGGCAATGGGAATTGTGATATTGAAAAAGAGTTTTCAGTTTACATTTGGATCTGGGAGTGATTAAGAGACAGGAATACTAAAATGTATGTGAATGAATGTCCTATCACCCCATTCCTTCCATCAAAAGCAAAAAAAAAAAAAAAAAAATTGATACAGATAGCAATGAAAATGAGTTGCATAAATAAACAAACAAGCAAACTAAAAATAGTGTGAAATATAGAGCCAAGACATCACAATTGAAGGTTGAAAATGCTCACAGGTTGAAAGAAGAGTTGTTATCATGAGTTAATGGCAGTTGCATAGCCTAAACTTGTGTTCAAACAACTGAAATTCAGTGTTCAGATTTATCTACAGGAAAGGTATTTGACAGGGAGGGAAGATCTGAAGTCTCCAGATGTCATGATTTCCTGGTGTATCTGTTCAATGGACATAAGTGATAATACTGTTACGGTGAACACTGGGGCTAAGGCAGGCTGCCTGCAAATACATCACAGTGGCATATTGATTATTTTGAAGTTGCTTGGGAAACAGCCGAGAAAAGGGAACGCTGACCCTCCTCTGTCCCCCTGAAAGCATGTGAAAGCTGTCCTCTCTGCATCTGGTAGTAGAAAAACACCCTTATCACCAGTGATAGGGAATTCAAGGCCAAGAAGCCTGTATAAACAAAGCATGTTACTTCTTTACTAATTTGCTACCCCAAGCCTAAATTTCTTTGTCCTGTCAATTCCTCACAAATTTATTATTTCTTTGTCCTGTCAATTCCTCACAAATTTATTATTTCTTTGTATGAAAAAATATAAAAACTTCCTACTTTGACCACTTTTTATGTCCCATTTCTATGAGAACTCCGTGAGCATGAATTAAATTGTTTTTTATCCTGGTAATCTGTTTTGTTTCAGTTTAATTATCAGACTAGCCAAAAGAACTCAAGAGGGGCAAGGGAGAAATTTGCCCATCCCCAACATGAGCATGAATATTAAATTAAGGCAAAGGGAGTTTAATGATCCTTAGGGATGTTTTCTTCAATTAGGGTCATCACATGTGAAGTTTAACTTATTTCTAAGAATAAGACTCAGAAATTAACATTTCATGCTCAGTTCCTTAATCACTCTGATTCAGTCTTAGATAAGAAGGGAGAGACAGAAGAGAATGGGTAAAAACTGTAGTAATAATACTTAAGAGAATACTTGCTCATAAGAAAAAAAAAATTAATACTTACAATCCATAGATCTTTTCTATCGTTGCAGCTAGATGAAGTTATTCAAGTATAACCTTCTATAGAGTCCTAGCACTCCTGGAATGTTATGGCTCTCATTTTTCCTCCCTATCTCAGTATTGTGCTGTCAATTTTGTGATTATGTATGCATTTTGAAGACATTTTCCAAACACTGCACTCAATAATGGACCATTCATTTAAGAGGGTCAGGAGTAGTTCAACCTTAATAATGTATATACATGTATAAAAGTGGTTAAATACTACCTTATACTTCTACTACTGAATACAAGTTATTACGGTTATATTTTAAGGGAGGTTATTGTGAGCTTGGTACACATATTCCACTAAATTATTTCTACTTTCAATAGCTAAGGCTCAAACATTTAATCAGAGATCATACTTAATTTTTTATTTTAATCTAGGAACTAATTTGGTTTCTAATCTTTAGTCTCTTGCTTGTAATTAAGTACTCGAGTACTGTGCTATTTTCCTTTAATGCGGAAAATATAATTTTTAAATTCTTCAGACTTTCCGTTAGACATATATATGTATATATTTAGATAAAGGTTTATAAATAGAGAAATGATGAGCTCTGTTAGACATCATACAACTTGTTTCATGAAAGATAACTTTCTTAAAATGAATACATATATTTAATCTGGATAAGCCAAAATTGAAATAATACCTCTGGAGAAGAATTAAAAGAAGTGAAATTTGCATAAATATTAACATATCCATCTTCTTTTGTTCTTTTTGACCATCTGTGTTGGAGGATAATATGAAATCATGGAAGTAACTGGACCATTTATGGTCCATGTGTGTTAATCAGAAACTAAGATCAAACCCAGACTCGAGCCTTTACAAGAATCTTCTGGAATCTTACGCAAGTTACCTGAAATTTTCCAGTCTCAATTCCCTAACAATATTACCACCCTTGTGCATTTGTGGGGGGAGAGATGGACAAAATCATGCTCTATGCATAACACGTGCTCAATACACTTAAGTTTTTCTTTCCCTTAATGAAGGCCGTATGTATTAGCATCACTTCGTTCCTCGAGTTTAGTAGGCACCACATTGGTCTACATAAGTAGGTGACATATTGTGAATATTCAGAACATTGGATGTAAATCTTGAAGCAAAGTTCTGCCATTTGTCTATGTTTATTGGGCATATGATTTATATAATGCTGGTGAGGTTACTGACCAGGTGGCATGTATTTGTGACTTCAAATGAGATAACGAGAGCAGACATTCTTTAAAGCATGTAAAACATTGCAAAACATGAAGCTTTATTTTAGTCATTATGTCTGAATTAAGGGAGCTGAAAAATATTACATATTTATTTCTACCTTAAGACTAGGCTAAATAACTGTAAACAATTTAGTTGCTTCCCCTATCTAACAGATAATACCCAGTAAAGTTTGCTTATCACAAATTGGCATCGATATCCATGTCCTGATCAAATAAATTATCATAATAATTAGAATTCTCTATGTATATATTCGCCATCACAGGGATTTACCTGTTTGATATAGGGAACCAGATTCCCCAGGTTCCATGGTATCCTGGCATCAAAGCTGGAACTTTGGAAGAATGTTTTCCAAATGTATGTGTGGTTTAGAGTAGTCCTTTACAGTGGGAAGATATAAAATAATAATCTTTTAAAGTGACCACCTAGAGGGGTGGGATAGGAAGGGTGGGAGGGAGGGAGATGCAAGAGGGAAGAGATATGGGGATATAAGTATATGTATAGCTGATTCACTTTGTTATAAAGCAGAAACTAACACACCATTGTAAAGCAATTATACTCCAATAAAGATGTAAAAAATAAAAATAAAAAAATAATTGTTTAGCTTTTCTAAATAAGGTAAATGATCCTCATAATGACCCTGTGAATTGGGCATCATTCCCTTTGACAGAAGAACCCAAGGGTCAGAAGAGTTAAAGACTGTGTCAAAAATTATGTTGTTAGTAAGTGGAGGTCTTAGAATAAATCCCATTTTGCCTATTTTTATGTAAAATGAAATTTTCACAGGGTAAATATCATCACACTTAAAACACATTTCCTCTATGGGCCCTGAGTGAGTCTCTGAGAATAGTGACTCTGAATTCTTCACTCTTATGACCCAAGGGTGAGTCCCTGGCCTTAGCACAGAGCAGTCTCAGTAAATTGGTTTTGCTTAAGTAGATAAACATGGAGAGATGAAAAGAAGAAACGTGAGATTGACAGCTACAACCAAAGTGAGTCTGAACACAGAACAATGGACAGGAAGTCGATCATCAAAAATGAAAACAGAGGCAGCTATTTGCAAGATCTGCTGTTCTATTATCTTGCTCTAACAAAAGATCAAGTTTAAATGTTTTTTTTTAAGATAACTGTGTGGAGATGTTTAATTTCATGAAAAGTATAACCCGTATTCAGAATATTTATATAATTAAAAAAATAGATTGTGGGAAAATTTATAAAATTCAAAAGTCTAGTGTGATATTTTGGGGAAACCATTTTAAATGGAAAACAAAAGAAAAGCTTGAATTCTGTCAGTTATCTTTACTGATTTCCACAGTCATTTAAAGAGATAGATTTAGGTGTGTTTCTTGGTTCCGTATATGGGTTTAATAAATATTAACAATGTAAGTTTATAAAAGTTTAAGCATTCATAAGTCATTTAGTTTAAACAGTAATCACCCGTTACTATTCCCTATTTTCCTTGCTTTTAACCACCCGTGCATACACACACATTTACTTTCCTTACTGAGATATACAGGGGAGGATGGGAGGGAAAGAACACTTATAACAATGGTTATTCTGGAGAACGAGCAGTTCACTAATAAGGCGAGCTAAAACCTACCTTCACTGGATGAGAGTACCCAGAATGATGATGATTGCTCTTACATCAATTAGGTATTGAAGGTTTTAGGTATTCATATCTGATTATGTTTGATAACCACACATCTGTATGTCACATTCCATAATGAGAGTGATAACAAGTCATTTTAGTTTATCAACCAAACCTAAGCACTGCCATGTCTTGTTAATATCAAGGGATATTTTAAATTAGAAAAACAGAGCCTTAAAATGTCAGCATTTATTCCTCCTGTGAACACAAGGGGGAAATGCTGTCATAAGATCACAGACCCTAGTCAATATTTGGGGTGTTCCTCAGTTGAGGATTGTGACAGGAACTGAAAAGGGACCTTTCATCAGCTACACAACAGCTACTATCAGAAATTACGGCCAAATCTAAAAATAAACACTTCTACATAAGCAAAAAAGTACTCGTTGGCCAATTATTGTTCTGTGGATCTTGAATAAATGAGGCTTTTGCAATAAAAATAATGAAGTTTCCCTTTTTTCCCTTTTACAGAAGAGGAAAATATGAAAATTTCCATACTCTGTAGTTTTTACTTTATTATATAAGATACTATTCTGATAAAACTGTGTGAAGAAAACATACATCCACCAGAGTTCCAAGTATTAATTCAAATATTAAACTTCATATCAAGAGGCATTTTTTCATGAGAAATGAAAAAGGAATTAACTTTCTTTTTATTTCCCTTTTCTCCTACTACTTAAAAAACAAAACAAAAACAAACAAAACAAAAAAACACATTTCCTACATGTTGTTACCCTTCTAAAATTTCTGCATCAGGGTCTGAGACCAATGGTTGCTGAGAACTACAGCTTACCTGAATCCCAGAGTCTATATCCAGGCAGTTCCTTTGGAATGTGAAGTGCCCCGGAATCTGGCAGCAGGACCCCTCTCTATTGGTTTGGAGAAGCCTGCAGGAGGTCTGCTCTGTCATCACCTCATACTGCCCTGAGTCTGCTACTAGGAATCTTCCCAACCAAAGCCTCCAAATTCTCCTGCATCTGCTCTTTCTGGTTCCACAGTCAAAGAGCCTGTTGTCCACATGCAATACTTCCCCCTTCCCTACTATTGCCAATGCTCAGCCTAGCAAGAGTTAAAATTAACAGTTACATCTACCGAATACTGGACATATTTGACAATTATTTCTTCTAATTTTTTTCCTAAATTATTCTCTCTTTCCTTCTTGGGATGACAATTAAATGCATGTTTGACCACTTGATATTGACTATCAAGTGATTCTGTTTATTTTTTCCACCTGTTTTCTTTTATTTTTCCTGTGCCTCACATAAAATAATTTCCATTGATTTGTGTTTAAATAAGAAATTTTTTCCCACGTACAATCTGCTGTTAAGCTCATTCAGTGATTTTTAAAAATTTTTAGATTCTTATTTTCATTTCTAGAATTTCCATTGGGTTTTTATTTTACAGTTTCCATTTCTCTCATGTGGGTCTCCATCTCTTCCCTCATAGTGACCCATCTTTTCCCTTAGGTCCTTGAAGATATTTTTAATAATTTCTTCAAAGTCTTTGTCTGCTGGCTCAAATCTGCTTCATCTCAGGGTCAATTTTTATTGCTGTCTTTTTTCTTGATTTTTCTGGACATTGTAGGGAGACTAGACTGTGGTGTGTACATGTAATGGGGATTGAATTTTATTCTCACAGTCAGTTGAATTACTGGCATAAACTTTTGGTCCTACCCGTCTTGTCTTTCTTTTTTGTTAGACTGAGTCTGTTTCATTTCTCCTTAGTTCTCCATCATGTCTCTAACTAGAGAGAATGATCTTTACTATTAACTCACGACCTTTCTGACGTCTCAGCTTAATGCCTGAGGTTGCCATAGTGGTCTCCTTACATGGCTAGACTGAAAATCCAGTGTCTCGCAGCATTCCGTGTCTTCTAATATTTCTGTTTCTCTCTCAGTCCTGCAGCTGGCAGCCTCTGATGCCTTTTGGAGCCATGCGTAGTGAACTCTTGCTAAAGACCTAGGCTGGACTGACTCCATAATCTTGCTCTTTCCTCTGTTTTCTTGAGTAGCTGACTCAAGGCTCCTCTGTGCAGCTCTCTTCCTTCTCATACTCTGCAAATCTCAGCCTCTTCAGCTCCAATTTGCCTGACCTCCAATCTGCCCAGAACTCTTCCCTTGTGTTCTAATTCCCTGTGTCACACAGGAAGTGTCCCCAGTCAGATAGCCTGGGCAAACATGGGTTTCAATTTATGAGTTCCCATTCTTTGAAGGATCGTGGTACTATGCCACCAGTTATCTGATATATGAACACAGTTGCCTCATATATTTTGTCCAATATTACAGTTCTATGGTGAGCAGACAAATAGTATACTGGTTACGTCATCATGATTGCATGCTGAAATTACCCATTTCCTTTACATTTAATGAAGGCTTATTAATTTCTTCTAGTAATAACCAGAACTGCCATCCAATTATGATTCTTTCACACATGATTAAATATTTTTCTTTAAACTGCAATAGCAGTAATAATTTTGGAAAAAAATCCAAGTCATCAACTTCAATTATTTTAATAATAATAATTATCATAAATTATTAAGTTATTACAAAATACCAGTGTGCATATCACTATATGTGGATTTCTCATTATTCCATACAGAATTTATAAAGTAGGTACTCTCCTCTTTTCAACTATGAAAGAAATGAAACAGAGAAATTAAGTAGTTCTTTATGGTCTCATAGTTACCTAGTACCTTTTGAATTCAGGAAGGAAACTCAAGGAGTTTGCCCCCAGAGCCCATGATCTTGACTGTTGTGTCATGTGAAGAATACTGAAATAACAAATTAAACAGGAACAACACAATAGTGATCAGTACTAAATAAACAATTTTTAGAGAAAATTTGAATAGTCACAAAAGGAAAGCACAATTAATATTTGTAATTAAAACAAAAGGAAGAGGAGAAAAAACATATATTTTGCAAATACAGGCATAGCATAGAGATACTGTGGGTTCAGTTCCAGACCATAGCAATAAAGCAAATACCATAAAATAAAGTGAGTCACAGGGATTTTTGGTTTCCCAGTGCATACAAAAGTTCTGTTTACATTATACTGTAGTCTATTAAGTGTGCAATAATAGCATTATATCTAAAAAACAATGTACATATCTTAATTTAAAATACTTTATTGCTAATAACAGATAAACATCAATCTGTGCCTTCAGCAAGTCATAATCGTTTTGCTGGTGGAGGGTTTTGTCTCGATGCTGATGGCTGCTGACTCATCAGGGTGGTGATTGATGACGTTTGGGGTAACCGTGGCAATTTCTGAAAATGAAACAACAATGAGGTTTGCCGCATCAAATGACTCTTCCTTTCACAAATGATTTCTCAGTAGCATGCAATGCTGTTTGAGAGCATTTCACCCATAGTAAAGCTCCTTTCAAAATTGGAGTCAGTACTCTCAACCCTGTTGCTTTATCAACTAAGTTTATGTAATATTCTGAATCCTTTGTTGTCACTTCAACAGTCTTCACAGCATCTTTACCAGGAATAGGTTCCATCTCAAGAAAACACTTCCCTTGCTCATCCATAAGAAGATACTCCTCATTCCATTAAGACAGACATTAAGATAATTCCATTATCATGAGATGCAGCAATTCAGTCATATCTTCAGGCTCCACTTCTAATTCTAGTTCTCTTTCTATTTCTACCACATCTGCAGTTACTTCCTCCACTGAAGTCTTGAACCCCTCAAGGTCATATATGAGTGTTGGAATCAACTTCTTCCAAACTCCTGTTAATGTTGATATTTTGACCTCTTCCCCTGAGTCATGAATGTTCTTGAGGGCATCTAGAATGGTGAGTCCTTTCCAGAAGGTTTTCAATTTACTTTGTCCAGATCCATCAGAGGAATCATTATCTATGGCAGCTATAGCCTTACAAAATATATTTTTTTAAATCACAGGACTTGAAAGTCAAAATTACTCCTTGATCCATGGTCTGCAGAATGGATGTTGTATTAACAGGGATGAAAACAACATTAATATCATTGTACATTCACATCGGAGCTCTGGGTGACCAGGTGCATTGTCAGTGAGTAGTAATATTTTGAAAGAAATCTTTTTTTCTGAGCAGCAGATCTCAACAGTGGGCTTAAAATATTCAATAAATGATGTAAACAGATATGCTGCCATCTAGGCTTTGTTGTTCCATTTCTAGAGCACAGCATAATTCTTAAGGGCCCTAGGATTTTCACAATGGTAAATGAGCACTGGCTTCAATTTAAAGTCGCCAGCTCTATTAGCCCCTAACAAGAGAGTCAGCTTGTCCTTTGGAGCTTTGAAGCCAGGCATTGACTTCCCTCTAGCTATGAAAGTCCTAGGTGATATCTTTTACTAATATAAGGCTCTTTTGTCTACATTGAAAATCTGTTGTTTTGAGTAGCCACTTTCATTACTTATCTTAGCTAGGTCTTCTGGATAATTTGCGGCAGCTTCTACATCAGCACTTGCTGCTTCACCTTATACTTTTACGTTATAGACACAGATTCTTTCCTTAAACCTCATGAACCAGCCTCCTCTAGCTTCAGACTTTTGTTCTACAGCTTCCTCACCTCTCTCAGCCTCCACAGAATTGAAGAGAGTTAGGGCCTTGCTCTTTATTAGGCTTTTGGCTTAAGGGAATATTGTGGCTGGTTTGATCCTCTACCCAGACCACTAAAATTTTCTCCATATCAGCAATAATGCTGTTTTGCTTTCTTATCATTTGTGTGTTCACTGGAGTAGCACTTTTAATTTCCTTCAAGACCTTTTCCCTTGCATTCACAACTTAGCTAACTCCTTGGTGCAAGAGACCTCGCTTTCAGCCTATCTTGGCTTTCAATTTGCCTTCCTCACTAAGCATAATCATTTCTAGCTTTTGATTTAAAGTGAGAGATGTGTGACTCTTCCTTTTACTTGAACACTTAGAGTCTAATGTAGGGTTATTAGTTGGCCTGATTTCAATATTGTTGTGTCTCAAGGAATAGGAAGGCCTGAGGAGAGAGTGAGAGACAGGGGAAAGGCTGGTCAGTGGAGCAGTCAGAACACACACAACATTTATTGATTAAGTTTTCCATCTTGTATTGGCACGATTTGTGGAGCCCTGAAAATAATTACAACAGTAACGTCAAAGATCACTGATCACAGATCACCATAACAAATATAATAACAATGAAAAAGTTTGAGATATTGCAAGAATTATCAAAGTATGACACAGATGTGAAGTGAACAAATGCTCTTGAAAAATGTCACCAATAGATTTGCTTGACACAGGGTTGCCACAAATCTTTAATTTGTAAAAAAATGCAATATCTGGAAAGCTCAATAAAACTAGGTATGCCTGTATGTCATAGTAGAGAAGGTACCAAGGAGAAAATAGGCTTGGTAATTAATGTGTAGAAGAGTGAAGTTACTGACTATAAATATCTTAAAGTTGGAACTAATTTCTTATTCTGTCTTTAAAGGGAAGCAGGAAACACAAATCCCTAAAACTGGATGCAGGCATAGAACTTGTTTGAGAATCCCTGCTTGCAGAAGATTTGTAAACCAGCATGAATTTGCAAATATACTTACTTAAGTGATTAAGGGAATTAACTATCACTGCTAGGGCTTAAACTAGTTTTAGATAAGTCACTGGTTTCTGGAAGGACTAGAGGGGAGGAATGAGCGGTGAGTCATGGATGGAAGACCCCAGCCCAGAGAAGGGCAGTCCATTGACCTTGGGCAGGTCATTTCTCCTTTTTGAGGTCTCTGTGCTTTCATCTGCAAGCAAGGACCTTGAATACATAATGTTTAAGTACGTCCCCTCTCTACCTTCTATACATAATTTATCAATGGAATGAACAAAAAATCTAAAATAAATTCAATCCAAAAATAAATCAATCTGTTAAATGAACACTACTTAATAGAATTCTGTTGTGTTATTATAGATTTCATTGTAAATAAATAATTAACAATAACCTCCTTGGGATTTAAAGCAGTCTCGCATCTAATCTAGAAAAAAATAATAACGGGTCCACTACACTGTCAGTGCTCATTCAAACGTACTCTTACTAGATCTTGATTCAAGCTCTGTCCATGGAAGTTCTTGTAAATACTTAGAAAAGTGACCATGGGAAACTCTTCTAGGATAGGAAATATGGAAAATCCTGAGCATCTGGCCATCACTGTGTCCTGCCAAAGTGGAAGCTCTGTGATGACAGAGAAGTGAGAAAAGCATCAGTTTACTGAACAGAAGCTTATTTTAAAATCTGTGTGATGTTAAATGTGATAGTAATTTGTTGAACTTCAATTCTAAGTCTTTGAAATAAATTAATAATGCCAAATTTAGAAATTGGAGGATTGCTGATGTTTGAATATAAAGGATTGAGCATATTGTCTGAAACTCGTTAAGTTCTTAATAACTGGTAGTTATCATTCATCACCTTTCTTTTATTGATATAAAAACAAAGATGCTATTTTATAATGTGTGCTTTTTAAACAACCTTACAGAGATATCTCTGACATATAAATTGTATATATTTAAGGTGTACAACTTGATGTTTTGATATATTTTTACATTGTGAAAAGATCACCACAATTAAGCTAAAGAACTTAACCATCACTCTACGTAGTTACCGTGTATGTGTAGAATATTTAAAGAACTATGCTTTTTGCAAATCTCAATTATAGAAAACATTAACTATCCTCACTACACTGTACGTTAGATCTCCAGAACTCATTCATCTTGCATAACTGAGACTTCATATCATTTGACCATTTTTTCCTCATTTCCTTCATACTTCCTCCCTGGCAACCACCATTCTACTCTCTGCTTCTATGAGTTTGAGGATTTTAGATTCCACATATAAATGAGATTATGCAGTATCTGTCTTTCAGTGTCTGGCTTATTTCACTTAGCATAATGTCCTCCAGGTTCATCCATGTTGCTGCAAATGGCAGAATTTCCTTCTTTGTCTCTTTGTTTCTTTTAAGGCTGAATAACATTTCATTCTATGCATACACCACATTTTCTTTATCCATTCATCCATTGACAGACCCTTAGATTATTTCTACATCTTGGCTATTGTGTGTGCCCCCTTGGTGGAAAGGTAAATTGATACAGCCATTATGAAAAACAGTATGGAGATTTCTCAAAAACTTGTAAATAGAACTACCATATTCAAGCAGTACCACTTCTGGTTATGCATATATCCAAAGAAAATAAAACCTGGAAATCAGGTGTTTTTTAAAAATTTCTACATATTCTTTAATTTATAAGAAACAAGATCCCAGGACATAAAAGATAGCTATATACTTAAAACAGTTTCAACAATTAAGTAATAATTTATAAAATGGCAGTATATAAACAAATATCAGATTACTTACTTATTTATTTATTTATTTATTTATTTATTATTTTTCAATATCAGATTATTTAAACAAGAATGTACAAGAACATAAAGTTCAATAAACGTATATAATATAGTGTCATTAATTTTCTTGAAAAGTACGTGTAAATTAATTTACATTAAAACAGTTTAAAACTTGACTGAACAATTTGTCAAGTTATAACAATTAGAACTTTGTCTTTATTATTTTTTAAATTAGTCTCAATTTCATATTTAGAATGAAAGCAATATTCTACCTCTTTTCAGCACTTATTCTTTCATTCCTTTAAATCTATCTTAAAAAAATTTTCTTTACATAAAGAAAACTCATTGTTCACTCTCTAATATCTGTACTAGATGTTAGAAAGGTATAAAAATGGTGAAATATGGACTCTGCTTTGAAGGAATTTATAATAGCGAAGTGTGGTCATAATAGAGATTAAAAAATCCTGAGGTTGAAGATAATTTTGTCTGAGACATGAGAAGTGTCATCCAGAAGAGACCACTGGACAGAAGACATTTTAACTTTGAAATAACGAAGTGCTTTGATCAATAGGAAAAATGGGAGGAGCAAAGCCACAGATCATTGCAAAGTGTGATGTAGTTTGGAAACCCAAAGTGTGATAGAATGGGGAGCAACAGCTTAGAAATATTGGTGGAGATAACATGGGAATTGTTGACTTGTGCTAGATTGTGGAGGCAGTTGAATGCAATATTAAGTTTATGTTAAAATGGAGAGCAGTTTGGGGCCACTGACGTTTTCTAAGATGATGAGAGATGTCAACAGAATTAAGTTTTGGGGGAAAAAAAACACTTTAGTTTTGACAGGGGGAGATTTGAAACAGATCAGAAAGAGTGCTTATGAGAGGAGAAAATACTAGGGTTATGGTAGGCATACGTTTTCACTGAAAAATGGGAAGAAGAGGAGATGAGGTTTCAGAATGTCTGGGTTCTTCCTGGTGTTTCTGGAAACCTGTCCAGACTCTCAGCCATAATCTGAGCATATCCAGTCTTGGTTTGAGGCTGCTTTGATGAGATTCTCCATGATCCTCCTTTAGTCAGTAACTCTGTCTCCCTCTGGTCTTACTTGTCTGGTTCCTTGAAACCTCTGAATCCCCCTTTCTCCTTTGAGTTGATCTCTAGGTCTCTTCCACCTTCTAAATCTCAGATTCTTCATCAGCCACAGAAGGCCTAATGCTTTGAATGTAGAACTGGAAACCCAATCAAAAGCTGATCAAGTGATGCTCCAAGGTTGTGTTATTTTCAGATGTCTCTTTCTTGTCACAAAAGGCTCTCCTCCCAGCTATCCACATGGACAATTCCTTCGATGCCAAGACTTTGTTCAAACATTACCTTCTTGAAAAGGCTCTACAATCTCTCTGTTTAAAATTTCAGCAGGCCACCACACACCCACCTCTGAATCTGCCTTAGACTGCTTTAATTTTTATAAATATATACCTTGCCTTAAGTATACAGCGCCTTCTTATATAATATACTATTTATTATATTGATTTTTTTTCTGTCTCCCCTACTATCACAACAGAAGGTAAGCTACGTAGAGAATAGAATCTTTTTTATTTTCATTGTGTGCCTGACACATAGTGGGTACCCAATTAACTGTTGAATGAGGATAAAAGCAATTGTCACAGGGTATTTGGTGAGTGAAAATTAATGTTATAATTAAGAGATTATATGACTCATTAAGAAAACCGAAAGAAGTTGATTAGAGTAGAAGTAGGTTGCATTGGGAAGAACACTGAATGGAGAAAGAAACCGGCATCGTTTACACCTTCGGTGCACAAGGCAAACTTTATACTTAAAAAGCTAACCCTCCTTCACATTAAAGGAGCTAAGAGTCCTCTCTTCCAGTAAAACTCTTCACCATGCAGCAGGCATTACTAACTGACTGGGCGGAACTTTTGTGGGATGTGAATAGCAAATGACGGCTTGCACTTGTGGGAGGCAGAATAATGGTCCCCAGAAACGTCCACTTCCTTATCCCCAGAACCTGTCGATACGTTATGTTACATAACAAAGAAACAATGAAGAAATCAGATGAAGTTAAAATTGCAAATTAACTTGACCTTAATGTATGGAGGTTATTCTGGTTTACCCACAAGTAGTCACAAGGGTCCTAAAAAGTGGAAGTGGAAGCAGAAGAGGGGTTCAGAGAGATGTGATGTGAGATTAACTCAATCCACTATTGCTGGCTTTGAAATGCAGGAAGAGAACCATGAGCCAAGGAATGCCTGTGGCCTCTAGAAACTAGAGTCAACAGAGTAATAAAATCTCCCCTAGAACCTCCACAAGAGAATGCAGCCCCACCAGGACTTCAGCCCAGTGAGACTTGTGTCATCTTCTGACCTGCAGAGCTGTAAGATAATAAATCCATGCTGTTTTAAGCCACCAAGTTTGTGGCAATTTGTTATACCAGCAATCAGATCCTAATACAAAATCTTTCCTGAGTGAATGAACAATGACATTTTTCATGAGTGAATGAACAAAGATCCTAGAGCAGAATCTTTCATGAATGAATGAACAATGACAGTGAGTGAAATAATCATCACCTTCCATGAGCTTGTAAACTTGATGCCTATTCCTTATTACAGTGCACTTGTAATTTTGCATGCGATTCTAACTTCAGACAACCCCTGCTCTGAAAGTTTGGAAAATCTTTCGAAGTATTTGGTAACAATCTTTCTAGAATGTCTATTGCTATATAGAAAACTATACACTGAAAATAAATGAGGGAGCATATTTCCAGTCTCAGATTCTTGCTGTTCGCTTACTCTTATTCTTTTAAGCTAACATCTGTGAGGAGAAGAGCCAGATGTGAAATAGCATGGAAAACAGTTTGCTGAGAGGTGCTCTGAAAAAAAAAAAAAAAAAAGATGATAGCAATTGTTTTTACTTAGGAAAAAGTAAGGGTAGGCTTTAAAAACTGCATGGACTGCATTATAAAAATACTCTTCAAAGTGTATTTTTTTTTGAGATAGTTGCTCATTAAATGAAAAGCATTGCTATGTTACAGAAAGAGTATCAGGCTGAAAGTCAAGCTATGTTGTTTCTATTATCAGTTCTGCATTTTTTAGGCTATATGTTAACCCCAGTTCCTGTATTTAAAAGGTTGTAAAGCTTTAATGAACCTATGTGTATGACTTTATGGTATTAAAATGTAAAGTGTTTAAGTGATGTTTAAATGTAAAGGAAAACTATGGTAAGTAATGGAAAGAAAATTAATTAAATAGTCAAGAGACCTGGATTCATTTGTAGGGGAAAGAGCAAAGTTTTAGAATTGCAGTGAACTTGGTTTGAATCCTCACTCTGCATTGCCTAGCTTGGCTTAATCAAGTTATTTATTCTCTCTCGTCATCTCTTTCCTCATTTGTAATAAGAACAGCAATTCCAATTTTAAGGGTCACTTAAGGGATTTATTGTAATAATGCTATTAGTTTCCTAGTGCAGTCTCTTGGCTTTTATAAATGAATGGTGTTAATTGAAATAGATCCAAGCAAGCTTCTCTGTACCTGGGTGTCTTCTGCAAGACTTAACTCTCAGTCTTCATCTACAAGAAGTGACTCTCACCTCTTCTGTAAGAATTAAATGAGATAACATGGATTTGCCTAACAAAAATTAGGTATTCAATAATCACTTACTAAAAAATGCAGAGTCCAGAGTCCATAGTTTCCTAATTCTGACTAGGGCTGGACATAGGCAAAGAAACATGTCAACATCTCAACCACATGGCCCCATCTTACACAATGCATTTCCATCTATTTCAAAGGAAGTCTGAGTGTAAAGTTGCCCTTCTGGGTGGAAGAGATGGGCACAAAACACTCAGGGAAGGTGAAATGCAAATTGTGGGAGTCTGTAGGGTTTGAAGCAGCTACTAGCCTAGAATTATAGCAACAAGGGAAAAGAAGGCGCTGATGTAGCTTATAAGGTAGAGAATGCTAAGTCCAAAACTGAACAAAAAGACGCTAAGAGAAAAAAGAAAATCGTAAGTGTGATTTCAGTGACTTCGCTTTAGAGGGAAAGGTAAGGATTAGAAAGTTATTGCTGTTGATGTTCTCATGTCAATACTATCTCTGTCTGTGGCCAAGAGTGTTTACCCTTTATGGTATCATGAACCTCTTTGGGAATTTAATAAAACATGTTGACCTCCCTCACCAAATTCAAATGAACATTTGCACAGAATTTCAGGGTGTTTAAGGGTGACCTGAAGCCCATCCATGGACTCCAGGTTAAGATCTCCTGCTATAAATATATATTCTTTTTTTACTGAAGTATAGTTGATTTACAATATTGTGTTTCTGGGGTACAGCAAAATGATTCAGTTGTACATATATACATATTCTTTTTCATATTCTTTTTCATTACATTTTATTGCAGGATATTGAATATAGTGCTATACAGTAGGACCTTGTTGTTTCTCTATTTTATATATAGTAATTAGTATCCCAAACTAACTAATTTATAAACTGCTAATCCCAAACTCCTAATTTATCCCTACCCTACCCTCTTTCCTCTTTCATAACCATAAGTTTGTTTTCCATGTCTGTGAGTCTGTTTCTGTTTCATAATAAGTTCATTTGCTTCATATTTTATATTCCACATATAAGTGATATCATATGGTATTTGTCTTTCTCTTTCTGACTTACTTCACTTAGTATCATAATCTCTAGGTCCATCCATGTTGCTGCAAATGGCATTATTTCATTCTTTTTTATGGCTGAGTAGTATTCCGCTGTGTATGTATGTATGTATGTATATATATATATATATATATATATATATGTATATATATATATATATATATGTATATATATATATATATATACCACATCTTCTTTTTCCATTCATCTGTCAGTGAATATTTAGGTTGCTTCCATGTCTTGGCTGTTGTGAATAGTGCTGCTATGAACATTGGGGGCCCTGTATCTTTTTGAGTTACAGTTTTCTCCAGATGTATGCCCAGGAGAGGGATTGCTGGCTCATATGGCAACTCTATTAAATACATATTCATTTTTTTTTAAATACATATTCTTAATCTGGAAAATCCCTGATGAACATGGAATCAGAGTTCAATAAATGTTTAGTGACAGTCAGCTAAAAAAGCCTCATATGCTTTCCACAGAAATGACAGTTCTTTTGCTGGGATAATGAATGGATAAAGAAGATGTGGTGCATATATACAAGGGAATATTACTCAGCCATAAAAAGAAATGAAATTGAGTTATTTGTAGTGAGATGGATGGACCTAGAGTCTGTCATACAGAGTGAAGTAAGTCAGAAAGAGAAAAACAAATACTGTACGCTAACACATATATATGGAATCTAAAAAAAAAAAAAAAAAGGTTCTGAAGAACCTAGGGGCAGGACAGGAATAAAGACGCAGATGTAGAGAATGGACTTGAGGACATGGGGAGGGGGAAGTGTAAGCTGGGACGAAGTGAGAGAGTGGCATGGACATATATACACTACCTAATGTAAAATAGCTAGCTAGTGGGAAGCAGCTGCATAGCACAGGGAGATCAGCTCAGCTCGGTGCTTTGTGACCACCTAGAGGGGTGGGATAGGGAGGGTGGGAGGGAGACGCAAGAGGGAGGAGATATGGGGATATATGTATATGTTTAGCTAATTCACTTTGTTATACAGCAGAAACTAACACACCATTGTAAAGCAATTATACCCCAATAAAGATGTTAAAAAGAAAAAGAAAGAAAGGACTGTCTCTAAGTCTGGAATTCTCCTTTTGAGATCACTGCCAATTTGATCTTTGAGATTTTCTTCTTCAATATGACTTAGTAAATTAACAGCTATAGACTTCTTAGTGGTTTAATGGATTTCTTGCCAAGTCATAGAGATATGTCTTTACTTAGAAATGCTGATTTGTTTTCAAATGTATTGATATAATTAGACTCTGAGGAATTTTTTTTTCCATTTCTAGTGGAGTTGGGAGCAAGCTGTCAATCCTGCCCAGCCACCTATCCATCCCTGCTGTGCCTCTTTCTATGAACCTCTCCCAAGCAGAATTCCTTAGCTTCTTAAACCTTTGTTCATGGGCCAGAGAAAATAGACCAACCCACCTGCAAGTTAAATCAGCTCTGCATTTACGTGAACTGCCATATTGGTTCATTTCACACCATCATGATTACTTCCAGCTCAATCGAAGATTCACTGTCAGACTTTATAGTAGTCTCCTAACTCTTCTCCCTAACTTTCACCATTTTATTTACCGATTTGTTTTCAACACAACAAGCTAACTGATTTTTTTTTTAAAGTATTGCAGTGAAACATAGGGAACCAATATTTTGTAGGTCAAAATATTGTGTATTAGACATTTCATATGGTTTGAGATAATACATCATATCACTCACTTGCTGAAAACCCTCTAATGGCTTTTTATCATTCCTAGAATATGTCCCAAACCCCTTTTCTTGCCCTACAAGGCCAACATGATATAGTCTTTGCCCAGGTCATCCACATCATCTCAAACAACATTGCTTCACTTACCCCAACCTCAGTCACCTTGTCAGTCTTGCTGCTCATTGAAAATGACAAGCTGATTCCTGCCTCAGGGCTTTTGCACTTACTGTTTATCTGCCTAGAGTAATTTTTTCTTTCCCCAGATTTTCTCATGGCTGGTTGCTTTTCAACATTCAGATCTCAGCTCAAACATCACCCTTTCAAAAAGAGGAGAGTCCTACACTGGCTACAATAACTCTCCACCCCCATCACCATACTCACTGCTCTCTATCATTGTCTGTCATCCGACTTTAATATAGATGAAATTTTTACCTGTCAGCCCATATGTCCTTATTTATTTTCTTGTCTAATTGTTAGTTATCCCTATAATATTATGAACCACTCAAGGGCAGGAATTTGTCTGACCGACTGCTCTAGTTCCAATACTAGGAGAATATCTGATGTATATTTGGTATTTGGCAAAAAAAAAAATAGTTGAATGAATGAAAGGTGCAATCAACAAATGAGGAAAGTGAGTTTATTCTTTCAAATTAATTAATTGTTTATTTTTTAACCAAACTTCACTGGGCATGAATTATGTATAAGGCACTAAACCAGGCACTGTGAATAAGCTCTGTACTAAAAACAATAGGTCCTGTAAATGGATGCATAGTTCATACTTGAGGAACACACGTTCAGTAAAACATGTAATACTCCTAGTACGCTAAGACAGATGCAAATAATTTGCTTTTTGAGTTCAGAAACAAAGGGTAAATGTTTACAGCAAGATGAATTGAGTCACTTAGCCTATTCCTCCTAGACTGAGCAGTAGCCTTTCTGCTACTCCAGGTTCTAGGAAGGTTAATGTGCTGGCACATTCCTTGATGAACTGAATGGGAGAGAAGCCAGAGGTAGGAAGTCTAGACCTGAAGTCATCAGCCAACAGTAAAGAAGGAATGAAAGAGTCAGTTGACTTGGAGATGAAGAAAATGCACAAGAGGAAAAATCCAATAGGCAGTTGAGGGTATGGAATTAAGGGAAATTGCTTCATTTATTAAGAAATTAATTTGATATCAATTTTATTGGGTTTGTTTGGCACTATGTTGTCTCTTTATAGCGGCATAATCATTTTGTCGTACAAGCAAGAACTTTAGAAGGAATCCAAGAAAACTTACTTCCTCTCATATGCAGCTTTAGTCTGGGAGAGTGACAGAATAAAGACAAGGAGTGTATGACCTACTGATCCAAAAAACTGACCTCAAATTTATAATCCTAAACTGCACCAGAACAACTAACATTGGGTGCATTACTAGTGGATATTATATCAAGCAGGATTACAAGTGCACAAACCTTCCCAAATTATTAAATTTCAAATATAAACTGGTAACATAGGGAAATTATTGAAGTATGTAAGGCAAGAGGTGATCCACCCGTATTTATTTTGGAAAACTATTTATTATTGCATGGTCATCTTGAGCCACCTGCATTGACATATCACCATTTTTGGAGTAGAAAGACCTGGATATGACTTCCTCCCTGCCTTCTTTCTCCCCTTCCTTCTGTCCTTCCTTCCATTATTTTATTTTTAAATATACATTACAAAATGCATGCCTTAGAGTATATGTAATATGAATGTAGAGTTTAAAGAATAAGAGTATATGTAATATGAATGTAGAGGTTAAAGAATAAAGATAAAATGATGACTTCGGAAACTGCTATCCAGCTTAAGAAAGACATCCCTGAATTATAATTCTCCTGCTTCCATAAAGAAAAACACTATACTGAATATTTTAATAATAGTTCTCTAGATCTCCTTAACAGCTTAGTTTTACCTGTTTCTGGCTATGTGTAAATGGAATCATACCATAAAAATTTTGTGCATATGATTTTTTTCCTGCAAAAGTTTAACTTCTAGGTCATTTGTCCAAAGGCCTTTATTATTATATTTCCTTTCATATTATGGAATATAATATGCAGACAGATAATATATTAAATAGTATGTACATTTTAATTAATAACATTAATAAAACAAACACCTATATACACACCAATAAATTAAAAAAATAGAAAATTACAGATGACTCCAATGAACAGAGACCCTTTATCCAACTCAGAAAAAAAAAATTCTTTTTCTTAGTTTAATCACAAATATATGCATTTCTATGAAATATTTTTAACTTTAAATATTTTGACCTTCATATAAATAAAGTCACACAAAACTAATTGAATTTTCTCCTCAATTGCATTCTTTAGCCACACCGTTTCATATAAAACTCTAGTATCATAAAATATAAATATATAATTAAAGTAATATATTTATATTAAATTATATATGTATATATTTAAAATTATATTTAATTTTCACTGCTGTGTACTATTCCACTGTTTGACTCTACCATGATTTATTTATCTGGGTTTTGGTAATCTGACTTTTGTTGTTGCTCTTGTTTCTATTGTGGATGATGCTTCTTTAAACCTTCTGGTCCATGTCTCTGGATGTACACGTGAAAGAGTTTCCTTTGATTATATACTCTATAATACATATAGGTGGGAAATAATCCATTTTGCATGTACTTCCAGATTATTATTCCAAAATTATTGATTCAAGTATACTCCAATTACCATTTTATCAATAGTCTCATTGTTTTATATTGCCAATACTTGGCTTCATCTGGTATCATATTTATTTATTTATTTATTTATTTATTTATTTATTTACTTCCCAATATGTTGAGGGTGCACTGATGCCTCATATTGGTTTTCAGTTGTATTCCATTTATTGTTTGGAGGTTTTCTTGGATATTTCTGTTTTCTTATCAATGAAATGCCTGTTTATGCATTTTTCCCATTCTTGTATTGATTTAGAGAGCTCCTTTATATATTCTGGTGATTTTGTTGGATTTACATATTAAAAATACATTCTCTTAATTTGTGACTCTGTTTTCACTCTCCTTATGGGGGATTTTGATAAACAGATGTTCTTTATTTTTAGGTAGTCAGATTATAAGCTTTATCTTTAATATTTTTTCTATTTAAGTTTTACTTAAAAAGTTATTTAAGGTCATAAGTATATTTTCTGATGTTATTTTTTAAGTTTTTCTTTTTACATTTAAATTCTTAAATGTACTAAAGTTTATTTTAATGAATGGAATGAGATAAGAATTAATTTTAATATTAATTTTAAATTTCCCATATATATGACCAATTGTTCTACTCTTTTGAATGGTCATTCTATTTCCACTGTTATTAATGCAAGATCTATCAAAAATTAAAATGGATTTATGAATATATCCTTTACCCTATACCATCTTCAATTATCTATCATTGCATAAAATCACAGTCATTAGTATATATTATAAGTTTTGATATCTGTACATAAGACTCATGATTTTTCTTTATTAGAGTATTTGTAAATATTGACTCTTTGCTATTATGGGAAAAATATTTGGCTTGTTAATTTCCAGTCATATTCATACAAAGAAAGTCTGTTCTGAATTTATTGGAATTATAATTAATCTCTATAACTTTTGTTGGGGTTACCGTTTTTATGATACTGGATGCTGCTATTCATAACCTTAATATATTCTCCACTTATTCAGGTTATCTTTAATGGCTATAAAATACAATTGCATAATTTTCTCTCTAAGTATTGTGCATTTCATTATTATTTTTATGCAAGGGGATTTTATTTTTTGTTGTTGAAAATAACATTCTTTTTAAACATCACATTTTATAAGTATTGCTGGTAAATAGAAATGCAGTTTGCTTTTTCTTGGTAATGATCATATATCAGACTAACTTGTTCAACCCTCTCATTAATTTCATAATTATCTATAGATTCCTTTGGGGTGTTATTTGAAAAAAGTATTTTCTGGGAATACTGACAGATTGCCTTCCTTTTTCAATCCTTATAACTATTACTTTTCTTTTGTTTTGTTTTGGTTTGTTTCTTGTTAAGACTGTAAACTACACAACCTATTCTCAACACTGTGGTATATCATTATCTTCGAACTTCAGTTTCTTGGTATTACATCATGTATTCTATGTAACCGTGCTGTTATTAAGAGTAAGTAAACATGAGACAAAATCACATGAGTCCATGGCATACAATAAATACTTAAAAATTATCTTTTGTCCACTCCTTCACACATGCACAGAGAAAGCTAAATATTTGTTTCAAGTTTAATAGTTTCCTCTCATTACTCTAGCTTAATAGGATTTCTTAATTGTAAAATATATATCTGGTAAGGATGGTGATAGAAGAAGGTAGAAAACACATACACACACAGTCACACACTCACACACACACACACACACACAGACACACGATGGCTAGAAAGAATGAAAATATCCTGAAATCTTTTCTTTCTCTGCATCCAATTAGACACCTTACAATGACAAAGGAAAAATGGCCTTGAATTATTTTAGCTTAAAAGAGGTACTCATAATTGTCCTAAATCTCTGTGTAATATTTTTGTCCAGGAGGTACAACAAAATGTCTCCTGTGAATTAAGAATGGTAAAGACTGTCACAGGAAAGTGGAAAAATATGGAAACTGAACCTCATTTACATCGACACATTCATTATAGAGAGAGCTTTTGAGGAAAATCACTCTGTTATATATTTTTTCTAGGTGAATCATAAGTAAAAAATAGAATAAATTTGGTTTGTGGGATTATGAATTGAATTCTGCCAGGTAAATTCCTCTGATTTTCTTTGAAGTCAGCTCTAATTATACTCTTTCAGAGGTCCTCTGTGGATATTCAGTTTTACTACAGTTTTGACTTTCACTAATTTGAACATTAAAGGAAAGAATTTTCAGAAACCATCTGAGCAAAATACTTTCACAACCCCAGCAGTACTATTGATTCTAATAATTAAAATCTGAAACCGAAATGAGAAACATATTTGGAGACTGAAAATATGTAGGTATTCCAAATCACAGCAGTTAGAAGCCAATGTTTCTGTCTTACAGCAAAGTACTGAAGCAATTTCTATAACCTTAGGAAAATTATATAAAACTTTATATCTGCTAAATTATTTATCCTGCCTTTTCCATAAGCCTGCTCTAATGCTACCCTCTTTCTCTAGATGCAATGAAGTTTGGGTTAGAATTTTTAAAACTTCTAAAAGTGTGACAGAAGGATCCACAGGTGGGCTGATTCCAAGGACTAGAGAGAAAGCAGGGGTGCTATGCAAAGAGTGAGGAAGCCAGAGTTCTGCTGCTATTCTATGAATGACTAATTACATATTCTGATAAAAGTCACTTGGTTTCTCTTGGTTTATAGTTATATATCTGTGAAATGAAGAAGATATTGGACTAGGATCATCTATAACAAAGTATTCCTTTAAAATCATATATCAGAAATGATTGGCACAAGAAAACACTGAACAAATCAGTTGAGGATCAACCACCTCAAATGCAATACTCAGGCACCAATAAAAGTGGATCAATGTCAGGCAGCTAAGTGATGAGAAAAGGAGAAACCAGCTTTTCTATCACTCACTTCTATTTGCCTCTTTGAATTTTCATTTGCTTTGCTTTTCTATATCCCTTATTGCAGAAGAGCATCTTGGAATGATCTCTTACCTCTGGGAGGTGCCCTTGCCTAAGATGGTGTTTCTCAATGAATACTCAGTTTTATTGAATGTAGTCATTATTAAGTTGGCTCCATAGCTATGGAACCTCTGGTTGGTTCATCTGTAAAATGACGTTGATGATTGTAAAACAGTGGTGTTCTAACAAATAAGATCATGCATATAAAGTGAGTGCTCAGCAAACATCAGCTGCTATTCTGAGTATAATAACAATTATTATTTCCCAGTGTGCTTATTAAAATTCAAAATTCTTGGCCTCTTCTCATAATCTGATGGGATGAGCTGAGGCATGCATCTTCTTAGCAAGCTCTCCAGATGTTTCAGATTCAGAGTTGTATTGGATAAGTATTAGCGAAAGGGAAAGGAAAAGGAGGTAAGAGGACCTACTTCTACTGCTGCTCTTGGCCAAAGAAACAAAATGAGCCTTTGCATCTTCTTTGTGGTCCAGCTTAGCTCATCAGAGCAAAGAGTCTAACCTATCCAAAAATCCCAGTGTTACATATATTTGGTTTTGCACACTGTGTTAGTATCTCCTTCAGGAATGAAGGGGCATAGTTGTAGTCAGAAATAGCTGTGCTCAGGACTTCCCTGGTGGTGCAGTGGTTAAGAATCTGCCTGCCAATGCAGGGGACAGGGCTTTGAGCCCTGGTTTGAAAAGATCCCACATGCTGCAGAGCAACTAAGCCCGTACACCACAACTACTGAGCCTGCAGTCTAGAGCCCACGAACCACAGCTACTGAGCCCACGTGCCACAACTACTGAAGCCCTTGTGCCTGGAGCCCGTGCTCCGCAACAAGAGAAGCCACTGCACTGAGAAGCCCGTGCGCCGCAATGAAGAGTAGCCCCCGCTTGTCGCAACTAGAGGAAGCCCGCATGCAGCAACGAAGACCCAACGCGGCCAAAAAATTAATTAATTAATTAATTAATTTTAAAAAAGAGAAATAGCTGTGCAGGACCTTCCATGTGCAGAATCATGTTTCACAGCCAATGATTCCATCTCCACAACATAGGATGACAGTTTTATATAAAAAGATAAATAGGCCATTGTCTTCTCTAAACTTGAATTCTACTCCAAACTCCAAGTGTGAACTTAGGTGTTTTTGAGTTCTCTAAGTGTATTTAATTTTAAAAAGTAACTTAGTCCTCTTTCAGGGGTCACAGTATGGGAAAAAAAGTTAATATTTAGAATATGCCTCACAGAAACTCCTCACCCATTCCTCATTAAAAGGACATCACACCATAAAACTCATTTTCTTTTCTACTATTAGTGGTTTATTCTTATTTTGGTGCTAGGTGGCTTATCATGTTGAAACAGGTATCCTAAAGCTAGAAGTGTCGGATAAGACAATTTGAGACTATACTATCAAGCAGACCTTTGGAAAGTGGCCCCTTGGAGAGATGACATTTCGTCATCTTTTAAACAGGTCTTTTGAAAGGGAAAAAATTATTATATTGAGGATGGTTTCAGATTACCTTCTACCAACACTTCTAAATATTACCTAAAGTTACTGAGGGATAAGGTAACTTATTGTAACTGAATCAGGCAGAGAAATAGGCTGGAAAAGTCGCATTTTCTTTCCCATATTTAGTCTTCTGAAATCCTTTATAGAATAAAATATGAACATATTTGTTCATAAACTGATAATATGCACCTAACGTGTTCCTAAAAAATTGTTTAAGAATTGAGGTTGACTTTGAATGTGAGACATTATTATTAAATAGTCTATATATGCAATTTTGATTTTCTTATTAACTCAGTAGGTAAGAAAGTTGTTCTCATTTTAAATTATGATAGTTGGAAAATTTGTAATATAAAATTGTATTTATTTACTATCTTATTCATTTATTTTGTGTTTTTAATACAATTATGAGCAGAGAACATGAGACAAAGGGCAGAAGACCTAAATTGACATTTCTCCAAAGAAGATATACAGATTGCCAACAAACACATGAAAGGATGCTCACCATCACAAATCATTAGAGAAACGCAAATCAAAACTGCAATGAGGTATCACCTCACACCTGTCAGAATGGCCATTGTCAAAAAATCTGCAAACAATAAATGCTGGAGAGGGTGTGGAGAAAAGGGAACCCTCTTGCACTGTTGGTGGAAATGCAAATTGATAGAGCCTCTATGGAGAACAGTATGGAGGTTCCTTAAAAAACTAAAAATAGAACTACCATACAACCCAGCAATCCCACTACTGGGCATATACCCTGAGAAAACCATAATTCAAAAAGAGTCATGTACCCCAATGTTCATTGCAGCTCTATTTACAATAGCCAGGACATGGAAGCAACCTAAGTGTCCATCAACAGATGAACGAATAAAGAAGATGCGGCACACATATACAATGGAATATTACTCAGCCATAAAAAGAAACGAAATTGAGTTGTTTGTAGTGAGGTGGATGGACCTAGAGACTGTCATACAGAGTGAAGTAAGTCAGAAAGAGAAACAAATACCGTATGCTAACACATATATATGGAATCTGAAAAAAAAAATGGTTCTGAAGAACCTAGGGACAGGGCAGGAATAAAGACGCAGACGTAGAAGATGGACTTGAGGACACGGGGAGGGGGAAGGGTAAGCTGGGATGAAGTGAGAGAGTGGCATGGACATATATACACTACCAAATGTAAAATAGATAGCTAGTGGGAAGCAGCCACATAGCACAGGGAGATCAGCTCGGTGCTTTGTGACCACCTAGAGGGGTGGGATAGGGAGGGTGGGAGGGAGACGCAAGAGGGAGGAGATATGGGTATATATGTATATGTATAGCTGATTCACTTTGTTATACAGCAGAAACTAACACACCATTGTAAAGCAATTATACTCCAATAAAGATGTTAAAAAAAAATGAGATAAAACTTGAGATTTTACTTGTATGTGTGTGACTTCCTCTTCGTGGACACCTGCTGTTTTGTCCACGCAGTCGTTCTTTTCATTGAATGCTGTTGCTTCTTGTCTGGAAGGGCTTGATTCTTCTCCTTCTCCCCATCAGCTGCAGGGAGGGACATATTGCTCAGAGGTGGCTTGTCAGAGGACTGCAGCATCATAGCAACCATGAATGATTAATAGGTAGGGACAGAACTAAACTCCAATCAGCATAACTCTGGGATTTTTCTCTTAGACCTACTGGGTAAGATTACTTTCCTACCAAGGTCCGTGAACCGGCAGGACAGGAAATGCATGACATCAGCCACCTTGCTCGTCAAGTACAGAGTCTATTTTAAAGTAAGGAGAGCAGAGCTGGTTGCCATCATTGGAATTCCTCATTCCAGCTGTGATACAGCCAGCAGTACCTCTGGACTCCCTATTCACAAGCCCAAATACATTTTCTTTATTGGTTAGCTGATGTGAAATACATTGTGTCAGCCACAACTAAAAGAAACCTGATAAAATGTCTCTAGGATTTTATTGTTTCTAATATTTACATTTTTTTCAAGTACCAACATCTATAATCTTGGGGTAGTACATTCAATGCTTTTCAGTATTATATCATATGTGAATTGTCATCCTAATAGCACACAAAATAATAACATGCCTTTAAGTTAATGGTGTCTTAGATATAGTGAGATATTGTTGTATAGAATAAATATTCTATCAACATGACAAATATACTGGAAAAAAATACATTCTATATAGCTGCATTACCTAATACTGTAGTCACTAGTCTCTTGGTTTTTGACCACAAATGTGGCTGGTTTGAATTGAGATGTGTTTTATATATAAAATATGCCTTGGATTTCAAAGATTTAGTATGAACAAAATAATGTAAAATATCTCAATAATTTATATTAATTACATATTGAAGAATAATATTTTAGAAATATTTGGTTAAATTAAATATAGTATTAAATGTATTTCATCTGTTTCTTCTTAGTTTTAAAAATCTGGCTACTAGAAAATTTAAAAAAATTTAATATGGCTTACATATTAAATACGGCTTACATTGGACACATAATATTTGTATTGGAAATATAATATTTCAATAGGGTTTACATGACTTTGCTAAATGTAAATATATTAGCGCTATCACTGTAATTCTCAATGTCATCATTCATTCTTTTTTGAATTTTAAACAATGCGCCAAATACACAATGAGCAATCATATGTTCCTAACAGCTTTTGTCCCTTATTTTTTGATCTAGTAGTCTTCGATGCACATAATTACGTCTATATATGTATACCTTTGTAATATTTTTCTTCACTATGTAATACTGGATCCCTATTTTATATATTAGCAAATAAATCTTTGGTAGTATTTTATTTTATTCTGCTTTAAATAACAAAGTTTGTTCTCCTACCCTCATAGTGACAAAAATGCATCCTCATCTTCATGAACTATGAACAGTCAAGTGCCTCAGGTCTGTTATTGGACCTTTCTTCTGTATCTCTATTAATTCCCTAAGTAAGACCATACAATGCGAGGGCTTGAGAAACCATCTCTATGCTCATAATTCCCCAACCTGTATTTTCCACACTTTTTTAAGAGCTTCTATTTCCAGCTGCCTACTTAACATTCTTCACTTGAAAATCTAATAGATATCTCAAATATAATTGTGAAAAAGTAATTTTAATTGTTACACTCTTCCAGACCTGCTTCACAGAGTCCTCTTCTTCTTGGGAAATAACACCATCACACACTTAGCCATTAAAGCCAAACACCTAAAAGTAGAGTAATCCCCAGGAGTAGAGAGCCTATTTTTCTCAAATACCATTGCCAATCATTCAGCACATCTTGTAGAAACTAATTTTAATATATATTGTCGTCCCTCTCCAGTCTCATGACTATAGTCCTAGAACTCAGTTATTATCTCTTACCTAGTTAAATGCAGTCGTTGCTTGCATGGTCTCCCAAGGATATTCCCCAAATTCTTCAGTAAATTATCAAGAAAACAACCATAGTGAGCTTTCAAAGACCTTAGTCATGTTTTAACTTTCCCCTGCATAAAATAATCCTCTAATAAATTTTCCATCACACTTAGAATAAAAAGCCGATGCTTTGCTGTGGCTTCCCATGGTCTATGATGAGTGCGTCTCTCTGACTTCACCCCCTTTCCCTCTCACCTTCCTTCAACACTGTTCCAATCACACTATGGTTCCTCATCTGATCCACATCCTCAGGTCTTTGATCTTGCTCTTCCATTACGCCCTTCAGGTCTCTGCTCAAACGCTGCTTAGAAAAGTCGTTCTGGACCAATTCCGATTAAAATAGCTCATTTCTTATGCTTCATTTCCTTTCCCCAGTTGCAGTGTTTCTTTGGAGCACTTATTACAGTTTGCTATTATAGTATATGTCCATAAATTTGATTTTTAAATTTGTCTTCTTCCATTGAAATTTTAGTTTCTTGCACATAGAAAAAATCCATCCATTTTATTAATCATTATAGCCCTAGGGCAAAGAAAAGTGTTGAGCACTTAATAGAAAATTTAATAAATACATGCTTAATTAATTAATTATGCAGAAGTAGAATTATTGCCTGGTAATTTATGCACATAAGCATCTTTACTACAATTTGGAAATATTATCTTCAAAAGTGGTTACACAAAATTACTTTCCAAACAATATAGCATTAGATGGTATTTTCCTCATTTGTGTGACCACTTAATATTAGCAGACTTTTTCATTGCTGTGAAACAAATGAAAATTTGTGTAAAATTATAACCACCTCTTTTTTTTTTTTTTTTTGCTTTTTTCTCTGTCTACTATGATGTTGAGCAGCATTTTATTTGTTTCTTGACTATTCAGGTCTCCTGTTTTGTGACTTCATTGCTTACATATGTTTGCAGAATATTTAACGATTTATATTTTCTCATTCATTTTAGGAGCTTCTTTATATATTCTCAGTATTAATTTGTTAGGAGGGGTATGCCTGCAACTATCTTATGCAAATATGCCAGTTGCCTTTTCATGTAAAATGATTTGTTATTGTTTTTTCTTTTGCACTAAGTACAATAAAAGATCTAATATATTTTCTTTTAAAATTTTAAAGATTTACTTTTTATATTTAGGAATTTAATCATCCTTGTAATATATTTTAGGATATGGCCTAAGGTTGAGATATAGTTTTACATTATTTTCATATTCAAAACCAACTGTCATAATCATTTATTAAGTATCCCATGTTCAACCCATTGGCTTTTGATTCCATGTCTGACATATATGATCTGTCATATACAAAATTACCATACGTCACTGGGTCTATTTCCAGGTTCTTCTACTGTGTTTCATTGGACTCTGCCTATGTCTGCTCTCTGTTACACTAATTTAATTGTGGTTGCTTCATATGAATTCTTTATAATAGAAAATATTCTCCTTCATTAGTTTCCTTCCAACAACTTTGATTCATCTTGAGTGCTTACACATCCATATGTATTTTAGAGTCTGCAGACACATTCTGTGAAAAAACCTTGTTAAGATTGTGATTAGAATTTTATTTAAACAATAGTTTAATTTGACAAGAGACCCACTGCACTTTAAAAAATAATAAAGGTGATCTTTGATATCAAATCTGTAAATAAGCTTTTGGTATACTCAGGAAAGATCTTTTTGTGGAAAGAAATGTTTTTTAAGGCTGAATTGGACCCGAATTCACCTGTCTTTCAAACTATGTTTGTGAACATATTTCTCTAGATGTAGCTTGGGTCAAAAAGAAACAGACACATTTATATGTCTTTCAGCATCTGTGGAAGGATATTTATGGAGAGAGACCAGAGCGAAGGCCTCTGTATCTTTCCAATTATCTCAAGCACTGAATATATATTGGTGTAAGTAAGCAGTTGATTACTGCAGGAGCCAGAGAAGCAGGCCAAATCTTTACTTTCTGCCATCTACTAACAGTTAATTCTTGATAACATAGAGAAGTCATCTATTTAAGGCCTTAGCATCAGACTTAATTTTTGTATGGAGAATATTGTCCATAAATTCATGAGATGGAGCAATGTTCTCTCATTCCCTGACCTTCTCAGGGAGCTAAAACATGAGAAGATGCATATTCAGCTCTTCCCAAGGAGGATAGTGACCTGCTGAAAAAGAGGGAGAGAATGATTATCCAGTCAAGTTGAGGGTTTTAAGGAGAGTCATACCCACAAAGCACAGAACAGAGAATTAGGGAATATATAGAGCATCTCATTCTGAAGAATTGAATTTTCATTACAAATGTTGTGAACAGATAAAATTCCTCCCTGAAAGTATATCTGTCATTGTAGCAGAAATATGAAAATGATATTAAAACAACTCTAGAATTTTGTATTATTTCTATGGAGGGAGGAGATATCTCACTTTTGTTCTTTGTAATAAATTGAATCCTTTAATTTTTTTGTCTGCCATTAGTGATGGATTATTACAAATTTGATCACACAAATACTGGGCTGATTTTAAATTAAAACACTGCAAGGAAAATAGGAATGCTTTCTCTTTTTTTTCCTCCCCAAGGCAATTTTATTAGACAAATCATTAAAGGGAGCTCACTAATTTTATAGAGAAATGCCAACATTTTTCAATTAAATTACACCAATCTGTATGTTTTTAAATATTTAATAAACACTTAAAGCTGTATCTTATAACAGCATTATAAAATAACACAAACAGAACAAGGACCTAAATGAAATGGATGTTGCTCTAAAAGCAGGAAGGCACTGAGTGAATAAAATTGGTAATAAAATTTAAACAATGTGTGACCCAAAGGAATGATATTTATTTTTCTTCCTCAGCCTACTGTTGGTCAAGGCTTTAGATTCATTTTCTTGACATGGGCATGAAGTAAGTGTAATGGAAAATTTTTGAAGAGTGAAGAAAAAGATTGTAGGGTATGAATGTGCAAGATTTCTGCTTTCCCTCAATCACTTAACACTTCATTTTTTTTTTTTTAATGGGGAGATTTCACTCTCAGTGAGGAACACAGAAGGCTTTAGCAGGGGAAATCCTCAAAATCACCAAAAGGAAACATCAGGGCACATGGAAAGAACAGGTACTTCATTAGCTTTTTGCCTGTCACATTTCTAAGCCAGCACATACAAGAAGGTGATAGGCATGTTGGCTGGTTAAAGACAAATGCTGGGCAGTTTTTGCTTATCATCAGTTATGCCCTAACTTCAGCTGCCTCTCGTACCTTCAACCCCATGCCCTTGACTGGCTGCTCACACCTGATTCTCCCAACTTAACTGCAACCTCTACACTCTCACTTCTGACTTCCTCCTAAAACTGTGGTAATCAGATTTTTAGACCCCAAATTCAACTGAGATTGTCTTGTTAAAATCACTGTTAACTGATTAATTGATAAATCACGTGGAATCTTTTTCGATCCTTTTCAAGTCTGTCTACTGCATTTGTCACTATTGATCCTTTCTTCATTGAATTCTCTGTAGTGCCAGCATCCAGACCTGCCTGCCTCTTCCTTCTCTGACCTTCATCTACAGCTCTTTCTCTGCTCCTCCCTCTAAGAAGTCTCTGACCTCAGGACTCACTCCTCTCGTAGGTCAATTATATCCTATCACCTTGTTTCACCTGCCATGTATATACTGTGACTCCAAATGGTCGTTTCTAGCCCAATTTTCTCCCCTGGCATCCCCTGTGTTTAGTCTTATAAATACAATTAAGACTGGAAATATTCGTCTAACTATTTTACAGTGGCCCAAGTTGAACTTGTTCAGAAAGTCAGTTATCACGTTTACAATGAGATTAGACTGGGCAAACAACTTTGATACCCAGATGAGAAAATAGATCCCAGACCAGCTGCTTTAACTCCAAATAAGAACTTTTTCCCAATAAAGCAGGATTTTTCCCCAATAAACAACTTTTTAGTATTTTTTCTTCCAAATTTGATTTTCTCCATCTTATTATTATGTCAAAAAGGAAGAAAGATACAGACATATTTTTTACAAAAGGGTATATTTACTCTGAATAGGAGGAAAGTACTAGATGTAGAGAGGAGAGGACTTGGAGTAAGCTGATTGATGAAGTCTTGAGTGCATGCCTTAGCTCTTGGTCACTAACTTTTAATCCCTAGGACTCTGGGATTCTAGACTGCCCTTTTCCCTTGTGTGATCGTTAATTTTAAGCATCAACTTGACTGGGCTAAGGGATGCCCAGATATCTGGTAAAACATTATTTCTGAGTGTGTCTGTGAAGTGTTTCCAGAAGAGATTAGCATTTGAATTGGTGAACTGAGTAAAGCAAATGGCCCTCTCAAAGTGGGTGAGCTTTATCCACTCTGTTGAGGAACTGAATAGAACAAAAACGTGGAGGAAAGGCAAACTCACTCTCTGTGCTTGAGCTGAGACATCTATATTCTCCAGCCTTCATACACATTGGTGCTCCTTGTTCTCCAGCTTTCTGATTCAGGCTGAAACTTGTACCATCAGCTCCTCAATTCGCAGGCCTTCAGACTCATACTGAATTTCACCACCAGTTTTCCTCATTCTTTAGCTTTCAGACAGTAGACTGTGGGACTTCTCAGCCTCTGTAACTGTGTGAGTCAATTCCTATAATAAAGTTTTTTCTATATACAGTTGATCCACCAACAATGCAAGGTGTAGGGGCACTGCACCTCCATGCGGTTGAAATTACGCATGTAATTTATGGTCATCTCTCCACATCCATGTTTCCTCCATATCCACCATTCTGCATCTGTTGATTCAGCCAAGCTTGGATAGTGTAGTTCTGTAGTATTTTACTATTGAAAAACATCCCTGTGTAAATGGGCCCTTGCAGTTCAAACCTATGTTGTTCAAGAGTCAACTGTAGATAGATGATAGATAGATAGATATGCTATTGGTTCTCTGAAGAACCCTGACTAATACAGCTGGCATCCACCTTGTTATTCACACATCATCTGAGGGACATTGATCTGTTTGGCACCGGACAGGACAGTTGGATTTTTTATTTCTGGAAGAGCAAGAGAAACTGAAGGGTATATTCTGTCACTGATATATTCCATTCCATATATATTTTTAATATATCAGCACTATGTATTCAACCTTATATCACATCAATCATTCTATATTCCTTATATCAATAATTCAAAGGAGATAGCATTATCTCATTTTATAATGAATTGAGGCTCAAGAAATTTTAAACTGCTATCCCAGGGTCAAACTCTAGTAGAATTAGAGTTGACCACACACGCACTTTCTGTTAGCTGCTTCTCTACTCGCCCAAAATGACCTTCTTAGCATAGTTTAAGTGATTCTCTTAGGTCAAGTTCTGCTAAACCCTTATCTTCATCTCTCGCCACTTCAGGCTTTTATTTAACACCGTCAGCATGCCTACCTTTACACACCACGCTATTTCACATCTCCATTCTTTTATCATGATTCTTCCTAACCTGAAATGGATTGCTCGCTCATTCCTTCTCCTTCTTCTGGCTAAGTCCTACTCAAGTGCCTGCCTGCTTGCCTTCCTTGCTTCCTTCTATCCTTTTTTATTCCTTCTTGTTGTTTTTTAAAATATTTTTGAGTGTATATATAATATATGAGATAACTTTTAGGGGCTTGACAAACAGTGAAAAACAAGACACAGTCCTTATTCAGGAGAAATTCTGTTTATTGGAGTAGATGGACTTTCCACAGATAATTTCAATATGGTGTGATAAGGGCTATAATGAGGCAATTACAAAGCAGTCTACTGGACTAGTCATTTCCTTGTCCAGGAATCTCTCCTAGACTCCACTTGCATAGGTATGGTAACCCCTCTCTAAGCTTCCATAACACCTTCTCTGTATCTAATTGCAATAACTGTATTCTTCGATTAACATTATCTGTTTATGTGTCTGTCCTTCTCCTGACCATTAGTTCTCAAGGCAGGGATGATGACCTATTCATATTTGTGTAGCCACTTTTTGGAAAAGTTAATGGTAAATAGCACTAAAGAAGTATGGTTATTTGGTTTCTTAAATAGTCAGTGTTGCTATAAAATATATGACAGTTACAGAATAATTTTTAAAAACTGATAAATACATAGAAATATTTATGCCTAGAAATTTTTTTGCTCCATAAATAATATTTTATTAAGTATGTCATCTTTATTCATATGAGATATTTTGTAACAATGCAGACAACCTGTACTCTGTAAGGATTACAAATCGATCTCACCCTTTTGACAGTCTTGTTCTTGCTACACCTGGTGTTGCTTAGTAACGCTACACTGTCCTAACTTTAAACCTGGGGCTCTGGGCTTGCTTCATCACTTTCACAGTGGAAGTGGGGTGGGGTAGGGCAATTTCAGGAATTAGAAATGTAAAATGTTTCCTTCTCTAGAGGAAAGGTCAGCCATAGATGATGAGAGAAAGGGACAGAGGTGGTGGCAGGACCAAGAATAGCCTGGGAAGACTGAAGTAATCCCCGTAAACTCCATTGGCATGTCTTTAAATCTAGTCCAATAGCACATAATTCAGGTAAAAATAGTGCAGTTGTTTTGCAAAGAAATTCAAGACATATCTTCTAATCTCGTCATTCTTCTGTCTGAAGCCCCTCCAAATAAAATAATATCACTGGGCTTGCAAACTGTGTAAAGGAAGATTTCAACACAATCTATCTTCCCACTGGTGTGTTACTCATGTTGTAGACATTCTGGAGAGAGCGCAAGATCAAGGAGAGAGTGTTAAGGAGTAAAAACATTCCCAAAGTCACCCATGTGACTATAGTTTGTGTTGTCATCTTTTGTGGGTGACTAAATTGGCCCAGGAGACCAGATAATTCTGTCTACGATGGTGTGCTGGGTCCCCTAAGATATAAGTAGTTTATGGGCTCTGGCAAATTAAACCTGTTAAAGATGACAGATTTTTTTATTAATGCTCAATGCTTGGTGGTGTTTATTATTATCTTTATCTTATGCTTTTTAAAAAAAATTTTATTGGAGTTTAGTTGATTTACAATGTTGTGTTAGTTTCAGGTGTACAGCATAGTGATTCAGTGATACATATACATATACATATGTTCATTTCTTTTTCAGATTTTTTTCACATATAGGTTATTACAGGATATTGAGTAGAGTTCCCTGTGCTATACGGTAGTATATCTATTTTTGATTATCTATTTTATACATATTAGTGTGTGTATATTAATCCCAAGCTCCTAATTTATCCCTCCCCACCCACGGAGGATGACAGGATTTTAATATTAAACTATTTATCTGATTGTTCATTGTATCTGTGATCTTGTTTCTGTTTGTAATTAATTTTTAAAATATATACATATGAATTTGATTTATACATTTACTGTGAAAATCTGTGAGAAGACTCAGTTTTTCATATATTTTATCATTCTCTATGTAAGTGCCTCATGAATGGAAATATTCTTTCAAAATTTAGGCTAGTATATTTTGAAAATAATAATAGTATCAATAGGAACAACAACAACCTCCATCTGTGAGAAGCTTCTCCATTTCAGTCATTCTACAAAGAGCTTTTTAAATGGCCAGTAGACACTTTCTGTGCTAAAGGCATCAATATTAGATTCAAGTAGTTCTTTAATCATAGTGAATACATTGATACTTCATGTTCGAAAATATATTTCCTCCTTTTTCTTAACTCTGTTTTCCCTACTTATTACATTCATCTTATTATGTGCTGTTTTTAATAAGATTGTTTAATGTCTTATTTGAAAGTAGATGGTGTAAAATAAATGACAGTAAATTTGCTTGTATTACCTGGTTTTCTGTTTTATTGCATTTCATGTAATCAGATCAGAGTGTAGTGAAATAATGCGGGACTTGAGCTAAGACCATCCACCCATAACTCTCACTTATGAAATAAAAGTAAACATCCTAGCGTAAATACTAGAAAGCCAACAGAACTTGATAGATTTAATGGGAATTGATGTTACAGGAAACTAGAGATTTTTCCCAGAAATGTAAGAATCATTTAACATCAGAATACATGTTATAATATTATACCATACCAGTTGGTCCAATAGTAAATAACATGACATACTATCAATTTGCATTGAAGTAATACTTTATTGTTTTGTCCGAATAGCAATGTTTCCTTCTGCCTCTGTGCCTATTGTGCTTTCTGCTCAAACACAGCAGCTTTCTGAATTTTGGTTGGATTGACTCAAATAGATTATTGTATTTATTTTTCCTCATTCAAAAATATTCATTGAGTATGATTTCTATGCCAGACCCTGTTCTAGACACCAAGGAAAAAATAAATGATAAATAAATAGTCCCTGCTCTATGGGAGCCTGTGTTATGCAATGAGAAGTGTTTTACAGGTTAACTAGAGCAGCGGTTCTGGACTCCTGGCCCTGGTACCTGAGCTGAGTTAGCTCCCCAAGGTTCACATGGGAAAAAAAAAAAAAAGTTAAACTATAGATTCCTGGGCCCCAAGAAAGAGCTACTGAGTCAAAATCGTCAGGTGTGGAATGAAGAAATTTGTATTTTCAAAAACTTTCAAGGTAACTTGGAGGAAGAGTTTGGAGCCATTGGCTAGTCCTACCTCCCATCTAATGCATCTAATGGTTCATCGTCAGGTGCCTCAAGAGGATGATGAGTAGACAGGATGAAGGAGAAGAAAGAACCGAGAATCTGAAGCATAAAATAATAACTTCACCAAGACTCCAAACTCACATTTTTCCTTGAAAATCACTCTATTATGTGCTCTTTCAAATATTTTCTTCAGAGTCAGAAAAATAAAAGCAGGTCTGAAAGATACTTTGAATATGTATATCAACTTATTAAACTGAAAATCCCCCAAGTTCATGGGATCTTATAAGATGCACAAAGCAAAAAGGTGACAGTTGTGTCCACCTGAACACTAATTAGATTCTACCTGAGGCTCTGAGCATTTACACATCAGTAGGGACATAATAAAATCATGGCTTTTTCAGAAGTGCAACCACAATCATAATAACATTAAAAATTATTGCATGAGGATTAACCAGGATGTTAAAATGAAATTTTCATTCCATAAAAGTGAAAAACTACCTGAGCCTGGAGTAAAATTCTTGCTGTCCCACTTACTAGATGTAGTAGACACAGAGCTGCATCCTCAGACCCCTTCTTCAGGCTGATGCAACCCACCTCCAGCTGCTGGAAATATCTGAGCCATGCTTTCACTGTAGTGGGCCAATCCATGGGTACCGAGAGCCCAGTTTACTAAGCCATTTCACACAGGGGACTTTAGCATCCTCGGAATTTGGTATCTGCGAGGATCGTGGAACCAATCCCCCGCAGATACTGAGCGACATCTGTACTTAATATGCCTCATCAAGGTTATGTCTTCTCCTAGGAAGTGGTCTGTGATCCATGATGAACTGACGTGGGTATATGTATGTCCACCCCTTTGTCTCAATTTGAGACAGCTCTGAAGGGCCATTCCACCTCCAGATCTCCCTGTAGGAACACTTGAAGCTTCAGTTGAAACCCCGGTGGGTCATCGTTTCCCTCTGCCCAATCCTGTTTTCCTCCTTCTTCCCTGTGTATCTCCTAAGACTCCCCAAGGAAGCCTCTGTACACAGCTGTCAGTCTCAGAGGTTCCTTCCAGGGAGCCTAACGTAAGACACTAGAGGCGCACAATTTAACAAAACATCTCAGTGCATTAGTTTCCTCATCTATAAAATGAGAAATAAAATAGTTATTTGGAGGATTAAATGAGAGCATTCATAAAACAACAACAACAAAAATAAAAACACATGGCACGTAGTTGGTAATTCCTCAATGCTTATTTGTTTATTTAATTTTTAAATGCTAACGTACTAAATCACAATAATAAATAGAATAGTTCTTCTATATATATAATTTTACATTTTCTAGAACATTATAGCTCTGTCATCTCATTAAAAATCACTCATGTCCTGCTGGGAAGATAGCAATCTTTCCCAATTATGAACTTACAGAGAACTTGTTGTCTATCCTCTCCAGCTGGAAATGAATCTTATTTCATGACACCATTTCTGAGGTTGAGTCTTTCTTATCATTGTTATTTCTTTTAAAGTTTTATGGCTATACAGATGCTGGCCTATCTTGAATGAAGGGAAAATAATTGGAAATCAGTTTCCTCATTGGCTAGTTTTTCTTTTTTTTTTTTTAGACACGAAAAACTAAATTCCACATATAGGTAAGCAAAAGGGAGTAATTTTTTCTAGCATTAAAATGCAGGATGTGTAAGTGACAAAACCAAGAGTGTGGAAGGAGTATGAAAGAAAAAGCAAGAAGTGTGAAAATCAGAGGATAAAAGAAGAATCAGAAGAAAATGAGAACAATCAGGCTTTTAAATCGACTATAAAGCACACGCTTATTGGTTTAACTGACTTTTTTGCAGAAAGTTAAAATCAAAGTAGGATTAGCCATCTTTAAAAATAAGGAGTGTGTTTTATGAGCTAGATGCCCATCAACAGCTAATTGAACAGCACGTTACAGAAAACAGTGCATGAAACCTCTCTGCAGCCCCATTCATGGTCTACAGCATTCTGTTTGAAGGAATTAACATGTCCAAGGCCTCAGAGCTAATAAAAGGCAGAGACAGAGTGAAAATCCAGGTTCTCCTATTCCAAAATCCTGCATGATGCCCCATACCTCCACTGTGTTCATTATATCAAATGTTCTTCCCTGTTGAACACATTAGTGGGTACAGTATTTTTATAGGGTCTACAAATAAAATCAGTGGATGCAAAGTACCTAGCACAGTCCCTGGAACACAGACAGTCACAGTTGAATGTTTGTTAAATCTAAATACATTTAATTACGTAAGAATGGTTATGCATTCTTAGGTAATTAAAAAGATGAAGTAACTTGTATCCTTTGATGTACACAATGTGACATAGAATTGCAGTTTTAATTGTAATATGGATCACTCTGTTAGAGGTGGCTTTGTGACAGCCTTGCTAGCCTAGATCTACAAGTTCCTAAAAGGCAAGGCTTACCTGTTTCTGCATTTCCCAGGCTGCTTCCACTTGGTCCCATCACGGAAAACACCAAATCCAGCAGAGAGCTTGTGAGTCCAGAGTCAGATGTGCCTGGGCTTGAGTTCTGGATCCAAAGCACATAAGTCATATGGCTGCAGAATTGTCATTTTACATTTTTGTGCTTCAAAGCTACATATATAAATGGAAATCACAATGTCTGTTTCACATAATTATTATAAAATATAGACTAAGTAATATCCTCTTCTTCTTTCCCATCTGATCATATATATGTGTGTATATATATATATATAAAACATATATATATCTTCCTTAATAAACATTAGTTTTCATCTTCTTGTAAGTAAAAAGATAAAAATATCAAACCATAATCTTACATTTAAATATATATTCAATAAATGTATAGAACCACTGATTTTGAAGACAATTGGTCACCACTTACTAAAAAGTCAATTTCATAATTTTTATTGCAGGAAATATTATTTATCTTACTGAAAGGGAATGATTTTACCTATCTAAACAATAAGTTCATAGCAATTTTCTTTCCTGATTGTCCTAAAGCCCCACTGTTCTCAAAGCAACATGAACCCTCACCTTTACTTGAAGGGAGATCTGTGTCTCTTGACTGATCATGTCCACTCCTGAATTGAGAACTATTAACAGCTACCTAAAGCATCACACTTGGTGCTAAGATCTTCCAGCATCAATTTTGTTTTTTCCACAGCTCAGCAAAATGTATGTGAGAACTATTTATTTATTTATTTATTTATTTTACTTTCTCCTAAAATATTATAAAGAACTCTCATTTTACCAAATTTATTCTCCAATAGTTGTCTTTCCTGCTCCCCTGTGTTTTTATTTTTCACTGGATGAAAAATTAAACATTTTTAGATGAAAACAGGAGTGAGAGAATTAACTGCTTTCATAAAACCTTCCAGAAATGGTATTGTAAAAGTATCTTGCATTTGTTATTTCTATTTTTCCTCCATAGTTCTTTAATTTCTTCTTTGTGTTTGAAAGAATTCTGTGCTCTTTTCAGCTTAAGAAGAATTAAAACCATACTCAGTTCTTCAAATTTAGACATTGACATTGCAGTGATCTTTAATGGAAGAGAAAAATACAGCAGAGACCTCACACATGTCTATAGGTTGTGATTGGGCTAGTGCCCTAGACTGGGCACAGAATGGAAACTGGATTGCTCAAAACCAGAACACAAACTGATATTTGAGGCATAACTTCTGGCCTCCTTCCACAGCTTAGGATGCTACCCCTTCAGCAAACACTGATGAAGGAATTTGAAAATGATACAAAGAAGCAGAAGGATATCTTGTGTTCTTGGAATGAAAGAATTAATATTGTTAAAATGACAAGACTCCCCAAGGCAATCTAAAGATTCAACATAATCCCTATCAAAATACCCATGACATTTTTCACAGAATTAGAACAAATAATCCTAAAATTCATATGCAACCACAAAATACCCCAAATTGCCAAAGCATTCTTGAGGAAAAAGAACAAAGCTGCAGGCATCACACTCCCTGACTTGAGACTATACTACAAAACTACAGTAATCAAAACAGCATGGTATGGGCACAAACAGAGACACATAGATCAGTGGAAAAGAATAGAGAGCCCAGAAAAAAACCCATGCACTTATGGTCAATTAATCTACAACAAAGGAGGCAAGAATATACAATGAAGAAAAGACATCCTCTTCAATAAGTGGTGCTGGGAAAACTGGACAGCTACATGCAAAAGAATGAGATTAGAACACCATATACAAAAATAAACTCAAAGTGGATAAATTACCTAAATGTAAGACCTGAAACCACAAAAATCCTAGAAGAGAAACTAGGCAGAATGCTTCTTGACATAAATCGTTACAATATTTTTTGGATCTGTCTCCTAAGGCAAAAGAAATAAAAGCAAAAATAAACAAATGGAACTTAATTAAACTTAAATAAAACCTTTTGCACAGCAAAGGAAATCATTAACACAACAAAAAGGCAACCTGCTAAATGGGAAAAATAATATTTACAAATGATATGAATGATAAGGAGTTAATGTCCAAAGTATATAAACAACTCATACAGCTCAATATAAAAGAAATCAAAAAATGGGCAGAAGATCTGAATAGACATTTTTCAAAAGGTATACAGATGGCCAATAGGCACATGAAAAAAGTCTCAACATTGCTAATCATCAGTGAAAGGCAAATGAAACCACACTGAGATATCACCTCATACCTGTAAGACTCGAAATGTCTACAAATAACAAATGTTGGAGAGGATGAAGAGAAAAGGGAACCCTCATACGCTATTGGTGGGAACGTAAATTGGTGCAATCACTATGGAAAACAGTATGGAAGTTCCTTAAAAATCTAAAAATAAGCTATAATATGATCCAGCAATTCCTCTTCTGGGGATATATTTGAAGAGAATCAAAACACCAATTTGAAAAGATACATGTACCCCAATGTTCATAGCAGCATTTTTTTTATAATATACAAGACAACAGACAAATGGATAAAGAAGTTGTGATATATATATATATATGTGTGTATATATATATATATATATGTATATATATATATATATATATATATATATATATATATATATATATATATACACACACACAAGGGAATATTACTCAACCATAAAAATAATGGAATTTTGCCACTTACAACAATGTGAATGGACCTAGAGAGTATTTTGTTTCATGAAATGACAGACAGAGAAAGACAAACACTATATGTTATCACTTATAGGTAAACTCTAAAAAGTAAAACAAATGAATGTGTATAACAAAACAGAAACAGACTCACAGATATACAGAACAAACTAGTGGTTACCAGCTGGGAGAAGGAAGGGGGAAGAGGCAAAATAGAAGTATGGGATTAAGAGACACAAACTACTTTGTATAAAATAAATGAGTAACAAGGAAATGTACAACACAGGGAAATATAGCCATTATTTTGTAGTACTTTAAATAGAGTCTAATCTATTAAAAATGTTATATACTATGTTGTATACCTGAAACCAATGTAATATTGTAAATCAACTATACTTCAATTAAAAAAATTTTTTTTTTAAATAACATTAACAGAGAGAGGATATGTAGGCAGCTAACTGCATAACCTCTGGAAAAGGTGCCAGAGTCCTGAGCTGGTGATGTGACAGTAAACAATGTAAACACAAGGAGATCAGAGAGGGAAATCCCGTTCTTTAAAAAGTATATGGCACGTAATTTTGTAATAGTCTGATTATCTAAAAATTTGTTCTATCTCACAATTAATAGTTGGAATGTAAAATGTTAGGTTGGAATTTTTTTTTTCCTTGTCAAAAATAGAATGCATATATTTCTGGTTTTCATTGGTGCTGATAAGAAGTACACTTCGTTTCTGATACTTGTTATTTTGTTTGAGGCAGTTTCTTCCCCCACTTTTTGGAATTTTATAGGGACCCCTCATTACTCTTATTGTTCTACAATTTCACAATTTTATTTCCTAGGTACTGTCCTAAATTCATCTTTTGGGCTAAGCACCAGCTATTCATTTCAATGTGAAACAACATTGTTTTCCTTTTGGGAAATTGTCAGGAACTATTTCTTTGATAATTTCTTCCCTCTCTTTCTAAAGGTTTGTCTTTCTAGCACTCTGATAGTTCAGATGCCTGAACACCTGTGCTCACACTCTCACTTCCTTACCTTCTGTTTCCTATTCCACTGTTTCTGCTTTGTGTTCTTCTTGGTGATATACTTAATTTTATCTTCCAGGTACTATGTGAATTTTCTTTAATCCATGTTATTTTTTTTTTTTTTTTTTTTTTTTTTTTTTTTTAAAGACTATTTTTCGAGGGGATGATTTTTTTTTTTTAATAGCTACTTTATTATTTATTTATTTATTTATTTTTTTTTGTGTTTGGGTCTTCGGTTCGTGCGAGGGCTTTCTCTAGTTGCGGCAAGCGGGGGCCACTCTTCATCGCGGTGCGGGGACCGCTCTTCATTGCGGTGCGCGGGCCTTTTCACTATCGCGGCCCCTCCCATTGCGGGGCACAGGCTCCAGACGCGCAGGCTCAGTAGTTGTGGCTCACGGGTCCAGCTGCTCCGTGGCATGTGGGATCTTCCCAGACCAGGGCTCGAACCCGTGTCCCCTGCATTAGCAGGCAGATTCTCAACCACTGCGCCACCAGGGAAGCCCAATCCATGTTATTTTTAAGTTTTGTGTTGTCATTTTTATGTCACTAAATTCTTTCTTCATATATACAATATATTCTCTCATCTCAGTGAATTGCTGCTTATTTGTGGGGACTTTTTGTCTTTTCCTTTTTGTTCTTTTGTTTTATTTTGTTTGTTTTTAAGTATTCTCTCTGTATCTTCTATCTGTGTTTTCATTTTAAATATTGCCTTTTTAGTATGATACCTTTGTTTTGGATCTTCTATAATAGACACATTACTCTACGGTTTGGTGATCCTTACATGTCTGCTTATATTTACAACTAGGAGATCAAAAAGCTAACTTAGGGAAATACTATACAGCAATTAAAATGAATGAGCTACTAAAACATGTGACAGCAGAGATCAATCTCACAAATATACTGTTGAACCAAAGAAGCCAGATGACAAGAATATGTATTATGTGATTTCATTTATATGCATTTCATTCAGGCAAACCTCATTTATGTTGGTAGAAGTCAGGATAGGTGTTATCTTGGAGGACTTGTGGGTTGGAGGAGGACTTAGGATGGCTCAGGAGTACTGGTAATATGTTATTTCCTGACCTAGGTGTAGTTTATCTAAATGTGTTCAATTTTTGATAATTCATCACATTTTAACCCTGTACATTTTGGGGTGTATATTATATTTTTAAAAACATTTAAAAAGTCTTATTAGAACAATCCTTGCACAATTTTTTAAAATGCACTATAAGCTGTCTGTGTGAGGAAGTAAAATGTTAATTTAAAAACACAGGTCTTTATTATGGGATCATCTACCTGAGCTGATCCTATTAAAACTAATAATAATATTAGTATCTTTTATTCTTTCCTAGTGGGCTGCTTTTCTAGGAAAGACTATTTTCATCTCCTGACTGAAGGGTAGACCTTTATCTACCACATTCAAGAAGCTGAGTAGAGAAGGTGGTCCATTCTGTTAATCTTCCTCCCTCAACTAGGAAAGCACTATTTTCACTATATCCATGGGCTTTTTAAAAATGAATAACATGTTTATTAAGATATAATTCACATCATAATATTCACTCCTTTAAAATATATAATCCAGTGGTTTTATATTTATCAACTCCATTAATTATAACAACCCTATAGGGTAAGTATTAATATCACCTCCACTTTACAGATGATGAAACCAAGGCCAAGAAAGGTTAAATGTCTTCCCCAAGGCCTGAATGATATCATTAATATAAACTATCAGACAAGATACATTTAGCAAGGTAGATAATAAATATGAATTATCTTTTCCCCTTATTAAGTAATTAAGACACAATTTGCAAATTGTCACAATAAATCAATCATTACTTTATGGAACATGGCCTTGGTCACTGTTCAGTTCCAGGCACGTGTGAAACGCCAGGTTTACAGTGATGATTAGCTCATGCCCCTGGCCTCAAAAACGCTCACAAATGTCTGAGAAACAGGCAGGCATGTGGCAAAGGTTTAGATAGATTTTATCACCAAGGCTTATCTGTACCCAGCACAAAGTATGAGTTAAGGAAAGCAGTTAGGAACCAATTTTTCAGAACAAAACCATTATTTAAAACGTACTCTTTTAGGCATCTGGTAAACATATGAAAGGAGCAAAACATTGATTGTTTAATGGAGCCTCAATGAGAGACACAGCATATAACCACACAGTAAAATGTATACTACGTGGTTTCTATGGGAAACAGGAACCCAGTTAAAAACAAATCAGCTCCAGCTGGGGTAGTCCAAGAAGACTAGAATTAGCACTTAAAGGATAGCAAGAATTTAGAACCTTAGAGGGGCAAAAAGGACACTCAAGATAAAGATGTATTTAATTGTATTCATTGATTCATATCACATATTTATTAGACATATAAAACATGCTGGACATAAGGAAATTACAAGTGGTTCAAAGATGAATAAGATATAATTTCTACAGGAGAAGAGCTGTAGAACAGGAGAGAAATAATTACATAGACTGAGCTGAGAGCAAGTTATTCTCTGTGAGTGAATTCACACGTACAGGGGTGAAGAGGGCCCTTAGTGGGAATTTGATCTTCCAGGAGGGTGTTGTTCAAAGCTACCAAGAATAGTGCAGCAATATAGAAAATTATGGTTCTTTAGGAAGACTCAGAAGCTAAAATCGGCAAAGGCAAATGCCAATATAAATAAAGTAGAAGCAGAGGCAAAAGCAGGAGTGGGCTGAAACATGAATGAAAGAGTGCAGGTTGGGAACAAAGTGAGAAAGCAAAGCACTGAGGGATTCTTACAGAAGGAGCCGAGTGGCCAGTACAGCTGCTGTGGGTTGATGGGTTGTGTGGGCATGGGCAGTGAGCCTGCCTGCCAGGAAAGAGTGAGGACAGATGTTTTGCTAGTGGTATGAAGAGTATTCTCTGATCAAATAGGGGTACAGGTCAATGTTGTTTGTCAAAGGGGCGGGAAAACTTCCCAGAGGAGATAATGTATATATCAGCCTTTGAAAGTTGGGTCGGTTTTTCCCCGAGGGAAGGACAGGGGCAGGCAAGGTCACTTGATGCAGAGGGTACAGCAGGCTCAAAGGCTCAGGGGCATATGAGTGCATGGCCGCATGGGGTGTTCAGGGAACGTGAGTATTCTGGCATTTTTAGCACATCATGCGAGTGGGAAGAAACAGTGGGGTATGGTGCTTACAGAGAATTTCAGAGAACTCTAATTAGATGTGAAGGGGAAAAAAGAGCTTTGTTGCAGAAATCGTGTAAGTTACTACTTATTTTTCAAGTTAGACCTATATTCCCTTTAGGTCCAAATAGGATTAGCTTTATTCATTTTGGCAAATTGAATGAGCTTTATTTTTTTTTCAAAAGGAAGGGTTCACCAATGCTGTGATGGTTAATTTTATGTGTCAACTTGACTGAACCACAGGGTGCCCAGATAGTTGGTCAAACATTATTCTAGGTGTTTCTGTGAGGATATTTTTGGATAAGATTCACATTTAAATCGGGAAACTGATTATAACAGGATATATATATATATATATATATATGTGTGTGTGTGTGTATGTGTGTGTATATATATATACACACACACACAACTTATATATATTTATTTTATATGTATATATTTAAATACATTTTTATACACATACACATATCCTATTAGTTCTGTTTCTCTGGAAAACCCTAAAACAAATGCCAAGAACCTCTCTTCTGTGTTGGTGGTATAGTGGTGAGCCTAGCTGCCTTCCAAGAACCTCTTTTCTGACCTACTATCCAGCCATTCTTTATCCAGTTATCAGACTTAGTTGTTAAGCACACCAACATTTCAGAAGGAGCAACCTGAGATGAATCCGTGGAGTAAGAAGTGAACTAGAAAGTTTAAAGTTCCCTAATAAAACTCCTTTGGGGGATAATTATTGTCTTTATCTCTTCATACACACACACACACACACACACACGCACATACACACACACACCATGGCTTAGAGACAATTGCTTAGGATTTTGAGTCTCGCAAATCTCAGTTCAAATCCTTGCTCCATTTCCTACCACTCCTTGAATCAGAGGCAAATGACGGAACTTCAGAAGCCTCAAATCATTCTTCTGTAAAATGGGAACAATAAGAAAATGTTCCTGTAGGCTCTGGTGAGATGAGCTATGCAAAGCACTTGTCATGTAAACACTACTACAAATATCAGTGTCCTCCCCTAGTCCCAGCAAGTGCTGCATATGATAGTTCTTCCTTCTCTCTGTTCTCCTTCAATTTTCCTCTGAATCCTCCCCCAGGAAGAGAAATGCACAATAATTGGAATAAATTCCCTGTTGTAAACCATTGGATTTCATTTTTCTTCTGAGCATACATGCTGGTTTATAGTCATTGGAAGCACTAAAAATAAGCTTTCATTGTCTACGGCCAGGTGTTTAATACGCTGGATACTTGTCATCCAAAAAAGAGGTGATTGCACCCCTAAAATATTGTGCTTTTTAGTCTATAGGAAATCATTCAGATAATGAAATCTCAAGAAGAAGAAAGCTAAGGGGTCACGCAAATCTGTTTCTGTAGAGCTGGGACTGTGGTTGAACACACACACACACATACACACACACACATTCATAAACATGAACAACCACCCACAAACATGTTTTATGAGCTTTCATGAAAAGCCTTCAGGGGCTTCTGCAAAGTCACCGGGTTAATCTCTAAATTAATCTTTGTGTAAACAAAACTCCTGTAAGCTGTTTAGCAGGTGACCTCAGAAACAAGGCAGTATATAAGCTTCTGACAATCTATTGTGGGCTTGATATCTTAAAGAGCTCTCTTTTCTGACCCCACGAGCACACTGCATGCTTCAAACTGCATTCCTTGAATCCTGGTATGTGTGCGTGCATGCACATGTGTGCCATAGTAGTATATTTTTATCTTTTCTTTCAATTAAAACAAAATCTCCAGAATACAGAAGTATCCTCAATCTCCTTAGTGTCAGAGTTATGGTATGTTTAGAACTGGGAAGGAAGTTAGAGATCACTGGCCCGAACCCCTCTTTCTAGAACTGTGTTAAAAGATAGAAGGAAAACATTTATTTTCTAGCATCCCTGTTGTGGGTTAAATTGTGCCCCCCAAAATGATATGTGGGAGTCCTAACCCTCAGTACCTGTGAATTTGACTTTATTCAGGAATAGGGTCTTTGCAGATGTAATTAAGTTAAGATGAGATCACACTGGAGTAAGGGAAGTCCTTAATTCAATAGGATTGGTGTCCTTATAAGAAGAGGAAAACTTTAAGAGAGGACAGATGCACACAGAGTGGAGAACACTGTCGAAGGACACACACCCAGAGAGAAGACAGACATGGCTACAGAGGCAGGGATTGGAATTACAGGGCTGCAAAACAAGAAATGCCAAGGATTGCCAGTAACAACCGGAAACTGGGAGAGGAGTCACCACGGCCCTGCCGACACCTTGATTTCGGCCTTGTTTCCTCCAGGACTGTGAGAGAATACTTGTTGTTTTAAACCACCAGTTTATGGTACTTTGTTAAGGAAGCCTTAGGAAACGAATACAGTCCCGCAATAAAAAAGAGTGGGCCCTAACTTGAACCCATGTCATACACCCTAAGTCTCCTGCTCATTGCGCTTTACTCTGATGAATTTCTAGTTTGATAAATCATGCAATGATAGTGGCAGGATTTCTTTATAGGAAAGATTTAATAGCAGACACCTGATAGAATGGGCGATGGAAGGTGCCGGTGCACAGTATGAGATGTTGATTTTTGATATCAAAACAACAGGAGGGGACAGTTGAAATCATGGTAGGTCATACTTAATATCCCTATTCCAGCTATTCCTTGATATCACCACTGTGTACTATGTTCAATTATCATAAAGGGAAATATAATAAGCATCTTAATTGCTATACGGATGATTTGGTGCTCCTTTCGAAGGGCATAAAATCTAAGAATTGTAAAGCTGAACACATACTGCATATAAATCATACCTGAGGACAGTACGGCAATCTGGCTGTGCACGGGTGCTAGAAACAAACTGCCGGACCTGGGCATGGGCTTTAGGGAAAACTGTTTAAATCATCTAAACTTTACTTTCCTCATCTATAATTTGTACATTAAATAGCTTCTATATAATTTTATAATGAAGCTTGATAATGCAATATGTACAAAGCGATTAGTTCAATTCCTCATCCTTAGCACTGCCTATATATTAGATGCTAAGAGGAGGAGTAGGAAGCAGTGGCGGGAGGGGGTGGTGGGAGTGGGGAGGGAGGCTGAGGTCCAGATGAAGGGAAAAAGAGGAAGGCCCTTGAGGAGCTTCGTTTAAATTACAAATAAGAGCATTTTAAGTATGTTTACAATCCCATTCCTTTGCCCTTCCCTCAGAGAAGCAAGTATAGTACCTTCAGAGGTGGACTTCTTTCAGCAACCAGCTATTTACAGAGCCACACTCAGACACCTGTAAAAATCACCCTCACTGTCATCAATGGAACTTTAAACTTTAAAATGTGATTTCACATGCAGTAACCTATTTGATTATTAACCAGCAATGGGTTGCAAGAAAATGAATCTTATACACATAACACATAACAGACAAGGACACTGACGCTTGGGGAGGTGAAAAGAGCTGCTAGAGGCCGCGACCTGGGATGTGCCAGAGTGCAGGGCCTCACACCTGCGGAGGTTTCCTTTCCTTCCCAAATGCCCTGTTGAATGTCTACTCGATATTCAGGATTCAGCAAAAGCATTTCCTCTGGGAGGCCAACCACACGGTCCTTTGGTTTGGTTCTTTTGAGATGCCTTAGTCCCTAGATCACTGTAAGTGCAAGACTTGAATGAAGTATCCCCTTACCTGTCAGGTTATCCTGACTAAACCTTGATATCTTTGAAGAGAAGGAACATGGTGGCAGAGGGGAACAGGGAAAGGAGTGGCGGTATGCCCCATAGAAGCAGAAGTTGGTGTGGAATTGACCACAGAGCACTGAGCTGGAACAAGGCTTGGGTTTCATGTCCTACTTGACTCCTTCACCCATTCCTTAGCTCAGCCGTCACTACCGAGTACTTTCTGCATGTGTCTAATAACTTTGATATGGCTCTACTCTCTTATCCCCGAGGGCCTCACACTTGAGACAGATCTGTTCACCAAATCCTGATCAAAGAGAAATGGATGTGATTCATCTTGATGCTGATAATAAATATGATCAAATTCTATTACATTTGTTGTCGTTTAACCTTATCACAACTTGTAAACTGGAAGCTGAGCCCTGCCTGACCACAGAGTTTCATCCAGAGAAGGGATTGGTGAGGATGCGACTACCCTCACCCAGGTGGCTTTCTCCTTAGTTTGCTATCGAACCAATAATCAAATGAAACAAAGGTAAGCATGAAATCACGGATACAGGGAAGCTGGAGCTGGGACCAGTCTTCTGGTCCTTCTCCTGATCTTAAAGTGGTAGCCTAAGCGGAACTGTTTGTCTCCTTCTTAGACTCCCAAAATTCCCGAAATGTGGCTTTAGGTGGAACTTGAGCCCCATGTCTGATTTCCAGGGTCCACTCTGGTAACGGATTTTTTAAAAATACTGAACTGAAATTTCACACTTTAAATGTCTATTTGTTACTAAATCATTGGATCTACTTACCTTTCCCTTCTAACAGGTTGGACCATAGTTACCATGGCAGGTGGCATGTTTACTCTTTTAACTTATTTACAGTAGAGGCTGGACCAAAAGAGTTATGAAAACAACAAAGTCATATTTTTCTTTCAACTGCTGCCCTGAGACATGTTCTCTAGGTCCTCTCTTCCTAATCATGCTGTTTTAGACATATCTCATAGATGCCCAGTTGCTATTCAGTTATAAAAACAAGTCTCATTTCAAAAATGAGCACTCTGGATTTAGTAAAAATCCAAAGGTATGAAGAATCCAGAAACAAGAGAGCATATCCAAAAGGCCAGTACACATATGAGAAAATAATTAAAGTCACTGGTATCCAAGGACATTAAAGTAACACAAATCAAAGTGACAATTATATTATCTCCTTACATTTAAAAGACTGGTAAACATTTTAAAGTTCAATAATACATAATAGTGGCAGAAGTATCACCTCACACATTGTGACAGAAATGTGAATTTTTACAGAGTTTTTAGACAACAGTCTAACAACATCTATGAAAATATAAAAGTAAACATTTCCATTGACCCTGCAATCTCACTCATGGGAATCTATTCCACAAAATGAAAACACAAATATGAAAGGGTATACATAATAGAATTGTTATTAAAACATTGTTTTGTAAAGGGAAAAATTAGAAAACCAGTGAAAGTCCATCAACTGGAGATTGTCATAATAAATCATGCTACTGTCACCATGGGAATATTGAATAGCATGTAGGCACTAGAGGAAAATACAGGAAAGTTTATATAATATGGTTTCACTTTGAAAAACAGGAAAAGAACAAGGATTTATAAGCTTCAATATATGTATTATATATACACATATAATATATAAATATATTATATATAATACATATAGTATGTTATCTGGTTTGTAGTGAAGGGCAAGTCTGGAGTCAGGAAGACAGAAAGTGGAAGGGGCGGTTCAAGCAAAGTCCAAAAATGTAAAATGATAATAATAGCACTGCATATACTATGATCACACTAGTGCCTGGATACAATTATATATGTGTGATTTTTTGCAAAGTTAAATTAGAAACAAATATAAGCCTGTACAGATAACTAGTCTTGGTGAATCCTAATCAGTTCCAAAATTTTGGGACACAAAGAGAGAAAATCAGTAAAGCAAGTCCCATTTTCTATCTCTCACCAATCCGATTTATAGTAATTATTTTTTCTACGTAAAAGTCCTATATATGGACAGAAGGGGCCAGAATCAAGAGGGCCAGGTTGACACGCTTATGCCTTTCCTAATAACTCCAATATTTCCTGGTCTAATCCACAGCCCAGACATCTATCTTTTTCTGTTTGGTCCCTGGAGCTCAATGACTTTGTGTAAAATTACCATTTGCTGAAACTACCTGAAGTGCTTCATGCTGTATTAAGTAGAGCTCTCAAAAATTCTGGGTTCTAAACATCACAAATTATTAGAGAAATGCAAATCAAAACTGCAGTGAGGTATCACCTCACAATGGTCAGAATGGCCACCATCAGAAAATCTGCAAACAACAAATGCTGGAGAGGGTGTGGAGAAAAGGGAACCCTCTTGCACTGTTGGTGGGAATGTAAATTGATACAACCACTATGGAGAACAGTATGGAGGTTCCTTAAAAAAACTAAAGGTGGAATTACCATATGACCCAGCAATCCCACTACTGGGCATATACCCAGAGAAAACCATAATTCAAAAAGAGTCGTGTACCACAATGTTCATTGCAGCACTATTTACAATAGCCAGGTCATGGAAGCAACCTAAATGCCCATCAAAAGGTGAATGGCTAAAGAAGATGTGGTACATATATACAATGGAATATTACCCAGCCATAAAAAGGAACGAAATTGAGTCATTTGTAGAGACGTGGATGGATCTAGAGACTGTCATACAGAGTGAAGTAAGTCAAAGAGAAAAACAAATACCGTATATTAACGCATATATGTGGAACCTAGAAAAATGGTACAGATGAACCAGTTTGCAGGGCAGAAATAGAGACACAGATGTAGAGAACAAACGTATGGACACCAAGGGGGGAAATCGGGGGTGGGGAGGTTGGATGAACTGGGAGATTGGGACTGACATATATACACTAATATGTATAAAATAGATAACTAATAAGAACCTGCTCTATTAAAAAAAAATAAAATTCAAAAAAAAAATAAAAGAATGTTTAGCTGTCAAAAAGACCACATAAATGTATTAGAAATTCTTAAACTCGAAGGTTTACTGTGAAATTATTAAGGCTTTTTCTTGCATCTGAAAAGGAACTTGTACTTTATGATTCAGGTTTCTAACCTGAATGAAGATTCCAGGAACTTATGCAGTCTATAAATTGTGATTATCAATTAATAAACAAGTTGGTCTCTTAGAAGTATCTATCCTATACTTCTTAGACAACAACAAAAAAACACATGTACTCTATATTCTCTTTAACACAGACTGACAGTCAGCTGTAATTTCTGTTACTGATAGAAGTATATTTTCCTGCATATCACTAATGTTTCTTTCTTGTTTTTATAAATTTATTTATTTTATTTATTTATTTTTGGCTGTGTTGGGCCTTTGTTGCTGCGCATGGGCTTCCTCTAGTTGCTGAGAGCGGGGGCTACTCTTTGTTGTAGTGCGTGGGCCTCTTACTGTGGTGGCCTCTCTCGTCGTGGAGCACGGGCTCTAGGCGCATGGGCTCAGTAGTTGTGGCTCGCAGGCTCTAGAGTGCAGGCCCAGTAGTTGTAGCACACGGGGCCCAGCCCCTCTGCAACATGTGGGATCTTCCCAGACTAGGGCTCAAACTTGTGTGCCCTGCATTGGCAGGCGGACTCTCAACCACTGTGCCACCAGGGAAGCCCTAATATTTCATTTTTAATGAGATAAGAAAACCTTTTTGGAATCTTGTATTATCACTAATACATTTGATTTAGTGTCTTAGAGAAACAGCTTTGTACTTGTCTTTGTTTTGTCTTTCAAAGATTGAGGAAATTCTGGGAAGTGAGACATATTTCCCCCAGAACACCCAGAAACAATAAATACTGGGGCATATTTGATGACTGCCTAATTTCGCTACTCAGGGCACTTGGATAAGAAACTAAACCCTGGATACCGCTATGCACTTCTGTATCAATCATGTGGCACAACACAGCTGTATCAGCCCCACGGTGGGAAATCATTTCTCAAGGATTTGTTAACAAATTACTATTTTATGGATACTGCATTTTCACCTGTGAAGGCAAGAGAGAGAAAATATTTTTGCTAGAGAGGAAGCAGGATTCATTTGATTAGCATCAGAAGAGACAAAGAGGAAAAGAACATTTCCTGAAGCTTTGTTTCATAATAAAGAAGCAGAAGTATGTATATAAATTGAGAAATTAATTCTCTATCTTCTGCAAAAGTGACATGATTCACATGAGACATAAGGAAATCCTGCCATTTGCTACAACATGGATGGACCTTGAGGACATGATGCCAAGTGAGAAAACAAGTACTGTGTGATGTTACTTATATGTGGAACCCAAAACAAACAAACAAACAACACAAACAAACCCAAACTCATAGAAACAGGGACTCCAGTGCTGATTGTCAGGGGCAAGGGATGGGGGCAGGAAGGACTGGGGAGATGTTGGTCAAAGAGTACAAACTTCCAGGCAGAAAGTGAAAAATTTCTGGGGAGCTAACCCATAGCATTGTGATTATAGTTAAAAAGACTGCTTTATAGACTTGAAAGTTGCCAGGAGAGTAAAGCGTCAATGTTCTCACCACAAAAAAGAAATGATTACGTGATGTCATGGAGGTGTTAGTTAACAGTATGGTGGTAATCATATTGCAACAATAAGTGTATCAAATAAACCTCTTCAACTTGCACAATGTTATTATATACAATTAATGATGTCTCAATAAAGTTGGGGGGAAAATGACATGATTCAAATGACTTTGCTTAGCCAAAAAACAAAAACAAAAACAAAGGTGGCGCAGCAATAATATTAACTCAACCAATAGTATTTATTGAGTCCTTATCAAATAGCAGTCATGGTACCAAGTGTTTTAAAGTTATGTCATTTTCATCCTCACGTATCACAGTAACGTGTTGCTGTGTGCATTCATTGTCCAACTTTACACACGGTTAGAGATTTAGCAGGAGTGGTTTGCTTCAAGTCAGACAGAAGCAAGCAGAGCAGTCTGGGTTAAAATCCCAGTTGTCTGGATTTTACCTGTTCCTGGAAGCAGTTTATTTGAGGCTGGGAGGGAGGATGGGGTGGGGCAGTGCCATCTGTGATAGGAGTCAGCTATGGCAAACCTTCCCTCCAACACAATGTTAACTCAACAGCAGGAATAAAATAATATCTCTTATCCACTAAACTCTTCATAGAATCACCATTTGCCTTTTCAGACTGGAAGGGAGTTGAAGCAAATCTCAACGTTTACATGGGTTGTGCTTTATAATATGGAAAGTACTTTGGTTACATTATCTGGTTATCTCATAACAGTGCATGAAATGAGTAGAAGGAGCTGGCCCTCAATATGTTTTAAAAAAAAAAAAAAAAGATTTAGTCCAAGCCCTCAACTTTGGGAAAAGGCACTGATTTTCCTAAAGAAGAGTGAATTTCCTAGAGTCACACCGTCAATTAGGGCTGGATGCAGCCCTAAGTGCCTTCCTTTCCTTACTAAGAAAGACTGTGCTATAACCAATAACAAAACAATTCTTTATTGTACACGCATTAGTACAACAAGAGCCCCTTCTCTGGCCCCATGCACTGGAGGGGACACTTGGACCCTTCTCTGTCCTTGTCTCTCCCCATCATTCTTGGAGTCTGCAGTGTCAGAAGGACCCATCCAGATCCTGCCTGGTACCCAGAACTCATTGTTAGGATCTGTACAATTCTCTTCAGCAGTACTGAGACCTCCTCCACTTATCAGTACAAACCTGCCACCCAAGCTGTGCTTCTGTGAACTCTAGGCGTATCATCTTGGAGGCATAGGGCATCATCTAATTCAGTAATTTTTAAACCAGGTTTCATAGAACTCTACTACTGCACTGTACTTTGGCATTTCTGCAAGTATTTGATTTAATTTTTTTTCCTGTATGTAATTTGACTATTTTAAAAAATAGTATAACACATTCAAATGTACTACATAGTGTTTTAATACTTCTGAGACCACCAGAATGTCAAGTCGAAGTCTCAAAGACTGGATTTATAAGAAGTTTCATTGTACATCAGATCTTAGTGAAATATTGCTTTCTTCTGGGTTAAGCATGTAACCCAAGAAGGTCAAAAAGAATACTTTCTCAAGGGGGGAAGCATTTAAACATTAGATCTACTGACTATCTGGAAAAGGTCCCTTGGAAGCCCCTGTTATAGTTATGGCTTTGCCACCTCTTAGATTAGCTGTAAACATATTCTGGTCTTTGTTAAGCAGTACTTAGAACTCCAAGGTAGATTTCGACAAATTCAGTGATACATTCTTCCAGCACCTCCACCTATTCTTGAAAGGGTTATGTGATGCACTAATAGCTCACCATCCAAAGGGCGTGTTGTTGATAGCAGAGAAATCATTAGTTTATACATTTACCTTGACAAATTACTAGAAGATTTTCTGCTATGTATGGAATTATGCTATGTTTTGAACTAAGGGCAGAAACATAAATGAGATATGTTACTATGGCAGATTCAATCACTCTTCCCTTCCTACCAACATAACCCTTAACACATTTATTATTTTATATTGTAAATATTAACTTAATTCTTTCTTCTCCAATACATTGTGAGACAGTTAAAGGACATGTATCTGGATATCACATTTGAGCTTTAAAAGAATAGTTTAATAGATAGACCAGTGGAAGAAATTTTATTCCAGGTAGAAGATTCAGCAGGTCCAAGGGTGCAGATGTATGCAAAGATAGGAAGGAAGCAGTTTCATTTTAGGAACTTAGGTTCAGTATCATCAACAATAGAAGTGGAAGATAAAATGCACAAGTTATATGACTGTGAAAAGTAAAATGATAAAAAGAATATAGTGACACAAGCAAATAATTAGTGTTTAATAAATATAAGCATCCATTTCTTCCTCCAAACACACTTCTACCACTACTCTTAGCTAAATTTGCTTTTTGTGAAATGAACAGAAGTAATTACCCTCACTTTATAGATTACTTTCTTGGGATAGGATTGCATAAACTGGTATAATGGCTGAAAACATGCTTAATCAATTTTGAAGCATTGTACACATTTTAACTGTCACTTAGAATTATTGTCCCTGATGTGTATTTACATCAATAATTGATTGCATATTTTTTTTTAATTTCTCCCCAAATGGGCTTGTATCCGCTGTGTTGGCACCAAAGGATGAAAAGTTATCCAAATGCCCAACTGATGAACTCTGGTAAGATATGCAGAAAATTGCCTCACATCATCATGTTCAGAATATGAAACTCGTTTTACCTAGAGAAAAAGAAATTCCTAAATGAGCTATGTAACTCTTGGTTTTAGAGCAATGGAGCCAGGAGAAATCTAGTTTTGCTACAGAAAATAATCGGGTCTCTTCCCTTAGCACAGTACAACTCCCCAGTGCCACACATCACTCTGGGTCAACCTTTAACAGTCTTTCCATTTACTGGGCCAACAGAGAAAAAAACAGAAAATGTCCCTTCCCAAGTTAGCTGCCTGTATGAACTACAAAGAATAGATCAAGATTAACAAGGCAGATTCTTATGTCTTCCAGTGGTTCTACAAGAGAAAACGTTTTGTTTATTCACATCCAACTTCATATTCCAGAATCAAAATTATATTCCACCTAGATCTGTTAGAGACCTTGGTTTGCATTGTTAAATCTGTATGTTTCTCCGCAGGAATGTAAACACTACATAGGCAGAAACTTTCAGTCTTTCAGTCACATCGTAAAATTCAATATGTGTAGGACAAACAAACAAACACCTACCTTGAAGGTAGGGTCCTTCTCTGATTCACTTCTCTGCCTCTCTTCCTCTAACATGTAAAATAAGGCAGGGACAATGGTTACATGAGAAATTACCTGAAATTGCTTTACTCAGGAGGAATGTGCAAAAGCATCATGGTGATAATGCACTTGTCCAGAAATGCTGAGGAAGGGAGAGAGGAATAGATATATCTTCATCTTGGCACAATCTGGAAGTTACTTTTCCTACAAAAGCACAAATTCAGCATGACATTACTTCCAGAGCCGTGTACCACAGGATGTAAGCATTCTGCAGCTCACATGGCAGGAAATAATACTTTTAATAATGATTTTTTTTTTACTTAAGTGGAACTGAGTAACAGCATAAATGAAGACTAAATATTTTTCTACATATAGCTACAAAGACCCAATTTAAGAAAAAGAAATTCCAGTGCATTCTACTTACTGGGTGTCAAAAAGAGTTCACAATGCTTTTTTTGGCATCATTTTATTTCAGCCTCATGGCAACCTTCTAATGTAGCTAATTTGTGGAAGCGTTTTCCAACATAAATGTTTGAGGATGAACTTTCTAGACTAAACGTTTATGAGAATTTATTATTTTACGTATTTATTTTTTAGCATAATGGTGACCTGGAGGAGAGCTATACACCTGGACTTCCTGACACTATCAAGTAGCAGCTGACTACACAGAGAAGTAAGCTAACTATAGCCAGCTCTCCAGGCCCGTCAAAACCCACTCTGTGCATGGGCCACCAGCTGAGTGAATTTCTGTGGGACAGGGTTGGCGGGGTACACTCCCTGTGGATATCTATAATCAGATGGACACAATCATGCTTTTTATCAGCTAAGGAAATATTTATGTTACTGTACCTTTGTTTCAGTTTCTGTTTGTTTTGTTTCTGTGCTGGCCTCCAATCCATAACATCTTGGTTTCTTCTACAGGTAGGAACTATTTTTAGTAATTCCATTTTACAGATGAGAAAATAGAAATACAAAGAGAAGGTTAAGTAGCTTACTCAAAGTCACATAACGAGTAAGTGCTAGAGCTGGGATATGGAACAACTGTGGTTTCACTTCAGAAACTAAAGAGAAATGGAATTTTTTCTGACCAGAGCAGAACACAAACTCTCATTTTAAGAAAATCTGATCAATTCTTTTCAGCAATTCCCCTAAGATGAAGCATTGTGTGTGACTATCAGAGTCCTATCAAATCTGTGCTATGTGGTGTATAAGTATGTTGAGTGTATCTTTATAGTGTAAACAAACAACCAAAAGCCCAGCATAACTATAGTGCTTAGTTGAATAGTATCTCTCAAAAATTCATATCTTTCCCAGAATCTCAGAATGTGATCTTATTTGGAAATAAAGTCATTGTTGATGTAATTAGTTAAGATGAGGTCATACTGGAAGAGAGTGGGTCCTTGATCCAGTGTGATTCACGTCCTTATAAGAAGAGAAGAGAGACACATGGGAGAGTAACATGACAAGACAGGGGCAGAGATTGGAGAGATGTGTCTACAAACCAAGGGACACCAAGGATTCTCAACAACCACTGGAACGTAGGAGAGAAGCATAGCATGGATTCCACCTCAGAGCCTCCAGCAGGAGCCAAACCTGCTGAAATCATAATTTTAGACTCTTAGCTTCCAGAACTGTGAGAGAATAAATTCACTCAATTTGTGGTACTCTGTTATGGCAGCCCTAGGAAACTAATACAACTACCCAACTGATTTGAAAAATGTATCTATGCAAAAAACTGGCGCAAAATAAAAAGAAATGAGCTATCAAGCCATGGAAATATATGAACTGATCTTAAATGATTATTACTAAGTAAAAGAAGCCAGTCTGTATGAAAGAGGCTACCTACTGTGTGATTCCAACTATATGACAAAATGGAAAAGGCAAAACACTGGTTTAGCTTAATATAGATACAAATAGTTACAGATAGAAATATATATAGATATATGAACATACACTGGTTAGGATAGATATTTCCTTGCTCTGTCAGTTGAGAAGGTCTAAAAGCAATGACATCTCAGTAGCAATGATCATGTCTAAGGGCCCAGATCTTGGTATCTAATACCATTCTTCAATAAAAGGAACCAGGGTTCTTTGAGAAATTCCTGATTCTAAGATTGGGGTAGGAAATATACAAAATGAGCCTGGAGCATTTTGTATTGCCAAAAAGTAAGAAAGTGCTCAAGAAAAAAAACAAAAGAAATCCACAATGAAAGGGATATGTCAAAAGGAGACAAGTCAACTGAAAGGCAAAATGGAAGAATTTGAACAATCAAATAAACTAGTGTTGAATTATAACCTAGAGTATAAAATAAATATCCATGAGTCCATGATAATGTGAATAGACAATAAAAACTTAAATAAATAAATGAGGAAAATACATAATTCTTTTATGCAGAAGAATGCCAAATTTAACAAACTCCCAAGTTGTACATCAGTATATGAAACTGTGGTTAGATTGCCACCTGGTTATTTTATATATAATTCTAGTTCATACAGTGAGTTCTTAAATAATGCTGCTCTCTCAAGTGTTATTAAACTCTTTTTTGACTAACTTTATACCATGGACTCAATCAATATTTGGTGAAAGAATGACCGATGGTTTGAATCAGTAAATCAATGAATGAATGAAGCCCTAATTTACATACAAATTATGCTATTAAATTTATAATCTAGAAACAATATTTGTACTCTGGAGGAAAAAAAGCTAAAACAAACAAATTTTCTCAAGTAATAGAAATAAAGTTGATTAGAAAAAATATTATAGATTTTTAAAACTATATGTTTTAGACTAAACTGACTTGGATAGGCAAGAATATCTATTTGAGATATAGCCTAAACACATCATAGCTGTTTAACCTTAGAGAAATCCCTTGCACAGTTGAGCTTCAGTTTCTCCTTCCATGAAAGGAGAAAATAATTTTTACCTAGCCAAACTCACAGGATGCTCTGAAGATCAAATGTACTCATAGATGTGAACGTGCTTTATAAACTGAATGCATTATGGAAAGTTATTATTATTTGAGTGTGCTGAAGTAGGAAAAGTGCTTGACTATGAATAGAAGACAATACAGAGATTAAATAGGCCAAGAAATACATTAAGAACTATATTAAATATCACACAAATTAACACACACAGACACACCTGTGAAATCCATTAGGTCCGTAGTAGTTTCCAGCAGCATTCTCATTGGTGATGCTGAGTTGGCAAAGCTGTTATACTTGAGATGTTGTGCATCTCACCCTTAGCAAAGTAGGACACTGTGTGGAGATGCAGGAAGAGTGGCAGGATTACCAAATATCTCAGCAGAGTTATAGACAAGTGGTATCGTTATAGACAAGTGGCACTGTCCATCTCACTGGGATTTTCCTTCAAAGAGAAAGAGATATCATTTCCCACCATAGAAGCAGATCATGAGAAAAGGTGTAAGCATTTTTAACATGGACCAGTAATCAAAACATTAAGGTTTGGAAGATATAGCATTTGAGGAGAGTGGTGTCTGCAAAAGATAGATGTGTATGTCCTGGGCATGAGAAACAGGGACCCCTGGGGTGATGTTATAGATCTTTTCCTTATAACTCAGGTTTAATATACCTTTTATGGTTCTAAATATATTGCATACCTGTTTTTCATTTAATCCACAGAGCAGCACTTTGCGGTACATATCACTATGTCCCAATGACATGTGAGGAATCTGAGGATAGAATGCCTTTTAGGAACATGACCTGTCCTTCAGAACATACACTGCTCAGTAAAAAACATTTTATTTTTAGCTTCTGTCAAAAGCTGACTTAAATTATATGGAAAATTCTACTCTATTGATGCTCACTACAGCATGGTATCACTAAACTTTATCTTTATTGGCTAAACCGCACTGACATATCTTTTTTTTTTTTTTAAGTTTAATTTTTATTTATTTATTTATGGCTATGTTGGGTCTTCATTTCTGTGCGAGGGCTTTCTCTAGTTGTGGCAAGTGGGGGCCACTCTTCATCGCAGTGCGCGGGCCTCTCATTATCGCGGCCTCTCTTGTTGCGGAGCACAGGCTCCAGACGCGCAGGCTCAGTAATTGTGGCTCACGGGCCTAGTTGCTCCGCGGCATGTGGGATCTTCCCAGACCAGGGCTCGAACCTGTGTCCCCTGCATTGGCAGGCAGACTCCCAACCACTGCGCCACCAGGGAACCCCACTGACATATCTTGAACTCTCTCTCTGGGCAATCTAGCATTCTATGTCCATTATATTTCTTTTCTGCACATGAATAATTCCATCCAAGTAAGTGGCTATTTTTCATAACCTTTCAATACCTTCATTTAGTAATAAATGTATGTGTGTTTTAGCCAACTTTTTGCATAATTATGTAAGTACCTATTGCTTCTTTACATATGTTGCTCTGTAGTGAACACTGTATTCCTATTTCTCTTTGGCAAATAACACTTCTGTTCAGACTTATTAAGTTTTACTTTCTAAGTCTCATATAACTGAATATATAAGTACAAATAATGATATAAAATGAGAAAAATATGCACTGCTTTCCATAACTGAAGACATATACATATGAAGAGAATAAAAGAAGAAAGCAAAGTAAACACACATAGTTGCAAACACTGGTTTGGGAAATACTACTAAAATGTCTTAGAAGGAGACAAGCATAAGGTGAATATAACAATCCATCTAAGTATCCACTCCCTCTGGCCTCTTTCAAATGCCACAGACACATCCACACAAGTCTACTTGAGAGGTACATAAAATGCTGCTGCTGACTTCACACCATCTTGGAAACAGCTTCCATTTGATCTCCTGCCTACAATCAATGAATTTGATAAAATATCAGGACATTATTGAAGAGACTTTTTCCCCTATTGTATATCCTTGCCTCCTTCATCATAGAGTAATTGATCATATAAGTGTGGGTTCATTTCTGGACTCCCCATTCTGTTCCATTGATCTATTTTTCTGTTTTTGTTCCCATGTCATACTGTTTTGATAACTGTAGCTTTGAAGTATAGTTTGAAATCAGAAAGCATGATACCTCCACCTTTGTTCTTCACTCTCAAAATTATTATGACTATTCGGGGTCTTTTTTGTTTCCATACAAATTTTAGAATTATTTGTTCTAGTTCTGTGAAAAATGCCATTGATATTTTGATACGGATTGCATAGAATCTGTAGATTTCCTTGGGTGGTATGTTCATTTTAACAATATTAATTCTTCTAATCCATGAGTGTGGTATATCTTTCCTACTGTTTGTGTTATCTTCAATTTCTTTCATCAGTGTCTTACAGTTTTCCCAGTGCAAGTCTTTTACCTCCTTAGTGACATTTATTCCTAGATATTTTATTCTTTTCGATACAGTTGTAACTGGGATCGTTTTCTTAATTTCTCTTCCTGAGAGTTCATTGTGAGTGTATAGAAATGCAACAGATTTCTATATATTAATTCTGTATCCTAATACTTCACCAAATTCATTGATGAGTTCTAGTAGTTTTTTGATTGTGTCTTTAGAATTTTCTATGTATAGTATTATGACATCTACAAACAGTGATAGTTTTACTTATCCCTTTCCAATTTCGATTCCTTGTATTTCTTTTTCTCGTCTGATTACTGTGGCTAGAACTTTGAATACTGTATCGAATAAAGTGGCAGGAGTGGGCATCTTGTCTTGTGCCTGATCTTAGAAATGCTTTTCACCATTGAGTATGATTCCAGTTGTGGGCTTGTCATATATGACCTTTATTATGTTCAGGTATGTTCCATTTATACTCACCTTGTTGAGAGTTTTTTATCATAAATGGATGTTGAATTTTGTCAAAAATTTTTCTGCATCTATTAAGATGATCATATGATTTTTATTCTTCAGCTTGTTAGTGTGGTATATCACATTGATTGATTTGCAGATATTGAACCATCCTTGCATCCCTAGGATAAGTCCCACTTGATCATGATGTATAATCCTTTTAATGTATTGTTGAATTCAGTTTACTAATATTTGTGGAGGATATTTGCATCTATGTTCATCAGTGATATTGGCCTATCATTTTCTTTTTTGTGTTATCTTTGTCTGATTTTTGTATCAGGGTCATGCTGAACTCATTAAATGGGTTCAGAAACATCCCTTCCTCTGCAATTTTTTGGAAGAGTTTGAGAAGAATAGGTTTTAACTCTTCTTTACATGTTTGGTAGAATTCACCTGTGAAGACTTCTGGTCCTGGATTTTTGTTTGTTGGGGTTTTTTGTTTGTTTGTTTGTTTTATAAATTTATTTATTTTATTTATTTATTTTTGGCTGCACTGGGTCTTCATTGCTGTGCACGGGCTTTCTCTATTTGCAGCGAATGGGGGCTGCTCTTCATTGCAGTATGCATGCTTCTCATTGCGGTGGCTTCCCTTGTTGCAGAGCACGGGCTCTAGGTGCGTGGGCTTCAGTAGTTGTGGCATACAGGCTCAGTAGCTGTGGCTCACAGGTTAGTTGCTCCATGGCATGTGAGATCTTCCCGGACCAGAGATCGAAACCATGACCCCTGCATTGGCAAGCGGATTCTTAACCACTGCACCACCAGGGAAGTCCCAACAGCCTGTTCTTTAGTTTGGTAACTTCCTAATTCTGGACTTTGTGCTCTTTCTGAGGAATTAGCTATATAATTCCTCCAAATTAATGTTTCCTGGCCTGTAGCAATATGTATAGCACAGGGAACTATACTCAATATCTTATAATAACCCATAAGGGAAAAGAATCAGGTGGCTGGGGCCGACATTTGGGGCCTTTCTGCGGGCCTCCCCTCCCTCCATTCCCCAAACAGGCCCTGAAAGGGGTAGTCCGGGCCGGTGGGCAGCAGTGGCGTCAGGCACTGCCACCCGCTGCACTTTGACCCCGAAACTCCTGGCAACCGAGGACGCCGGTGGCCAGGCTGCGGTCCACGGGGTAGCTGGGCGACCGCATGCCCCGCCGCCCCAGGTGCACTATTGTTGGGAGTTTTTTAAAATTACTCATTCAACTTCACTACTGGTAACTGGTCTGTTCATAATTTCTTTTCCTTCCTGATTCAATACTGCAAGATTTTACATTTCTGGGAATTTTTCCATTTCTTTTTGGTTGCCCATTTTATTGGCATATAACTTGTTCATAGTAGTCTCTTATGATTCTCTGTATTTCTGTTATGTCAGTTGCAATTTCTCCTTTTAGATTTCTGATTTTTATTTATTTGGTTCCTCTTTCTTTTTTTCTTGATGAGTTTGTCTAAAAGTTTCTCAATTTTGTTTATCTTTTCAAAGAACCATCTCAGTTTTATTGATCGTTTCAATTTTTTAGTCTCTATTTCATTTATCTCTACTTTGATTTTTTATTATTTCTTACCTCCTACTAACTTTTTTGATTATTTCTTACCTCCTACTAACTTTGTTTGTTCTTTTTTTCCTAGTCCTTTTATCCTTTAGTATAGTACATACATAATTTTAAGTTGCTGATCCCATAAGTTTGAACATATTTTAACAACCCTGCATTTTTACTGCCCCCTCCTTAATGTTCTTGACATAGTATTTTACTTCTTTTTGTGCATATTCTTTAACTACTTATTGTGGATATAAAGGATCTTACTATTTTTGTCTTTTAACCTTACTTCTACTTTATAAGTGGTTGATCTAACTACCTTTATTGTGGATGTTATTATGTGCCCATCAGGAGATTAGGGATATGAATGGGATAATGACCACATCAGATCCTGTAGAATATCCATGTATATTACTGAGGGAAGTATTTTACCCCATACTATAATAATCTTTTAAACTAGATAACACTTTACAAAGCCCTCTCTGGCTATGTCAGCCTTCTTTGGCCTCTTTAAGTAGCTCTCATCATCCCAAAAATTCCTATAGCATTTTATTTGATTTCCACACAGCCAAATATTTCATTAAAAATTTAATGAAATGTAATGGCTTTATTTTTTTTTCTAACTCTCCTGTATGCTCCTCAGTAGCATAAAGATTGTGTCTTTCTGTTTTTTCTTCTTGCAAAGTACCCTAATTCAGCACAAGGCATATTGTAGCACCTTAAAAGTAATATTTAGCTTACCAATATTTTTTGACCTATTGGTCCATCCTTTATTGAATTTTTTCTTCAGTTTGATACCTATTTAAATCTATAGAGTGTGGATGCAAAGTTCTTGCTCTCTGAATTTCTCTGTTGGTTCTTTAGCTCTGAGCATTTCTCATAATTTATTTCCTCGTTCATTTTTGATAAACTGTTTCTTTCTTCTTCTGTTTTGACTCTGAAGGAAAACTTTTAAGCTCAGATTGAGATCATTAAAAAATTCTCAGAAAAGTATTTTGTACTCCTCAGAGGAGCTACTATTATTTTAATTCATAATTATAATTACAGCAGTGTTCACTGGGATAATTCTCCAGTACTCCAAAACAACATTTTCTATAAGAACATTTTGTTGTTAATGCACTATAGATTCCTGGGAAGAGCTAATCTATTAATTTGGTATATTTGGGTTTGTTGCTGGCTGAAAGAATTAGTTTCTGATACATTTTTACTGTATTCAGTAGTTCACAGATGCTTAGCTGAATATTAAACTAAAATTGTTTTAAAATTTTGATGCACAGAGTAGATTAGAAAAAAATCAGAAGTTTTAATCCCCATATATTATTTATTTTTTACTTCCTTTAAATACAATTTTTAAAATCTGAATATATTCAAAATGAAAGAAATAAGAATAAGGTGTAGGGCTTCCCTGGTGGCGCAGTGGTTGAGAATCTGCCTGCCAGTGCAGGGGACACGGGTTCGAGCCCTGGTCTGGGAAGATCCCACATGCCTCAGAGCGACTGGGCCCGTGAGCCACAACTACTGAGCCTGCGCGTCTGGAGCCTGTGCTCTGCAACAAGAGAGGCCGCGATAGTGAGAGGCCTGCGCACCGCAATGAAGAGTGGCCCCCGCTCGCCACAACTAGAGAAAGCCCTCACACAGAAACGAAGACCCAACACAGACAAAAATAAATAAATAAATAAATAAAATTAAAAAAAAAAAAAGAATAAGGTATAAAGGAACATGAGTTCTATCTTGGATTCAATAGATACAGAATAGAATGTAGAATATAGAATATATCTCATAAATATATTCAGAAAGTTTGGGCAAATCGATCCTCTGGTCCTCAGACTTGGTATGATAAGGAGAAAAGAATCATTTGTTTCTTAAATTCATGTATAATAAGGAAAAAAGAAAATTCATCTGTGTACTTTCCTTCTTCCTTTTCAATTTCCCTTCACTTCCTATACTTCCTTTCTTCTATAACAATTATGCTGAAACTAAGTCGTAAAATACTACAAAACAAAATTTTATTTCATCTCCCACCATTACTCTAACTTGAGTTACATGGGAATATTCTTTCCCCATTCCAGGATGGAAATTGGAGCATATCTTGGTACATGTTTTCCAAGTTTGTTCTTAAGTAATTACATAATCCTACAGTCATTTTTCAGACCTAAAAAAACACACAATTTTTAATAGTCCCAACCAGTATTTGAACAAAATGAATGCTTCATTCAAATATTTGTTCCAGAGTAAGACTTCCTCTCTCTCTTACCTATGGTTTGTGGTTATCTATAGCCTGCTTTTGCAGGAGGTGATCTGCTTTCTCTCACTCTTGTTCTCTCTGATCAACCCCTCTCCCACCTTCTAGTTGTTCTTTAGGATAGGCAAATAAAATAGTTTTGCAGAAAAATCTGGATTGACCTCACATGCTTCTTAGTCCCTCTACCTCTGCTTCTAACTAAGTCTGATCTTAAAATGACCATCTCAGTCTTGGTTACGTTGCTTACCTCTACTGAGATGTAAAGGGGTGATTAAGAAGATGTCATGTCATCACTGATTCAATTATACTTTCAGCCTTTGGTTTCAATGTCTGCCTTGATGTCACCTTGTCTCACAGAGCCCTTTTATTCTGATTTTAAAACTCTGCTATATCACCTTCTTCCTGTATTGACCTGCCTAGAACTAAAAAAAAGATGATAACCTTTGTTTCAAAGATTGGCTGTTGTAATAATCATGCCTACCTGCTAGTCACATAGTTAAACTGGGAAATCCAACTCAACTTAGCAAGCTCCAAGAGGTGATGCCTCACACCACTACCCAGGGTGACAGGGTCCAAATTCACATAAACTTGGTTCTTAGTCAGTCATAACGTGGGCAATGGGTTTACCTCTCAAGAATCCCATGTAACACCCTTCACTCCACTGTTTCTTCGTAGGTCAGAGAATTCCTGGACCATTGATAGGTTAATAAACGGTCCCGAATCAGCTTCTAACATGGAATACTCTATCTAACTGGAAGCCTCCCCTCTTTTGAATTAGACAATAATGCCCTAATGTAATTAATGACAATTAATTAACCAGATTATATCACTTTTTGCAGACCTTTTTAGTGGCAGAGGAGTTTCTAGGGAATGCCCTTGACTGACAGCCAGAAGGCTTCCTAGGCTCCAAATCCCCTCTTTTCCCCAGATCCCAGTCTCCATGACACCATGGAGATTCTATTCTATTCTACTGGCTCCTTTGTCCAGGCTCTTTTTTGTAACATGCAGAATTTGGGCCTCTTTCTGAACTCCTACCAATAGGAGGCCAGATTTCTCTAAGTCCTCTCAAATGGATCTAAGTAGCAGATAGTACTTTTTCTTTGAAGATTAAAAGTATATTCTCTCAGAAGAAAATCTGTTCTCATTTACATGCAGTTGAGTTTAATAATGGTGGTTAATCAACTTTTTAATTAATTAATTAATTAATTAATTTTTGGCTGCGTTGAGTCTTCGTTGCTGTGCACGGGCTTTCTCTAGTTGCGGCAAGCGGGGGCTACTCTTTGCTTCAGTGCGCGGACTTCTCATTGCTGTAGCTTCTCTTGTTGCGGAGCACAGACTTTAGGCATGCAGGCTTCAGTAGTTGTGGCTCGTGGGCTCTAGAGCGCAGGCTCAGTAGTTGTGGCACACGGGCTTAGTTGCTCTGCAGCATGTGGGATCTTCCTGGACCAGGGCTCGAACCTGTGTCCCCTGCATTGGCAGGCGAATTCTTAACCACTGTGCCACCAGGGAAGTCCCTGGTTAATCAACTTTAAACCCTGGTCTTTGAAATTAAAAAGAAAATAGGAAGGGAAAGAACATTCATTTCAATAAAATGTAACTTAGAAAATGAAGATAAAATCATGTTTTTTCAACTACTTAAATCATCTTTATCAGGCTCACTACAGGAGGACTTAATTTGAAAAGATAAAATGTATTGACTGAGTAGTGGATCTTTGGGTATTTGATAGAGGAATGAGGCCACGAGCGAGAAGCTTATCTTTCATAGAGGTTAATTCTCAAATGGAGAGATTTGTAGACTGAAGCTCAGTCTTTTTGTCATTGTAACTGGTTTTATTTCCCTTTCGAAAAACACTGTTCAATTTAAGTAATGTAAAAACATTAGTTAAAATCATAGAGTATAGGCATAACTTCTTGACAAATTCATTGAAATCTTGGTGAATGCTAGTACAGTTACGACCTACTGTAAAAGAAAGCTTTATTACTTTTTAAAAGTTTCATCATTTTCTCCTAAACAAATTTATTGTTTAAGTTAGTAGGTAAATAATGATACTTTTTATTTTCCTCTTTAGAATTTGTGACCATTTATTAAATTGCTCAGGGATAAATACACATTGGTTTTTTAAAAGGAAAAAGCCAGCATGGTCTTTAAGCAATGACAACATTGTGTGTGAGTGTGCATTTGTGTGTGTGTGCACATACATAAAACAGAGAGGGTTCAATCATATCTCCAGCAGAGAGCCCTAGAAATGTGGTTTACCAAAGCATCATTTTCCCCTGAGAAATAGTAAGAGGATTAAAACCAGCAGTGATAAACTTCACAAGTAAAAATAGTTTGACAGTTCAAATTATGTCCTTTTTCTAGACCTCATTTTGCCCAATTCAAAAAATGAGATTATCAGTCTAAAGTAGACTTTGCTTCCACTCAACAATGACTATGATTCCTTGGGACATTAATGACCTGCAATCTATGTACTAAAAGTTTATCATAGTTTATTTTTTTTCAGTTCCTATTTGTGTTGGTGTGGGGTACTAGGTGGGATGCAGAAAATTATTAGCAAGTAGGCATACAAGTATCTGTCCCATACTTGTTAAACATACAGTCTGCTATTAAATACGTGTAATAAAAGGTCACACAGCAAATAACAAATGGTCATTAACAGAAGAACTATGAGGTCAGTCCTATGGTTTAATTAATTAAAATTTATGTTTATGACTTAGATCATCTATTTGTGTACTATGAAAAATATAAAATTGATGTCTTTAAGAAATTTAAAGTAATATATTATTTAATTTGGTGCTATATCTTAGTCCTTATTATGTAATTAGTGTGGAAATAGTTACATTAATTATTTATGGTGCCCAGGAGGAAATAGTGAACTGTCTGCTGCAAGTTTAAGCATCTCTGGACGAGATGATTTCAAATGTCCCATGCAACTGCCCTGTCCACACACTCCGTGATTCTGAGCCTATGTCTCCTTCTGCCCCTCACCTTTCACGGGAGGATGACAGTTGCATTGCATTTAGAAAACAGGTATACAAGAGGGGAAACAACAGTAACTAGTTAAGATTAAAACTTGGAGAGAGGACAAGCGTTATTTGTCATATATGCTATAAACATCTATTAAATATTTAGTGGAGTGAAAGTATTGTGGAAAGTTACATTCATAAACATTGGATGGAGACTATTGTGAGATGAGATTTTACTACCAAGAGGCTGGGTGATGCAAAGGAAAGAGTAATGCCGAGGAGTTCAGAAAGACTTGGGTTTAACATTTGCTAGCGAGATTTCTGGGACAAGTTACGGTGCATCTCCAAGCCTTTAACTTCTCATCTTTACAGTCGGGAAGATAATCCTTGCTTTGTAAAATTACTATGAGGATTAAATGAGACAGCATTTGGAAGGCAACCTGCTCAAACTTGGTGTTCAAAAATATTAATTCTTTGTTGTTGTTAACGCTGAGTGCCCAGTTTTTATACATGCTTGGAAGTGGTCTATATTTAATCACTTCTGCTATCATTTTTCTCACTAAATGGGTATATCCCAATTGTCACGGCAGCCACAATACTCACAGATGACTTGGAAAAGGTGATGCCACACGAGAATAATCTCGCCAGAGTTATCTCCCCTCATGTCCTGAGTTGTTTCATCCTTTCTTCCTCCTATAAAGTGGACTTGGAACTTCCTACTCTGGGTTACAGCGAATAAAAAGCACTCTAAGTAAGCATCAAAGCCAATTTAGTCCTTGTTCAAGTCTCACAAGCCTCTTCTTGTAAACAATAATCCTGCAGGACATCTCATTACTCACTGGGATAATTGCTTCAAATATCAAAAGCTGCATAATAAAATAAGAAAATCCTTATTTTAAGAAAGCTCACTCTGGCTATCCTGAAAAGGACAGACTCAGGAGGAGCATGTGGAGGTAGAGAGAAAGGTTACTGGGCTGTTAGAACACTCTACGTGAAACTTAATGAAGTCCTGTACCAAGGCGGAAGACGCCAGAGAAATCTGAAGAAAATCTTATCAAACTTACTGGAACAGACTTTATGTAGGGAGAAGGTCAACCCTAGTAATAATCCTAAGAATTCAGTAAACCTATGCTTTTCTGTATGTGGTGTGTGTAGTAAATGAGAATAGAAGGAATCATGAAATCATGCTGCCAAAGTAGGAATAAAGGTTTCTGTGGACTATAAATAGAGTTACACAGAGATTTCAGAGGAGCTGGCCTTTCATTTGTTAGTAATCCCCGAATGACTCACAGCCCAGCAAGGGCCCAACGTCGCTGCTCTGGGAATCAAATGCTCTACTTTCTCAGCACAAGCACAAAATTGTAGCTCTATGAATACCCAAGAGATGTTGTCCTGGCCTCCAAAAACAGCAGTCATGATTTATGGAGCACCTACTATGAACCAAATGCTTATGTGCCCTTATAACAAATTTACAAGTTGTAATTAATTCCATTTTCCAGATAATAAAATTGAAACTCCAGATGCTGGGGTGGCTTACTCAGGATTACACAATCAGTAAATGGCTAAACTGAATGAAAGATCAGCTTGTGTCTAATTGCAAAGCTGCTTCTCATTTCACACCACCATTCCTCCTCTATAAAGAATATATACATATATTCAATTTCAAACAGCTACTGAAATTACACAGAGGTCAATGTATTGAGTTGCAGCAATGTAGCCAATAATTATTCATTGAAAAAAACATATGGTCACACCATACCCTGTACACAAATGTTCATCATAGCTTCATCATAATAGCCAAACACTGGAGATGAACCAGCTGTCCTTTATTGAGTGAATGGGTAAACAAACTGGTGCAACCATACAATGGAATACTACTCAGCAATGAAAAGCAATGGACAGTTGGTACATGCAACAACTTATATGAGTTGCTGAGGAATTATGCTGAGTGATAAAAGCCAATCTGAAAGGTCACATACTGTGTGATTCCATTTTGTCATTCTTGAAATGACAAAATTATAGAAATGAAGAATAAATTATTGGTTTCCGGAGGTTAGAGACTGGGATGGGGATGGCAGGATGGAGGTGGATGTGGTTATAAAAGGATAACACAAGAGATCCTTGTGGTGATGGATGCACTAATCTACGCATGTGATCAAATTACCTAAAGCTAAACACTCACACACATGCACATACACTAAGAAGTAGAAATAAAACTGGGAAATCTGAATAAGACCTGTGGATTATATCAATGCCAGTATCCTGGCTGTGATGCTATTTTATGCTATAATTTTGCAAGAGGTTAATATTAGAAGAACTTGTGAAAAGGATACACAAAATCTCCCAGTATTATTTCTTACAATCGCATGTGACTATACCATTTGAAATAAAATGTTTAATTTAAAGAAGACAACAGACATTTATTGGGTGTTTGATGTTAATAACAATTAAAAATAATAACAGGAAAGATTTTAAAATGTACGTACAATCAAAAATGTGCTTTTAAAAATATATTAAAAATATTGTTTTGCATTATACAAGTAATTTAGGATCATTCAGAACAATTAGAAATTTTAGAATCACAATAACCAAAAACACCTACCGTTTGACTGCCCAATAACAATATTTCGATATACATCCTCTTAGACAATTTTCTATATACTTTGTACAATTTTTCTTTATAAAAATTTTATTTTTCAGTCTTATAATCATGAATTTTCAGTTAATAATTATTGGCAACATTGCTGTAACTTAATACATTTACCTCTATTGTATAATTTCAGTAGCTGTTTGATATTTCTCTGGCATAAACACCCAAGAGTGCAATTGCTGGGTCATATGGTAATTGTATGTTTAGTTTTATAAAAAGCTGCCGAACAGTTTTCCAGATTGACTATAACACCTTATATTCCCACCAGTAATGTATGAGAGTTCAGTTTCTCAGAAGTATTTGGTGTTGTCACATTTTTATTTCAGCCATTCTGATAGGGTATATACTGATATATCATTGTGGTTTTCAAACTACAAAGCTAATCAAGTTACAATGTTCAATGCTAGCAGAGGATAGAAAAGATTAGTCCTTTCATACAGTGCTTTTAGTCAGGTTAATTCCATTTGACATGGTAAATCCACTTCTTGGAATCTGCCCTACAAGGAAAGAGATTTTTCTCATTTCAAAATCACAAAGTCACCTTCTGATTATTTAGTGTTCCAGAACAATTTGCCAATAGTTAAGGACAGCTCAGATCACAAAGATGTTGGCCTCTTTTTTAGTGCAGATGAAGAAAGTAAAGAAATAAGAAATTAGCTTTCTGGTCCAAGGGTCAGCATCCTTAGGTCAGTCTACGTGAAGCTGTCATACGGATAGATCTGAGCTGGGTGTAGCGAGCAGTCAGGTTTCTATGAGCCCACAAGCATGAAGGCCAGACCCAGGGTCTTGAAAAGTTTCCCAGAATAATAATGGTCAGTTCAGAGACTCAGCAATGAGCCGCTCTCCTGCGGAATACTCAGCAGCTCTGCAGACATTCAAGGGCAACCTGTGCAAGAATTATGCTAGTTTACAGGTGAATCTTTCAGGTGGAGAACATTGATAGCCATAGATATGGCCACGGTATTTACTTCAAAACCCAAAAACCAACCAAACAAATAAAAAACTTCAAGAAATAAAGGTCTGGATTTTTTTAAATGGAAACTCTTCTTCCTAATATTATCTCAGATTTACTTCCTAAAAATCCTTAAGATTTTGTTAGGTGTAAAATCAATGACCTGAACACAGAGATTATCAGCAGGGTCAAAGTTACTTCTCCCTGAGAAAGAATCCAGAAGCCTCTCTCATTTACTTTAAGCAGGATTAAAACAAAAATTAAGACCTTCAAAATTCATTTTCTCTTCCCGCCCCACACAACACATGCACGCCCACACACACACACACCAATGGAGGCAGATGAAATATTAGTTTACTCCCATTGGAATTAAAGTGCTTTTCTTACCTTGAGCATCAAATATATTCAACCCACAATTAGACTTAAGACATATAATTGTGTGTTTATGAATGAAGGAAGAGCCGTTAGACAAACATTGCCTTATTGGTTTTCTCTATATTATTAGTAAAATCAGTTACTAATCCTTGAAGATTATTCAATAATTGTTTCCAAAACATTTAAAGGAAAATTCATGAGCTGATAAGTTCTTCATGATCAGTGTCTAAGTATTATTGCTTCTACATTTAGCTCATTAAATATTTATTTTTAGCACTTCGTATGTGCCAAACACTTTTTTTTTCATTTTTTAAAAATAATCTTTGTATGCATTAATCCTTTTAAACCATATAATCATGTTTTAGGTACTAAAATCAGCTTTTCTGAAGAGGAATAATAACTTTTCACATAACTTGTCTAAAGGCTTATCACTAGAATGGGTGGAGCCAGTCAGAATCCAGACACAGCCAGACCCACTAAAAACCACTGGGTTCACTGGCTCCCTGTGCCCAGAACCTTCTAGATACTTGACACTTGCTAGATAACCATGTGCCCTCTGATTCTTGATAAATATAAAACTGTCATTTCTCCAATTTCTAAAATGTCTTTCCTCTACCAAGGATATGGGCATCACAGCAAATGAGGATTAGTAATCAAAGCTAAGGAAAGTGAAGGGTGGCTGAAGGAAGTCTGTCCTAGAACTCGGGCCCAGGTCTGCCCCCTATGGGTGTGTGACTTACAGCTGCAGAGGCTGCTCAGCTAAGGGGGTGAAGGATGGAATCCAGCTCTGCTCAGCCTGAGTAATCAAGAGGAAGGGGCACCGTACGTGGAGCTTCTGTACCCAGAAGGCACCTTTTTGAATTGGCAAACTGAGAAGTTTATAAAATTCACCCAAAGGTCCAGTTCCACGTGTGCTGGTAAGAAGTGCCTGTCCCACTCTCAAGTATGCCCCAAACTCCGAGGGATCTTGGACAAGCCTGCTTATTTATGTATTTATTTATTTATTTTAAAAATGTACTCTTTTTTTTTTTAATATTTAGTTTTGGCTGTGTTGGGTCTTCGTTTCTGTGCGAGGGCTTTCTCCAGTTGTGGCGAGCGGGGGCCACTCTTCATCGCGGTGCGCGGGCCTCTCACCATCGCGGCCTCTCTTGTTGCGGAGCACAGGCTCCAGACGCGCAGGCTCAGTAGTTGTGGCTCACGGGCCCAGTTGCTCCGCGGCATGTGGGATCTTCCCAGACCAGGGCTCGAACCCGTGTCCCCTGCATTGGCAGGCGGATTCTCAACCACTGCGCCCCCAGGGAAGCCCCTGCTTATTCATTTTTAACCTCCTCTTCCCTCCTCCCTTAGGCTGCTTGGGGACCTAAGCATATGATTCTAGTAACTCCTTTTGAACTTCTGGAATGTGCTTTATCTATTTTTTTTTTTTTTTTTAGCTTTGTTGAGGTATAATTGGTGAATAAAAATTGTATATTTTAAGGTTTATAACTCGATGTTTTTATACATCTATACGTTGTAAAATGATTACCACAATCAAGCACCTTACATAGTTAGCATTTGCTCTTTTTTTATCTTTTTGGATGCAAAGCTTGAATTCTGTCTGTATAGTCTTTTAGGACAGGTTGACACACTGAGGAACTTTCAGCTTTCAATATATAACCATTTCTAGTCCCTGAAGGCAAAAAGAAAAAAAGAAAAGAAAAGAAAAAGGAAAGGAAAGAAACCATGGAATGAAGACCATACTTTGTCTTCAACTGGGGTCTGACCCATGAAGGGTAAAAGCCTAAAATTTCAGAGCATTAGTTTACTTGCATTTTACAGAAGCAAATTCTCCCTTAATGAAAATTCTTCAAGAACTGAAAAAAAACTGAAAAGAACATAAACTGCATCTTAAGAAGTTTGAGGTGTGACTTGAGGGCTTAGCAACACATCCACCATAAAAGGATTTTATGTTGTCCTTAAGTCCCTCATATTAAACATGGCACCTCTAATAGTAATACAGGTAAATTTGAGGTTGATTTTGAATTGAAGAAAATTGGAAGGATATTTGGTGGAATCATTATGTTGTCAAGAATTCTTCACATTCTCAACAATTTGGAGGCTAATTATTCTGCTCTATGATTGTTCAGACTTTGCATTTTGCATTTTCCTGTGGCCCTTCTCTTTTAACCACCTCATTAGTGTTTTCTCTGAAGGATAGCAGGGGAATGAAAAGGACACTCTACTCGGCCTTGTGGACAATGAAGATGGAGCTACTGACCCTCGTGAGATTCCGGCCTGGTCCAGGATTACAGATCCCTGTGGTCAGCACAGAATCCCCCTGGCTGTGAACTGACGGTGTACTAGAAGCATTTAAATGGAAACACCATTCATTGTAAATGCATAAGCATATGTTTTATTAAACCATGTTCCATTTTCTCTTAATAAACACCTATAATATGCATAATCATTAAAAATACATATGTCTTTAAAGCTTCTGCTTCCTTCCTTCCTCTGTATCTCCTTTTCCCTTAGGCTACTAAGGCTTGTACTGGGTTGAACAGAGTCCTGCAAAAATTTATGTCCACCTGGAAAATGTGAATGTGACCTATTTGGAAATAGGACATTTGCTGATATAATCAATTTAAGATGAGGTCCTCTGGTGGGCCCTGAATTCAATGGTTGGTGCTCTTCTGAAAACAGAGATTTGAAGACACAGAGGACACATGGGGAAGATCACCTGAAGACAGAGGCAGAGGTTGGAGCTATGTTCCCACAAGCCAAGAACTCCAATGATTGCCAGTAACCACTGGAAGCTAGAGGAGGCAAAGAAGGACCCTTCCCTAGAGGCTTTGGAGACAACATGACCTTACCAAAACCTCGATTTTAAACATTTAGCCTCCGTGACTGTAAAAGAATAAATTTCTGTTGTTTAAGCCATCCAGTTTGTGGTATTTTGTTATGGAATTCTAGGAAACTAACGCAGATAGTATCTAGAGATTTTCCCCTGGGCACAAGAGTCTTTGAGACCATGGAGGTGCCATTGTCAAACCTGGGAAAGGTAAGATGCAAAGAAATAAATTGATGAACACAGAGAGGAGGGCTCTACTTTTGAACTGGGTGGATGCAGCCCCATGTGTTGGTTTGTATTTCCACCCTCCTTAGCACTATTTTTCTAATGTTTTAATTGTTGGTGAACTTGATTGTCTCCTAAACTGTAAGCTCTAAAAAGCAGTGTCAAAATTTGATTTACAACTGCTTTATTGCCAGTACCCTGTATAGTACTTAACAGACAGTAATTGCTCAATAAATATATGTGGGAAGAATGAAAGAAGGAAGGGAGGGAAGCAGGGAGAAAGGGAACAAAGCCAAGCTCTCTTAGAATGAAGTTGAATTATCCCTTCTATTGAATTGATTTCCAAAACTATTAATGATGTCAGGAAAACCTAGAAATTCACTACTATGTTCACACACTTACCAATGAGTAATTCAACCTTTTATTCTAAAATATAATTTACCATTTGTGGTAATGAAATCATTAAATGTTGCATCATTTGTTATGCTCAGCTTTAGAAAAACAAAATAATAATAGAGTTTTCGTGTTAATAGGGACTCTAGAAATAACCGTTTCTACCCTATTATTGTATAAATGAGAAAATACAGGCCCGGAGAGATGAAGTGGCAGGATCCAGGTTTCCTAACTCCTGGCTTTGTGTCTTTCCTACTATATCACATTGTCTTCTAAGGCATAGAAGGTGATGGGTAAGACAGTCTTCATTTACAAGAATATAACTTCTAACCCTATGTCATCCCACAATGCAAAAAACTGAATCCGAATAGAAGCAGACTTCTTAAAGTAAAGCTTTTCTCTCTCTCTCTCTCTCTTTTTTTTTTATCACTGACAGGTCATCAGAATGAAAAACAACAAAATGGTATTTTTCCTTGTCTCAAGTACTCTCACACGGGGCCATGAATTAAGGCAAGGCCAACTTCCGTCACTCAGTTTCCTCATCAGAATATGACAATACTTCACTTTCCTTTAGTTGCTAATTTCATCCTTAAAATATTGCTGAGAACCAAATGAAACAGTGCCTGTGAATGCTCTGTAAAAATATTTTATACATGTTCTCAGACTCTTGTTATCCAAACATTCCCCTGGTCTCCAACCAGCCTCCCCTCAATCAGCCCCTTGCTGATTGCAGCACACGCTTCATTTTTGGGAACCGTCTCGCCTTCTATTTCTTTATCCTCACCAATGAAAACATCCCTGGTGGTGTTCAGCTAAATGTCATGTCAAGCTAATTCAGTCCTATTGTTTTTCTAATTTAGAACAAAAATAAATGTTAGTTCATTGTGGCAGGCAAACATTCTTCTGACAAAGAGACCAGTGTCTCAGACAAGGCCTGGCAGGATTTTAAAATTTTACAAAAGAAGTTGCTGCATAGACGACTTGATTTCAACGTGGGGATTGTCAAAGTTGACTCCTTTGAAAGAAAAATAATAATGGAATTCATTCTGCAAATAATAACACATCCAAACTTTATTCTTTGCATCAAAAATATCCCTAAAATTCATCAGGGGTCAAATCTATTTTGAACAGCTTGCCTTTAAGTATGCTCCAATAGTGGCCCCATAAATTTCTTCTGTTTACTGATAAACAGCCATAATTTAAATAACATTGGGATTCATTTCCCAGGCATTTTATTAGCTTCTCTGAATTGATTAATGCTTCATAAAGTCTGCTTGAGGGAAAAAAAAGACAATGATTATGTATTTTTTTAAAATTTCAATGTTATAACTTTACAGATTTACAGCACAGTGCCATCTGTTGGACTAAGTGTGCTTTTTCAGCACGAGTCAAACTTAAAACCATTCACTCTGTTGGCCTCAAGAGAGCCACCAATTATTCAAAAGGAATATTCAATTTGAGCACAGCTTAAAGCTCCATGAAGAATATGGAGCCATAGGTAGCAAAGAAATACGCTGTTATATTATTATGTTATAATTATGCGTTTTTATGCTGTTATATTGAGATACTGCTTTATCAAAGAAAGCATTGTAGCAAGATTTCCTGATTTTGGATTTTTATACTCTCTTGAGAAATATATAGTTAGATAATCAAAGCAAATGGAGTTTGTGATAATGCAGACTCCCCCAATACTCCAGAAATACCAAGGAGGTGTTTGCTCTGTGCTTCCTTTGAGACTTGTAATGACACACTTTGTAGCACACATAGCCACAGACAACAGTGGGTAATTACCATCTGCTTGCATGTCTGTCTGCATTATACTGTGGATTTAGGAGGTCAAGGAGCTTTTCAGATCTATATTCCAGTATTAAGATTGGCAGAGCATTGGTTTCCAGAATGTGGGGAGAGTATCATAGGAACATAGTTTTCAGACCTCTCTGCCTCATCAGCATATTATCCTTCCTGCCTCACATGAAGAAAAGTGCCCACTGGTATAAAGAGTGACATATTCAAAGGAGGCAACTATTTCAGATCAAATTTGGACAGTGTTTAATGCCATCCTGATCTAGAAGTCTTAGTTCTAATTTCATAGCTACAGAATGAATTTAAAACATTCAATCCACTGTTGTTATCTCCCTTGCAAATATTACATTATTTTTCTGTTTTGTACTTGTCTTAAATATTCACATGTGATCAGAGTGTGTTAAAGGAAGGGTCTTCATTTGAGAACATTGGTCCAGAGGAGATCATTTTCCAGATCTTTTTCATTGGTAAAATCTCTTATACTAGATTTGCCTGTAAATATCTTGAATTCATAAATAGTCCTTTCTCTTCTTTATAAAAGAAATCCATATGCCTTATCTACTATAAGTTTTAATATGGTGATTTGCCTAGGATGTGAAAGGTCTTATAAACCTCTATGTTTGGGGGTGGGATGGAATGCGGGATATAAAACTCAGTAATAGAAATATATCTTCACATTTCTGAATTCAGATATATGGTAGCCTGGTGTAGAAATACTAATAATGTTCATTTATGTTTTTCTTCTACTCCAACTTTTGAGCTTTCTTTTCAAAGAAAATATTCCTTTTGAAGGAGAGACTCTTGAAAACAAAACAAAAAGAAACCTTTTAAGAAATATTTAACATTAAAACAGTATTTTTTTCATTAATTTACACCTAAGAAGTTCTTTCCAGCTATTCTTTTTTTAAAATTTATTTTATCGAAGTATAGTTGACTTACAATGTTGTGTTAATTTCTTCTATACAGCAATGTTATTCAATTATAAAGATAATATACATTCTTCTTCATATTCTTTTCCATTATGGTTTATCACAGGATATTATATATAGTTCCCTGTGCTATACCGTAGGACCTTGTTGTTTATTCATCGTATGTATACTAATTTGCATCTGCTAATCCCCTTGGCAACCACAAGTCTGTTCTCTATGTCTGTGAGTCTGTTTCTGTTTTGTAGATATGTTCATTTGTGTCATATTTTAGATTCCACATCTAAGTGATATCATATGTTATTTGTCTTTCTCTGTCTAGCTTACTTCACTTAGTGTGATCATCTCTAGGTCTATCCATGGTTGCTGCAAATGGTATGATTTCATTCATTTTTTATGGCTGAGTAGTATTCCATTGTATGTATATACCATATCTTCTTTATCCATTCATCTGTTGATGGACATTTAGGTTGTTTCCATGTCTTGGCTATTGTGGATAGTGCTGCTGTGAACATAGGGGTGCATGTTTCATTTTGAATTATAGTTTTGTCTGGCTATATGCCCAGAGGCAGGATTGCTGGATCATATGGCAACTCTATTTTTCATTTTTTGAGGAATCTCCACGCTGTTTTCCATACTGGCTGCACCAATTTACATTCCCACCACCAATGTAGGAGGGTTCCTTTTTCTCCACACCCTCTCCAACATTTTTTACTTGTAGATATTTTTTAATGATGGTCATTCTGACCAGTATGAGGTGGTACCTCACTGTAGTTTTGATTTGCATTTCTCTAATAATTAGCAATGTTGAGCATCTTTTCATGTGCCTGTTAGCCATCTGTATGTCTTCTTTGGAGAAATGTCTATTTAAGTTTTTGCCCATTTTTTGATTGGGTTGTCCAGCTATTCTTAAGATTCAGCCCTTGGACCAGTCATTATTTGAAAAGATTATTCCTATGAGCTGACAAAGCAGGAATATTTTAATCATGAGGACTTTTAAAATGTAACCAGAATGTTCCCTGGGACTACCAAGTTTGTATATTATATCAGATAATACCCAAGTATAAATTTTATATGTTATTACTTTCACATTCACTGTGTATTATTCAACAAGGTAGTCATAAAGAATTTGTCAATTCATACCATAAAACTGTTATTCCTATCATAATTATCCTCATCTTATTTACTTTTAAATATGATCACTTTTTCTACCTCCAAAAAAGATAATAGGATAGTTGTCAGGTGATTAGTTTCTGCTATATGCCTTTTTATATTAAATAAAATTTTCAATAAGGTTTTATTTCACTAATGATATATTTCCACTTTACTTTCATAATTATCAAGTTTTGAAATATACATCATTTTAACTGTGCACTATTGATAATGACAATAATAATAATAATTCTTTAACTCAATTCAGAGGAATTTTATAATATATGGGATCTCTGTTAACAAAACAAATATAAACAGAGTTATAGATACAGAGAACAAACAGGTGTTTGTCAGTAAGGAAGGGGGTAGGGGGAGGAGAGAAATAGGTGAGGGAGACTAAGAGGTACAAACTTCTAGTGGCAAAATAAATGCGTCATGGGTATGAAATGTATAGTATGGGAAATATAGTCAAGAAAAAATCCAATTAAATGGCAACAGTATATGAAATGAAGATAATATGCTGAAAACTCTCAAAAAAAATCACTCAGAGATTGGAAAATACAATAATGGCTCTCATGTAGTTTACCTTTGATGTTGATAAATATTGTTCATGTTCCAGATATGAGTTTTTCAGGTACTTTGTGAAAATTAATAAAATTATAATTATATAAGAATTGATATATGCATGAGAATAAATACAAATATATACATTTATATACATTTATGCATTTATTTTTTATTTAAAATAGTTAAAGGAACTCACCATTTAACTATGAACATACTGTTTTAAATTATGAATTACAATAGTATCAAGAACTTTCACCTTCCTTTATCTGCCTTTCCTAGTTCATCCACTTACAGCCTCCCTTCCCAAACACAATCAAAATCCTAAATTTTGTGTGTGAGATTTATAAAAGTTTAATCATGCTGCGTTCTACAAAATATAACGATCAGAAAAGAAAAGCATGTTCCTGATCATTCTCTTCAAGGGTTTTCTCCATCTTAACGTCTCGTGCACTGAATAACTCTCTGTCCATTGTAATTATATTCTATTAACATTTTCTTGTGGTATAATAAAAGAAGACAAAACTCAGTAGCCCCAACTCAAAAGGATGGCCTGAGTCCATGTTGGTTGGCAACAAAATGACCATCGCTTTGAGTATTTTAGTTTTCAGTTTCACATCACCCATTTGCTAAATGATTATAGAAATAGAAGAGATATCTAAGGAAAGATGAGTTGTTAATTTAATATTTTATAATTAAAAGTTAGTATATGTTTTGCTATTTTAAAAATATAAAGGTAAGAATTTAATTACAATTATAATTTAAAGAGAAGAAAATGGATAAATCCATAATCTCCCCTTTCCAGTTACTATTCATATGTCTCTATATTAACCTTGTAAACAGCCTTGAATTTAGCCTTCCATCCATTTTTAGGTAAATGTGCATAAACCATTTTAGGATTCTTTAAAGCATAGTTGGTGACAAAAAAAACAACAACAACAACAACAACAGGTATGAGCAACAGTGCATCAGAGATTCTAGAGGTATAGGAACTAAGCACACTAAGAGGTGTGCTTCTATGTTACAGGTGCTATTTTAAGTATTCTAATGGCAATAGCTCATTTAATCTCTAAAAAAAGCAAACAAGCTAGATACTGTCAGTTTCTTTTTGTGGAAGTGAACAAATTCAAGTTATTTCCCAGGGTTAAACAGTTTGTCTCTGTGCTAGAACCAAGACTTAAATCTATGTCTATCTCTAAAATCTTGGTTTCTTCCAAGGACTCAGAAGGAAGAGTACTCTACAAACACTATGCTTGGATGGAAGAGGTGGCCACCTTTTTTTTTTTAACATCGTATTGGAGTATAATTGCTTTACAATGGTGTGTTAGTTTCTGCTGTATAACAAAGTGAATCAGTTATACATATACATATATCCCCGTATCCCCTCCCTCTTGCATCTCCCTCCCACTCTCCCTATCCCACCCCTCTAGGTGGTCACAAAGCACGGAGCTGATCTCCCTGTGCTATGCAGCTGCTTCCCACTAGCTATCTATTTTACGTTTGGTAGTGTATATATGTCCATGCCACTCTCTCACTTCGTCCCAGTTTACCCTTCCCCCTCCCTGTGTCCTCAAGTCCATTCTCTACGTCTGTGTCTTTATTCCTGTCCTGCCCCTAAGTTCTTCAGAACCATTTTTTTTTGGATTCCATATATATGTGTTAGTGAGGTGGCCGCTTTTTGAAAGGAGGGTAGAGAGAAAAGAAAGACATTTGCGATCATTGCCTTTTGAAGTGCCTGTCAATTTTCTCAACCAAATAGAATTATTCAGTGTGACAATAAATCCATTAAGTTGGATCATAGTGGCCTCTTCTGGTGAAAAATGAGAATATCAGAAATCGTCATTAAAAATTATAAATAATTATTAAATATAAATTTTAAATAAATTATACATAATTAATTTCTACGTATTTTCAAATTAAACTGCCTTGTGAATACTAATTTAAAACGTGATAGTTTGTATAGTAGCTCCTTCTGGGATGGTTTTCCTATATGTCATCTAAATGTATTATGTTACAAGGAAAGCATACTACACGGGAGAAACACAAAGATGGGTCTTATCAGTGCTGCTATCTTAGGTAAATTTCTAATTCTTTCTAGGCCTCAGTTTCTGAGAAATAAGGAATATTGTGATAACAAAAGCAAGAGCTATCACAACTACTACTATACTTGATCATGGTATACAAACAAATATCACTCATGTTATCATAATGATTCTCATAACAATCCTGTGAAATTCACAGGGTGAAGTTACAGATCCCAAATTATATAAGAGGATACTAAGACTAACATAGATTCCATATTTTGATAAGTATATCTCTTAGTAGTGAATCCAAGTTGTAAACCAAAATCTCCTCATTCGAAGTTGAGTGGACCTTCTGCTACAGAAGAGTATTTGTGAAGAGGTAGTGGATCCCATCAGTCTCTGCCTGTGAAAACCTTTGTCAACTCGAGTTTACTATATTTGCTATCATGATACACTCGACAATGTCAGGGTAGAAAAATTACTCAGTCCAGGGGTTTTCAAAATGTATATCTCTGTTGAGCCTTCATATTCTTCTCATAAATAAGAAGTAATTAAATGACAAAATTCCAGTCCCCTGCCCCGTGTTAACTTTGTTTCAGACAGAGTACAGTCAGCGAATAGACACCACACAATAATTTGAACAGGGAATGTTTAACATCAAGAATTATTATTTAGAAACAACGGATTCATTTTAAATGGTAAAGAGAACTCTAAATAACCTAGATTTGAGGAAGAATATGCAAGGAAAAAAATAAACGTGGAAGTGGGAAACCCTCGCCAAGCGTGGGATTTAGACCTTGTCGGAGAAGCTGTGGTTAAGACTCCTTATGGAGAAGGTCACTTGGTTGTCCTGGGCCAGAGCTGGTCCACTGCTGCTGAATCAAGGCTGGTGGGCAAGAAACCACAGCTTGCAGTGGCATGCAGGAAACACCCTTCCATGTTGCGGGTGTGTGGGAAGCCAAGAATTGCAGTTGGGCATGGCAAGCAGGAGATAGCCCTCTGGGATGCAAGCAAGCCCAGTGTGGGAAGCCAGCAGCTGGAGTATCTGTGAGACTCATTGGCAATTTACCCATAAGATTCTGAAGTTTAACGTGAAGTCCATGAAGGTGTGGGCAAAACTTAACTGGGGTAAATATCACTGCATTTCCCCAGATATGTCAGTGGCTTCCATGAAAAGAACAAGAAGAATAAATTAAAAGTTACCTTAACCAGAAAAAGAAATCCCTTCCTCCTGCAATGTCTCTTCAGCACTCACTCTCTACTGAAAAATCAGAATGCCATGTTTGATGCTAAAGCGGAATGCTTACAGGGTCCAGCCCCATTATCACAGAGCAGGTAATGAAGGACATATTTGGAGCTGAAAGGCAGTAAATTGATAAATAGTACAGGCTTCAACCAGAACAGTTCAATTCTCATAGGTTTTATATGTTAGGGGACAAAAGAAGTTCTGCTTGACCAAAAGAGAGAGAGGGATATATATATATATATATATATATATATATATATATATATATATATATATATATATATCTCGAGAGAGAGAGATTCCACTAATTTAAAAAATGTGTTGGAAACTACCAATGTTACTAAATCTACTCTACTTTGTAGAGTAGAAAATTGAGGTCCAGAGAAGGAAAATGGAATAACCTGGGATGCACTGTCTGTTAAAGGCAGATCAAGGGTTAGAACCCAAATTTCCAAATGTATAATCCCTAAACTTCAGTTAAGGCTTTACCATATTATTCATATGGCCTCTCTGACATTACAGAGAAGATAAAGATACACTTTAGTAAGCGTGTCTGGACAGTGTTAGGCCTTATAGCTAGACTATCATATTAAATATAAGGCCAACTAGAGGAATTAGGTAACTGATGCTACAATATGGATGATCCTTGAAAACATTTACCCAAATTACTAAAAGAAGCCAGTCATGTCCACCAATGGATGAATGGATATACATATATATATGTACATATATATATATATGTATATTTATACACACACACACACACACACACACACACACACAAGGGAATACTACTGAGCCATAAAAAGGAATGAAATCTTGCCATTTGTGACATGGATATACCTTGAGAGTATTATGCTTAGTGAAATAAGTCAGACAGAGAAAGATGAATACCATATGATTTCACTTATATGTGGAATCTAAAACACAAAGCAAACAAACAAAATAAAACTCATAGATACAGAGAACAGATTGATGGTTGCCAGAGGGGAGGGGGTTTGGGGAGGTGAGTGAAACTGGTGAAGGGAATCAAGAGGTACAAACTTCCAGTTATAAAATAAATAATTCATGAGGATGTAATGCACAGTATGGTGACTATAGTCTATAACATTTTATTGAAAATTTGAAACTTACTAACAAAGTAAATTTTAAAAGTTCTCATCACAAGAAAAGAACTGTAATTTTGTATGGTGACAGATGTAACTAGACTTATAGTGGAGATCATTTCACAATGTATACAAATATCGAATCATTATATCATACACTTGGAACTAATATAATGTAATATGCCAATTATATTTTAATAAAAAGAGAAGCTAGTTTGCAGAGGACCACATATTGTACGGTGTTACTAATATGAAATATTGAGACTAGGCAGACCTATAGACACAGAAAGCGTACTAGTGGTTCTCTAGGGAGAAATGCTGCTATTATAAAACATATTCTAAGATCGGGCCTTGGCAGTTTAGTTGGGTAGAATGTTGAGAATTGACAGACCCTGAGTAAATAACCTGAGTGTTACCAGGTGAAAGTGAACAGCTCAGTAGAGACTGTGTGGCTGCAAACCACCCGGGCATCAGCCAGGGATCCCTGGCACTGGCGTCCCACCGCTCTCAGTCAGGCAGAAGCTGAGTTTCACTTGAGACTAAATGATGGGACCTCCTGGTATCAGACAGTCTGGTTACTGAGTCCATTCTTAAGGGTTATCTCAGAGTTTCTGCAGTTTTGGCAGGTGGCAACACAGAAGCAACAAGAATTTCTGATGTGTAGACAAGTATAAGCAAATATAAGGATCCTTAAGAATACTGACAGCAGTTAGCCCTGGCAAAAATACTAGAGTTTCTGCTAATTTGGCAAGATGGAGCTATATAATTTGGGTAATAAGGGAAATGTGATATTGACGCACGTTGGCAGGGTCAGGAACATGGTAGCAACTCATATTATTTGTAGTCCTCATAAGAATCCTCCAATGCATATTATGTGTCTTTCACAATTCAAGAAATTGAGACTTGTACAGGTTAATAAATAGTCCAAAGTGTCCAGGCTAATAAGTAGAGATGTGTGCACTGAAATCCAGCCTTACGCAGATCAAGTCTATTCTAAAGGGTCTAGGTTGTTCTATGGGATCTTTAATGTTTATGGATATTGAGGGTCTCGAAAAATTATTGTAGTCTCATGCCTTGGGCAACATTTCAAAATTTCTTGCTCTATCGTATAATATCACTTATATGTGGAATCTGGAAAAAAATGATACAGATGAACTTATTTGCAAAGCAGAAATAAAGACACAGACGTAGGGAATGGGCATATGGATACCAGGTGGGGAAGGAGGGGGTGGGATGAATTGGGAGATTGGCATTGACATATATACACTACTATGTATAAAACAGATAACTAATGAGAACCTACTACATAGCACTCAGTGCTCTGTGGTGACCTAAAGGAGAAGGAAATTCAAAAAAGAGGGGATGTATGTATACGTATAGCTGATTCACTTTGCTGTACAGCAGAAACTAACACAACACTGTAAAGCAACTATAATCCAATAAAAATTTTAAAAAATTTCTTGCTGTTGCATTTATCAGCAATACTCCAAGAACCCCTGAGTGCTTCAGAATAACTATTTTATTAATCTCACTTATTATTGGTAAGTTCATTTTATAGCACAAATTTCAGTTGTTGCAGTTCTAGACCAATCACGCATGTTCAGTCTTCCTCCGAATGTGAGGATAAACACCCAGATTACTTGGTGCTTCATATTTAGGAGGATTGCAAGTGTTGCTCTGACACAACAAAGTGGATATTGACTGAACGTCTTGTGGCACAAATAAGGTTTCCTTTCCTGTTCACATGCAACCACACTTCTATAATCAAGGGGACAGCAAATGGACATTAAACAAAAATGCATGAAGCACACATAGGTAACATTTAACACAAATGTTATTTTAAAAATGGAATCTCTTTTAGCCCTTTGAGAATTGCAGTGCAATTCTTTGCTTTTCCTCTTATTTTGAGAACATGTCCAGACTGTCAACATAGTAGAAGAGAAGGGTCACTTGGAAATGCCCTGAAAGTCAGAGCTTGTGCCACTGAGCTTGTGGCCTCTGCTTTTTAGAGCCAGCACAGCTGATTCTTCAGAAAAGATTCTCGAGTTTCATTTAAATAAATGGAGTTGAAAAAAATCCATTAAAAAAATCCTTTCAAGATCAAGCTTACTTCAATTTCTGTTTACACTGAGTAGAATTTTTATGGTTTTGGCTTAAACAAAGTGAGACAAGTCAGCAGCCTATACTAGGCTTATTAGTAAAGCTATGATCCCTGGTTTTCCACTTTCAGCTCTAAATAGATGTACCCCCCCCCCCAGAAGTAAAGGGCTTGTTTTTTTTCTAATTGTGGGTGTTTATCTACTCTTTCCCTCCTGTCTTCCCTTTGACCTGACTGGAGGGGCTTTGACTTTGAGCAGGCTGACAACGTGCTAAAGGTAACTTTGTCAGGGAATGTTTCCAGTTTTGCAAAGTGAAGAATAATACTTCCCATCAGTACTTCCAGTTAAGCATTTCCAACGTTCTGCTGTGTTTCTCAGCTGTCAATGTTGATGTCTTCCATCATACAGCTGATGTGAAACCTCTCTGAGGAACTCTTACTGGATGTCCAAATTGGACTCATTGTCTTTCAGTGTTTTCATCATAACTGGCAATGCTTTTTACAAAAATTCTGATTAAGCTGAACTGCAGTTTCCTATCCATCTGTCATCCCCATCACTAAATTGTAGATTGTTGAGTGAAAGGATGAACCTTGTACACAGAGCAGGCCCTTAATAACTCTTGTAGAATATATAAAATTAACTAGCAATGTGTGCGTTAAAAAAGCATTGGTACTGTTTCAAAGTATCCTTAACACAAGCTGATAAATGAAGTAGCCCCTTCCCATGCGTGGATCTGGTTTGATGAAAACCAGGTCCAACAGCCATGGCTCATGTAATATCCCCAGGTAAACTAAGGAAGCTCAAAGGCAGAAGAGCTAATGGAGAAATTAGATCTAGTTATAAACTGTATCTTTTAGTTCCTGTCTTAGCCTTTGGTAACCTCTCATACCTATTCTATGGTGGCACAATTGTCACGTCCTCCTGAGCCTTTCCTGAACTTGGCAGGCTGAACAGCCATAGTTCTCAGCACTCACCTAAGAATGTAGATAGGTTGCGATGAATAACCAAGCCCTGAATTCAGCTGACCCAAAACAACTTTTAATGATTGACTCACTGTGCAAAATAAAGAATTCTCAGTGTGGTTTAGTGTAGCTTATTTAATAATTGCCCTTCTATAGCTGTGTAGGCTGTTTCACTGGAATTGTTAGAATTCTTAAAATGAAAATTTCTCCTTTTGGTGATAATCCTTCTTTTCATGTAAAATGATCCCTTACATTATCCACTTAAAAGAGTCTGTGATTTCACTTAATAATTCTCTGTGTCTCTACAGGATCTTAATTCTCTTAACTATTCATTTTTTTTCCCTGTCTATTCAAATGACAATTTCAAATAATCTTTTTTTTCTCTTTGTGTATTAACCTTTTGGTGCCAAATCCTTTGATTTTACACTCTGCTGGCTCAGCTCCATCTTCTCAATCCCCCAGGGGTTGACAGGATGAGGCTTTGGAATCTCACTAACTAAACGGCCTCACACACCCCCGCTCACTCAGTGAGTGTACCCCTCCCAATTTCCAGGTAATATGTGAGCGTCCCCTGTCACCCACCTGTAGTGCCACCCGTACTCTCTGAAGTTCTATCTTATTTCCCACCACATGTTTCTCTCCTGTTAAGGCCAGTTCAGTCTACCTCACCTAAAGGAGTCCAAGAGAGTAGCTCCATGCTCTCTTGAAGCTAGTCGTTTTGACAATCCATGACATCTGCCTTTGTCTTCTTCTTCTTCTGAGCACAAACAGAAAAGGGAAATGGCATATCCCACTGAAGTTGCCACAGTGCTGGTGACCAACATAAGGGCTACTGTTGGCGTAACCATCAATGTCCATGCCCCTGATCCCCAAAGGGAGGGCTCTTGTGTCTGGCCAAGGCTGCTATCACCTAATTGCCGCAGAAACTGCTAGGATGCACTCACAATTTTCTAGATATTTACCATCTACTTACTTTTTCATCACAACCCTACCTGGAATTTAAGTACAGTTCCCTAGGGACTAAGAAATGGACAATTTTAAGAAACAGACAAGGAAGCACCTCCTAATTATACATACTCTTCAAAATAATTACTATCCTTGAAATAATCTTGAGCACTTGAATGCTCACTTCCTTCGTCCCAGAAAGCTTCCTACGCTTCCCCAAAACAGACTCTAGGCTCCCCCAACAAATCAGACTTGAAAACACACCCTGCCATGCCTGAATGTAGCAGTAAACTAGGTGAGGTTGAACTTTAAACCCATGTTTTCTTAAAATACCTTGATTTCCTCTTTTGCATTTGCCCAATGGGTAGTGGTTTCTTGAAGCCACAGCCCTAGCTTGTGTCCTTCGTTATTTCACACGTAAACTGTAGGTCCTACCCTTTCATCAACCCCACAGCAGCACGGAGGTTGCTACACAGAGCAGGCAACTCTCAGGCAGGAGCCTGCAGTTAATCACAGTGTCATTGATCCACAGTTGGTTGTATGAGTGAAGAGCTGGAAACTCCATCTTTTTTAATGAGGCCCGATCTAGGCCATGTCATATACATTAGTTACAGCAGTAGAGCCATTAAGGAACAGAACATGTAGGAATGTTTTCTCAATGGCCCCTGAAGGACAACTGGAGACCTTCATTTTCAAGATTATATTGATAATTAACCAACAAAAAACCTAATCCTGGGGAGGTGCCAGACCTTTTTAAACCATTTGAGGCAACAAAAGAAAGCTCTAATTCTGGACGAGAAGAAAGACAAAACTTCGAGTATGAAAAAGAGCAGGGACTCAGAATCAGACATTCCTAAATCTTTACCTTGTGTCTACAACTATAAAGTGATCTTAATGATACTATCACCATCAAAGAACCATAGTTTCATCATTTGTAAAATGATAATTATTTGCAGGACTGTTCTAAATAATTCAGATGATAAATATAAAGTAACCTGCATAGTTCCCATACCATGGAATATATTCAGCAACTAGAAGATATTATTTTTAAGACTTTATTATTATTCTCTAGCCAATGCTCACTAGCCATTAAAATGTCCCTAAGAAAATTTCCATTAGAATTATAGAATACTGAAAAAATATTGAAAAAATGGTGCTAGCAATCACTTAGTCCAGTGAGTTGAGGGAATTTACACATCTGCCATCCATGAAAGATGCCTGAATGTCAATTGCACATCGATCTAGTTTTTAATTGAAATCAGGGAGACAAAACTGAATTAATAGTAAGTACTGTATGATTCCAACTGTATATAATTCTGGAAAAGACAAAACTATGGAGTGAGAATGAGTAAGTTAGCAGCAATTGTTTTTTGTTCTTTCCAAAAGTAATGTTTATTGAGTAATTACTATGGGCATTTTGTCCCAGGAAGAGAACTGAAAGAAGAATAATGATTCCTTGGCCAAGTGGGTTTTAACCCACAACTTCTGAGGGCAAGGTCCATGCTCACTTTTCTTTCATCACTCAGTGGGCCCTTTCTAACCAGTTCTAGGACATGTTCCTTCTCTCCTTACTCAGCAATATGCCTCAGGCCATTGCCTTTCAGCTAGATCTTGTTTTCTTCCTCCAGAAACACAAAATGCAAGAGCAATGGCAAAAGGGCAGAAATAAGTTGATAGCAAATTACTCAGAGTAACCCCTGGGAAGAGCAATGTTTATAGATCATTAGTAAAGAGACTTGCTAAGGATTATAAGACAAATCAGTAGTCAAAGTCTATTTCTTTTAATGACATAGTTTCAAATGTGAAATCCAACTGAGTGACTTCCTTACTTTTGACAATAAACATCTATTTTTGTATGTCATAGCTATTTTGTTTATATGTTCAGCTGGATTTAGTTAGGATTGGAGAAGTATGATTTCCTTCCTTCCTTCCTTCCTTTTTTCTTTCTTTCTTTTCCTTCTTTCCTTTCCCCCTTTCTTCTTTCCTTCCTTCCTTTCCTCCCTCCTTCTCTCTCTCTGTCCCTTCCTTCCTTCTAGAATTGCTCCTCACAGTTTCTTAATTCTCAGTAGGTTCACAGACTTAATGTCACATCTAGCATAAGCCAAGAGCGTGTGTTACCTCCCAGTGTCTCACTGAGTGATGAAGCATTGACTGAAAGGAAGGGGAATTCTTACGTTTTCAGAAGTGATATATGGGAAAAGAACCTTGAGACAGGAGTGCCTGTATATACACCCCTATGCGTGCTGACTCCGTGGGCCAGTGACGACTTTGCGTTGATTCTGAATCACACAGGAAAGTTGCATCGGTTACTGCCTAGGGATCCACTCTCACCCCTGGGAAAGACAGAGCTGGGATTCTACTCACAATACATGCTCTTGAGTGGACAAAAATGTTTTGTACGTAAGTAAGCCTAAACTTCTACTCTAAGCTTCTTTTTAGACAGATAACGAAATTGAGGCCTCCTGAGGGAAAATGGCTTGCTTAGGGCCACAGTGCCTTGAGTTTTAATATTTATAAAAATATTAAACTAGAACAAAGGTCCCCTGGGAGATCCCAGTACCCTACTGCAGTTACTTTTCATGCAGTGACCAGAACGACAAAGGGGCAAACCCTCTTCATTGCTCCCAAATTGAATCATTAACAGCAACACTTATCACCTCGCTTTCTGGCTTGCTTTGTCCAAAAGACAAGAATGCTGGGATGAAATTGGATATAAAAGTCAAGGGATCCCAGTTCTAATGTATCATCACTACCTTGTTCTCTTAATATCTGAAAGGTTACTTTTCCCCTCTTATTAAGAATCTAAAATATGTCATCACCTCATTGTGGTCACTTTCTTTAAAGCTGAGTTGTGCTTTCAGAGGGGCTGGCTGGATGATATTGTGAGTATAGACAGTGGCTGCCTTCAAAATTATTCCTTTCCATCCTACCTTCTCCCTGCACACCTGGAATAGTGTGATGGGATCATTCCTATGTGATTTGACTATCATGTCCTTTCAGGAAAGCCCCTCTCCAATAGGCAGCTGTGGTCCTCATTGCAAACTTATGTGATGGGTCGTCTTCCAGGCCCCGCAGTCACTCATACATGCCTGACATTAAGAATGGATATAATTGAGATTCCTAAAACGATACTCACCACATCAGTTAAAGGGGTTTTCACTATACTCTACTGAAAGCAAAGATACTGAAGGGTATTCAGTAGATAGGCAAAATGAATTAGCATTTTAAAAACATTCTTCTTTAAATTAAGACCTGTAAAAAGGACAGGTATATGGCTGGACACAGAGTAATCGGGAAAGTTCAGATTTACAATAATGAGGCCTGGACTACATCAATAGGTAAGAAACTTTTTCAAAAATGCTAAGAAGGAATGCTTGAAGATTTGGATATCAAATAGAGGTATGGAGAGAAGGAGAGAAGGTTTAAAAGGGGAGAAACTCGAATTAATGGTGAATTGTCTTAAAGTAAGACATGTCCCCTCTTTGGCACTCAACATAGTAAACACAATAGTTAAGTGATTGATACATTGACATTAAATCAGAAACACATGTATAATACTTTCACCTACCTTCACCCAGACTTTTAAAGAACAAAAGACAGCATCATTGTTACCACTTAAACTTGTTATCTCTTTGATGATTACTTAAGTTTTTCACAAGTAGATTTTAGGAGATGAAAGTTTAAAGCAAAAGAAAAAAATGTTACAGTGAAATATAGACATTCATGAACAGAAGATGTACAGAGACATGTAGTATGAGATGAACCATGGCATTCAGGATATGCTCAGACCAGATTGTGGGATGCCTTGAATATCATACTTAGTGGGTTGGATTTGGTAGGGAATGGGACACGATTTAGGGGTTTTAAAAGAAGAGTGATGACATAAGTGATTCAGAAAGAACACAATGATTGCGGCTGCTTGTTGGAGGATTGATTTGAAACAGTAAGACCCAAAATAGAGATACTGTTAGGAGAAGTGTAAGAAATAGGGGGAAATATCGGAGATTTAATTAGATAGTGACCCGCTGCATTAAAATAGGTCTTCACTGCTGCTGACTCCTTCAGATAACATGTATGATTTTTATCATAAAGAGAGCTCATAAGGCTGAGTTTCTTGTGTGCCTGGCACTACGTTCTCAAACAAATTAACTCATTTTATGTCCACAAAAACCATATGAACAAAATTCTCTTACTAGCCCTCTTGTACAGATGGAGAGACTGAGTCAGAGAATGGTTAGGTAGCTCTTCCAGTGTCATACAGCTGGGAAGTGGCAGACCTGGGATTCAGGTCCAGGTTGATCAGGCTCCAGGGTCTGTCCTGTGCAAGCTCATCCAAAGAGGCTCATATTCTAGATTTTACTAAGGATACAGATGGAGGTAGCCTTCTTTCTTGTTTCCTTCCCTTACCCCACCCTTTATCTATTCCTTTGGTGTCTAATTCACTAAATGTGGAGGGGAAAATGGTCTCTCTCCCATCCCCACACTGAGTCTATTGGCTTTCAGTATTCTTGAACTGACTGAGGTTAGAGACAGTTTGACTTGGTAGGTTCAGATTCTTAAATAATGTTTCCACTCTACTCTCTTGAGCTTACACTGACTGTAACTGTCTCGTTTTATTCAATATAATTGATGCAATTTACATGAATGTCAGCCCAAAAGAATATTATATTGTTTCCTTATTGTAAATGCTTAGAATCGACCTTAAATATCTTTCATTTTAGAGAACTATTATCTTCCCTTAAACTAAAACATCTAATCAAGAGATTTTGACCTCTGAGACTTGGTTCCACATTTGTAATATGTTTACATCATGGGCATTTTCTACTGTAAATCTGTCCTGCATGGGAAATCCTACAGGTAGAAAGGAGCCAAACTCTCTATAAAAATAAATCAATCGTTTTTGACTATTCTTCTTTAAAAATGTATTCAGAATACACTCTGAGCTCCTCTCACCTGACCAGGCAGGAAATGGATTTTCAGAATAACCCTCTTCCATAGGACCAAGTCAGGTCAGCAACAGAAAGAGCTTGTCTAATTAAAGGACCACAGGGGTCCACCTGCTGCCTCTGATCTGAAGCACACTCATAGTTTGTCTGAACTCTATTCCAAGTTGAGGCCAAATTGAAAATAATAAAACTCACCTGAAAATAGCTTCTCAGATCCTCCTCCCTTTTTTTCTCTCTCTCTCTTCCATTAAATATTCTAGTCCTAGGGGATTTCAGTTCTAAAAGAAAGGCCAGGATAGCTTAGAAAGCACACCCTAATGTAAAGAGTAGAAAGATTTATATGACAGGAAAACAAGCTCAGATAATGGATAGAAAATGAAGATTAGTGTGCAGGTGAGAGGACTTGATTATAAAACCCCTGCCCTATCAGATCAGGCATCTAGCATAGAAATGGCTAAGCAATGGTAGAGAAAAGTGAGATAAACCATTCTGTGAGAAAGCAAGGAAACTATAATTACTATCTATAATTTTTCATGACCCTTAAAATATTGAAAAACCTTAAATGAAAGAGAATTAGTAATCACAACAAAAAGAAACTTCTTATATAAATCTCTTATAAGCAGCCTCTTATATAGAAATATGAATATGCCTTATTAAAAAGTTATGAAAGTATAAACACTTCTACTCACTTAAAAATTAAACCTGATGTAGAAAAATTTTGAATAATCATCTCTGCTGATATGTTTGAATCAGCATTCCAGTTATAAAAAATGCAAGTTCACTTACAGTTTATAGAAATGGTAAAAGTCAAAGTTCACTTGATGATATTAGGGTGTTAACAGTACAAAACAATGTGCAGTATTTTCATGCACCAAAATGCGATTTCAATCTTGAAAGTTGAACACTAAGATCCTTGGGCCCTGTGTTTCTGAGTGGTGTGTTGGTATGTACGGGGGGGAGAAAGGGGGTTCTATATATAATTATAGTATGGAATGAATAATAATAAGAAGAAGAATTACCATTTTTAGATTGTACTATGTGACAGACACTGTGCTCATCGCTTTACATGCTTCAGTTTACGCAAAGATCAATGAAAATAGACTTCTGTGCCATCTCTAGTATTTTAGCCTAGACATTGGCAAACATTTGCAGTGATAGAACACTAACTGCAGAAACTGAATATTGGTCTATACCAAAGACATCTGCTTGTTTCTCAAACACAAAGCTAGCTTAACACTTAAGGAAGGGTAATAAAACAAAGAGATTAAACTTTAAAAATGTGATTTCAAATCTTAGCCATGTCAATTCTTACCTATACTATTGAGAAAGTCATTATTAACTTCCTGGGCCCTCAAATATCTAATGTGGGTCATGATACCTGCCCTGTGAATCTCACTGATACATTTTTTTTTTTCACTGATACATTTTAAAGTAGAAATTAAATGATGTTTATGAAATTTCTTTGAAAATTATAAAATACCAGAAAATAAAATTGTCATTTTTTTTTCTGTATCTACAAACCTCTCTGATTTGCTAGTGCTGTGTAAATAGATACAATTGGCTCAACATCTAGAGCAAACTTCTGGTGTTTATTAAAATTTGCATTATGATGAAGCATGGAAGCAAACAGCCAGCGGCATCTCAACTTGCCATCTTCTCAGTGCCTTGAAATTGCAAAGATTTTTACATCCTGCTCATGCAGAGAAAACACATAGAAGGAACCACACCCGTTATGTCTGCTGCACAAGACCCATTTATTTTTTCGTGATTCTGCAATGTGCAGTGGATCATTCTTCTTCTGGTCTCACCTGAGGTCACTCCTGCCGTTGTCATCATCTGAGGGTTCAGATGGGGTCGCGGAGGGGGGGAGATGATCCAAGATGGCCTTCATCATATGGTACTTCAGCTGCAATGGCTACAATAACTGGGACCTCTCTATCCACATGGTCTCTCTAGTAAGAGAGTGGGACTTCTGTATATCAGGGTGCAGGACTTCAAGGGGGTGAAAATGGAAGGCCTAGAGGTCATATAGTATCAACATCAGTCACAGGGCCAGATCAGATTCCAGGGCAGGGGAAGACTCCACGTCTTGATGGGAGGGAGGCAAGACCACATCGCAAAAGAGCACGCAGGAAGCCAGGGATTACCAGGTCACCTTTGAAAATGTCTTCCTCGCTAGTTTAGTCCCTTGTGCAAGCTATGGGTGATCTCTGCCAGAGAACCCTCCTTTCTGTGGTCAGGGCTCACTGTGACACAGGGGACCTGTGCTGTTCTAACACAGACAGGAGCGGTACCGTCATCCGTCCTCTTTACACTCATCCTCACTGATGAAAATTCTATTGCCTGCTTTTTTGAGAAGTGATTCTGGCTCCTTTCCATTGCAAAAAACAAGCAGACACTGAATGTGACAAGGAACGCTGCCTCCTCTCCTTGGGATAAAAAATTAAAAACTAAAAAAAACAAAACAAGAACAATGTAAACAGTCCTCTAATATTAATTCACACCTTTTCTTTTCCCTCACATACCTGTTCAGTAAATATCTTTATACAAGATGAATGGGACACCCATGGAAGAAAAAATTGGGGGAGAGAAAATTATGGTTTATACATGTTGGGTTAAAAATAATTGCAAAACATCCAAGTAGATAACTTGATATGAAGGGGATCTCTGATGTTTTATGTTTTTATTTAAAATTTGCTGGGCTTTCCTGGTGGCGCAGTGGTTAAGAATCCACCTGCCAATGCAGGGGACACGGGTTCGAGCCCTGGTCTGGGAAGATCCCACATGCCGTGGAGCAACTAAGCCCGTGCACCACAACTACTGAGCCTGCCCTCTAGAGCCCACGAGCGACAACTACTGAGCCCACGTGCCACAACTACTGAAGCCTACACACCTAGAGCCTGTGCTCCGCAACAAGAGAGGTCACTGCAACGAAGAGTAGCCCCCGCTCACCGCAACTAGAGAAAGCCCGCGCACAGCAACAAAGACCCAATGCAGCCAAAAATAAATAAATAAATTTTTTAAAAAAGAAAAATTATTCTGTGTACAAACATGTGAAGCATCAGAAGTAAAGGTATCTTATTTCACAATTTTGCCTGAAATCAATACTATCTATAAACTTAAAGGGCATGCCGGCCACCACTGCTGTAATTTTTTTCCCCAGTGAACAAGCAGAGATAGCATGAAATGGCTGTAAAACCCCAGGGAAAATACATATGAACATTAAAAGGTAAATAAAGATAAATCCTCAAAAGATACGACTCATAGGAGATGCTGTTCATATTTTGCTATTAAGACATTGCTCTTTTCCTGTTATTTGCATTTTTCCTATGATTTCAGCAATCGGTAGAGATTACAGGCAATATCTTATCAGTTAATGACAGAACATCTGGGTCCTATCTCCCCTGATGCATTTTAATCAGGTCATTGAAAGGAAACTCAGCAGCTGAAAGCTATCTGATTTCTTTGGGATAATTGCACAATGTAATTAAAAGTATTTTATCAGCAGTCCATGGCAGAAGAGAGAAGTTCTATGCATGTGGCCTCATGGATGTGAATTGCCAGCATTTTTAACACTTGTGGAACTTGTCTTATAAATCATTACCTCATACTCTAAGACGCCATTAGCTTTTTGATGCTCATGCTTGCTGCTAGTCAGTGAAAAGACTTCCAGAAAGGCTCTAACTTTCAGAATCATAAATCCCAGGCAGTGTCACTTGCATTGAGGACACTCATGCAGTGCAAGTGTCTGTGGACAGAACCCATGCCCTCTACTCATCAACCCTCAAAGTCACACTAAGATAAAGACACATCTAGAAAACATCACATGGTACACTTCCCACAAGGCGCGGGGAGGGTTCATGAGATTTGAAGTCAAAAGAGTAGAATTCTCTTTATAGCTGCACCGGTAGCTACATAAATTGAGAAATTATTTGCATTTCTGGACCCAGTTTCTTCATATGGCAAACAGGTCTATAAATTAAATACTTAATTCACAGAATTATGTCCCATGCAGTAAGTAAGGTGCCCTTGAAGCTTGCACATGTGCAGCAATAAAAGATACCTGTTAGCAAATTTAAGATATTAATTTCCCTAATGTGTTGTATGCTTGGCCTTTATTCACTGTTTTAAACTGAGGTATAATTTGTATATAAAAAACAGTACAGATCTTAAGAGTTCAGATGAATGAGTTTCACAATTTTATGTGCTCATGGTAACCTCCAAAGGAAACACAGTGTAGAACTTCCACCCATGCCGGAAATTCCTTTGGGCCCCTTTCCAAGCAATTCCAGCTGCCTGCTTCCCAAGAGTGGCAATCACTTCTGATTTCTGCATTGCCTGTTCTTGGTCTTCAAATAAATTGAATTATACCATATGTATTCTTTTTGTCTGTTTATTTTTGCTCTCTCCATATTTTTTGAGATCCATCCAAGCAGCTGTTGACTCTTTTCATTAGTATTCGATTCCATGAATATACCACAATTTGTCTATTATACTGTTGGTAGACAGTTGGGTTGTTTGTAGTTTGAGACTATTAGGAACATTCTTGAATAAGTCTTTTCGGGTACCTGTTTCATTTCCCTTGGGAAAATATCTAGGATAGAAAATGCTAGGTAGGAAGGCAGTTGTATGTATGATTTATAAGAAACTGCCAAAAGTTCTTCCATAGGGCTCATGACATGTCGCACACCCAGCGGGAAGATGCAGTTGCTGTATATGTTTGGTGACATTTGGTGTTGTGTTGCAGTCAAACTAGAGATGTGGAATGGACCCCCTGTCCCATCCAACATTGGTTCAGATGTCAAGACTGATGGCACCAGACAGACACCAAAAGGTATGAAAAGATTTATTTCTGACAGAATGAGCATTCCTGGGGAGGGCACAGCAGCCTCCCAAGTAGATCTGTGAGTCTGATTATTTTAGGTACCTCATGTAAGTGGAATCATGCAGTATTTGTCCTCCTGTGACTGATTTATTTCACTTCGTATAATGTCCTCCAGGTTAATCCACTTTGTCACAAATGGCAGGATTCCCTTCTTGTTTAAGGCTGAGTAATATTCCACCATATGTATATTGCAAATTTCTTTATTCATTCATTCATTCATGGTCATTTAGGCTGTATCCATATATTAACTATTGTGCATAATGCTGCAATGAACATGGGAGTTCAAATATCTCTTCAAGATCCTGATTTCATTTTTTTTAGTGAATTTCAATAGAACTGTGTTCAAATGTAGATACTTTCTCATATTAAGGCTGCTAATTAACCCACCAAATGAGTTCTTCATTTCTAATTTCTGATTATTTTTTTCATTTCAAGTGTTTTTACTTTATTAATTTTCATGGATCAGCTGATATCACGTATCTCTTTACTCATATTGTCTTCCTTTCCCACTCTGTTAACATAATTATCATTGTTATTTTAAAGTCATTGATAATTCTTACATTGGGGCCATCTCTCGTCCTGTTTCTAGTGACTATTTTTTATCTTAAGGATAGGTTATATTTTTCAACCCTTTGCTTTCTCCTAGTTTATAATTGTGTGCTAGAGATTCTATATGAAAGAACAATAGGGACCTGAAGAAAATAATATTTATCCTCCAAAGGAGGACATGACTCTTCTTCTGTCAGGTTGCCAATATGGAGGCTAAGTGGCTCCAACCTGCAGTTAAGATAGGTCTGGGCTTTGTTGCAGCTTTGTTTAGTTCTCAACTTGCTTCAAATATGTTTAAGGCAGAATTAAAACTTTACATTCAACATGTCTTTGGAAATTGCACCCTGACAAGATTCTAAAGATTTCTTGATTTTTTCCCTACCTTAGCCATTAGCTTTCGAAACTCAGGAAGAACTTTCTCCCCTCTGTATCCTTCCTGCCGGTTGTTGAGTTGTATTTTCTTGCTCCTCCTCTCCTTCTCTAGCTCTCCATGCAGGGGGATCTCTCTGTTAATCCTGCTTTCCTGCACCCTAGGGAATCTCTCCCCTCATTACTATCCTACAGTCTAACAAACAGTTGAACTATTTTCTGACTTGGAAATTTCATTGCTCCATAATCTATACATCCAGTTCTGAATTTGTTAGAGGGAGGAATAATGCCTGTCCGGTGAAGATCAGACTGAACAAAGAAAAGTGCCTTGAGACGTGTAGGGTTACACACAAGCAGGGTCATATTCCCATTATATGCGACACAACCTAATGCCAGTATCTGCTCCTCAAGGAAAGCCTTCTAACACCAAAGAAACTGCTCAGAATGCTTTTCTCCCCCCAAATACCAGAACACTGTGACGGTAGCAGGAATGTCAAAGACCAATTTTTCACTGTTGGGGAATTTATTTCCAGCCTTCTGTCTCTATGTTCAGAGTAATACATAATTGTGATTTATTTTAAAGGCTTTTTTTGAGATTCTGTCGCAGGCAATTTGCTTATGGTACCTTCTCCATTCTTGAAAAAATAAAAGTTAGTAATCGCTACCATTACAAATTAGGGCATTAAGACTCAAGCGTCATGTCCAGTAGGTATAGAAGATCCAGCCTTTAACTGAAAGTCCCAATAACTCCGTATCGTGTGTCCTTTCTAAACACAGTACACAGATATTTTAGGGTTATACTACAAGATTGTTTCAACCTCTTCTTTCTGTCCTTTCATACTCCTTCAAGACTATAACATTCCCTTTAAAAATGGAGGTCCCTGTTTATGTCCATTTTAAGATAAATTTTATAATAATGCTTCTCTTTGCTAACTGTAGCTCTGTGAATAGAAAGCCATTTTTGTCCAAGTTCAGAGCTTTTTTTTTTTTTTTTTCTATTTTTCTATTTAAGTATATCTAAGTTCTTTCATTTTAAATTATCAGCACCATCTCTGACAGTTTATTAAAGGACTCTGTTTTGCTGGGATAGTCAATAGAGTTAATGTTTACCCGTGTAATCTATAATTCTGAGTGGATTTCCTCTACCATCTCCAGGATGCCATCTGGAATTGCTCTTTGTTCTCTGTCCCCAGGCAAGACATCTGCCAGTGACCTGTTTCCTCCATTCTAAGCTCCTATTTCCCCAAAAGCACTCTGGCTCATACGGAATTTAACCTCCACATGTGCACACCCCACAAGTGATTTTTATCAGAAATAGAAAAGTTACATTTGAATAAAATATAGTTTTCAAATAGTTTATCCTCACTCTTACTCTGGTCTACTGCTTTTCTTTCTTAAATCATCAATTCCTTCTAAGCTCTGATAAAAATATCTAATTTGAATACTTTGTCAAGGAGCATAGAAATTCACATGGAAGCTGACCTAGTTCATTCCTATACTCTTTGATTGTGTGACAGGTATCGGAACTCTCATGTAACCTTCCAGAGTCGGAATACTTGTGGATAGTCTGGCTTATTTATGTTTTGTTTTCTTTGCTTTATTATGTATTTCTAAACAATATTCTTGGTTTCAGTGATTATGACTGAACTGAATTAGTCTGTACAACTAGTTGGAGAACATTTTTAGTTATTGTTTGTATTTTTAGTCTTCTGTTTACTGATCAAGGAACTGGCACAGAATTTACTCAATAAGAACTTTTGGCCACATATTATTCTGGCTTATCACCAGGAATGTGCATTATAATCATCAATGGAGCTTTCAAAATTGTGTATTCCCCACCTCGAGCCCTAGAACACGTGATACACCATGTGGAGTTGAAGCCCAGGTTAAATCTATTGTGTTCTCATGAATGAGGATGAATAAGGACTACTACCCAGTGAAGCACGAGGCTGCTCTCAGCTCAGGGAATGCAGCAGTGAGCATGATAAAGTCTCAGCTCACAAGGGACCGGCAATCGGTGTTAGAAACAGGCACATACATGTTCACCTTAAATATAATGCGTAGCACATCTGACTGATTGGTGATTAGAGAATGCTTTCAAGAAAAAGTGATGTCTTAGCACAGTTCTGAGAAATAGGATCACCCAGCTGAAAAGAGGACGAAGAACATTCCAGACAGAGGGAGCGGCATAAGCAAAGACACAGAAGGGAGAGGAACCTCCAACATTTGAGGAATTTTAAGTAAAAATGGTTGATAGGAGAGGGTGATGAAGATAACATCATGCAGGGTCTTGAGAACCACGTGTAGGATTCAGATTTCATCCTTATCACACAGAGCAGAGTTGTAAAATGTATAAATGTAAACCTGGTAACTAAACACACCTCACATGACTTACAAACTCTGAAGCTTTTGGCAAGTTGCTGAAACTCTCTAATCCTCGATTTTCTAATCTCTTAAATAGGACTAATAATACCAGCCTTTCATGTAGGTTGAGGACAAAATGCTATTACAAATAAGAAGTATTTCTTTCAGGACTTTTCTCCTAACAAAGGGCCATTCTCTGTCCATTTTCTTCTTCCTCTTAACTCTAACCATGAGCGCTCGGGCTGTAGTCACCCGGTGGCTTGGAACCATAGCCCAGGAAAGAGTAAGGCAAGGACACAGCAACCATTAGTATGCTGAAGCCACAAGGAATTACAATCACATATCCAAACATGACATTTATGCTGTGCTTGGGAGATGTTTAGAGATAGATGGTACCAGGCTTATTAATTAGCATCAGGATGTGAGGTTTTGGTGTGTGTCTCTGTGACTCTTGGTCTTTTCTTCATGGTTATAAAATGATGGCCGTATAGCAGTTTCATGAGGGGTAGGAAGGGGCAGCAGAGGAAAACAAGTGTGTGTAGCCCTTTTCCCCACAAATTTTTAGTCTATGAAGAAAGAAAATTTTAACAAGAAGAACTGAAAAGATGGACCTTTATATCCCACTGTTTAGCCAGCTCACCTCATCCTTAGCTGAGAGAACTGGGATTACAAGAATGGTTTCTATTAAACACAAATATTAGGACTGGGTGAAGCACCTTCCTTCCTTCTATTCATGTCCTGCTACTCATCTGATATCTGAGCAAAATCAGGTTTCTGTTAGCAAAGAAGAAAATGAAAAATGGCTCCTAGTAAGCAAACAGCAATATCTGTCAGGATTAGAGCATAAAGGAAGTCCAGAGGGAGTTATACGTGGCAGGGTCGGCAAGGAGCAGTGAGCGAAGGTCTTAATAAGCAGAAATCAAGTCTAAGTAGGGACTTGACAAGGACCATCTTATTCTGGGGAGATGGGAGAGAGACTGCAAAAATCTACAGAAACCCAGGGCAAGGAGGCCAGGAGTTACACAGAGCTAACTATTATAGAAAATATGTCTAACAACAAAGTAGAAGAAACATGAAATAGGGCTATGGAACTGACATTTAAATAAACCCCAAATATCCACCCAGATTTGCAGGTTGGTTACTACCTTTTTGCTTGAAACCTGCTTGGAAGCTAATACAGGGCAAGGGTAACTGCCAGCGCCCTCTGCAACCCAGAGCTGGCATATTGAAAACCGCCACGTACCTTGCCCGACATGCCAACACACTACAAATGTCTTTAAATAGAAAAACGTTTAAACTGAAGCCAAGAAGTTTGAAAAAAACAAAGCCTCAAACCTATAACCACTTTATTGAGAACAAATAATAAAAGTTTTAAGATTTCCACTGACAAAAGATAGCTGTAAGGCAGATCATTTTAAAATGCCTTCTGGCTGAGTAATATTTCACATACTTTCTTAAATTTTTCAAGGTGAGTCATCTTCCTTGATATCCTCAGTTATGAGGAAAGAGGTGCATAATCCTTGAGTAAACACTAGTGGTCTGACCCAGTAGACAATGGTTATAGCAGCAGCACGACCAGAATAGAAAAAAAAATCTGTCAGTCTGTTGTTTTCTTGGAACAAGACCTGGAGTGTGTGTGTGTGTGTGTGTGTGTGTGTGTGTGTGTGTGTGTGTGAGAGAGAGAGAGAGAGAGAGAGAGAGAAAGAGAGAGAGAGAGATTGACGACCCATTGAGTGCCTACCATGTGCGAGGCACGTGTGGGATGTGTTATATACATCATCTAGCATCATCTCTAATCCTCTTCGCAATCCTGTGAAGTCAATTCCATTATCCCTACTTTACAGAGGAGGAAATGCATTCAAAGAGCTTGAGAACTTTCCATCAAATCTGATAGCCAGCAGCATAACACAGCATCAGATCCATCCAGGGCTGGAGCCCATGTACTTTCTACGGAAACCCAATTAGTGCTGGGCACAGGCTTGGGATTTATAGTGATGGAATATGTGGGTGTCTGACAGATTAAGCCAGTGCAAACCACAGTCCCACCAACCAGACCAGCCAGGCTGGGATGTTCTCACTCTAAAGAGTGACCTTTTCCAGCCCTGCATCCCTCTCCCATCTTCCACAGAGAGAAATAAGAACTCATTCTGTATCTGGGTGACGCCTGCATTATTTATCTAAAAGAGACTTTCTTCAATAAACTCCACACCTGCCTCCGCCCTTTTTTCATTCTCCTTTTGCACCCCAGTAACTACTGTGATTTGGGGATGTTACAGGAAGTTAAAGCTAGATTGATGTGAACTTAGTCAAGTGCCTAAATAATCTAATAAAAGTTTCTCCATGGGATCCATCTGGCAAAATTAGGATTTATTTAGTTATGGAACCAAAATATTTGATTTATAATACCAGTTAGGTAAATACACTGGTATATAGTATATAGAATAGTATGGTAGTATATAGTATAGACTATATAGTAAATATATATATATATTTATTTAAAACACTATTTCTGACTAACTAGCTAGTTTGGACACATATTATCAAATGATATCAGACAATGAAAAAATTATCCTCTATTCCTTTGGTCTACTAATGTAATTGCTTCAAGAGCTGAACAGTTTTCTCTGTCAGATTGTTTCCAAAATCCTTTTCTTATTTGAAAATTAAAAATTAAGTTCATTAAGTTCACTAGCCTAGTCTCCTGCCACCTGTTCAGAATTCAGGTCCTAAACCTCTGAAGGTATCCTCTCCAGAACCATACCAGAAAAGGAAAATTACTTTCGATCTATCACATAAAGATTAATCCACTATAGAGACTGTTTTTCTTTGATCTTCAGGATATACTAGACTACATTACTCAACCCAAATAATACAGAGTGAAGATATACTAGTCTCCTGTTGGTTTTTTAAGAAAACCCATCCTACATTGCTAGTTTTGTTTATACACATTCCCATTCTAACTTGGTTCTGTTCTGATCTTTAAAGGTGTGTTCATTCCTTGTAGGTCTCAAGAGTGACAAAACTGAACCAGAATTAACTAAATACATTATCTGAAAAGATACCCTATTGTCAAATAGCACCCATAGAGTTTTATTATGTGATTTATAAGGAGTCATTCTGCCCAGGAATGCTGCTGGAGTGCATCAGCCTACTCTATGAATGCTTTCTGATTCAGGACATCGCAGTGCTGGGCCTTCTCCCTCCAGCCTTTAAATATCAGCTCTGGGGATCATTGGCAGAGCCGAGGGCCTGAGAGCTTTCCTTTGTAACCCACTAGTCAACCAGACCACCCCCATATGTGTCCGTAGGCCTTCTAATGCTGTGCCCTGGCCCTGCCTGCGAGAGTGTAGTCAGGGACTCCCCTCTTAAACTTTCCTGTATCTCACTGGTCCAGTATAGATGCTGCCTTAGGAATTGTGGAAGGAATGCTTTATTTACAGATAGGTGTTTCCAAACTGCCAATTATCAAACCATCACTACTGCAGGGCATTGAGGGATACTGGGCAGAGTTGGGGCTTTGGAGACACATAGATTGGCCTAGGTTAGAATCCTGAGATCAGCACCTTCTTTGGGGACCTGAGCCACTGAGGCTCTCTGAACCATTCTTTACTCACTCGTGGGGATGACTAACAGCTACTTGATTAGGATTTTAGGAAGGCAATTCCAAAGTGTTTCCCCAAATTTCCAGATCATAAAATCCACCTGGAAAATCCACCCTGATTGAAGAGGATCTAGATTGTTCTCCAGAAGTTTTGAAAGCATGTTTAGGAAACATGAAAAGAGCATACAAATGTAAAACATTAAATGAATTTTAAAATGTGTATTCCTACTTTTTCATAGAACATTCAAAAATTATCAATGTTTAAAGATGAATGATATCTAAAAATGACAAATATTTTTTCCATTCATTCATCTATGTTGGCTCTTTAAAAGCCCTGAATATAACCAGTCTTTTCAACTCTCCTAGGGTAATTCTGATACCTGACCTAGACTCATTATTTTGGGAATCTTTAAGCCATCCATGCTTTAAGGTGACGAGCTGATTCTCTGAAATTCTACTTATTACAGACACTGTATTTTTACTCACCTAAATCATTTTATTAATTCCCATGAGACCAAACTCACAGGAAATGTCAAAAATACTCACAAATCTGGAAAAGGCCACACTTTAATCTATCTGACTTACTCCAGACAAAGCATATATATTTCTACTTCATTGATATCCAGTTTTCTCTCAAGGCTGACTAACAGCTTTTGAAGTATATTTGCCCACCAAAAAAAATCATTAAGGTGAAAACATTAGCATGAGTGTGATAAATATGCTTCCCAAGTGGAGATTCCCAGAGTTGAATTCAAGCTAATTTTGAAGGTTGCAGATTTTTAATAAAATGGCAGCATTTCCTTTTAATGAATTCACGTGAAGTTTCTGCCTCATGAATTTTCAATATCCCACTACCCCCGCCACTGTGGGAAGTAAGTCTGACCCCTTGATTTAGGGTCAGGGTTGCCAGGAGCCCTCCTGACCCCTTAAGCAGGGACACCCAGCCATCCTCACAGAGGACACCCTGAGCTTACTGGCCACCATGCTCGCTCTCCCACACTGATTCCTTTCATCTTGAATTATCTTTCTTCACTTTTTTTTTATTGAAGTATAGTTGATTTCCAACACTGTGCTAGTTTCAGGTGTATGGCAATGTGATTTGGTTATATATATATATGTGTGTGTATATATATATACACACACACTTTTTCAGATTCTTTTCCATTGTAGGTAACTACAAGATATTGAATACAGTTGCCTGTGCTCTACAGTCAGTCCTTGTTGTTTACCTATTTTATATATAGTACTGTGTTTCTTCACTTTTGATCTTCAGAATTCGAACCCTCTTCAAAGTCAACTCCCAGGCATTTCTGACCTTTCAAATATGCCTAGAGCCCCTGAGCCCACAGTATGTCCCTTTCCCTTGTGAGCTTCTGTAACATTCCCTGCACTTCTCACAGGAGAATTACCACCCTCTGGTCCATGTTCGACTTACTGGGTGAAAAGCCCATCCAGATGGAGCTCCCTGGGGTCTGGACACAGTGCTGTGCACCGCTGCCTTTCACAAACAGCAAGCCTGAAAATAAGCACAGAGATTTTGTTGTTGTGATTTAAACTCAGTGATAAAAAATTAAATCATTGAGCTGTTTCAAACAGGCAGAGAACATCTCTGATTTACAATTGGCCGCTATATGAATGCCGTTTTAAAATGTAATACCTGGGTCTCTTGGTCTTCATTTCTTTCTCTTTCTTAGAATAGACTTGCTTCCCCTCCCATTCTCTGAACTGTATATTTAGCGCCATTAAGGAATTTTTCCAATTTCATGGACTCATCAGATGAGCCTTCCTTCGAGGGGTGTTTTCCAGAACTAAGTCCTTGGAGTTGCAGGGAAATTCTAAGAAGAATCACCAGGTGGCGCCAGAGCCACATTACCAGGCCGCCTAGAGGCTACTCCCAGCCGGAGGGTGTTTGTCCTCAAGCACCTGATGAGTTTGTGCTTCCTCTCCATAGCTCATTTCATCCGGGCTATTCCTGCAAATCATCTTGATCTTATCTATTCCTCATTACACCATACCTGCTCAATTTCAGCAGGCAGAACTAGGATTACCTTTTACCAGCTGCAGGAGCTGTTCCCCACTAGGATGAAAGAAGAGTTTCAGCGTTGCTGGCCAAGAAGCATTTATTGAGAGCCAGCTATGTGCTTGGCTCTGTTTTATGTCTTGATTTAAAATCTAGGATTTTGCTGTTGGGAAGGAATGTAGAGTTCTTGTGCTATCAGTGTTCCCAGCCGCTATTTAATAGGGAGAGCTACCGAGGCTCAGAGCAGAAATTTACCTAATGTCATTCAGAGAGTTAATAGCAGCAACTATATGAAAGACCAGACTTCTCGATTCCAATAGTGTCTCCTGAAAGCTCAATATTACTCCAAAGCAACTAGACTATAAGCCGTTTGAACATACAGATTAAGGCCTCTCTTCCAGGTCTCAGCACAAGCCAAAGCCTTTGTAGGTGCCCCAAGGTATGTGCCAATTGATAGATGAATAAACTGACTCTATTTCCTTTTATTCTGTTAGAAAAGGGTAATGATTTCGATCCATCACTCTCCACGTTTTATTTTCTTCAGGGGTATTTTGAATTTTAAACTCCAACCTAAATTTTAAACTAAACAATGAAGCTTCCAAAATTTAAATAATCACATCTTGGCAATCACATTTAAGTGTTTATGTGCTTAGGAAGTTATGGATATGCTGAAAATCAGAAGTGTCACGGAGATGTTTCATTTTTACAACACTGAGATATTTTGAATAGCATGATAAGACCATTACATGTAAAGATTCATTCATTTACTCACAAGCTCCGTGACACGTGGCTTCTGTGTGGTAAGCGCTGCTCTAGTTCGAGGGATGCAGCAGGGAACAGGTAGACAGAACTTCTGCCTTCACACAAGTGCGTGCTGAGGGGAGGAGACACATAGTAAACAATAACAAGTGAAATAATGTAGTTTGTCTGATAGAGAGCTCAGAGCTATGGAGAAGAAACAAAGGAGGGAAGGAGAACAGGAAGTACTTGAAAGGGGGGAGGGGCATTCTATTCTAAAGAGCTTGGCAAGGAAAGGCCTCACAGACATAAAGGGTACATGCAGGAAGGGCTTTCCAGGTCAAAGGAATGGCGAGTGCAAACTATCCAAGGGAGGGGCACGCCTGGTCTATTGGAGAGGAGCAAGGAAGCCAGTGTTTCTGGAAGAACGTGAGCCAAGAGGAGAGGCAGCCAGAGATGACTATTACATCAGCTTTCCTGTTTTTTTTTTTTTTTTTTACAAAACTGAGGAAGGGATACTTTGCTTTAGTCTCAACACCAGGTTAAACTTTTATGAAATAATTCATAGTTTTCCTTTTGCTACTGTGGAATGTACATAAAATGTCCAGGTTGCTAATCAAGCTTCAAGCCTTGGTAACAGGGAAATACTGTCATCTGAGAACCTCTAAAGATTGATTAATATCAAAATAATTTCCATCTCAGACTGAAAATTCAACCTGTCTCCTGGAGCTGACATCCAAGATTGATCACCCAAGCCAAGTTAATCATAACAAATGAAAATGTTGGGGCATCTATAATTAATTGCTACCTAAATGAGATTCCCACCTTTGCCAAAGACAGCCCCGGAACACATCAGGTCATTCATCTTTCAGTTTCTCATACTAGATTCATAATTTCATTGGCCTGCTGATTCCTCTCAGAACACACTACATGTCTTACACAATGATGTTTTTTTTTCCTTCGGTGTTTAAGAGTATTATATGTAAGATATATGCAATTAAAGGAAATTATGAGTCCTGCGATGATGAGTTTTTCTCTGCTGGCTAAGAACTGGTATTTAGAGATAATTTTGAAGTATATGATCTCTTTCCCACATTTTACCTTCCTGACCTTCCTCATAACACGGTGAATTAGGTATTTTTATCATCATTATTATGATTCATATTTTACATGTGAGAAAGCGTGGTCAAGGTGTTTAAGAAGATTTTCAATCTTTTATTCCCTCTCAAACTGCCTGTTGTTGCAATTTGTTGGATACCTTTGTGACCGGCTTGGTCTCATTAACTGTTTTAAAACCAGCAAAGAGCTCTGTTCCAGCCACATAATAAGGACAAAATAAATGTCTGTTGGATGGAGCTGAATTTCTCTTCGTGGCTGTCCTCTTCTCATTACTTGTTCCCTCATGTCCCTCCCTCAGAACTCAGCTCAGATGCCATTCATTCTGGGGACACTCCCCTGGAAGTTCTTCCTTCTTCAGGATAATTTGTCCCTCCATCCTCTGTGCTGCCTCTGTACGTTGTACATATATGTATCATCATTCTTTGCTACTAGAACTTCCGATTCTATTTATCTCAACAAGTACTCATTGAGAAAAAGGATTAGTAAGAGTCATCCATCACAAGCCCACAGCTAGTACTACCTGATGGTGAAAAGCTAAAAGCTTTTCCTCTAAGACCAGGACTGAGACAAAGATGTCCATCCTTGCCAATTTTATTCAACATGGTACCGGAAGCCCTAGCCAGAGAAATTAGGCAAGAAAAAGATATAAAAATGCATCCAAATTGAAAAGGAACAAATAAATTATCTCTATTTGCTGATGATGTCATATTACATATAAAAAACCCCAAAGACTCCACCAAAAAACTGTTAGAACTAATAAACATAGTCATTAAAGTTGTATATATACAACTTTATACAATTTTATATTATTCAGCCTTGAAATAGAAGGAAACCCTCCCATCTGTGACAATATTGATGAACCCATAGGGCATTCTGTCAAGTGAAATAAGCCAGACCGAAGAAAACAAATACTGTACTATCTCCCTTACATGTGCAATCTGAAAAACAAAAAAAGTTGAACTCATAGAAACAGATAATAAAATGGTGGTTGCCAGAGTCTGGTGGAAGGGTGTGGGAGAAATAGGAAGAGGCTGGTAAAAAGGTACACACTTTCACGTATAAGATGAATAAGATCTGAAGAGCTAATGTATAACATGGTGACTTAGTTGACGACATTGTATTGTATCACTGAAATTTCCTAAGAAAGTAGAATTTATGTTGTTCTCACAATAAAAAAAAAATACGAGAAGTGATGGATGTATTAATCAACTTGATGGGAATCCTTTCATAATGTATACTTATATCAAATCATCACATTGTACACTTTAAATATATTTGTCAAGTATACCTCCATAAAATTTGAAAAAAGACTAGTGGAAGGAAAAATAAGTCATCCTTCATCTTGGGAGCCTACTGGAAGATTAAAAATAAACTGTGTGATAGACCCTGTAGGAGTTTCAGAGATGGAGGTGGGGAAAAGTCCACAGAAGTGGCCAATAGAGAAATGGAAAAAAACAACCTCTGCTCTTAAAGAGCTTGCAGTCTAACACATTGGTAAGGTGTTAGTTAAAGCAAGTACACAGATGTAAGAAATAAGTGGTAAGTGCATAAAATAGACAGAGACAAATACTGTTAAAAGTCAAAGAATGGGGCGAGTAAACCTGGTTGTTGAGCTCAAGGAGATGTTGATGGAGGAAGAGAGTATTTTGGATAAATTCTGAAGAATGAAAAGATCATCACTCTACAGAGATGTCATCTGAGAGCTGGGGGATGGGAGGTTGGTAAGGGAAGTCAAGCTCCAGGGAATAGGAAGGACAAGAGTATGGTGATGAGATTGTGAATGCAGGGCTGGGATGTAAATGGAGTCTGGTTATAACACTGAGGAAGAGAAAATATAAAAGGCGTCAAATTGAAAATGTGGTTTGCAACATTATCTGTCTATGTTCCTCCTGATTAAGGGACTATCTCTTCTAAAGTCAAAAGCAGGGATAACTGGGATTGCAGATGAGTGTTGTAGAAAGATAGAGATGTAACCAGCTTGGTGGGGATTCATTGGATCAAACTCCTAGAGGGGGCAGCATGCCACAAGTGGGAGAAATGGACCTGATTTGGAGAGCTCTGCAATAGTATCCTAGTCCTACCACTTAGTCTGCGGCCCTGAGCAGTCTCTGAGTCTGTTTCCATATTTGAGTGATGGAAATATTCACCCTTGCTATACACAATGATTCACTTTCTTAAGTGCTGATCTTCATAACAATCCAGCAGAATAAGAACTATTGTTGCCAGTTATACAGATGAAGTGGAGTTGTCTAGAGCGCACAGAGACTAGCGGTCCCACAATTTAACCTCCTCCATGTGCTCTTGTATTTATTCACACAAACAAAATCAATTTGACATTCCCAAAGTCCCTTGAACATAGCATTGCCTTGCTCAGGAGGAACCCAGACTTGACTGCTACCTCTCTGAGCCTCAATACCCCTCTGGAAGTGATGTTTTCTTCATTCTGTCAAGAAACTGGATGACACAGACACTCAGCACATAATTGACGATTGTCACTGATATGAAGCAGATATCTAACATGAAATGAATAGCTATAGAAGGATGTCTATGTTTATAATTGTATAATTATAATGTTCTATGTTTGTAGACTGTGTAAAAACTTTCACACTTTACGGTTGTTGACTGCATCAAACTTCTGGAGCTGGCAGCTACTTTGCATGTGTGACTTGCTCAAGTTCCCTCATAGGTTTCTTTGAGCTTTAAATGATGAATGTTTGCAGAGTTTATAGCACAGTCCTGTAATGGAGTAAGTGCCCATCAGATGTTATTGTAGTTATTAGGATCACCACCTTTGCTGTCATTATTTTTTCTTCCTAATAGCCTGGTAGAGTCTCCGAGGCAGATGTGATTGTCCCAATTTTATAAAAGAGGGAACTATAAGGCTAGAAGGGAGAAATGGCTGCATTTAACAGATCTGCAACATGAACTTGGCTTTTACTTCATGATACAGTGGTCTTTCCTTTGCCATCATGCCTCAGCATATCCATGTTAGAAAATTCTTCCAATTGGGAAAAAGTTTGGCAGAAAGAAAAGTTAATGAGCTGAATCATTTAAATGGAGAGATTGGAAAAATATTATTGTTCCTTTTGCATGTTACATTCTTGCCAGAAATCAAGTAGGTGGAGTTTTTGAAGAGTAACCAGTTTGCTAAATATGGTGGTTCCAAATAATCAAGTTTAGATTCCAGTTATATTTAATGTTTGAAGAAAAAAATGAGACAATTCAAGCATGATGCTAAACTCACTGGGCTTGGCTCACTACCAAATTTCTTTCATCAAAAGTAATGACTCTAAAGAATTATAAATACCATAACCCTATATATCATGAAGCATAAATTATTCTAGGAAAAGTTTTACATTTAAGTCACCGTCTCAAAATGTTGGAAGTTAACTAAGATTACAAATGTTCAATTCATATCCCAGTTACCTCAAGAAAAAAAAATAAATGCTTATGTAGCAATTGAGGGCAAATCTCCTCACTATGTGTACAATTTTATCTGCTCAGAGGTCATTCTCTCTTTAACTCTGATCTACAACTTACGCCAGTCTCCGTAAGAGAAATCAGGTTCCACCAGCAATTTTCTAGCTTAATGAGATAAAAATCCTGATGATCAGTGCATGAATGTAAAACTAAGATAAACGAGTATCCGCTACTGATAAATATTTAACAGATGTGGTCCAAATCCCTCTGCCAACTGGAGGAGGGGAAAGCGTTCTATTTCACAGCTCGGATATAATTATTGGCCACATTTCTCCAAGCAAAGACAGTGACATTGGCTCGCTCCCCGGGAGAATTTTCCTCTGATCTTGGCATTGGGATTTGCTTTTCTTTAACAGATTGCAGCAATATACCCTTCTCTTGACCCACTTTATTCATTCACAAGATACCTGGAGCCAAAACCACGTATGAGAAGTAGAAAAGAAAGAGGCTGGCGCAAGCTGTGTTCATATACCTACCAAAGGGTTATGGAGAAGTGCATATATTCCAGGCTTCACTTAATGCACCTGTCTGTGTGTTAAGAGTAGATCGGATTGGTCTGGCAAACGATCATTTGATCCAAGTAGTTCATTCAGGACTTAGAAGAACTTTTACCCAGACCCAGTAATCACTTTTTTGGACAGCTTCACAGACAGTCATCATTATTCCAAGTGTTTTGTCCTTTTCACTCCTTAAACAGATTGTGTGCAAAGAATTTTCCTAAACATCACCACTGAGACTCCTTCCAGTAACGAGTGACTCATCATTTGGATTCCCAAGCAGCCATTGTATAATAGGACAAGGATGTTTTGACCACGGTCCTTGACCCAACCATTTTGACCCCAAGGATGTTTTGGTCCAAGAATGAATTCCAGAGCTTAGGTGGGTAACACACTCCCAGTTTATTCATTTCCCATTTTTACTCTTTTCCTGTGTAATCATTTTCCAAACACTATTACCCGAATAATGTTTTCTAAAACACTAGTCTGATCATGTTATTCCTCTGCTTAAAAGCCATCAGTCACTGACTTCCTATCACCAACAAAAAAACACCACCACATTCTGATCCCACTTGACCTGCCTTTTCTCATCTCCAAGCCTTCTCCTTGCATCATCACCCCTCAGCCACCAAGCTCATCCTGCATGTATCATACATTAACTTATGTTGTTTTCCTTGCCCAAGGCCCTCACTCTGGAATTGTTTTCAAGACTCATTATTCCTTAATAGCAAAGCATCTTGCAACATCCATGGCAAGCATCTCTGCATCCGGAAAGCATTTTCTGCCAACTACAGGCCTTGAATTCCCCCTGCCTCTAAATACACGGCATATCGATTCTACCTAGATCATTATAGACATTTTCTTGCTGTTGAATTTATGCTTTCATTCATGAGTACATAGCTATCTCACCAATTACTGAGAGTCGAGCTTGTTAGTTTGGTTTAAGGAATGCTATGGAAAGGGAAGACCTAGATAGGAATACACAACTGATTAAACAGGTATCCCCGTGGAATCTGCCTTTTTAAGGACCAAGTTTAATGGAGTACTAACTCGTAGAATATGCATATGATGTCTTTATTAAAACTTGTGTTAATAATATTGAATACTATTATTGTAATTCAAACAACAACAACAAATCCATGATCTGCAGAGTCATTTGTTTGTTTGCTTGTTTATGATATCAACAATTATTTACTGAGTACTTGTACTGTGCCTCAGGATGCATAGGGAGGGTAATACTGTCCTTGCTCCTGAGGAGTGCCCTGTAAACATCTTAGAGATGGAACAGCTGAAGCTCAGCAAGGTCAAGTGACTGGCCGCTGGCCAAACACTGGTTGGCCTGGACCCCAGTTAAGGTCCTCGGATCCCTACCACAGCCCTCTTTCCACTCTTTATGCTGTTCCACAGCACATGTTCAGGGAGTGACTCTGCTTCTCCTGGGTTTCTTAAATCTTGTCCGGATGGTTGGCAAGCTGAGGATAAATATACAATGTGACGGTAAATGTCCTATTTTCTATATGACTTGGAGGAGACAGGGGCACAACCTTTCTGAGTTGGGCGGAAATCCTGTGATTAAAGCAACTTCCCAAAGACGGTTCCTCGTCAGCGAGTTTTTGGATTTTTTACTTTCAAAATGCTTCTTTCTGCTGGCACACATGCTCAGTAAGACCTCACAGTTTCCCTAGGATGTGGGCCAATTTGATTACCTCTTTTTTCCATGCTTGGAAGCTGCTATGTAATAATCCTTTTAACCTCTGCAAAGCCAGGAAAAAGGTGACAGCAGAGGCAATATTAGTACCTGAGAATGTTTTCCCCCTTTTAGATTTTGAGGATTTATTACATGTTTACAAAGAACAGAACAGAACTCTGTCACTTAACAGTCGGTGTTATCCCGATCAGCTCAGACCTCTGAATAGCTCATTCCCCGCTCCCAATAGAAACAAGAGAATCCTTAGGAAAATGGCCTTTGACTTCATGGCAACATCTCAGACACTTTTTTCTATTCTGCTCTCCCATTCCTAGCCCTCATGTTTTGATCTTCAATATCCTTAAGAATCTCTATGACTTTTAAGGTTGGTTTTACGTCTCTTCTCAGCCACTGTTGATCAATGTCCTGGTAGGAAGATCAACATGGTTTCTATTTCTCTTTAGTCCTTGAAACCAGCATGAAAACAACCTCAGTCCCACTCTCCTTAGACTTTCCACGAGTTTCCAGCACGATGCTCAGGCCAGGCCCCAGCTTAATTCAGTTCAGTAGATTCTAAGAGGAGAGTTTAGACAGGCACATAGGAGAAAAAATGAGCTGTGTCCAACTAATGGGTTTACTGTAAAGTTCTATTTCTTCTTTTAATAAGCTAAGCATTTTAGCTATTTATTTTTTTATAAATGTGTAGGTATTCACAAACATATTTCCTCTTATCCCTGAACCCCTGCTAGGCAACATTTCCCAGCCTTCATTTCAGCTCATGTGACCACGTATGACTTATTTCTAGCCAATGAAAATGTAGATGAAAGTGACATATACAGTAAGTCCCCTACATGCGAACCTTCAAGTTGAAAACTTTCAAAGATGTGAACATGTGTTCACATGTCCAATCACGTAAGTTAGTACACTTGTCTGGCATACATTGTCACGTGCATGCATCCTCTACAAGTGGTTGTGCTTTTGTGTACTTTACTGTACAGAACTGTATAGAGTACAGTAGTATAGTATCTTTATAGATAGAATTGAATCCAGCAAGGAACCACAACCTGTGCCATCCATGTCAGGCGTGAGTGAAATTGCAGCTTGCCCTCCATCCCCTATTGCTGACGATCCTTCAGCTCTACCATCTCCCACGTCCTCTCCCTCCTCCAGTCAGTAACTCTTCTTGGCTGTTCACTCGATGCCAGCCCCCTTATGCCAGCTGTTGTGCTGTACTACTGTACTTTTCCAGGTACGGTACTGTAAGATTAAAAATGTTTTCTTTATTTTTTTTGTTTGTTTTTTATGTATTATTTGTGTGAAAAGTATAATAAACCTATTACAGTACAATCCTATACAGCCAATTGTGTTAGTTGGGTACCTAGACTAACTTTTTCAGACTTATGAACAAATTGGACTTATGAACGTGCTCTTGGAACGGAACTTGTTTGTATGTAGGGAAGTTACTGTACCACTTTTGGCCTATATTATAATAGCTTCCCACAAATGGTTTCTTATTGCTTCCTCCTTTGTTCACTGGTGCATAGAACTCCATTATCCTAGGTTATAGAGGAAAAACCAAATAGAGATACCAAGATGGGTCCTGAATTACTATGAGAAAGCCACCACTGAACACCATATTGGACTTTATGTGACTGAAAAATAAGCACCTATAATGTTAAGCTACTGAGGGGGTTTGTTTCAAAAATATATGCTACCCCCAAAACTATAATAGAAACCAATACCTTGATGTTGGCTTAGTGGATGGTTTGGGGGTGGCAAGTGAAGATGAATTAGGCCAGAAGAGTGAAGGACTTTGTTTTACTTTGGCAGAATATTTGGTAAACTTTTGCCTTCAGCCTACTTGATTTCTATAGCTCTAGAGGAAGTAGTTGGAAAAAGTCAGAACACTTGCATGTCAAATTTTATTGATTTGACTTAGCACAGTCTTACAAGAAAGAGAGGAGTTCAGGCAAGAATAGACTGATTTTCAAATAGATGTCCACAACACCTGAGAAAATCCAAAGATACAGGGTTCTACGATGTTAGAAAAGCAAGCTGCTGCCAGATCCCAAACAGGAACACTTACAATTGAAAGAGACTTTTAGTAACTAAAGCCCAGTAAGTAGTCTCAGTTGAACTAAGTAGCTCAAATCTGAGGCAGCCATTCATGAATGACGTGGTTTTCCCAAGTATCATTTCACATAGCCTCAAGGTGATTACCATTAAGTTGAGAAGAAGAATCAGAAGAGACTGGAAAAGCAAAAAAACAACAAAAAAAAGGAAATTATGTCCAAGAAAGGGCAAATTACACTTATCTTGTGTTTCAGTGAATACATTTGTAAATACAAAGGTTTTTTTTATAATCTAGGCATTGAGAAATAAATTAATTTTCAGTGATACAGATATTTTGTAAAATTTTATTATCTTGGCAGTTTTCTGGAGGCCATATTCACGTTTGAATCTTCATTTTTCTGGGGGTCTTCTTACTGTCTGAACACATGATTAATGACAACCCTAAAGCAGACTGCAAATAAAAATATTAGCACTATGGAATTGAGTTTTACTGGTCACTGTTCAAAGAGATAATTGTATTATGTAGGATCAGATCTCATACTCTAAATGTCATTTCCCATAAAAGCTAATTACTCTCTTTCGGGCACTCATTCTTTCCACTTCAAATATCCTAGGAACACTCCTATTTTAGGGAGATCTCCCTGATGGAAAGCCTGTTCCTTTGTTATGGGTCAGAGAAATAAAAGAGACCTCCGATCATATTGAGAGGAACAGCCACATATAGGATGACACAGATAACAAATTACCACTTAAAATTTTATTGTATGTTTATTTATGAAGTTTTTTCCAGTTTATGTCTGTTACTCTCATTTTACAGAATGTGTGCCTCCTGTACACAAAACTTTGCAGTGATTTTGAGGAGTCCTATGACCTGAGGTTATCAAAGCAATATTTCCTCAAGCTCTAACACTTTATAACCCTATGACTCCAGTTTTAATGTCAGGTTCTCCCTCCCATTTATCCTTAGGGTAGTGAGAGACACAATCTTCATATGAACAGATTTGGAAATTTGTCAAAATTCCAACAGACCATTACTGGCAGAGCTTAAGTTTGCACCAAGATCTTTTTCACTCATTCTAAAAAAAATCAGTTCTTTCCACTCTGCCATGCTGCTGTTACCTGCACTCCCACAAACATAGAACCATGTGTCATGATTAGCACATCAGAGCAAAAACAAAATCTATCATGGTAATAATCTTTCTTCGTGTATTCTTGGTATTAATATTTAATTACATGAAACATACATGAACACTGCATTAGTTATCTATTACTAAACAAATTTCTCCAAAATGAGTGGCTTAAAACAATACTCATGTATTTTCTAGTACATTCTGCAGGTCAGGGGTCTGGGCGTGGCTTAGCTGGGTCCTCTGGTTTGGGGCCTCTCACAAGGCTGCCATCAAGGATCACAGTCATCTCCAGGTTCAAGTGGCGCAGGATATGCCTCCAAGCTCCCCCAGTGGTTGTTGACAGGATTCGGCTCCTTTAGGGCTGTGAGTTTGAGGGCCTCGGTTCTCTGCTGGGTCCTGGAAAGAAGTCTCCCTCAGGTCCTGGCCAGGTGGCCTCTGCATCAGAGCCATCCTATGCGAAGACCCTGGGAGGGAAGTCACGATCTTTTACAACCGAACCATAGTGCATCACCCTGTCACTTTGCCACACTCTCTTCATTCACAGCACTTCACTGTGTTCAGCCCACACTCATGGGGAGGGGATGACGCAGGAGTGTGGACAATGGGGGGCAGGGATCACTGGGAGCCCCGTCCCAATATGCCCACCACAAGTATACTCACATTACAATGGATTTTTTTTAACTCAAATCTTATAAATTCTCTTAAGGACACCTTGATTGATGAATTCATGTGTGTTTGGGAGGATTTGGTTTTTTATTCACTCAGAAACATAGACTTTTTGGAAGACCCTGTGCTAGATGCTCAGAATACAGAAGTGAGTATTTTATTCTTGCCTCCCGGAGCTCGGTTTCTGGCCACGGCAGGAGTCATATGGATAAGCAAGGTTGTGGACAGGGTTGTAATGAGGGTCCAGAGGGACAGGCAGGATTTTTCCATGCCAGCGTATCTCCTCTGTAGTGATGTCTCCTTTTAGGCAGTTGCTAACATCATTTTATGCTTAATATTTGTTGTATTCAATCAACCAATCAACATCAGTTCTATTCCTTCATAGTGAAATGGGAGCAAATAAGTATAATTATAAAACTATGGTGTGAGTCTGGACAGTCAGCACAAAAAAAGGAGTGGTCACAGCTGCTCTGAAGAGCATTAAGAAAACATTTTCATAGGGGAGATGGAGTTAGATTTAAGTTTTGAAAATCAGTATCCCCGTCAGATGGCTGGGTGTACATGGTTGGTGGTACCATTCAGCAAGGCAAGGAATACATGAAAAGAAGCAGGTTTAGATGCAGTATGAAATAGTATCATAATATTACGTTAGTCAGGGTTCAGTTGAAGAAAATAGAACCCATGTTATCTAGTTATACAAAAATGGGATTTAGTAAAGGTTCTTGCAAAATTCCTAGGAGGGCTCAAGAAGTTGGCTCTAATCTGAGGTATCATAGGACAACTTCCTACACACACACACACACACACAGAGCTGTTCTTTACTCTGCCTCTCTGGAAATGCCACACATTGCCGAATCAAACATTTCCACTAGTCTCATTTCTATAACTATATTTGTAAGAAAGTCTGGGGAATGCAGATTTTCTTCAGCTCTGCTAAAAGGAAATTGAAACAACGAGAGCCATTTCTCAGTATCGGTCACATTTCACGTTTTAGTTTTAAATGTGTTGTATGAAGTACTTGCGGGACACCTTTGTGGAGGTGCCCAGCAAACACTGGGTACACAGTCATCCCTTGGTCTCCTAAGGGGGTTGGTTTCAGGACCCCCCTGTAGATACTAAATCCGTGTATGCTCCAGTGCCTTATACGGAATGGCACAGTATTTGCATATAGCCTAAGTACGTCCTCCTGTAAACTTTAAATCATCTCTAGATTATTTATAATGCCTAATACAATGTAAATGCTATGTAAATAGTTGCTTTTTAAAACTTTCTAGAATTTTTTTCCAACTACTTTGGACCTGCAGTTGATTGAAACTGAGGATGGAGGCAGATGCTGACTGTAATTGTTTGAAGTTCATTTTAGAAAAAACCAAGAACATTAGAAACTCTAATGAATGAATTAGAGCATCTATTTCAACTGTTGTCTAATATTTGAATTTGTTAGCTTCCTGGCTAAATTAATGAGCATTGCATTGAACTTAACATCTCCTGAAGCCACCCATTGTCAGACAACTCTGTATGGAACTATGTTAGAATTATCCAAAATCACTCTCCGTGTAATCTCCACCCATTCATTCCTTTTCTGTACTCTGGAGCTTCAAAGAATGTGTGTGTGCCCCATTCCCTTCTAAAGTATATCAAAATTTGCAGGGAATTCTTAATATTGTGAGCTCCCTCTTTGGATAACAAGCCATAATCTACTCTGAACGCTTGACAAACATTTCTGTAAGGAAACAGTGAGAATCTCAGGGGGTTCTGTTTTCTGGTATTCTGTGGGTCTCCAGCACTTTGAAGAGATTCATGAAGCTTGGTTATGGCCACTACCACCCCTGACTTCACCTCACCCACCCAAGGCATCTAATTGTCTCCCCCCTCCCTCTAAGGTGGCTGGCCAGGTGCCACCTCTGCTTATGCTACAGACTGGTTTTTACCTTTCTTCCATGACCCTCCAAAAACTGTCTTGCCACTTTCTCACTTCAGTTTCCTCATCTGAAATGTTTCCTTCCCCAAATAATAGCAGTGGACCTAGAGAAAATCTCATGCCTCTAAGTGAGTGACCTCAGGGCCAGGTAACCACAGAGAAATAGATCTCAGAATTCCATGTTAAAGTTATAATTTTGAATTTTAAAATATAACTAGCAGAGACCAGGAAGCACCAGTGCCTGATGCTAACAGTAGGCACAGGAGGAAAAGACATCTGGAAAGGTCTAGAAAACAGACTGATATTAGATCCCATTTCATTAAAAGTGATTTTGCAAAGGCAATTCTGTAGCATAGGAAAGCTAATGATTTTTAATCTTCTATGGAAAGTAGGTACTGTGCTACATCTTTCATTTGCTGGTTTTATTTAATACCTAACAGCAAGGCAGCCATTATTCTCTCTTTATCGTAGACAAGAAAACTGAAGCTCAGAGATGTTAGGTAATGTGTCTCTATATTCATTCATTCATTCAGTGCTCTTCATGCTATAGCAAGAGGAAGATCCTTTTTGGTCTGTCCTATTGCTCGATGGAATAATATGACCAGAATCCGTAGGATCCTCTAACTTTGTATTTTGTTTTGCTTTATTAAAATCTCCAGGTCAGAAAATAGATTTCCTGTGTCATTGCATCTATAAATCCCAACCAAAACATCTCGGATCACGTCACACCTGCTGATTTTTGTTCTCAGCTTCTCTTCCTCTGTACTCAGCTCATATGGGCTTTAGGACTTTAGTTTTCAGGCAGGAGCCTAGAAGAGAACGTGATTGCTTTCAGCAATTTCTGAGATAAGTCACATCCCTCCTACGTAGAGAGAGGAGCGGGTTGGGATTTAATGAGTGCCAGGTGATTAACCCCTTGAGACAATTAGGATATTGTTTAGGAAATTTAGCTTATATCCTCACTCCTATTGGCTGTTTGTTTATTGACTTGAAGACTATTATTATTTCAAGAGATCTGGAGTCCAGAAACCTTGACCCATTTCCTGTCAGTGTTTTTCATTTTACAGATGAAAGAATTTAGGCCCAGAAGGATGGAGTGAAGTGACTTTTCCAAAGGCATAAAAAAATTTGTAAATGAAAATGGGCCAGAACTCAGGACTATGGAATTTTATACCCAAAGTCATTCCCCCACCCCAGCTAGAACCTTTTCTTCCCTTCTGAGAGATGGTATCCTTCAGAGGTGCATTACCCACAGGTAAACATCAGACCAAATGGCAAGAATCTGGCTTGCACTGACCTTTAAGTGGTGGTCTCAGCACTCTCTCTTAGAAACTAGAATTTCTAGGAGGAGATTGCACTACTTACTCATTTTCATGTATCACCTGGTTCCATCGTCTTATTTCTCCTGACCAAATGGGACATTAGACCACTTGGAAAATTTTTACAAATGCATATTGTATCCATGTGTGCAGTACAAACCCTGTTTCAAATATATGTATATACATTGGCAACCTCTGCTTTTCCTTTCAGGAAGTTGGAAACAGATGTTTCAGCTAAATTAATAACTGTGCTTCTGTATTTGTGTTTGGAATTCAAAGAACTTCTATCCAGTGAATTAAAGTCAAATTCATATAATTTTCCTGATGAAGTGAGAGAATAACATGTTTGAGAAATATGAGAACATTTTTGTCATTGAAAGATATTCTTTATTTACTTAAAAAGGTGTGTGAAAAGCTGTGTACAAACAAGGACTAGAGCTTCATTTTGCCCAGTTACTATAACACCTATCTCCTGCTCTGTGTCATGAGGACTTATTGACATGTTTTATATTATGCTAATACCTTACAAGTAACCTATGTCTTGTCTGCATAGGAAGATCCTAATCTTCTTAGGGACTAATAAAACATGGTTTAATCTTTATTTTTTTCATGGTTTGTCCTCCAGGACCTATCACAGTACAGAATTCATTTTTATAGTAAGTGTGCACTAAATATCTCTTTCTTTTCTTGTCAGTGCATATTAATTGTCTATCATATTCCAGGCTCTCAGAAAGTAAAAATAAGTAAGAATTGGTTCCTGCCTTCAAAGAGTTCATAGTTTCATGGAAGACACACATGTGAATTCAACTATGTATGACCCACCTCCTAGAGTAATGAAAATAAAAACAAAAATAAACAAATGAGACCTAATGAAACAAAAGCTTTTGCACAGCAAAGGAAACCATAAACAAGGCAAAAAGACAACCCTCAGAATAGGAGAAAATATTTGCAAACGAAGCAACTGACAAAGGATTAATCTCCAAAATATACAAACAGCTCATGCAGCTCAATATCAAAAAAAACCAAACAACCCAGTTAAGAAATGGGCAGAAGACCTAAATAGACATTTCACCAGAGAAGATATACCGATTGCCAAAAAACGCATGAAAAGATGCTCAACATCACTAATCATTAGAGAAATGCAAATCAAAACTACAATGAGGTATCACCTCACAGTGGTCAGAATGGCCATCATCAAAAAATCAACAAATAAATGCTGGAGAGGGTGTGGAGAAAAGGGACCCCTCTTGCACTGTTGGTGGGAATTCAAATTGATACAGCCACTATGGAGAACAGTACGGAGGTTCCTCAAAAAACTGAAAATAGAACTACCATATAACCCAGCAATCCCACTACTGGGCATATACCCTGAGAAAACCATAATTCAAAAGACACATGTACCCCAATGTTCATTACAGCTCTGTTTACAATAGCCGAGACATGGAAACAGTCTAAATGCCCAACAACAGATGAATGGATAAAGAAGATGTGGTACATATATACAATGGAATATTAATTACTCAGCCATAAAAAGGAATGAAACTGGGTCATTTGTAGAGATGTGGATGGACCTAGAATCTGTCATACAGCGTGAAGTAAGCCAGAAAGAGAAAAACAAATAGTGTATATTAACGCATATACGTGGAATCTAGAAAAATGGTACAGATGAACTCATTTGCAGGGCAGGAATAGAGACGCAGATGTAGAGAATGGACATGTGGACATGGAGGGGGGGCAGGGTAGGGTGGGACAAATTGGGAAATTAGGTTTGACATAAATGCACTACCATGTGAAAAATAGATAGCTAGTGGGAACCTGCTATATAGAACAGGGAGATCAGCTCGGTGCTCTGTGAAGACCTAGGTAGGTGGGATGGGGGTGTGGGAAGGAGGTCCAGGAGGGACGGGATATATGTATACGTAGAGCTGATTCACTTCATTGTATAGCAGAAACTAACACAACACTGTAAAGCAATTATACTCCAATAAAATAAATAAATAAATGCTCACAATGCCACCTGGTGTGCACAGAGCTTCTTGTGTTCTTCCCCTTTCACACCCCACCCATGAGTGAGGCATGGATGGCCCAGTTTAACAGATAAAGAAATCCTGGGTGGTGTGTGAATAATCTTTTTGGAGCCCCACAGCAAGTAGGTTGCAGAGTGTACTGGAATCCTGAATCCTGAATCCTGATTTCTCGTCTCGTGCTTGTCAGCCTTCACCAGCAGCCTTTGAAGGGAGGGCCCTGTGTCGGAGAGCTAGGTGTGCCCCAGGCCTGTGGACTCAGAGGCATAGCAGAGGGGAGGGGACATCCAGCTGCGGAACCCTCCTTACTTCTATCTTCTGTAAATTCTCAGCCTGTTCTCAGTGAGAGAGGCAGATCTGTGAAGAATTTGTGCTGTTATCCAACTTCTACACCCTAATGTGGACGGCAACTCACTCCTTTCCTGTGACTTCAACTCAACCTTTCTGCTTATTAGGTTTGTTTTTATTTTTTTTAAACAAGTTTGCCTTTAGCATGTTTTTATCTCATAAAATACTGTTCGAAGCCATTAAAACCACTGTTCCTTCTTCGCCTGACAATTTTATTGGTCACTGTGTTTTCATATAGCGTCGGCACTTTATTCCTGCACTCAACTCTTGACGCAGCCTCTGATGTGATCTGAAACAAAGTAATTAAATCCGCTTGGCCATCACCATTCATTGGTAAAGTGTGCTGACGCCTTGCTCCTGAGGCTGGGAGCTGTTCTTTGTTTCAATTGTTCAAATTTAAGCTCAAGCCTTTCTCTTTCTAAGATATAAAGGAAGCATTCAGTTATTCATTCCTTCATTCATTCTGCAGACATTGATTGAGCACCTCTATTCCTATCGGACTTCATGTTCGAGATTAGAGATATAAATATTAGTAGAACTCAGTCCCGGCCCAGGAATTAATATAATATAGAGTAATGGGTGCTTTAATGAGTAATACAGACTATGCTATCAGGGCACAGAGAAGTTAGTGAGAAAATATACCTGGAAAACCAGCTTTCACAGAGGAGATAGAATCTGAGCTAACATTTTGAAGATTAACAGATGAATCAGACAGATGGTGGGAAGAGGATGACTTTTCCAGGTCAAGGAAATTAGAAGGCACGAAGCCACAGAAGCATGAATACACCGGGTATGTTAAGAACCTGATGTAGATTGTGGTACCGCTGATGTGAAGGAGGTGGAGGGCACAGCAGAGTGAGAAGGGCCGAGAGAGGTAGCTAAGGCAGATGAGAGACTGAAAGGAGTCTGAGCTGGTGGACCTTTATCCTAAAAGCCGGACGATCTTGTCCTGGGGTCCACGTGCTGATGTTAGGCGCCCCTAAGGAACTTAAACTGCCATATATTTTGTCTACGTATATGCAATTTTTGTGGGGAAGGATACAATGGTGACCCCAAATATTTTGAAACCATTTCTGTAAGCTACAGTGTACCATTGCAGATCATTCAGATGAGGAGGAAATGATCAAGTCAGTGCTTTAGAAATTCTTAATATGCAATGAAACCATTTGCTCCCGTGTCATTAATATGAATAAGTGCAATTGTTGGTTTCATGGTGTGCTGAAAAATGCTCCTTGTGATAAGCTAGAAGAATTTAAAGATTTTTTGCCAGATATGCAACTCCTTCTTAACTTTTGGCAACTTCTCTGTTTTTTCCAAAATGGGTAATCTGGGAAGTCTTGAACAAGGTATTATTTGCAAACAAAGTAGTCTATTTGAAAAGACTCATTGACTCTTTCCTATAGGAAGCATGGCATTTGGGGAAAAGGATTGTCACAAGTGCTCTGGGTCTGTGGGCCATGCCCCTGAATGAAACACTGAATGGCTGACGCAGCCACTGGCATTAGCCTCAGTGTTTCCATATTCATAGCTTCTACATGGTTTTTAAACAAATGCCCATATTTTATCAAGGGCCAAAATGCAAAGTCTGGAAGCCCCCTTGGGAACTTATGCAAGGGGGTTAAACACTATTTGAACACTGAACTTCTCCTATGTCCGCACTGCATTAATTCGCAAATTCTCCCGTTTGGGAACATGTGATGCATATTAGCAATAATTACAGTTTTCACCAAGAAATAAACACTGAATTTTTCTGATGAATGAATGAAGCAAACTATCCAACAGAGTCTTTGGTGTGTAAGACTCAGTTCAGAGGGAAAGTAATGGCTATGTATTTTCCAAATGGCACATTTAATACAAAGAATGAAGACAAAGATATGACCTGGGAATCTCTGGATTAGGAAGACCCACTCAGAGCTCTAGTTACAACCTACCATAGTTTAAGTGAACTTGAGGTCTAGGAGTTTATTATTGGATGTTAGGAGTTAAATGACAGGTAAATAAATAGACAAGTTGGAATAAGAAAGGCAATGAATAAAGGAACTTAATTAGTGCTCACTAAGGACAAGTGATTTTCTAAGTGTGATCTCACTTACACATCACAACAACTCCGTAAGACTATTACTAACTTTAACCTCCTTTTAAAGATTTTTTAAGGACCTAGACTTGGTAAATGACTTGAGTGAGTGATGAGGCTGATATTCTGTGTATTAGTTTAGTTATGCCAGTTGCTGTAACAAGGATCTCGCGATTTCAGTGACGTCACTGTTAATTTCTCCCTCCTACGTAGTCAGATATGGGTGTTTTCTAGTGATCAGAGATTCTTCATCTTCTTTTCTGAGATTTAGTTCTTTCTAGCTGTGGCTGATCTATCCCCCAAGCCTGTGGAGTTCCCTGCTTCCAGCCAGGGAAGGAAAAGGTAGAGAAAACTTAGACACTTTGCAATATCCAATGCTCAAAACTAGTCACATAGTTTTAAGTAGAGGCAAGAAGGGTTTGCAAATGTAGTTGTAGGTTGGATATCCACTATAGAAAAGTAGCACAAAATTTTGGTAGACAATTAACTGTCTCTGTCAGAGATTCCATCTTAGGTCTGTTTATACTGAGTTAATGATTCTCAACCCTATCAGATTCAAATGTCCCCGTTTTATAACAAATGGTTGAATGCTTTCTCTACCACCTGGAAATAAATTCACAAATTATATAACCTACCTACACACATATTTTCAAAAAGTAAATAGAATTATTTCATGTAACATAATGGAGAAGTAAAAGGATCTTACAATAAGGTAATAGATGTTTCAAGGGGAAAATACTGAGCAAAAACTATCCTAATAGACATAACGTATTAGTTACTTGTGCAGATGTATAGAAAACTGCATATGTGATACAAACACAAACAAACTTCTGTGCTTTGTATTAGACATTAAAACTTCATTAACAGAGATGTCTTTGGTTACACGATTTTTCAATATAGTGACCAAGTCTTAGTAAAGTTGCAAAGAAAAGAATTTACAACCACACCGCAATATGTACAAGAAATGCGTTCATATATTGCATATTAATATCATGAAAAAATACTTTGTATTCATATATAAAATTAAGTTGAGTTTTATGCACAGATAACTGTAAGTAGGGTTTGTTTGTTTGTTTATTTGTTTCCTACGTGAATACCCAGAGGTTGTTCAAGACCATCCTTCAGACTGCCGGACATTTGGCAACCCTGTTTAGTCCATTAATTCAAGTAATGTCCCCTTAATTATCGTAACAGAAGCCTCCCCCCAAATTTACAAAATTCCACCCAGGGACTGATACATCCCTTATCAAAAACCACTTCCATAAGTCATATTGCCTCCTTGAGTTGAAATTTTTAAATATAACCTCTTTAAGTTTTAAAATAGTTTTAGAATTACGGAAAAATCATAAAGGTAGTACAGAAAGTTTTCATATACCCACACCCAGTTTCCTCTGTTACAAATATATTCATATAGTACATTTGTCACAATTATAAGCAAAAATTGTATTTTATTATTCACCAAAGTCCAGACTTATTCAGTTTTCCTTAGTTTTTACCTAACGATTTTTTTTCCTTTTCTAAAATCCCATCCAAGATATCACGTTACATTTAGTGGTCATGTCCGCTTAGGCCCCTCCTGACTATGACAGTTTCTCAGACTTATTTTTAAGAATCTTGGCAGTTTTGAGGACTACTAGACAGGTATTCTGTAAAACATTCCTCAATTAGGATTGGTCTGATGTTTTTTCTCATTATCAAAGTGGAGTTACAGGATTTGGGTAGGAAAACCACAGAGACAAAGTGCCATTTTCATTACATGAGGTCAAGGCTAACTTCCATCAACATGACTCATCACTGCTGTTGACCCTGGTCACCCAGCTGAAGTGGCGTTGGTCAGGCGTTTCCATTTAGGGGTGCTCTTTTTCTGTACTGTACCCTGCATGGAAGTCACTGTGCGCAGCCCACACTTAGAGAGCACAGAGCGATGCCTCCTTGAGGGTAGACTGTGGACCGAAATGTTTGGAATTTTTTCTTTTTTATTATTTTATTTATTATTTTTATTTTTTTATTGAAGTATAGTTGATTTACAATATCATGTTAGTTTCAGGTATACAGCACAGCAATTCTGTTATACAAACATATATACATATATATTCTTTTTCAGATTCTCTTCCCTTGTAGGTTATTATAAAATATTAAGTAGAGTTCCCTGTGCTATACAGTAGGTCCTTATTGGTTATCTATTTTATATCTAGTGGTGTGTATATGTTACTCCCAACCTAATCTATTCCTCTCCCACCCCAACCTAGAGCCTATCATACTAAATGAAGTAAGCCAGACAAAGATAAATATCATATGATATTGCTTATACGTGAAATCTAAAAAAAAAAAAAAGATACGAATGAACTTATTTCCAAACCAGAAAGAGACTCACGGACATAGAAAACAAACTTCTGGTTACCAAAGGGGAATTTTTCTCCGTGAGAGATTTATCTCTTGTTTGTGATTTCTTAATTTATTCAATCACTTATTTATATTTACTTATATGGATATGTATCTACGAGTACAGATTTTATAAATAAATTTTAAAATTGAAAGTAATTGAAATAAAAGTAATATATTTAATATGAATAATATGTAAAAAACTAATTTTTTAAATCAAGGAGAAGAGATAATTTGGGTTATAATCCAATACTACCTTATTTATCTTGTTTCTCAAATTGTTCCATCTTTAGCCAGTTGGTGCTCTTTCAGTTGCTTTTTGTGTTCCTTTAACATACTTCCAACACTGTCTTCTTTTTCATTTTTTCATTTTTTTATGAGCACTTCCTTACTTGTTAACACTACAGGATGCTTCAAGCTCATTCAACTTCACCATGCAGGTATGTTGGCATCAGAATTGTTAACCTGTACTCCCATGGGAAGCAATTTTATCAACTAGAATACAGTGCTTTATACAGTTTCTTTTGCCTTTTGCCTTGCAGACACCACTCATTTCCAAAGTGCCAGATCTGCAACTTTCCCACAACCCCTTCAGAAAGGTTATTGCATACATTTGTAATACGGTTAGTTTACTTTGTCAAAGTTCACATTTCATCCCTGGATCCCTCATTCTTCTAAATATTTTTAATTTTTTATACATTAAAGTCCACTCTTTGTGCTTTGAATTTCAATAAGTTTTGACAAAGGCATGGTGTCATTTATCCACCATTAGCCTATTATGCAGAATAACTTCACCACCATAAGAAATTCTCCTGTGTTTCACCTATAAGCCCTCAGAAACCACCGGCCTTTTTACTGTCCCTATAGTTTTCCTTTTCCAGAATGTTATTACATGGCATCTTACACTATGTAGCCTTTTCAGATTGGTTTCTTTACTTAGCAATATGCATTTAAAACTCATTTATGTCTTTGTGTGGCTTGATAGCTTTTTAAAAAAAAATCTGAATAGTGTTCTACGTATGGATGAACCATCGTTGGTGTATCCATTCTCCTATTGAAGGACATATTGTTTGTTTCTAGTTTTTGCTGATGATCAATAAAGCTGCTATAGACATTCATGACGCAGGTTTTTGCATCAATGTAAGTTTTCAAATCAGTTGGGTAAATACCTAGGAGTGCAAGTGCTCTATTGTATAGTAAGACTATGTGTACTGTTAGTAAGTCTATGTGTACTGTTAGTAAGTCTATGTGTACTGTTAGTAAGTCTATGACAAACCGTCTTCCAAAGTGGCTCTGTCATTTTGCATCCCCACCAGTAATGAATGAGTTATGCAATCATGATTCTACCCTATATTCAGTGATCCTCAACTGAGGCATTAATGGCACTTGACTGGGGCAATGCTTTGCTTTTCAAGACTGTCTTGCACATTACAAGAGGTTTAACATTCTCGGGCTCCTATTGCTAAATGCCGGTAACATCCTCCATCATTGTTAGAGCAAAAAGCACCTTCATGCAATTCTAATGTCCTTATGAAGAGGGCACGTGTACCATCCCATATTAAAAATTACTGATCTCTATGAAAGTTTATAATAAACATTAAAAGGTCATGTTAAAATTAAAATTATAAATGCTAGAAAATTATACCACCAATGTAAAAAAAAAAGTGTGCAAAGTATGTTAACAGCTAGAAAGAAATATACCAACATGTCAAGGATAATCGCCTCTAAATATGAGTAATTTTTAGCCCTATTTACTCTCTTTTTATTTTTTTGTAATTAGTATGTAGTACTCTTCTAGGATAAAATCATAAAAATATTATTCAAAAATATTCTAATAATGAAATGATTAATAAGTAAGTTTATTACATGAGCTAGATTATAAACAGCTTTTTCTATGAGAGTTATGTTTATATTTCTTAGACATGCGTCCATCCTTTCCTGAATCCAGGCCAATGTGCTTCTCACACACCGCCTTTGATTGAAAATGGTGACAAGACAAAAATGAGAGACAAGAAAAATGACAAAAACAACCAGGTTTTTTTTTTCTCTCCTATGTTCTGTGTGTGTATGTTTCCAAATGGATTCTGCAAGGACAATAGCTCTTCTCAACTGACTGCACCTTTCCTTCTCCAATTGTTTTGTCTTCAGTCGCAATTTTCAACATCAGAGTTTTCTATTTAGGATATGGATTTTTCACACTGTATTTCAGAGAGAGAAAAAAAGAGCAAAGCTAACAATATCATGCATGTTGAGAGGAGAAGGCTCTTTAAAACTGTTTTAACATCTTCTTATAAGACAGGCAATTTTAGTATAAGACATTTTGCCTGGCAACCGTTACCAGTGGATTCTGAGTGTTAAGGGAAATTTCATAGAATATCGTATCTTGGCTATTTTCCATTCACTGATGAAAACTAGTTGGACACATTTATAAGAGCAAAATGATGTCTATAGGGACTGCTAAGAACATTTTCAAATGAGTTTGGAAAAAGAATGGACTTTTGTGCCAGGCAGATCTAGGTTAAAAATACTTCTCTGCTTCTTCTGGCTCTACGACCTCAGACAAGAGACTCAGTCTCTGGGACTCAATTTCCTTATCTTAAAATGGGGATTCGGACTGGGTTATTGAGAACATTTAATATGTAAGATCCTTAGCACTCTTGTGGACATTAACTTTGTCTTGTTAATATATTTCCAGGACCTGAAATTGAGAGAGGAAATTAATTTCAATCAGCATTTAACCAATATTTGCCATTGCTTTGGAAATTGGCTTTTTTGGAATTGAATATTTTCTTACTCTAAAGGGGGAAATATAGTTCATGTACTTTACATGTGTATCAGTTATCTAATGCTTTATAACTAACCACCCTAGAATTTAGGGGTTTATAAGAATAATGAGTTAGTCATTTCTTAGAGTTCTGTGGGTTAGCTGAGCAGTTCTGCTTGGTCTTGCCTGGGCTTCTGCCTTAAAGCAGAAGTTCAGCTTGGGCAGAAATATTTAAAATAGCCTCATTTACAGGTCCGGCAGTTCATGCTGGCTGTTCGCTGAGCCCCTCGGTTCTCTCTACATGGCTTCTTATCCTCCAGGAGACTAGACTGGGCTTGTTTATATGATGGCAAAGGCATTCCGATATGCAAGTGCAGAATTTACACGACATCACTTTCACCACATTCTACTGCAAAAATAAGTCAGAAGGTAGCCTCAGATTCAGGGAGTGAGGAAATAGATGCCATCTTTTCATTGATCGAGTTACAAATATTGCAGCCACAGTTTTTTCAATCTTCTACAACATGTTTCAGGAATTTTAAGAATTATCACAAGTGCTTTGTGAGATGGACATTATTATTCACATTAATTAAATATTAGCTAACAAATTTAGAAAGAATTAATATTTAGTGTTAAATGTAAAGATTCTGGAATCAAACTGCCTTGGTTAGGATTCAAGCTCCCTCCGTGCTCATGCAAACTAATTGTATGACCTTGGGTGTGTTACTTGATTTATCAGTTTCCCATTGCTGTTTAACAAATTACCAAAAACTTAGTGGCTTAAAACAACACAAACTTATTTCCTTACAGTCTTGAAGGTCAGAAGTCCAAAATCAGTATCAGTGGACTAAAATCAAGGTGTCAGCTGGGCTGAATGTCTTCAGGAGGATCTAGAGGGGAATCCTTTTCCTTGTGTTTTTTTTTTTTTAGCTTCTAGAAGCTGCCCTCATCCCTTTGCTCATGGCCCAGCATCACTTTGACCTCTACTTTCATCATCACATACCATCTCTAAACTCTGGTCCTCCTGCCTCCCTCTTTTCGGGCCCATTGTGATTAGATTTGACCCATTTGGATAATCTAAAATAATCTCTGCATCTCAAGGTTTTTAATTTAATCAAATCTGCAAAGTCCCTTTTGCCATGTAAGGAAACATATTCACAGGATCCAAGGATTAGGACATGGGCATTTTTTAAATTTTTTCCGGGGGCAGGGTGCGTGCATAATTCAGCCTATAACACTTGGGCAAGTGGAACACCATCCCTCAGTTTTCTCACCTGTTAATGGGGGTACTAGTAGCTATAACACAGCTTTGTTATGAGGATTCCATGAGTTAAGTAAGTATGATGTTTACAATAGTGCCTGGCACTGAGTAAGCCCTTTATGAGTAGTAGCTATTACTACTCTCATTAGTCTTACAGTTTCCCTTGGCTTACTAAGTGGAGAACAAACATCCAAACTCAGCTTCCCAGCTACACATAAATTCTGAAAGAATCACTCATTTTTTTATTGACAATTTTGATATATTCTAAGCTAGCAATTTATGCACAGGAAACACAATGACCATCAATAAACAGGGTTTGGTAGAAAGCTGGTTGAAATAGTTCAAATGTAGAAAAAGGAGTGAACATGGCCTTTTAAAAAACATATACTATGAAAGGAAAAAAAAATTATACATAATGAAGCTCTTTATGAGGGCTTATGAGGTACCACTGTGCTGAATATTTTCTCATATGTTATGTTATTGTCCCCAAAGTCCTTTATCATTGTCAACTCCTCATCAAGGTATTATTATTTTCGTCTTACAAATGAGAAAACCAGAACTCAGAATGGTTAAGGGTACTGAAGTCCCGAAGTGGTCCAGGTCAGTCCCGTTATGAAAGTCAGGCTCTTATCCAATTCGATTGGGCTGCAATAAAAGGAAATTTCATTAAATGACTTTAAACACATATTGCAGTTTACATTTTTACTTGCCTTGCTTTCAGGGAAGAGAAGTTGTTGGTCTTTTCTTCCCTCAACTTTCCCAAATAAACTCAATAGAGAAGCAGAAAACTTAGTACAGTCAGAGTGGGAATCTTTTAAGCTCAAACCTTTCCTGGCCCAACATGGAAGCAGCCAGAAAAGGCATTCCTATAAAAGCTCTGAAAATACTCAGGCAAAGTCTTAAAGTTAAAGAAGGCACTTAGTCCAAGCCACTTAATTGCACCTCAGAAAAGTGAATATAAAGAAAGTGTTTATTGGTGGGCTTGGGGAAGGTGGGGTTGATGGAAACAGATTTTCCCCAAAGTGGGCCACTCCCAGCCTGGGTGGCCCTCGCACAGACACTGAACTCACTAGATCAGGATTTGAGTGCCTATGCTGTTGCTTACAGGATCTTTAGGGATTTGGAGGAGAAGGAAGAAAAGTGAAGAGTAAATCCAAGAGATATTGGGAGACTGGATTGGAAAGATAAATAGTGGGAACAACCCCTATATTATTAGTTATTTGTAAAATGTTATCAGAAACCAAAGGAGATAGAAATTCAGGAAAAAGCAGTGGATGACTATATTAAGCTTTTTACAATTTAATTTATACAGTGAGGCTGAGAGTTAAATATTATCCCTGTTTTATGGATGAGGAAGTTGAGCCTCCAAGAGGATAATTAATTTTAATTTTTTAAACTTTTTATTTTATACTGGAGTAGAGTTGATTAACAATGTTGTGTTAGTTTCACAGCAAAGTGATTCAGTTATACATATACATGTATCTATTCTTTTTCAAATTCTTTTCCCAATTAGGTTGTTACATAATATTGAGCAAAGTTCCCTGTGCTATACAGTAGGTCCTTGTTGGTTATAATTAACTTTATCAAAGCTGCAAAGCAGGTACATGCAGTACTAAGAATAGAGTCTAAGTCTTCTTACTCTGAATCCACTGTAATTCCAAAAACATCGAATACGTGTGTTTGCCTCCAAAATATTCACCTGTCTTTCTTACCATGTGATACCTGCAGGTGCTGTAGCAATCAGTTTCAGCAGAAAACAGGCTCAGAGGCGTAAGCAAAGGCTGTTTAATGAAGAGCTTATTCATAGAGGCGTGAGCAGGGGTGAGAGAACCAATAGGCAGAGGTACAGTCTTCATCCCAGCTGGGAGCTTCTACCTACTGCCTCGAAGCCTGGAAGGACCAGAGGAGGAAGCAAAGTAATGAAACCCAAGACAGCTGGAGCCGTGGGAGAGGGGTTGCCTAGTAGGAGCTGTGTGTTGGTAGAGATGTAGCTACTTTTAAAGCATTGGCCTGATGGGAACAGGAGATGTGAGCGTAACTCCTCAGACTTCTCTTTTTCTCCAGGCTCCAATGTTCTTCTAGGTTCTCTGACTCAGAAGTCAAAGGGGTTGATGCTGCAGAATGTAAGTCGGTCTCCTGGGGCACAATGGAAAGAAAAGACTGTATCTGCAAGAGAGAACCTTCAGCTCTTGTACTTCTCATTGCAATTTTCTGTGGTCAATCTAAGAGAATGAGTCAAGTTCCATTTTGCCCAATTTCTGAGTCTATTTTTTAACTGTGAGCTCTTTGTCTCTCTAGATTCTATTTTTAGCTTTAAAGTTCTGAGTCTGCACTTTCAAGAGTCATTTGAAAATTAACTCACTGGTACCCTTAAAGCTCCACGGTAAATCATAAGATTCTTTCCAGATTGAATATCTAAAATTCCATTTCATTTTGTGCTTCCTCACGTATAGATATACAGCTGGAATTCTATTTGGGATATTCAGATATTTTCTTAATGCTCTGGTTTTGTTTTGTTTTGTTTCTTTGTTTTGTTTTGTTTGTTCCTTTGGGCAACCTTATTTTTGCAGCTGGGTATAAATCTAGCATTCTATTCAACTTCAATTTCAAGGGAAATCTGAGAATAGCCTGGTAGGATGATCTTTGAACATTAATATCCTAGAAAAATAGAATAAGTACCATACACTTTGTTACATTCGGATTGCACAGAAAAAATATAGAATGAATAAATGAGAATTAAAAATTGAATCACACATGGATTGATGTAGTAATTTGATTTAGACACCATCTTTCAGGAATAGTTTAAGAAATTGAAAAAATAAAAATGCTCAAAATTTTGTAATAAACATAGTCTAGATACAGGTTGTACAACAACAATGCCAAGTTATCCATATAATTCAGACAAAAGATATTTTGCCTGTTCTATGGTAGCAATTTGTCAACTTGGTGAAATAGCAATTTAAAGAAATGCAAAACCCGATATTTGAGGGGTTTTTGTTAGTTCAGGACAAAGTGTTCATCTAGAAGCACAACTAAATAGCTAAAGTGAAGTAAACCATATTCTATGGTCCCTACACTTGAGGTAGAACAGATCATGTGATATGATAATTGTCTTCAAATGTCTGAAGGGATGTCAGCTAGAGAGAGCTAGGCTTATTCTCTTCGATCCTGGAAGTCAGGGCCAAGGACAACAAATAAAGTTTATAGCCCATCGGATTTTAGGTCCGTGTAAGTAAGAACCATCTAAGGGAATTGTTCAAAACAAAACTAATTGCCTCTGGAAATGGTGAGTCCCCTGTCCTAGGAGGTAATAAAACAAAATACAGATGTATCTCTTTCCATCATTTACACAATTTTGCTTTTGGAGAGGGACTGAGCTACCTGAAAGAAAGAATGTATTTAGCTCTGCTCATTTTCTTCTTTGCTGTGTTCCAATTATATGATTAAATTCTTGTGTATTAACAAGCAAATGTTGTTTCAGAAAAAAAAAAAAAAAAAAAAAAACTAACCCTGAACGCAGAGGAAACCAATTCAACTGTACTCAGAGTGGGAAGGAAACAGACATGATGATCTCATTGTTGTATTTCTAGGAAAGATGAGTCATACAGTCTGCTCAAATTCAGAGGAGCTGGAGGAAAGCTGGACGTCAGTGATGCTTTCTTCCTCTTTAATAAGGACCAGAGTCTCAAGTTTCTTTTAAAATAAAAGGGAGGCAAGCACTTAGAAATTGGCCCAAATCAAGAAAACTTCGCTAGAATGTTCTGTAAGATATGGGTATAAATAAATCTGTTTCAACTTGAAATTAATTGAGTTGTGTGGGGGGGTGAGAAGAAGGGATCGTATAAAACATCCAAACCCACTAGCTCTTCTGTTTCTAACTCCCACCAGCCATCTTTCCCAAGTTCAATTTTAATTTCCCTTTGATTTACTTGTAAGGATGAAGAACCAGTCCAGAGAGGTGGAGGGTAGAGAGGAGAAGAGCTAGCCAGAGCCACTTACGGCAGCATCAGCCCTGACAAGGACGCTGAGGAGGGAGTGCATGCTTCTTTCTAAGAGAAACCTTTTGCCAATTGGACAGTGGAGTATGGCAGCGAAGACTCTGAAAGCAATTTTTTTTTTCTTAATTGCCCCCAAATACAATATATACTGTAGACGTATGATCCTATAAACTAGTATTTATTAAAAGTCTCCTGCGGACCAGGCACTGTGAAGCAAATTTATATATGTCAAATCGCCATGCTCCTCCGGTGGCATCCAATTGATAAGACTGGGGGGAATTATCTTGTTGCTGATACACTTAACCTCTCTAAAAGGGAGGCGACATTTTTTCTGTTAGTGGGAGGGGAAGGGAAAAGTAGGTATACTGACCTTTTGTGGAATATGGGAAGACGTGAAAGTTACATTCTTTTAGATAGTCCATGTCATCTAATTTTTTATAATAATAAAACAACTTGCAAGTTTATTTTAGATCCTGCATGCTTTAAAAACATGCTTATAATAAAAGGTTAAGCCTTAAGGTTAGGGACTAATCTTCAAAGATGGCATCTGTATAACCACACTGAAGTGTTAGTGAATATTAAGTAGATTAATAAAATCTTAGTTTTTAAATAGGTTATACTCTAGGTCAATTCTCTCATTTACTGAGCTAGGAAACTCAAACCTAGCAAGGAAAATGACTTGTTTGAGGTCCCACAGTTAGATAATTAGGTAGAAAGTGGAATTTACTGATACTGTATGGTGTACAAGGTACCTTAATTATGTTATCTCATTTCATGTTTTTTAAATTAATTTTATTTTTGTCAAAGTTATACTTGCATATAATTGAAATTGTTCAGCAGTTCTACAAAACGTATTAGGACAGAATATCTTCATTCCTAGCTCCCAGATACCCAATTTTAACTCTCTTAATTGATTCTTTTTTATCTGCTTCTGAGACTCTAAAATACGATGCTGATATTTCTACCTTCTAATATTTCTTAGTTCTTGTATTTTAGTTTAAATTCATATTGTAGTAGCTTCCTAAGGTGCAACAAGTAAGATTTTTTTAAAATTAGATTTCTAAAAATGGCTTTACTCTTATACTTAATTGAAAGCATGTTTGGATATCAAACTCTAGGTTGGAAATTACTTTTTAAAATATCAAAGATATTGTTCACCTTATTTTTTTTTAATAGATCTTTATTGGAGTATAATTGTTTCACAATACTGTATTAGTTTCTGTTGCACAACAAAGCGAATCAGCCATAGGCATACACATGTCTCCATATCCCCTCCCTCTTGAGCCTCCCTCCCATCCTCCCTATCCCACCCCTCTAGGTCATTGCAAAGCACCAAGCCGATCTCCCTATGCTATGCTGCTGCTTCCCACCAGGCAACTATTTTACATTCGGTAGTGTGTATATGTCCATGCTACTCTCACTTTGCCCCAGTTTTGCCCTCCCACCCCGTGTCCTCAAGTCCATTTTCTATGTCTACCTCTTTATGCCTGCCTTGCAACTAGGTTCATCAGTACCATTTTTTTTTTTTTAGATTCCTTATATATGCGTTAACATATGGTATTTGTTTTTCTCTTTCTGACTTACTTCACTCTGTATGACAGACTCTAGGTCTATCCACCTCACTACAAATAACTCAATTTCTTTCCTTTTTATGGCTGAGTAATGTTCCATTGTATATATGTGCCACAACTTCTTTATCCATTCATCTGTCGATGGACACTTAGGTTGCTTCTATGTCCTGGCTATTGTAAATAGTGCTGTAATGAACATTGTGGTACATGACTCTTTTTGAATTATGGTTTTCTCAGGGTATATGCCCAGTAGTGGGATTGCTGGGTCATATGGTAGTTCTGTTTTTAGTTTTTCAAGGAACCTCCATACTGTTTTCCATAGTGGTTATAACAATTTACATTCCCACCAACAGTGTAGGAGGGTTCCCTTTTCACCACACCCTTTCCAGCATTTATTGTTTGTAGATTTTTTGATAATGGCCATTCTGACCGGCGTGAAGTGATACCTCATTATAGTTTTGATTTGCATTTCTCTAATAATTCCTGATGTTGAGCATCTTTTCATGTGCCTCTTGGCCATTTGTATGTCTTCCTTGGTAAAATGTTTATTTAGGTCTTCCGCCCTTTTTTTTTTTTTTTTTTTTTTTTCCGCCCATTTTTTAACTGGATCGTTTGCCTTTTTGATTTTGAGCTCCATGAGCTGTTTGGATAATTTGGAGATTAATCCTTTGTCTGTTGTTTCATTTGAAAATATTTTCTCCCACTCTGAGGGTTGTCTTTCTGTTTTGTTTATGGTTTCCTTTGCTGTGCAAAAGCTTTTAAGTTTAATTAAGTCCCATTTGTTTATTTTTGTTTTTATTTCCATTACTCTAGGAGGTGGGTCCAAAAAGATCTTGCTGTGGTTTATGTCAAAGAGTGTTCTGCCTATGTTTTCCTCTAGGAGTTTTATAGTGTCTGGCCTTACATTTAGGTCTTTAATCCATTTTGAGTTTATATTTGTGTATGGTGTTAGGGAGTGTTCTAATTTCATTCTTTTACATGTAGCTGTCCAGTTTTCCCAGCACCACTTATTGAAGAGGCTGTCTTTTCTCCATTGTATATTCTTGCCTCTTTTGTTGTAAATTAGGTGCCCATGTGTGTGTGGGTTTATCTCTGGGCATTCTATCCTGCACCATTGATCTATATTTCTGTTTTTTGTGCCAGTACCATACTGTCTTGATTACTCTAGCTTTGTGGTATCGTTTGAAATCAGAGAGCCTGATTCCTCCAACTCCGTTTTTCTTTCTCAAGATTGCTTTGTCTATTCAGGGTCTTTTGTGTTTCCATATGAATTGTAAAATTTTTGTTCTAATTCTGTGAACAATGCCATTGGTAGTTTGGTAGGGATTGCATTGAATCTGTAGATTGCTTTGGGTAGTATAGTCATTTTCACAATGTTGATTCTTCCAATCTAAGAACATGGTATATTTCTCCATCTGTTTATGTCATCTTTGATTTCTTTCATCAGTGTTTTATAGTTTTCTGAGTACAAGTCTTTCACTTCCTTAGGCAGGTTTATTCCTAGGTATTTTATTCTTTTTGTTGCAATGGTAAATGGGAGTGTTTCCTTAATTTCTCTTTCTGATTTTTCATCATTAGTGTATAGGAATGCCAGAGATTTCTGTGCACTAATTTTGTATCCTGCAACCTTACCAAATTCACTGATTAGTTCTAGTAGTTTTCTGGTGGCATCTTTAGGATTTTCTATGTATAGTATCATGTCATCAACAAACAGTGACACTGTTTACCTTATTTTCATTTCAATATTATTGAAGAAAAAATTGTGAAATTCTGATACTTGTACCATTTTTTGAAACCTATTTTTTTTTCTGAATGGAAACTTATACTAATCTTCTTTTTTATCAGTTCTGAAATCTCAGAAGAGGTACCTTGGGGAAGGCCTTTGGATCTATTTTCATCTATCATGCTGGGTGTGTGGTGGACCCTATCAATAAGAAAATTCTTATCAGTTCTGAGAATATTTCTTAATTTGTTCTTTGGGCAATTTCCTCACCTCTGTTTGTCTGGCCTGTCTTTCTGCAGGTCCTGTTATTCAGTTGTTGGCACATTTGCACTTAGCCTTTACTTTTCTTATCTTCATATTCTATTTTCTACCCTTTTGACTTTTTGCTCTAATTACTTGTAAATTTCTTCTCATAATTATCTAATCCTCCTTTTGAGATTTTAAAATTTCTGCTATCATGCTTTTAATTTTCAAAATTTTAGCTATCCAAAAATTACTTTTCAGAGAAACTTATCATCGTTTCATGACTACAGCATTTTTTTCTTATTCCTCTGGTGATAGTAATCTCATCTCGTTTCGTGTTTTCTCTGCCCTGAAAGGAGCCACAGGTTCTATTTTGTCTTAATTACTAATTTTTTTTCCTTTTGGTTTCCTCTGCACTTAAATGAAAAGTCTAGTGATATTTGGTTGTCTATTAGTATTTAACATTAGGACACTGAAAAACAGAATGGAAGCTGTGTGATGGTTTGTCTTACTATGGTCTTGTGCTGCCTTTCTCAACTAGAAATTGCGTGAAGGACAGATTCAAGGGTTTGGCTTTGTTTCCTGCCTGTTAGAACTTTCTCAGGGCTAGAGCAACCTCCTGTCTTGTGTTTGTCAAAAGCATTTAAAGGCATATACAAGCTGCAATCTCTTGGGCAAAAAGTAACTACTAGGGAAAACAGAAGACAGACCAAAATCCTAGAAACAGAAGGATGGGAAGGAAATATATTGGAGGAAAAAAACTTTGAAAAACTTCCACATATACTGGAGAATCTAGAAGGCCATGTGCATGCTCAGGATTAGACACACACGCTAAGACCTGAGAAGACCCCAGGCTTTCACATCTGGCTGATGTTTAGGCTTGATGTAAGCAGGAGGTGAAAGCTAAGGCAGAGTTGTAAACGGACTGGCTATGCATAAAAGAAATTCCCTAATTCAAAGTCAATCCTCAAAGACCAGGAGAATAATGTTTTTCTTTCTTTTCTTTTTCTTGGGTGAAAGGTCATCCAGGCATTTAAGAAAATTCCTGTCAAATCACTACCTGACCATTAAGCTGACAGAACAGAAACTTCAATGACGACACACAACAGAACACAGTTATTATAAAAATAGTCTAGACAAGTCACTAAGCAAACAAACAACAACCTACAACAATGAACAGAAACAAACTCTGGGGAGAGGTGGGAGAATCAGATTTCCATAGTTATTACATTATAATTTTCAACATGTCTAATTTTCAACAAAAAGATATGAGGCCTGTGGAGAAATAAGAAACTATTGGCTTATTCCTGGGGGGGAGGAGGGTGGAATTAATTGAAACTGTCTCTGAGGAAGTCCAAATATTGGGTATACTAGACAAAGTTTAAATCAACTTTCTTAAATATGCTCAAAAAGCTAAGGAAAATCAATAAAAAAAATTAAAGAGAAACAGAATAATAATTTCTCACCAAATAAATAGTAACAGTAAAGACATAGAAATTATAAAAAAAGAATCAAACATAAATTCTGGATCTGAAAAGTACAATCAGTGGGAATGTTATGTAGAGAGATAAGGGTGGCATGGATGGTACCTTTATAGAAAATATGAGCTTTGGGTTTTGGAGAGAGAAGCAACAGTCAGATCATAATGGATAAAGTGGGGTTAGAAAATACTCATGTTATTTTTCTTAATGAAATACAAAGTGCTTTAGTAAAATACATACACTTTTAAGGTGTTACTAGGACTTCTGGTTTCTCTTTGGAATGCAGAGAACTGGAAAGAGCTTTGTTCCTAACCTAACAAGAATAAAAGCGTGACAAATTATAAATTCAAGGCTTGACTTGGAACTTCTTGGTAACAAGAAAACCAATCAGTCTGAAATCTCAGTATAGAAAGTCTGGCCTTCATCAAAAGACAAAATATGAGTATTTGCCTACCTAGGGAAGATGCAAATGGGCATCAGTAAGAATTCAGCTAGAGTTACTCACGAATTAGTGGATACTGTCTACACCCTGGTGACAGAGTGTGGGGTGCTTGGAATCCACAGCTGTAGGGGTTTTACCCACTCGCAGGCTCTTCCCCGTGGACCTCATGAGACACTCCCAGAAGAGATTGGTGAGGGTCCTAAAAAAGTTTCCCTCATGGAACAGACCTGGGAGAGTGAAACAGCTACCACAGTGGGAGCAGCATAAGGCCTCACCCAGATACTTTTTCACATCTGTTCCACAGGAAAATAAAAGGGCTTCCTGTGGGAGAAAGTTCAGCAAACACCGTTGTTCTGAAGGCACTGGTGAAAACACATAGCTGGTAGAGAGTGACGGATAAAACACCAGCCTTGGGGAAAGACAGAAATGCATGCTAACCCCAGGTTTGCTAATAAGGGAGGGTCTGGAAAACCACCCCCCACACTCCTTTCCACTTGATTATTTTCTTCTCCTGCACTACAGACAGACTTTCTTCATGTGTCAGGAAATACGTCTACAGATATTCTCTTTTCCATGATTCTGGGGTCGAGGCCCCTCCTCCTCCTCTTCAGGCCTCACAAATTGAAAAATACTGGATATAAACTCCATGTGCCCTAAGTTGGTGGCAAGCCCACTTCTGGGTCAATGTCTTCGGTCATAGAGGAACATGGTTCATTACCCAGAATCACATGATTTTTGTAAAGAAGAGCAGTTCCTCAAAGAAGGGAGGATTTTGAGTTCCAGATAGACAAAAATAATAAATGTCCAGTTCAGGCTCTCTGGGAGTAGGTAGACACTGGGATGAATTGATTGGAGGTTCTTGGCTCTAGTCAAACAGACCAGAGTTTAGGACCTGATTCTAATCCCGGTGTGGACTTGTACCAAGCCAACCTCCAGTATGATAGGTGGAGGGGAAGGGTGGGAGGTCACCATGTTACTAAGACACAGAAACAGGACATACTCACAGACTCTACCCGGTGGAGGAATAGGGCTTCTGCTCTATGAGATGCGCCTGACAATGAATAAGGGCATAGAAGAGGCTGCTTCACACTGAAGGGGGTGACATCTCTCTCCTCCAAATTCAAAAACTCCTTCTCACCTGAAAGTCTCTTAGAGCCTTTATTTCTTTCTGCAATGAATTGACCAATATGTTCACACTTTAGCTCCCTTAGTAAGCTGTGCTTTCTATGGGGGCCTCTTTTCATTTATATACCACCTCCTAGCCTCTAATTCAGCTTTAAACACAGATTTGTACTTGCAGATAGAATGAGTGAAAGAATGAGACATCTTCTCTCAGATTCTCATCAGTTTTTGGTGAAATCACATGTTTTCTCTTCATTGAATTATTGTTGTAGTACTTGCTGCTCCGTGGTCGCTGCCACATGGAAGGACCTGAGTACTTGTGAGCTGAGGGAATACATAAAAGAAAAAAAACATTGCATTCACTAAGTCATCCAGAATTAACAGTGGGACTGATACAGTTCCCAAGAGTTATCTCACAGCTTTTGGCTTTGCCTAACTTCTCCTTCAACTATAAATCAAATAGACAAGGCAGAACTGTGTGATGGACCAGGCATCAGTCAAGCCCGGATTCTGGTCATGTGACAAATCCATTTGCTTCCAGCCACAGACCTCCTCCAGTCTCTACTTGAGAATTTATGGCATTAACATTTGAATCTTCAGGAAAAGAACCATAAAGAAAAATGTAAGGTATAAAAAAATGTGTTTCCTGGTTCCAAACTTCATACATATGCTTTTAATTGCAAGAAAGCCATTCAGTAAAGAATCTCCAAGTGCCTTGCTACCATTGTAGATGTTGTAGAAAGGCTGAATTACATTGTCAACAAGAAACAGAACCAGTGGCCTGAATATCGTCTCCCATCTTCTCAGGCACCTCCCATATATCCATAATGCCTTGTGACTTAAAAGAAATTTCAAAAATTCATAAATACATATAATAATGTCATAGTGTGGGAAACTAGCTATTTCCTCTTATCTAAGCAGAAAGGCATTTAAAGTTTTTGAGAATTCCAACTTTTTGGAAGCCTAAGGCAAAGTTAACGTTTCAGTAAAATCAGAACAAATGTACAAAAGATCTATATACCTGGGTTGAGAAAGAGTCACACTCAATTTAAAGGAAGGAGTAAAATCTCAGTAAGAAGTTCAAGCAGGAGGCAGGTTCAGCACTCATGGATGTTTAATTAAGCAAGTCTTCATACAATAGATCAAAGACCTATATACTATTTTTTGTTAATTGTATTGAAGTGTAGTTGATTTACAATGTTCTGTTAATTTCTGCTGTACAACAAAGTGATTCAGTTATACATGTATCTACATTCTTTTTTTTTTAAAACATCTTTACTGGAGTATAATTGCTTTACAATGGTGTGTTAGTTTCTGCTCTATAACGAAGTGAATCAGCTATATGTGTACATATATCCCCATATCCCCTCCCTCTTGCGTCTCCCTCCCACCCTCCCTATCCCACCCCTCTAGGTGGTCACAAAGCACCGAGCTGATCTCCCTGTGCTATGTGGCTGCTTCCCACTAGCTGTCTATTTTACATTTGGTAGTGTATATATGTCCATGCCACTCTCTCACTTCATCCCAGTTTACCCTTCCCCCTCTCCGTGTCCTCAAGTCCATTCTCTATGTAAAGACCTATATACTGTTTAAATGACAGGTTATACTTTTGTGCCTGATGATATTTTTTTCCTAAGTAATGAGGTCTCAGGTATGCAGTGCTCACAGAGAAATGTGCTTGAATGCTGCGTGGATCATGGGATAATGGACAAGTACTGATTCACCCCACCTGCTGCCATTCAAAAGCAAAGCTGGACCAGAGCATCCTGGCTATCCACAGTGGACAGAGGAAAAGGGTAACTAATCTTTTCCTGGTTAGGTGCGAGGCATTGTAAGAACGGCCTTATCTGTGTTATTGCAGTGGATTTTCATGAATGAAGGAGGGGGAGAAGGGAACTGACAAGTTTTGAGCACCTACTGTGTGCTAAATCTTGAATCATGTACCTAATTTCATTATGTTCATCAATACAGCAATCCTTGATGATGGTTTTTTATCAGCTACACTTACACTTGAGGAAACTGAGTCTCAGGGAAATGAAGTCTCATCTTTGGCTCCTGCAGATGACAAACCTAAATTTTAATTCAAAGTCTGCCTCTAAAGCCAGTACTCCTTCCATTCATCTTTCATCCATTTACTGGGAAAAGCCGACCATGTCCTGTGCTGAGGATTCAGAGATAAATGGGGCAAAGCACCTGCCCGGGGGCATTCACATTGTACCAAGAAATCCAATACTTGAATAGGATGCTACATGCTCCAGCTAAATAATTGTTTGTCATCAACTCAGAGTGACCCTTTTAGAGTCATTCAAAATTCTCATCATTGAGGCAAAATAGACAGAAGTCAAGTCAAGTAAAATCAAATTTTGAAAATTGAGGATTTACAGTTAGCGAGAGACTACCGCCATCTAAAAGAGTATTTCTCAATCATGTTACTCAAGGCGATTGCTTATCTGTTTTCTCATTAGATTTGTGGTCTTAAGATGGTCCTTATTTACTCATGTTTCCATAGCACCTTCCAGGGGAGTGTGCACATCCCAGGGATAAATGCACATTTGTTTATGGAATCAATGAATAAAAGAGTAAATGAATGACAACTTTCAAACTTGCCTATGTGGGCAATAGGGCCATAATCAATTCAGAGAAGATGATGTTTACAATGTGTTTAGGAAGGCTGGTCTCCTGGCAGCGGAGGGTCTGCAAAGGATGGGTGGTGCCTGAAAGCTGGAAGATTGGTTAGTAGAGTTGCAGTGTGATTAAAGGATTAAGAAATAAGCAGAAATGCTTAAAGGCTATATTTTTTTAAATGGCAAATGAGTAGGCATTTCAAAGCAAAATTGAGATACATCTTTATATGGTATCTCCACTAGGAGGTGCCTTGGAGAAGAGGAAAGCTGAACTAAGAAAGATTTCCTGTCATGTACTTGCAGTTGGCTCTTTAATATTTTATCTCATTGGATAATCATCACAAAACATAAGTGAGTGTGTATCTCTATCTTTTAGTAAAGGAAACAGGCTGAGAAAGTATAAATAATCTAGTCTCCCTACAATAACTTGGGGAGCCGAGATTTGCAGTCATGTCTGATGATTCCAAAATTGATGTTTTTCCCACTAGTTCATATCACATTTCTAATCAAGATGAAGGAAGAAGAGGGAAAAGCTGAATTCTGGAACTGGAAAAAAATAGAGTATATATCTTTGGAAATGCGCTTGCTGACTCAGAGTGACATAGAGGTACAGCTAACAATCAAATTAAATGCAGTTCTTGATGAGCTAAACATGCTCTGAAGTAATAAGCATGATACATTTATTTTCCATTTCCTCTCTGTGGCTAGAGATTCAAAGGATAAAGTCATTAAAAATCTTTCAGATGTTTGCTTTTTCTGGTGAAATGAGAGTGTACTAGGTCTGGAAAGAGAATGTTCTAACGAACAGGACTTCTTTATACTTGATGAATATAATGATATAAGAATCAATGCAGTCCCTCTTCTATATGCAAGGATCTTCTAGTAGCTCAAAGGTGTATATTTGCTCTGCAGATGAACCAAAGCTCTGTCTGCCATGAACAGACTAAGCCGAGACATTAACTTTACATTATAAAACAAAGCTCCATGTCCCCTAAGAGGGCTTATCATATTTCCAGCTGATGGTAGCTGGATTTTGCATGCAGAAGGAAAAAGCAAGTTCCAGGTCAGCCAGGAACATGTTCAACCATCAAGAGGATGCCAGACAGTCTCGGGGGGTTGGACTGATTCTGTGGCCTTCGCTAGTGTGGGTGGAGGACCAGGGGAACAGTCATTTCTTCTCCTAAGTTGGTCTGTTGGCTACAAGGTATCAGGAAGAAGTGCCTTTCTTTCCCGAGGGCCCACCTGTCCCCTTAGCACCCTTGGCTCTGATCTGCATGGGCAAGGTCCAGCCTTCACATCCAAGGCTGCAGTCACCTTGTGTCAGTTCAGGGTCATGGCTACAGAGCTTCTGCCCTCATTCTTTTTCATGTGTAGCTCCTGTACCCAGACAGGACAAATGCCCATCATCTGGAGTTTTACAGCTCACACAGCTGCCTGGTTTGCATCTGTACCACAGAAGACCTTAGATAATGCAATGACATCTGGCCTAAAGGTGGCCAGGGACCCATGTGATGGAATCATTGTCTGGGGGCGTTCCAACTACTGCTAATGTAGCCCAGATGACACCAGGCATGAAGTGATAAACAATAATATACCCAAACTACTCTTAAGCTGCCGCTCCTCAGTTGATGTTTATTGATGTTACAGAGGAAGTATCCTGGGGTCCATATGTTCAGATTCTAATCATAAAGTGATTTTGCTTCCCTCCAAAGAGAGGTTTAAAATGTCCCTCTTACTGCTCCAAGTCTCAGAATGACTGCTCCTGCAGAGAAAATGCAGACTTCTGTTTAGATGGTGAGCGAGCTCCTGCTTTAATACAGACTCAGGAAGCAATACGCAGGACAAAGCTTAGACATCCACTCGTACACTGGGCACTTCGAGACCATGCTATGAGCGAACACTGAAGCAAAACTAAGACCCAGTTATGTCCCTGAAGTCGGGAGCTTACTCTCCAGTACAGACCAGACCGCTTGCAGCAAGAGCAGGGAAGCCATCCTGACAGAAGAGACACAGAACAACAAAACAGAAAGAGAACTAGCACCCCAGCCTCAAAGGTTTGGAGTTCTTACCAGTATGAGTCAAGAGATGCTGGAGAATGAGCTCCTACCCTGCTCTGTGTAGCGTCTCTAAGCATGTGTGTTTAATGGTCTCTAACCACCTTCACACAGTCTGAGCATCTTCATAAAAATTCTAGTTTAAAAATATAAAAACTAAAATGTCAGCAGAAGTCCTTCCGGGAACTGTTATTTACAGATGATCGCGCTGGATGCCTACCTCAGCATCAGCAGATAAGCAGCACTCACTCCCCTGCCAACGCTGGCAGGTACGGGGATATGCAATCTGCAACCAACGTTCTGCAAGTGTCCCAGGCAGAACACCTCTGTCCTCAGCGATGAAAGAAAAAGGCAAAGTCCGGAGCGTATAGGTGGGTCTTCCTCAGCACCCAGTGTACAGTCTGTGCAAAGGGAGAGTTGACCGCTTTAGTTGGTAAAGCTATTGAGTGTCTAACTGGGCAGATCATTCAGAAATGTACATTTTTTAAAAGATATTAAATAGTGTTGGAAATGGTGTTTTTAGCAGAAGGGAAAATGCAAGAAAGAAAAAGAGGAAGAGAGCGATTGCTCAAGTAGCATGGAGCCCTGTTATTTTATTGCTGTAGATTTAAACTGATGGCCTGGTGATGTCCGTGACACAGCACCCCTCTGTCAGATTTCTTCTATTTCATATTCCTGAGGTCCCCCTTCGCCTGCCCGCTGCTCAGTCATCCTTGTTGTGCTGTGTTGATCCGCTTTTAGAGAATGAAATTCACCCTCATTGGCCATTTCCTTGTTAATCCGAACCTAGGATTATACTCTAGAATCCACTTGTTGCCAGTAGAGTTGACACAATCTGTGAATTAGTGGATACGAGAGTGGGGATATGGGAGTTAACACAAAGCTTTGAGCCAGATGTCCAAGTTTTCCAGTTCTTCTCTGTATGAACAGTTGGCTTATCTTCAAAAGTGAAAAGTATCAGTACTTCAGAGTTGGTCTAAGGATCAGAGGATGTGAACATGAACATGTATAAAGTCCCTAATGTATAGATAGATCCTTTGCACACAATCGATACTTAAAATATATTATTCTCATCCTCTGTAAGAAGTAACATTGTACAACTCATTAAATATGCAAATAGTTCTGATTAGCATCATTATATTCTAATTTCACAACTGCCCTATGAGGTGGGCAAGAGAGCCCAGCTTAGAATTGGGACATTCAGATCCATTTACTGAATGTGGCCTGAGGTACTCAGCTTACACCAAGGAACTGGACCCTAAGCCCTGACTGTGCTCTCTGTAGTAGGTACCCCACTGGATAGAAGATTATCCTGGGTTAGCCTGATTTGAGTTGGATCATTGCCTTCAGGTTTTGCCTTCATTGTCCAGTTTTAAGAGAGGTCTACTCCATTCTCTTCTAGAAAAATGCCCCTCTTCTTAGGCAATCCCTACCATACCATCCTAGGTCATTCTTCTAAGTACGTATCACTCTTTTCTTCATCCTCTCACAAGACTGTAAAATCTGTAAGGGCAACATTTAGCCCTAAGCCTGGCACTCAGCAGGTGTGAAAATATATATTTTTGTAAGTTAAACAGAAAGTAACTAATAGTATTTTTGAAGACACACTTATTAATTAAGTCTATTTCCACTTAAAATGTTGAAAAGCCTCTTAATGTGTCCAGAACTTCATTGGGCATTTTTCCATTTTATGACATGCCAAAGGCCAGAAACAGGAATAGCACCAGGCACAAAATAGTCCACAGCTGGCGACCACCAATTGCTCACTGAGCCCATCTGGACTCGGCCTGCCCTGTAGAGTGAAGGTAGTGATTGCTTCACGCAGCGCACTGGGAACCTGGATGCAGAAGTCGATGTGAACGCACATACACACATCCTGCCTGTGCTGGAGTTTGCTGGTGTAGATTTCCAGGATGGGATGGGGAGAGGAGGATGGGATGTTCTGACATCCACAAAGAACTTATTTTCATTAAGAGGAAAGAAAACTACCCGCTCCAACAACCCTGAAATAGTGAATGCAATTTACCACCCAGGGCTACTTTAGCATTGCACTTGATACCGTCAATTCCAGCCCCTCATGGGGTATTGGTAAGTCTGTCTGAGCTCTCAGCCCAAGTCTCGGGACTTTGATCCCAGAATCAGCCTTGGGACAGATTATCTTCTTGGAGCATTTCTGAGAAAAAAAAAGCAAGAAAAGGAAAGAAAACTCATGATTTGGAAAATCTTAGAATCACACTGAGAAGACCAAGTAACAACATCGTATGAGGACAGAAGAGATTCCAAAAGAGAAAATAAGAATCAGTAGTTAGGCACCAAATAGGGACAGAAGCGCAGAAGATAGAGTAAGAGAGAGAGAGTGGGGGGGAAACAGCCTGTCTGCTGAGAACAGTTTTTCTGAGGAGTATCAGCACACGTGACACTCCTCTTTATCTGTTGGTAAGAGTCTGGTGCACAGGTGACCACTGAGTTAAACAAAGATAGAGTCCAGGCACATTTGTTACATAGGAAGTGCTTAACTCAGAGCCTAGTGTACACAGAGGGTAAACAGACAATGAAGTGAGTCACTCCCCACTTCCTGCAGCTCTGAGGTGAAGACTTCATGGTCAACACCTGGGAGGAACACTTCTGAGTTTCGACCACCCTCTGAGTGGGATCAGATTCCAAGCCGCCCTATATTATGTACTTTAAATGTACAGTCAAGGCTCTCTAGAGCCATGCCAGACTGACCCTCCACCTGTGCCGTGTGGCTTCAAATATAAATACAGAGCTGCTAATTTCTTACTGCAGTGTTTTCTGGAAACAACTAATAAATTGTGAAGAGAATCTGGTATCCACCAAGCTCTCTTATGACAAAGAAAACATTACCACTGCTCAACATTGCTTTTGCTGACTGAGGGAAGCCCCTCAAGGAATGTCTTCTGTCTGGGTTCAAAAATAACTATAATTCTTAAAATGATCAATTCAGTGCTAGGTCATTTTTCTCAGTCTCCAATATATTTCGGGTTTCAGTAGCCTCTGAGTGCAAATACAGTCCTCTGCACCTTAATATTAAAAACTGTGATCTAAGTCACAACTTATTTTCTAGCAAAATTCCCAAACTTTTTACAGAGTTCCTTACCACAAATTTTTGTGGGTCTCAGAGAGATGAACGTGTGACCAGGACAAGGATGCCATCTGCTTGTCTCATGCTCTGGACCAGAGGGTGCACACATCCAGGTGATGCTCAAGACAAAACCTCCTGCTGACCCACAGCCAGTGGTGGAACCATGCATCTAATGCAGTCTCTGTTAATGGAGTCTGACACCTGACGCAAAAAAAAAAAAAATAATCGTATTGTTAAAAATACATAGACGTGTATCTGCCCCTGAGTTTCCAGTTCTGGGGTTTTTCTCCCTGTAACTTCTACTACTGGTATTACTGAGCCACTGCTATTACTGTCTCTATTCTGCTGACAGATAGAGTCCCTAAACCCTGAATAATTCAAGTCCGTATGGCTTCTCAAGGTGATAGAGTAACATTCCCTCTTTCTATGAGACGCCTCTGTCAGATGTGCCCCAGACCAAAATTGCCTCAGCTCCAAGTTGAATGATTCTTTTAGTTCATGCTGCCAAGATACCTGGATCAAAATATATTTATCTAATCATCTATACTTTGCCAGATATGGGTTCTCCTTTCCAAGGATTTATGAATTACACAGAACCAATCCAGCCCAGCATATTCATTTTCTGCCTTCGAGCCCCAGGTTCCTTTTATTATCTGAGGTGTCTCAGCCTCTAACTAAATACACTGATGAAATTAATTATCTGAAGAGGAATGCAACCACCACATTTACTTTAATCCTCCCAAAGAGCCCGAGCTCCATGGCTCATATGGAATCAAAATGGACTTCTAAGGTAGCGTTTCTTTTGACGTGAAAAAAAATCTCTTAAATAATTTTTTTTTTTTATTCTCATCTTGTACATAAGAAAATGCTCCACAGTTATACAGCTAGGAAGTATCAAAACTTGCATCCAGTCCTGAGTTATCAGATTCATAGTGTATGCTTTTGCTGCTATCATTAATTCACAGGTTAACATGAAATTGCATGTTAATTGTTCCACAGTTGATAGTTGTATCACTAGCTAGACTATGAGATTCTGAAAGACAAGTCCACACCTGTACTTCTTTTCTGTCCCGGTAAAAGACCCAGCAGATGACTGACTACATAATGCTCAAGAAAAAGTAATGTTAGCTTGAATTGAATTGAGTCATGTTGGGCTGGGTAGAATTAAATTCATGCTCTTCCTTGATGAGGCTATTAATAACCTTGACCCCTGTGCAAGCCACACGTAGCTGTAATTGGCATGCCCCCTCACACTGAAGCCACATGATCACTGAGTTTGAAAAACTACCATTGATGACGGCAATGACTGCAACCTCTGAAGCTATCTATCATTGCCTCTCACAATTTTCAGAGATTGTAAAAGGTAGTGGAACAAAACATGGCTTAGGAGTCTGAGAAATGTGGGTTAAAATCCTCTTTCCATTGTATAGAACTGCTCAAACGTTGGCAAGTTGCATAATGTCTTTGGACCTCTGTCTTGAAATCTATAAAAATGGTTATAATACCACATACTTATAAGGTCATTGTGCAATTTTAATGTGATACAATATGTTGACCTGTAGGGTAAACCATCAAGCTACAGTAGTTCACTTCTCAACTTGGTTCTCTTCCATCCTATTCCTAGTATCAAGTGGACTCAATGTACTAATGAAAACATCCAAACAAAGCTTTTAACTAATTGGATTATATCTCAGACTTTTCCTCTAATCTTGTATAGTCATTTCTGCAGAAGGGAATATAATGTTCTAGCAAGAGCCCAAACGTCTGGCTTTTGATAAATATTTGCTGCTTCTCCTACTGCTACCACTTCCATATATAAAAGAACATAGCAAGTGTGTAGTTGATACACCATGGGGGTCCCCATGAGTACCTGTAGGAAAGTGAAATAGTCTATGGATATTCTGGAGAAATTCACAGAAAAACATGAAGGTCTGAATTCTAGGACTGAATGCTGGGTCATTCTGGCTGTAAAATCCAGGAGGGATTGAATTTTCCTTTCTTTCCACAGGAGGAGAAAATAATATGAATGACTATATTGGGCCAATATCGTTATATTATTTTTGCTCTCTATAACTGCTAGTATTATAATCTTCACTCATCCACATCATCATCATCAATGAGCATTTTTAACCTGACTACATGTATAAGACAACAAAGTGCGTAATACAAATCAAAAAACAAATGCATATTTAAAAAGAATATTTTAACTGGCTATCATTTTATTTCAAAAATGGCAAGTTCTTCCAAAATTGATATTTCTTTGTTAAAGTGATGGCTGGATAACAGTTCCTGAATCACTGTTTCCAAATTTCCCATGGAAATAAGCATTAAATTAGAATCTGAAAACATTAGTCTATGATCTGCTAGATCCCAGAAAGACTTTTCGTTAACTGATACTTTATGTCTATATATTGGCAGGTTCTTTTGAAAACTCATAAGTCATGAAAACTCCCCAGAAAAATGTACATCCACACTGACACACACAACCTGTGGGCCTCAGATCTAAAATACCAAGATTGCAGGTGCCTGAACTAGGGACCAAAGGTCAAAGAGAGAATGTCAGGAAGGAAACAAAGTGCCCCCTCATACCTTGCACTGTCCTTCTGGAACCTGCTTAACTGGACAATGGCCGTAAAAATCATACCCACGTACTACAAGGGGAGTGGGATTTCACCCTCCTCATCCTCTATCTAGAATCATGAAATCTTAATATTCTGCTTTATGAAATTTGCTAATTTTCATGGTACAACTGTATGAGGACATAGCCATTAAAAATCAATATAGATGAATATTCATTAACATAAAAAGTTATTTACAAATGTTTAGTGAAATATTAGTTTGTAAAACTATACACACACTCATGCATAGTGATTGAACTTAGGGGGAAAAGTTTTAATATTGGGTATCTCTGATGAGTTTATGCGTCCTAGTTTTTCTAGTTTCTTCTATATTTTTTATCTTGTAAGAGCATTTTGTGTTATACCTATATATTTTTTAATTAATTTATTTTATTTTTGGCTGTGTTGGGTCTTCATTGCTGAGCGGGCTTTCTTCTAGTTGCGGCGAGCGGGGGCTACTCTTCGCTGTGGTGCAGGGACTTCTCATTGTGGTGGCTTCTCTTGTTGCGGAGCACGGGCTCTAGGCACGCAGACTTCAGTAGTTGTGGCATGTGGGCTCAGTAGTTGTGGCTCGCGGGCTCTAGAGCGCAGGCTCAGTAGTTGTGGCGCACGAGCTTAGTTGCTCCGCGGCATGTGGGATCTTCCTGGATCAGGGCTCGAACCCGTGTCCCCTGCATTGGCAGGCAGATTCTTAACCACTGTGCCACCAGGGAAGTCCCTGTTATGCCTATATTGTTCACAAAAGCCAAAGCTAATTTTTAATATTTTATAGGATCTGACTGAAATGCAATACCAAATTACAATCTTTATTTCAAACAGAAAGTAGCAAAAATGACATCAGAAACTCAAATTAACATTTTGTGGAATACATATCTTAAACCAATACTGAACTCCATACTTAATAGTGAGTCACTGCAGGCATTTAAATTTAAATCAGGAAATAGATTTAGATGGCTGCTCCATTTCTAGCCAACACAGTAAGACCTGAAACATCAAACAAACAGATCTACTAGAACAGGATGCAAATTAGCAATATCGGCGGATGACATGACAGGCCACCTTCTCCAAAGAAAAAAGTATTAACTCCACACTATTAAAACTAACAATAACATTTAGAAAATACAGGAAGTGTAAAATTACAAATTATAACCACCTGTAAGCAACTCACAATCTTAAAATAACTGTGGTTAAATTTATCTTTCTGTTTTATATCTTTACAAATGATTTGCTTATAAAATTAACAAACTGGTATCATATAGTATAGGATACACTCACATATGTATTCAGTTTTGTATTCTACATTTCCATGTCATTAAATACGTCTCAGAAATATAACCAAAGCAAATATTCCATTGATGTATTTGTCATATTGATATAATGTTTTGATATATTAATGTAATGAAAATGTAATTTTCTTCCATTAGCTAGGTTTTAGATTTCTAGCACTGTTCTGTAGATTTGTAATTTATGCATCTAGAGTTGGGAGTCTACCAAATGGTTATCACTAAAAGTTATTTTAAGTAGAATTCTGATTTTGTCATGCTTCTTTACAGCTTTATGGCTTTGTAAGTATGTTCTCTATTTTATGTCTCTATATCTAATGAAAATATTGCTAAAAATGTTCTTATCAAAAATCCCACTGAAGATGATAGTTCAATAAAGCAAGAAGAAAAAACATGTATATGAAAAGGAATGAACTTTTATTATACAATAACAAAAACTGCTCTTACAGACAATATATTGAGTGAAAAATACTATTTGTTTCCATTTACTAGTTCAAGGGCAGACAAAAATATTCTATGGTGATAAAGGTTAGAAGAATGGTTTCCTTTTAGAGTGTGGTAATACTTGGAAGGCAGCAAGAGGGAGAATTTTGGATTCTATGTAAGGTTTTGTATTTTGTGAGTGATGGTTGGTTACTTGGAGGTGTTTGCTTTAAGCAAAAAAAAAAAAAAAAAAAAAAAAGCGATAAAATAAAGTAAAAATGCACTAGGTTTTGTGCACTTTACTGTATGTTATAGTTGTAATGAAAAGTTAAAAAGCAAATATGTTGCATCTGGCATTTAGAACTGCACATTGGAAGAAGTAAATATACCTAGTATTACACAATGCAAATATAATACTTAAATTTAACTTTAAGCAATTGCATAAGCCATGACCATTAAAATATGTATACAGGTCATTGTCGTCTGTGTCACCCACCTTATGTCCTGAGAATTTTTAACTATCAATTAATAAACTGATAAATAAGTTTGCTAAATTACTTGTGGTGAGAAGGCAAGTAGTCCAGGAGATTTGGTGTGAAACTTCCTGCTCACCAAAGTACTTTGAAGGCTGCCAGGTGTCACAGTAGTAGGCATGGAAAGGTCAGTTATTAAAACAGGATTTAATTCATTCTACACATTTAGTCCTTTAGTTTAATGTTCCTAAAGTTAAATCATAAACCTATGATTCCTATAAGACACTATGGAATATATCAGACAAAAGGTAAATAAGTCTGAATATTTCACTTGCTCTTAACTAATATCTATTCCTGTCCAATAATCACGCACCAAGTGGGTAGTTACCCTTAAGATTTCAAGGCTATGCTTCCTCCAATTTCCAATGACTACATATATTTATCTGCTTCTGGTATGTGGAAATCAAGACTCCTCTGCCATCATCAATAAGTGTGTGAACCCACTTATTATTGGGGATGCAGATGAGTTTAGGCTAATAATTGGCCAAATGAGTTATTGTGGATGTGAGACTAGAGTTGGGGTAATGGATTCTCTAAAAGAGGGGGGTGGAATTTCTAGCTATCTACTACCAAGTCTCAAAAAGCTACCGCTAAGGAAACCAAACAGCAATGTCAAGTCCAAAGAGTGAACTTAGGGCCAAAATAATGAAAAACAGACAAAGGTCAGTTTGTTGAAAGCAAATAAAATTGGGATAAATGCAGATGGGAGGAAAGGAAAATGTTTAGTGTGACTGTCAAAGATGACTCTGTCACAATAATGGGTGTGTTTGCCTGGCTTTGAGGAATAAGACCAAAGCCAACAATGACATATGCACTTTACCCACAAGCAAGAGGCAGTGAATATAGAGGAGGACCAGGAAAAGTTGGGAGACTAAATGAAAAAGTCAAAAACACTGAAAGAGAATATTTGAACTTCGAGGAAGAGAGGCATTTGGTCACAGCCAGGTTTGGTCAGGGTTTCCCAATCTCATCAGCTTAGACATTTTAGACTGGATAATTCTTTGCTGTAGGGGCTCTCCTAAGCATAGCAGGAAGTTTAGCAGCACCCCTGGCCTCCACCTATTAGATGCCGGAAGTACTTCCCCTTCCCTCCAGGAACAACCAAAAGTGTCTCTAGAAATGTCCCTCAAGGGACAAAATCACACTCAGTTGAGAACCCCTGGGCTAAATGAAAAGTTAGTAGGAGAATTTATTGTATCGGATGCTTACTTATTACATATAATTACACTTGAGTAAAATATGTAGGAATTTTTATGTATTTCAATTCATAAAGTACCTTTATGTCTGTGCTTTGCAAAGATCAGAATTAAAGAATTCCTCAAAGTTTGTTTCAAATTTGGAAGACTTTTATTTGAGTTGGCCCTTCTTGACCATTACATTTAAAATTCTGGTGATTGTAGAGAATGTCTATGTAAGCAGCCTCCCCTACAATGCCTAAGCCTGGCTTGGTTAGCTCCAGAAGTCACTCATTACCCATTGACGTTGTACCAGATGATACAAGTAAAACCACCCGCCAAACTTGTGATGCAGGCAGCGGGCATCATAGACTCCTTTATTCAACAGGTAATTATTCAGCAGTTACAATGTGAACTTGTATTAGATTCGAGAAAACAAGAGTTAAAAAAGAAAGGTATGGACCCTACCCTCATGAACTTTAGTGCCTAAAGTACAAGTTCAAGGTCAGAGGCAGGAGGAAAGCTTTTGTGATGCAGGACTCTTAGAAGGCTTCCTCCAAGACGCATAAGAAACCAGTTTCTCTGGTCTTGAGGGGATATTTGTAAGTAATTACATGGGTATAAGTTTCAGGCTATTGAAGAAATGACTATATTACAAGTGCCTCACATGGCCCCTGCCTACTTTCTGAGTCACTCAGGGAGGAAAGGAGAGGATGGCAAATCCCTGTAGATGTCGCCCATGATAGAAACCCTGCTTTGGAGATGGAGGATTCTGCCTTCAACAGGCAGCCAAAGTGACTCCCAAAGTAGAGTACCCATAGAGATGGGAGAGGCTCTTATAGAGAATAGGCTACCAGTAGTTCTGAAGATCGTTTCTGCAGCTAAGTACCTTAGAAACTTTTTTACAAATTTTGCATCTCTATCCACCCACCCACTTATAAGTGGAAAAGTAGTTCTACAGTACCAGTAAATATGTGAGATCATAATCTCAGACTTTGTACTTATTTTCTACTTAGTTATAAAACCTATTTCCTGATTTCAGACAACATACTGGATTTTTACTTTCTATCTGAATTTACTACTTTGGCTTTTCATTAGAGATTTATAGGCCACCAGTGGAAAAATAAAAAAAGGACAAATTGATGATGTAGTACCAGTTTTGCAATTTTTGTTGCTTTAATTTTTTTCAGTGAGTAATCCCTCTGGAAAAATCCCCTTACTACCAAATCCAACTGGAGTACGGTAGGACTTTATAGAAATGTCTGGCCTGCATGACCACGACAAAGATAATGGTATCAAGCGATGAAAAATAAAATCCCCATATCACCACCATGCATTACGTTAGTGTCACTTTCCTTTTGTTCTGAGTATGCCATCAAAGTAAGGATACCCTTGTGTAAAGGATTTTGGGGAAAAGGAACAGCAACAAGTGCTTGAACCCAATGTTCAGCACACTACTCTTTCTAGTAAAAGATACACATGCATACATATTATGCATTTAGCGAATCCACCATGAAAGGAATTATGTTTGCTAGCCATGAAGATCTGTTTACGTCAGCAACGGGAAATCCTAATTAAAGGGGCAAAGACAGAGAAATGGCTTAGAATTCCCAGTCACTGGGAGGAAATGTTTAATGAATATTTTATAATTTCACATATCATTGAGCCACAACACGAGTGTTTTTACATCTGAGAAATCCTTCACTGGTCTTGAGTTTTGAAAGTTTTGGGTATGAGGCATGGCTCATGGGTTTACCCCAAGCCTGACTTCATCCGAACGCAGCTTCTCTGCAGCATTGTTCCTGAAAAAGAACCTTCAGGATAGAGTTTCCTCCACAAAAAGATCTTCACAGAAGGAGATGGGTCAAAATGACCCGTCTTAGATGAAGAACACCATAGGAACTCTGCTAGAATTACAAGCCACTGGCTTTTAGTGGAGGCATATTGCGATGGTTTCCATTTCAAAGGGACTTGAATTGGAATCTCCTGATTTTCTACTGTATTCATTCATGCATGCATTCCTTCATTTACATCAATTAGTATGCACTTAACTTCCAGGGCCTCTGTTTCCTGATCTGTAAAATGATAATGATAATAATATCGTGATCACTAGGTCACTACAGAAATACTCGTGTTAATATACAAGCAATGTTTAGAAAGATTCCCAGTACAGAATAATGATAATAGTTATTGCCCTGATTAGAACACTGGACAGTATGAGATGCTTCACAAGGGCAGAGATCTCTGCTCCCTGTGAGTTCCATGAGGGGTGTCTGCTATAAGGCGAGAACCTCAGCAAATATTTGTGAAATAAAAGATAAATAGTTTGACATCTTTCTGCCACGATGTATCTAGAAAGATGAGTCTAAAAGAAAATTTGAATACTCCTTTACATGCAAAGGTAAGCTCCCAAGAAAGGAAGGGAAATCCATCCACTAAGGCCAGTAGCAGAAATCCATCCACTAAATCCATCCACTAAAGCTGTTTATGTTCAGGAAGGCTTTGAAGCCACCACCTGTCCTGGAAGTGCCTTCCAATCCCAGGAGGACTGGAATTCAGTGTAATAAATGCATCTCTCTAGCCCTATGCCTAGTACAGAGGCTAAAACAGAATAAATGTTCAAAAATCACTTGCTGAATTATTGAGGGCTGGAATGAAGGGAGGGAGGGAAGAAGGAAGTTAAATTCATTTTCTTTTCCTGACCCAGCCTAAATTGGGTGATCAGTTTCCCAATGGGAAAGACTGGTTTTCATGGAGTTAGGAGTGCTTTCTCTAGCAGTGCTCTCTGAAATCATTTGTACGCATAAGGTAGAGGCTAGGCAAGAAGAGCAATATGCAACTACAGGGCACTTTTATAATTTTATGTGCGCCTGTAACAGTTAATGTGTTATAACGGGGCGAGGAAAGAAAAACAGAGTTTGAGATGCCCTGAAAGCTTGAGATCAAATCTTATACTGGCCTCTTACTAGCTATGTGATCTTGGGCATTTTACCTAACCTCTCTGCTTCTCAGTTTCTGTGTCTGTAAAACCTGGATAACATGCAGCATGCAGGCTTGATGTGAGAACTGAGTGAATTTTCATATAATATGTTTGAAACACTTTGAGACAGTACCTGGCACGCAATCAATGCTCAGAACAATTTATTTCCTCCCTAAGGGGTTTGAATTCCAGACTTCACCCACATCAACCCACCGCCCTAAATATCTGAGTAACCAGAAGCTGCCACATTGCTCTCCAACCCCAGTGTGTATATAAAGCAGCTGAGAACATTCAAGAACCCAGAGCTCCGTCTGTCTCACCATCCTAGTGAATGAAAGCCTGAGTGAGTATAAGCCAGCAATTAGGCTTTTCTCCTTAGTCTACCTCATTCCGAACTAGAGCCCAAAGCAACTGCAGCATCCAGCTGGAATTTCTATCATTGAAAAGATTTCCCACTGTGCTGCCTGGGTGGGTTTCCCGACGAAGGCGAAACAGGGACTTTTACAAGAGCTTCCTCCGAGGTCTGAATGACATGTTTTCGCTGGCTCTGGACTGGGGCCCTGTATTAACAGCAGAGACATTAGCAAAACACTGACCACAGTTTTTTATTTTCCTGTCTGTGGAATGCGGCTTAGTCCTCAGGACTGATGGTGAATTATTTCTCCTTACATAACTATTTCTTCTCTGAAGTCTATTTAGAGGGTAATAAGAAAGGTAATGCTCTGTTCGTGGTCCCCAGGCTGGGGTGCCTAACAGAAGAAGTCCCCCCCAGTAGTTAAAATCAGCTGGGGAGTCCCAACTCTGCATGTACACTCAGTGGAAAAAGGACAATATGGTTTTTGACACCAAGCTCTCATTCAGGCACACACACACACACACACACACACACACACACACACACACATGCCTGCACAAAGAGAGAGTGAGAGATACTGAAAAAGAGGTTGCAGCATCAGTGACTTCTTCGAAATCTTTATCTTATTTTTTGCTGATCTGACATGTTGGTTTCCATAGCAACCTAGGGTGGCCTGGATAACACGTGAAGTTAATTTCAGAGAGGTCTGCAGAGCCAAGCAGAGCATTTTTGATGAAAGCTGCTTCTTGTCTCCCAGGAACTGCAGTCACTGAGCTCCAGGAAGTGTTAGCACATGTGAACTTGGTAATATAGATACTCTTCAGCCTGGAAGAAAGAAATGTCCTACTCCTTTTAGTTTTGAGACTCCAAAATTAGCAATAGGAGAGAAAGATTTTACAAAATTCATGCTATCTGTGCTTAACTTGCAAGACAAAATTTCCCCAAAGAATTATTCTATCCTTTAAAGCAGAGTTCAGATTGCTTTTAGGGGCCATGATCAAAACAGAGGGCATGAAATTAGAAAAGGTGATACTGAAGGAAGGAGTGGACAAAGGTGATGAAAGTTGGCAGGAGTGTTATAGAAACTTAAATAGCTATTAGGGAACATACATTTACACACATGTATTTATTGGGTTTTTCCATAATTAGTCTGTAAACTCATACATCAGTAAGATGTTGACTGAGCCTTCATGTAATTTATATTTTTCAAAAACAAGAACCTAAATAGAAAATAATATTCTACAGTGAGGTGATGATAAAAATATGAGAATATGAAAATCATTTACCTGCTCTCCACGTGTTTGGGAACAGGGGGGCGGGGGGAGAATCTGCAGTGGAATATGGGGGAAGAGGAACTGGGGAATGTCACAGAACACTTCTGGAAGAAGATGAAGTCATCAGAGATCAGTCTTAAAGGAAAGGCAGGTGTTAGCTCATTAGCAGGGGAAGCTGGAGTGGTGGGGAAAGGTGTGTCAGGAGACTGCATCAAAAATAATATATATATGTACATATACATATATATATATATATATATACATCTGAATCACTTTGCCGAATACCTGAAACGCAGTATTGTAAATCAACTATACTTCAATTAAAAAAAGACAAGAAAGTGAGGTAGGAATAGCCTGGTGTCGGGAGAGAGGGAGGAGCAGGTAGAATGAAGTTGGAAGACAGTGTCTTAAGGGACATGAAGTCGGAAAGAGGGATAAGGACCAAAATGTGAACTCTAGACTCAGGACCTTGTACTTTCTATCACAGGTGATGAGGGGAAGTTGAAAGTCTTATGCGTGGAAGGGACATGATCAAGTGAGCCTTTGAGACAATCATCATGGTGATCCCTCTAGAGAATGCACTGGACAGGCCTGGAGACAGCAGAGATGGTTAGGAGGCCACTAAACTGATTAGTCAAAATACTGACAATCAGGTCCAAGCCAGGAAGACCCTGGAAGACAACTGACATATTTAAGAAATGGTAAGTGAAATCAGCTGGCATAAGTAACTGATGGGAGGTGGTAGATTAGGAAGCAAAAGACACACACACACACACACACACACACACACACACACACACACAGAGAGAGAGAGAGAGAGCTTTCAACAGATAACTCTGGGGGAGTCTTGAACTGGGGCCTGTATGTGGGCTGGGAGCAAACACAGGGCTATGTGAAGTTAATTCTTTGTCATTCTAAAGCTGATACTACATTTCCATGCTGTTCTCATGTTCATACTGAACACTAAGAGTCTGAATTTGAATTAAAAATTATACGTATGGCACATCTGAAAGGATAAACTGTGAGACTGGCCAGACCTTTTTCTATTTCTAATAGAGTAATGATAAAGGACTTGGCTTATGAGACATTGAAACATGATAAAGCTCCAACGAGATAGCATGGGGGTCACCCAGGAGAGACAGAGCAGTGAAACGCTATAGAAAGTCCGGAAGAGAACAAAGTATTTGGAAACATTTGGGCATGTTGAAATGTTTGGTTTACTCATTAAATAATGGCAGAGCAACTGGTTACACTTTTGAAAAATAATGTAAAATCCCTAATTTAGGGCCAAGGTAAATATTTTCGTAATGAAATAAACTCAAGAGAAAATATATGTGCTTACTTACATAAGGGGGTGAAAAAGGCTTTACCAAAAAAGCACAACCATAAAGAGAAACATGAATAAGTTGGATTAAAAAAATCCCTTCTGTCTATCAAAAGATGTCATAAATAAAATTAAAAGGCAATGATCTGGGATAACATTTGCAGTGTATATGACAGCAGAGTTAATCTCTAATATTTAAAGAACTAATAAAATGATATAAAAAAGAAAAGAAATCTAGAAAAAATTGGCAAAGAATGTGAACAGGAAAAACATAAAAGAGTTATAAATATTCTCTATCTATCCATCTATCTATCTATCATCTATCTATAATGTTCAGTCTCACAAGAAAGATTTGCAGTGCTGGCAGGAATGTTGATTGGTACAGACTTTCTAGGAAGCAATTAGATACCATGTATCAAAATCATACACTTTGACTCATATTTCACATTTCATCTCCAGGCACCTATCTGATAAAAGAATGTCTATTGTAGTGTTGTTCATAAATTCAAAAGTAGAAAAGAAACCAAAGTTTTCAATAATTGGAATTCTTTATTTAATTTATGCTACATTTATACAATACAGTGGGATAATGTGGCCATAAATAATGAAAAAGCACAAGGGTATTTCAGGAAATGCAAATTATTTCTCTTTCCAGAACACTAATATGTCAGCTGCATGAATGAAGGGTCTCTGTTTGGTTCACTGTCCTAGTTCTAGAGCCTAAAATCTAGCACATAGTAGACCCACAATAAATATATGTAGAAAGCATGATAGTTAAATGCAGTGGGCAGGGTTCTAAGATGACCCATGACTTTTGTCCCTGGTGACTTTTCCATGGTATGTTACATTATACAGCAAAAGGGATTTTGCAGTGGAACTAAGGTTACTAATCAGTTGAACTTAGCATAAGGAAGATCATCCAGGTGGGCCTAACTTAATGACAAGGGCCCTTTAAAATGGAGGGATATCTCCAGAAAGTTGCAGAAGAGGAAGTCAGGGAGCTGAGAGAGTTTGGCTGTGGGGTAGACTGTCCACTGCTGAGACGGAGGGGCCACTACCAAGGACCTGAGCAACCTCTAGGTACGGAGAGTGGTCTCTGGCCAGCATCCAGCAAGAAAAAGGGGCTCTCGGTCCTACAACCGCAAAGAACTGAGTTCTGCCAACAACCTGAATGAGCTTGGAAGCAGATTCTCCTGCAGAGACTCTAGCCCCAAGCCCAGCCCGGAGCCCAGCCCCACAGATACCTCGACTTTGGCCCCGTGAGACCCTAAGCAGGGAACCCATCAAGCCTACCTGGACTTCTGACTTGTAAAACAATGAGATAATGGTTAAGGCACTAAATTTGTGATAATTTGGTAGGTAGCAATAAAAATTTAATAAATTAGATAAAATAAGCAGGTTACAATACAGGACTTACACTATGATTCCCTTTTGTGTTTATATATACACATATTTGTGAGTTGGCAAAAGAAACCCAGCTGAAGTATATGCACAATTATGTTAACAGTGGTGTGTTTTGTTTTATTTTGTTTTGGTTGGAGAATTCAACTACGTTGAATAGAACTTAACCACTAGACATCTGGAAGGTTTGATAACCCATTATTTTCATGGGTTCATGGAAGATGTGTGGTCATTCTCTAAGTCCTTGTCAAATGTCACCTCATCATTGGAATTAATAATTACCTGCTATTTGGACACAGAACAGTGTAGTTCTGACTTTGAGATATGAACAATCAGTTTCCAAAAGCTAACTTTACCACTTACGAGCTTTTTTAAACTTGGATGACTTAAATAACCTCTCTTTTTCTTTTTATTGGAGTAAAATTACTTTATAATGTTGTGTCGGTTTCTGCTGTACAATGAAGTGAATCAGCTATATGTGTACATATATCCCCTCCCTCTGGGACCTCCCTCCCCCCCTTCCACCACCCCACCCCCATCTAGGTCATCTCAGAGCAGTGAGCTGAGCTCCCACAGCTTTAATTTCCTCAAATCTGAAATGTGAATGATAATAGTCACCAGGTAAGGTCATTGTGAAAATACAGTGGAATAATAAATGCAGAGCAGATTGTACAGTTATTACTCAGTACCTGGTACACTGCTTAGTAAGTACTCACTGAGCTATAGTTCTTATATTTATCAGCAGTGAGCTGCTATAATAGCTTCTTTTTGGTCTTTCCCACTGTTCTTCTGTAAGTATGTCCTCATATTCTCAAGTGCCTAGCACAATGCCTGGCACCTACCAGATGCTTAGAAACTTCTGGTTCGATTAATGCGTGGAAGAGTAAAATGTTTAAAATTGAATGTTTGGCGCATGAGGCAACGCAGACTGCAGTAACACCAGATGACCACAAGATGTCACTATAAATAGGAAAGCTCTGCATTTCAGGAATATTCTGGATTGTCTGCCCCTTCCCTCTTCTAGGACTCCAGGGAAAAGACACAATTGCAATACTGTGAAGGCAGAAAGCAAACTGCCAAGAATTTGCACACCTCCCTCCTATTCCACTGTGTGGACCAGTGCCTTAAAAACACAACTCCTGATTTACAGAGGAAAATATTTCTGCTGAGCTGGTAGACCTAAATAAAGATTCACGAGACCTCATCTGGGGACAATTTTATTTGTGCAGCCTTTTTCCTATCCTTGACTTAAATCTGCATCTCTGGGCCTGGGTAGAGGCAACCTGGTAAAGAAGAAAATGCAGAGTCTAATTCTGCTTACCATTCGTATGTCTATGCAAGTTTATCAGCCTTTCTGAACTGCATTTTGTCATGTGAAAAAAAGAGGAAAACAAAGATATAGAGATTACAGATGTGCTATTACAACCATAGAGATTTCAGCAGAACAGCATTCTGTAAAGACTAGTTCCCAGAGTATCCTGGAATCAAAAAGAAGAATCTTCTTTGCAATTCTGGAAGGATTTGGGCATTGAGCCCACAGCTACTTGGCCTGGAGTATTCTATCTCCAATAGATCAGCAAATTCTCTGAATAAGGCTTACTTGGACGTAGCCCCCAGCAGTAACTTTCCCTTTCAAAAAACACACTCTGTTGAGTACAGAAAAATTACTCCTCACCAGACTCTAAAAAAGGGTAAGAATGTCATTGTCTCTCTGGCTTCCTGTGGTCTCCATAAAATCTCCACGCAGAGTATTCTGGGCTCATAAAAATGTCCACAGCCCGTTTCTCATCTGCTTTAATGACGTTTCCTAATGGCTGACATTGACATTGGCATCTTTTCTCTGGGGAAAGTGTTGTGAGACTGGCTTTCCCCTTCCCCAAAATAGCTGGTGGAACAGCCCAGGAGCTGAAATACAGAGCGACGATTTTTCTCTTCCCACGAAGAATTATATCCTCCAATATATGGGAACTCTGCCTTATTTCCTGCAGCAACAGGCTAAGAGGTCCCATTGCCACCAAGAAGCAGTCACATCACCATTCAAGGAGCCCAGCACTGTGTTGTTCCAGGAGCTTTGGGGAGGGAATAAAGTAATCAATAATGGAAAAATGATAGTATCGATTACCCGTGAAAGAGGTTTTATGAGGTACATTTTGTAAACGAGGAAATCTTATTTAGAAAAGAAGCACATTATTTTGTCCAAAATATGTGATCACATTACTTGATCAGGTCACTTCAAGGAAGCTAAGAGGAAAACCAGCCACGGGCATAAACAGCTCTAGGGATAAATGCCAGCCTGGTACGTCGGGCTGTGATGAGAATGTGATGGGGTTGGAGGCTAGGGGAGAGGGTGCCCTGAGAATTCAGAGGAAGAGGATGGGAACCGTGACCGGGAACTTCCTAGAAGCTGGCTGGTCGGAGCAGGACCACCCTTAGCCGTCACTCACTGAGCCCCTGCTCAGCGGGGACTCCTGTGCAGCGCAGCTCCGGCCCATCGCTCACATCAGCCCACATCAGTGGGGTCTCCCGGAGGTGGGCGATGCCCAAGCAGGGCTAGGCTTTTTAATTTTTTTTTATTTATTTATTTTTATTTTTGGCTGTGTTGGGTCTTCGTTTCTGTGCGAGGGCTTTCTCTAGTTGCGGCAAGCGGGGGCCACTCTTCATCGCGGTGCGCGGGCCTCTCACTGTCGCGGCCTCTCTTGTTGCGGAGCACAGGCTCCAGACGCGCAGGCTCAGTAGTTGTGGCTCACGGGCCCAGTTGCTCCGCGGCATGTGGGATCTTCCCAGACCAGGGCTCGAACCCGTGTCCCCTGCATTAGCAGGCAGATTCTCAACCACTGCGCCACCAGGGAAGCCCCTAGGGCTAGGCTTTTTACTGCGTCTGGGGATACGAGGGTGAATAATGTCCAATATTGTCCTCCGGGGGCTCACATTAGAGTGGGAGTAAAAAATGCATAAACAGCCAGTTGTAAAAGAAGAAAAATGATGAGTACACACTGGGAGAGAAACAAAAACACAGTGCCCCAGGGGCAGGGCAGAGTGAAGTACTCATTCCCTGTGTCTCCTCTGGCCAACGGGACTTTCTCTTCTGAGTCACCATTGGCTAAAGAACCCATGGCTGCTCCCTTTTGGCGTCACGTTTGGTTTTACATAACAGAAGTGTTTCTTCTGATGGCTTTGACTTGTGTTTGTACCTGAATGGTTGGAGAAGTCGTTCTAGGACATCGTAAAGACCCGAGTTTAAATCCTGGCTCCTCCCCTTAGACCTTCAGTTTCCTAACCCCTAAAAATAAAGAAAACAATACATCATTGGGTTTTTTTTGTTTGTTTTTTTTTTTTTTTTTTTTGCTGTTGTCCGTCGAGGGGAATGAACGAAAAAAGATCGTTGTGGCTTCCATTACATGCGGCTAATGTAGAGTAGAAACCCCATGCGCATGTGCGATGTCACTTTCTTGCCCCTCCCCATGCCCGTGACTCTATCTAGCCATGCACGTGTGTTATCTAAATAATGCTGCTAATAATAAAAGCAAACACTACTATTCACCCTCTTCTGGGTAATGGCTATGTCGTTCTTCTTCCTTTGCCATCATAGCTGTTGATTTTACCACCGCCGCCTTGTCTGTTGGGAATGATGCCTATTCGTATTTTCTGTCCTTGCGTTCTCTCCTCCCGTCCCCCAGGAATCGACTTTCAGCAGCCAGGGTAGGAGGTGGATGTGAAGAAGCTTAACCTACAGGTGGAGAGACGAGGGACTCACTGCTCTCCAGTATCTTTTCTGTTTCTAGATTTTTTTTTTTTCAAATTCACTTCCTCTCCCACCCCTCCCCCCAAATTATGTTGCATCTGGGTGTCTAAATCCTGTTCACAGCTGTGCCAATGCCTTCTCCACTCTTACCATCTGCCTGTTTGTTTTTCTTGGTTTTAGTTTGCAGTCTGCTATTTTGTATAAGCAAAATTATCCTTTCATGTCTTACCCGTTTCGGCGTTTCTTCTGGTTATTGTAAACTGCAGCATCTGTGGTGTTTGTCTCCTAATTATATTTCCAGCCTCCAAATAGAAAGGGCAACCAGGCATATGGAACAGCAATACGGAGCCTTTTGCATCTCTGACCTCCGTGTAAGACTCCTCACAGAATCTCCAGAACTTTCGAGGGTGTTTCGTTGAACCCAGCTTGCTAAGATAATGCACAAACGTCTGCTGTATAGAGGCGATGGTAATACAGATTTCGACAAAGCTCTTAGGCACGTTTTTCTCGTAAATGAGTCATCACAACTCTAAAAGTATGATTCTCTCTCTCTCTCTCTATATATATATACATCTTCAGTTTTCTGGTTCTAGTGATATTCAAATTATTGTTTATTTTTAGACTATTTGGACAGTTGAATTAAGTAAGAACAAAGATGACAGGAATGAGACTCGAGAGACCTGAATTTAAGACACAATATGGATACGAACTCGCTGGATGTTTTGGAGAAAGTCCCTCAAACTCTCTTGACCTTAATTTCCAAATCAGTTAAATTAGCAGTTGGACTAGATGCTCCATGAGATAAATGAGCAAGATTGATTCAATCAAGTGTTCACTGTACGATAATGTATTAGGAGTTAGGGAAACTAAGATGAACTGAATATAGTCCTTGTTCCAAAAGGAGCTCACAGTCTAATAATGGGGAAATCAAATAAGTATACAGATGGACTGAGTACAGTAAGTGCTAGCATAAAAGCATAAATAGGTCTCTGCATTGTTTGTAAGATGATCGATTCCAGGGGCCATTCTCTGTAAAGGACAAAATAGCAAGTATTTTAGGCTTTGCAACCCATACAATCTCCATTGCATCTACTCTACTCTGCCATTATAGTGTGAAAGCAGCCATAGATACACAACTAAAGAGCATGGCTGTGTTCTAAGAAAACTTTGTTTATAAAAAAGCAGGTGGTGGGCTGAACTTGACCGACAAGCTGCAACTTGCTGACAACCGATCTAGTCACAATCTCATTGAAGGTTTTTTTTTTCAATTTCCTATAATATTTTATTTATTTATTTTTATACAGCATGTTCTTATTAGTTATCTGCTTTATACATATTAGTGTATATATGTCAATCCCAATCTCCCAATTCATCCCACCACCACCACCCCCCCCCATTGAAGTTAATCTTTAGTGGTTTCCCCATTCTCCTATGAGAAAGACAAAACCTCTAACATGGCCTCAAGGTCCTATAAGATGCAGTCCCTGCTTTCCTCCCCCACCAGGACCATCATGAGTTTCCCTCTCCCTCATTTTCCATATTCCAACACCATGGAGCCCTCACAGAGTTTCCCTTCGACATGGCATAATCCTTCCTGCTTTGCTCCTTGCTCCTCATACCTTGCCTTTTTCTCCATACCTCCATCTCACCATCATGTTGATGTCCATCATCCTTCAGAGAGCAACTTATACATCACCTCCTCATGAAAGCCTTCCTGGATTCCCCAAAGTCGGTCCACTCCTATGCATCTATACTCTCCCTGCTCCTTATATGTCTCTTTCATAGCCCCTATAGCAATTGTAAGTCTTTATTTAATTTTGTAATCAAATATTTAATTCTTTAAAGTGTCCCTCCCTATAAAGTGTCAGTTCCATGAGAAGAGCACCCATATATGTCTTGCTTTTTTTACAGCTGTATTTTAGCATCTACAACAGAGCCTGTAACAGAATACACCTCCAAGAACTATTGTTGGTTGGATGAATGAATGAAATAATGCCATAGAAAGGACATGAAGTTATTAACTATTGCAGCCTGAGATCAAGGGTGACAGGTGGCTGGGAATGTTTCATAGGGTGGGTGACAATCTGAGGTGGGATTTGAAAGACACATAGGGGAGAAGAGGATTGTGTGAGCTATTCCAACATAAAAGATAACGATTTCGTTCACTTATACTACTCTTCTCCTTCACCAAGTCTCCAAATGTTTGATATTCTATTCTTCTTCTTTGTTATTCTATTGGTTACTTTTCACATTAAATAGCGTATTTAAACGTGTCTTTCTTATTCCATCAGTGCTGGTCAATATCTAATAGCTATTTCCAAATTGTAAATTAAGGATACTAGTGTCCTTATACAGTTGTGTACCCCACTATGAATTCCTTTGTGACAGCTATACTTCTACATAATCAATCACAATATTTTGTATATATTGTCAGACCACCACAACCAAAATTTCTGTTCTTCGTATAAGGTTAATTCTACTTATTTACATTTACATAATTATATTACTCTACTTTTATATTTATTTTTTAAAACTATATAAATAGTGTTCATAGCTAAGCCTAGGTGGCTCTGATGCCAAGATTTATGGAATTCTCAAAGGGGTATATTCCTACTCAGTAAGATTACATGTTCTCTCTTTCCTTAATTTACCTCACTTATTAACATGCAGTAACGGGGTTCATTTCATATCCGTACCAGGTCTTTCTTATTTATTCCCTATCTTCCCTCCCAGAGAGGCACATACCCAGAATTCCTACTTGTCTTTTTTTCTTTCTGTATTTATTTCCTTTTATGATATAATTATATGTCTAGAGTGGCCCAAACTCAATCATACTTTCTATCCACTGAGTCCATCCACCACTTTTTTTTTCCCTGAGGACTTCCTCCTCTCTTTCCCTCCCTGGTCTGTCCTTTCAACCTTCTCTCTTTTTTTCCAGTTTGGTTTGTTGCTTTCAGGCTGCACACTGTCATGTCGGTGGCACTTCCTTTTATGCTCTGTTGGGGTGGATTCTGTTTCCTTTCCTGATTGCTTTCCTCAATTTACTGAAATAAATCTTCAGGTATATCCCTGAAAAGGAAGGCTTGAGATGTGAATGTTTGGCTACTTCCAAGACTGAGAATGAAAATATCTTTACATCTTATGCCCAATAGATAATGTGGCACATGGTATCATTTATGATGCTTTCTGCTGCAAGCGAAAACTCATATCCACAATAGCCTGAGCAATAAAAATCCTTAATTATCTCACATAACAGGAAACCTGGAGGTAGGTGGTACCAGGCTTGGTGCAGTGACTAAACAATGTTATCAATGACCCAAGTTCTTTCCATTATTCCACTTGGCCATTCGTAGTATGTTGGCTTATTATCTCATGGTCACAAGATGGATGACACAGATCCAAGCATAATATCCTCAAATAACTGAGTTTGAGGCAGGAAGATGGGCCGCTGGAGCAAAGAGACCTTCCTGAATAGCTCTATCTTTTTATCAGGTAAACCATCTTTCTTAGAAGGAATTCCTGGTTAGAATCATATTATAATCCCACACTTTGAATAATCAATAGCAAAGAGGAATGATTTTACCATGACTGATTTAGACTAATAATTCATCCTCCAGGGCTGTGGGACGGGCCTCCCTCCTTTGCATGTTCCTGCTCAACAAATACCTTCACAAAACTGCAGACGTGCCTACAGATAGGAAGAAAAAAATGGTTATCGAGTAGGAAACCACAAGCTTCCACCAAAGCTAACTGTAGCATTCTTTGTTGAAAATATTTTCCCTCAGAACTATGAACACATTACTCCATTGTGTTCTAGCATCTTGTATTACTAATGAGAAATAGGATGCCTGTTCATTTTTATTCCTATGATATTTTCAGAATCTTCTCTTTATTCTGGTGTTTGAAATTTCATGAGGGTGTGTCTGGTTATGACTTCTGTTCTTTCTTTTTTTTAATTTTTAACATGTACCCTTTGTCTTTGAACCATTTTATGAGCAAAGTGATTTGTTCAAGGCTAGTTGCCACTTCAAGACTAGTTAGTGTTGAAATTCTTGCCCATTTGACTCCCTTGTTCCTCTCTCCACGATCCATTGTCAGGTCTGTTGCATCCTGGACCCTGCCATTCTCCATCCAAAATCCTCTACAGAATTTTAATTGAATATGTGTTAAGTGCTGTTTAATTTATGCTAATGAAGCCAAGGCCAGCATCTTGATCTTTGCCGTAAGCACTTCTCTGTTTGGATTACACCCTAACTTTCCCTCCAACTCCCATCTATGTGCCAGGTGGACCCACTGATCAGGAGAGATTCAGGTGAACAACAACAATCATATTCTCTTTAAGCACAAGTACATTTCATTGATGGACAGCCCTTATGCCTCAGTTCATACTTTATTATTATTTTTAATCTTAGTTTTGTCAGTATAATAGTTATCTGTCTTTACTTTTAAATAAATCAGTAAAAGGCATCTGTACAAGGCAAGACTGTCTCTATAGTCTACTACTGCTGTTATTTTAGTCACCAAATTTCGGGGTTATTTGTTACACAGCAAAAGAAACTGAGACATTAGCTGAAAGGCTGAATAAAATATTTTAAAAGACGTTTCCCTTGACATACTACTCCCTATTACCTTTTTTTAAACAACATAAGCAATAGAGTTAATTGCCTTTTCTTCTGTATTCTTCTGGCACCTTATTCTTCAAGATAATACTTAGCTGCATGGTCCTCTCTGTCTACAATTAGGAATTCCTTGAAGGTAAAATCTATGATACATTAAAGTCACCTTCCCAACATCTAGCAAAGAGTCTGACACACAGGGGCCACCTCACAGTTATTCAATGAATTTAGTACATATACATAATTTGAATCCAACATTACATTGAGAGCAAATGCAGGCTCAGTGTCTCTTGCCCTCTTACCGGAAACATCCAGTGTGGGCCACAAGAAGAAAATCAAAGTAAATGGCCCTCCCACATTTCCCATGTCCTTCAAGTCACACTGCCCTGAGTCAAGGTCTCAGGATGCTTTGGCAGTACCCATATGTCTTTCTTTAACAACCAGAAATTATGGGGCCTGGACAGGATGCAAATTGTTCTCAGTCAGCCTGGGAAACAACTAAGAGACTGCCAGGCAAATGAAAATGATCTGTTTCATCTTTCCTCCCTTGGCCTTTGGGAAGCAATGTCAGCTTTGATAAATGTCAAAAATGTAAGGAGCACAGAAATCAAGTGAGTGGATGCCCTTCTCATTTGTCTATTACCATTACTGAGGATAGCCCACCAAAGTTGCTTTATTCTGCGGGTCTTGAGCCTTCCAGAGCTCACAGGTCCCAACATGTCCTCAAGAGAAAAAGAAGTGAGATTTAGTGCCAGGCTGAGATGGGAAATCCACCTGCAGTGGTTCTGGCTGTGTGGTGTGTTGCCAAGACTCAAGGCAGGAAGAAGAGGTTGATATGAGAGACCTGTGAAGTTCTCCATCCTGATCAGAACCTACATGGAGAAGTACAAGTGCATACTTTGTGCCAGAACCTTGATAAATAGTGAGGAAAAAACCCCAAACTCAATTTTTGACACTCCAGAAACATACATCCTAGATGGGGGAGGGGGGGTGTGAAGCACATGTGTGGGTAATTTTCTTTCAGTGTAAGGAAGCACAGAGAAGCTAGTACCTAAGTTAGAGCGGGGCGGGTAGTGGTTGAAAATAGTTACATCAGCTTCCTTGGAGGACTTAATCCCTAAATCTTAAAGGATGGGTAGGAAATAAGGAGGTAAAGGGGAGGGGTCTATTAAATATAAAGGAAATGACACACCCCATGATGGAAAGGCAGTGTCAGGCCAACAAAACACATTTGAAACATTACAAGGAGGCTCAACTGTTGGGTTATGGTGGGCACATAGGGGCTAGGAGGAAAGTAGGTGGGAGTGGCAGGGGCTGTGCCCTGAGGACCTTGTGTGTTACAGCAGGGTTGGGGGGTGGTTCTTATGGATTATTTAGACCAGGAATTTCCAAACTTTGATGTGTTATAAATCACCCGGGAATCTTTCAAATGCAGGATGTGATTCAGTGGGCCTGAGGTGGGACCCGAAAGTCCACAGGTTTTATACGCTCCCAGGTTCTGGGTCCTTGTCCAAGTGCACCAGAGACAGCCAGCATCACCGGGCACTGGCTTCAGATGCAGGTGCACAGGCTCCACCCCAGACCTGCTGAATCAGAGTCTGCATTTTCACAAGATCCCAGATCATTCTCATCACATTATATTTGAGAGGTGCTGATCGGGAGTTTAAACTCAGCTTCATTTGGGAATAATAGGGAGAATTTTTTAAATACACAGCTGGGTCACCCCCATTAGTTTTCTGAATTAATTGGTCTGAGGTGGGACCCAGGCGCAGCCTTTTTAAAAATCTCCAGTGGTGGTTCTAATGCACAGTCCTTATGGAGAACCACTGAGTTCAGTTGCAAAGAGAAAGCCCAGCGGGGCAAAGTAATTGGTCAAAGTCACACAGCACCAGGACTAGAGGTGAGGTTGCAGGTGCTACTAAGGACCCTTTAAAAATCTCACTGTGTTCTGTCCCCTTCCACTCACACCCCTTGGTGTCTGTACTTCATTCCCAAACAGTGGATGTTACTCCAAAAACTCAAGTTGTCTTCCTCCAGTGAATGATAAGTAAATTGGATTTCCTTTCCTATCAGTTCAAACCAACTGAAAGGCTGTCTAACCCCCAGAGCAGTGAAAAGAATTTCTCCTTTACTAGGCATTACGTTTAAGGATTCATTAAGTAAAATAGACTTCCAGCTACGTGTGAGGTGCTGTGTTAGAACTTGGACCACAGAAACAGGGGCTGTAAAGAATCTGAAATAACGTTTATGTTAACTGAGCCGCGTTCCCGTGTACACAAGTATAAGGCACATTTAGAGGAAGCTAAAGGGGCCGAGAATAAAATGAGGAGTTGGAGGAATCCATTCTCCAATTTCTTTGCAAGACAGCACACACATGCACTTCCCCCATGAAATGGTCTCTCACCTAACCCTTGAAAAATTAAAAAGTATTACAATAGTCTAAACAAAGAAGGGGAACATTTATTTATTTATTTATTTTTAAATTTATTTATTTATTTTTGGCTGTGTTGGGTCTTCGTTTCTGTGCAAGGGCTTTCTCTAGTTGTGGCAAGCGGTGACCACTCTTCATTGCGGTGCGCGGGCCTCTCACTATCGCGGCCTCTCCCGTTGCTAGGCACAGGCTCCAGACGCGCAGGCTCAGTAGTTGTGGCTCACGGGCCCAGTTGCTCCGCGGCATGTGGGATCTTCCCAGACCAGGGCTCCAACCCATGTCCCCTGAATTGGCAGGCAGATTCTCAACCACTGCACCACCAGGGAAGCCCGGAACATTTATTTTTAAACCTGACAGTTTAAAAAAGTATTTTTAAGCTTTCATAAACTGTGAGGGAAAATTCTATTTTATTAATTTTTTAAATAAAAATCATAAAAACTTTATATGTTTTATGAAGACTGTGTTTTATGATTTCTTTTATTAATAGGTACTTAATACTGTAATTGTTTCTTTGTGTGACAGAACGATTATATAAAATGAATATATTTAAGATAACTACATACTCATTTCTTTCCTTTTTTCCTATGAAGTGTGTTTTCTTTAGAAGCCAAATTTGTACTTTGGAAAAGGCAGCCGAATAGCCAAAGTTGTAATTTTATGAAACCACAAAAGGCTCTTCTAAAGGGATCTGACTTGAATACACACTGCAAGGAAATTAATAGTCTGAGTTCAAGCATCCTCTTTAATCCATCTCCTACTGCCTCTTACAAGGAAGAGAATGCAGTTGTCCAGTCGACTTAGGAGAAGGATGTGTGTTGAGCAACACGCTGTTGGCACAAGTCCACACAAGTTCTTTCTGGGGTATCTCAGCGGCCTTCGGGGAGCTGCCAGGGCAGCGATGTGTTGTGTGTCATTATCAATTTGCACTCTGATTTCCTAACAGTTCAAGAGGCCTTTGACAAAAGCCTCCATTTAGATCTAATAATAACTCTGGATTTTTGCTAAATGTCTCGCAACCTGGGAACGGGCCCAATTGCTAAACATACTTCCACTGCATGAGTTTCTTTGACTGAGCCCAGAGGGGACAGACAAGCAGACTAGAAAATGTGAATTGGAGAAACATTCTCACTTTTAAAAAAGAGTTATTTTCAAAAGAATGACTTCCGTTTATTTACGAAGTCCACCTGAAGATTACTGTAATTGTGGGTCACAACATTGCTGTCCGGCCCTAGTCTGGGATAATAGCAGCTGAAATTCCAAAGCCCCCAATGTCCTTCTGCATCATATAATTATAAAATCTAATGGACTGAACTGACCTACTTCCCCCTTCTTAGTCACACATCTAGTCCATTTCTAGTAAGTTACAATATCCACTTACACTTCGCTCCCCCTTCAGGGGCATATTCCCTATCTGGCTAGCCCTTTCCATTAGAATGTTCTTCAGTAATTTCTATCAGTATTTCTCCGTGGGAATACACAGAAATATCTTAGCTCCCTCATACTCGAAAAATTACTGAATTTGTTAGTTTTTCCTAACCACCTCTCTCTCCTGACAGTTTCCTTTTCTTCAAGGCAACTATCCAATGTCCCTTTGAGGATTTCTCACATGGCGTAAGAGTCTGGCAGGTTCTTAGGGCAAGTTGTGAGGGGGCAGAATAAGGAGGTGAGTCAACAGAAAAGGGGGACAATGTGTTGCCCAGGGAAGTGAGGGGATGACAGGGTTCAATTCCAAGATCAATAAATGTGGCGTGGCTTGGTTAGAATGGTCTTGGCTACCTTGCCTTGTCTCAGGAACACTTCATTAAACTCCCAAATTATTAGGCCTTTGCATCCCAATCCCTGACCCAGGATACAACTTACACAGATACATTCATCTTCACTTGTTGTCTCTTCCAATTTCACGATCTGCATGTCCAGTATGAGACATAAAGAAGACCAAGGAGGGAGCAGATTAAACTCAAGCTACTCAAGCTAAAGTCAAAGACAATCAAAAATTTTAAGCTACTATGCTGTTACTGTTACTCATTCTTGAAAAGGGTACTAATGGAGGAGAGTTTGAAATAAATTGATTAAAATTTAGCTTATGGTCTCTTTAGAAATGTAATAGTTTCCAAATTATTTAATTGGTGACTTGTGCTGGATACACGATTGACAGTGTGGTGTCAGTATTGTAGAATCAGAGTTTTTGAACATGAGTTTACGTTACATCTCATTGGATTACCCAAAGAACTAGAATACGTTTAAAAATCTTTCCAAGAACTGGTCATCCAAGCTCTCTCTGGACACTTCCAGAAATACAACAATCCTTACCCAAGTTTTCTAATCAGCTAATTATGTTAGCAGTGAGTCCAGAGCCATCTGAATTCTTTTTCACACCTAGTTCACATTCATTCCAGGAATGTTCTCTCTTTGGGACCAGTTCAAACCTCTGGAGGATAAGGAAAGAAAAAATGACCCATATCCTCTTCTGTGTGACGGCTTCTAAGGAAAAGGTGGTGCAAAATTGTCACGTCAATATTTTTCTAGAATAGAGCTCTTGAAATGCCATATAAACTTCCACTAATAGAGTAGTAACATAGAAAAGAAGTCTTTAGCAATTTAGCACATTTGCTTCAATTATTAAACAAAAGAGACAAGGTACTTCTTGAGGAGAAAGAGATGTTTCAGTATTTAGAATATATCCATGTTCTTTCTATAGAGAGTTTGGAAATATATAAAAAGTGCTTTAAAGTACTCATAACTTAGACTAAAATATTCCCTTTTGGGGATTATTCCTAAGAACATAACCCAAAATACGGAAAAAGCTTTGTACACCTAAGTAATCAACTCAATGATGTTTTTAATAAGTAAAAGTTGGAAACATAGTAAACAACCAAATTTGGGATATAATGAAATAACCTATGGGCTATAATAATAATTGAAGTCTATGAAGCTATTTAAAAATACTTTTATTAAACAAACTGTATCAACACACAAGCTGTTACAGGAGGAAAGCAAATATATTTAAAGTAAAACTGGTACATTGGAAAAGAAATATGAAGAATAAAACTCTAAATGCTAATATTATCTAGACTTGAGTGATCAAAAAGTGTATAACACCTCTATTTTCAAGATTTTTTTAAATCCATGCTTTATATTTAAAAGATAAGTATTCTTCTAAATGAGTCTGGAAGGCTGAATCTTAAAAAATGAAACTAAAACGATAGAGAACATCTGAGCTTACCTCCTCCCAAGTTAAAACATTTTATGAAGGTTATTTATTTTTTTATTTGCAATTTCTCTAATGTTTTCAATCTATTTTGTAAACCATATATTCACTTAGGCCCTACCTATTACTCAGTTACATGAAACACCAGGCAACAATGGAATCTTACGTGTTCAATACTTGTTAACCATAGCAAAAGACATGGGTCCCATTCCATCAAGCATTATTCATTTAATAGGTTGTCTGTGTTGACAGTTTTAATCCTAACTTAATGATCTGTTTATTTGACAATTCTCATTAGAAGCCCCTGGCTGCATAGGAAAAGGGTATCCTAAATACCGAACAATTATCCCTGGGTACAATTTTCCCAATCAAGGTGATGTGCAGTTTTGTACTACAGAGATATTGAGTGTCCTGGTGGCCATAATGTCAATGTCATATCATTTCTGAAGCTAACAAGTTCATGCTTTTGTTGATGCAAACCAAATACTACAGACCCGTTTTTATTTTGGTAAATTTTATCAAAAGAACAAAAATCATTTTCTTCTAAGTCAATGTAGTCTTTTATAGATTAAAGTCAGTTAAAAACTACTTACTCTGAAAGACTCTAATTTGTGGACCAAGATATACTATAAAAGTCATTTCTCTCTTACCAATAGCTGGAAGCAGAATTGGAAAAAAACTGAGCATTTTTACAAGGGGCTATGTTTAATTTGTCAAATAATTCATAAAATAAGGTTTGTGAAATATTGTCAAACCTGTAACTTTGTCACATATTGCAACTGCAAATTGTCTAGAATAATTAAAAGGTGAGCTATTCTTAATCCTTTAGGCAAAAAAAAAAAAAAAAAAAAAATCCTTTAGGCTGTTAGAGAAAAGCTTCTGTGCCCAATAAAATCCTGGAGTCACATGAGAGATGGGAGGAAATGATCTCTTTGTTGTGGAAAGAAACTGCAGTGAGCCTCTTAGGTAAGTCATCCATTTATTTATTCCCTTACTAAATAATGTATTTATTTGTCCACTAATTAAATAACTATACAATAATTTATCCCTCAGTCATTTCCTCATTTCCTCAATCATTATTCAATCATTTGCTGACTCATTAATTTGATCACTCATTCATTCCCTTGTTTTTTTTCAACAAATAATGTGTTCTTTATATATCCATTCATATTTATAACCAACATTGACCAAGACATCATGTTGCTGGGTGCTGGCAATGAGGAAATGAGAAAGACAAGGTCTCTACCCTCGGAGAGTTCATGGTGAAGGAGCTGGACACGTGGCTTTGACAAGTTCTTTGCTTGAGGTGGGGAAAAGCACCAGGGGTACAGAGAGAAAGAAGTCATTGCCTGAATCAGGAGCCCGAGGAGATGTGATAGTGGGATTTGAACGGGGTCTGCAACAAGAGGTCACAGCTCAACAGGTGGCAGACAGAGCAGGGAGAGTCAGAAATCTTCATAGTAGAAATAAGAGGAAGGTCTTTCCAAGCAAGGGAAACAGCTTGTGCCAGGCACAGAAGTGTGGGGAAGCATGCAAGTTTAGAGGATGGTGAACAGCTTAAAGTTCCTGGAGGAAAAGGGTGAGATGCAAAAGACACTAGAGAGGACAGATAGGTCAGGGTCCGATTGTGAACAGCCTTTCAAACTACTATGTAGGATTATAAATGTGTTCGTTATATTTGCACAGTAATGGTGAATGTGTGCTAGACCTTATCTTGGTTCATCCTTGTGAATAACTGGATATGGTGATCATAGTTTTAAGGAAATTGAAGCCTACTTAGTTGTTTTTCCTTCTGTGTTCCTATCAAACTTTTCAAACTCTTGATAGGCAGAGCGCTGTTAGAGCTTTTTCTTTAAACTTTTCTCCCTTATTGAAACACGAGGCTCTTGAAGACAGGAACCAGATCATTCATTCCTATGCCTTCACTGCCTAGCATCATGCCTCACACATGGCAGATAGATGCCATAACATTTGAGGAATGGAAGAATTGTGAATGAATAAATGAGAGGAAAAAGGAAGGGATGGAGGGAGGAAGGGAGGAAGGAGGAAGGAAGCTATGTGGTGAAATCGATAGTAAGTAACAAGGTAAACGTAAGAACGGAGGTTTCAGTTGGCAGCCCATTCTCATCCCCACACTCACATCATGGTTTATGGTACACACCACACCAATAAGAACTTTATTATACCATTTTTTACTATGAATCCTTGCCATGGAAGTATATTGTTCATGTTACTCAGGATGTCAATTAAAATATGCATTGAATAACATAGGTATGAGCTTTCTTATGGTAGAGACTATGGCTTTTTCTTCTTTTGTCCTGGTAATATCTGACATTTAGTAAGTCCTAATTCATTGATGCTGGTTGGATGAATGAATTCAGGACCCTGTTAATGAAAAGGTGGGATAATTAAGAAAAGGATAGGATGCTGCTTACAAAAATGAAATATATATATAGGTGCACATAAAAAATGTATGAAAGTAAGAGTACATGAGAATAATTCCCTTTCAAATTGTAAATTGTTCAGATGCCCTCTCTGCATGTCTTATTATTGTCAGTGAGGATTTTAACAACTTAGAATATATAGACACCAATCAATATTCAATTATATAGTTAAATTTATACTTGAGTTGTACTTTTATTTTAGCATTTTATATAAAAAATAATAACAGAGGTTATTAAAGAAAACTTTAAATAACTAAATCTTAAAAACCCCAGCTGTGACCCATTTCCTTTTTCCAAATTCCTGTCTTTTCCTTCTTCAACTTATAATCAAAATGGAGATAATTTTCTGCTGTCCATACTCAGCACTTCCACATTTGTAAAACAATTTTCAGGATTTCCTATATTCATATAGTAACCTCAAAACTGAAGGATAAATTTGTTAACTCTTCCCTACTTCAATTTTTGCCATTTGGCAAATATTCTCAGAAAAAAAAAGGGAAGAACTATGTTTTCAGTGGGTTAAGTAAAAGAAACTGGACTCAAACTAATTCTCAATGCAAGAAATATCTTTGTCTATTATTTTTCTTTGAATATTTTTCTAAAATAAAGTTTTATATCTAAACACAGTAAGTAAAATTTAATGTGCATTTTTACCGCTCTCTATGTCCTGCTATCCTGCTTTCCAACACAGTTGAGCAAGTTTACAGTGTCCCCAGCAGTATAAGTGCTATGTTCTGCTACAATTTCCCCAGCATTCAGGTTATTATATTTTATTATTGTTAGCTTAGGGGAAAAATGTTTCCCCAATATTGCTGTTATTTGCACTGTGATTACCAAGGAGTTCAAGTAATACAATTACATTACATTAATGATGGTTTGTAATTCTGGCTTTTCACTGAATCATAATAGTGCTTCCCCTGCTTAGACCTATTTCTGTGACAGTGATATAATTTGCAAAAAAAAAAAAAAAAAAAAAAATGCAGTGTCATTGGCCCAGAAAATTTTCAGGTTTTTATTTATGTCTATTTCCACTATCTGAAAATAAACGTGCTCTTTGCTTTTCTATAATGGACTTCACTTTACCTTCCATGTGGTTTATATTTCTAACATAATTTGGTTAATACTATTCTCCTACTCTTAACTCTAAAATATGGTTAGTCAGATGACACCTGTCTAGACTAGACTTTCCCAAAGAGTATTCAGTGAAACTTTTTCTGGAGGATGTTAAAATGTATTATGTGATAGAAATTGTTCCAAAAGTTAGGGAGCAATGGGTTAAGCAAAATAAGTTTTTTAATGCATAGAATCGCACTTTATACACCACGCATTTCTGAGAGAGGGATGTAGTTTATGGAACTCTAAAAGAGCAGCATAGAAGGTATTGGGCATTCACCCATGAAGGCAGAGTCTTCAATCATGAGCAGGGATTCTGAATCTAAATTAACTGATCAAAGGAGAATCCAACAAAATGCTTTCCCTTGTGGCTGGTTTACAATGTCCTGTGGCAAATGGATCATTGTTTCTTTTATTCTTAAAATTATTTTCCTATAAGTCATATACATCTGATTAGTATTTATGAGTGTGGTACCTCCAAAAATCCTATGCTCCAGTGGAAAATGCTAGCTTCAAAAGTGATGCATCATGATAATCCTCAGTGTCCTCTGGTGATTCCAACTGAATGGTACATGGGTGAGATCAGAAAATCTCTCAGTCCTAACCAAACCAGCATATTAGGGGCTGTAGAGGGAGTCAACTTTATTATATGGAAGTTGAGAAACAGTCTGTAAAGTGCTTGCAAATTAAGTAGTCAAAAGAAACGCAATCAGCAGATGTCTTCCAATGTTCTCAATGTATTTCCAGTACATTCCCTTTAAAAAATGAATATGGTTTGAATTCTCAGGCAGTAGGTGAGACAATATAGCTAGGTTTTATGTCCCTGTTTCCAAGACAGGATTTTAATATAATCTCTTAATTAGTAAAGATATCTTTCCTCTAAAGGGGTCCTAAATATTCCTTAATGTTGAATTTCATTTATTCAGTTCTTATTATGCAGCAAACATATGTTAGGCACAATGTATATAGTCCCCATGACAACTCTGCAAAATAAATTTGATTATTATTCCCCTTTTCCTTATGTGGAGACTGAAAATGAGAGAATTTAAACAGTTCACCCAAGATCACACAGCTAGTGGTCAGCAGAGCGTACTGTGACTCTTTTCAAGCCCTTCTTTCTTATGCTGAATTCTTTTCACCCAGGAGGGACATGTGGGTGCCACACTGCTCATTAAAGTGGCTCTACCAGTCTGTCACTGTGCAGAATGCTTCCTTTTCTCTTATTTTAGAACCAAATAATACTTTGATGTTTAAAATTCAAAAACAAAAATCCCTGGAAGGCAAACAGCCTTTTAGCAATCATTTTTCCTCCCAAGGGAAGTTCATTCAACATGGGAAAGTAAGATTAAAATGTTGAAGGGGGGTTGAATGCACAGGCAGATATGGAGATAGTCAGGAAACACATGGTGACACTTTAGAGGACAGCAGGGATGAATTCCCTAATGTCAGAGAGAAACATGCTCAAATCCCTTCTCCCCTCTGAAGTTCAGTTTCTCCACCTGTAAAATACAAGTGTTCAACTTAATGGCCTCTGTATTAGTTAGAATCCCTCAAGTTCAGACAACCCACACCAAATAAAATGTGAATGATAGAAGATAGATAGATAGATAGATAGATAGATAGATAGATAGATAGATAGATATAGATAGGTGGGTGAGTGGATGGATGGATAGATGATACATAGAAGCATAGATACATACATAAATGAATAGATGGATAGATATATAGATAAAGTAGATAGATATATACATAGGTACAAAGATGGATGGATGGATGCAGGGAATGATTGATAATAGATGATAGAGTAGATAGAACAAAGATAGATAGTGCATAGACAGATAAATAGATCCATGTAACAATTCCATGGAAAGGTAGGGTTGAAATTTGCCTCGGACTAAACTACATCCGGAAATTCAAAGTCTTTCTGTTGATGCTCTCACTTTCTCTCCCTTTTCCCCTCTCCACTCTCTTCCAAAAACCCTATTTGATCCATAATAAGTCATTTTCCCTTTACGTGAATGAATCGTACTAGTTCAGGGAATGCAGCACTGAGCAGCAATGTGACTAACCCACCATGTTTTCCTTTCCCTTGTAGATTACATGCTATTCTTCATTTTTATCTCCTTGTTTCTCACTCTTCTGGAGTGTGATATGCAAAAATTTCTATGAAGTGTGTATCATCAGAATGTGATTGATTGTATATAAGATTAGCGGATCCCAGGTGAATAGTTACAAACTGAGTTTAAAAATTGGATTAGATGTCTTTTGATAAATTGCTAGTACAATTGATGTCATGCTTTATAACATTTCTTCTCCCTAGATTGTGCCATTATGGTAGGCAGAATATTGATCCCCCCACAATGCCTATATCTGAAGCCCTGGAACCTTTGAATAGGATGCATTACATGACAAAGGGAATTTCCCAAATGGAATTAAGTTTGCAGACTTTAAAACAAGGAATTGTTTTTGTATCCGTTCAGCCAGTCTGTGTCTTTTGGTTGGGACATTTAATCCATTTACATTTAAGGTAATTATTGATATGTATGTTCCTATTACCATTTTCTTAATTGTTTTGGGTTTGTTTTTGTAGGTCTTTTCCTTCTCTTGTGTTTCCTGCCTAGAGAAGTTCCTTTAGCATTAGTTGTAAAGCTGGTTTGGTGGTGCTGAATTCTCTTAACTTTTGCTTGTCTGTAAAGCTTTTGATTTCTCTGTGGAACCTGAATTAGATCCTTGCTGGGTAATCTTCGCTGTAGGTTTTTTCCTTTCATCACTTTAAATATATCTTGCCACTCCCGTCTGGCCTGTAGTTTCTGCTGAAAGATCAGCTGTTAACCTTATGGGGATTCCCTTGTGTGTTATTTGTTGCTTTTCCCTTGCTGCTTTTAATATTTTTTCTTTGTGTTTAATTTTTGCTAGTTTGATTAATATGTGTCTTGGCATGTTTCTCCTTGGGTTTATCCTGTATGGGCCTCTCTGCACTTCCTGGATTTGATTGACTATTTCCTTTCCCATGTTGGGGAAGTTTTCGACTATAATCTCTTCAAATATTTTCTCAGACCCTTTCTTTTTTTCTTCTTCTTCTGGGCGCCTATAATTCAAATGTTGGAGCGCTTAATGCTGTCCCAGAAGTCTCTGAGACTGTCCTTCATTCTTTTCATTCTTTTTTCTTCATTCTGCTCTGCAGCAGTTATTTCCACCATTCTATCTTCCAGCTCACTTTTCCGTTCTTCTGCCTCAGTTTTTCTGCTATTGATTCCTTCTGGAGTATTTTTAATTTCAGTTATTGTATTGTTCATTACTGTTTGTTTGCTCTTTAGTTTTCCTAGGTCCTTATTAAATGTTTCTTGTATTTTCTCTAATCTATTTCCGAGATTTTGGATCACCTTTACTATCATTACTCTGAATTCTTTTTCAGGTACTTTGCCTGTTTCCTCTTCATCTATTTGGTCTTGTTGGTTTTTACCTTGCTCCTTTGCCTGCAAGATATTTCTCTGTCTTCTCATTTTGTCTAATTTACAGTATTTGAGGTCTCCTTTCCCTAGGCTGCAGGGTCATAGCTCCTCTTGCTTTTGTTCCCTGACGCCGGTGGTGAGGTTGGTCCAGTGGCTTGCGTAGGCTTCCTGATGGGAAGGACTGGAGCCTGGGTTCTGGTGGGTGGAGCTGAGTCTTTTCCCTCTGATAAGCAAGGCTGTGTCAGGTGGTGTGTTTTGGGGTGTCTGTGAGCTTAATATGACTTTAGGTAGTCTGTGTGCTGATGGGTGGGTTTGTGTTCTTGTCTTGTTTGTTGTTTGGCGTGAGGCATCCAGTGCTGGGAACTGCTAGCAGTTGGGTGGAGCCAGGTCTTGGATTCAGATAGAGGCCTCTGTGAGAGCGCTCAGTGATTAATCTTCCCTGGGGCCAGGAATTCTCTAGTGATCCAGTATCCTGGACTCACCCAGAGCCTCAGGCCCAACTTCTGGTGGAGGAACCAAGACCCCGCAAGTCAAGTCGCTTGTCCTGGCAATAAAGGGGATTAAAAAAAAAAAAAGGGTAAAAAATCCCCAAACATAGGTAGAACACTCTATAACATAAATCACAGCAAGATCCTTTTTGACCCACCTCCTAAAGTATGGAAATAAAAACAAAAATAAACAAATGGGACCTAATGAAACTTAAAAGCTTCCATAAACAAGATGAAAAGACAACCCTCAGAATGGGAGAAAATATTTGCAAACAAAGCGACTGACAAAGGATTAATCTCCAAAATATACAAGCAGCTCATGCAGCTCAATATCAAAAAAAAAGCAACCTGATCCAAAAATGGGTGGAAGACCTAAACAGACATTTCTCCAAAGAAGACATACAGATGGCCAAGAAGCACATGAAAAGATGCTCAACATCACTAATCGTTAGAGAAATGCAAATCAAAACCACAATGAGGAATCACCTCACACAGGTCAGAATAGCCATCATCAAAAAATCTAGAAACAATAAATGCTGGAGAGGGTGTGGAGAAAAGGGAACCCTCCTGCACTGTTGGTAGGAATGTAAATTGATACAGCCACTATGGAGAACAGTATGGAGGTTCCTTAAAAAACTAAAAATAGAACTACCATATGACCCAGCAATCCCACTACTAGGCCGATACCCTAAGAAAACCAAAATTCAAAAAGATACACGTACCACAGTGTTCATTGCAGCACTATTTACAGTAGCCAGGACATGGAAGCAACCTAAATGTTCATCAATGGATAAATGGATAAAGAAGATGTGGCACATATATACAATGGAATATTACACAGCCATAAAGAGAAACGAAATTGAGTTATTTGTAGTGAGGTGGATGGACTTAGAGTCTGTCATACAGAGTGAAATAAGTCAGAAAGAGAAAAACAAATACCGTATGCTAACACATATATATGGAATCTAAAAAAACAGTTCTGATGAACCTAATGGAAGGGCAGGAATAAAGACTCAGACGTAGAGAATGGACTTGAGGACACTGGGTGGAAGGGGAAGCTGGGATGAAGTGAGAGAGTAGCACTGACATATATACACTACCAGATGTAAAATGGATAGCTAGTGGGAAGCTTCTGCATAGCACAGGGAGATCAGCTCAATGCTTTGTGATGACCTAGAGGGGTGGGATAGGGAGGGTGGGAGGGAGGCTCAAGAGGGAGGGGATATGGGGATATATGAATACATATAGCTGATTCACTTTGTTGTACAGCAGAAACTAACACAACATTGGAAAGCAATTATACTCCAATAAAGATGAGAAAAAAAAAAACAGGGAAGGTTGCCTGGATTATCCAGGTGGGCCCAATCTAATCACATGGGCCCTTTAAGTAGAAGAGTCCACCGGAGAGAGGCCACACCAGAAGAAGAGACAGGAGAGATGGGAAGTGGGAGACCCACGTTGCCATTACCACTAGCATTGAAGATGGAGGAAGAGGGCCATGAGCCAAGGCATGTGGCTCTAGAAGTTGGGAACAGCACTTGGCTGACAGCCAGGAACCCCAAGGAACTGAAATCTGCCAGCAACCTTGATAAGCCAGGAGACAGAGTCTCCTCTAGCCCTTCCAAAAAGGGATGCGGCTCTGCAACACCTTGATTTTAGCCCGTGAGACCCATGCAGAACATCTGACCTGCAAAATGGTAAGATAATACATTTGTATTGTTTTCAGCTACTAAGTTTGAGTAATTTGTTACAGCTGCAACAGAAAAGTAATACACCCAGGTGAAACTGCTTTTTTTTTTTTTTAAGGAAAGTGTTCAGTAAGTGGATTTCTTAACTGATTTGTTCAGCCCTGGAAAACAGAATCGTAATGGTCTTGGCTGGTCGGGGTCTCACTGGTCTAGATTCCCTTTTTAAGAATAACTAGAGAGGCTTTTTCTCATTTACAATCTTATAAAGAGATCAAAAGTCTTTGTAAAGAATAGAGTCCATGCTCTGTAGAAAATGGGATTTGGTGGGGGCAGATGACCTATTCACACAAACAGACTCTGAAACAGCAATGTTGGGTACAGGTGAGACTCATTAGCCAACATGGTCAAGAGAAGCAGCTTTTCACAACCTGGCTATGCAGCTTCTTGGCCTGAACACTTCTTTCCTAAATTGCCTGTGATATCCAAGCCCCTTGCTCTTATTCCTATAGCATTCTGCTTTGCACTCTACTGACTTTTTGCTAATCTCAAATTCTCCTAGTATTTGTCTATAATTCTGCTCAAGATAAAAATTCTACCACATAAGCTATTTCTATAGAGACTTTTCTTACTCAGATTGACCCTACAAAATGCTGGCTGCCCGTTTTACTTGTTAGCATGGAATATAGCAATGTGATGCTATAATTCTGTCACTAACCTGAGTGTCACCTGTACAAATTCTCCCTGACAGCTGCATTTTTTAAAATGCATTTTCTTAGTGCACCAAGGCATTACAGAGGTTTGCAACCTGTTTTAAGAATCCCAGTTCCAATAAGATAGCAGATAATGCAAAAAGAAAAAAGAAAGGAAAGAGTAAGAATCATCTTCTTCACTAAAAACTTGGAAAAAACAAAACAACAAAGGGATAAAACATATCCTTGACTCCATGAATTGATAAGGACTTGAAAACTAGATGTTGGAGCATGTGAACACATGATGTAGCTAACCTCGGTGGCTTTGCTAAACCCAGAAACATACGATCTTGAGTGTCAATGCTCATATGAAGCCTGGAGATGAGATCTTGGGTCCAAATAAGCCAGGAGCTGGGAAGGAAACCACTACTAGTCCCCCCAGATATTGTACCATCAGTGAAAGGTACATTAGAAAATAAATCTTCCCTCTGCCTTATAAGCTAGGAGGAAAGCTTGTCTGTCTCTACCAGCACTTCACAAGAGTTTGGACTCTAAATTTATACCACCAGAGTCTCCAGGCAGAAATAAATATGAAAGGTACTTGGACAACATAGGTCACATAGGATTTCCCACAGGACACAGGAGTGATGGTTGTGGTGGAGGGCTCTTTATCTGAGTTCACCATCAAAAATTGTGAAGTTCATGAGGAAACCACCTGTCCTAACCAGAATGAAGCAGACACACCATGGGGATCGGTATAAACCTAAGGACATTAGTTAATAAAACAAGAATCTGAAAGACAAATGATTAAAGACAAAATGAAGAAATCAACACAGTAAGAAAAGGAAAGAGAAGAAAGATACTTGAAAGCAAAAAACAGGTTGGACAGAGAGAAGAACAGAATTTCTGGAAATGAAAAGTATTGTTCTGAAAATTAAAAATTCATGGGACAGATGAAACAGATTAGACTCATCTGAATAAAGAATGAGTGCAATGAGAAATCTATTTGATTAACATTTCCAGAATAAAGCAAGGAATTGTAGGACATGGTAAACATAAAGTGTCCTTAAGTGAGGATGGAATGAGAAGGTCCAATGTGCATCTACTGCAAGAGGAAATGGAGAGAATGGTGGGGAAGCAATATTCGAAGAGCTAGCGGCTGAAGATTTTTCTAAAGTGATGAAATAACATGCATTCTCAGATTAAAACAGTACTCAGAAGTGGACATTGAGTTAAACACACACACACACACACAAATATAGACACACATATACACACTTAGACATAAGACTCTCTGAATCACCAAAAAGGCAGGGTTACATGCACTAATATGCATAAAGGGCTTGGAACTGCGCCCAGCACATAGTACAAAATATGTAACTTAACTATTCTTGTTATTTTTACTGCTCTAATGACACGCTGCCATGATTATTATTCACTTTGCTTCTCTATATCTTAATGGATTTCATAACAGGCAGTATCAATGAGGAAAGTGGTTACAGTGTAGTTATAAAATATGCGGTATGAGGTTATTTATGTAAAATTTAAACACAGAGGCTAAGAGCCATGTTATTTGATGGAAGTGATGCCACAGCAAGTATGAGGACAGTGGTTACCTGTGGGGATGAGGAAGGGGGGAGGTAAGGAATGGAATGGTCAGGATGAGGCCACACTTCTTCGCTTTGGGCCCTAAAAACAAATTCTGCAGCAAACACGGCAACATGTTAACTTGTGCTTAATTTCAACCACGGTTACTTCCAGCCATGGCTGTTGAGGGGGACGTCATTCAGGGAGCCAAGCCTGGGTGCTACGTGCCAAACCCTGTCCCCTGCTGCAGTGTTGCTTCTGACGGAAAGAAAGCGAGTCTTTTTCTACTTCACACAAAGATGTGTTCATGGAGACCCTGTGGGTAAATGGGCGCCTGTTATATTATTTTCTGTACTTTTCTGTGTTTGAAATATGTCATCGCTTTAAAAAGGGACAATGACATCCTGCATAGAGCTTCAGGTAAAAACAGAATTCCTGTTGCTCAAAATTGTCACAATTCCTGTGTAACTTTATCCCGTTCACCTAACAGGCCAGGTTTCTGTTGGTTTTCAGATGGAGAAAGAATTGGATATTTTCTCTACAATCAGAGCCTTATAAAAACATAGGGTCCCCTTCAGGTTCACCCACCTAATGACTCCACAGCCCATGTAACTGTTGTTAGGCAAAAAGCTTGAAGTTTCAAGTTAATTTCTTGGTGTGACTAATATTTCAGCCGAGGAATAAGGACTGTTGCTTGGTGTATTATTGCTAGCAGGATAACACTTAGTGATGTAGAGGCTGATTATCCCACCCACCCTTGCTCAGAAAAATACCTAGCAGTCTACAAGTCTTTTAATATAATAGGGTCAGGTAATTATTTCAAAAGAGACTTAAGCTCTCTAATTTCCAAGGTCTGCTGATAAGTGGTGAGATAAATAGGAACAAGTGTAAGAGGCAGGTGCAAGATAAGAGGTCTGTATTGTGTTCCATAATTTTCTTTTTCGTTTCTGAATTGCTGCCCCAAACTACATAAAATATAAGTTCTCTGTGGAATCCAGTGGCTTTCTGGAGAAGTACGTTTCCACTTCTAAACCAGCAATATGGAGCCTACTAACTTCTAAGAAATTCTGGGCTGCTCATGGTTTTTTTTAATCTGACCAAAAAATGCAATTAGGAATTCACTGTTTCTTAGGTTAGAGAAGCATCTTTTAGCCCCAGATAATTTGTGTTTGTATCCTATGTTTACCACATGCTTGCTATATGACCTTGGATAAGTTAATTTATTTCTTAACTTTGGTCTCTTCACTTGTAAAATACAAATTAATGTTTGTACCTACTGCATAAATGTTAGGAGTTTTAAAATATGCTAATGTATGCAAATTCTTGAGCACTGTATGAGGGTCATAGGATAAACCTCAAGCTCAGTAAATGATAACTAGTATATTGTTATTAGTGTTTCATCCCGAAAAGAAAAAGCACTAAGGACAAGTCTTGGATTCAGTTTCATTCTGACCTTGTTATAATATATAGTCTCAAAGACTATAACTAACTGCTAATTGACTAGTGGTTTCAACTATAAAACGAGGCTAGACGCATCTACTACTCAAACTATGAGTGAAGCAGGAGATAACATACACAGAAATCTAAGGCTTTAAACAGTTGTAGGAATGACTTACTGTTCTTTTAAAATCACTCCTTTGAAATAGAAGAAACAGGGCTTCCCTGGTGGCGCAGTGGTTGGGAGTCTGCCTGCCAGTGCGGGGGACACGGGTTCGAGCCCTGGTCTGGGAGGATCCCACATGCCGCGGAGCGACTAGGCCCGTGAGCCACAATTACTGAGCCTGCGCGTCTGGAGCCTGTGCTCCGCAACAAGAGAGGCCGCGATAGTGAGAGGCCCGTGCACCGCGATGAGGAGTAGCCCCCGCTCGCCGCAACTAGAGGAAGCCCTCGCACAGAAACGAAGACCCAACACAGCCAAAAATAAATAAATAAAGAAATTTATAAAAAATAGAAGAAACACAATGGGCAGTTTCTACTGTATCATCACATGTAAATACAGGAGAATGCCATCACCATGTGGGTCCTTATAGCATCTGTCTTGTCCTGCAGAATTGTTAGAAGCCCTTGACCTCCCTCCCACCAGATAGATACTACCTCATCAACCAATATACAACTGAATCAAGTCCAAAAGATATGATTCTATCCTATCTCTTCTTTGCTAAAAATATCCAATAGATTTTCAGGGTGTCAAAATAAAAGACAATTTAAAATCTGTAAATATTTGACATACATTCAATTCTCATGGCAATACTTCCAAAATTTCTTTTCCAAACTCAACTTCTACTATTGGCCTTCATAGACTTTGCACTTGAAAATGCCTCACTGCTGCCCCACCAGCGTCCTATGTGTTTTCTCTGCTCAGCCTTTGCACGCTCCCCATCTGCCCCCCTTCCCTCACCTTGTTCCGTCCCACATGCATATGCACCTGTACAAACCTCTCCAGTCTCCAAAATAGGGTTCAAATGCTATTTGTTTATTTGTTCATCCCCAAGTCCTCTGTATTCATTTCCTGTAGCTGTTGTAACAAATTACTACAAACTTAAAACTTCAGAAATTTATTTTCTCACAGTTCTGGAGGCAAGAAGTCTGAAATCAAAGACTCAGCAGAGTTGGACTGCCTCCAGAAGATCTAGGGAAGATTCCATTCCTTGCCTCATTCAGCTTCTGGTGGGTGTCAACATTCCTTGCCTTTTGGCCTATATTAGTCAGGCTTTTCCAGAAAAACAGAACCAATAGGATGGAGAGCTCTATACCTAAATCTATATCATATATATATATATATGTGTGTGTGTGTGTCTGTATAGATATCTATCTATATATTTATATCTATATATAGAGAGAGAGAGAGAGAGAGAGAAATTTCTTTTAAGTAAATGGCTCATGTGATTATGAAGACCAGCAAGTCCAAAATCTCTAGGAATAGACCAGCAGGCTGGAGACCCAGGGAAGAGTTGCAGTGGCGTCTGAAGGCCACCGTCTGCTTCCAGAATTCCCTCTTACCTGGGGGAGGTCAATCTTTTGCTCTATTCAGAATTCAAGTGATTGTATGCGGCCCACCCACATTATGGAGGACAATCTGCTTTACCTAAAGGCCACCAATTTAAATATTAATCTCATTCAAAGCACACTCAGCAAGTACCCAGAATAACATTTGATCAAATATCTGGGTACTTCCCTGGTGGTGCAGTGGTTAAGAATCCGCCTGCCAATGCAGGGGACATGGGTTCAATCCCTGGTCCGGGAAGATCCCACATGCCGCGGAGCAACTAAGCCCGTGCGCCACAACTACTGAGCCTGTGCTCTAGGACCTGTGAGCCACAACTACTGAGCCCACGTGCTGCAACTACTGAAGCCTGCGCGCCTAGAGCCCGTGCACCACAACAAAGAGTAGCCCCTGCTCGCCACAGCTAGAGAAAGCCCACGCACAGCAATGAAGACCCAACACAGCCAAAAAATAAAATTAAAAAACAAAAAAAAGAGAAATGTATGCTGGTAGAATTAAATAAATAAATAATGAGAGGAAATAAACTAATCTTAAAAAAAAGAATATATGGGTGCCATGGTCCAGCCAAAGAGATACATATCATTAACCACCACCCGGCCCCACTGCTCCAATCTCTGCCTCCTTGGCCACCTTGCCTCCTCCTCTTCTGTGTATCTTTTCCTGAATTCAGAGTCCAGCTGGTTAATCCACCTTAAGCTCCTTTTTGTAAGATTCTTCACTTATTTACATCTGCAAAGACCCTATTTCCAAATAAGGTAACATTTTCCCTTTTGGCATAGAAGGGAATATTCACAACATCCGGAGATTAGAATGTAGACATATCGTTTTGGGGTCCGCCGTTCAACCCACTATATTCCCCCAATCAAAAGTAATGTCTCGTTCTTGTAAAGCTTCATACAACTGGTCCATACCTTTAGCGTCCATAGGTAACTATTTTTTAGTTATATCACTTCACACTCATTCAAAAACAAATATCAATCACCCTGCTCCATGGCAGGTGCTGTGCCAGCTGCTGGGGTTACAAAGAAGACTAAGATGGCCCTGGCTCTCAACAAGCTCACTACCTAAGGAAAATGTATATGTAAAGAAATAATCCCAAGTCCCATATGATGTGCGTAACACTCAGAATATGCCAGCTATTCCTCTTTGCTCTCAAATTACCTTGCATTTATCCCTATAATGGCACTTGAAACATCAGTTAAAATCAGCTGTTCACATATCCATCTCCATCACCAGCCTCTAAGCTCCATTTATGTCTTTTTTAACATTATGTCCTTAGTGCCTAAGATAGATGCCTAGCCTAGAATGAATCTTCAGTGAGGCATATTGAATTAATTAAATAAACTAACAAAATCGTTAAGCCCCTACTAAGTGTCAGGTACTTTCCTAGATGCTACAACTATAGCAGTATACAGTCTTTCAAAAATTCCTACCCTGATGAATATCTGTTAAACTCCAGTGGATGGATGAATTAATTAACAACTAAACAATGTGCTTTGGAAAGACAGATAAAAGCAACTCTTGCTGGAGGAAGTAAAGTAAGTACTGAATCTTGGGTTCTTGAAAGGAGGTAAGAGGTGAAGTGAGAGCAGAAAAAGCACCAGATGTGCTGAACAGCATGATTGTATTTGATTGAACTGTCAGAGACTTCATGATTGATCTGTCATAGACTTCATGATTTTTGAGGGAAGAGTATTTTTTTTTTCCTGCTTCTATCACTCTTATGTTGAACTCAGTGTCTCAAATAGAGAATATTCTCAAATCTCTGCAGCTGTCTAGACTATTGTGCTATTTCTTTTGATAGCCACTAATCCCCTGTGGCTATTTCAGTTTTAATTAATTAAAATTAAATACTAAGGGCTTCCCTGGTGGCGCAGTGGTTGGGAATCTGCCTGCCAATGCAGGGGACACGGATTCGAGCCCTGGTCTGGAAGGATCCCACATGCCGCGGAGCAACTAAGCCCGTGAGCCACAATTACTGAGCCTGCGCGTCTGGAGCCTGTGGTCCGCAACAAGAGAGGCCGCGATAGTGAGAGGCCCGCGCACCGTGATGAAGAGTGGCCCCCGCTTGCCGCAACTGGAGAAAGCCCTCGCACAGAAACGAAGACCCAACACAGCCAAAAATAAAAAATAAAAAAATAAAGAAAAATTAAATATTAAAACTTCATTTCCTTAGTTGCACTAGCTGCATTTCCATTGTGGAAGAGCTGCACGTGGTTATAGCCACTGTACAAAAGAGTACAGATATTGAACCGAGTCATTCTTACAGAAAGTTCTACTGGACAATAATGATCTATAATGAAGGAATGAACTGATAACCAGGTCTCAAAATGTTAAACCAGAAAGAGTCCTTACATCTCATGAATCTCCATTTTCCTCCTTTTACATTTGGAGACACCAAGACCCAGAGAGGCAAAACACCTACCGAACTTCCATGCTGCTTTGGTCCCAAGCACATTGATAGTTCATGATGGGTTGGAGTCTGTACTCTGCACTTCATTTATACTGAATCATACTACACCTGGCTTTTGCTCTAAGGATTTCCAAGAGGACAAGTTTTACTGTGAATAGCAAAGTTCACCAAGGTCTTTCTGGTAGCTCTCGGCAGTGTAGGTGGAAAGTTTACGTGACAGGCCTAGATAGCTGAGCCAAGGCCTATCCAGTTGTCAGGTCAATGGGGACAATTGGTCAGATCAATGAATGGGTTCAGCCCTGTCACTGGCTGAAAATAAACACCCAAGAGTTGCAGCGACCAATCATCAGAGATGGACACTGGGAAAGTAAAGAAGTGGCAGCGAATTACAGCAGAAGGCCTTGAGCTCACATTCCATTTCTTCTTTCTATGAACACTGTGGCCTTAGGTTGATTCCCTTTTTACATTGAAACTGTTTCCCTATCTATAAAAACGAAATCGTGACAACAACATCATTAAGTGCTTTTGCATATTAAACATTGATTACTGCCTTAGTCCATTCAGGTTGCGATGACAAATTACCATAGACTTGGTAGTTTATGAACAACAGAAATTTACTTCTCACAGTTGTGGAGGCTGGAAGGCCAAGATCAGGGTGCCAGCATGGTTGCTTTCTGGTAAGGTTGGTCTTCCTAGTTCACAGCTGGCACTTTCTTGCTGTGTCTTCACATGGTGGAAGGGGCTGGGGATCTCTCTGGCTCTTCTTTCATAGGGTACTACTCCCATTCGTGTGGGCTTCACCCTCACGATTTAACACCCCCCAAAGGCCCCACTTTCTAATACCATCATCTTTGAGGGTTAGGATTCAACATATGCATTTTGGAGGGACCTAAATATTGAAACCATAACATTACATAGCAAATGACTCAAAGGAGATTCTAAAAAGAATGGTATCTTTACAATAATTATAATGTTATTTTTATACTATCATTAGGAGGAGGAGAAAGAGGGGAAGGGGAAGGGGAAGAAGTAGAAGGAGGAGGAGGAGTGGAGAGGGAGGAGGAAGAAGGAGAAAACTATTAGAAAAGCAGATAAAGACATAACGATGATGAAAGCAAATACTTATAGAGAGCTCATTAGGTACCAAGCATTGATCTAAATGCTTGGCATTTTAAAATCTATTTAACACTTACAGTAAGCTCATGGGAATGGAATAAACATTATTTCCATTTCACACATGCAGAAACTGAGGCACAGAGTGACTTACCTAAGATCATCACTAGTAAGTAAATAAAGTCAAACCCAGACACTCGGGCCCCAGAAAGTATGCTGTTATCCACCCTGATTTCAGATGAGAGAGAGGCCCTGCGTCCGTCCCATAGGGAGCACTTCTACAATCTCTCCACTCAACAAAAGCCTGTGAGTGACCTTTTGTTGAGCAAATAGCCTGGAACTTAGAATGAAGCTGTGGAAGGAGGAAAGCTGAAACCCAGAGCGCTATAGGACTTGGGTTCCAGCCTAATGCAGTGACGCAGGGCACTGGGCTCCCATGGCCGGATCTGGATCAGCCTCAGGTGCTGGTCTGTGCGTTCTTTTTAGACTGGCCAGTGCAGCGCTGTTGCTGGTTGAGCTAACATGCAAACAGACACAGTTTTGGCTTCTTTCCATCCTCCTGAGCTGGTTCCTGTTTTCAAAGCTTCACTGGTTGTTGAAACACAAACATCCTACCTAATAATTTTAGCTTTGCGAAAAGCATCTCCGGTGGAAAAGTGTCCGTATCCAGTTTCCATTTGTCCATTTATGTAATAAATATTTATGGCAGGTGACATGAGCCAAGAACTGTGCACAGGGAAACATTATAGAAGGAAGCTCAAAGCTGGGGGAGAACACAGACATGTAAACAGAAAATCAAATCTTTTAAATTTTGGTCCTTTAAATTCTGTGAGCAAAGTCTGAATAGGGAACAGAAGAGACCCAAAGGAGAGAGTGCCCCTTCCTAGCTGAGAGGCCGAGAAAGATTTCATTGGCTTCCCAACTTTTCCGACGATGTCCAGCCACTTCTCTGGGAGTCCCACATAAGGTAGCACTGAGGAGAGTTTGCCGCTGCCTTTCCGAGATGCAAGAACTTGTTCTCATGCCTCTGTTTTGAGAAACATTAATGAACATTTGCATCAGTTAAGATCTGGCTGTCTGCTCTATTTGGCTTAACTGAGATTTTGAAGCAAATTCTGAGGGGTAGGTTATTTTTTTCCAATTCCTTACTTAAACTACTGGAAAGCTCCATGAGATTCATTCATCTTTGTATCTTTGCAGATGACTTTCTCTGAAAAGGCCACTACGTTGAAGTCACCACTTTTCTTTAAATAATATTTCTACTGTGTACTCTAGCTGTTTTTTTTTTAATAAATTTATTTTATTTTTTTTATTTTTGGCTGCGCTGGGTCTTTGTTGCAGCGCCTGGGCTACTCTTAGTTGCGGTGCATGGACTACTTATTGCAGTGGCTTCTCTTGTTGCGGAGCACCGGCTCTAGGCACGCGGGCTTCAGTAGTTGTGGCGCAGGGGCTCAGTAGTTGTGGCTTGCGAGCTCTAGAGCGCAGGCTCAGTAGTTGTGGTGCACAGGCTTAGTTGCTCCGTGGCATGTGGGATCTTCCTGGACCAGGGATCGAACCCGTGTCCCCTGCATTGGCAGGCGGAATCATAACCACTGAGCCATCAGGGAAGCCTAGCTGTTTATTTTTATAGTTCTGTGTATTTGACCTAAAGCTTTTAAGCTTGTGTGTGTGCCCCAAAATGACTTTATTGCAAAAGGCTTTGGCTTACAATCTAAATAATAAATAATATTCAGTTGCAACAGGAGGAAAAGAAATATCATAACTGCCTGTTCCCTCCAGAAATGTAATGGCGAAAATCTGAAAGTATGGGGGGGGCTCACGTAAATGAGCGGCCACAGGATTCAGCACAAGACACTGAGACCCTTGAATAGAATGGAGGAAAATAATGCCTATGAAAGATGTAAAATATGCCAGGAACTATGGTTGGTGCTTTAGGATGTAAGTCTTAGTAGAGCAAGAACCATGAAAGAGGAAACCACTGACACTCCGATGTGAAGAGTTCCTAGTCGGTGGGTAATAGGACCAGGATGAGAACTCCATTATCTTACTGCAGTAGCTTTTGCTTGTTCCATTATGCCTCATAGCTCCATTATTAAAAGTCATTTTCATCATGAACCTAGTCAAAAGGTATGTCTCTAAGGAATCTGGATTAAGGAATACAGAGAGTGATAAACGATGAAGCAGAAAGACCATCTGAGTTCATGTTGTACATTAATACCCAGTCTATTCACTGCCAGGAATTCCCTCCTATGAGTTTCTTTTCTTTTATGTGGCCCATATTTAGAAATATAATGTCTCCTGGCTTTCACTTCTAGCAATACTAGAAGTAACAGACCAACATTTCCACTGTGCAAAACTAGAAAAGCCAGATCAAAAAATCCATCAAAGAAGTGCTGAGGCAGCTGAGAGCTGAGGAGTTGAAACCAGTGAGTGAAAGGACTCTTCCTGGAATACCATGGTTGACTAGGCTCCACCAGAGTCCTGCCTATCTAATTTTGCTGTGCGTCATGGGAATTTCAGTCCCCCATCCTCTTAAGGTTTCATGCCAGACTCCTGGCCTCTGCTATTTCTACATCAACACTCTTGCACAGAAGAGACTGGCACTATTTCAGCATCTTTTGCTGACAATCCTCACCTGCAGAGGATGTTACCACAGAGCTTCTCATGGATGCTGGTGCCTCCTCTCCAATGACCCTACTCTGTGCCTCTTTGGGGCAGGGGCATCGCCTAGTGCTGAGGTCTCTGGTCCTTAGTCTGCTCGGGTGGCCATAACAAAATACTGCAGGCTAGGTGGCTTAAACAGACCTTTATTTTTTCCCACTTCTGGATGCTGGATGTTCATGGTCAAGTTTCAAGTGAATTTGATTTCTGGTGAGAGCTCTCTTCCTGGCTTGCACATGGTGACCTTCTCCCTGTGTCCTCACAAGATCATTCCTCTGTGTATACATGGGAAGAAAGAACACTGGCGTTCATTCCTCTTCTTATAAGAACACCAGTCCCATTGGATTAGGGTCCCACCCTAATGACCTCATTTGACCTTAATTACCTCCATAAAGTCCCTGTCTCCAAATATGGTCACATTGGGAGTTCGAGCTTCAGCATATGAATCTGGGGGTGGGGGGGATACAATTCAGCCCATAACAGTTAACGAATGTAATAAATCCATTCCCTTAGCTTTCTTATCTCTTCCTTAATAATACTCCTCTAAGCCAGTTTTAGCGTTTTCTACTTTACTTAATCTAGTGATTGAATAGATGAATGAATAACTTCAAAGTGGCCAAACTTTACCCCATCTAAGAAATAAAGAGGAATACTACTTAGGAAAGCAAAATTAAAATGTCGTCTCTCAAACTGTCAAGTATTTTCATTCATTTTCTCAAGTTTTATTATTCACTGATTGGCTAAAGCATATGTTTGGCATAAGGGTACCTAGGTAACACATTCAGCTAAGTTTCGAAAGGAAAGTGATAAAACTGATGATAGTATTATTTACTGAGGACTTATCCGGTGTTAGGTACCTGTGCTATGTGCTTTGTTTCTGTTACTTTTAATTATCCAAACAACCCTAAGAAATAAGTATTTGTTTTCTGAATTCACGTGTTGTGGATAAAGACCCTCGGGGTCAGGATTGAGTGGTATGTCTGAATTCACACAGCAGACAGATAGCTGACTGCCATGATTTGAGCCCAGATGCATTTGATTCCAAAACTAATGTAATTTCCACATCAGGGAACCTCTAGACAGTGTGTAATAACTGTTGGACTTTATAAAATATTAAACATTGCTTGCAGACCTCTGTGAGTATCTTACAAATGCTTGTGAGGCTTAGAGTCCTGTCACAGCAGCCTATAGTCATATTCAACCGCTTTTTACAAATAAGGAAACTAAGGTCCAGAGAAAAGGGCTGTGTTAAGACTTTCTTGGGCCTTAAGCACTTCAGCCTTCATGGGCCCCTTCATCTCTAAGAAAATATTACACTTTATTATTTTACACTGTGTGGGTATAAAGACAAAAATGTTGATATCATGGATTAAAGTATTTTCTTTGACCTAGAAGTTCATTTTTTTCTTCTGATTTATTAAAAGAAATTAAAACATTTTTGTGGACCCCTGAAAGCTCAGCATTGCACTCAGCGTGCCCAGAGGAGAAGTTGGTCCTGCCAGAGAGGCTAAGCAGCATGCCATAGTCATACGGCTCCAGGTGAGCAAGTCAGAATAGAGCCCGTGCCTTCTGTCTCCCACTCTCTACCTCTCTGTGCTGCCCTGTGCTGTCTTCTGTTCCAGATGTGAGATAGACAAAGCACTGGCTGGAAAAGTACCAAAGAGCAGTTATCTGGTTATACTTTTGAACCTGTATTGAGTGAAGGGTGCAAATTTCATTTGAAAACTGAAATGGTGCTTAAACAAGTAAGGTAATGCCAGCTGGATCACCCTGGGGTGAAATCCTGAATCTTATCTCCAATCAGTGAAGAACTACAGAAGATGTAGAAGCTCACACGCTGGAACCTCCTGAAATGGGACATGAAGAGTTGTTCCCTGTGACTGTGTTTATTTCTACCATAGGAAGGGCTTTCGTGAAATACAAGATGCTCGTCATTCGTGAGCTGACCGCTGGATTTGGCTGGATCCTTCAAGAATGAACTCTTGGGGACATTCATCAGAGCCTCACCTTTGGAGGACAACATGGAAACAGGTGGACAGTAGTCGGACAACACGACTGTTTTATCCATTTCCACAGCTGACTTAGACAAGAAAATCACATGGCCAGAGCTTTCCCACCCATGTGCCCCTGCCTGAGGTAGCCTCCCTTTTTCCCTTCGCTATTCTCTCTCACTGAAACCCACCATTGCTCAAGGCCCAGCTCAAGTACCAGCCCTTCTGTGGAGCTCTGAATCCCAGCCAGAAATGACTTTATCTGCCTTTGAATTTCTGCTTATAAATCAAGTTTGTCAAGCTTATGTTTATGTTAATACCCAGGTCCACATCAGCTCTTCATCATTGGGGGAAAACATCAGGCTACCATATAAAAAGGAATGGTGCTACAAATTTTATCTCAAGGAGTCTTTCCAGGATCCACTTTTTATGGCTCTCATCACTGTATTTTGCTTCTCTCAGCTACACATACTCTAGATGTATAGTCTTTTTCAATAAGAACATTAGATCTCTTTCTCTAGACCACAGCTTAAGAGCCTGTATTAGTTTTCTGTGGTGTTGTAACAAGTTACCACATGGTGGCTTAAAACAACAGAAATTTATTCTCTCATAGTTCTGGAGGACAAAAGTTCAAAGTCAGTATCACTGGGCTGAAATCACAGTGTCAGTAGTACCAAGATCCCTCTGGAGGCTCTAGAAATCTCCCAACGATTACTTGCCTCTTCCAGCCCTGGGGGCTGCCAATATTCCTTGGCTTTTAGCCGCATCACTTTAATTTCTGCATTCATCTTCCATGGCTCTCCCATCTGTGTGTCTGATCTCACTTTGCCTCTCTCTGTAAAAGGAAACTTGTTATAGTTTTTAGGCACCCCCCCAATAATCCAAGATATCTCTTCATCCTAAAATCTTTAATCACATCTGCAGAATTTTACCATATAAGGGAACATTGACAGTTTCCATGGATTAAGACTTATTCTAGTTGAGGGTCCCCACTAAGCTCACCACAAATCCTAATCTCTTTTTTGTATAGCCATTCCCCTCCCTCTGTTGGTGTGTATTAGAGTTTGGACTACTAGAACATTGAATTCTCCATCCTATTCTGGCCTTACGGAATCTGGACAGAGGTTCTGAGTGACTTCTGCTTCATGCAAAAAAACCTCCTAAGCATTCTTGGAAACGTGCTAATCATGTTACATGTAAATTACATGTGAATTGTCTACCCAGCCTGACCCTCAGGTCTTGAGACAGAAAGTCCATGCCTTGAGGTCAACGCCTCCCATCTCTCAGTAGGCAGTGTAATAATTACAAACATGGCCTCTGGTCCAGAGTTCTGGATTTAAATCTGGACTCTGCCATTTACTAGCTGCATGACCATGGGAAATGTTTAACTTCTTTATATTTCAAATTTCTCAAGGTAAAAGAGGGGTAATAGTAGGATATACTTTGTAAGATTGTTGTCAAGAATAAGTGAGTTAACATGTACAAATCATTTAAATCAGTACTTGTTCTATGAGTGTTGGCTCAGAAGACGATGATGATGATGATGATAATTACATCTGGCTACTGTTCAGCCCTCCCCCGGGGCCCATGGGATGAATTACCAGGTGTTCAATCACTAAAGAGCCACTGAGTCCTTTACAAATTACCAGACTTTTGTATGTGATCTCTTAGTGTTGCTTTTCAAGTGTTGCTTTACAGTGATTTTTATTGCACAGTTTTGGGCATATGGTGTAGAGTAGTCATTGCGAGCACAATTATTGGTATTGCTTAAACCTAACTCATCTGATGACTCTCAGCCTGGTTTATTCATCTGTAAAGTAGACAAACTAATCCCTATCACGTGGATTCCTGTGGAGGTTAAATAAAGAAAACCTAAAGGTATGGGGAACCTAGTAAGTGATCAAAAAATGGAAGTTATATATGTATTAGGGTTTTCTAGAGAAACAGAACCAATAGGATAGAGATTGGCTCCGATTTTTTGATCACTTACTAGGTTCCCCACACCTATATATTCTATACATAACATATGATATATAAAATAAGATTTACCATGATGGATTATTGCACAGAATAATTATGGAGGGTGAGAAGTCCCATGATCAGCCATCTGCAGGCTGGACATTCAGGAAAGCCAGTGATGCAGTTCAAAGGCCTGAGGGTGGGAAAGCCAATGGTATAGATTCCAGTCCAAGTCTGAGAGGCTGAGAACCAGGAGTGCCAAGGGCAGAAGATCAATATCCCAGCTAAGTCATCAGCAGATGCGAATACACCCTTCCTTCACCTATTTGTTCTATTCAGACCCTCCACAGATTGGATGTTGCCCACCAGCACTGGGGAGGGCCATCTGCTTTACTCAGCCCACCGATTAAATGCTCATCTTATCCAGAAACACCCTCACAGACACACCCAGGATAATGTTTAACCAGATATCTGGGCATCCCATGGCCCAGTGAAGTTGACACATAAATCATCACTAGTATTTTTATTCATATATGTTTTAGATACCACAAACACTTCCAAATCAGGCATGACGTATTCTTTTTTTTTTTTTAATTAATTAATTTATTTATTTATGGCTGTGTTGGGTGTTTGTTTCTGTGCGAGGGCTTTCTCCAGTTGTGGCAAGTGGGGGCCACTCTTCATCGCGGTGCGCGGGCCTCTCACTATCGCGGCCTCTCTTGTTGCAGAGCACAGGCTCCAGACGCGCAGGCTCAGTAGTTGTGGCTCACGGGCCGAGTTGCTCCGCGGCATGTGGGATCTTCCCAGACCAGGGCTCGAACCGGTGTCCCCCGCACCGGCAGGCAGATTCTCAACCACTGCGCCACCAGGGAAGCCCGCATGACGTATTCTTTACATTTTCTGTTATTTCTATATTTTATATTCTCTCTCTATATGTCTATCTACATATGTTTATAATCTTTTACACATAGATATTAAAGTGACAAAAATTATTGTTTCATGGTGTGAATCTAAATTGCTTCTGTGAACAGCAAAAAGGAAGAAGGGAAAGTATATGAAGAAGAGAAGGACAAGACAGGCAGAAGCAGGGGGCAGCGGCACAGATCTGCCCCACTGCTGTGTGTATAGTCTGCTCCGTGTAAACTGTCTTTGTGTTATCCTTAAACCCTTTTTCTTTAAGGCACAGTTAATTAAAACCATCTGCTAGCCACTCTTGGTTAGCTGAGGCTAATCTCTGTTTACTGTAAATGTCTGAATGTGTAAGGAAACCTAAGGGTGGAGAGTGGTTGGTGAAAAAAAAAAGACAAAAATACTTCAAAAAAAAATACTAAGGAAGCTTTATAATCACTAGTGTCCTTCTGGAAGTGAAAAATCATCGTACTTAATCCCACTAATGCCAGGGGTGTTGATTAATGCAAATGGCTGCCACATGTTCTACAAGATTGAGGTTGTATTTCTGTTGTAAATATGGTACCAATAAGTCTAGACAGTTCTACCTGCAACCCCACAGACTCCCTGAGAGGGAGCAAGCTCCTGGACCCCTCCGGACCTGCAGGAGGCAGACACACCCGGCCTCGGCAGGAAAGATAACTCTAGCTGGAGCTGCTGGATTGGATCTGCAGCAGGAAAGCGACACCCCTCCCTGAGCCCTTTAAATGCCAGGCACAAATGTCACCTGGCTGTGGTATTCTGTCCTGTCATTCCTTGCTGCACATGTGTGGGGTCCTTTTTCACGAGGGATGACCTAAAACAAATGTCCAGTCAAAATCCAACATGAGACAGATTCCAAATCTCAAATGGCCTCAACTGCTTTTGCAGCTGTTTCAGGAAAATTCTTCCCCTACTGACACCAATAGCTCCCTTCTGTCCCCCACTTTTTAAATATTAAATCCCCCCTTCTAGCTCAAGTGCCCCTGCAGGCTACGACCTCCTTGCTACCTGCGTCATGCCCACCCTCTCATTAATTCTCCTTTCTTCTCTGGAAAAGCTCAGGGAGAGACGAGTTTTTCAAACGTTCTGCTGCTTCTCTTGAAACCTCATGCCCACCTCCTTTGTCAATAAAAACCTTTGTGTGAGAGAAACAAAAGGACATCTGACTCAGTGAAAAAAAGGAGGGCTTTGATTAGAGATCAAGATGGGTTTACACGCTGTTCCTGCCACTAGCTATTTATGCTACGTTGGGCACAGAATTCCTTGGAGTAGTGCAACATACAGCCTGTACCACCCGTCTGCTGTGTCTGAGTCATGATTCCACATCCACAAAATAGGGGTGATACTACCTTACTCATACAGTTACGGTGAAAAATATACCTACTGTGAAAACAATTCAGTAATAAAAAAGCAAAGGATGGCATTAATATCACTGCCAATTTTGTTAGAAATGTTCATGAAATTTGCAATAAAATGGGTAGCTTTCCTTTGAAAGCTTGTTTTGTTTTGGGTTTTGTAAAGACATGAACACGTCATATGATGGAAAAATTCAAGGATATCATCCAATCCAATATCCTTATTGATTATTTGTCTTGAACTAGATTGTTTAGGAAAGGAACTTAATGACTTTCTGAGTACCTGGCTTCAGTGTTTTGGTTTGTAATTGATTGTCTAGGTATAATCATAATATCTCTTCTATTACCTAGGGTTTGGTTTAGATTATTTGAATGCAGACCCTTTCACACCCTACCACTGGCTGAAGAGAGTGAAGGAAGTGGGGACATGCAGGAGGCATAGTGGTTCCCTCTGAACATAATCTGCAGAACTGGCTTCTCTGAAACACATTTTTAAGGTCACAACTGACGTGAAGAAATTTAAGTCCCTGATGACAAGCTGTTAGAAGAAGCAGCGCGCCACATGTAGCTGAAACATGGCTGGTTAGATTCTGAGATACATAGAGATGGCCATCAAGATGCAGCTCCTTTGGGGGCTCTGTTTTCTCACCAACCACAGATTCAGGGTCGTGATGTTAGAATAAACTTGGCCTCTGCCACTGGGCTTTCCCCCATGAGCACTACCTGTGTTGGTTGTTATTGGGACAAATTAATGTGCTTCTCCCTTCCTTCCTTTCCAGGCGGCTTCTCAATCTGCTTTGCAAACACAAAGAGTTTAGTTTTCCTAAAGGGTTCATCCTCCCATGTGTCTCTTTCTCTTATAAACTCAAGATGGGTGTGTTTTGGTTGCCCCTCTCTCTGTCTGGATGCAGCTCACATTGCACGGTGTACAAAGAGCTCTAAAAATGTTAGCTCTTAGCATTCAATATTATCAAGTGGCCTGAGAGGGCAAGGAGAAGCCACAGTGCCTTGAATGGCCTGGCTTCAAAAGTCATGCACTCTCACCTCTACCGTATGCCATTGGTCACACAGTTTGTGAGGAGACTACACAGGGTGTGGGTACCAGGAGGTGGGATCACTGGGGGGCACTGGGAGGCTGGCTACTACACATTTTAAAACTGGCTTCTAAAATATTCTTTATAAGTTCAAATAGTTGTAGATATTATATTTTTGTGTATGATATAGTATTCAAATATAGAGTTATGTTACTATATACTGTGGAAATATAAATACATGATAATGAAAATCTTGGATCTGTGGGGTTAGCTCACTCAATATACGTTCACCATAAAATCAGTATTTTTGAAGTTCAAATAAAATGTTAATATGCATTGCTGTCAAAACATGATGCTCATTCTGACAAAAAAGAAAGAGAGAGATAGAGGGAGGGTGAGAGAGAGAGAGAGAGAGAGACACCAGGCCTTCCTGTGAGTTTGTTACCTAGATTCAGGAAGGCTTTGTTTTGCTATTTCTTATGGGCACTCTCTTTGCTTTGGACGAAAAGGCTGTACCCTTCAGAGACACGCATTTACAAATTGTCCCTTTGTTTTAAGTCTGGAATATTTTTTACATTTTGGGACAAGGCACCGTAAAATGATTCAGAATGGGCATATCTGATGCAGGAGAAGGGCAATTATGGAAGCTGGTGGGAGAGGAGACCCGGGTAGACCCCGGAATCCCTTAAGCAGATCAGTGTCAGGAAAGTGCACATATGCATATTGTGCATCTGAACATTGATTAACTGAAGGCTATCCTCACCCTGACATCTTTGGAAGGTGTCAGTGGTACACATGCCCCAGTTTGAAAGCACAGCCTCACGTTACTGAGTATAGTTCTGAGTACAACGTGGAGATTACATAAGATGTGCTCATTGAGTGCCTCTCAGGGATGTTTAATTCTCAGAGCAAAGTTCCCATAACTGCCTTGTTATAGTGCAAAGAAGGGCTTCTTTATCTTGGGCTTCTCCACTCTTCACACTGGAACCGAGTATCCTGTGCCTTTAACTCCAGCGTTTGATCCAGCGCTGGCTCAGAGCAGGCCACTGATGGGACCTGAGTGGCATCACCCAGCCACCCCTTCCTTCCGTCCTCCCATACATCTGTGGTGACATCATTGATCAACTGACACATTTTCCAACTGAGCTGACATGTGGCCTCAGAATCCTTCTCAACACACCCCAGGTGGTCCTCTCAGTCTATCGAATTTAGGACATCAGTTAGTTTCTATTTCGTTATCTGGGTAGCTGGCCCATTGATATAATGTAAATAATACATAACTGTGTGACAATCTCTAACTACACAGAACTGGAAGCTAATAAGTCTCAGTATCACTTTCCCTGCATTCTACTGGCCAGGGCAGGTCATAGGGGTGGGGCCTTTTCAAGGCAATTTTGGTTTTTATGAGCGCAGGGCTTCCCAGGAAGGCAAACAGGGCATAGTTGGAACCTGCAGGGTAGACTTTGTGGCTTCCGGTGGGTGGAGGGGAGTAGATGGGTCCAGATGGATGGACTGGGGTGCTCTGTGCATCAGGGGCAGCTCAGAGGACGGCGCATCAGGTGGAGATGCTGTACCCACCCTTCCCAAAGGAAGCCGGATCTCGTGGGATCTCGGGAATTCTAAGGGAGCTGGTGGGAGAGTCCTGGGATGAGAAACACCTGGGTGCCCCACGGGCAGGAGGAAAATTGTAGTGGGAATGGAAATTGCAGCAATGCTTTAGAGGAGATGCTGCAAAGTCATCTTGCCAGGGACATGGATTCAGGGAGGAGAGGGATGTAGGCCAACTTCTGACATCTGCTTTCTGCACAAGTGGGCATTTTCCTCTCTGGGCTCCCCTGCCAGACTGGCCTCTGCGGTGATTATTGTTGAAGGGAAATATGCGTGTCGGGGCCCAGTGTAAGTGCTTGGGATTGGAAGATGAATCATCTAAACCCCCGACCTCAAAGAGTTCACAGGTAAATAAATAATGAAAAGAACTCAGTTCGCAAGGTGTTAAGTGGCTTCTGCCCTGTGACAATGGCTCTACCTGGCAGCAGAGAGACAAAGGTGAATGCGATCCAGCCTGTCACCTGCAGAAACAGAGAAGAAAGGAAAGAAACAGGAGCAGGAGGGCTTTCTTCGTCTGTAAGAGAGTTGGTCATAGAAGCACCTGGTGTTTCTCAATGCTCTGTTTTCCTCATTTGCCCATCGCTGTCCTTAAGGAAAGGAGCAAAGTACAGGTTTTGTAAGAAGCATATTAAAGAGAGAAGGGGGAAGGCCAGACGTGAGTGTCCATTGGTGGATTGCTGTTTGTTAGTTGGTTTATCAGCTGGTGAAACGGGCCTTCTGTACTGAGCCTGGTTTGTCCTCTTCCAAATCTCCAGTGCAAATGAGAGTGTATGGCCTGAATTTTGCCTCAGGAGAAGGAGCGGTCTATATCCCACGATGCCAGGGTCGGGGAGGGGGGGTGTCTCAGAAATTCAGCAGAACCACCCTGCTACCAGCATTGACTGTCAAACTATTTTGAGGATCTAAACCTGGCACTGTTTAATATACCTGGTATTAAGTTATAAGCATCGACTTTCATTTGCTTTGTATGCTGTATACATGTATGGTACATAGCAGATAATTACTATAAATGAGGCAATCTTCACTTTGGGAGCTGCAAAGAAAGAATATTTCTTGAGTCGAGCTATGGACATAACACGTGCATAACAGCCAGGGCACTGGCGCACTGAGTTGTGCATCAGCTCACTCTTCAGGGACAGAAGCGGGGAACATCCCTGAGCTTCAGTTTCCTCATCTGTAACTCAAGAGATGTGCGATCATATCGGAGTCACTGGCATCTCTTGTCTCTCCCCCAACTTCTGATTCTCTTATATTCTATATTACAGTGAAAATTCCAAATGTCACCTATCAGTGGGATTGTTACAGCTTTTTAAAAACTTTTGAGGGCAGGGATCATGTCAATATTACTCATAATTTGTCAGGAGCCCTCACCTAGCCTAGGATGGAGCACATAGTAGGTGTGAAATAAATAGTTGTTGAATGGATGAACAAATCACTGAGGGAGATGAGGGCAGAACTAGAACAGGACACAGTGCTGGGGAGGAATTAGTGAATTCCTGGGCTGACAGTGAATCATGCAAAGGGTGCTTCTTGCCAGCAACATCCCAGTTGTCAACAGAAGACAAATCCAAGCAGTGACATGACTCCTGTGACCCAGTCTTTTTGGAAATATCCGCCAGGCCACTTCCTCAAGTCACATGGGATAGGCCCTGGGATTGGGCTCCTCTCACACCCTTAGGAATTCGAGCTCTTGTCTTCCCAGGGACCCTCAAATACAAGCCACATTGCTAATGTCCTCTGGGGAGCGGCTATGGGAACAACCTCGGGCCTTACAGGAAGGAAGGAGGTTCAGGGAAGGCCGTGACCCACAGTTATTTTAAGCCCAAGTTCTCTCAGTTCAAGAAGAGGCCACACTTCTTTCTTGAAGGCAGAGGAGCCTCAAACCTAGTATGGGTTTAATAGAAAGAATACAGGCTTGGGATTCGGGGAAGGTGGTCTCCCTGTCACCTCAATTGCATTTGTGTCCTAGAGCTAGTCCCTTCCCGTCCCTGAGCCTTGGTCTTTCAGCCTTTAACATTCATCTACTCACAAACTACTGAGAACCTAGTATATAGAGGAACAGTTCCAGGTGCTGAAGATTAGGTTATTAAAAAAAAAATCCTTTTTCCCATGAGAACTTTACTCTAGTGGCAGGAGACAAACAATAAACAAATGGCAATAGAGTATGACAAGTGCTGGCATATAGGGAAAGATAATAAAGCAGAGTACAAAAAATATAGGTGAGGGGAAGATTTGTTGTTTTATACATCCTGGTCAGGGATGGTGATTGGAACCGTGGTGTGAAGGATGTGATGGAGAGAGCTAGGGAGATACCTGGAGGGAGGGAGCTAGTAGGTGGATATCCAGGCAAGGTGCATTCTGGGAGGTGCAGACTCCCAAGGCAGGAGCACAGCTGTGTGTTCCTTTAAGGAATAGAAAACAAATCAGCAGGGCTGGGAGGAATCCACCAGGAGAGGAGTCGCTGGGAGTCATGGTCAGGACTCGGTATTTCCTTCTGAGTGAGATGGAAAGAAAGACATGAGAGGCTTGGGACAGTGGACTAAGAATAGACTCCAGGGTCGAAGTAGAGAGAACAATCAGGTGAAATAGATAGATTCTGCATATTTGACAGGATGGCTTATTGTTTTAATATGGAGTTTGAGAAAAGGAACATAGTTAAGTTTAACTAAAAGATTTTGAGCAACTGGAAAAATTCTGAGATTTTCTGGAACGCTTGAGATTGTAAAAAAAAAAAAAAAAGTCATTTACAAACATGGGGGAGTTCAGTTTTGGAGTATTACTTTTAAGACGCCTATTACAAATCCAAATGGACATGTTGAATTGACAGTTGGATATCTGAGTCCGGAGACCAGGAGAGAGTCCTTGGGGGACCAGGCTGTCTCTCAGAAGCAGGATGTCCCGCCTGAACCACAGAGCATAGAAAACGATTTGAGTGTCTGTTTTCTCAGTTCTCCCAAGGATTAGTCACGAATGTGGTACCCGATGCATGGGAGAGAGGTTAGTTCATTACCTGCAATGCATGCTTTACAGCGGTGGTCTTCAAAGTGTGACCTGGTACCCAGCAGCCCCACCTGAGAACTTATTAAAACTGCACGTTGTTGGAACACCACCCCAGGCTTCCTGAATCAGAAACTGAGGGGCAAGGAGCACATAATCAAGGCCTCCAATTGATTTGAACCCCCAGCTTACTGCCTTAGGACACTGGGGTTTAATCTCTTTTGGACCCTGAGTAAGGAAGCCCTGAAACTATAAAATGAGGGGATCAGACTTACTGATACCCTGGAGGGGTGAAGTCTTTCTTCTCCTGCACCTTCTAACAGGGCAAGAGACTCAAATAAGACATTGGCTTTCATGTATTTGTTTGTTTCTAATCAGCTCACATTTCAAAATTTGCATTCTGCTGTTGCCCAGCTGAGTAGTCAATGGTGAGGACATGCTTATTGTGCCTGAATTTAGCGCTGGAGGAGGTGACTGGAGACACAGTCATAAAGAAGATAGAAACAAATCATTTTTTTCTTTTTGTTTCTGAAAATATTCTACTGTATAGATGGCCACATTTTGAGGTCAAGCTTTTTTTTTCTCACTGACAAGATTTTATTTTGGTTTTATGTTTGTTATTGTATTTACTATGATGTGTCTAGGTGTGGATTACTTTTTATTTTATTATATACTTGGCTTCTATCTGTGGGTTGATGTGTCCCATTGGTTATGAAAAATGATCAGTCAGTTTTCTCCAGATAGCATCTCTTCTCCATTCTATCTCTTTTTCTGGAATTCTATTCAAGTATATATAAAGCCCCCTTACTCTATGTTTCTTTTCTCTACTCCATATTTTGCATAGTTTTATCTTTATACATTTCATTTGATAAAACTTCTGGTCTTTCAATTCAGAATTTTTTCTTGCTATGTCAAATCTGCATTTGATTTTTAAATTATGCTTATTGTGTTTTTCATTTCAAGGTATTCTAATTGGCTCTTTTACAAAGCTGCAGTGTTACTTTTTATAGTTTCTCTTTCCTGTAGCTATTTCAAAGTGTATCTGTTACCATTTTTTTTTTTTTTACTTAATTTATTTATTTTTGGCTGCGTTGGGTCTTCGTTGCTGCGTGCAGGCTTTCTCTAGTTGCAGCGAGCGGGGGCTACTCTTCATTGCAGTGCGGGGGATTCTCATTGTGGTGGCTTCTCTTGTTGCAGAGCATGGGCTCTAGGTGAGTGGGCTTCAGTAGTTGTGACACGCAGGCTCAGTAGTTGTGGCACAGGGGCTTAGTTGCTCCACGGCATGTGGGATCTTCCCGGAACAGGGCTCGAACCCGTGTCCACAGCATTGGCAGGCAGATTCTTAACCACTGCGCCACCAGGGAAGTCCTCTGTTACCTTTTTAAATAGAGTAATTATAGTTGTTACTGTTTCTTATGTCTGGTAAGTCCAATATTTGATGTCTTTGCAACTATTTTTCTGTTATGTGCAAGATAAAACATGCTCACGCAGTTCTGCCTTCCAAACAAGCATCTCTAATCAATCCCTAATTATCAGCACCAACAGGTGGGGAAAAAAAAACTGGCTTCGACCAAATATTCTACCTACCTCTGATCCAGGGGATTTATCTTGCAAAGTAGCTCCTTTGAAGAGAGCCCAAAATTTACACTGACTAAATGTCAAGAAAGACAAAAGTTGGAATGAGTGGATGCATGTACACAGGAATGAGAGAGACAAAAATCTATCTTCAAATAAACCATAGTGATAACCCTAAATCAAAAATTCTTCTAACAGCAAGGAAGAATGCTTTTAAAAGTAGGTTAACGTCCACCAAACATCCAGCATGGGTTAGTCACTTTAGAAATCAATTTAAATTATTCACCATCTGTCTTATAGTAGGGAATCTCTGCAGTTTATGAATAACAAAACTAAGGTTCAACTAATTTAGGTGATTTGCCCAGGGTTACAAAGTGGTAGATCTGAGTTTAGAAACCAGATCTAAAAGCAAAGTTCCTGTTTACTATTCCAGAGTCAAAGCTCTCAGCCCAGAAGGTGAGGTAGGATAAGGTGAAACCAAAATTATGAATCACTTCAACCAGAATGGAGAGATTGGAAGAGAAATGTATGTTGCGTAATTTACGCAACCTCCTTGTTTGGGAAACTCTTCACTTTGTTTCCAAGGAAAATGTACTTCCTTTTGCCTCTGGCTGACTGCAGCAAGCCTTAGCAAGCTCCTGTGGCCTCCCAGTCTCCCCTCATATTGGGATTGGAAGAAAGCTGTAACACGAAGAAGCCTTAAGAATGAGAATTGTAAAGCATTTTGACATACTACTCACTTGCTCCCTCCTAAGGATTAATATTTCAACATGAACCATATAGCTTTCTGACCCTTTGAGTCACTTCATACTAAATTTTATAAATGTGCAATTTCATAACTATAAAATACTAGAAATGATGCTTTTTATTTTATTGGAGAAGAAGCAGACCAGAGAAGATTTAATCACCGGTGTAAGATCACACAGATGGTCAACAGTATATTGGGACTCTCTCCTTTGCTTATTTGTCTGTCTAATGTGTGTTTCTTTGTAGAGGATCATGCATATTCATTGCAAAAGCAAAACATTCCTTGCTTCTATATATTGAATCCTTCACTTTATTTTTGAATATTTCAGAAGTGTCTCCAGTAGAACATTCTAGGAGAAGGTGAGTTTCCACCTGGGGCCAGGGGATCCCTATTGTCTCCTTGCTCCAAAGGTCAGGACTTGGAACTAAAAGCAAACTGCATTATACTCTGGCTTCATTTCTTCCACTAACTTGCAATGAAAACTTGGCTTCTGTTTCCTTGTTTGTAAAGTGCATCCTATATAAACTATTTGATTTCCAATGTTGCTTACTCTCCCCGATTACATCACTTTGATTTCATTTCAAATAATATATTTGTGACTGACTATATGTCTTGTACCAGGTTTTGTGATAAGCAAAGATAATACAGAATGAATTATGCTCATTTCCTGCCCTTGAGGGACTTGAATTCAAGAGAGGAAGGCAGATCTGAAAACATAATTTCCATATAGTAAATGCAATGTCCTTAGGTAATAAAAACAGAAATAACTTGTCTAATTCTCCCCTTTGACTATTCTTATCTGTGATAAAAACTTCAGACTGAGCCCTTAGAAAGCACATTGGAAAGGCAGAGCATCCTGTTTCAACACATACTAGTCCTAAAATGAAGTCTCTCTTCAAACTCACTCCTTTCAATGGGCTAAGGCTTGCCAGCTGGGCGCAGGGCATAGATTTCCAATGGTAACAGGATGTTGCAAGTACTCTGTACACAATGCCTTTAAGATCCCAGCGGAGTGATGGCTCCCCATTGAGAAGCTTCTGTCAACCTTGCAGCTGTGCAATGGCCAACCCCTCCACCAGCACCTCACAGTTAATGCAGACTAAATGCTTACAGAAACTGCCTGTCTGGAAAGGGTGAGCTCATGCCCCAAGGACTGAAATGACTTCCAAGCAGTCCCCAACGCTCACAAACAACAGCCCTGCTCTGGAGGGGATGTTGCACAATACCTATCCTCACATGTTGGTGGAATCTCGGGGCAGGGACCCATGTTTGTCTTGTGTGTTTATACTTCAACTCTAATTGAAAACCAGTGTAGAAACACCCCATAGCTAGACTAAATCCATGATATAGTTTGTCCCATCCTCTTTCATTTACAGTGGGGAAGCTTAGGCCCTGGGAAGAGATGTGACTTCCAAAGTCACTCAACAAGGCAGGACAGAGCCAAAGCTAGAACTCTTGTTGTCTGGCTCAAATTTGAGTGCTATTTCTGTGGACCTTTATTTATTTATTTATTTATTTTTATTTTTTGGCCGTACCGTGCGGCATGTGGGATCTTAGTTCCCCGACCAGGGATGGAACCCACACCCCCTGCATTGGAAGCATGGAGTCTTAACCACTGGACCACCAGGCAAGTCCCTGAGTGCTTTTTCCAAAACTCCACACGACTTCTAGAATGACCTCCATGCTTTGAGTTCCCTGGAATACACCATGTTTTAAAGAAGGCAGCTAATAGCTGAAGCTTTTCTCAGCCCTTCCTTTTCCTGCTTCTCAACTATTGCCTCAAACTCTGATATAGCTCTGCAAAGCACTGCGACTAATCCTGACTTCTGTCCATTATGGATTTTTACATTAACTTTGATATTTTAAAATATTGCATTCCAATATTTTTTATCATGATCATTGAGGGTTTGGGCTACCTGCTTGAATGTCGTGTCCAAGACGAGCGCCTTGTGGCCTCAGCCTAGTCCCAGCCCTGTTTCTCGTTCCCAGGCACCTTTTTGTAGAGTAGTAGGGAACAGCTGGCAAACTGCTCAACGGTGGCACAGGGTCTAAGATGGACACCTCATGGGAAGAGCTGATAGAGAAGCTTCTGAAGAAGAAACAGCAGGTGCTCAGGGGGCTGGTCTCCTCCAGGACCACAGATACAAATAAGGAGCACATGAGGATGTGCTCTTCTAGTTGCAAAGCCAGCGGTTGGAAAATCTCCAAAAGCCACTTCCAAACCCGCTACTGTACAACCTCAGAGATGGGGGGCAGCCCCCAAAATCTGCATCCAAATTCAGAAGTAGGGACCTTAAATCTGTAAGGAAGTGGGGTTGGTCTTCACTGGCTACACCTTCTACACGCTGGCTCTATAACAGGCTGGGTAGCTTTGAAAGTCATCGGCCTCTATCACAAAGCTGCATCATGTCTAGAGGAAGATGTGCTGGGGACCAGCCAGTCAGAGGAAGGCATCCACCCATGGGCATGTGGGCAGGTGGGCTGCCATACTGGCCATTAGGTTGACCTCAACTTGACTGGCCTGGGATTGCAGCCTCCACAATGTTGCTCCTACTTTATCTCTTCCCAGCTTGGATGGGGTCCTTTAGTGATCTGGCTACTTGTCTTATTTATTTATTTTTTTTCACCAGTGGAAGTGAACTTCTTGAGGGCTGTCTCAGCTCACTATTACCAGCCTGGAGCAGATGCTCAATATACAGGACTGAATAAAGGGGAGAAATGAATTTAACCAAATCAGCGTACTTTTTCTGTAAAGGATCAGAAAGTACATATTTTAGTGCTGAGGGCCATAGGATATCTCTCACAATTTTGCCCCTGCAACAGCCATAGACAATGAATGGTGTGTGAGTGGGTGTAGCTGTGTTACAATAGTTTATTTATGGTCACCAAAATTTGAATTTCATAAAATGTTCATGTTTCATAAAGTGTTATTTTTTAGCTTTTTTTTCAACATTTAAAAATACGAAAAAATTCTTAGCTCCTGAGCCACTTTGCCAATCCCTGGGTTAAACCAACAAACCTTGTACACTCCACGCCCATTAAAAACTATTCTTATATTTCAGGCTGAATTCAAGTCAGATGTCACCTTTCCCAGAAATATTGGCAGTTTAGTAAAATAAGAATTCCTAGGAAATGTAAATAATTATGAAGAAAATGGTCTTCATCTGCTAAAGGAATGATAAACATCAGGATACAAAGACTAGGGAGAGACATTCATTAAGATTTGTTGGGTGATTAGGTTAATTTGGATTATTTGCTTGTTTTCATTATTGCTGCTGTTGTTTGTATGTTTTGGTTTTTGTTTGTTTGCTTTTTGTTTTGTTTTCTTTTCTTTTGCAAGAACGACTTGCCAGAGCTAAGGAATTCCATTAATTCATTGTGTTTCTCTATCAACTAATAGACTCACTTATTACATGGGGCTTTGTAGTTTATTAGGTAAATTATTTTTTCACTTAACCCATTCAACAATTCTGTCGAGTAAACAGAACAAATAGTATTAGGATAGCTAAGTTATGGATGAAGATTGGAAAGTCTTAGGTACTTGATAAAACTCAGAGCTAGTATGAAATTGAGTCAGTATTGAACCCCCAGTCCTGTGGTCCAGTTTGGTGCCATTGCCTTCTTATCACACTGTCTCCTGCTGGCAACACCCTCGAATAGGTGCCATGGAAGATACAAAGGAGAGTAAGTTATGGTGCAGGAGAGAGAGACACCCCCAATTACAGAGCAAAGTGAAAGGGGCGGTAGCCAGCAACTCTGGCAGCCCCGGGGTCTGTAAGGGTGCTGGCCTCGGTGATGACGGAGGGGCTCCACCTTGGAAGGAAGGCTGGCGACCCGCACGCCACAGGTGATTGCAGGGCCGAAGTGATAACCACCACACTGTGGGAAATAATAGACACGGAGTACACCGGTGGACAGAGTTCCCAGAACTTCTCAAGTCCCTCCTTATTCCAACAAACTGAAGAGGCCAACAAGTAAATAGATAATGCTTATCTATAATGAGCTATAGCTCATCGTGCTTTAACGCTGCCAAGGGGTAACGTTCTCCCAAAGCAGCCAGATATAGGGCAGCCCGTGCTTCAGGTATGTGCGCCTGTGCGAACACAGGAGGAGAACTTTCAGTGTAGAGCTGCCACGATAATAGCTGTAAATGTTTATTTTAAGTGTTCCTTTCCCAAGGTCTATAAACCCCATGCCATGAGAAAGCTGAAGGCATAACTGTCTTGATTCACACCGGCCCAGAGGAGGGTTATTCACTCACTCTTTCTATTTGACCCAGCAACTCCTAATTGGTATAAACTAACATCGTGTCCTATTAAATATTTACTGTGCCAGCTCATCTGTGTTTCTGAAAAGTAAGCCAGGGAACCCGAGGCTGAAAATCTTGTCCTGCTACTCAGAGGCTATAATATTTCTCTGGCTTCAAAGCCCTGCTCTGTCAGGATCCAGAGTCTGAGTTTAATGGCAAGAAATAAATCTTGAATAGGAAATTGCGTTGATCGTTGGATTCGCTGAAGTAAGCAAGGACATGGGCTGCGTGAACTTGGCTAGGAATTTCACCACGCATTTGAATACAACATGTCAAATAAACAGCGTCGTAAGTTTGACTAATAATAGACATATTAATAATCAGAAAATTTTCTTTTTTGAGGCCATACTATGTGTCAGGAACAATACTTGGTGCTTTATATACCTTAGCTTGAATGCTCACAGTGAGTCTGTAACATAGCCAACTTTATGAAAAGTTCAAGTTCAACTGCAGGGACCCTGAGAACAGACTACTTGCTTGAATCTTGGCTGTATGATCTTGGGAAAGGGAGATTAACAGTAATAATAGTTTGCTCCTTGTGGCAGGTTGCATGCCCTCCTCCCTTACCCCAAAGATAAAATGTGTCCACGTCAATGTGAATGTGACCTTATTTGGAAAAAGTGTCTTTGCCAATGTAATTAGGTTAAGGATCTTGAGACGAAATCATCTTGGATTGTCTGGCTGGGCCCTAAATCCAATGACAAGTGTCCTTAAAAGAAAAAGGCAGATCCACTCCCAGCTCTCTCCACAGCTGTCGGCAGGCTCCGCTCCTCCCTGACTGTAGGCTGGAGACATCAGTTCCCTGCCACATGGGCCTCTCCGTGGAGCTAGTCACAATGTGGGAACTTGTTTCCCGAGCGTGAGGGCAGTGAGAGAGAGAGTGACAGAGACAGAGAGAGAAGTGAGAGGGAGAGAGAGAGAGACTCCACCTGTAGTCTGTTCCTGAAGCCATCCCCGCAGAGTTAGGTATTGGTTAAAGTGCACCCCTGTGCTGGTACCAATATCTGCATTTGCTGTCTAGTGCTGTCTAAAAATTCACCTCGAGTTTAGAAGCTTAAAGCAACATATATTTATTGTCTCACAGTTTCTGTGGGCCAGTAATCCAGACACAGCTGGACAGCATACCTCTGACTCAGGGTTTCACACAAGGTTACACTCAAGGTGTCCCTGTGACTACAGTTATCTCAGAGCTCAGCTGAGAGAGGATCTGCTTCTATTAGGGACTAAAATGTGCCCCCCACCCCTCCCAAATCCATATGTTGAAGTCCTAACCACCAGTACCTTAGGATGGGACTGGATTTGGAGAAAGAGCTTTTAGGAGTTAATTAAGGTTAAATGAGGTCATAAAGGTGGAGCCCTACCAATCTCCCCAAGGGTAAGTGCCCTTAGAAGAAGAGGGAGAGACACCAAGAACACACACACACACACACACACACAGGAAAGGCCACATGAGGACCCAGCAAGAAGGTGGCCATCTGCAAGTGGAGGACAGAGGCCTCAGGAGAAACCAGACTTGCTGACACCTTGATCTTGGACTTCCAGCCTCCAGAACTGTGAGAAAATGAATTTCTGTTGTTTAATTCACCAAGTCTGCAGTTTTGGTTATGGCAGCCCCAGCAAATGAACATCGTTTCCAAGCTCACTGGCATGGCCGTGGGCATCCTCAGATCCCAGCTGGCTGTTGTTAGCTGGAGACATCAGTTTTCTGTCAGGTGGGCCTTTCTGTAGGGGAACTCACAGCATGGAACTGGCTTCCCTCAGAGTGTCCATGCCCACACGTGTAAGAGAGCGAGAGGGAGAGAAAAACAGAGACGGGGGAGAGCTGAAAACCAGGGTCCTTTTATAACCTAATATCGGAAGTGGAATCCCCTTCCTTTGCTGTATTCAGTTCATTAGAAGTGGGTCACTAGGTTCAGCCCACAGCCAGGAGGAGAGGGTTAAACAAGGGTAAGAAGCAGGAGGCAGGGGTCATTGGGAGCTGTATTACCGTCCATTCCACAGAGAGAACAAACGAAACGTTGAAAAATGTCAATCCTGTAACACTCGAAATGAAAACTGAGTCGTGACTTTCCATGGTCCTCCAGTGAAATCCAAACTCCTTTCTGTGGCTTTAGGGTACTTCATGGTTGGACTTGTGCTTACCTCCTTCTCTTACTAACTGTACTCCTTTTATTTTCACTCCTCAGATGCATTCCGTTCTTTCACAACTCAGGGAATTTGCCTTTGCTTCTCCTTCTGTTTGGAGAGAGATCGTCCCCAGATGTTCCCAGAGGAACATCTTCCTGTTAGTCAGGCCTCAAGATACCATCCGGGGAGTGACCTTCCTTCAATATCCCAAGGTTGTGGTCCCAACGCCCCACCCACCTAAGGCACTTCTTATCTTATTACCTAATTTTATTTTCTTCATCGCGCTTACCTGGTTAGTGGTTGATCTATAGGCACTCTCTCTGGAATATATGCCGGTCACAGTCGGCTTGGTAACCTGGTGTCTGGAGCAGTACTAAACCCGCGCTAGACTTTCTTCAAACATGCTTCAACATTGTATGGAGAAGTTGGGGTGACTGAGAAAAGCCCAAATGCCAGGCTGGGGATCCAGGATATTTTCGGAGGAGGCAATTTCTGACCAGGGCAGCAATACGTTTCAAAGAAAGATCTAAAGGGATCTGGAAGCAGGTGGAAGGGTGATCCATGGGTGGACCCTGCAGACGGCTGGAATGCAGAGACAGGCCAGAGGCAATGGGGGGCACTGACCCCGGGAAGGATGGGGCCTGTGCGTTTTTTCATAGAAATTATTTTACAGAAATATCCTTACATGTTTGTGCCTGAGTAAACATGGCAGAAATCCAAATAAGTCTCCACTTTCCATTTTGAGTATCACAGGGTTCATGCCATTCTGCTTCTAACCAATTCTGACTCTTTCAAAAGAGAATGTCTACGTAATTATAGACATAAAAATAGATGGGACTTCTGCCACAGAGAGTAAGCCACTTTATCCCTTTGCTTTAAAACACTTTTATGTCCCTGTGATCCCATGCATTTGCTACATAATCTGTTTGCACGTTTTGAATTCCCAGCAAAATGTATCATGTCTCTCCACTATGTAGTGAGTCATCAATAGTGTCCTTATATAAACACATCAAAAAAACAGGAAAAAAAAATCTGAATCAGTGTCCCGATACCCTGGCCCTGCCTCTCACTTCTCTTTGTTTTCTATTTTTCTAAAGAGAAAGGGAAGAAGGAACAGAGAGAGACAGAGACAGGTTGCTTTTGATTTTCTCTTTCTGGAGTGGCCATTGTCACTGGAGACAAGAGCATTCTCCTGGCCTGGCATTTAGAATAGGAAGTTTAAGCTACATAGCTGTGGTTTCTTAGCCTAGAGTTGGGCCAACCTTTCCTTCCTTTCGGTGGCTCAGATCATATATTGTTAGAGCTACAGAGAAACCCACTTCAGCCTCAGTTTCCTGATCTGAATAAGGAAGTGGTTGAACTCGATAAGCCTGAAAAAACCAAGGTCTTAAAAGCCTGTGATTCTAAATACAAACACACACACACACACAAATCAAGCAAGATTCTGCTTGGGGAACACTGTGCATTGTATATACTCAATAAACATTTGTTGATTTGATGTTGTTTGATCTTACCTAATCCAACATCATCTGCTTTCCATTTTCAAACGCTTGTGGGGCGTTCAGCTTCTTATCCTTGCTAATTAATTCAATTCCATCTTTTCATGTACAAAATGCTCTGTGTGTACAGAAGAGGGAGGTCCAAGTTTAGCAGGAGCAGTGAAAAGGGAAGCTTCACAGAAGAGGTGATATTTGGGTCCTGAGGCATAAGTAGAAGTTTGCCAAATAAAAAGAGATGAGGAAAGGCATCTGGGGATAAAAGAATGATGTGTGCGAAAGCTCAGAGATACAAGAGAGTCTGGTGCACTAGAGAATCCTGGAATGTAAGAAAATTGAAGAGCTAAACCAGGAACACAGACCGTAAAGAAAGGGGTCATGTGCGGGTTTTTGCCTGCCACTATCTGTTTCCATTTAGGTAGCACCACTTCAATTGTTCTTCAGAAACTTCCTTGATCCTTCTCAGTGTCTGTGTGTCTGGAAAGGCTGACCCTGACCCCTGGCTCTAGAGGGAGATGCTTTCCCAAGTTTGACCAGTTTGACCATGACATCCTCTCCATTCTCTGGGGTTTTCAAACCAAAGATGAGCAAGTAACTCAAGTTGGGCCAATCCTACTCAGTGGAATCAGGATTTCTGCTAAAGCAAATGGAAACGTGAGACTGCTGTTCTGTTGGCATTACTAAACTGTTACCTGAAGCTGTAGGAGGCCATTTTACCAATACCTGCAGTGAGCCCACATGGGAAGGAAGCCATCCTATAAGCAAAGCAGGGCCAAGAGGTTGAGATGCTTGGTGAAATGCTTTGTTCACGGAGCCAGGGCTTCTCAAAGGGAGAGCCACTGGCATTCTGGGTAAGGCAGTTTCCCCTTGGGTGGAATGTGCTGCCAGATGCCAGACATTCACATCCTTAGCCCCCATGTAAGTAGACCCCCTCCTCCAATTGTGATAAGCAAAACTCCCCCTGTATTTCCAAATGGCCCCTAAGGAAGTGGTACTGCCTCAGGCAAGAAACTGATTTGGATGAAGTCATGTCTATTCTGAAGGTTCAAAGGTCCATTTTTGTTTTGTTTTGGTTTGGTTTGGTTTGGGTTTGGGTTTGACAGCTCGAGTTGGGTTTCTGTCACTTGCAAGTAAAATGGTCATAAGTACTTCAAAGAAGCAAGGGTTAAATGGTGAAGGTATTCTCTACTTGCATCATTTAGTATCTAATTCATGATTGAGTCTGTGTGTGTGTCTGTGTGTCTGTGTGTGTGTTGTCTGTTTTGGGGAGATGAGAACAGGAGAAGCAGGCATTGCTGGTGAAACTAGACAAGCCTAATCTGAGGACTGCTAGCTATCACTTCAATGTCAAAACCCAAAGGACTAGGGAATCCCTTGATGGTCCAGTGGTTAGGACTCTGCGCTTTCACTGTCAAAGGTGCAGTTTCAATCCCTGCTCCGGCGGGGAACTAAGATCCCACAAGTCACGTGGTGTGGCCAAAAAAAAAAAAAAAAAAAAATTCTAAGGGCTAAAAGAGAGGTGGATATAAAGAAAATTAGGAAGGACCAAATGCCAGGCAACTTAAGGAACTGCACCTTGACATAAAATAAGCTTTAAAAACTAGATACCTGGCAGGATGATACTTAAAATATTTAACAATTGATATAGTAAGGACGTGGAAATTTAAAAATGAACCTGTGTGTGTTCTTTAGAGAAACAGAACTAATAGGAGATATATACATCTCTATATCTCCTATTCCTTCTGTTTACATACAAATTTATTGTAGGTATTGGCTCACGTGGTTACAGAGGCCGAGAGGTCCCACAATCTGCTGCCTTCAAGCTGGAGAACTGGAAAGCTGGTGGTGAAATTCAGTCCAAGTTCTGAGGCCTGAGAACCAGGGGGCTGGCGGTGTTAATCCCAGTGTCTCAAAGCCCAAGGACCAAGAGCTCCAATATCTGAGGGGTGGAAAAGATGGACGTCCCAGCTCAAGAAGAGAGAGAGGGAATTTGCCCTTCCTTCACCTTTTTGTGCTTTCGGGCTCCCAGCCGATTGGATGACGCTGCCCACGTTGGTGAGAGTGGGTATTTTCACTCAGTCAAATGCTAAATCAAACGCTAGTCTTTTCAAGAACACCCTCACAGACATACCCAGAAATGATGGTTTATCAGCTATTTGGACATCTCTTAGGTCAGTCAAGTTGACACATTAAAATTAACCATCACAGAACCCCATCAATAAGAACTGATGCCAATGGGTGAGAAACAGCTGACTGTTCTTCCTGCAGCCCTGGACCTCAATATTCTCACTAAGCCCTAACTGTTGTATCATAGCGTCTTTACGTAACTCTGGTCTTCACAACAATCTCTATTAGGATTTTTTTGTTTTCTTAAACAACCAAATCCTTTACAGTTTGGTACCAGCAGCTTGCATCCTGGGTTCCAGGCCAGTGTGATGGTAAATGTACTTTCATCTTTTCTCACTGACTTTGTGTGTAGTTTTTCTTTTTCTATGTAATAGGCTGACACAGACAACTTGATAAAGAAACTGGGAATGAGGAGAATAAATTTGATGATGACTAAATAGGTATATATATCGTTTATAAAGTTTCTCTCTCTCTTGTTTTATCTTCTATTTTCTCATTCTTGTTCCTTTGTTCTTATAAAGAAAAACATCAAGACTTTGCCTTGCTTGGAAAGCACTAAACCCTGTAACCTCTTTTTTCCCCTCATTTAAAAATGTGCCTTACTACTTTCTCAAACGGGAAAAAAAAAATAACTACGTTTCTGGTTTCCTTCAGTTAGTTGCTTTCCCCTAAAATAATCCATTCACACAAAGGATCTCATGAGCAATATATAATTTACTGGAGGGTGCCTAGAGCCAACAGAGGGTTTATACTGGCCTAGCGAACAGCAAATTGAAATCTCCCTTAGACATCTCCATAGTGCCAAAAATTTTCCATGGCGGAGACTGGGTGGTGATTCTCTTCATTCTTTCACCTCTCTCCCTGCCTCTTCAGCTCTTTCTGTTCTACCTTTAGTTTTCATATGACTGTCCAAACTCTTCTCTCCTGTATGAGGCAATGCAGTGCTGCCTTGCTCTATCTTTGTCTTGAAACTCACCCATCTACCCACTACCTTACCTGCCAAAACAAAAAGGCCCCTCCACTTGCTAGGACCTATGCTATTTAGAAATGAAAGGCTTTAAGTAACAAAACTTATTATCATCTCCCCTGCTGGATATTTCAGAATGTCTGTGTATTAGTTCAACAATGTTTCAAATTATTACAATCATGTTCCGCTAAACAGAGATGTTAAACTGGTATTATACCATGCTTTTAAGCATAATCCTTTGGTGAAAGATAAGTGAAGCCATTGTCCGTGATGTGCTCTACAATGTAATGTCTGTGACATGATGCTTTCTCTTGCTGGCCTTGTGTGCTGCTGACATTTTTATCCTAGTTTTTACCCCAATCTCTCTACTCCCCCTGATTACAGCCTCCCAGCAAATTCAACTGCTTTTCAGCACATGAAGAGACATGAGGAATTCAATTTTCAAAGTAGAAATACAATGCGATTTCCTGTTTGTTTCCCACAGGCAGTGGCCTTTGGAGGACGGGAGGCACATGTCTACCCTCCTGGTAATAAATCGTAGGTTATATAATGATACAAAATATTTGGGTTAAAGGAGAGTAACTGGTTCCCTGCTTTCCTTCCTAAGTATATTATCCGGCCCCATTCACTTTATAGAGAACGTCATCTTATCATTTATTCCTTTTTCTCATTCATTTAAAAATATATACTGAGTGTCGGTGCTGTTCTAGATGTTATGTTTGGCGCCAGAAATACCAAAATGAACGTCCTGACCTCTGCTCCAAGGAAGACTCAATCTAACCATGTAAGAGAAAAGACAAGTAAAGATCAATTATTAAAATTATGGATAATAATGTTTAGATGGTGATGATGATGGCTTACATTCATTGTACCAGGCACCATGCTAAACAATTGACCTTTATCTCATTTAATCCTCCCAACAATCCCACGAGGTATGCACTGTTAATATTCCTATTGTATCAGTGAGGTAACTGGAATTAAAGGGGATCCAGTAACTTGCCCTAAATCAGAAAGCTACCATGAGATAAAGCCAGGAGTGAATCCAGGTCTGTCTGAGACTAAGTCTAGGCTACTAACTCTTCCAGACGAAACGCTATAGAAAGGAACGAGGGGCTGGATCAGAACAGAGAGAGTAATAACTGCCCTTGCCTAGGAGCAATCAGGGAAGGCTTCACAGAGGAGGTGGGATTTTTGCTGGCTCTGAAGGGAGAGCATTTTGTGGCAGAGTTGTGTAAGCAGGGGGAAGAACAGCATGGCCAAAGGCCATACTAAGGAAATGGGCAAAAACAGATACAGTTTTGGTAAGGAGGAATAAGTGAATGTGGCAAGAGCTTGAGGTAATTCATCAGAGTTGTCTGGAGGATTGTCCTGCAGACAGTGTGGTCTCAGGTCACAGCAGGCTCCTGACAGCTCAGTCAACTGTACTCAGCGCTATCTATGAATGTCTGTCCAGTGCCACCAGCACCGTGCAGGGCTAAGATGCAGAGAAAGTGATGAACGAACTGACACAAAGAATCCTGTCCCTCTCCACTCACATTCATCACCGAGTCTTGACATTTTTAGCTCCAAAACACACCTCCAATACATCCACTTCCCCCAACTCCATTGTGTGCCCCCTGGTCAAAGCCCCTCTCCTCTCTTATCTGGGGTGTCATGACAGCCTCCTGAGTGGTGGTCGGCTCCCAAACTTGCCCCTCTCCAGGACAAAGTCCACCTACACCCCAATCAGGGAAAACCCTCTTCAAACACCAGTGTGAGGATGCCACCCCTCTGACTCAAAGCTTTTCACTTAAGGTAAAGTCCGCAAGCATCAACAGGATCCAAAGCCCTGTGGTCCTACAGCATGTTCACATGCCAGCACCCTTCCCGTCCCCGGCCTTCACCCACACTGTTCCCGCGATGCAGGGCTGCCCCCAGACTCTTCCTTTGCCTGAGTCCTATTCACCCCCTTGGATTCATCACCGCTTCGTGGGAGCAGCCCTCTTCTCTCTCACCTCGAGTTTGGTCTCCTTCAGAGTCTGCCTCCCCTTCATAACACTGACCAGGGCTTGAACAGACATGTTCATTTGAGTCATTATTTGTGCACCTTCCTCTAGCATAATTAGGACAGAAACCTTGTCGTGTTTGTGTCCACACTGTGTCCTCAGTGCCTACTGGCACAGCACATGCTTCATGCAAGGACACAGTAAGTGCATTTGAATGCATATTTAATGGACTGACTGGACAAATGAATGAGTACATGCTGGAATTCGTTTTTAATTTTTATTTGAATGTAGTTGATTTACAATATTGTGTTAGTTTCAGGTGTACAGCAAAGTGAATCAGTTATACACATACATATATCCACTCTTTTTTAGATTCTTTTCCCATACAGGCCATTACAGAGTGTTGAGTAGAGTTCCCTGTGCTATACAGTAGGTCCTTATTAGTTATCTATTTTATATACAGTAGTGTATATCTGTCAATCCCAATCTCCCAATTTATCCCCACCCCTTACCCCCTGGTAACCATAAGTTTGTTTTCTACATCTGTGACTCTATTTCTGTTTTGTAGATAAGTTCATTTGTACCCTTTTCTTAGATTCCACATAGAAGCAATATCATATGATATTTGTCTCTCTCTGTCTGACTTACTTCACTCAGTGTGACAAATTCTTGTTTGAAAAACCAGTCTTGAAGCCTGAAACCATCTTGCTCCTCCCTACGAAGAAAATGAACAGTTATCTTTGTTCCCCAAAGTGGATTTGGCTTTTGGAAAAAAGCTCAGAGTCATCAGGAGGCAGGACTGTTAAGAAAAGCGCTGACCAGACTAGAGGAGACCCTGGCACTGCCGATCAGGGGCCCCGTGAACCAAAGGAAAGGTTATCCTGTGGTCCCGGCAGGACGCTGATGGGGTCTATGCAGAAGAGGCATCCTGCAGATATTTCAGCAGCGGTTTCCCTAGGAAATCATTTCAAAGGCAAAGCCTCCATCTGTATGTGTGTTTTATACGGCACATTTTGTAAGCATCAGGCTCAGGATCTTCATTATTAAATTGCCTTTTGCATAAACTGCAATTCTGTGACTGTCCCTCCACCCAAATAAATGTGTTATACAAGGTGTTCATTTACAAGAAATGTCTAAAAGCCTGCATTTGGTTATAAAAGGAAGAACAATAAAAGACCAATTTGCTCTAATGTTTCTGGTGTTGTCTTGCTCATGGGAGATGCATCAGGAATTGCCCTACATGCTATTCCTGATGTTTTTGCCATTGGCAGCTGTTGGGACTGCCAACTGGCAGCTCATGGAAGCCTTGCTCTCACCTGGAGACAGAACCATCTCTGTCACATGCAGCCGGCTACGGGTACACCATCTCTACCTGCTGCTTGATCACGGCAGCTGAAAAACAAAAGCTTCCTCTGTCAGAGGGCATGCCTGTGATACAAAAAGATACTCCTCTCTGATTCTATCTACTCTAGAAAGGCACCTCAAATTCCAAAAACTGAGCACCATAAAAAAGAAAAAGCAGTGCCCATTTTAGGATAGAAATAGCTATGTTCCTCTTCTCTTATAAGGGAGACCCGGAAGGAACCTCAGAATATAGTGGATCTTGTCCCCAAATAGGCGCTGCTATCGATGACCTATATTGTTTGAGGCAAGCCTCTGGGCCTGAGTCTCCTCACAGATACAGTTTGGGATGGGAGGGATATTGCTGGGATTCCTCTCATTGGTTAAGATCCAACATAGTACAATGACAGCCCAGTCATTTAGATTGTAAATTGTGTTCTATGGAAATAACAAGTTGCATCATTTGTTCATCTCTGGAAACTTTAATTTCCAAAACTGTGGGATCAGTGGAAAAAACAAAAAAAAAACCAGAAGAGGAAATATAAATGGAAGCCACACAGAAAATATGGGAATGAATGTCAGCAGATCCATCCAACCCTTTGGCTTACGGATTCTCCCCTCGCAGCCCTGTGGGGCTCCCATTCTGCACTGGCGCACACTCCTGCCCTCTGCTCTGTTCCTGGCCGGCCCTCGGTGCTCACTCTATGGACTTGATCCTCCCCGTGCCGGTCCTTCCAAATGGGATCGTGTGCTCTTTTTAATAGGCCTCCTGTGTGAGCTTTTTGATTTTTGTTTCTTTGCTCACCTTGCCTCTGCTTCTTCTAGGAACGCCCCCTCCTCACCACCCAGCCACCATAGACCTCAAACCTGGTCAAGTGGCTTCAATTCCAAAGTTTTCCTTGCCCCATTCTCAACCCTCTCCTCTATCCTGGTGGGATTGCTGTCATTTACTGAACCTTATAAACTTGTGCACTCTGTTAACAGCTCTGCCGAAGAAGCACGGTTCCGGATATAGGAATCAGAAGACCTACCCTTAAACTGAGCCCTAGTGGCTCCTGACGATGTGACTTTGGGCAAGTTACCTTGCTTCTTTGAAGCTCACTTCCTCTCAGTAATGTGAGAATAGCAATATGTACCTTAATAGACGCTGTAAGGTTTAAACGGAGCAACCTACATAAAGTCCCTAATATATAAAAGCTCTTAATATTCGTGGCTTCCTTTCCTCTCCACCGTTTTTGGCATTCTCCATTTTTTTAAATATCTATTTTTTTAAAATTTTGGCATCATAATTCTTTGGGTCTTTCCCCTTTTTCTCCACTTCTAAACTGTAAGTTCCCTGAGGACAGGAAAGATGGCCTATGCAACTTAATAACCCCACAGTACACTTACAGCTAGAAAGAGATTAATAATGTTGGGTAAATTAAATGGAACAAACATAATGCATATTGCCATTTCCAGAGAGGGACATTGAGACTAAAAGGGGACAGAAATCTGAAGTTCTCAGGCGAACCATCCTCCCCTGATGACAGTGGTGGATTGGTAAGTTAAAGAAAAAGGCCCATACTTCTTTCACCCACATGAAACACAAGCATTCCACCCATTCTAATCAGGGCCTTAGCTCACACATTATATACATTTCTTTCATTCTTAGCCTCCCTCTAAAGCAGTCACAATAGCCCACTCTAAAGCACCATTCCCATGGTTCACTCAGTCTTCTTCTCCTCCTACTGTACAAATACATGAAACCAAAAATGCCCACCCCTGCAGCATTTTACAGGGTGACCTTTACTCCTTAGTGGCAAGGTTTCTTCACACACTCTCTCACCCAGTCTTTGACCCACATGCTGAGTCCTTTGGCACAGAACTATGGGATCCTCCAACATCCAATGTCCCTCCTCTGTTCCTGCAGTGTCATATGTGTCTGCTTGAGAAGATTTACCCATACTCCCTTGTAGAGAGGACTATGAACTGCAAAATGCCCATCATGGTGTAGGTCTGGGGACTTTTACACCCTTGGCCCTGGGTCTGTGGTCCAGCCAAGGTGGAGAAGGCAGTAATGCTAATAGCCATCAGCCATACCTGGGCTAATTTATCTTCATTTCTTTGAAACAGGTTTTTGAACACCTACTCCTTAGATAATGGATGGAAGAGAACATGGGTTAATTTAATGTCACCAGGGAAAGAGGGAGGAGAGAGGGAAATAATAGGACTCAAGAATGCTCTCCGTGGCCTTGATTTTGCTTGTGTTTATTGACACCTTTTAGGATGGACTACTCTTGTTATGACTTTAGGAATTTTTTTTTTAAATTTTAAGTTCTGATTAGATAAGTGCTACCAGAGTTAGAAAAACAGCACAGAACCTGACGGCAGATGAAATAGAGATTGACCATCCAGTTTGCCACTTAAGAGCTACTTGACCTTGGAGAAGTGACCTAATGTCTCTGACTCACAGCGTCCTATTCGATGGGCGTTTTAAGTGTGTGTTGCTGGGTTGTTATCAGGGTCTGAGCTAATGAACACAAAGTAGCTGGCAGGGCACTTGGCATAAGCGCTCAGGTAATGGTGGCAGCTCCGATCTTTTTTAAATCAATTGCTTTTGATCTGAATCTGACAGAGAAAAGATAAGCAGATACAAAAGGGCAGAAAGCTTTTCAATCTTCCTCTAAATTACCAGCCACTTCTTTGTGGACTCTCCAAAGGGCTCCCATGCTCTCCCGGGTACTGCAGAGGGCTGAAGTCTGCAAACACCGTCCCCAGGCTCCCATACCAGCTGGTTTTCCTTTGCCTTTTGCCAATGGGGGGCGCTGCTGGCAGATTGGAAGGCAAAGGGGAGGTGGTCTGTTCTTTCTGGCTGCCAGCGGCATCTCTGGTGGTGGTAGGGGTGGCTGAAACCACAGCACCCAGTAAGTGAACCCACGCGTTCCTCCCCCGCAGCGTGGTCCTGGGAAAGGCAGCCAGGGGCTCTTCAGCAGCCAGGGCAGCGAGGTGCTGCGGAGCTGGGGGTCTCGGCAGCTTTAGGAGCAACATTGGCTCCTGCGACATGTTTTGGCTCCGGTGGTTCCAACAGTAGCCTCAGCGGCACAGTGACCTTGGGCTCTGGGTACCAGTTTCTACCTCCTCCACTTTTCCGCTCTTACAGCCCCAAGGATGGTAGCATCTTCCTAAAGTTATTAACTCTGGGTACACTTTCCCCTCCTTTTTATTAAAAGGACTTTTTTAGAGCAGTATTAGGTTCACAGGAAAATTGAGCAGAAAGTAAAGAGATATTCCATATACCTGCTGACCCCACCGGGGACAGCCTCACCCAACGTCAACATCCCTCAGCACAGTGGTACCTTTGTTTCAGTCGATAAATCTACACTGACACACCATTAATGCTCAAAACCCATAGTTCACATTAGAGTTCGTTCCTGGTGTTGTACAGTCCGTGAGTTTCACGACTGTATAATGGCATGTGTCTGATATTACAGTATCCTACAGGATAGTTTCGCTGCCCTACAAATCCTCTGTGCTCCACCTGTCATCCCTCCCTCCACCCCAAACCCTGGCAGCCACTTATCTTGTTACGTCTCCATGTATTGCTTTTCCACAATGTCTATCATTGGAATCATATGCCATGTTGTAGCCTTTTCAGATTGGCTTCTTTCACAAAGTAATATATATTTACGGTTCCTCTGTGTCTTTCTGTGCCTTGCATAGCTCATTTCTTTTTAGAGCTGAATAATATTCCATTGTCTGGTGTACCACAGTTTGTTTATCCATTTACCGGCTGAAGGACATCTTTATCGCTTCCAAGTTTTAGCAATCATGAAGAAAGCTGCTGTAAACATTCATGTGAAGGTTTTTGTGTGGACCTAATTTTTCAACTCCAAGTTTTCAATAACAAGGAGTGGGGTTGCTGGATCTTAAGATGAAAGTATATTTAGTTTTGTAAGAAGCTGACAAACTCTTCCAAAGTGGCTGTGCCATTTTGCATTCCCAGCAACAATGAGAGAGAGTTCCTGTTTCTCAACTTCCTCTTCAGTATTGGTATTATCAGTGTCCCAGATTTTGGCCATTCTAATAGGTGTGTGGTGGTATCTTGTTGTTTTAATTTGCATTTTCCTAATGACACATGACCTTGAGCATCTTTTCATATGCTTATTTTCCATCCGCATATCTTCCACAGTGAGGTGTCTGTTCATATCTTTCACCGCTTTTTTGTTTTGTTTCACTTTTTTTTTTAGTTTTTTTCCAGCTTTATTAAGGTATAATTCACATATAAGTGAATGTCGTAAGTTTAAAGTGTATATGTTGATTTGATACACTTATATTTTCAAAATGGTTACCACCAGGGTATTAGCTAATGCCTCCATTATGTCACATCTTTACCATTTATTTTTGTGGTGAGAACATTTAAGATCTATTCTCCTAGCAACTTTCAAGTATATAATACAGTAGTATTGACTATAATCACCAAGCTGTACATTAGATCCCCAGTTTACAATCGTACCAATAGTGCACAAGTGTTCCCTTTTCTCCACGTCCTTGCCAACACCAGTTATGTGTTGTCTTTTTGATGACAGCCATTCTAACAGGTTGAGGTGATATCACAACATGGACTGCATTTGCATTTTCCTGATGGTTAATGATGTTGAGCACCGAGGGATCTGGGAGGGACTCAGGCATGTGGCATCGGGGAATTTGAAGCTGGTGAAATCTGCAGGGGTCTGCAGTGGCTGTGCTGGCCATTGGTTTCTTCAGTGGCAAAATCTGCTGGGTTTGTTGCAGAGCAGGTCACTGTGAATCTTGATCACGCCCACTGCTTGGCTGCTCCTGGAAGTGGGACATCTGTGTGGTGCCCCAAAGGCTGGAGAAGCTGCTGCCTCATCCTACTGTTCCTTTCCTGGTGAGGGGAACTCTTTCTACTTGGGAAGTTCCCTCTTGGTGCTGAGAAGTTCCAGCTTGGGGGACGGGATGTTGCAGGCAAAATGAAACTCTCTTCCTTCTCTTTTTGTGCGGTTATTCTTAGATCTTTTGTTTTACTGTGTTGCTGAAGAGCATTCGCTGGACTCCAGGACTCTCCCAGAGCTGTTTTAGTTCATGGACAGCTGTCTAATTGTTGATCTTTGTGGGAAGACAGAGGCTGGGGTCTCCTATATTGCCATACTGGTGACATAACTCTTGCCCACTTTTTAAAAGGTTTTTTGTTGTTCTTTTCTTACTGTTTAGTTTTTAAAGTTTTTTCTACAACCCTTCCAAATTTTGTTTCTTTAGTTCTTCTATTTCTTTTGTAACTAATTCTCCATATTAAATTCCCTCTTTTCATAGTAACTATAATACTGTTTATTTTTCTGACTAGACAATGATTGAGACCTTTACCACATGCCTCAATTTTTGTGATTTTTAAACAAACAATTATTCCAAGGAACTCTGAAATATAAAGAGAGCTATAAAACACTTCCCAAGAGGACAAGTTCTATCCACTATGGAATTTGAAGCCATAATTTTTAAACAAATGAATGAAGAAAAAAATCATAAGACTTTTTTGGGGATTGCATGATTTTCATGAGTAATTAAGTTGCAATGATCATTAATAGCTTGGAATTCACTCATTTACTCATTCATTCATTTGAAATGGGATTGAAGCTGTTTCCCTCCTCCCCCGGTGGGTATGATAGTTCTATTTACATACACAGGTCCTTTTTTTCCTTGTTCTAGTGATATTTAGAGATTGAACTGGTACATTATAAAATGTACTAACCGAATAGAATTTTCTGAGCAAGTGGGCCACAGTTCTCCATGCCGTGTCATATTCACGAATACAGATCACTTGCCGTGAAACAGCAGAGTGCCAGGAAGCTCGGTGCCCTCCTATCTACCTCCATGGAAGTCTACAAAACTACTTTCACTCACAGGGCTCTGACCTGACCTGACCTGCTGTGCCATAACTTTTCCTGTTTTTATCTACCTGCTTCAGCACAATTTTCAGATATCCCCTCTTAGTCTCCAGATTGGCTATAAAACAAACAAACACACATACACACAAATCAATGAAGAGATCACATTCAGATACAATGAGTTTCAATCCAAACTAACACTCACTCAGACTTCACGAGCAAGTTGCTGGCGTTGTCAGGGTAAGAAAACCCTTTCAGTGGGGAGTCCTTGCCTGATTTCCAATCCATGCACATTTTCTCAGGTCCCTGCGCGCTTTCAGTTAATGTATTTGCTTCTGTGGGCACTGAGAAGCTCAGGTGAAACAGGGGTGCCTTTTTTGTTGGTCTGTTTGTTTTCACGAGAGAGACAGAATTGGCTTATTTCAGTCACCAAGCAGTTTCAATTAAGCTGAGCTGCTTTCAGCAAAGACAGCCACTGCTTCACCTGGCATCTTTATTTTGTGTCACCAAACAGCATGCTTAATTATATTTTTCCATTGAAAATGGAATAGTTTGCTGATGCTTTTCAATTTTATGTCTAGAGTCTTCATACCACATCTCTTTTAAAGGCTACCACTCCTTTTAAACCTTATAACCGCCATCCCGCTTTCAGCTTCTATTCTGCTCTTAAAATATGGCAGTAGCTTCCTGATGGCTCTCATGCCCCACTCTGGCTTCCCTTAAATCCTTCCTGTAAAGCCAGTCAGTTCTGACCGCCTGAATGCTGATGTGGATATGGCTCTTATCACTCCCATGTCACTGTTCTCAGTGTGAAGTCCCATGGCACACTGGACGTTCATGACTTGTTTTCTGCATCTCCAACCTCATCTTCTACCACTTCCCTATGTCCACCCAGATTATTCAGAGAGCAAGTCCATTTCTCTTCCCTGGTTCCCACCTTTTCATCCCTTAAGATTATGCTTGAACTTTGTTTCTACTGCAAACCCATGACATCCCTCTTCCCCACAAAGATACCAGTTCTTTCCTCTTTATGCTTCTAACACTCTGTATATTCGCCAGTTATAATGCTTGTCACATTGTGTCATAAACTTTTGCTTATATACCTCTACCACTATTGACCTGTGTGTGTCTTGAGAGCAGAAAACATATATCTGATTCATTAATGCATGCCTAGTGACTGGCAAAGCTTCAGACATATAGTAGGAGAACTAGCTGGCTGAGTTTGCAAAGCCTTCAATTTTTAACCAAATTGTCTTGCATTTGTTAAAAGGCCAGACTCTAGACTCTTGCAGAAATATAAATATGTGAGAGATACACTTTCTGCTACCAAGCAACATAGGATGTACAAAAAGGGATAAACTACATGCACAAGTACCTTCATTAGAAGACAGCACGGGAGAAGCCAAGGCAGAAAGGGAAGCAGCTCTAAAGTAGACAGGAGTATTAGTCAGTGAGGTCAAGGGCATTGTTTCAGTCCAGTGAAGTATATTTATTCTTCCAGAAAGACAACATGTCTTGGTTTCCCAGCATCCCTCTGCAGGTGAGACAGTGATGAACTTTTCATTGAAAAATGATGATGTAGTCATCACATAATTGATTATACCAGCTGCAGATCCCCAAGCTGAACATTGCTTTGAGCTGAAAGGTGCTAGAAAATGAAATTTCTTGGGAAATTCACTGGAGATTCTCCATGAAAATTAACATGTCCCATTTTCTTCAGGTAGCATACATTAGGTATCTTATTATCCCTCCTCAGTAATTGCAGCCTTTGGGCTTTTTGGGCTAAAATTACATAAAGGTAAAATGGAATCTTAGAATTGTATTACTGGGAGGAAATTAGAAGAGACTCTATGGGTGTTTCATTGGCTGCATTTGAATGGAGAAAAGTCACTCAACTCAAATCTCAAACTGTATGCCTTAGTTTTCTATTGCTGCCATAACGAATTACTCAAATTTAGTAGCTTAAGACAACACCCATCTATTAACTTACAGTTCTGTGAGAACTGTCAGAATTCTGGGTACAGGATGGTTTCTCTTCTTCTCTGCTTAGAGTCTCACAAGGCCAAAATCAAGGTGTTGTCCAGGCTGAGCTCCTTTTTGAAAGCTCTGGGGAAGAAAGTGCTTCCAAGCCCATTTGGGTTGTTTACTAAACTGGGTTATTGCAATTGTGGGACTGGTATTCCCATTCTCTTGTTCCTAGAGGTCACTTGTCTTTCTTCTCATGCTTTCCATGTGGTCCACTTTCAACAAGAGTGGATCAGGTCCATGTCATGCTTTAAATCTCTACCAACTTCTTCTACTTCATCTCTTTGATTCCAGCATGAGAGAGCCATCTGCTTTTAAGGTATCCTGTGATTTGGTTGGGTCCACCCAGATAATCCAAGATCATCTCCATATCTTAAATTCAAAAACCTTAATCATATCTGCAAAGTCTCTTTTGCCATGGAATGTAACGTAGTCACAGGTTCCAAGGATTAGACTGTGGACACCTTGGGAGTCATTATTCTGGCTAAGACACAATATATGTATAGTTTACCAAGACATAAATGTGTGAAGGTTAAACAGTCAATTTGTTTTTTATTTATGTATGGAGATCAATCAGACAGGTGTTAAAATAAAACGGTAACTACTTGAAGATCCCCCAAGCAGATAAAACCAGTTAAGCCATGTAAGCAAAGTTTAATCTAGTTTATTTCATGAACACAAGTAAAAATTAACTTAGGTTACGTCTTGTAAATGCCTCTAATAGTCATAAAGGAAACCTAAGTTGTCGTCCTAAAATGGTGTAATTTATTTTAGCAAATCCTCTGCTGTTTGGAAAACCCCATCGTCATAACCGATCATGGTAAAAGTTAACTTCCTCATCCTCGCTTTATAAGCCATCCTAAAACAACAGTCCTCTGAGTTTCATGCCACTTGTGGGTTTGGAGTGTCCTGGTTTTTGGACACCTTGTTTCTCATTTGATAAAATATTTGTATCAAGCCAACCTCTCTGAATTTTCTTTTGATACAAGTCTTTGAATGAATGCTGTAGATTCAAGCACATAAAAGGTGTTTGATAAATGCAGTTCTTAAAGATATTGATGAGTTTGTCCAAATACCTCCACAGCTAGCCAATAAACCTAGTTGAACACATGTTCAGACATCAAGACAGACATAATGATTGCCTCTGTGCTCACTATTCCTGCTGCTTCCCAAGGATTATTTTTGTAAAGTTTCCAGGTCAAAGGATGATTTCTACTTTCTCATGCCAAGAAAGAAGCAAAGGAAGCAACGTCACAAGACAGGGATATTATTGTCTCTGCATCCTAGACCCTCAATACTTCCTGCATCTTTGGATGATTCAGTCACTTCCAATATCTATAAATACAAATCATGCCTGGGAATGCTGCAGCCCATTGATTTTCACCTTGTCTTTTGTGGTGGCTACAAATTGTCCCCAATGACACCAAATGCTTGAATAGTAAGGAATATCATTACAAAATCAGTTTAATGGTGGTAGGTAAAGAGTATCTCACAGCACAATACACAGTACATAATAAAAAATGAAAGTTAAGTCAATTTCAAAGAGATTATATCAAACATCCAAACTGAGTTAGATTTCCACCTTTTCTCCTTTGACTCCTCATAAAATTATCCAACCACAAGACCTTTACCAGCAATTTTTTTACTGTTTTAAAATATTTTGCAAATATTTATTATGAGGTGTCTTTTCTTTACCCTTGATGATATGCATTATTAAGCACTCTGATTTCTAAATTCATTGCAGAAATCCTGGTGAGCATACATGATAGAGCAAGTAAAAAATGATGTGATAAATCATTGCCACTGATATTGCTGGAGATCCCTGTTAGAAGTTAAACTTTTCACAAAATGACTACAAAGCACCTTCTCTGTGCCTAGCGCCATGTAACAATAAGCAAGTGTGATGGACTCTATTATATCTTAACAATAACTGACTTTGTTACATTTTCCTTGGATTATTAAAAATGCAAGATTTTTAAGTCCTACAACTTGCTAAAAAGCCTCTATTTGCCTGTGCTTCTTTCTCTCCCTGAACCAAGAACAGAGTTTCCACCCACGTGGATGGTAGTGACTAGCTCACACTTATTTAGAGGCTGGGTGGGAGGAAGCATGGAAGGAAAGTGGGCCATCCCTTCTCTGCTTTCATATACAAAACCAAGCCAGTTTCAAGAGCCACTTATTTAAAATAAACGGGGAAAAAATTGAAGGCTTACCCCCCAGAGTTCAGAAAAATGGTATGAAATTATACATACACAGATTTGTTTTGTTTTACCAAAAAGAACACACAGTCATCACAAATCTCACATTTCTATTCTCCCAAATTTGCCCAGCTCAGGAACTTGGTGAATCACACTGCATGAAAAACAAGCCTACTCCATTCATGCAAACAAATTGTTTTGTTTCTACTTTATCATTTGTATGAACAACAGAGGCAGAGGAGTTAGCTGATTGTTCAGTTACCTTTAATTCACGCTAATTTTTTTAAACTTATTCCTTGATAGATTATTCTTAATGGGATTTTTGAAAAAGTGGGTTGGAAGGATGGATTAAAGCCCCAATCCTTAGCTATTTATTTAGTGCTAAACTATGGTGGGTATTGATTCATTACAAGAGTTTGCAACCTAAGCAGTGTTTCTATTCTGTACATCAATACTAATTGAGATATTCATTCTGTAACATTTATAAGAACTGCCAAGTCTTGCTACTGTATGTATACTGAGAACCATTCACGTACAATGATGTATAAAGCACTTTCACATGTATGAATCACCACAATACATGATGCAAAGTATGTTTTATTACACCAATTTTACTGATGAGAAAATGGGGGCCAAGAGGTTTTAAGTAACTTGGCTTTTGCTAGGAAAGATCCAAACCCAAGCTTTGTTTGATATATAGCTAGAATTCTTAATCTCTATGCTGCAGTACCTTCCAAAAGGAGTTTTCTCTTCTTTCCTCTGTGTCTTCCCATTCGCTCTCATCCCTCCCATTTGTCTGAGAGGAGAAAGTATCCCCTTTCCTTTTCTTTTACCTTCTCCAAGTCCATGCTTCTCCCCCTTTTTCACTCCCGTTCTTGCCTCTGTCACCTGCTCATTCTTCCTTACTTGTAGCTTACCTAGTCATGGCAAGACCTTCAGGAATGAGTTAGACTTCCTTCTACTAAAAAAAAGATATTCCTTAAAATGACCTTCCCTCAGTTATTCTACATACATTAATGTCCTAATTACTATGGCTGTGTAACAAATTATCCCAAAGTGCAATGGTCTCAAAAAAAGAAATCATTTTGCGATGTTCCTGGATTCTGTGGGTCCGGAGTTCAGACAGGGTGGAATTGGGAGGACTTACCTCTCTTCTACAAAATCTGGGTCTTTAGCTAGAAAGATTTGAATGGCCCAGCTGGGGGGAGATGTGACTCCATGACTGGAGAACGATGGGAATCACCTGAGGTATCGCCATCCAGACGTCTGCAGGTTGAGGCTGGCAGTTGGCTGGAACTTCATCATGGATCTCAGCTAGAACACTCCATGTGGTCTCCCTGCATTGTCTCTCCATAAGGATAAGTTTGGGCTTCCTTTTGCATGACAGCTGGCTTCCAAGAGCAAATATCCCAAAAGAACCATGTGGAAGCTGAACGGCATTTTGTGATCCAACCGCAGAAGTCACTGAGTGTCATTCCTCCATGGTCAGAAACCTGCCTTGATTCAAGAGTAGGAAACACAGACTCCACATCTCAAAGTGGAAAAGCCTCATCGTTACATTGTGAGAAGGGCGTGCAGAATGATAAACATGGTGATGACCATTTTGAAGAGTTGAACCTGCCACATTTTTGCTTTGAAAAGGTAAGTTACATCTGTTGCCTCCCCAAAAAATCCTTTAGCCCACGTAATCTGACTTTCCTTTTCACCATTCTATTTTAATGAAATTTAATTGACAGAAGAGTTTGAACTCTTCTTTCAAAGTTCAAATGGATACCCAGTGTTCTTGTCTCTGCTCTCCATCTTTCTGACATGTGACCCATGTGCTGTGTATTCACTTGTTGCCCCTATAGATCTACTCTCCTCTCCTCTCCATCATGGTCGGTAGTCCAGGAAGCCGGATTCTGTGGACCATAGCCACCAGAACCCCTTACTCCTGGACTTCCTATTCGATTTGGCCAAGGTAGGGAACTTCCTACCTTTAGGAGACTAAAAAGTAGAAAGAGAGAGGGAGAGCTGGGCACCCCTTCCTTCATCTCCTTCCCTGTTGCATTTTTCTCCCACAGGCCATAACTCCTTTCATGCAGCTCTTTCCTATACCTGAATAATAGAGCAGTCACTGGACATCCCTCTTTAACTTAGTAGGTAGAGCCCTAATTTCAAGGACCTGGCCTATAGCTCTTGTCTACCTTTTTCCCATCTACAGACACCACTATGTCCTTTGGCATAGCTCCCACTGAGATACTTGCATTTCCTCTTTAAACACTGTGCTATTCACACCTCCTTGCCTTGGGACATGCTGTAGACTCTGGCCACAGAGTCAAGGCAAAATCAACTAAAAATCACGCTTAGGAATGGGCTGATCAATACATAGTCACTAGATACATGTGACAATAAAAAACTAAATTAATTAAAAACAATTAAGATTTTGTTCCTCATTTCCACTAGCCACATTTCAAGTGCTCAATTGCCACAGGTGACTAGTGGTGACTATCACAGACAGTATAGTAGATTTCCATCATCACAGGATGTTCTATTGAACACTGTTGTCTAGAATCCATTTAGGACAGTGATAAAATTGTAGGTGGGAGCCTCTTACATGAAACAGATATAAATGGAGCCCTTCTGGTTGTGCTGAGAGTTGGGGGGGACTTGGAGACTTTGCCATATGTCACCTCTTAGATACCCCTCTGAAAATTTAGAGCTCCCCAGAGAACAATGGAGAAAAGCAAGAGAGACCCACCCAGCCATTGTAACTCAGAACTCAGCCATGCCCACATGTATGTAGATCAGATGTAATCGGAAAAAGAAGAATGACTCATTTCAAATTAAGATATTGCTCATGTTTTACCCAACTTATCTCTGACATATCTGCTTGTATTCACTCCAAATACAGCAATATAGAAACATTATGTCAAAGTATTTGCCTTGAACAGAGATCATTTTTAAACTCAATCTCATTGACATTTAATTTGCAACTTCCGTTGCAAATTGTTAGTCCCAGAACAACATAAATGTTCCCTTTTCTTAAGTCCATTGGAGCTCTTGTTTTCCCTTTGTTCTTTTTTAGCTTCCGTAAATCAATTGAGATTTGTTTTGAAAGACTTCTATCCCTTTCCCGTGACTGCAGCGGGTTGTGGACTACATTTTCCAGAGTATTCTCAGGCCTAGCCCCAACCCCCGCCGTGAACCACATTCATGTCCCCAACAGAAAAGCCATGCCTATTTCCTATAAGGATGAGTTCCTATAAGGATGAGTCCCTACTCCTAAAGTAATGAGGTTATAAAGTTTCATCATGCACTTCTCTGACAGGAGGAGCTGAGTGGAAGGTCTCTGTAGGCTTGGGAAGAAAGGAGTCACCAAATACCAGGAAAGGGTCTGACCCTGTTCCTCACGACTGCCTTGGAGAAACATCTTCTTTATACTACTTTATACATCATAAAGTAACAAATTACAAGCACACTGGATAGTTACTTTTGACTAACCCTCTCACCTTCTTATCCTTTTCTTCATCTCTCTTTGCTCCTTTGGCATCCAATGTATCTTCCATCCTTTTCTGGTATCAGCACCTTCTATCCTTAATCCTGGTACAGCTGCCTTGCCTTCCTATGTAGATTTGCAGCTCACAGCCAGGACCCTCGATAGGGCTCCAGGCATTCCAGAATGACATTTCAGAATCAGAGCTCCAGCTCTGGCTCTCCCCAGTAATAGTCTGGGCTAGCCTAGCTTCCAACCCCAGACATCCTAGGAAGGCCGAAGATGGAAGGTTATAGAGGGTAGGGATACATGATCCTAAGGACGATTATTGTCGTATAAAAATCCCTAAAGACTCACTCTGTTTTTCAATGTGCCCTAATATTCATTGAGCCATATTTTGTCAAGAGCTCTACATATGTTAACTTTTACATCATGCAAGATAGATATCTTGAATTATATAGATGTGTAAACTGAGTCTCAGAAAAGCCCATGGACTTGTCCCAAGCTTACACAGCTAGCAAGGGGAAAAGCCAGGATAACAACACACATTTGACTACAAATCCCTTGTTTTCCCCAATCTATCATGAGCATCTTCATAAAGAGAGACATGCCTCTCAAGCGAGGTCGGTGGATTAATCTTCATAATATCTTGCATGTGATCAGCCATTTTGGCAAACTTACTGAAAGAAGGAGGTGATTTCCAGAACTAGGTCATCCCCTTTCTTTGAAGAATGCCTGTGTTGCTTCATCAGCCCCTTTAAAGTTTGCCTTTGATGTGAGATGATCTCCAGGTTTTGACTTTCAGGAAACTGGCTTACAATGAGGACTAGAGCACCTCGAGGTAGGTGGCTGCAATGGGTGTCAACGAGCGCTGGAACAGGGACAGCTCAGGCTCTGGGCGTGTGCTCCTCCTTCTTTGCTCCAACTCTTTGAAACCATAGACACCTGGAGCCTGGGCATGTTTGCTTTGGCAACTGGATACTCTTGTCAGGATGAGCTAAATAATGTCCTCCCCTTGGGACCGGAAGAGACCTTGAAAGTCATCTAATTCAACCTCCTGCCTTTACAGAGGAGAGAGCAATTCAATGGCTTCCCAAGGTCACCACCACATTAGCAGCAGAGCTAGATCTGTGGGCCCCATCTGCAACTCTTAAGAGGAGGGTGTTCACTACCACTTCAGCCCACCTCCGCACAAAGCATGAAAGGGCGCTTCTAAAGAGTGAAGTCTTTTCTGACAGTAACACTGTGTCATACAAAAGAGCATGTGCTGTTGAGTCAGACAGAAGCAATTGGAATCAAACACAATTGGAATCCTGAAGATGTCACCGTTAGATGTGTGATCTGAAAGCTTGATCTCTTAATCTGTAACGTCATGAAGTTAATGGAAGGACTGAGTGAGACATCATATTATATAGTGATGCTCAGTAAATAATAGCCCAACACACACCCCCTGCTGTCATTCCTAACAGGCTGTGAACAACAGAGCCGGACAGGTTCAGACCAATTTAAATACACTAATTTCAGAGCAGACAATGTATTTATGAATTTCCTTCTGAGAATCAACGTTAAACCATAAAATACTTGACTAGCTGCTAATATTTTCAAGTGGCAATGATAGAAATTAAACTACTAACTACCAGTTTTTGAGTATCTACTTGGTGCCTAGCGTACTAGGTAGTGTATTATGCATTCTTTTTTCCCCCAAAACAATCTTGTGAGGGAAGTATGTTTATCCCTCTACTATCAAAGGAGAAACTGAAGCTCAGAAGATTAAGTAAATGGTTCAAGGATACACAATTTCCTCTGTTCCATTTGTGAAATATAAACCCACCAACACTGATTCTTGTTAACATGGTTTCGGCCCAGGCACACTTAGAGATGTCCTTAGACCCAGAAAGACTTCAAGTTGAATTTTAATACACAGGGAGAATAAGAGGAGGAGTGGGAGAAAAGAAACTTAACTACTTTTCAGAAAGTTGAGAAAAGAGTAGAAACTGCCGATGAATCTTTCTTAGGATTTTTTTTTTTCCTTTTTTATAGGAAACACAGTTTGTCAGATAAGAAAAAGTAGAGAAGCATTTAGCTGTCTCCCCCCACCCAACCAAGTCTGAGGAATTGCTTCTAGAACAGCAAATTTGGCTTAAAAACCTGTGGGCTGACACAAAAGCTATTTAGACTCCAGGAGAAAGCTCTGTTACCTATTGTGCTGATATGAAAGTAAAATGAAGAGAAGATACTTGGAATTTATACTGACTCTTCAACATTCTGAACAAGTAAAAGGCATTGAAAGGCTCAAGGAAAGCTCTGGTTTTGTTCCCTGCTACTAAAATCTGAGGCTCCAGAGTCCCCCTGGGAACCTGGGCGTGGCCATGCATGGCATTTGCACAAAGAACATTTTTGAAGAGTCTTGCACGTGGCAGTGCTAGTTTATAACAGTTAAACCTGAGTTCAGCCTTATCTCTACCAATTAACCAGTGGAATGATCTGGTACATAACTCACATCTCAGAGCCTCAGTTTTCTCATCTGTTAAATGAGGGCTACAAGGCTTTCCTAGTGATATTGTTGCTGAAATTGGAAAGTGATATCCATAAGGCTCCTCACAGGAACATAGTATGCAGTTGTTGTTGTTGTTGTTATTATTATATTATCATTTTTCTCTCTCTTCCTTTTGCCTGAAATACCTTTACCACTAGATACCCTTTTAGGAAGTTTTCCACGATACCATTTGTTATGGACTTAATGTTTACTTCCCCTCAAAATGCATATGTTAAAACGCCTACCCTCAATGTGACTATATTTGGAAACAAGTTTTTTAATGGAGGTAATTAAGGTTCAATGAGGTCGTAAGGGTAGGGCCCTGATCCAACAGGATTAGTGTCCTTATAAGAAGAGACACCCAAGAGCTTGCTCACCCTCTTTCTAACACGTGAAGACACAGCAAGAAGGTGGCCAACTGCAAGCCAGGAAGAGGGTCCTCACTAGGAATCAAATCAGCCAGCACCTTGATCTTAGACTTCCAGCCTCCAGAACAGTAAGAAATAAATTTCTGCTATATAAGTCACTCAATCTACAACATTTTGTCCTGGCAGCCCTAGCAGACAGATATGCCATCCCCTACAACCTCAGCATAAATGTGTCCATAAAACGGTATTCCTCTGCTTCTGAACCCCACAGCATGTTTTACCTCTTTTCTATGATATTAACAGTTTCTCACCTATCTTAAAGGAATGTGGGTGCATGTCCTCTCTCCTAACAGGAGGTGAATTCATCTCAGGGTAACCAGTCTACAACACAGAAATTAGCATCTCTAGCAAATGCTTAATAAGTGAATACTGAATACATCAATTTGTTCACTAATATATGTTGCTCCCAAAGGTTAATATTTGTTGGTTTTCCATAGGTAGCACTTCGTTTGTGCTAAACTCTCTAATTGTACTTAAAGTAACATGTCAAGTTTGTATTATTGATGCAAATGTCTGTCTCCATCCATAGGGATTAAGTGTAGTAACATATATCTACTGTACCCTGAGAAGTGTCTGGAACTTTGTTTAGGTTAATACATGACTGTGGAAAGAGCATCATAATGATTTGGTATACTTGCCTGGGGGCTGGAGAAATTTTATTTGCTGGACTTTCTAGATTGGTCGGGGAGGTACAAGGGCCTGGCAAAGAAGTGAGCACCTTCTGGGAAACTAATCACAGCCAGAAAGTCAAATACTGAGACATTGGTTTTGGAAGCCTTTCCAGCAGAGGGGGTGAAGCCTATAAGGATTTCAAAAGCTGCACAGGTGAGATGAGACTACCTGAATCTTCAGAAATATTTCCTGGATCCATAATAGCCTTAGCTCAAGTGATTTTTATTTTTTGAATGAGGATTCATTAAGAGGTAGAATTTTGGACTCAGTTTGGGGCATGTAAAACCGAGAGAGTAGGTGAAATACCACAGGAGAAACAGCGGAAAGAAGTAGGGAGAAAGACCAAAATTCTCAGATTTATCTGCTGGAGTCTGGACTCATCCGAGTCATGAGACTGGGTGTCTGTTTGAGCCAAGTTTACCTGAACCCTGGAGAAGTAAGATGGTCCCAAACGACATCTGGGCTGTACATTCACAGAGCTTAGCAAAGAGGTCTGGGTCCCCGCTCTGAACCAGGCCCTCAGCTGAGTGCTGACAATTCAAAGCTAGGACAAAATCCCCACCCTGACTGTGAAGTTGCTTCACAGACAGATCAGGCAGTTGGTGTTAGTGCATAGCGATTCACATCCATCTAAATGGGAAATAACCATTTGCATTTGTAACCACAGCATGGGAGAGAAAGTGGGTCAGAGATCTAGCGGAAGAGCACAGAGCAGGAGGACAGTAATATCGCAAAAACCTGCGTGGGTGCTAAGAACAGTGTCACTGGGTCTATTTTAAAGATAATCAAACCAAGGCCCAGGGCACGGAATTGACTTGCCCAAGTCAAGTAGCAATTGATGGTAGCAATATGGGAACCAGAAGCCACATCTTTGACTGTCAGCCAGTGGGATCTGGGGGAGACAATGCAGAGACCGGGAATGCTGTACCAGTGTCACCACTAAGTCACTCCTTTGCCAATCCCGAGATCCTATGAAAACAAGAGGTAAAGGAAGTAAGTTTACAGAACGGCTGTTAGACGTCTGAGGGGGTCCATTCATCATCTGCGTTTTGAGTGACTCATGCACAACCATAGATATGCTCATGGACACATAAATTCTGTCCTATCACCATCCTGTTGTTAATGCAGCTGTTTCTTCCTCTTTCCTTTAACTTCCCCCCCTCATACCTTCCACCTCATGTTATTCCTTCCATATTTTCCTCCATTTTCATATGTATTCATTCACTCCGTTCATGTAGTCATTCAATTTACATACATTTACTAGGCACCGATGGTGTACCAAGCATTATGCTAGATTCTGAGGATGCAGGAATGAATAAAAGAAGACACAAAGCAACCACAAAAAAGCCCACAAAGATTCAACACCTCATACCACTTATATACTCTAGTGGGAGGAGATCAACAATAAACACAGAAGTAGGTAAATAGTATGAGGAAAAATAAAGCAGAATAGTAGGATAATAACTTGGGTAGGAGTGGGCAGGAGTGGAAATGCCTGGTGTGGAATCCTAAATAGGGTGATCTGTGAATAGACATACACATGCATGGCACTGTTTTGCAAAAACGGGATAATACTATACACACTTGATCTACTTCTTTCTTTTTCCAATCAATAATACGTTGTGGAAATCCCTGCCAAGGCCATTCATTTTGTTCTTATTCCTTTGAATGACTGTATAAGACTCTGAAGTGTGAGTGTATCAAACATCAGCCGTTCAGTATTGATGGACATCCTTGCATTATCTCACTTAATTCTTACAGATGTCCAGGGTGACGGATGAGAAACCAGTGGGACTTTAGTAGTCGATGTTTGCATTTTCTTTTAACACAAATCAGTGATTTTTTTGTTTTGTTTTGTTTTTTAATTTTTTAACATCTTTATTGAGTATAATTGCTTTATAATGGTGTGTTAGTTTCTGCTGTATAACAAAGTGAATCAGCTATATGTATACATATATCCCCATATCTCCTCCCTCTTCCGTCTCCCTCCCATCCTCCCTATCCCACCCCTCTAGGTGGTCACAGAGCACCGAGCTGATCTCCCTGTGCTATGCGGCTGCTTCCCACTAGCTATCTATTTTACATTTGGTAGTGTATATATGTCCATGCCACTCTTTGAACACACCCATGCTGTGGACAAGGTGCGCAGTAGTGGAGAAAGGGGTATCTTTGCTTTTTGCTTCCCTTAATGTGTTCCCACCCCCTTTCCACCCCATAAGCTTGAGGCTTGCTTTGTTCTTTGTTCTTGAGTGGCTTTCTTGGATGGACTAGAAACGGTAAGACTCTAGAATCTAGTAAAACAAATAACAACATCAGAAAAGATCTTAGGAGATAGCTCGCCCAGTTCCCTCAATTGTTAAGTGGGCAAACCAGGAACCTATAAATAAGAAAGCACTCCTTAAGGTAACGTAGGCAGTTTGTAACAAAACCTAAAGAATACATTCAAGTCTCTCGAATTCCAATCTACTGCCCTATCCCCTACACCCTCGATCCTCAAAGTGTGGTCTGCAGATCATCCACACGCAAATCAGCTGGGAGTTTGTAAGAAACTTAGAATCTCTGTCCTTACCCCAAATCTACTGATCAGACAAGATCCCCAGGTGACATATATATAGACACTACAGTAGGAGAACTCTTCCCAGTGTGAAGAGGAAAGCAGGGGACATAGGCTTACCTGGGAGATGGACCAGGCACGTGTGTGTGTGTGTGTGTATGTGTGTGTGCAGGTGTGGAGCACAGATGCACAGATGGAAGAATCTCAACCTGGTATTATCTGAGAAGATGGAGGGATGCAATAACAATAACTAGCTTTGCCTATCCCCCTCCCCCTTTTAAGCAAAATCTCTAATACCAAGAGGCATAGCATCCCAGATAAATCTCTGGGATGGGATTTAAATATAGGCACAAGATCAGGCACACTTGTGCATGCTCTTAACCAAATCTCAGACCCATGAAAGAAAGCAGAAAGCAAGCAAGCAAGCGAGAAGCAAAGAAAGAAACAAAGAAAGAAAAAGAAAGACAGAAAGAAAAAGAAAGCAAAGACAGAAAGAAAAAGAAAGCAAAGAAAGAGAGAGGAAGGAAGGAAGGAGAAAGGAAGAAAGGAAGAAAGAAAAGGAAAGGAAAGAAAGACGAATGAAAAAAGGAACAATTTACATTCTGGTTAATAAAACTGTACTTCATTCTTTTGCTCTTGGAGTATTAGAATGGGCAAGGAGTCATGAGAACACATAGCGTGGGAGTTAGGAGATGGATATTTCCAAATAAATGTAGCATATTTCCTGAAGAAAATGAGTTCCTAGTTTCCTCAGAAGGGAGACACTACATTGTTGGGGAGCAAAAGGGAGCACATTTTTCTACTTTTTCAAATGGCCTGTCATTTCTCTCTCAACGGTAAACATTCCCAGGGAGATTTTTCACCCCGGAGATAAAAACCTATGTTCTTTCTACATGAAAAAATTCATTTGTTCTTCATGATCTGTGTCCTGCAGCAAAGTATTACTCCTAATAACATCTCCATGAACCCTTACCTTGTGAGTTTTGTGTCGTTAAAAGTTATCTAGTCAAATCTAGTCTTAGGAATGTTATTTTTAGCAAGCTTGAACTAAATTATAACGCTTGTATGTTTTAAGAATTCCTTTTGAGTTTCCGTACAAATGTAAGAGGAAAAACTGTTAGCAGAAAAGAAGAAAAAGCAAAATAAAACAAAAACAAAGCAGAAAACAAGCAACAACATTTAAAATATATATATACATATATTTTATTTGGATTTACTGTTTTATCCACTTTGGGCCAGCCACATTAGGTTTAACCCAAACAACAATTTCTCAAAGAAGATCTTATTCTGATTTTGGAGATGAAGAATTAATGCTAGAAGAGGTCAATTAGCTTGTTGCACAAGAATAAGCCAGAACTAGAATAAAAAGCTGTCTCTCCACAAGGCTCGAGATGTCCCCACCACCCCACACTGCTGGTAAAAAGTGAAGTATTTTGGAAGCAGCCCATTTTCAAGCTGGTCCTGGCACCTGACTTTCAACAGCAACCATGGAAAACAATAAAGGGCATGAAATCCCCTTGGGAGGGAGCGGATGATAAGGCCAGGGAACATGGGCGGTTTCCTGGATGGGCCCCTTGGGGTTCTGGGAAACCATGACCACAAGTCAGAGGGCCTGCCCGGCATTGTGTAACATCAGTTCAGAAAAAGAAAGCTCTCCTCTCCCCAGCAGGGCTCCAGCGGGCCTCTCATGACAAACCACTCTGCTGGACCTCGTTTCTCGAGCTCAAGTTGCCTGGAAGAAATGAAGCTGGAGATTCGGGCTGGCTGGAGGAAGGGATGGCCAGCAAGTTTTGAACAAAGCCATCCTCCTTCCACTCTTTCGCATCAGTTTGAACTAGACAAAACGCTCACGTTGCCAGAGATGACTCGCCGGTTTGAGCTGGCCATTTGGAAAAGCCCTCTCAGACAGCAGCTGTAAATCACGCGGCAACCTCTCTCCATAAATACCACAGCAGCCAAGGTGCAAAAAGTGATTTATCAGGCAGCTTCCAACACAACTTAATTGTTGGAGCAGGCGAAAGATGCCCAAAGGCTTTAAAAGCTAAGCCAGGATTCCCCAAAGAAGAAAGCGGGAGACACTTCTTTGAAGAGGGGACCCAACCGACTCCTGGAGCATCTGGGTCCTCCAGATGCTTGTGGGTCCTCCAGGGAGCTGGGGCTTTAGGCCAGCTTTCTGCCTTCCCTCCTGCTTCTGTATTCAGAAATGGAAATCATGGAGAGGTCCAATCGGGAGACAAGAAGTCTTCCTCCCTCTCTCCTCCCTGACCACCCCCCTCCCCACATGCTTCCTTAGACAGGAAACTTTAAATTGCTGGGATAGGCCACCTTAATTGCTACTCTTTTGATAACTTGGTTCACCCCTTGAAGTTTCTGTAAACAGCTTGGAAGTAGTGTAGGATGGCAAAGAAGGGAAGGGTATGACTCAGGTCTCCTGCAGGGGAATAGCTTTTGAGGAATCAGAGAAGAGTGAGTTAATCCACGCCCCCTCCCTCTTAGCCCTCCTCTCCACGATCCCGAGAGAGTTCCTGGACCCTACTATGTTCACAGGTGTCCTCCTAATTTCCCATACCGGCTCCACCTAGAAGACCATTTGTTGCCGTCCCTCTTTCTAGTGCCAGGATGCACTAGCAGAGAGCTGTGAATGCAGCCCAACATTCATGCTCCTTCCTTCCCATCACAATCCTGGAAAGGGCCTCTGGAAGTTACTCGTTTTGTAATTAAGAATGCTGAGAGAACCCAGAAAGGTAGAAAGATTTGCCCAGGACGACTCAGCAAGGGAGTATCAGAGCAAAGACCCCAGCACTGGCCTCCTGTTTGCGCTTGGCTATTCCAGAGAACCCTGGGCTTTCCCTTAACAGTCATCACGTTTGAGATCTGGGACTTTCGGAGCCAGCCTTTCTCTGCAACATTACAGAAGTTGTTTTGTTTTTTTTTTTAATATCATTTTTAGTATCTCCATATGGAGTAAACAAGTGGAAAGAATTATTTAAAAACCAATCAAACAAAAAGGGGTTGGGAAATACACATAACTTCATCTGAACACATCTATTTCTTTAAATTTCTGTCCTTTTTGGTACAATTGCTTTATTTTATGGTGGTTTGGGAAATCAGATCTCTGTTGTTTGCCGGAATCTCAGGTATTTGATTCAAGGGTGGGTGAGAGTGTCTAAAAGGTGTTTGCTGGTTGGTGGCAGAAATGAGAACTGTTCTATTTCCCCTGTCATCAAAAAACAAACTGTCTAATACCCTTCTGCAGGAGGGGACTGGGCTGGGACAAGGCAGGCCATCTCGGCAGCAAAATCACCAGCTTCAGGGCTTAGAATTCTTTCCTGACAGTGTGAGAGGCACAGAGCAAGAAGGAGAGAGACATGGCCCTTTGCCAAGTACAGGAATGGAGTCCAAAGGGATCAATAGCAGTTGTAGATCAGATCACAGAATCAGGTGGAACAGAGTTTGGAATGAAAGCACACCAGGAACCAGAGAAGGGACTGTCTGTCTGTCTGTCTGTCCTGGGCACCACCAGGTGCCTGCAGCTCCTTTCAAGGGCTCAGAGGAAAGTCAGTCTTTAGTGGGCAGGGCTGTCTGATATGTCGGTGGCTGGGTAGGGGTGTGTGTGGATTAACTCAAGAAGGTAGCTTCTTAGTGAAGCAATGTGTTATGAGGCAAGAAATGTATTGCAAATAAGGCAAGGCTAGCATTGTTTTAATATAGAAGAATGATTCCAGAGAATTTCTTAACTCCAAGATGTTTGGGCACAAGTCATTCTGGGACTTCAGCTACAACTGGATTCTAAGGAAAGGGAATGGAGGATTAGAAAACCTAAACAGACTAGGATTGGGGGGGTGGGTGAGGAAGCTGAGCTGGTCATGACAGTCAGCCCCAGAGGGGCTGCAGGAGAAGTCCAGTCAACCAAAGATGTGGCTTAGAGAGATGTCAGGACTAGGTGAGTGGAGGGTAAGAACACAGACCATGGCGAGGGGATGGTGGGGCTAGAGGTAAAGAAAACCTAGAGTTTAGGTAGTGATTTAGGCTTTGGACTTTGCAGGTAGACAGGACCGGGTTTGAATTCTGCCCATATCGTTTATGAGGCTGGTGATCTCCAGCCAGTTATTTAGACTAAAAGTCACAATTTTCTCATCTGGAAAAAAAAAAAAAAAAAAAAAAAAAAAAAAAGATCATCGTTTCTATCTCAGAGGGTTGGTTTAAAGATTGGTCATGGTGATGTTGGGGATGGAGATATTGGTGATAAAGTGATAGAAGAAGGAGGAGGAGGGGGAAGGAGGATGGTGATGGTGATGGAAGTGGTAATGTGTGTCTTTGAAGCTACATGATACCCAGGTGCATCCTGGGTATGGAAATGGCACAGGGAAAATCAGGCGGTCTCATTTCAGGAGGTTCCACCCTCGCCCCGCCCCCTCCCCCAGGGAAGAACTTCTAAAATCTTTCCTATTGTACCTCGGAATTGGTTCAGGAACTCGATACAGTAAAGAATGATTCCAGCTGGAAGAATCTGGGGCAAGGTAGGGGCTGACAATGTTGATCATGTAGATATTTTACCGATAACATGAAAAAGCACAACCAGGTGGGATCAGCCATCACAGAATATTCAGGACATCTATGTATTTATGTTACAAGAACACGCTGACAACGCACAAGTCTTACTGCAAGTGTTCGATGTTAACCATATTTAGGGAGGAAGCTGTCAAACCTGTTATACAAATTTCCTCTTTTAAAATATTGTGTCTCCGTTGTGAGCCTTTGTTTGATAGGTGTCATGGGAGGTCATGGAAGAATGCATGTTCTTTGAAAGGAAAATCCGAACTTTGAACAGAGTAGTTTTAATTCCTTAATCGGCAACCTGGCATCCAGGTTAGTCATGTTGTGATGATGTAAATCCAGTCTGCACTTCTTTAATGCCTTCACAGTTTTATTGAGGGCATACAGGAAAACGAGTTATATTACCAAAATGAAATAAGATCTTGCTTTCCTCTGTACCTGGGAGAGTTTCTGGCACACAGTGGAGAGAGAAGAGGAAAAACGGAAAAGGAGGAGGAGGCAGACAGACCTGAGTTTCAACGCTGAGCTACCAACTTACTAACTACATCACTGTCAGCCAGGTGATTAACCTCGCTGAACGTGATTTTCATTTTAAAAATAAGACAATAAAACTTTATTAAAATTTGTAGGATGTGACAATCTCCTTCAAATGCCTACCATTGAGCCTGGCAAATTATATATATTAAGCAAATGGCTGATCACTCAATGTGAAGTTTTTGAGTGAACTAAGTGTATTTTCTATATAATTAAAGCTGACCCCTTTGAGCTCCCCAGAAAGATGTTCATGAGAATTTTAAGTCAGTGTCAACCGGTCTCTAAGTGCTATTATATATTTTTCTGTCTTATTAAATAACGTAACTTTCCTTATGGTGCAAAATCATCTTAGAAAATAATAAATACTAACTGAGGGGTTTTCTATAAATATAAATGTTGTCAGGTTTTGTACACTTTTATGTTTGGTGACCCCCATCATTTTTCAGCTGCCACATTCCATTTTTATATCCACACAGAAGTGTCTTACTTAACAGGAAGAGAGGAAGCACAATGGTTTAGTGGAAAACTGGACCAGGAGTTGGGAGTGTGGGCTTCTAGCCCCAGCAGTTGTAATGGGCAGCTGTGTCACTAGGGGCTGGTGATTTTACCACCCTGGATTTCACTATTCTCAACTAAAAAAAATTTTTTTTTAAATTTTATGTATTTATTTATTTATATTTATTTTTGGCTGTGTTGGGTCTTCGTTTGTGAGAGGGCTTTCTCTAGTTGCGGTGAGCGGGGGCCACTCTTCATCGCGGTGCGCGGGCCTCTCACTATCGCGGCCTCTCCCGTTGCGGAGCACAGGCTCCGGACGCACAGGCTCAGTAGTTGTGGCTCATGGGCCTAGTTGCTCCGCGGCATGTGGGATCCTCCCAGACCAGGGCTCGAACCCGTGTCCCCTGCATTGGCAGGCAGATTCTCAACCACTGCGCCACCAGGGAAGCCCCTCAGCTAAAAAATTTTTTAACTTAAAAATTAAAAAAAACAAAACAAAACAGAAACATCTATGAGGGCTTTCTCTTCTTCTTATATTCTGTTTTGTTTAAGTGAGCCATTATTTTTGTCTCTGAAAGCATTTTACTGGCCACTCTGAGCAGCTGTGGACAGAGCCGTTATAGGGATGTGATGTGGTCTTTGTGGAGAAAAAAGAGAGGTGCACAGTAGTTTGCTTGTTTGGTTATCAAAGAGGTCTACCAGCTTGTTGCATATTAAACGGCAGAGTCCTTTCCATTTAATCTGCAGTCTTCAAGATCCCTTCCATACAAAACCACCAGAGAGACTTCTTATCAGCATCTTCTTTTATGGGAAATGAATTGAGGCACTTTCCTCAAACACTAAATCTATGTAAAGATTTGAACGGAAAGCAAGAAGGAAAGTTTAAATAAAAGCAAAACAAAAGAAGGATAAGAGGGACAAGGAAATTCAGAGAGAAAGAAAAAGTGACAGAAAAATAGAGACAGAAGGGCAGAAAAGAGAAAGACGAAAGAAGGAAGGAAGGGAAGGAGGGAGGAAGGAAGGAAGAAAGAGAGAAAGAAAGAAAGAAAGAAAGAAAAGAAAAAGAGATCCAGAGTACAAACTGAAAGAGACCTTGATTATTTTCACATTAAGCATGTCTTTTTTCCCATAATCACAGTTACTTCACATCCTCCCAAAATTGGCATGTTTCTCTTGGGAAGATAAACCCTTTTTGGCAAGCTCACCACATGTGAGCCGGAGCAGGAAGCCCGAGTCATCACTGTATTATGCAATCCTGCTTCCGGCCAATAATTGCCTCTCTGACATGCTAGCCTCCCACATTCCTGAGATTCATCTAGAACAGCCAGAAGATTAGATTAGTGTGTATTTTCAGCTAGCCACCATCACTCTTAGTTGATGTGGCTCCTTCTGTCGGCTGAGGCACTCCTGTTTGTCACTGTCAGAGTTGTCCATCCCTAGGGTGACATGTTCTTTCTATGGAAAGAAGGAGGGACAGAACTTCAGAGAAGATCTGTTTTATCCCAAGCCCCTGTTACCAAAAATAGGGAGGGAAAGAGGGAGGGAGGGAGGAGGGAGGGAGGGATGGAGCATGGGGGACTCATGGTTTAACAGCCGAGCGAGGGGTAGATTACGTGTCGTAATCTTCAACACTCAGTGTTCCCCTACTCCCAGTGGCCCATCACTCTAACCAGAACCACATCTGCCATTCTGTTTCTACCACTGCTTTTATTCATGTGGTCCTCATGTCTGGAATATTCTTCATCTTCATCGTCAGCTCTTCAAAATCTCCTCATCTTTCAACATTTTGCTTCTTTCTTCTTTTGGGGAACATTTTTTGACTACTTTAGGCCACACAACTACTAATGTAAGGATTCCACTACTCTACCTATTTCATGGCCAAATCACTTCTGCCCAGGATGCTATTCTGTGAACCCCACAGCTAGAGTTCTTAGAAGAATGCTCTATACTCTTCAGTCTTGTGAACAGTGGTCCTGGTTTACCAGTAGTTCATAGAATGGGGGCCTTGGATACTGTCAAGTGCTCCAGAGGTTTGTCCATGAGAGAGAGATTTTTCTACCAATATAATAAACCATGAACACCTGCACCAAGACAGTGTTGCAGGATGTGCCGTGATAAAGATGGAAATTTTTAAATGCTACCTGACTTTTAGACTTGGTTTCCAGCACTGTCCCTGCCTCAGCCCCAGCCTGAGGAAATAGTATTTCTGCCACAGCCCTGTGCATCTGTATGCCAGGGCTGCCATAATAAAGCACCACAAACTCGGTGGGGTAAAACAACATAAAGTCAGTTCTGGAGGCTAGAAGTCTGAAATCATACTCTCTCTATGGGGAGAATCTATAGGAAATATCTATAGGGAAATCCTTCTTTGCCTCTTCCTAGATTATGGTGGTTTTCTGGAAATCTTTGGCATTCCTTGGCTTGTGGATACATCACTCCAATTTTCCGTCTTCATGAGACGTTCCTTCTGTGTCTCTGTATCTTCATATGAATGTGGTCTGATAAGGATGCCAGTCCTTTATTCGATATTATTAGACTAGGAACACTTCCTACTTCAGTGTGATTTGATGTTAACAAACTACACATGCAACAACCCAATTTCCAAATAAAGTCACATTCTGAGGTACTGGGAGTTAAGACTTCAACATATCTTTTTAAGGGGACACAATTCAACCCATAAGACACTGCAGTCATTGTACAGCGATGGCAAGAAGGCCAGGAGGTGGGGAAATAAACATCAGAGCAAGGAGGGGGGGGCGGGCAAAGTCAGTGGGATCAAGAAATTACTGTGAATGGTTTTTAGGTCTCATTGTCATTGGCTTCCAGCTTAGTGGAGAGGCCTGGTTCAAAGGCACAGAGTGAGAGCACACAGGGTGAAGCGTCTTATAATAGGCAAGTGTTTGTTGAGGGCCCTCTTTGAGTGATACTCTCTGACCATGGCAACCTGGCAGTATAAGCTGGGCATGACCAACACCTGCAAGCCCCACAGAGAGGATGAGGCAAGCACAGTGGAAGCAGAGCTGGTAACGAACTCTCTTGAGCCCTGAGGGTAGAGAGAATTAAAAAGATTGTTTCCTATGTACAATAAATTTGGAAAATTGAATAGATTCAACTTCCCTTTAAAAAATATTCATTACCCTGCTTATAGAGTCTTGCCTTACTGAGTCCTGCAATTTGCAAATGAACTATTGGTCCAACTCAGTCTATTGAAGGGATAATGAGTATTAAAGAGAACCTGGTCTCTGAAGTTGTCTTATGAATCAGGATGATTATGAATGACTCATGCCCTTTGCATCTTCAAAGGGCCTTCCCCTGCTGTGCCAACAGAGGACTTAATCCCCGAGCTTTCTCGGGGACCTTGGCGGGGAAGGGTTGCAGGGCTCCCGTAAGACCACCAAAGGAGGGGGTCTTGCGGACCACACGTGGAAGGGGCACGCAGTCCACAGCTTCAGCTCGCTGCTTGCAAAGTTTATTAGCACAAGCTGATGAAGGGCGCCCTGACCACGATTCCCTAGAATCAAGAAGAGGCCCAGTGGGAGGCCTTTAGAGTGTGTGCCTTTAACTGCCTTGCCTGAGGCCTAGAGGCTGTGCCAGGGTCTAGCAGCCCTTTGATCGCACTGACGTGTTCAAAGCACTCAAGGATGACAAGTTTCTTCCAAAATGAGGTATTCCATGGATATTCCACTGACTAAATATGTTGTTGACCATGAGCCATTGAGACCCTGAGAACAGCAATAAAAGAAAACATTACCCCCAAAGGCTGTTTTCCTTCCTCTAATAAAGACAAGAGGTGGAGGAAGGAGGAAAGAGGATCCCCAGAGGCAAAAGGGGAGACTGTCCTTAAAAAACAGCATAAGTAGCAAATGCCACTAAAATCCTCATCAGCGGATGTTAGGGTAAAAGGATTGATTTTCTGGTACCATGGGCATAATTGGTAAGAACATAACAAGAGTTACTATTTACTGAGCACCCAAGCTGAGTTAGTTTCTTACTAGATATTTTACAGACATAACTCTGAATGGCTGATAACATCACCTTCAATTTTTACTTGCTTTAAACATGAGGATCCGGGGGCTTACACCAGTGATGTGACTTTCCCCAAGTCACACTCTGTAAAGTACCAGAGCTGGGGTTTGGACCCACCAGGATATTACCCTCAAGCCTTGTGACATCATGGAAGGAGGAGGGCTTTGAGTTCTACTAGATATGGATTGGAATAGGGCTTCCTCACTGGAAACTGAATGACCCAACTTGCAGACAGGCAGCGTTACTGGGCCATTTCCAGCAGGGTGGCTTAGGAGGACCTTGCCCACCTACTTCCTCACCCCTTATGCCTCAGAGCCCCTGGGCAGCGCTGCCCTTTACACCTTTCACTGGGCTTTCCAGATCCCAGACACTGCCCTGCTGGGAATCAGCAACTGGTTTGCCCTGTCCAATTACGTTGCTGAATTTGGAGCTCAAATTTATATAATGATCTTCATTAATGGGCTTTGCATTCCCACAGCGTTTCCATCTTCAAAGTGCTCTGTGAACATTAACTAATTAATCTGGGCTACAAATTGTGCCAAGACCCAGAGGGCTTCAACTGCTCAGTCCCTGGATGGTCTCTGTTGATGGTGGTGATTACAGAAAGCATTGAGTTCCCTTTCACTTGGTGCCTGGCAGTGGAGCGTGTCACCACAGCACCATCAGCTCCACTGCAGGCACGGCTGAGTCCAATTCTTCCGGGCTAGGCCTGCACTTGAGGCTACAAAGAAGAGGAAGCAGAGGTCTTATAGAAGCAAGTGACACGCTGAGTGTCAGCAAACATCATGCTTTACAATGAAAGACACAGCTTTACATGAATTTGTTCAAATGGATCACATTCAAACTTCCAATTCACAAATGGAGAAATAGGTTCAGAGGTATAAAATGACCAGTTTGAGTTGCATTTATGCTATGGGGTAGAGCCTGATCTCCTAAATCCCCAAGCAATACTTTTTGCCAGGTAGAATAAGTGAAATTATGTATATAACCCACAACTTAATATACAAGTGAAGAATGAAAAGTAGAAAGAGAAATCCAAAGGCAAGAGATAAAATTTCCTTTCTGTCAGTGAGGAAGACCTCCTTGGAAATCAAATTTGTGTTGGGCCTTATTTACTTTTTTTTTTTAGCAACTTTGCTCAGTTTTTATCAGGAATCGATGTTGGATTTTGTCAAATGCTTCTTCTATATCTACTAAGATATGAATTTTTTTTTATTCTGTTAATAAGGTGAGGGCTATGGACTGAATGTGTCCCCCAAACGTCATATGTTGAAATTCTAATTCTCAGGTTATGGTGTTAGGAGGTGGGGCCTTCTAGAAGTCGCAAGGGTGGAGCCCTCATGAATGGGATTAGTGCCCTTATAAAAGAGACCTCAGAGAACTTGTTTCCTCTCTCTCTGCTCTCCACCATGAAGTACAACCAGGAAAGATGACAATACATGTTGAAGATACATCATTGAGGATACAACGAGAAGATCTGCAAACAAGGAAGAGGGCTCTCAACAGACACTGGATCTGCTGGCACCTTGATCTTAGACATTCCATAGCCCAGAACTGTGAGAAATAAATTTCTATTGTTTAAACCATCCAGTCTGTGGTGTTTTTGTTATAGCAGCCCAAACTGACTAAGATGGTGTATTACACTGATTTTCAAATGTTGAAGCAACATGGCATTTCTGATATAGTTCATATGTGCTGCATTTAATCAGCTAAAATTTTGTTCAGAATTCTGTCAGTGTTTACGAGAGATGTTGGTCTGTCGTAGTCTTCCCTTGTAATGTCTTTACCTGGTTTTTGTATCTGAGTAAGGCTAGCCTCTTAGAATGAGTTGGAAATTATTCTCTTTTCTTCAATTTTCATGAATTTTTTTTGATAGAATTACTATTAATTTTTTCCTAAAAGTTTGGTAGAATTCTCCAGTGAAACTATATGACGCAGGAGGGAATTTTGTGGGGATGTTTTTCCACTATAAATTAATTCTTCTAATGAATACAGGGCTATTCAAGTTATCCATTTCTTCTGGAATTCTTCTGGTAATTTGTGTGTTTTCAGAAATTTGTCCATTTCATCTAATTTGTTGAATTTATTGGGATAAAATTTTTCATAGTATTTTTTTTTTATCCTTTTAATATATGTGGGATGGTAAGTTTTTGACAGAAAAAATTAAAGAGGAACTTCTTGTTTGGGGCAGATACTCAACAATATATTGGAGACTGGTAATTTTTTATAAGTATCTCTCTGTTTCAATAAGCTCAACACTCCCCTAGGAAGAGGTTTTAAAAAATTAATCAAATTTATAGGATCCATGTTGAATTAAAGTCAATGAAATTTCTAATACTTTTCATATGCTTTTTAAATTTTAGCACCTTTTTTATTTGTTTAATTACTAAGGCTGAATCTGTATTGGATTTAGAAACCAAATATTTATAGTAAAGTGTATAAAAGTGTAAAAAATATATCTTTAAACACAATTTTAAAATGTAGTAATAAGAAAAATTTAAAACAAACAAACAAACAAAAAGCTTATCCATACCCTAAACTCATGGTCCTAATAAAATGTCTTCCCAGAATCTAATTAACTGATACAGTCTGATGCAGCAGTCAGGAAATTATTAGTTTGAATAAGGAAAATGTGTATTGGCTGTTTGCTTGAATGAATTTTTCAATGTTCATACTTATTTCTTTTCTCTCATCAGCAAAGCTCAGAGTTTTTATATTTGCATAATATTTGCATTTCCATATTTGTCAATTTTGAGTAACCCAGTGTTTCTATCAAACTTGTTTGAGGAGTGGAGTACCTTTAATCTCTGTGACAGAATCCCTGTTTAGAAATGCTTGTTTTTGTTTAAAACAAACACTGGATTTAGAAAATAGAGTCAAGTTTGAAATCAATGCTTTGAAATACACTAGATTATCAATTATATTTTCCCCTCAACCACAAATTCAGTGGTGTGCTGAAGCTGCTTTACACCATTTTGCCATTGTTAAATGTTCAGAAGTTTTGCAAGATGGTTGTTAACCATAGTAATTTTTAAATGTTAAATTATATGAGTTTACAATAAAATTATATTTAAAACAAAAGTTATGAATATGCAAAACTCATCACTTCCTAATTATTTTACTACATTTTACCCATTATCTATGCTCTTGAGGTTATTTACACCTATTATAACAGTATGCTGGAAATACCATATGATGGTGTACTGTAGAAAATCTTTTTGCAGCTCAACATTCAGTGATGTCACATTGGTAGATTGAAATCAGCTCTGGAATGTATATTTACATCATGGAATTTGACAACTACTGTAATACAAGTTTTGATTTATTGTTCTGTTGTTTATCTAGACTTAGGAAAATTATGGAGAAAAAGTTAATGCAGATTAAATTTAAATGAGCGTGATACCTATAGCTGAAACACTGTGAATAAATGCTGTGTGTTATGAGTAAACATTCTTCCAGCATTTGAAAACAATTATCCAATTCAGCAAAGAAGTTGCTCACATCATTGACAAATGAGTGAAGTTCAGACATACTTCTTTGTTGTTTCACTTTGATTTACTTGTTAAGATAAATTAAAATATCAACTAACATTCATGCTGGAACTATACTTGGCTGTCAATTAAAACCACAGTTTGTCTATGGACACAGGAGTTTGGCAAAAGTCAACAAAACACTCTGTAAGAAGCCATCACCTATACAGAATTTATAGTAAAAAGTATTGTATATTTCATTAGTATTCATAAATTGTGTACTATATACTTTATAGCAACAAAATTAGATAATTTTTTTAGAAAGCCAGGTGTTAAATGTTTACAAGCATACCACTGTCCAAATTTCTAATCTTTATGGGCCAATCTATGTACAAAAACCTTGCCTTTTCCATATTCTCTGGTGATTTGGAGAATCTGTGATCTGTCAGAGAACAGAAGATTGCAAGACAAAATGAGTTGAAGTTATTGTGGTTTTCTGGCTAGTATTTTCTTAACCAATGCAGTTACACTGAGTTATTATCTGAGAATAATTAGCGAGACTGGCCAGACGGGGGTAATTCCAAGCAACTCTGAATCATGGGGTTCATTCATGCACAAAGTAATTATTGACCTTGTAATTATCACTATGCCCTGAGCATATTTAGAGGTAAGTTCTGGATTTTTGCATTCTGTTTACAATCAGAGATTAGTCGTTGTTTCAAAAATAGTGACTAACATTCGTGAAGCATTGGAACCTTGGCAAGTTTTATAATTAAAGAATCGCAGTGATCCTTGATTTATACGTATGCCATGACACTGTATTTGCTGCTGAGGTAGCAAAGTCTTTTTTTTTTTTTTTTTTTTGACTTCCAAATGTGAAAAGATGTGTGTTTCTATGGATTTCAGCTGTCCCTGAAAAATGTAAACCTGTGCCCATACATGCAGAGTGAAGGAGGAGTTCTCAGTGAGTTCAGCAGGAAGCAAACAGGCTATACCCCTCCGGGAGTCAGAGAATTCTTAAGACATCCAAAGAAAGGGAGAAAATAGAACCTGGGGTTTGTCTACAGTCATATCTTTACTTGGGAAAGTACCTCTGCTCATCACTGGGCTTACAACCAGTTCTGTAAGTAACCTTTAGCATCTTCCCTTATAAAATATAACAGAAGCTTTTTCTAGAGTTGAAATCTACATGCTAAAATGGGAGTGGGCTTAGCAACGCAGGGTTTGGAGGTCTTTTGGTTTGGTTGGTGGTTGTTTGTTTATTAGTTTTCTCTTATATTTAGAACTCTGAGGACACAGATGTAGAGAACAAACATATGGACACCAAGGGGGGAAGGTGGCGAGGGAGTGGTGGTGGTGTGATGAATTGGGAGACTGGGATTGACATATATACACTAATATGTATAAAGTGGATAACTAATAAGAACCTGCTGTATAAAAAAATAAATAAAATAAAATTCAAAAAATAAAAAAATTTTAAAAATTAGAAAAAAATAAACCCTGAGATCTAGTTTAACATTTCCAATGGTTAAGCTACTTCTTATTACACATATAATTTGGGAAGTTATTTATCCTATTTGAGTTCTAGTCTTTTCAGTATGAAAACAGAAATGAAAAACTATTCCTCAAGGGTTTTGTCAAAGTATCTTGCCCAGGGCTCATCACAAAGCAGAATATTAAAACAATTCCCTGCCTCACTTTCTTCCTTCCTCTTTGCCTCCTAGCCTTCTTGTTCATCCCCCTTCCTTCCTTCCCAAGTTCTTTACTGTATAAATTATTATGATTGTAGTAATCACTACAGGCTTTTTCAGGTCAAGTTTCATTGTGTTCCCATAAGCAATACATGCCTGAATTATTAACTGACCACTGGGAAGAAAATCTCATAGCGGGACCCTGGCCAGCAGGGAAGCATGAGGGCAGAGAGGCAAGGTTGCCTCTTGGAACCCTGTCTTCCACTGAAATGAGGTGCTGGGAGGACTGGAAAGCCAAATCCAGCTACAAAGCCATGGAGGAAGTGCCAGCAGCCAGGATAAACGTGGTGTCCCAAAGAATTCAACAAACAGAACTGAGAACATCAAACATGCCTCACCTGTGCTCGGCCTGAAGAACAAACAGGACATGAATCAGACCTGCTCCCTGTCCTCAAGGAGCTCACTGTTTAGAGCAGACAGACACATGAATGATTCTAACATACAAGGGGAAGAGCATTGACCCAGAGCTGGGAGTTTGGGCTGGGCAGGTAAAACAAAAATCTAGGAGAACAAATCGGCCTTCGGGTGTAGTGACTGTGAGTTAGGAGCAAGTGACCCTCAAAACTCCAGATGTGAGATCGGGCAAAAGATCATCTCATGGCCCCAGATCTGGCACATTTAATGAAAGGCTATTGAATCAAGTAAGAGCAATCATAATAGTAGTAACAACAGTAATCATAGTCACAGCCAGTATTCAAATAGGACCTGCCTTGCAGCAAGCACTCTTCTCGGTGAATTAGGCTCAGCATCCCTAATCCTCATAGCAAACTTACCAGTTATCTATGATTTCTACTTTGCATGGATGGAGAAATGAAGACTTAAAGAGGAAAGGTGAAATGTAGCATAGTTTACCCAACTCCTTAGTGGCAAAACTGACAATCATCACCAAATTTGCCTGGCTTCAGAGCCACTGTTTTCTCTCTCTCTCTCTTAGGCAGCTCTGAAGTATTTCTATTCCTAAATCTATAGAGACCAGGGGAGAGAGTAGGATATCTTAACATAGGAACAAAGAAAAAAATGAGGCACAGGGATGAAGCTGATGTTGAAATGGGTTTATTTTTCCAGGGTAAATGTGGAAATTCAGTGTTTAGACCTGGAGCACAAGTTTAGCAGATATTCCCAGCCAGGCTGACTCAGTCTGCCGTGCGTGAAAGTTGGATTCATGAAGTCCCGCCCCACTACCCCTACTGGTCCCAACCCACCCCCAAGAGGTTAGTATTGTCCAAATCATTTCTGCCCTGTTGAAGGAGAGATTTGGGGCAGCGAGGGATGAGGAGTCCTCCCCAAATGACCACACGACTCCCTGGGAAAGGCATAGCAGGCTGTTAGTCTACAGGTCAATCCTTTATATCCAAGGACCTTCTCAAGACATACCGGCTTGGCTTGAGAGTCTGAGAGCACACCGTGTACTTATTTTTAGCATTCTTTAATGTTTTCAGATGAGCACAGCTCTGAAATAGAAAGGCTGACCCATTTCAGTGACATTTTCCCAAGGACGTCACAACATTGTGATTGTCTCCCCTTCAGCCCAGAAGGAGTCCCAATGTCCCCAAATTAAAGGAAACTGCCCCTAGGGGAGACCAATGGAAAGGCAGAGGGGGGACTTGGTTTCATAATACATCATCCACACAGTCGTATTTTCCACTTGACGAGCCTCCCTAGCCTTTAAAGTATCAAAATTCACTAAAAGCCAGTGTAGTTCTGTGCTTTGAATCTTCAAGTCCATACATGCAATCCAGGAGAGAAATCAAGCATAGGATAATGGATGCACAGGATGAAGCCCCAGAGAAGCCAGAAACATGCTAAGAGAAGACCTCACATAGCATTTGTATTTTGTTTTCAGCAAATCAGAGAGAGAGAACTCAGGGGTGTCACTTCCCCACTGAGCAGATAAGTGATTGAGCCATCCTTTCTCAGTGGTTTTGGAATGGACAGGTATTTGACAAGACCTGAATGTCCAGACTCTCTTAATAAACAAACTTAGCAGTTTTATTGTACTTTCTTTCCTTTTTTTCCTTGGCAATAGAAAAGTAGAGTGTAAATATGTGAGTAGTCCCCTGTATCTCCAGGGAAGGTTTTAAGTATAAGACATATCTGCCCTAAATGCAAACAACAACAATGGCCAAAGAAGCCCTAAACTAGTCTTGAGTTTGCTCGTGGTTCTGGTTCCACCTCTGATCAGGGCTTCCGTGAGTTGTTCACCAGTGGGTCCCATGCCCCTGACAAAAGGCCGGTGCATGTGTGGCTGGATCTCTCTTCTCTGTCATGTACTCCCTAGACAAGGGACCTTTCCCAAGCTTCCTTGTCAGTGTGGGGCCACATCGATGAGGATTAATCCTGCTTATCCCGATGTTCTCACTGAGAGCACTCTACTTCGAGACGCATACACCCACTCAGGAGTCCACCTGCCCTCCCAACCCCAAACTGTTTGAATTTCCCCCTCCCTCAGTAGGACGAACTTCTTGACTGCTAGCCCTTGGCAAGGTGGAAGAAGAAACACAGATTCTGAGCCACCCTCGGGAGCCCCCCCCAGACTCAGAGGTACAATAACTCAAGTAACCTTGCAGAGCCTGGACTAAGAGATTTTCACATGCATGGCTACCTTTGACCAGAGTCAGACATTCTCCACGGTAGATTATTCTTTTGGGTTCCTTCAACTCATTAGCTTGGTCATGTTTCCAGACTCATCAGATAGATGTTAAATATCAAACTTGTGTGCAAGTCCTGACTCTCCTGATTTGTAAGCATGCTTTATTTGATCTACCGGGCCAGTTATACATGGTTGCTAATCCCTAGAACAATCTTGAGTGAGTGTTCACCTTCCCATTTTATAGCCAATTCACTGCCTTAGAGAGGATAAGCCATTTTCCCAAAGTGGCATCACGAGGTAGGGGTAGGGCTGAGATTGTGAAGTGGGCTTTGCCTTTACTTTTCCCAGTACACCCAGATATTGTGCCAGCGCTGGAACACAGCTAGCCCCTTCTCGGTATTCTGATTTCATTTCCAGTGCCGCCACGGAATGAGAGCTGAGCTAGCCGACTGGAAACATCAGCCAGGGATCCCAGTGGGAGTGTTGTGTTTTTTTTCTCTAAAACAGGGCTCTGAGGGAGACAATTGATGTAGATGTGGTGAATGTTCCTAGGAAGTCATTTTCTGGCTCAAAATAAATAAATAAAAGGAAATGGAGCTGTTAAAAGGTATGATGTCAGGATCTACTGTTGTTCATTGAACTTGCTTTTGCTCCCTCTTTCCGTATTTTTCACATCTCACTGGCATTCACTGTCATATGGCTCTCGTCAATGCTGGGTAACTAAAAATCACGTGCGCCATTGTAGGAACCAGAGAGAATCTGGGAATAACAAATTTGCTGTACTAGTGACTTGGGAGAAATAGTCAAAACCCCCCAAATGCAGAAGATGTTAACCACATCCTTAGAGGGATTTACTGATCTGACACTCTGTAAGTTTGGGGCACATCAGCCTCTCCCCACACTGGGAGAGCTCATGAAGGCACAAATGTTTGTTGCTGTTGAAAGATCTCTAAAAGGGCTTCAGTATTAAGATAACCTTGGACTTGGGTCCAAGTCTTTAGATCATTCCCTTGCTCTGTGTGCTTGGACCGAGTGGTTGACCTCTCTGCCTCAGCTGCCTGGATTAAAGCATTTAGCAACTAGAGTGGGCTTTTGGAGTCATCTGATCCAAGTTTCTTATTTCTGATGAAAGGCAACTGAAGTTCAGCAAGATGAGGGCTTCTGAAAGCTCCCACAGCTGGCTGGCCGGCATGACAGCCATACCGGAGGTCAGACTTCTGTTCCCTCCCCCACCTTTTGCTATTACATCAGTGAGATACTTGTATCCTCAGGTTTCAGGAGTTGAGGGAAGCTGAAGAACAAGAAAACTTTTCTGTGCATCTCAAATTAACCCTCCAGTGAGAATCTTGGGAGACCTGGGAACCTTAATTTATCTGCTACCCTGGAAAGTGAAGAAGAAACTTGGGACAGGAATGACCCTGGGGAGGCAAACACCAAATCATGACTTAGAACAGATTCAAAGAAACCTGAAAGACCATCTAAACTAGTAACCCCTTCAGGGTTTGATTCTCTTTAGAAATGGCCGCACTAAGAAGTCAGTAGCAGGTAGATGTTCCGAAGGTAGTAAGATGACTACCTTCGCAATGCCCCATGCCATTGCTGTTCAGAGATTAACAATGCAAAGTGGCTCTTGTAATCTAGACTAAACTTGTCTTCACTTCATTCATTGATCCTAATCCTCTCTCTTGAATCACATAGGACATCTAATCCTTTTTCTAGAGACTCTCTTCCCCTGGTATTACTTGTAAGGAGAGGGCTGTGTGTGGCTGGTGTCATCAATATATAAACAGTCTATTAAGTGCTTTTAGTTGTCATTTTTCCATCACCTAAAGGAATAAATCTGGAAATTCCCTGGCGGTCCAGTGGTTAGGACTCTGCACTTCCACTTCAGGGGGCACGGGTTCGATCCCTGGTTGGGAAACTAAGATCCCACAAGCCAAAAAAATAAAAATAAAAATATAATAAAAGAGTAAATGTTCTTAGATAGAATAATTCTGTATCATTCAACTATTCACAAGTAAATAGCTCATCCCTCATTCCATTCTATCAGCTTTGAAGTTACCAAATATTATAAACAATTCCAAGGAAAGTCGCACAATGGTATGTGAGATAGAAGAAAAAGAGGATTAAAGCCCTAATAAGCAAGATTCTAACCACCCACCACTTCGCTCCATAAATCCTGGTTTGAAGGAATTTCTGGGTATTACCAGCCTTATAAAGATATCTTGCAACCAGCATCCCAAGCATCTCCTCAACTCTGCATATTCAGTAGAGGGACTCAACAATGATTAAACATTTTCTTTTAGATGTAACTTAATGAAGTCATGAAAGCAGATTTCTTCCTGAGCAAAAATTGGACCTAATAGCACCATTCCATTTTTATCTACCCCTCCCCCCCAAAAAAGAAGTTTTTAAACCAGAAAAAGTACTAAAGACAAAGAAACAGATTTTCTTAAACCTACAAAGTTTCTATTTTTCAGAAACCATGATTTTCCCCCAATTTTAAATGAATATAATAGTTAGTGCTTAACACACTATAAATTATTCAATTTGGTGCTAATAAAAATCTTAATAAAACAAAGATGCCTGAATAAAACTATCTTAAAATTAAAAACACATTATCTTATTAGAGAAAAACAACCTTTTATTTGATTGTTTGTTCTATTTTTATGCATCTTTAATTTCCTCTGAGTAATACTGAATAAACTAACCATTCAGAAACCATTTTCCTGGAACACCAACAATTGTATTCATTTTAGATTTAACCCCAAACTCACATTTCCAACTTCTTGCTTTGCTGTGTGCTTTATCTGATTCCTTCTTTCTAAATTCTCTGAGGTACTGAGCTGCCCTCTACTCATCCCTAACCTGCCTATTTCAGGAGTCAGCATTCTTTCCTGAAGTGTCTCAAAAGAAGATGCTGAAATCTCAGATATTCTCGATGGTTGATAACGTCTCTCTGGACACTTTTTCATTACCTAGAGGTCCTGGAGGGTATGGATAAGAATAACATCCTTCAAAGCTTTTCACAGTGCCTGTCACAGAATATATATTTAATAATTGTTATTTAACAGATTCATGCAAAGAAAGAGGGAGAAAGGCTTGTAACATTGTCCCACAGAATTGAGCATCTATCAGGTAGCAACCCTGCTCTTTTTGTTTGTTTTAAATATTTATTTATTTGGCTGCGCCGGGTCTTTTATTTATTTTGCCAAACATGGGATCTTCGTTGCCGGGTGCGGGATCTTTAGTTGCACCGTGCGGGATCTAGCTCCCTGACCAGGGATCGAACCTGCGCCTCCTGCATCAGGAGCACAGAGTCTTAACCGCTGGACCACCAGGGAAGTCCCCACCTCCGCTCTTTTCAAGGGGATATTTCACATCTATCACTTATGTTTCTTGAGAACCCATCCATGGAATAAAACTAAGGCTATTTCTGTATCTTGCTGAAGATGTTCTTATATAGACCAACAAGAGCTCTGGTTAAATGTTAGATGGGACCTCAGTTATAGAAGTTCCAAGAATCACAACACAAAATAACTTCTTGCTAGATTAATTTTGACACCTTTATTTACAATGGGAATTTCAACGTGAATTTGATGCTGGGCTGTATTATCCATTGTTTCCAAAAATTGAATATATCCCAGAATTTCTTGATTCTAAAAACTCTTTTAAAAAAGCAAGAAAGATTAAATTCCCCTCTGCTCATAGGGTCTTTGATGAGATGTTTCATAGCTCAAGCTAATGACCCTTCCTGTATTTCTGTAGTAAAACAGTCACTGATTAAAAAAGGTAAGAATGATGTCTTTGATGTATAAATTAGTAACTGTCACTTAAGGAAGACATGGTCTGACAGATTTACACATATGGAAAGTGTTCATTATCCCCAAAGTGACAGGACAAGAGATCTTCTGGTGATCTGTGGATAATCAATTTCTAAAATAATACCACAAAGAATACATCATGATGAAATAATGCACTGAGCCCATGAATGCAAACACATGTTATACATAATGTTTGTTCAAATGCACATGCAACATTTACTACACTGGCCTCACAGACCTTCCACAGCCAATGCTAAAGGGTTAATGTAAATAACAAGAGCCTCTCTTGTTTTGGTTGGATAAATACAAATAAAATAAACCACATCATTTTCTGCATTGAAATTACTCAGGTCACATTCTCTATTTTCATGTTACCAGTCACGTTGTGACTATTTCAAATTATGATCAGAGTATGTTAAGGGAAAAAAGCAACAACAACATAAAATCAACAAGATTAAATAAAAATTCTTGGATTATGTGGTAAGGAATACATATATATACATATGTGTGTGTGTGTTTCTCACATGTATGAGAAACCCAGCTTCAACCTCTGCTCAGCATTTAATGTCAGCTATAGTTCATAAAGTGTGAGATATTCTGTAGCCTTAAAACCTCTAGTCTCCAAATTCCATTTTCCTGGGACAGAAATATCAGTTTGTAATTGTCTCCGTTTCCTATGTTCCTTGTGAAAGGAAGCTATGAAAGCCACCAGGTGGGGAAGATGTCATGGGAGTCTCACCTGGGGTCTCATCAGGGGTCTCCAGGAGAGCAAATGGTGGGGAACGGGCCCCAGGCTCTCTCCCAGAGGAAAAACACCTTGGCAACTCAACCTACCTGGAAAATGAGGGCATTGCAAAGGGGGTCTTTTTGCTTTCTTAGGAAAACTTGCATTTCTTCACAATCCATCTTCTGTCTGCTTCTCAATCTCATCTCCTGTCCTCCTCCCCATCCCATAATCTACACTGTGGCCACACTGAGTTACTCTCAGATCCCAAATTCCCTCATGTGTATGCTGTTCTGTCAGCTGGGAATTCTCCCTTCACCTTCCACCTCTGAGTTAATTCCTACTTATCCTTCAGAGCTTAGTATAGGTATTGCCTCTTGTAGAAAGCTCTTCCTGACCCTTAAACAGAGTTCCATGACCCTTCTCTTTGCTTCGATGGCAAGAATAAGAGTAAAATTCTCTCAGGGATGAAAAGACTCCAGGGGAGTTCCTAGGTCCAGTTTTTATTGACTGTCCACTTACTAGCGTGGTGAAGGACTAGTCTTTTCAGTTTACATGTACCAGGCAGGACTGGAATACCTCCCTGTCCTACTCCCAGAGAGTACTTTTTCTGAAAGAACAGAGTTTTATGCCTTCTTCCTATGTCAAGTGGATAGTAAAAGCTAACCCACAGAAATGTAAGCGCCGGTAACAAGCCTACCTAGCTGCTCACAGGATCACTGAAAATGCAGGTATAACCTCAGAACTTTCCTTCAACCAGAGCTGGATGATTGCTGTTGGTACCGGCTGTCCTAATGGAACTGTCCATTGTGTCTGATTTATCTGTCCAGACTATACCCAACCTCTTCTCCAAGATCTGTTTACATATTTGCAGCTTCCTGCCTGAAGTGACAAATCATCAAGAACAAAGATTACTGCCCCGTTACAATTCAGTTAAGTCAACAAATGTTTACTTAGTGCAGTTGACACAGAGGTGAGCAAGACTCTGCCATATTGTGGCACCTTATTGCTTCAAAGTATGGCCCCTGGGCCAGCACCACTGACATCACTTGGTAGAAATGCAGATTCTCAGGCCTTACCCCAGACCTGCTGGATCAGAATCTACATTTTAACAGCATCCTCAGATGATTCTTATTCACAGTGCAGGGAAAGGTATGTGAGTAGTCATCAAGTTCATGAACAGCTATCCAGGGGGCCAGAGCAGTCCGTGGCGGGTTAGGGCAGTTCTTTTTGAACCTACTTCTTGCCTTGCCAATACTGGTCATAAATGCTTGCCCTGCTTTCTCCATACCTATCTCATAGTTTATTCTGACTACTGATGCTAAATGTTTCTACGGCTCCCTTGGCTTCTCCACTGATACATGGCTGATCTGTAGCAGGTACGTAGGTGAGACATATTAGCAACTTAACGTGTTCACACTAATCAGTTTGCGAAAAGGTAATAAGGTGAGTACAATGATGGCAGCCCAATCTTCAAAAGTGATGGTACAATCAGTTTGTTGAATGGATACATAGATGTTATTGTAATAAACTGGATGGCAGATAACATTCTAGCTGGCACTAAAAACAAATAATAGGCTTCCTTTTCTAACTGCTCAGGAAACTGAGCTCTTCTGAGTTCCTCTGGGCTGTTCTGCTTCTCTCTGTCTCTCTCTCTCTCTTTCTCTCTAATCTCTTTCCTGATTCTCCCACCACCCCACCATCTGTAACCTGATCATTACCTTAAAACATATGGCACATTGGTCTACCTGACACTGGGACTTTAACCTCACAAAATGGCCCCATTTCTCTCGCTGGGTAGTTCAGCCAAGTCTACCATTGTGCAAGCAAACCCTCTTTCCTTCATTCCATGACCTCAGTCTCAGAATCTTCAATTTAAGATGTGTTCCAAGTAAATAACAGTCTGTTTTCTTTAAAGCTCTTTCCAGTTTGGTGAGAAACCCTTTTAGTCTCAGTGTGACTTTTTCACTTAGGGAGGTAGCAAGCATCATTGATTTTGTTTTATGGAATGCTTGCTGTTGAAAGGAGGAACAATGGGATTAAGTAACTTGTTTGCTGTGGTCACCGCCAGGGTTTTTTGGCATTATCATGGATCAAACAGAAGAATGGAAATGATGTAAAGCCCGGACACACTCTCGAGGCGGTGACAAGTCCTCCAAGATAGCTGTGGCAGACAGACAGAGAAGTCCAGATGGTACCCAGGACAACATCATCCTTGTGGGCTGGTGGTTAGAAAACACATCCCACAGGAAGGGGTTGGAAATAATAATACTTTAATGACTTTTTATGAGTTTATATATAAACCTGACTGTGCTATGGCAAAAATAGCAGTCAGATAAACCAATTTTTTATGGAAAATGTAACTAAAACAGATGATTCCTTTCCTGGAGATTGAATTTCTCCCAATTAAGATCGTTATTTCCATGTTGGGGTGTGGGGAGTCTTTCTTTCTTTCTAGATTAATGAGTAAAGTAAAATATTATAAACAAGAAGGAGACTACCCTGGGAAAAATAATTGGATGTAAACACAGTTAATGTAACCTGAAAGGTATGTCCAGAGTTTTCTTCCACAATTTCAACCCAGGAACTTTTGCACTTAACTTGCCCACCCCTGTGGTCATTTCCATCCTCTGGTGCTTTCCAAGAGTGGAATTTTGACCCTTCCACCTCCTCCTTTCTCTCTCAGGAATAATTTCCTCCTCGCAAGAAAACCATGCCAAAAGCCTTCATTATTTCCATGACACTGCTTCTTCATGTTCTATTGTAGTTTTTATTTTACCCTGGGGACTGCAACACCCAATTCCTGAACTGCTTTGTGCTTTTTAGTGTGTGAGTTAGCACATGTTCTTTTAGAAGAAGTTAAAGTTTTCCTTTTAAATCAACAAACTAACATTGGCTAGCTCATAAAGCTCACGAGCTCCAGATGCATTTTACCTGGGATCTGGTTATGCACAGGGATACTGGGCTTTACCCACTGGTAAAAGAGGAAGGCATTTAAGCAGAAATAGAGGAATTTTGATGTCATCATTCAGAATTTGGACTTTGATTTCAGACAGAACCTGATTCAAATCCAGGATTCAATTTCTAACTATAGGAATCCAGTAAACTACTTAATAGCTTTAAATCTCAGGACCATATTCTGAATATGTAAATGAATAGAACCTACTTAAAAGATTGTTGGAAAGATTAAATGAGATAATTTTCCTACAAAATGATCATCATTGATTGGAACTTAGAAAACATTCAATAAATGTGAGTGTTAACATCATAGGAAGATTGCTGGGTGATAGATGACATAGAGTACGATCCTATGTACCAGTTTTTAAACCAAGCAGATTTGATTCTCATCTTTGTGGCCTTTGGTAAGTAGCTTAGAACCCCAGTTTTTTTTTTTTTTAACATCTTTATTGGAGTATAATTGCTTTACAATGTTGTGTTAGTTTCTGCTTTATAACAAAGTGACTCAGCTATACATATACATATATCGCCATATCTCCTCCCTCTTGCATCTCCCTCTCACCCTCCCTATCCTACCCCTCTAGCTGGTCACAACGCACTGAGCTGATCTAGAACACCAGTTTTTTTTAACTTATAGAAAAGATATACAGTTGTCCCTCGATGTCCACAGAGGATAGGTTCCAGAACCCCCATGGATAACAAAATCCATGAATGCTCATGTCCCTTATATAAAATAGAGTAGTATTTGCATATAACCTACACACGTCCTCCTGTATACTTTAAATCATCTCTAGATTACTTATGATACCTAATACTATGTAAATGTTATGAAAATAGTGCACAGCAAGTTCAAGTTTTGCTTTTTTGGAACTTTCTGGAATTTTTTTAAAAGTATTTTTGACCCTTGGTTTGTTGAATCTGCAGTTGCAGAACCCATGGATATGGAGGGCTGACTGTAGTAAGAACTATGTCATTTTTTTAAGCTTGAGAGAAGCACATATAGGCTTTACCACATATCAGGTGTTTAAATCGTGATCTCATTATGTTTTGTGACATCTACTCATGAGTCACATGGTAGAGAATAGAGGAAAATCTCAAAAATATATCCAAAGTAAAAACATGAAGTTAATAATTATGGACCCTGGGCTGTATTAAAGTTTGGAGGAGAAAATAGTAAAGGTTGTAGAAGTACTCCATACAGAAATCCATACCATAGTTTCTTGCACTATGATTATATGGTGATCAAAATTTGACATCAGACTTCCTAATGGCCAAAGACAAAAGAAAAGTATGATCAAGTACAGTATCTGAAATGTCCGTAAGGTAGAGGAAAAAATACAGAAGAAAAATCGTTGTTTATTAGTGCACCTTTCTTCCTAACATGAAAGGTAACTGACTTAGTTCTTTCGTTTGTTTGTTTTATTTTGCTCTCCTTTTGAGTCTATGACTGGGTTAGTACCATGTTACGTGATACTGTTGGAATTCTGTTGGTCCCTTAAGGTGAAGGGTATCACAGAGTCTCCCCAGCAGAAGTAAATTATCCTCAGAACGAAGAAGAGCTTCATTTTCCAGCTGGCGGGCAGCTGGTGTGCACGCTGGGCTTCTTGATGAATGGGGTCATTACATTATCTGTCTCCTGATTCTAGACCACCCAGCACCTTCTGGCATTGTCTGGGGATGAGAATAATGGCCTCTTTGTTAGGCTAGCCAAAACAGTGTTTCTGCAATGTGACCCACTGAAGAACTGTTTCTGGGCTGAACAATTTCCTCTCTGGGAGTGTTGCCTTTGTTGAGCATGGAAACTAGAAAATACTCTGTTCACCAAAGGCACTCAGTGAACGTTTAGATCCTACAGCACCTACACCAGTTCCACCATCATCCTCCTCATCCTTATCAACATCATCAGCACCATTCACATTGATACCATCTATTGAGAACTTTCTATATACCAGATAAATTACATGTATTATCTCAGTTAATTTGATCAAGTCTAAAAGGTCTAATTTGTATTTTATATATGAGACAGCTGAGAACTGTAGGTAAAAATAATCTAACCAAGAACACACAGCAAGAAAGTTGCAAAGTAGGAGTTTCTATTCCAATTCTAAAGTCTATGCTCTTCCTAGTAAACAATAATAATCCTATAGAATAATATTGTGGAAAGGAGCTCAGAAATCAGGAATCTCAAATCTGTTTACTCATTTATTCTACAAATACTTATTGTCTACGTACAATGGACCAAATACTAATCTGGGCAACGGAGTGAGTGAGACATAAAAAGTTCTGTCTTTTGGAACTTACATTCTTAAGTTGGAGACAGACTATAAACAATTTGTTTGGTATGAGGTCAGTTAACAAATTATGTTTTTTCGTTTTGTCTCATAGTTCAGGGTTTTCTGCACAGAGTTTCAGACCAGTTTTTTGAAGTTATGGTAATAAATGTACTGGGAAATTTATTCCATGCTAATGCTACATTATAAAGATTATCGACGAAGTTGCTAACTTTAAATGATTCTTTAACAAATATATTCATGTGTCCTATTTTTTCCCCAAAATATAACTAAAATCTTTTTCCAGGAACATTTCACTAAACATTCTAGAACTGCAGAGACTGGAGAAAACAAGGCCATCACTTCTTCTTTGTTAGGTTCATCACAATTGAGATAGGATATTTTTCAGTTAAGTTTAATGTATAAATCCATGGGAAAAAATTAAAAGCTTTCGTTAAGTAGTTTAGAACCCTCCCATGCTGATTTTTGTGAGCAGTAGTAAACTGGTAATGATAAATGATCTATGTTTTTCAAAGGGTAGGATCCTTTGATTTGCTAAAAACAAGAAGTGGCAATTCATGAGTTTCAGTTGCATTGCTGCAAAGAATGTGATATTTTTCTTTGGAATTTTGGCTTCTTGATATTTCCTGTTCTACTTTGTATGCCATTTTTTTTTGGTAGATGATAATTTGTAATTTAGACCTGCTTAATCTAATGATAGATTTTATTTTCTCCAATCAAGATTTCAGTATTGAAAAATGACTCTTTTTTTTTTTTTTTATGGCTGTGTTGGGTCTTCGTTTCTGTGCGAGGGCCTTCTCCAGTTGCGGAGACCGGGTGCCACTCTTCATCGCGGTGCGCGGGCCTCTCACCACCGCGGCCTCTCTTGTTGCGGAGCACAGGCTCCGGACGCGCAGGCTCAGTAATTGTGGCTCGCGGGCGTAGTTGCTCCGCGGCATGTGGGATCTTCCCAGACCAGGGCTCGAACCCGTGTGCCCCACATTGGCGGGCAGATTCTCAACCACTGCGCCACCAGGGAAGCCCGAAAAATGACTCTTTATAAATGTCTAAATAGGTTAATTGGACTAAAATATGTTCTTAGTATGAAATATATAGATACTATGGTGTTTTTCCAACATTTAAGCTTTCACACATTTGCTGTTAAATTTACACTGGCCTAATCTTTGGTTGTAGCTCAAAGACCTTTTTTAATTTTTGCGCAATTACTAGTTGACGATCCCTATTTTCTTTCTGCCTAAAAGTTAATCATGATTCCTTCTCTATCATTATCAAAGATACAGAGTACAGAAACTTCAAAGCACTTGTGAAGTAAACTTTATGCAGAGTATTCCAGGATTTATAAGTTTTTTATTCTGATCTAAACTTTTATCATTGTCTGTTGCATGTCTAATTCAACATTTTACTTCATTCACACTTTCAGAGACCTTCCAAAACATTCAAACTCACAGCAACAAAATCTCTATTTTGCATTCGCTAATTTAAAAGAGGCTGAATTAAATTACATAATTGATGTAGCAAGTATACCAATAAATTGGTATAAACAAGTCTGGGAACAAACACAACTAAATTGGTAAGCATTAATTTGACTGGTGAAGAGAAGAGTATTATCCTAGTAGAGTGTGCCAAGAGGAATAATCAATCCTGCAAATCAGTTAAGTGGAAGTAAAGAGAGTTTCTATTGTATTATTAACAATTGAAGTATTGGTAAATGCTATACATTTTTTAAAAGCTATAACTTTTTATTGATTTTCTGAAATATTAATAAGCTTTGTTGTCATTAATATGTTTAGTGGCCATTTGTCTTTTCTTATTTTATAAATTGTCTATTCAAATCTTTCATCCATTTTAATTGCAATGCTAATTTCCTTTTTTCTCATCACTTTATAAAAGCTTTTACACACAATGTCATATATGTTGCAACTAATTTTTCAAACTTCTTTTATTTCAACCTCAATTATGGTGTTTTTGTTATTCAGAGGTTTGAAATTTTAATATACTCCATCTATCACACTTGTTTTTATACTTTCTGGGTTTGAAGAGGAATTAGAAATGTCTTCCCAACCCTATATATAAAAATATTCACCAATATTTTCTTCTAGCACATTTATAGTATGATTTTTTTTAATGAACTTAACTAAATGTTGAATTTATTATGTTTATTTAAAGTGAGTCAAGGACAAAGGTCTATCACTCCTCCACCCCCTCCCCAAGGCTAATTAGTTGTCCCGCAAATATTTATAGTTTAGTTATTTATAGTATTGCCTTTATGGCATACTCAACTCCATCATACACATGCATAAATTTCTGGATTTCCTATTCTATTTCATTGAGTTGTTCATGAGCTCCTGTGCCAACATGAAGGTCTGTTAATTATAATGGTATTGTATTGTATTACTTTTAAATATTTGGTGAGGCAAGTCCTCCCTCATTATTCTTACTTTTCCAAAAATGTGTTAAGCATTTTAATAAACCTATTCTTCCAGGGGAAGTGGGAAAATATTTCCCTATTTCATTCAAATTCTTATTTCCATGAAGTTGAATACATAGATTTGTTTAGAGATAACTAGTGGCTTTACAGTGTTGACATTTTCTATTCCAGTATAATGTATTCAGATCTTATTTACATCTGTCTGAGGAGTTTTATAATTTTGTTCATATAGGCTGTAAACACTTGTACTTAAACTAATATCTCCTTATATCATATTTTTAATGTTGTGACTTGGTAATTTTTTCATCATATTTACTGTGTAATTATTATTACTGTACATGAAAGTTACTAATTTATAAATATTTTGAAACCAGCCAACTTAGAATTACAAAAGCTTTATAAAACAGTCTCAGTTGAATCATCACAGTAAAAACTAATATACAAGGTATTGCAGGGAAAAAAGAAAACAGATCAAGGCATATTTGATGAAGTTAGCAAAATTTAAGTGTAAAAAAGCATACCAGAAATCAGTTTCTAGGCTTACTAAAAAAGGAAACTAAATTCTTCCAATTCAGACATTGCCTCAGCAATATTAGAAACCAATGGAAAATTTTTTTAAAAATCTACAGAGATTTGAAAGGGAGGTTGTATGACCCAAAATTTTTCTATAACCAGCAAAGTCATTGTGCATAAAGAGAAAAACAATGAAATGATTCTCCTGATAAAAGATCTTAAAACCAGAACATCTGTGATCTTGAAAAATATGCTTGAAATCAGAATCAAAATAAAGATGTCATAAGTGAGGAATTTATGGTTTATGAAGAGAGGTAGTGAATATGGAATCAATTTAAACATGGTATCATGTCAGAATAGATATTTTCAGAAGAAAAACTAACTATAATATAAAATTATAGTTATTGAACTATTATTGTTGCTGTTCACATTTATTCCCTAGTTTAGGCTTAATTTGCATAAAATTTAATTCTCTGTTCTCTTTCTCTGTTTCTTTTTTTTTTCTCTCTCTTTCTTCCTTTCTTTCCCACCCCCCTTCCTTCCTTTATTCCTTCTTTCCTTCCTCTCTCCCTCCCTCCTTTCTTTCCTTTTTTCTTTCTTCTTTTCATTTTAAGATTTCCAAAGAGAACAGTTAGGAAACATTTACTTAGTTCCCCAAATACACTGAATAACTGAAATAATATTTTCCTAGATTGTGTATGAGTATTTTTCACTATTGCCTTACATATAACAAGTATTTTTAATTTTTAAAGTGTCTTATTTCTCTTTAATTGAATAACTTGAAACCATTATCCAATCCCTGAGTTTCCATTTTGTCATCTAAATACATAGATAGACATTAGAAGATGAGGGGTTTCAGTGAGGATTAAAGGAGATTCTCTATGTGAAAGTACCAAGAGTGGAGGAGTTGGATAACTGGCAGTTGAATCTGATCACCTACTCGAGTCAGTACAGGACCCCTCCCAGACATGTAAAAGCACCCACTAAACATTTTCATGACTCACCAGACCATAATTCCCTAGAGACATGGGTCACTGTCTGTTTTATCTCTGCATGTTTGAGTCTAGAACAGTGTCTAGCCCATAACCACCACCCAGGAGATCTGTGTTGAATGCAGGTAGAAAGGGATTTAGAGCATCCCCTCCACACTCCCTCAAAAGGAGAGTTTGCTCAGAAAATGTGTTTCTAGTCTACATCTGTTTCAAATTAGTCTCTCACCAAGGCTATTCATCTGTCTGATCAGTGAGGATACAAAAGGTCAAGTCTTTCTTGCTATCATGAACTAGTCTGTCCAACAGTTCCTAGCCTGATGGTCTTTCTGGAAAATATTTAGGAAGACTAGGGCTTTTGTTAGTGATCTCTGTAAACATGTTTGGAATATTTAATATGCGGTTGACACCATGCGAGACGTTTTCATGACAATTATCTCATTTAATTTGTTACAATTTTTAAGTTGGATATTATCAACCATATTTTGCAGATGAGAAATGAAGGTTTAAATATGTTAAGTGGTTTGCCCGCAGCCAATAAATGGCAGAGTACAGGGTTTGAACCCCTGTCTTTCTCACTCCACATCTAGTTCTCATTCCATTGTGTTCCAGCTGCCTAATAAAGGACAACTTAGGAAAACACAATCTTTGTTTCCTTTTCTTTCTTCTGCCCTTTCTCTCAGCATTGCTCATACAATGGAATGGAATTCTAAGGAGATAGAAGTAAATTCTTTTCTTTTGGAATTCCTTGTCCTTTGGAGTCATTCCCAGTTCTCATGTGAACCGTGGTTCAACTTCTACATCCTCTCTTTCACCCTAGCATCTTCTCAGATCCCTTTTCCAAGAATCCTCTCCCACCCCATGTGATGAATCACCTGGTTTGCCTCAAGACAGAGAACAACAGACTCTAACCACCCCATCATTGTCTAGGGTAAAACTCTCCAGCTATCCCTATATTTAGCCCTATGTATCTTGTTGGCATGAACACACCTAGGAAAGTAATGGATTTCCAAGTTTTTTCTTTAATACATAGAGCATCCAGCAGAAGTTTAAATAAAGTGGTTGTGCTTACTTTTATTCATTTAATCTTTCATTTATTTATTTACTAAGTGTTCACTCTGCACAAGGCATTCTACTAGACATAAAGAACTCAAAGATGAATGTTATATTCTGTGTACATATGGACACCAGCGTCTTGTAGGGGAAGGAAATAAGCATTACAAAGTATTGTGGTAAATTATGTAAGAGAGAGTATATAGTATTTTAAAGATTATAAGCTATGAGAAATATTAACTTACATTTGAAGCCTGGCTTTCACATTTTCTTGGGTGTATGCGCTCAAGCAGGACTCAGTTTTTTTGTTTTGTTTTGTTTTGTTCTTCCTCTGTTTATATTTATTTATTTTAATTTATTTTCTATTGAAGTATAGTTGACTTACAATATTATATTAGTTTCAGGTGTACAACATAGTAATTCAATATTTTTACAGGTTATACTCCATATAAAGTTATTATAAAACATTGGCTATATTCCCTGTGCTGTACATTGCATCTTTCTATCTGATTTATTTTATACCTAGTAGTTGGTACCCCTTAATCCCCTTCACCTATCTTGCTGCTTCCTCCTTTCCTTTCCCAACTGGTAACCACTAGTTTGTTCTCTGTATCTAGTCTGTTGCTGTTTTGTAATATTCATTCATTTGTTTCATTTTTTAGATTCCTCACATAAGTGAAAACATACTGTATTTGTCTTTCTCTGTCTGATATTTCACTAAGCATAATACCCTCCAGGTTTTATCCATGTTGTTGTAAATAGCAAAATTTCATTTTTTTATGGATGAGTTATATTCCGTTGTATATATACACTGCATCTTCTTTATCCATTCATCTGTTGACGGACACTTAAGGCAGCTTTCATATCTTGGTAATTGTAAATAATGTTGCTATCGGTGCGCATGTATCTTTTTGAGTTACTGTTTTTATTTTCTTTGGATATATACACAGGAGTGAAACTGCTACATCATATGGTAGCTTAATTTTTAATTTTTTGAGGAACCTCCATACTGTTTTCCATAGTGGCTACACCAATTTACAATCCTACAAACAGTGTACTAACATTCCCTTTCCTCTACATCCTTGTTATTTCTTGTCTTTTTCATGATAGTCATTCTGACAGGTGTGAGATGATATCTCACTGTGGTTTTGATTTGCATTTCCCTGAGTATTAGATGTTGAGCATCTTTTCATGTGCCTGTGGGCCATCAGTATGTCTTCTTTAAAAAAAATGCTTATTCCGGTCCTCTGCATATTTTTTAGTTGGGTTGGTCTTTTTCAATACTGAGTTGTATGAGTTCTTTATATATTTTGGATATTAACCCTTTATCAGACATATCATTTACAAATATCTTCTCCCATTCAGTAGGTTGCCTTTCATTTTGTTGATGGTTTTTTTCACTGTGCAAAAGATTTTAAGTTTGATTAGGTCCCATTTTTTTATTTTTGCTGTTTCCCTTGCCTAAGGAGACAGATTCAATATATATATATATATTGCTAAGACCTATGTCAAAAAGCATACTGCCTATGTTTTCTTCTAGGAGTTTTATGGTTTCAGGTTTTACATTTAGTTCTATAGTCCATTTTAAGTTTCTTTTTGAGTCCCAGTTTTCTTATCTGTAACATTGGGATAATAACATCTACCTATAGAGTCGTTATGAAGATTAAACAAAGGCACATAGCACATGGCCTGAAAAAAAGTTTATGCCACATCCTGTGCTGTGAGAGGAGATAATAATATTTTGTCTCAAAATTAAGCCCAGGTGAAGAAATCAAAATAGAGAAAGGAATTTTTATGTGACTAAATTACACAAAAAATTGAACTAATGTTACTTAGACTTACATGTGTGATCCAGTAAGACCTGAATTAACTAAAACATTAATAATTAAGAAATGTGTGCATGTGTGTGTGTGTGTTGGCAGGGAGAGCGGAGATTTGTAAGACCTTATTTGATTGTTCAGTTAATTGACTCAACTACCACAAGTGTGTTCTGCCATCACAGTTAAAATTATTTTCAAGTATTTAAAATTATTTTCTCAGACATCACAAGTGCTAAAATAGGAGCTGCATGAGAGAAATATGAATTCACACAATGAAAAACATCATACAAATAAAGTCTAGCATATGCTGGGTCACCTTTGGAGGTAACAACTTTCGTGACACTGAAAGAATTCAAATAATGTTGATCAATCACTTGGCAAAGCATGTCATAGAAAGAATTCAAGTGTCTATGAAGTTTGAGTGAGAAATTGAGGCTTTACCAGTATTTCTTCATTCTCTGGGAATTTGTGCATCTTAGCCTGAGCTCCCGGCTCCCTGTATAAGCAGGGTCCTGGGAAATCCATTTAATTCTGCTTTGCTTAGAAGGAGGGCTGGTGGGAACCGGGGGCCATATTTCTCACCACGAACTCACACTCTCTCAAACTTCACATGGAAAAAAGATGAGTTAATTGTGCTGAATTTGGAAAATGTGTTCTAGTCCAGTGTTATTTTGTTGTTGCTATTTTCATTTTCATATTTAAAAATAGTTACAGGATGGTTGCCTCTGACTTCCATTGTCCTCATCCTGCCTCCACAAAGGTAGTCGAGGCTTCTTGCTAGTCAACTCCAGTAAGAACTCTCCAGATTCACCCAGGATGCTCCAACCAACCCCCCACCCTGCCCCTTACAGCGACTCAGGAATGTAGTCAATGAACACAGTGAGTACACAGTGGCCCCGACAAGGAAAGACTCAAAATGCATAATACATGCCACCTCCCCGGAGGCACACCTGCCCTCCAAAAGTGGGATTGTGCTTGATGAGGAAACTTTGTGTTATTGTAATAAACTCCTGGGCTTATTTAAATTTAAATTTAAATTCCCTGGGTTTCAATCCTAGCATTCTACTTGCCTGACTGTGGACAAGTTAATTAACCTCTCAGGCTCAGTTTCTTAAACGTGAACCGATGGTGTTATTAAACAACTTTGTGCATGTCGATAACTCAGCCCAGTGCCTGGCACATAGATGCTCATAACAATAATGTTATTATTGCTGCCATAACAAATATAATGAAGTCCTTTCAGCTTCTCAGGCTAAGTCCATGGTCACTGCTAACATTCTCATCCTGCCCTGGCACTAATCTAAACCGATGGCTCCAAGCATCTTTCCCACCCTTTCCAAATTCTAATGTCTGGCTTCGGCTGCCATGCTTTCCCTTCCATAACTTTTCTGTCTTCCTTCTTATATTTATTGTCCGACATCACGGCTCCAATGTCCCAGTATGAGCACAGGACTGGCTTATGTTTCAGCTGGCCTTCAGTCATGCTGGATAATATCGCTCCTTTGTCCTACCCAGGGGTTTTTAACTATTCCTGTGCCATGAACTCTTGGCAGTACGGCGAAGCCTATGAACCCATTTTCAGAATATTTAAGTGTGTAAAAAAATAAGGATTTAAAAGAGACTCAGTTATATAGGAATATAGTTATTCATATTAAAATAAAGGCATGATACAATAATATTTGCGCTTAACACATTACATTTTAAAAATCAAACAGAAATCTAGTAACTATCATAATTCCGAAGTAGTGATGGGTGCAAACATTTTGAGGAATCTACGACTTTAATGGGATATGAAAATAGCTGCGATATCTACTGGTTTTATAGGTATTGCAAATAGGATTGTAGTATGTTGCCCACATTCATAATTAAAGGACATGCTAAATTTCAGTTGAAAAGTAGTAAAAATAAAGATATGAATTTTTTTTGAATTTTAGAATTTTATTCATTTTTTTTTACAGCAGGTTCTTATTAGTTATCCATTTTATACATATTAGTGTATGTATGTCAATCCCAGTCTCCCAATTCAGCCCACCACCAACCCCACCCACCACTTTCCCCCCTTGGTGTCCATACGCTTGTTCTCTACATCTGTGTCTCTATTTCTGCCCTGAAAACCAGTTCATCTGTACCATTTTTCTAGGTTCCACACATATGCGTTAATATACGATATTTGTTTTTCTTTTCCGACTTACTTCACTCTGTATGACAGTCTCTAGATCCATCCGCATCTCTGCAAATGACCCAGTTTCGTTCCTTTTTATGGCTGAGTAATATTCAATTACATATATGTACCACATCTTCTTTATCCATTCGTCTGTTGATGGGCATTTAGGTTGCTTCCATGACCCGGCTATTGTAAATACTGCTGCAATGAACATTGGGGTGCATGTATCTTTTTGAATTATGGTTTTATCTGGGTATATGCCCAGCAGTGGGATTGCTGGATCATATGGTAATTCTATTTTTAGTTTTTTAAGAAACCTCCATACTGTTCTCCATAGTGGTTGTATCATTTTGCATTCCCACCAACAGTACAAGAGGGTTCCCTTTTCTCCACACCCTCTCCAGCATTTGTTGTTTGTAGATTTTCTGATGATGCCCATTCTAACTGGTGTGAGGTGATACCTCATAGTAGTTTTGATTTGCATTTCTCTAATAATTAGTAATGTTGAGTAGCTTTTCATGTGCTTCGTGGCCATCTATATGTCTCCTTTGGAGAAATGTCTATTTAGGTCTTCTCCCCATTTTTTGATTGGGTTGTATGTTTTCTTAATATTGAGCTGCATGAGCTGTTTATATATTTTGGAGATTAATCTTTTGTCCGTTGATTCATTTGCAAATCCTTTCCCCCATTCTGAGTGTTGTCTTTTCCTCTTGTTTGTACTTGCTTTTGCTTTGCAAAAGTTTTTAAGTTTCATTAGGTCCCATTTGTTTATTTTTGTTTTTATTTTCATTACTCTAGGAGGTGGATCAAAAAAGATCTTGCTGTGATACACGTCAGGAGTGTTCTTCCTATGATTTCCTCTAAGAGTTTTATAGTGTCCAGTCTTACATTTAGATCTTTAATCCATTTTGAGTTTATTTTTTGTGTATGGTGTTAGGGAGTGTTCTAATTTCATTATTTTACATGTAGCTGTCCAGTTTTCCCAGCACCACTTATTGAAGAGACTGTCTTTTCTCCATTGTATATCCTTTCCTCCTTTGTCATAGATTAGTTGACCATAGGTGCATGGGTTTATCTCTGGGCTTTCTATCCTGTTCAATTGATGTATATTTCTGTTTTTGTGCTAGTACCATATTGTCTTGATTACTGTAGCTTTGTAGTATAGTCTGAAGTCAGGGAGTCTGATTCCTCCAGCTCCGTTTTTTTCCCTCAAGACTGCTTTGCTATTTGGGGTCTTTTGTTTCCATACAAATTTTAAGATTTTTTTGTTCTAGTTCTCTAAAAAATACCATTGGTAATTTGATAGGGATAGTATTGAATCTGTAGATTGTTTTGGGTAGTATAGTCATTTTCACAATATTGATTCTTCCAATCCAAGAACATGGTATATCTCTCCACTGTTTGTATCATCTTTAATTTCTTTCATCAGTGTCTTATAGTTTTCTGCATACAGGTCTTTTGTCTCCCTAGTTAGGTTTATTCCTAGGTATTTTATTCTTTTTGTTGCAATGATCAATGGGTGTGTTTCCTTAATTTCTCTTTAACATTTTTCATCATTATTGTATAGGAATGTGGGAGATTTCTGTGCATAAATTTTGTATCCTGCAACTTTACCAGATTCATTGATTAGCTCTAGTACTTTTCTGGTGGCATCGTTAGGATTCTCTATGTATAGTATCATGGCATCTGCAAACAGTGACAATTTTACTTCTTCTTTTCCAATTTGTATTCCTTTTATTTCTTTTTCTTCTCTGATTGCTGTGGCTAGGACTTCCAAAACTATGTTGAATAAGAGTGGCGAAAGTGGACATCCTTGTCATGTTCCTGATCATAGAGGAAATGCTTTCAGTTTTTCACCATTGAGAATGATGTTTGCTGTGGGTTTGTCATATATGGCCTTTATTATGTTGAGGTAGGTTCCCTCTATGCCCACTTTCTGGAGAGTTTTTATCATAAATGGGTGTTGAATTTTGTCAAAAGCTCTTTCTGCATCTATTGAGATGATCATATGGTTTTTATTCCTCAGTTTGTTAATATGGTGTATCACATTGATTGATTTGCATATATTGAAGAATCCTTGCATTCCTGGGATAAATACCACTTGATCATGGTGTATGATCCTTTTAATGTGTTGTTGGATTCTGTTTGCTAGTATTTTGTTGAGGATTTTTGCATCTATATTCATGAGTGATATTGGTCTGTAATTTTTTTGTGTGTGTAGTATCTTTGTCTGGTTTTGGTGTCAGGGTGATGGTGGCCTTGTAGAATGAGTTTGGGAGTGTCCCTTCCTCTGCAGTTTTTTGGAAGAGTTTGAAAAAGATGGGTGTTAGCCCTTCTCTAAATGTTTGATAGAATTCGCCTGTGAAGCCATCTGGTCCTGGACTTTTGTTTGTTGGAAGATTTTTAACCACAGTTTCAATTTCATTGTGATTGGTCTGTTCATATTTTCTGTTTCTTCCTGGTTCAGTCTTGGAAGGTTATATCTTTCTAAGAATTTGTCCATTTCTTCCAGGTTGTCCATTTTATTCGCATAGAGTTGCTTGTAGTAGTCTATAAGGATGCTTTGTATTTCTGCAGTGTCTGTTGTAACTTCTCCTTTTTCATTTCTAATTTTATTGATTTGAATCCTCTCCCTCTTTTTCTTGATGAGTCTGGCTAATGGTTTATCAATTTTGTTTATCTTCTCAAAGAACCAGTTTTTAGTTTTATTGATCTTTGCTATTGTTTTCTTTGTTTCTATTTCATTTATTTCTGCTCTGATCTTTATGAATTCTTTCCTTCTACTAACTTTGGGTTTTGTTTGTTCTTCTTTCTCTAGTTCCTTTAGGTGTCAGGTTAGATTGTTTATCTGAGATTTTTCTTGTTTCTTGAGGGAAGATTGCATTGCTATAAACTTCCCTCTTAGAACCTCTTTTGCTGCATCCCACAGATTTTGGATCATCGTGTTTTCGTTGTCATTTGTCTCTAGGTATTTTTTGATTTCCTCTTTGATTTCTTCAGTGATCTCTTGGCTATTTAGTAATGTATTGTTTAGCCTCCATGTTTTTGTGTTTTTTATGTTTCTTTCCCTGTAATTGATTTCTAATCTCATAGCATAGTGGTCAGAAAAGATGCTTGATATGATTTCAATTTTCTTAAATTTACTGAGGCTTGATTTTGACCCAAGATGTGATCTATCCTGGAGAATGTTCCATGTGCACTTCAAAAAAAAGTGTAATCTGCTGTTTTTGGACGGAATGTCCTATAAATATCAATTAACTCTATCTGGTCTATTGTGTTATTTAAAGCTTGAGTTTCCTTATTAATTTTCTGTTGGATGATCTGTCCATTGTTGTAAGTGAGGTGTTAAAGTCCCCCACTATTATTGTGTTACTGTCTATTTCTTCTTCTATAGCTGCTAGCAGTTGCCTTATGTATTGAGGTGCTCCTATGTTGGGTGCATATATATTTAAAATTGTTATATCTTCTTCTTGGATTGATCCCTTGAGCATTATGTCATGTCCTTCCTTGTCTCTTGTAACATTCTTTATTTTAAAGCCTATTTTATCTGATATGAGTATTGCTACTCCAGCTTTCTTTTGATTTCCATTTGCTTGGAATATCTTTTTCCATCCCCTCACTTTCAGTCGGTATGTGTCCCTAGGTCTGAAGTGGATCTCTTGTAGACAGCATATATATGGGTCTTCTTTTTGTATCCATTCAGCAAGCCTGTGTCTTTTGCTTGGAGTGTTTAATCCATTCACATTTAAGATAATTATTGATATGTATGTTCCTATTACCATTTTCTTAATTGTTTTAGGTTTGTTTTTGTAGGTCCTTTTCTTCTCTTGTGTTTCCCACTTAGAGAAGTTCCTTTAGCATTTGTTGTAGAACTGGTTTGGTGGTGCTGAATTCTCTTAGCTTTTACTTGTCTGTAAAGCTTTTGATTTTTCTGTTGAATCTGAATGGGATACTTGCTGGGTAGAGTAATCTTGGTTGTAGGTTTTTCCCTTTCATCACTTTAAATATATCATGCCACTCCCTTCTGGCTTGTAGAGTTTCTGCTCAGAAATCAGCTGTTAACCTTATGGGAGTTCCCTTGTATGTTCTTTGGCATTTTTCTCTTGTTGCTTTCAATAATTTTTCTTTGTCTTTAATTATTGTCAATTTGATTACTATGTGTCTCGGCGTGTTTCTCCTTGGGTTTATCCTGCCTGGGACTCTCTGCACTTCCTGGACTTGGGTGGCTATTTCCTTTCCCATGTTACGGAAGTTTTTGACTATAATCTCTTCAAATATTTTCTTTGATCCTTTCTCTCTCTCTTTTCCTTCTGGGACCCCTATAACGTGAATGTTGTTGTGTTTAATGTTGTCCCAGAGGTCTCTTAGGCTGTCTTCATTTCTTTTCATTCTTTTTTTTTTATTCTGTTCCACGGCAGTGAATTCCACCATACTGTCTTCTAGGTCACTTATCCGTTCTTCTGCCTCAGTTATTCTGCTATTGATTCCTTCTAGTGTATTTTTCATTTCAATTATTGTATTGTTCATCTCTGTTTGTTTGTTCTTTAATTCTTCTAGGTCTTTGTTAAACATTTCTTGCATCTTCTTGATCTTTGCCTCCATTCTTTTTCTGAGGTCCTAGATCATCTTTCCTATCATTATTCTGAATTCTTTTTCTGGAAGGTTTCCTATCTCCACTTCATTAAATTGTTTTTCTGGAGTTTTATCGTGTTCCTTCATCTGGTACATAGCCCTCTGCCTTTTCATCTTGTCTATCTTTCTATGAATGTGTTTTTTGTTCCACAGTCTGCAGGATTGTAGTTCTTCTTGCTTCTGCTGTCTGCCCTCTGGTGGATGAGGCTATCTAAGAGTTTTGTGCAAGCTTCCTGATGGGAGGGACTGGTGGTGGGTAGGGCTGGGTGGCGCTCTGGTGGGCAGAGCTCAGTAAAACTTTAATATACTTGTCTGCTGATGGGTGGGGCTGGGTTCCCTCCCTGTTGGTTGTTTGGCCTGAGGTGACCCAACACTGGAGCCTACCCGGTCCTTTGGTGGGGCTAATGGTGTACTCTGGGAGGGCTCATGCCAAGGAGTACTTCCCAGAACTTCTGCTGCCAGTGTTCTTGTCCTCACGGTGAGCCACAGCCACCCCCCGCCTCTGCAGGAGACCCTCAACACCAGCAGGTAGGTCTGGTTCAGTCTCCTATGGGGTCACTGCTCCTTCCCCTGGGTCCCATTGCACACACTACTTTGCTTGTGTCCTCCAAGAGTGAAGTCTCTGTTTCCCCCAGTCCTGTCAGTCCTACAATCAAATCCCGCTAGCCTTCAAAGTCTGATTCTCTAGGAATTCCTCCTCCCATTGCCGGACCCCCAGGTTGGGAAGCGTGATGTGGGGCTCAGAACCTTCACTCCAGTGGATGGACTTCTGTGGTATAAGTGTTCTTCAGTTTGTGTGTCACCCACCCAGCAGTTATGGGATTTGATTTTATTGTGATTGCGCCCCTCCTACCATCTCATTGTGGCTTCTCCTTTGTCTTTGGATGTGGGGTATCTTTTTGGTGAGTTCCAGTGTCTTCTTGTTGATGATTGTTCAGCAGTTCGTTGTGAATCTGGTGTTCTTGCAAGAGGGAGTGAGCGCATGTCCTTCTACTCTGCCATCTTGAACCAATCTCTCTATAGTTCTTATATCCTTAGGAATTAAGAAAAAGAAAATGTTCTCTACAATGTTCACTTCTTTAGTAATCCTCAGAAGAAACATAAAATGTGACCTATACTTCCTTAGCCAAAACTTAATATAAAATCTGCCACCCTGAGCTGAGTGGTCCTTATGCTAACTCTTGGAAAGGAATAAAAGATATGATTTTTGTCCATGATTACAAACTTTGAAATTCTATCCACAGACCACTTGGAGGGCTCGTATACCAAAAATTAAGAGTCCTTGGGCTTCCCTGGTGGCGCAGTGGTTGAGAATCTGCCTGCTAATGCAGGGAACAGGGGTTCGAGCCCTGATCTGGGAAGATCCCACATGCCGTGGAGCAACTAGGCCCGTGAGCCACAACTACTGAGCCTGCGCGTCTAGAGCCTGTGCTCCGCAACAAGAGAGGCCACGATAGTGAGAGGCCCACGCACCGCGATGAAGAGTGGCCCCCGCTCGCCGCAACTAGAGAAAGCCCTCGCACAGAAACGAAGACCCAACACAGCCAAAAATAAATAAATTATTAATTAATTTAAAAAAAAAAAAGAGTCCTTGGTCTATCCCAGCAATTTCCAGAGGCTCCTGCAGCCAGCATCTCTGGTAAGCTCCCTCTAGATGTCTGTGTGGGTACCAGATGGTCCTGGGTGCCTGGGGACCCTCTCTTTGGAGATCACTGTAACATCTCTTCACTATAGGTGGAAATCTCCATGTTTCAAGGCACGGATCAACTGAGCCTTCCTTGGGGAAGCCTTCCCAGACCACGGATCCCATGAATGTGTTTTCTCACATCATGGATCTAAAGCCTCTGCCCAGAGTTTTGTTACTTTCCCAGAAACTAGAGTCATTTGTGTTAGATGTTTACTGTTGTTCTACTCATTGCTCAAAAGTGTTTGCCTTGCCTTGCTACTATATTTTATCAACCTAAACAGCAGATATCAGTTATCATTATCACCTCAACAAAATCACTTTGCATTTTAAAAAGCTTAGAAGAGATCTCATTTGCTTCTTGTAACAAGTCTCTGTGGGTAGATACAGCACAACCATAATCTTTATCTTACATATGAGGAAAAGCCAGGTGGCTTTCCGAAGGAAGGAACTTGTAAGTGGCCATATAGAAATGGAATCCCCTTTCTCCTGTCTGTCGTCACGTCAGCATTCCCTCCAACATCACAGAGTTTGGCCATAACAGCAGGTTAGTGAATGCCAGTGGTTGATTCTTTTAAGACTTCTCTTCCTCGTAAACCTCATAAGCTGCAGTTGAAAAGATCACACTCTGTTTCTACAAATGTTGCAAGGCCGACCCTGGGTGTCCAGTTAAGAATTGCCAAAAGTAAACAAGCAAAGCACGTAATCACTAACAAAGCATCTGGAGCCATTTCATACAACATCCTCATGTTAAAGAGGAAGAAACAGAATCCAAGAAAAGGAAATGAGCATCACCAAAGGGCAAGAGAGGACCTAGGTCACCAGTGTCCCACTGAGATTTTAGGTTTATTTGTTCCAGTAACTAGCATTACCTTCACAAATGTAATTCATTTTGAAAGATATAATCAACCGGGATATTCATGAGTGTCTACTATATACAAAGTACTTTCCTAGACAGTCTTGCAAATGAAAAAAATTATTAAACACAGTCTTGAATTTCCTCCGTAATATTCTTCTTGTATAAAAATATCCATATATATATTTTAAATCTAAGACTTGATAAAGCTACATTCAAGTGTGTGTCTATATATCTGCATATGTAGAAAAACATTTAGGCATACTTATTCATATGAATAATCAGAGGTAGCTACATCACACAAATATATACACACAATAACTGTGATATATAGCATTACACATTTATACATACAGACATTTACATGCATACTTGCATATGAATTAGACTTTCTATACTCTACATAGAAAGTTAATCAGAACTATGTATGCATACTGCAAGATTTTATGTAATATATGTCAAATATACACATAAGTATACGTTTCGAATATGTTCAGATGCATGTATATATACAGAGGTGTGCAAATATGCATGCATATACATCTACAAAGCAGAAAGACAAATACATGATTTAAATGTACACTTATATGTTAAATACATAAAGTGTATGCATGCATACATATACACTATACTTAGACAATAATATGTGTGCGTAAATCTACATATAGATCTGCATGAAATATTTGAAAATTCAGTACTTGTTCATTTGGTTTCCTTCTTTGTATCCTTGACACCCTTCATTCCACCCTACTTCATCAATAAACCCTCCAAGATGGGACTATTTATTAAAATTCCTGCACACACCCTCATTCTTTAAACCTCACTCCCTGTTTGTGTGCTGGCCGTGTTCCAGAGTAGAAGGCCAATAACCAAGTGTTCAGATAGACCCAGGAATTGGGACAAACAGGATAAAGTTTGGGCTGGAAAGAATTCTAGAAACAGCTCATAAAAATGTCCCGCTGAACTCTGGCAGAGCTTGTGGACCCGGAGCTCACATGGTTTGAGGCTGTGTTTCCTCAAATGAGGTATCTCCATTCAGCCTACAGGGCTTTTCAGCCAACCCAACATGTGTGACTGTAAAAAAAAAAAAAAAAAAAAAAAAAAAAAGGCTTCTTTTACCCATGGCGTGAAGGAGCAGTTAAGAAAAATCTGAATTGCAAAAATTGCATGAGGAGTCATGAAATTAAAAATTGTTTCTTTATTAAAGTCATTTGCTCAAAAAATAAATAACACTCGAAGCACATGGATGGTTTTTTTTAGGTATCTGTTTATTTGACAAATAACTCATCTCCACCTGTTGTGACTGTGCTGGATACTGGAAACGGGGAGATGAAAGCTGTCCCCAAGGAACTCATGGTGTGGCGAGGACTTGGAGCAAGGAAAACGCAGCCTGGCGTCGGTGCTAAACCAGGTGGCATGCTCAGGAAGGGGCCCCCTCGAGAAGTGAAGGATGAGTAGGAGTTAGACAAGAAAGAAAGCAGGAAGGACACCCCAGACCAAAGGAACAGCATGTGCAGAAACACAGAGACAAGGAGAGTGAGGCAATATTGCAGGAAAACAAACCACTTAAGACTAGAGGAAGGAAGCCGGGGAGGAGAGTGGACTTGTTAGGAGACAGGATCAGAGAGAGGACAGGGCAGGATGGGGAGTGCTCCAGAGGACTAAACAGAGGACTTCGCATGGATCCTAAACTCAGTTAGGTGCCATTGCAATGTTTCTGTGAGCTTCCAGGGCTCCGTCAGTAATCCTAAGACACAGTGACCATAGCAAAGTGTACACGTCATTGTCTTCCATTCCTCATTAGGTATCAGTTAGAGTAAGAATAAATTTGATGCGAATTTTATTACGCATCTTTCAACTGAAGTGTATGTATTACTTAAACCAAGGCAGAGGCAATATTAGGATTCTAGCTTATTTACTAAAAATAGAAGCAACGTACAAAAATCCTCAAAATTCTACATCGGTGGCACACTGGTATAGTGGAAAGATTGCAGCTTTTTGGTAAAATGATTGCATGAAGAGCCCAAGGAATGGTCTCTCGATGTTCAAATAAGACCTTCACAAGTATGATATTAGAGCTCCTCCTATCTACAGAGAGAATCTAGTTTTCTATGCCTGAATAGTCTACCGGATTCAACACAGTATTCAACACAAATACCAACACAATGTGCTACTTTGTGTCAGCCAGTAGGACGAGGTGATGGGGCAGTTAGACAATTCAGTACCCAGGACAACATGCTCACGTTCTTGCCCCTGGACCCCTACCACACCCAGAAAACAAGCCCAGCCCGACTCCCTGAAGGCTGAGAGATCACATGGTAGAGGGCGTGGTCTCCCCAGTGGAGACCATGCGAAATAGGCCTGCCCCAGCTAACCCAGCCACCGACCCATGACCCAGGAATGAGCCCAGCCCCAGGCAGCAGAGCCTGGTCCAAATCAGCAGAACTTCCCACCTTACCCATAGACTAGGGAGCAAAAATAGCTGCTGCTGGTTGTTGGTCACTCTGAGGCTTTGTGGTTGGTTGTCATGCATTGTCATTGTGGCACTAGATAATTAATGCAGGTCTGGAGTCCAAAAACCTGATCTAAGCCCTGGCAACTTCACTTGTGAGCGCCACTTGTGAGAAAGTCACTGCATCTTTCTGAGCCCCAATGTTACTCTCTATAAAATGGGACTAACCATACCAAGAGCAGAATCTTGTGAGGATCGGAGTGACGTGTAAAGCGCCGGTATTTAATAAGCGCTCAGTAACTGAAGCTTTAATTATTGTTCCCTCTGTATCCATGGCAGTCCTCATCCAGTGGTTCTGACAGCACAGACCTTTAAAAGACATGCTCTCTATTGAGGCCGGCACACCAGAGTTATGAGGTGAAAGTGGTTCGGGGGCTCTGAGCACCTCTTCTTTAAGCCCAACTTGTGAAACCACCAGCTAATTTAAAAGAGGCTCCTGAGGACAACAGAAGTCTCCACAAACAGAGTGACCAGAGCGCTGGGAGCCCACTGCTCCATCTAAGTGGTGAGATCTTTCTCTCCCAGGCTGGGCCTGCCCTCCATGCTGCACGCCCAGAGCTCAGCAACGGGAGCAAGTGCAGAGTCCCACTCAGACCACCCAGAAGCCTTAGCTGATGCACTCGGCTGCCTAATTACAACATGAACTGATGGGAATGCGATGTTCCCGCAGCCCGCGCTTGCCGCTGCCCTGACTTTGGCTCTCTGGGTCACTCCATGGGGGAAGCAAAGCCTTTGATCTACAAAGCCCACGTCCACTTTGATCCTGGTCACCTTCTGGGTCAATCTTTCAGCAGCTGGCCCTTCCCACCATGTCAGTCACCTGTGCCCTGAGACAGACGTTTAATATTTCCAGATGGAGAGAGACTGGGAGAGATGCTGGAAGCTTCTGTGGTGAAGCCAAAAATGCAATTCAGAAGAGATCTGAGATGCTCTCTGCACTTTGTTTTGTCCTTTAGATTCCTCTTAGCCATAAGAAAGGAAGGATGCAAAGGCTCTGATGTCCTACCAGGCACTGGGCATTGTTACACTCATTATCATAACCAACTTGGAATCCAAGTTGAACCGCAACACTTGCTATCTAGGCAACTGCAGGGAAGTTTCTACACTTTTCAAATCTCAGTTTTCCCATCTAAGGAATAACAACAATCTCTTCGATAATAATGTATGTAAAATGCCTGACACTTAAATACTACTGAACATCAGTCTCATACCAACTGCACAGTTGAGATACCGCCTGCCATCATTAGAGGGGGAAAAAACAGATACTCAAGGACCCAAGGTGAGTTAAGAGGTAGACATGAGAATTGAGCCCAGGTCTTCCAGGCTCCAAATACCCCATAGTCATTCTGCTGCACTGTCTACTGTGAGTTGAACTCACTCATCCATGGGTTGCTTGGCTCTCCTAGACTCTTCCTCTCTTTGGCTCAGTTGGTGAGGCCAGTTGGTGAGTGTGACAAAGGCAAAAGATGAACTGCCCAAAGGAACATAGTAGCCATGTTATATAACGGTGATCCCCTATGAAGTTCACCCATACACTGTTTTATGTGAGTTAATTTCCCAAATCATTCATTTATTTATTCTTTAGTTTTTAAAATGCAGCTTTTCCATTTTGGATGGCAATATTTCTAAAATGATTGATATACGACTATTTCTTCTTGAGAAAAATTACTGACTACAAGTTTAAACTTTTCTAGATGATGCAGTGTCATTATTATTACTATCTATCAGACTATTGTGACTATCAATTAGAAAGCTGTCTAATAAAATGATTCTGGCCACCCACTGTCTCCCCATTCACCCATCGGGCTCTCAGCTCTCGCCAGTGTTTGGCTCTTGTAGCCTTCCCCTGCTTCTATCTGCTAGCGCAGTGATTCTCAACATCAGTGTAACTATAATTATCTGGGACGTTTGCTAGCCATACAGATATCAGGACCCCACCTGAGAGATGCTTTAGGTCTGGGGCGAGGCTCAGAACCTCCCATTTTTAACAGGCTCCCCAAGGATACGCTGATGCAGGTGGTCTGAGAATCACACTGAAAAAAAATATTAGGCTGTGGGCTGAAAACCAAGTTACTCAATCATTAATCTATTTAACACATTTTTTTTCCAGACTAGACACGAGGTTCAAGACATGGAGGTGAAATACGCTGACCTCTCTTCCCTGGAAGGTTCACAGTCTAGTGAGCTAACAACCCTCACAAACAGTCATCAAGGCCGGGCCAAGGGAAGTAAGAAGTTTGCACTTGAAAGGGCTCTTAACCCATCAAAGGTGGCTTTGTTATGGCACAAACCACACAGCCCAGGTTTGAAAAGGTGAATTCCTGTTCCTGGAGTAGGAAGGTTATTCTAGACAGAGGGAACAGAATGTGCAAAGCCAGGGGTAAAAAGGGAACCTGAAGACGGGAAGGAAATGCAGGTATCAGGATATCGAGGGCCTGTGAGATGAGACCAGGCTAGAACTGAACAAGAACTAGTCCTACAATTGTGGGCTCCGAGAGGAAGGTGGGAGTGTATCCTGAAGGTGAGCGGAAGTAAGGGATGCTTTCTTCAGGACACTGGCAGGATTAAAGCTCAGTTTTAGGAAAATGAAGTGTCTCAGGGTCTTCAGGCTCCTTCACCTGGCTCTGTGTCCCTGAATTCTGAGTCCCTTACTGGCACAGAACCACGTACATAGACCATTTTTTTTTTCTTTTTTTCTTTTTTTTTAAAGTTTAATTTTTTTTAATTTATTTATGGCTGTGTTGGGTCTTCGTTTCTGTGCGAGGGCTTTCTCCAGTTGCGGCGAGTGGGGGCCACTCTTCATGGCGGTGCGCGGGCCTCTCACTATCGCGGCCTCTCTTGTTGCGGAGCACAGGCTCCAGACGCGCAGGCTCAGCAATTGTGGCTCACGGGCCCAGTTGCTCCGCGGCATGTGGGATCTTCCCAGACCAGGGCTCGAACCCGTGTCCCCCGCACTGGCAGGCAGACTCTCAACCACTGCGCCACCAGGGAAGCCCCATAGAGCATTTTTAAAAAATCAATTATTTATGTATTTATTTTTGGCTGATTTGTGTCTTCGTTGCTGCACGCGGGCTTTCTCTAGTTGCGGTGAGCAGGGGCTGCTCTTCATTGTGGTGCACTGGCTTCTCATTGCGGTGGCTTTTCTTGTTGCGGAGCATGGGCTCTAGGCGCGCAGTCTCAGTAGTTGCGGCATGTGCGCCCTAGAGCGCATACAGCATTTTTGACCCAAGCAGAAGTATGGTCAGGCCCATGAACTTATGGATTTAGAGTAGTCAATCAATCACATCAATGCTACCAAATAGAGCCCTTTTCTATTACAGTTTGCCAGTCATTGTCTTAAATACGTGCTAGTGTGTGTATGTGCGTGCATGAGTGTGTGTGTATAAATATACTAGGAGTGTCTCCAAAGTGTCTCCTGTGCACTTGTTTTCTCCAGGAAATGTAGGACGTCGACCCACATTACTCCTCGGAATGTCCTCCCAGGCCCCAGTTCCCATTGTCCCACAGAGTCAAGGTCACCATGACCCACACTTCCATTTGAGTAGAATTATCTATAAAATACTTCCTAGAACAGAGTTTGACACCAAATGCCAGCAAGCAGCAGACAGGGTCACATGACCAGCACTTGCCTGGCCACGTGACTGAAGCTTTCCACCCGTGGATTCTGTCACCCCACGGCCTTTCGGCAGGCTTGCTTCCAGACAGGGGCTCCCCAAGGCCCAGCTGCATCCAGTGTCTTCACTGCTGCTCTCTTCTGCCACTCCATCCCCTGAGCCTGAGTTTTCTGAGCCTTCCTGGAAAACTCAGAGAACACCAAATTGCCGGGACACCAACAACCTGGGCGCCTCAACGCCTGTCACTCATCGGCCCTTTTCCCCTCCAACGACTTACTACTCCTCCTCCTTCTCTTGCCGCAACCATGAATACTAGTATTAAATCATTAATGATCATCATTATTTATTGGGCAATGTCTGTGATGCAAGAGAAAAAGCACTCTGTGTGTTTCTCTTTTCCTCGCATCCACAATACTGCAGACACCAGATGTGTGCGTTTTTTCCCACACCAAGCAGCTCTCTGAGAGGGTATCCTACATTCAAGTCAAATCCGACTCTGATGGGATCTAGTGCAGACGCCAGAGGCGAAGGGTTCCATCCCACAAGACTGCCTCCCATTTCAGACACCAACCCCAAGTAGTAGGTCCTCAGGTTACCCACAACTTCTGTCTGATTTGGCTACAAATTGGAGGTTCTTACACCCCCTGCTTGAATTTGATCATTTGTTAGAACAGCTCGCGGAACTCAGGGAAAAACTGACTTACATTTACTAGTTTATTATATAATAAAGGAATGATAAAGGATACAGATGAACAGCTAGATAAAGAGGTCCGTAAGGCAAGGTCTGGAAGAATTCTGAGCACAGGGGCATCTGTTCTCATAGAATTGGGGTCCACCACCCTCCCAGCTTATGGGTATAGTCACCAACCTGCACACTTTGGAAGCTCTCCAAACTCTGCACTATGGGCATTTTTGTAGAGGCTTCATTACCTAGGCGTGATCAATTATTCACTCCATTTCCAGCCCCTCTCAACTCTCCAGAAAATGGGGGGTGAGGCTAAAAGTTCCAAGCTTCTAATCATGGCTTGGTGTTCAGCCCCTTATACAGGAGCCTACTAAGAGTCACCATTTTAGAACAAAAGACTTTCCTATTAACCCAGGAAAGTCCAAGGCGTTTAGGAGCTTTGGGTCAGAGTCTCCTGTCATTCAGGAAATTGCAAAGGTCTTAGGAGCTCTGTGTCAGGAACTGGAGCCAAGACTAAAATGTTAGCACAAAAGATTCTTCTACCATCCTTACTTATAAGGGTTTTAGAACCTCTGTGTCAGGAACCTGGGGCAGAGACCAATATAAATGTATTTCTTATTACTTCACTATGTGGGCGTCATTTCAATACATGATCATTTAAATCTCAAGGCACCCTGCAAGAAAGCATATTATCCTCATTTTACAGAAGTGAAAACTGAGGCAGAAAGATGCAATTACTTGTTCGAAAATCACTCAGGTAGCCTGTAGTATAGCTGGAATTCAAATGCAAGGTTGATCACTGGCACCCATTGTACCACTGTCCCATCTCGTTCAGCCTTTTTGCCAAAAGAATATTTGCACTTTTACTTTCTGTACCCCACATATTGATCTTGGAGTTTCCAATCTTTGGACTCATAGCGCTAGATGTTATTCTATCTCTAGGATAACAATTACTACCTCAGTACTTCTCAGGGACCTATAGACACTTCAACAAATATACACATTTCTGAACCCAGAGACATGTGAACCCGTTTTAGTCCCACATGTACCATACACATCATTTGTGTAATGACAAAGACAAAAACATAGCAACAATGGAAAGGATGTAGAAATGTCAAGTTCGGTTTTTGAAGTTGAAATGTTTATTAGTACCATTTGGGAACTGGCTGTTAAATATGACCATGGAGAAAGGAAAAATCCCTCTTGTCTTTCCGCCCTTCAAAGTCCCTCTGTATTGCAGCTGTGAAATGTCAAGGAGGGGGGCAGGGTTGAGAGTGCTGTACAGAAGACATTTCAAAGACGGAATCTAGTGCAGGAATGAGGCAGTGTGGTCCCAGCGGGTGATGCTGAGTTTTTCCTCCTAATTGAATCCTCCTGTTTGTCATGTTGAGCCTCTCAGCGTTGCTTTTGGACCCTCCACCAACCCACCAAGAATGCAGAAAAACATCTATAGTTCTTGATAAAATACATATTGAGGGAGATTCTTCCAGTGTTAAAGACGCTCACATTTTATCATTAAAGACGCTCTAGAAGCAGCTTTCAAATGAGCAGCCCCAGGCTCAGAAATGGTGGAGCAGAGAGGTTGTCCTGGGGGTAATTTTAAGCCAGATATTCTACCCGTTCTCTGGTGGTAAATTGCTGAAAATCACTCCACTATTCCAGGATTGTTCATGGCACATTTCACATCATCTGAAGAACCCATAACTTATTAGAATGTCAGTTGGGCTTACTTATGCTTCTTTTTAAAATACAAACTAGGAAACAGGGGAGGCTTTCATTCACCAACACTTGAACGCAGATTTATTTAGTCAGTGCGCTTCCATCCCACACCTGGCTCTGAGCAATCAGTTCAAACAATAGAGTTTAGTGAAGAAGGGCTGGGTGGAGGGAGGGAGGAAGGGGCGAGGAAAAGGAGCTAAGAGCTCAGAAAGAGAAAAGTTTCCAGAGAAGAAAGGGACCCAGCCGTCTTAGAAGGTTAAGTGTTTCTGTGTCAGAAGGTAAACCCCCTAGTGTAGGAAAGGTGAGATGAGAACCCAGGATTGGAGTCCATTGGTGGAATTGATATGCCGGACTTTTCTATTCTGGAGGCTAGGTACATACCAAGAGAAGCGGGTAGTGTGGCCTAAAGGAGTCAAACCAGGGCGGACATGGAGTTAAGGACACAGAGACATGAGCAGTCCTCCATTCAAATCTAAACTCCGAGCTCTTGATTTGGGGACCAAGAAAGCTAAATTTTAATACTTGCTGGATCTTATAATAGAAATGTGATATTGAGCAAAAAATAACAACCTTGTACCTCAGTATTCTCATCTGTAAAACTGGAATAATATGATCTGCTTTGAGGATTAGGTGGTTATTCTAAGGTCACAGTGCAAGATGGTGGCAAAGGTGGAATTAGAAGTGTGGTCTCCTCGTTCCTGGTTTTTTGTATATTCTGCGTGTGTGTGTGGTGTGTCTACATCTGTGTGCACAGTTGTGTGATACCACCTTCAGACAACTCTCCTGTATGAAACGACAGCTTCACACAACAGGATGATGCGTGAGTTTTGTTCTCTGAATCTCCATTCCGGCCTACATACCTGAAGCATGTAAAGATGAACTTTCTTATCATGGAACACGCTTTTCTAATTCTTGAGGCTGTGGCCAGATGGTATGAACAGCTGAGTCTCCTTAGAGAAATTGTTAAGAAAAGACAAGAAATAGAAGAATACAAAAATAAATGTCTAACTTTCAGTAGAGGAAATCAAAATTATGCTCTCAGAAGAGAGTAAAAACTATGCATTAAGAAGACAAATTATTGGAGTTCAACTTGATGGGGAAAAGTATTCAGAGAAGGCATAAGGGGCAATGCCTGAGGTACCAGAGGGAGTGACAAGCAAAACTGCAGGTGAAGGAAATGCACAAAAAGCTGGCACTCTAGGGGGACTTCCCTGGCAGTCCAGTGGTTAGGACTCTGCACTTCCAATGCAGGGGTCACGGGTTCAAACCCTGGTCAGGGAACTAAGATTCCACATGCTGTGTGGCGTGGCCAGAAAAAAAAAAAAGCTGGCACTACAGCTAACACTGGCTATTGAGATACCCTCAACCTCTTAGAGCAGGGGTCCCAAACCCCCGGGCCACAGGCTGGTGGCCTGTTAGGAACCAGGCTGCAGAGCAGGTGGTGAGAAGCAGGCTAGCGAGTGAAGCTTCGTCTGCCGCTCCCCATCGCTCCCCATCGCTCCCCATCGCTCCCCACTGCTGGCGTTACCGCCTGAACCATCCCCCCGCCCCCCGTCCATGGAACAATTGTCTTCTAAGAAACGGGTCCCTGGTGCCAAAAAAAGTTGGGGACCGCTGTTAGAGAATGAATGAACATCATGGGGCCTCCTTGGTTCCTCATTATCACTATTTCCTCCTGAACATATTTGCCACATAGAATCTTCTTTTGCTTTTTAAAATCAATGATTGGTTTCTAGCAATGCCTATGCTTCGGTGTCCCTAATGGATTGGAAATATGAAGGAAGACGTGAAATTAAATGCTTGAAGGGCATGAGAGCAAACATTGCCCAGCACCTGCTGAATGCCAGGTAACACACCGGGAAGCAACCAGAACATCTCAAATCCTTGTTCTACAAGTAGCACCTCCATTATACAGGTGGGAAGACTGAGGCTCTGAAAGGTTAAGTTGGTTGCTCAAGATGAAGGGACGAAGTAGAATTTACATCCGGGGCTGTATGATGCCAGAGCTCAGGATTCATTTATTTCAAAACAAGATGGTTGAATCGTTTTAAAAAAATTGACAAAGATGATTCTGAAGGAACTTTGCTCAGGGCTCTGCCACCTTCCTTCTCAAAACTGTCTCTACTTCTCCATTCCTTTACTTTGCTTAGTCTCTTTGGGCTCCTTACAGCCGTGGGAAGTCTGCCTGAAGGGCGCAGTTCCAGCATCCTCCTCCCACATTACCTCCATGGTTGCTGAGAAGTTCAAATGCACAGACAAGCCCTCAGGCAGTACAAGAGGCCAGCAATCCATCAGCCAAACAGTGTCCTCCAACAGCCCATTCCTCCGGCACAGCACTGGCACGGGAACAAGTGCTAATTACTCCACCTTCAGCATCCTTTAGAAACAGCAGGGACTGTGCTGAAAACCAGCCAGGGCAGCCTGATCTGCTCCACAGCTACAGAAGCTCCGGCTCAGAGGAAGTCGTGGAGGGCAGGGGGCAGATGCCTGTGCATGGGGGGCAGCAGGACTGCAGCCTGGAAACGCGTCCTCAAGGAGCATGTCCATCTCTCTGGTCTCCTTTCCTCTCTCTCTTCTCTTCTTTCTTCTCTTTTCTATTCTTTTTCTCTTTTCTCTTCCCCCTTTCTCCCCTTGGCATCTTTTATGTACAGCCTCCTTATATCCTTCTCTACAAGTTCTCTTTCTCCCTCCTTCCTCCCTCCTTCATTCTCTTTCTCCCTCCTTCCTCCCTCCTTCTCTCCCTCCCTCCTTCCCTCCCTTCCTTCCTTCCTCCCTCCTTCCCTCCCTCTCTCCCTCTCTTCCTTCCTTCCTTCCTTCCTCCCTTCCTTCTTCCTTTTCTACTTTTTTGCTTGCTTTCTTGCCTTCTGAGGCCCTACAACTAGAGTGTTCAGCACAACACATTATATAGTTTTACAAAAAATAAAATAAGGCCTAATTATGTATATATATTTTTTAATATCCTGAAGATCTTGGTTTCTTAGAAGCCATGTCCTGCTCTCATGATTCTGGAAAAGATACAGGTCTCTCAAGCTCAGAATTAGGGGGAATCTCAGAGAACATCGAGTTCAATTCTCAGTGGATGCAGGAGTCACGTGGGCAACATACTCAACAGGCGTTCTCCAAATAGTGGTCAGGACCTCCGATCCGGTAGAAAAGCGTGGAGGAGGGGAGGGGCCAGGCAGCTCAGCCCAGCGCCCAGGTCATCCTGGAAGAGTGGTGACTCTACTGAAAGCAGCCATCTCTAAGATGGACACCCTTTGTTGAAAAATGACTTGGGTCCCTAGGGAAAGCTGAGATATGAAAATCATCACGCTCAAGTGAGCTGTGCACATTGAGTGGTCCTGGTTTTCTGTAGGGTGTCATGCATGGTACTTGACCAAGATATGCCTGTGGAAGAGTGTCACTGAGGAGGCCCCTGCACAGCCCTCATCTTAGAGAAACAGAGAAAAGGAAAAGTATGCATCAGTTAGTCCAGAACTAGGACTGGAATCCAAGTCCCTTGATGATAATTACTATCTTAGTCCCCTGCACTCAGCTATCTCCCTACAAAAAAGCCAGCTGGTCTAGCTGGGAGATTTGGCCACAGACCTCCCATAAACACACATTTTGGCAACTCTCCTCCTCTGCCACCTCTCACATCCTGTCTCCTCCTCCTTCTCCATCTCTACCTGACCTCCACTCACTGACTTAGTCCCCCCTTATCCTAGCTGATGGCTCAGATCTACCAGTGACATACGGTAGCCTTCCTGGTCTAGTGGCCAGATCCTTGTCCTGGAGAAGAAGAAGGAATACCACGCTAGAACAAAAAGACAAGAGGCATTCCCTGTCAGCACCAGCACTGAATTCTAGAGCAAACACTCCAGGACTCCAGCTGCCCTTGCATGACATGATGAGACCTTGGACACTGCTTTTGAGAACTCTCAGTGATATAGGAGGAGGCATTGGTCTATAAAGACTACATCTCTAGACGTATAGGCCTGGATGGGAGTTAGAGATCCTCTACCCCCAACCCTTTATAAAATGGAAAACCAAAGCCCAGAGAGGGAAAATACTTGCCAAAAGTCACACATCGTTTAATGATGAATCTGAACTAAAAACAAAACCCGCCTCTCATTCTGGTCTCAGAGCACCCACCATCGTGGGAGACACATAAGTGTATTCAGTAAATACTGGTTTCCTTTATTCGTTTTCCCCCTCCCCCCCGCCTTGTTCCCTCCTTTCCTTCTTTCTCATCGGAGTAAAGTAATTTATAAGCACTTAGTGCTTCTTTTCCTGGCATTTTTTCCAAATTTGGTTAGATTTATAGATCTATAATTTTCTCTTTTCATTTATGTCTATAAATGCACTCAGAGGGGTTCTGAGATCCTTTCTCTGGCCCTCTTTTCTTCCCACCCCAGACGGGGTGGGGGGCGAACCTAAACAAATAACTTCCTAGCGTTTCTTCAAATCCTGACGTGCTCCCCCGGGCTCCCCTCAGGCTGGAAGCAGCATGGTGAAGACAGGCGCACTCCGCGTCCTGCTCCAGCTTCCGTGCTGCTGGCTGGCCTTGCCTAGATGTGCTCCTGAGAAAGAACAGGATGGGCAGAGAAAGAGCCGGGGAAGTTGGGGGTAGTAGGAAGGGCAGTTCCCCATCCTCAGTGTCTCAGTCGGGCTTTGTGAATACAAAATGTGCAGTTGGATTTGCCAGAGACCAAAGAGTAACATTTGCCTACAAATTCCAGAGCATTGAAGCCGTATAAAACCTCAGTGCTGGGCCAAGGAGAGCAACTGTCTTCTTGTCTCCCTCTGGAGATGACTTTCAGGGGCTCTTTTCCTCTGGGGATTTGGGGGGCGGGGAGCAGGAAGGAGATGGCAAGTGGGGGGCGTAGGGTGTGAAACCCAGAGCCTTGAGGTCAGAGAGACCCGATTCCCACCCGACTCTGTCACCCGTCAGCTGAGTGACTCTAGTCAACTGGCTTTAGTGCCCCAGGTCCACTACTCACAGCTGGGTGACCTTGGGTAAGTTACTTAACCTTGGCGAATCTCCTCACATATGTAATGAACATGATGCCACCCACTTGGCAGAATTGTGATAAAGATTAGAAATGATTAGCACAGAGTATGGAGTAATTGTAGCTGCCCTGATTATTATTCTGATCACTATGGAGGAGAAAGGGAGGGGCATTTCAAATATCCCTTCACTTACGTGGGACTCCTCTCGGTAGAATACTCTTGCATGCAGCTCAGCAATGGCAGGGTGAGCCCTTAGTTTCAGCATCAGAACTTGCTGTATCCAAGTTGTGTGTCTGGAGGGAAGCACCCAGAATGCTCACCAGATGGGTGTTGTATAAATAGCATCCTGGCCACACCGTTGTTACTGCCCAAATTCCCTTACCAAGAACTAGGTTGTGTCTGCACTTCTTGGTGCCCTCGCCTCTCCCTCTGGCTGGTGTGGCCCCTGATCACCCTTGGACATGTCCCGATCTGGGGGTCCAGGGACCCCATGAGTGGTGGGGAGCTCCCTGGTTGCTGCCTCCTCGGCCATCTATTCAGTCAAAAGAGAGCAGCACCAGAGATCTGGCAACAACTGGAGCCCCATCCAAGCTTCCAGGCGCATCTCCATCTGGCAGAGCGTCTTCTGTCTGGGATGCGACCACCCACGCCATCACTTCCCATCCAACAGTCAGGCTCACGGTGATTCAGCTCCTGCTTCAGTTCTGCAGGATCCACTCTGCTCTGAGGGCCGGATGGCCTGTCTGATGAGTGAGCAGGAAACGTAGGCCGTGCTGCACCCCCACGCGAGGCTCTGGGAGAGCCTACACGCATCCGAGATGTCAGGGAAACTTCTCTCCTGCCATTATTTTTAGCCTTATTAGCTTTGCATTATCTTTGAGAGACAAAGCACGGAGAGGCGTAGAAAGAGGGAGTCATCTTGGCTCCTTGTTCTGATTTTGTCACTAGCAACTGTGTGACCTCGATTCCTTTTTACCTCTCTGAGACTCAGTTTCCTCACTGGTACAGTGAAACACAGATCTCCCTCAGCTTATGATGGGGTTACTTCCTGTCCTGATAACTCTATCATAAATTGAAACTATTGTAAGTCAGAAACGCATTTCAGGGTTCCCCTGGTGGCGCAGTGGTTGAGAATCTGCCTGCTAATGCAGGGGACACGGGTTCGAGCCCTGGTCTGGGAAGATCCCACATGCCACGGACCAACTAGGCCTGTGAGCCACAACTACTGAGCCTGCGCGTCTGGAGCCTGTGCTCCGCAACAAGAGAGGCCGCGATAGTGAGAGGCCCGCGCACCGTGATGAAGAGTGGCCCCCGCTTACCACAACTGGAGAAAGCCCTCGCACAGAAACGAAGACCCAACACAGCCAAAATAAATAAATAAATAAATAATAATTAAAGGTGCTAATAATTAAAAAAAAACAAAAAAACACATTTCATACACCTGACCTAGCAAAGAACATCATAGCTTAGCCTAGCCTGCCTTAAATGTGCTCAAGCACTTACATTTGCCAGCAGTGGGGCAAAGTCCTCTAATACAAAGTCTATTTTATAATACAGTGTTGAATATCTCCTGTACCTTATTGACTACTGTACTAAACGTGAAAAACGGAATGGTTGTCTGGGTCCAGATGGTTGGAAGTGTATCGGTTGCTGACCCTCGTGATGGCGCGGTGACCGGGCGCCGAGGCTCCCTGCTGCTGCCCAGTGTCATGAGAGCGTGTCGGAGCACGTGGTGCTAGCCTGGGAAAGGTCAAAATTCAAAATTCAAAAACAGCTTCTACTGAATGCGTATCACTTTTGCACCACGTAAAACTGAAAAATAATAAGTCGAACCATCGTTAGTCAGGGACTCTCTCTAATACTGTGAGCCCATCTTACCATAGAGGGTTAGAGCCAGCCTCCAAAGAGGTGATAATGCAGATGAAAGAGCACTGTCAACTGTAAACCAACATCTAATTACTGTAAACTTACTAACCCTCCAGTGAAAAGATACTTTCTGTTTTACCCTACAACTGTTCCTTTTAGACTTCACCTGCTTATGTGTAAGAGGCAGGCGTTGGTACAAGGGCTTGGGAGGTTGGGAGAAGAGAGAAGGCTGAAGGTCTCAGAGTAAATGGGGAACACATTCTAAATTTTTGGAGCTTGTTAGACTAAATCCTTTCTTTCTCAGCTTTCCTGCTTCCTACTCTCCCAGGATTTTTCTTTGAGGAGACTCTGAGAGTGGCTCCTTTGCCAGACACTGATGCCAGAGATACAATTAGGTGAAATCTCCAGGGATCCAAGAGAGTATAAGGGGAGACAGCAGCAAAAAAAGAAATTAGAATATGGTGTGTGGAGCTGTAACAGAACAAGTGCCAGATTCAGGGAACCCACGAAGGGCGTGAGCTAATCAGATTTAAATGAGGGACCTCCTGGCAGCCTTCTGAGAGAAGTAATCTCACCTTTATTCTACAGATGGGGAAACTGATACTCAGGAAGGCTGAATGCCCTGCCTTAGGTCAAAAATCAATAAGTGGCGTAGCCTGGGTTCAACCCAATTGTGTTTGGTTCCAAAGATCATTCTTTGTTTTCATTACACCATTTAGAGCAACTTTGGCTGCACTGGAAAAGTATGATGCCATTAAAAATTTTATTTTTCTTGTATCAAGATTCTTGGAGTAAGGAGGTAATGATCTTCATAACCCTCTAATTCACCATCAAAGGCCTTTTATTCTAGGACCTCCTCCCCAGACTAAATCTCTATCTTCTGACATTAAGGCTCTGTTACTGAGATGGTTTTCCTGATGCTAAGCCCGTCTATTTCCTCTTCATATGTTCTAATGACTCTATCCGGTTAGTATCTCCAGGACGCAAGGCAAATTCTTAAGCCCCTTTTAGAACCTATCACTCTCTTTCCACTCTACCTAACCCTCCCCAACTTTCTCCCAAGTTCACCCAAGCAAACTTGATCTCTGCTCTTATTCACTGAGGTACCAGTAGCTACGGGTGCAGGGAGCAAAAAGAACACAGCCTTTGGAGTCACAAGATCCGGGCTCAGCTCCCAAATCTGCCATGAATAGTCTGTGAACTTCAGCAAGGTCGCTGAGGCCTTTGAGCCTCTGTTTCTTTGTCTCTAAAATGAGAACATTGACATCGACCCCACAGGCTTGATGGAAGCTTAAGTGATGTGATTTATTACTGAGAGCCTAGGGAAGGGAAACGCATTTGACTGTTCTCAACGTGGAGGGCAATCTGCAGATAGGCTTCTGATACAGAATTAGCTCCTTTTTTATATTGATACCGCCCAGCTTTATTGAGATACAATTGACATGTAACACGGTATAAGTTTAAGGTGTCCAACGAGATGATTTGATATACGTATATATTGCAAAGTGATTACCACAATAAGTTTAGTTGACACTTCCATCACTCACACAGTTACCATTTATGTGGGTGTAGTGAAAAATTTTAAGTCTTTGCAACTTTGAAGTATGCAATACAGCATTGTTAACTATAATCCCCGCACTGTACATTAGATCCATACAAACTTACAGTTATAAGTTCTTTTACTTTAAAAAAAGGACCATTCAAATGCCTTCAAATGCCTTCTCTTCGGAAATGATCATCTTTCAGGCAGATGCTCGTCGTCCCTTAAACTCTGAAAGTGTAAATCAATTCAATCTCAGACCCGTCTGCTTGCAATCAATGTATCATTTCTCTCCTCCTCCTCCTCCTTTTTCCTGTACAATGTGTTTCTCTTTTCTAATGAAGGTTCCCTCCTGATATTAGCTGTTCAGAGCCCAAGAATACAACACTTGGAACGAGATTCTGTGAATACGTGCTGGGAAATGTGGGCCCAATGTCAAGAATGAGCGCCTCCAGCTCAGTCTAGACTGTAGACTGAGGCTCCAAGGGGAAGCGGTGGTAGAGATCCTGCCTGAGTCATTAAGCACTTGGGCCGGGACCCAGGCTTGGAGCAAGCAGCTCGTGCGTTGTCGACAGTGCTCTCCAGCTGGCAGAGCCCGCCGTGAGATGACTCTACCAAGGCCGGCTTCTGTCTCCCGTTTCTTTGAAGTTTTCACTTGTGTGACATTGCAGGGAGCTGTGTTTTTTTTCTCTGTGTAGCTCCCCTGGAAGATTTAGACAAGAGAGGGGGAAGCCATTCCTTGCCAGATGCTTCACCTCACCTGCCTAGTCTTTCAGATCTAAGTTTACAGGGAAACTTAGCAAAGAAGGAGCACACGCCTCCACACTCCTGCTAGAAGTGGGATACCTGTGGAGTTCACTGAACCCACCCTGGCTCCATTGTGCGTCTTGGGGAGAAAGTCTGTGTCATTTCTTTTCAACACGAGGGTGGTAGGTCAGGAGGACAGGCTTAGTTACGGTGTCTGCCACCTTAGCCTAGAGACCAGACTTCCCTGAGGAAATACATAATGTTGCATCTAATTGAATCCAAGATGCCATTAGGTAAGCCCTTCTAAGAAAGAAAAAAAAAAAAAATACTGCCAATTAGACTGACACACTATTGACAATGGAATACATTCTGCAATCAGAGATGTTACAGTGTTAAAAAGGAAAAAAAGTGTCTTAGAACAAATGAAGTGTAGCACCTTTCTCAAAAGGGTTCCTGGGAAGATTAATTAAGATCATGCATCTGCAGGTGTTTTGAAAACTGTCAGGTACCATAGATACACTGTTATATTTAACAGAGGCAGCCCGCTGCCATGGAGAAAGCCTGGGCTTTGAGGTCAGCCAGCCTGATTCAAATTCCAGCGATACCACTTCCTGGCTGTGTAATCTCTGACAATTTCTCTTACCTTTGTGGGTCTCAGTTTTCTTCTGCATAGAAATGGAAATAGTGATTCCGGCTCCGCTTCTCCTACAAGTGTAACATCACCCGTGTATATAGGACATGTTTATACTGAAATTTTTTTATTTATCTGAAATTCAAATTTAACTGGGTATCCCGTACTTTTATTTGCTAAATCTGGCAACCCTAGGGAAACTACAGGGATCAACAAATGTAAGGTGTAGGGCACTCTGGGTCAGAGGAATAAGACGTGAATTTTCCAAGGGTCATATTAAAGGTGAATGAATGATGATCTGAGGCTAGGGAGTCTCACAAGGTTCTCGTGGGGGGCTAGAGACAGCATCGGGAGGGTGGGTCTGAGACACTGTGTGTGTGATGGGTGGCAGGGTGTCTGGGAGAGAGCAGAGGCAAATAGACACTGTCTCTGAAGGCTGAAAGCTTGGGTGGAAAGAGCATACTGATGGTGCTCAGATGGTATCTTATGAAAAGCCAGGAACAAGTCACCAAATAAATGTCTTTTTAAAAAAAGAAATGAAGTTGACTGATTAATAGCTGCAGGCAGAGAACCCAAGAGCTGCATTGAGTAAGAACATGTTCCAATGTTTTTCAATAAATGAAGGAAAAGCTGTAAATTATTCATTTGTTATTTTTGTAAGATTTTCAAATCTATGATTTTTTTTTTCCTGTTTTGTCTCCAGTTTTTGCATCCACAAAACTGTTCCTCCTCCTTCGTAAGTAACTTCTTTTTGCAAATGGAGTCTCAAACCACACCAAAATTACAAATGTAAGGTTTGTTTCTCCCCTCTCGGGTCCCACTGGAGAGAATCCCAGGTCAGCCCTGGGCTTAATACTACTCCCTTGTTACGAGGAGAAGGCAGAGTTTGTGTGGTATTTGGTTTGTTTTGACTTTAGAAGTTGCTAAATTCAGGTCTTTGATATTTGACCATGTTTCTCAGCTATGGAAATAGACTTGGAGTTCAGTCAGTAAGAAATGAATGGCATTTGTGTTTTCTCAGAACACACGCAGACCTGTGAATTAGGTAGACTGGGGTTATGACTCCTGGTTTACCAGCCAGGAGACTGAGTCCCAGGGCTGTAAAGCAGTAGCCCAGGCTCTTGCACTGGGTTGATGAGAGCTGAACGCGGGCCCTGGTCCCCTCCTTCTCCACTAGCTGTCTTGTCACTTCAGTTAAACCATAGGTGTCTCCATTGCCTCATCTAGGAAACACAAGGAATATCGATTATTTGCAGGAGTATTTGTGAGGATCATATGAAATAATACGTATGAAAGTGTATTGTAAACCGCAAAATGGTATATCAGTATTAGCAATTCTTATATATTTAGTTTATTGGCAGAACTGGAAGAATCTCAGTCTCAGTCTTCTTAGATGGAATCTTCATTTCTATTTTCATTCCTACACACCCTCACGTAGGTAAGAAGAACCAATTTTCCAATGTTGATTCTCTCTCTTATAATAGGAATCTCCAGCCCTTTCTCTGGAGGCAGGAAAAGCTAACCTTGACTTTGGGATGCCCTCTTACAAGGCAGGGTCAGTGGAACAAGTCTCTGGTAACTGACAGAGGCTAGTGTATGTCATAAAGAGAAGCAACAGAGATAAAGAGCTTCAAGGAAACTTTGAATTTTTCATTGTTTTCTGTATATTGTGGAGGAGGGTTGCTCATAAACAGAAAACTATTTTTTGTTTGTTTTTTTGTCTGAGAGAGTCTTTATTTCTCCTTCACTTTTTTTTTAATCACTGTTATTATTTTCTTTTAATTGGGGTATAGTTTTTTTTTACGTTGTGTTAGTTTCTACTGTACAGCAAAGTGGAGTTCCCTGTGCTATACAACAGGTTCTTATTAGTTATCTATTTTATACATACTAGTGTATATATGTCAATCCCAATCTCCCAGTTCATCCCACCCCTCCCCCGCTTTCCCCCCTTGGTGTCCATACGTTTGTTCTCTACATCTGCATCTCTATGAGAAAACTATTAAGAGCAAGAAATATTCAAAATCTTTCTCAGCAAAATATAAGTTTTGTTCAGAAACACAAGAGTGTTTTGGCAATATGAGAGTTTTCTGCCAATTAACAGGACCAATTTCCAAAAGCTACATGTGGAAAACAATATTGGCACTTAATAATCAAACAGGCATAGTTTTCTAGAATCTGTATTATTAAAAATATGATCTAGATATGGACATTTAGAGCCAGAAGAAATCTTAGTAATCACATAAACCTATTCTTATATTTTGCAGATTTTGAAAATGAAGTCTAAATAAGAAGGGATTTTCACAGAGCCACACAGCAAATAAGGACAGAGCCAGAAACAGAATCTAGATTTCCTGGCTCTCAGGATCATTAATCTTTATGTGCACCAAGCTCTTTTTGCCTTTTTGTAGACTTTGCATGCATTCTCCTACCTGGAAAATAGAGAGATTGCTCCTTATTTTCATCACTTGTCCATATAACAATACTGCAATATTAATGCACCCAGCATTACCGCTGTCGATGTCAAAATTTTCCAGAAGTGTGACTCCTTTGCAGTGCCTTTCTCAATGAAACTGTACTAATTTACAACGATTCTCATGGTTCCCATCTTCTTATTGAGACAGAAAGGAAATAATTCCCTCTGAAGAGATGATTATAGCTGGTCCTTTCTATAGCTCTAAATGGATCATTTGGTCCTGAGCAGGGCCATTCTTCCTCAACACTCTCCGGCTCTCTTAGTAGCATGGTGCTCTCATTTGAATGACATCTTCAAAAGATGCTGGTTGTATGTATTTTTCATACATAGGCTTAAAAAAGAACCATCCAGGATTGTAGAGATTGGGTAGAAGGATTATTTGCTGGCTTGAAAAAATTTTTTAAATTAAAAAAAACCTACATGAATGTCTTATAGACAAAAGTTCTGTGAAAAACTAAACTCAGATCTCAGTGGTAGGAAAAAGTTTGTTAGCCCCTGGCAACTAGATTCTAATATTAGATGATGAGAATTATGCACCCACTCTTCCTTTTTTTTGGAAGGAAACTAGAAACTCAAAGCTAAGATTTCTTCTTAATGTGTATGTCTTCTCCTAGCTAGGGCATCTAGAAATAGTGTTACGATCACCCCCTTTTACCTTTTACCTTGAGCTCAAGAGTTTGAGTTTGATCTTTCTTGTGCATACTTTAATTTCAGTTGCCTAGAATCATCTTTGCAATTAGTCAATATTAAAGAAAATACAATAAGTAGAATAAAGCAAGAGGTTATCAAAGAATATATCTGTATCAACTTAAGAAAGGAAGGATATAATAGACTATGCTACCTTAGCCTTGGTCTTCCCACCTGCACATTCTCATCCGTTCTTTCTATAAATTAATCTGTCATTCTCTTTGATGCTGGTGGAACTGTCAATCATAGTTCCCAACCCTCTCCTCCGGGGTTGGCACCTGAGCATCTGTTGAGCAGCAAGTGTATCCTTATGCCCTTGGCTCCACTGATTTGTTGGACCCAAACAGAACCAATAATATTCTTCCTTGAGATGACTATGTGGATATAAAGAGAGGAAATGTTTCTTTCTGCTGGAAGGTTACAGATCGGGGGCTTCCAACAGCCATATCATCTGCTATTTGGAGGTAACTTATGACTAATAAAGCCAAGCAGAGATAAGCTAAGTGGAAAGATAAGGAAAGAAAGGAAGAGAGAGCAAAATCTGATGTTCTTATTCAAGTTCTTAGATCTGAACTGATCTGAAGCCAAACAAGAGGGGGCTAGCCCTTCCAATGTTTGAGCTTCCCGACCTGGCTGAACCTCAAATTTGATGTATCCAAAGATTTCCAATACATTCCATTGTTTCTGTTCTCGAGATACTCTGAGTTGAGTTTTTGCACTGGCAGCTGAAGATTTTCTGAATAAGAGAAGGAGGCAGCATGAATCAGCTTAGTGGATGAATCAAAGGAATCCTGTCTTCAAGTGAAATCTTACACGAAGTCCCAGTGTAGAAAGAGACAGATGGCATCTCTGTAGTTGATGCGGGGATGGGGAGGAGGAGAGGTGTGGCCCCCAGCGTGATCCTCTGTGCAGCCTCAATTAAACCTTGAGCCATCTCTGTGGCACCTGAGTGCTCCAAGTAACCAATTTTAAAACTACCTGTGTAGTACAGACTCCAGAGCTCACTAGATTATAAAGTCAGTGACGACGGGGATGGGATCTGTATTACTCTCTTCCACATCTCCGCGTTTAGCGCAATAAATGGGGAGTAAGTTCACAAATATTTTCCATGTAGAATATTTTTTACATAGAATGAATGATGTAATTATTTTCTATTTGTGCCTCCTTAACTAACTGCTATAATGCTCTTCTTTTTTTTTAACAGAAGAAAAAAACAAGTTTTAATTTCATATTTATGGAGGTCTCATAGATATGAGACCTAAGAAGCGACCAAAGCAGGCAACTTTCATACCTTTTAGACAAAGAGACAATGCATTTATGAGAATTGAGAATCTAAGCAGTTTGTTTATAGAGCTTTCTTGACCCTGAATTCCCTACCTCTGGCCATAAGGATGTTTCTCTACTTCTTAATGCAGGGAGGGTACCTTTCACATGGGAGATTTATATAATCCCCTTCCTAAATATGAATTTCTTCCAGAGCTGCTGAGAGGTTTAATTGGAACACGATATGTAGAGTATTTAACATGATTCTTCTTCCACCGATTCCCTCCAAGACTCTTTAAAAGTCTGTTGCATTTAGTAGAATACATGCCAGACGTGGAATCAGGAGCCCTGTATTTTAGGTCCATTACGATGTGATTTCATGCAAAGCCTTCTCCCTTTGGGGCCTTCATTTTCCCATCAGTCAAATGAGAGGGCTGAGCTAGCTGAGCCTCAACTCTGTTCCAAGTCTCCCATTCCACGGCTGAGTGTAGGGGAGGATATCGATGACTCACTTAGCAGAATAAACAAGCTCTCACAATGTGCAGTCTGCTAAAGTAATGAGCAATGTGCGGAACTCTTTCTAAACAGAAAAAAATTTTCACACCAGACAGAGTCCAAAACCTCTGAGGGTTAAATGAGGGGAACTATAATACTAAGCAGATGAATCCTCTAAAATAATATTGCAACACCTCCTGGCATCCCCAGCCCTGTTTCCATAGGATGTCTCCCGAGTGATTTAGCTGCCATGCCTCAGGACACCTGAGGTCACCTCCAGCCCTGACCCTGCCCCACCCAGACCAGCCCACCCTCTGCACTGAGCTGCAGACAGGAACACGTGGGCTCCCTTCCAGGGGTGTCCCAGGGAGCCCGTGGGTGGACTCATCCACGGTCAGTTGGTTATCACACTTCCTTTCTCTCTCCTCTAAGCAAAGGTTGATCCCGAGGTTCCTAGGGTTCACAGGAAGCAAATTAAGATAGACTGAAACTGGCCGTCTGATAATAAGAAGGCATTATTGCATCTTTCACGTGTACTATCCCTGTGACTATCATGGTAGACGTATGAAGTAGGTAATATCATCCCCAAATTACAGATGAAGAAACTGAAACACAGAAGAGTTAAGAAACTTGTCTAGTATTACTCTGCTTCAAAGAGGTGGAACCAGAATTTGGACCCAGAGTTTCTTACTCCTTTTCTGTGTTTCAACCCCTACTATGTCTAGTAGGGGTTTTCCTTTAGTAAAACAAAGCTATGTTTTCCTTTAGTAAATGTGAGAAAATAAGCTTTTTGAAAAACAGGATGAAACTGTTTTCTCCAACTGGTACAGTAGTGACAGTGTAAACTGTGAGTATTGGTGAAAGCAGGTCATTTATTGGGTGAGACCTGGGATCCAGAAGGAAAAAGGCCCAGCTGCATGAAGGTCTGTTTAACTCTCTAAGCAGATGGCCTGGGATGGGATTGCTGTAAACACTCCTGCATTGATTCAGCCTCATCTGGGCTGTCCTCCTGGGTTCTTCGACAACATGAGCATCGCAAAACTAGAAGCGGAGGCCCAGCTTTCAGCAAAGCCAGTGGCAAGAGTCATTCATAACCCCATCTGGCAGAAATGTTAATCCTAGGAAATCAATCAAAGCTAGCATCTAGAGGCTTCTTTCCCGAGTCTTCCTAGACGGCCTCAGTCCCCATGGAACTCCCTCCTTTTATTATATCGATAGGCTGTGCCACCATTTCTATGTCCAGCACACGCTCCTTGGGACTTTTAGGGAATGGAAACGTAACTAGGCAAAATCTGTATCTATGTCTGTGACAAAACGGATCCAGAAAACATTGCTTACATCACTGTATGCTCTTTCTAACACGTGCGAAAAAATGTTTTTCAGAGTTTGATGGCAGGAAAAGTGTGTTTTTGCTAATTAATACATTTTATTTACTCAGACATGGTGCATTTCATAACCAGTTGTGCTTAGCTTTGGACAGTAGCAGTCAGAAATATATCAGAGTATATTTCTATATATGTCTATATACAGTATATATATATGCATATATATATATATATATATATATATATATATATTTTTTTTTTTTTGGCTGCATTTGGTCTTCGTTGCTGCACAGGCTTTCTCTAGTTGCGGCAAGCGGGGGCTGCTCTTCGTCCCAGTGCACGGGCTTCTCATTGCAGTGGCTTCTCTTGTTGCGGAGCATGGGCTCTAGGCCCGCAGGCTCCAGTAGTTGTGGCATGTGGGCTCAGTAGTTGTGGCTCACGGGCTTAGATGCTCATGGCATGTGGGATCTTCCCGGACCAGGGCTCGAACCCGTGCCCCCTGCATTAGCAGGCGGATTCTTAACCACTGTGCCACCAGGGAAGTACCAATATATGCATATATTATAGTATATACTGATGGGCCTTCTGATGACTCTACCTTCTTTGCCTCACATATTCCTACTCATCCTTCAGGACTCAGACCGGCCATATTCTTCCTCAGTGAATCCTTCTTTACCTCCTCCTGAGGCTGGATTAAGTGGCCTTACAACTCCTCAAGTTTACCTCTATCCCAGCGGTGCCCACGGGGCATTGCAATGGCCCAGTCTTGTCAGCTACCCCATTATGCCCTGAGCCCCTTCCGGGTGGGAATTATCTGTCCTTCAAGTCTGTGTTTCCTGTACAAACAGGGTGCAGAATAAGTTATCAGGGATATTTGCCGATTTAACATCTGATTGAATAAATACACCAAGGAAGGAAGGGAGAGAGAGAGAGAAAGGATAAGAGGGATTGGGAAAAGGAGATAAAAGGACAGACTAAATTGACATTCAGTGTTAAAGATGAACACCCTAAGTTTTTACTAAAAAAAGTTAAAAAGTTATTTACTTTTTCCTCCTTTATCCTTTTGTTCTTTGGTTTCTGTCCTTAAAGTGTATATAATTATTTCATCAAGAAAGAAGTGAAGTGGCATAAGTAAGTTTATAACTATGTATAAGATCTCTGTGGAACGACCTAGCTGTAATAATACCAGTACAACTGACAACTTTGCAAACCCCGGAACTCCTCACAGCACCGGAATCACATACATGTGAACTGCTGGCGCATCTGTACGGTGGGAGGTAAGTGGGCCACAGGGAAACTGAGTCAGAAGCCTTCATGGATCTGAACTGCCAAAGTCTTTCTTACATGAGAGATGTAACTTCCAGGCCCTTCTTCCTGGGAAAGGCATTTGTAAGCCCGTGGGAATGTTGATGCCTTTGAGAGGGTCCCTCAGGACAATTCGTAACAAAGCAGCTCAAACTAAAGGCAAGGCCGCCCGGCGCGTCAGCCTGGCCCTCCCCCTGCCCTTGGTGTCTGCAGTTCCCACCCCGACTCCCACCAGGCTAGCTCTGTCCACAGGGCCTTGTCGCAATCAGCAACACAGCTGTCAATATTCCGATTTTATAAGTCACACTTGGGCTCGGAGTCTAAATGATCTGGCCAAATTCTCATATTGGAAGAGTAGCAGCGTTGGAATTTGAGCCATGATTTTCTCCTTTGTCATTCATCACACTGCCTTTTAATTGCCCAGGGCCACTGAAATCTTTATGGGAGTCAATGGTAGGGGTCATTGAGTCCAGTGGTCTGCCCTGGTGATCTGGTCGGTGAAGTCTCCCCCGGGGAATGTCAGAATCACATTTGGACTAGATGATATACGTGTGGCTTAAAAAAAAGCACATTTAATAACATAGTAAGTTTATATTTAGAAAATGAGAGATGTGCCTTCTAAAAATATATACTAACAACAGAAAATAAAGTTTGACAAAATCAGCCTCCTCATCATGAGAATACGCTGAAGATAAACACTTGGGGACAATATCAGAAAATCCAGCTCCATGGGTGGGGTGCAGAAATCGCCAAACTTACCCCAAAAAGCACGGACCGTCCTTTAAAAGGTTTATCTACCAGGAGCAGCCTCATATGTACATTGAACTTCCCGAGGCCATTTCTCTAAGCATCTTCATAGATTTCATACTGAAACTGGTGAACATTGTCAAAATAATGTAAAAGAATTTAACTCACATTGAGATGGCTTCTAAATTACTCTTCAGAATACCATCCCTGGCAAAATGATACCAAGCTGCATGGCCTTTGTGAAGATCCAGCAGTCTGTTAAACCTCTTATTCATTCTTTCTGCAAATATTTGTTGATGGCCAGTCACTTCCCAGATTCTATATGAAGGTTCAAGAATACCTGTAATAAAGAAGTGTTTAATAATATGGTATACTATTTAATCGCATGTAATAATATGTAATAAAGAAGCAGTACCTGCTCAGGAGACCTGTATTCTAGATTTCAGTCCCTTAAATGTCATAAAGAGTTTAAACATTCAATCAGATAGTGTCTGTAGGACTTTGCCCACCCCAGCTGCCAGCCGGATTCAGTATATTAAAAAACTACAAAGCCTCCTATGCAATAAAGAAAATGGTTGGTAATTTGTAGAAAGGATGATTTCTTGAGCTCACCAGTTGTTTCTCCCTGGTCTCCTCCCTTACTATCCTCCCTGCCTTGATATAATCATCTTGGCTGTGAGATTCACACCAGACTCCTGTGCTCTGAATCACCGTGTGAGACACGTCTCTCTGGTTTGGCCCTGAGGACATCTCTGGGCCATCTTCATTCATTCAACACACATTTGATGAATATTGACTCTGTGCTTGGACCCATGTGGGCCACTGGGAGTATAGAGACACATTAGACAGAACCCTGCCCTCGAGGAGACCACAGTCCAGATGTGGAGCAGGGCCCATGGGCAGGGTGGCCGCTCAAGCACGCGCAGCTTTCTGGAAGAGGTGACCCCAGAGCTGTGTCTTGAAGGATGACGTTGTGCGAACAGCTATGATGTTTCTATCCCTCCCTGACCTTCAGTGTCCTTCCTCACCCATAGAAATGAGGAGCCAAACTGGATGATTCTTAAGTTTCTTTGCCAACCAAGTAGCAATATGTAAAGATAGAACCCGTACGCCGGAAGGTATGTAAAAGACTTAAGATGAGGGTTCGTTTTTACAATTAATAAGGAGCTTATATTTTAAACATGCCTTTAAGGCATTACATTTTCAGAGCCAGTGGGATTCCCAGTTTTCTGATCATCAAGAAGAAATAAATTCTGACTTCCAAGTGAAATACACATCCTCCCTGGAACATCCCACCCATAGGACGGAGAAACAATGGGTTACCTCTTTAGGCCAGGTTTCCTCCTCTGGGAAGGAAGTGGAGATCTATGGGGCCTGGCAGGTTCTGAAGCTCCAGATCCCCTTCCACCCTGGCTTTGGAGGCAGAGGCTTGGGGCTCTAGAGGAATCTAGAATGGTGGCCTGGGAGGATTTCCTGGGGTGGCGGGGGGTGCCTGGAAAGGGTGCCAGAGGAGATCCACCCACCTCATGAGTATTGCTGATACTCATCTTCTCACCCCCCGCACTACTGCTCCTGTGGTGCCCTGGGAAGCAGAGGCGGGAGAGGAAGAGCTTTGCTCCATGAGGCCAGCTTTGCGACACTGATTAACATCCTTGCCCAGAAAAGACAGTGGCATTGCACTGCAGTTCAAAGGGACAATGGAAAGTTGAGAGCAGTTAACAAACCATTTAAAACTGAGTGTGAAGACCAGAGGGCCTCTTTGGTAGCGTACAAAGAAGGTCTTACTTGGTTTAGTGGGAGAACAGAAAATGCTCAAACTCAGGGTGTAATACTTAGTGTAGAGCTTCAAAGGCAATTAAATATGCAACCAAGACAGCTCTGTTATACCAAGGTCAAGGCCCTGGTTGGGAAAATCTGGATCCCTGATATATTTTAGTGAATTCCCCCAAAGATTTTGGCTCCCCAGAATCCTGATGTCTCACAGTCTGAGAGCAAGCTCTCCTGTTAAAAGCCAGCACCCCTCCTGTGTGGGAGTCACTGCACGACAAGAGTCCCCTTTCAGATACCAACTCAATAATTTGTGTTAGGTAGCTGCATGACCCAGTCACATAACCCATATAAGTATGTACTATAATGATTTCCTAGATATTTCAAGGACCTTTGGTCACATGGCAGGATTAACAGAGAAATCCAGAAACCCAAAATATCATCATGGCTCCACATAGCATCTGATAAGGGAGAGATGGTACTACATTCCAAAATAGCTCCAATAATCAGCCAGCTTGTATTGGTGGGAATGCGTATTTGCAGTCCTGGATTTTAAAGATTCTTGGTCAAGGGGATTAGAACCTAAAAGTACATCGGGAGACCATATTGACTTGGGAACACTCTCCTTGGGTATAAGGTTTACTATCTGTTGTTGGCAGAATAGTGACCCCCCAAGCCCAAGATGTCCAAGTCCTAATCCCTAGAATTTGTGAATATGTCAGTTTACATGGCAAAAGGGAATTAAGCCTGCAGATGGAATTAGAATGGTTAATCAGGCGACCTTGAAATATGGTGATTATCGTGGATTATCCAAATGGGTTCAGTGTAATTACGGAGGTCCTTAAAAGTAGAAGAGGGAGACAAGAAAGGGTCAGAGAAAGGGCTGTGATCATGGAAGCAGAGAAACCATGTGATGCTGGCCGAGGGGAGCTACTACCTGAGGAGTGCAGTTGGGCTCTAAAAGCTGGAAAAGGCAAGGAATGGATTCTCCCCAGACTCCAGAGAAGAAAGGAACACTGCTGGTTTGGTTTTAATCTAGTGAGACCTGTGTTTGACATCTTACCCACAGAACTATGAGATAATAAATTTGTATTATTTTAGGCCTCTAAATTTATGATAATTTGTTACAGTAGCAATAGAAAACTCTGACACCACTCCAGCAAGAATCCTGGGGATGACACACACATGCTGTTAGGGGGCTTCCCAGAAAACTGGAGAAACCAATTGCCAAAAATGAGCCAAGCTAAATGCCTGAATTAGCAGGGAAACAGCAGAGAAAGGGATTAAAGCCGCAGGGAAGACAACACGCTGGAACAGATGTATTATGTGAGGCCAGGAGACCCACCAGAGGATTATGTTTCATGACGGCTCAAAGGCCACCAAGGCCATCAGGAACGTGCTTGGGAGAGACATCACTCAGTTCAGTGGTGGCTCTTTTCAGAGGTCACAACTAAGGAAGAGGGGCTGTCATGGAGATGGCTTGCAGGTAGCAATGGGTGTGATGATACCCCAAAGCAATAAAGGTAATGTGTGGACAGCTAATGGCCAAAAATCAAAAGGCCACAATTACCATGATGTCTGCAGTGCATTAAAAAGGAAATAAGAATGATGATCACAAGACGAATGGCAATAAAATGACTCTAATAAAGTGTTATATGCTTTGTCCAGTTGCAGACAAAGTAAGGAAACTGGAAGTAAGTTTTCAGACTCAAGCCTATTGGCATTTAAGGGAGCTGGTTTCTCAGGAGAAAGGGCCCTGCGGAGGCGAAACAAGTGTATATTATACAGGCAGACCTTGTTTCTTTGCTCTTTGCTTTCTTATGCTTCACAGATACTATGTTTTTTTATAAACTGAATTTTTATGGCAGCCCTGGGTCAAGCAAGTCTATCAGAGCATTTGCTCACTTCATATCTCTGTGTCACATTCTGGTAATTCTCAAAATATTTCAATTTTTAAAAATTATTATTATATGTGTTACGGTGACTTGTGATCAGTGATCTTTGATATTACTACTACAACTCACTGAAGGCTCAGATGATCCTTAGCATATTTTAGGAATAAAGTCTTTTTTAATTAAGGTGTATACATTGTTTTTTTGACATAATGCTATTGCACACAATAGACTACGGTATAGTGTAAACATAACTTTTTTTTTTTTTAATAATTTATTTTTTAATTTATTTTTGGCTGTGTTGGGTCTTCGTTTCTGTGCGAGGGCTTTCTCTAGTTGCGGCAAGCGGGGGCCACTCTTCATCATGGTGCACGGGCCTCTCACTATCGTGGCCTCTCTTGTTGCGGAGCACAGGCTCCAGACGCGCAGGCTCAGTAATTGTGGCTCACGGGCCCAGCTGCTCCGCGGCACGTGGGATCCTCCCAGACCAGGGCTCGAACCCGTGTCCCCTGCATTGGCAGGCGGACCCTCAACCACTGCGCCACCAGGGAAGCCCCTAAACATAACTTTTATATGCACTGGGAAACCAAAAAATGTGTGTGACTCAGTTTTTTTGGTGACATTTGCTTAACTGCAGTGGTCTGGAATGGAACCCATATTATCTCCAAGAAATGCATATAATGAGTCCCCTGTCCTTTCCTAAAGGGAACTAGAGCCATTTACTTGGGTGGCTATTGCTGAGGAAACAGCAATATCTAGACATTTCAAAGATCTTTGGACACAGGGTGGGATTGACCCTGATACCCAGAAATCCAAAGTGTCGTGATGGTTCCATATTAGAGTGGAGAAATGGGGGGAGATAATTAGAGCCCGTGACCGATTCATATTGAGTCCACGGGGTCTGCAGACATACCTATCATTTCCCCATCCACCAAATGTATAATTGAGTTTGACATACTTAGAACATATAATAACACCCACTTTGGGTTTTTTTTTAACTTAATTTATTTTTTTTATACAGCAGGTTCTTATTAGTCATCAATTTTATACACATCAGTGCATATATGTCAATCCCAATCTCCCAGTTCATCCCACCACCACCACCACCCTCTGCCACTTTGCCCCCTTGGTGTTCATATGCTTGTTCTCTACATCCGTGTCTCTATTTCTGCCTTGCAAACCAGTTCATCTGTACCATTTTTCTAGATTCCACATATATGCGTTAATATATGATATTTGTTTTTCTCTTTCTGACTTACTTCACTCTGTATGACAGTCTCTAGGTCCATCCACGTCTCTGCAAATGACCCAGTTTCATTCCTTTTTATGGCTGAGTAATATTCCATTGTATATATGGACCACTTCTTCTTTATCCATTCATCTGTCGATGGGCATTTGGGTTGCTACCATGACCTGGCTATTGTAAATAGTGCTGAAATGAACATTGGGGTGCATGTGCCTTTTTGAATTATGGTTTTCTCAGGGTATATGCCCAATAGTGGGATTGCTGGGTCACATGGTAGTTCTATTTTTAGTTTTTTAAGGAACCTCCATACTGTCCTCCATAGTGGCTGTATCAATTTACATTCCCACCAACAGTGCAAGAGGGTTCCTTTTTTTCCACACCCTCTCCAGCATTTGTTGTTTGTAGATTTTCTTATGATGCCCATTCTAACTGGTGTGAGGTGATACCGCATAGTAGTTTTGGTTTTCATTTCTCTAATAATTAGTGATGTTGAGCAGCTTTTCATGTGCTATGCAGTAGGTCCTTGTTGTTTATCTATTTTATGCATAGTAATGTGTATCTGTTAATCCAACCTCTTACTTTATCCCTTCCCCCCACCCCCCCCAAAGTTTCTCTTTGAGGAAGGAAAGATATTCCTTCCCAAGGCTTCTGTCCACATCCAGTTGAATTGTGATTAAGTTCAGGAAAAGGTGAAAACTTCATTTAGCCTCAATGATACTCTCAACTCCTCTCTAGTCCCTTACCTCTGGGAGCTGCAAGAAAACATTCTCAAATGGGTGAGACAGGGGAGGGGGGGCATTGGTCACAGCTCCCAAATTTTAATATTCAGGTCTCTGAGCTGAAAGGCATCAGGATTTCCTCTGACAGCATTGAGTGGCTTTGGAGATTGTGAAACCACGGTTCAAACAGAAGATTCGACGTTAGCTGGATGGCATCCTTCAATTAATATCTTAGAGGCTCACTTTACTCATTTGTAAAACTTCTTGCCTACCTTGAAAGGCTTATCAATAGACTGAATAGGAGGTGTGGGCTCCTGTTTCCTCCTTCCCCTCATCTCTCATTTCAAAGTTTGGTTTCCTGTAGTATACACACACCCAGGGACTCGAATGCACAGAAATAACACAGACACAGCAGGGATTGCCCATGGGCTCAGCACGGGGCTCCATCTCCAAAGTTGAGTTACCTGGCCTTTATCTGTTGTTACTGGACAATTATCTGACTTGTATAAATGGGATCATCTAAAGGCATAGATAATGAATAAGAAAACTTTGGCTTAGACATTTGATATGTTGATATATATATAATTCATAATTATTTCTGATGATCATCTGATACCCATTAAATATTGTTCACTGGGTTAGTCACAGAGGAGAATGGACTGAGTCAGGGAAAAATGCCGCTGGGAAGGACCTAAGATCAAAGTGAGAGGAGATGGGTGAATAACAAATCCCCTGAGGTTTGTAAGGCACGACCCACTGACAGAGCTCGTGCACACCTTGGTCCTCCAGTTCAGGGTCCATTACTTAGTCTTGGGGTAGCCTCTGGTAATGCCCTTGACTTCTCTGGACCTTGGTTGCTTTATCAAAGCTGCTTTGTCAACTCTTAATCAGGAGTTAGACTTGATCAATAATTTTCAAGCATATCTAGCGGCCGAACGTTTATCTTCCTCCTTATATGTCTACATTTGAATTACACACGTGTAAAACTGTAAAAGTGGAGCTGCTTTGGCTGTGGCAGGGGAGAGGTCTCAGTGGGTCCCTGTTACCTCTCCTTGATGGCACTTGATAAATTCTCAACTCCAGGGCCATTCCCCAGTTGTAAGAGCTCTGCCCTATTATGCCCTCAGCTGCTATTACCAACACTCACCATGTCCGCCTGGATCAGGACTAAGCCCTTGACACGCCCTACCTCATCTCAGTTAATCCTCACAACACCCTTGGTCCTAATAAAAATGTGATGATTTGCCTGGTCACAGCTAATATGAGTGTGACGATTCAGAGCACGAGTCCTCTACCTTCCCAGCCCCCGCCTTCACTCCCAGGGGCCCAGACCCCTGGCCCTGCCCCAGGACCGGATTAAGTAGCAACGGGGTGAAGTACCTATCCCCAAAGGCATGATCAAATCAAAGATTTCTGCTGGCTAAGCCTTGAGACATTAAGAAAAAGGGAGCTTGCTGATTCTGGGTCCCCACCAAGGTGCAAGCTTTCATATAGAAGCTGGAAGTGTGTGTGCCAGCAACTCCCTCCCCGCAGTAACCACACATGGGAAGGTTTGACAGAACACAATTCAAACAGGCACTCATTAGGCAGCAGGCCCACTTCTGCTTAATCACAGGCAGTGAAAGAGCAAAGAAATTGGATCAGCCTATCTGTGCCCTAGCAAAAGCCACTACTGGCGGGTTTCCATCCTTGCAAAGGATGTTTTCTAATGATGCACCCCTTAGAAGGGTTGGAAGGAAATTTAGCAGTATATAGAGCCCCCAGCACAAATTAAACACCAATGAACAGTTGTTTACTGAACGGCCCCCATGAGCCAGGCATGGGGTCAGGTGCTGCTGGGGATATAGAGGTGATGTCACTGGATGATAAGCATTCTGTGAATTTAGAAGATGGGTGCAGTTGATTAGAAATCCTCCGCTTCAGCCATGTCCGCCCAAATGCCACAAACCCACTTCTTTGCAAGGACTTTGATGAGTACCATCCACAGCTTGGCACCGAGGGACGTTCACTTGGGCAAGTCTTAGATTCTTTGCTCTCACAGTTCCCTCAGCGTAGAGGACTGCTGTTTCTCTTCCTTCATTACCCAAAGCCATTTCTTTCCGGACTGATTCAGCGGCCACCCCTTCCAGGATACCACCTGACCGATTTAGACAGGTGGGGCACTCATCTATGGGCTGCCATGAACCTGTGTTTACCCACCACTGTCTTTGTCTGTTTCCATGTCTGTTTCCCCAACCTGCATTGAAATGACAGAGGAGGCACGTACTGAACGTTTCAGGATTGAATTGACCCTCTCTGGGCTGGAGGTACGTCTCTTAAATGAGGTGTACGGTAGATGGGATTGCTGACAGAGCCCACTTAGCTCTGATACTCCCTGGATCTCTGACTGAGAGAAGGGATGCTGGGTGGACATTTGTTTCTGGGAGCTGGGTGGGCTCCACCTTGGAGATTTCCAATCAGGTTTGCAGCAGATGCTTTCTCTGGGGAATCATGTGGAATTCTGCATTGAGTCCCAGGTAAGCCTTGCTACTCCAGAGCTATTATTACACTCGCCCTGAGAAACTCTGGGCTTTAAAATCTTAGAAAGAGTAACCGGCTTGGGATTCAGTGGACCTGGGGTTCATTCTTCACTCACCTAAAGGTGGTTTCACATCCGGCAAGTTATACAACTTTCTGGGCTGATTTCCTAATCTGTACTAGGAACATAATTCACACCTCTGAAAGTGTGAATTCAGTGAGATATTACATCTAATTCGGCCAGCATATGCCCAAACATGACAGAAGGTAGTTTTGCTTTGTATAAATAATAATAGTGGTTCCCTCGTAAAAAAGTGGCGACCTAAGAGAACGGATGAGTTCCTGGCTGGTGTGAGGTGGCCTCAGACCCCAAGTAGCAGAAAATCATCATTTGCCAGACCCCAGGAGTTTAGTTAAATACGCACAATTTTATTGATTGAAGAGATTAGGACAAAAACATGAAACCAAATACAGGACAAAGCACCAGAGGCCATAGATTCCCACCATGCATGTCACCAATCTTTCCTCCTACAGGGGACTTAAAAAATAAGGGAGAGGGAAGAAAAATAGGTCCTTCTTGACTCAGCCCCATCTTCAGAATGTAAAAAACCCTCTCTCCTTTTTATCTTCCATTACCAAAATAGAATCAAGAGCAAATCCATGGCCTCCTTGTCTCCCAACAATGAACGGATAAGCCGCCCTCCTGGGAACGTGAGGCTGGGACCCTGCTAAGTAGGAATAAAGCATCCAAGGTCTGAACATACATGCCACATACTATAATGAAGCACAGATTCAAGTAACATTTACATACTAGAGTCCACGTGTCACCTACCCAAAAACATGACCATTTCACAAAACGTATACAGGCAGTAAAATCCAAACAACTGAGGTACTGGAAACACAAATATTGATGCCAAAAGAGTTCTGTATCATACAGCAATAGAAAAGCCATAAAAAAAAAATTTTTTTTGCCACTCAAAATCAAATAAAGCTATCTAGAAAAGCCAAATAAAAGGTTATTTCAGGGACAGAAATACTCAGAGAAAAAAATATATATAAATGTTAACTACAGCATGTAACATGTTACCCAAGTTAACCCGTAATTGAAGTACTGGCTTAATACATCACAATGTGACATTTTCCTTAATAAATAGAAGAGTTCTTGAAAATACAAAGGTGCGTATGGGGATAGAGAGCTTGTTTTATTTATATCATCCTAGCTTTCAGCTTATTTTCCTTCCCGCTTGTCTCGACTGAGGTTTTTTGTCCTAACCAGAGGGCCTTCCAAGCCAAAAAAGATCATACTCCGTAAAGAAAACTCAATAGCTGCCCTGTATTTTATACGTGTGGGACAACCTGCTTCATTTCACTAGTTGCCGATAAAACAAAGACAAAATGTTGAGTTGAGATCAGAGTGTTACAAAAGCTTCAGACTCCGAGAGCATCCAGGATGTCACACTAACACTATCAATCATCTCAGCAAAGAGGCATGCCTGTAACGCAGCCCTCGTCATTCACCAAAAAAAAAAAAAAAAAAAAAGGAGTTGAATTTCTCTTTTCCTTTCGTCTTCCTTTCTTTTAAACTATGATAGCCGTAAGGCATCTGGAAGTTTGACTTCTAATAGCTTCCTGCCATAAACCAATTGACACGAAACAGAATAGTGGGTTAAAGGAGAGATTTTTTTTTTTCCCCCTTCAGGGAGCAAAGTATTAACATGTCATTTCCTGATCAGGATGTTCAATAGTTTATTTAGAAGAAATGAGTTGAAGAACGCAATTAAGAGACACAAAATGGATTTTTATTTTCTTTTAGTTTTAGCACCCAGGTTTCATGTCAGTCTGTGTGCACCGAATTTTTTTTAAATGAACCCCGTGAATTATCAGATAGGTGGTTGGCTTGTTTAAAAAGGAAAAGAAAAAACAAAAAACAACCCTTGGCCAATGGTACCTTCCCTGAATCATGACAAGAAGTTAAATGCTAACAGTGCGATGCCAAGATGTATGTTTGAGGCAGAGAGTTTTGATTCTATCAGGATCTGCAACTATTTTGGAACAAAATGGAAAGTGGGGTAGGCGGAAGCAGCCTAACTGACAGGGGTAGTCTCCGGGGGGCTCCGTTAGGCAAGAGAAGCTCCAGGGGGCTCCCGCCCATCCGACAGGGCCCCGGAGCCCGCCCCCATCCCGCATCTCTGGTCCCCATGCTACATGTTCAGTCAGCTCCTTGACGGTTTTCCTTCTTTGAACCAAGAAGCCTGTGAGTGTCAGTGTCTTTCTTGCTACCAAACCAGGCGATACGTGTTCCCTGGAAGAAGTCCTCTCCACTGCCCTCTCTTGCTCCTGGTACCTGCTAAGTCACTGTGGGGCGTGAGCTCAGTTAAAGAAAGGGTCCAAGTTCTCTTCCATGTTGACATCCGGCACCAGCTGATCAGACACTTCCTTAGCACCATATCCTGAATTCGAGACGCTAAAATCTGTAGAAAACCAAGGATGGTCCAGAATTTCCTGCGAGGTCAGCCGCTCTGAGGGCTCCCGCCGCAGGATGCTTCGGATGAGGCACTTGGCCTTGGGCGACAGAGTCTCTGGAATGTTGAACTGGCCACGCCGGATCTTGCTGAAGAGGGAACTGGGCTCAATGTCATGGAAAGGGTACCGCCCGACCAACATGGTGTACAGCATCACTCCCAGGCTCCACACATCAGCTGCTTTGCCCGAGTAGCTGCCACTGGTGTTCAAGATCTCCGGGCTGACGTAAGCCGGGCAGCCGTGCTTGTCGGAGAGGGAGTCGTCATCTCCCCGCAGAATGTAGGCATCTTCCAGGCTTTCCAGCTTGACCCGAGTCCTGCAAGAAAGGAAGGAAAACATGAGCTCGTAAGGGTGCTCTGAGACCCACGGATCCCATCATTACATCTAATGTTTCCCATGACTCTTCATTCATTCATTGGCCCGGCCAAACATTACCTACTGAGCACCTTCTAGGTGCCAGACCCTATTCCGGGGCTGGGGACCCAGGAGGCAAAGACTTTGCATGAAACTTATGATCTACTGGGGGAGTGTAACCTTCAGCAAGTAAGCAAGCCACAAACAGCACTATTATCACCCCATCTCAGTGACGAGGAAGCAAAAGATTAAGTCATCCTCTCAAAGTCACACCTGGGTCCTGATGGGGAGACACCAGATTTGAACTCAGATCCAGCCAGCTGGGAAGCTCACAGAAGCTCTGTCCACAACTTCTGGCAAACTTGTGGCGAACACGATACAACACAGGAGCAGGACTTGTCACTCAACGGCATTTTGGCTTCGCAACAGCCCTTTACTTAGACGTAAAGGATTTTATTACCCCATTTTACAGAAAAGAACATGGAAGCTCAGAGAGTGTGAGTAACTTGCCCAGAGCCTTCTAGTTGGGAAATAGAGAAAACTTGACCTCACATATTCCTAAGTCAACCTTGATGCTCCTTGCACTATACCAAGCTGCCTCTCTTAGGACACAGGCAGAGCCAGGGAACATTCAATCACGAGTGCATCCCATTACCTAGTCCTTCCAAAGCCAACATCCTCATCTTGTTTCCAAGATTTCCTGTTGAAGTTGCCTCCTATCCTGCCCATCACACTCCAAGGGTCTGGTCCTTGTCCTGGTACATATGTGACTCAGGTTACCTAGACAGTCCACTTGCGCCAGCACATATGTGATTCTGTCTCACATGGGTACGTGGGTGTGTGTGTGAATCTTTCCCCCACCAGTTAAGGACCACTGAGCTCGCTGATGGATGCAGGACTCTCCTGGGTACGATGGGGAAGAACAGAGGTGGAGAAATCCTGCATTAAACTCTGAGTCCCTGGAACCTACCACTCACCTTTATGCAGAAGGGCTTGATATCATCACCAAGTACAAAATAAGTATGTGTTCAGTGCCCCCAAGCTCCTAGCCTCGCATCCCTTCCTTAGCCCAGGGGCCTCCCAAGAATTCCTGTGTCCCAGCCCTGCTGTTCTCTGAGTGGAAAGTTAGGCATTATTAACCTTTCAGGGCTTAAAACTGACACCCTCCTCTTACTCTCCTGGCCAGAACACCTCCACTGCCAAGTCCCCATAGTTCTCAGGCCCTGTAAACTCAGTTAATCCCATTCCATCACACTGATGATGGCCTGCCACGAAGGGGACATGGGACGGGGAAGAGGGGCTAGAGTTAGGGGTTGGGACCACATGGATAGTGCCAACGAGGTCCTACAAGGTCAGTATCATTCCTATCAGTTGGTTCCTTCATCTCAAAAGGGCCCATCAAAGCATCTACCCTGGGCTTCCCTGGTGGCGCAGCGGTTGGGAATCCGCCTGCCAATGCAGGGCACACGGGTTCGAGCCCCGGTCCGGGAGGATCCCACATGCCGCGGAGCGGCTAGGCCCGTGAGCCACAACTACTGAGCCTGCGCGTCTGGAGCCTGTGCTCCGCAACAAGAGAGGCCGCGGTGGTGAGAGGCCCGCGCACCGCGATGAAGAGTGGCCCCCGCTTGCCGCAACTAGAGAAAGCCCTCGCGCAGAAACGAAGACCCAACACAGACATAAATAAATAAAATTAAATTAAATTAAAAAAAAAAAAAAAAAAAGCATCTACCCTGCTGCCCTGAGGAGTCAGGAGGCTCAAATGAGCAGAGAATAGGAAACTGCTCGGAGAAACCACAATAAGGCTTTATTCCTAAATCAGAGCCCGCGACTCAGGTCCATCCACGGCTACTTCTCTTTCTTTCTCCAACTGCAGGTCTTAGCCTTTCCAGGCAGTCACCACTGCTCCCCTAAGAGCCACTGAAGGGAGGCGAGGCTCAAGTTATTCCAAGGAGAACTGCTGGGCGCTCTCTAGAGCAAAAGGTCTGATGAAACCCTGGGCTGATTCTAAGATCCTATATTTGGATTACAAGAGTTTCCAAGACCAAAGGGTGACTACTTCCTCGTCCTAATTTCCATCAATGAGCAAGAAATAGTTGTGGCCACTGGAAAAGGTGCTGGGCTAGGAGGTAGGAGAGCAGATTCCAGGCCAGACCACATCTCTCATCTGCTGTGTGGCTGTGGGTGAGTCACTAAACCTCTCTGTTCTCAGCCTTAAAGCAGAGTACTGAACAAGGCAGTTTTATTTTTTTAATTTTTTTTTATTGTGGTACAATATACATAAGATACAATTTACCATTTTAACCATTTTTAAGTGTACAGTTCAGTAGCATTAAGTACATGCACACAGTTGTGCATCCATCTGGACAAGACAGTCTTAAAGTCTCTGCCAGTTTTAACATTCTGGGCTTCTGTCATATATAGCAACACATCTTCTTTATATGCTCACCCATATTCTATTATAATCTGTAGTGCACATGCTCTTCTCCTCCCCCTTTAGTAATGATCTGTAAAAATAGGAAGGGCCTAGATGTGCTAATCTGGAATTGAGCGGATTAAAAACAAATCTCTTCTTCCTTTTCCTTTTTCTAATCTAAGGTGGCAGGTGGGGCTGACTCACACCAGCCTCACCAGATGTTCAGAAATTGGAGGTGAGTCGGTGAAACCCACGGGGCAGAGGGGAAGGGCCGCAAACCACAGGCCCCAGTGGGTTCTCTCTACAGCTTCCCCCGCCCCCCCTCACCAGCAGCAGCTCCTGCCCAGCTTCGGGACCGGCCAGGCTCCTCACCTCCAGGTTCACCGTGTTGGCAGCAGAGCAGCTATGGGAAGAATTACTGCAGTGCAAATAACAATAATAAGCCCTCGCATCTGTGTGACGAGGGGCTATCGCCCGGTGGAATGAGACTTGGGACCAGGGGATTCGGTTTGGAGCCGGGTGTCTCTGCCGAAACCCTCCGCCGCTGTCTCAGCTCGTCCAAGCGGCGGCGACCATCTTCACCCACACGGCCCCCTCCCTTGCAGACGCTGCACCGGTCCTCACGTACGCCGACCAAGCCCAGTCCTTCCTGGGGCCTCTGCACACGGTGCTCCCCTCCCCACCCCACCCAGGCCCCTGCCCGGAATGTTCTTCTTCCAGATACATGCACCGCTCAGCGTTTTCAGGTCTCTGGTCAAATAAATGCACTTGATTAAAGAGACCTTGCCTGACCCTTCTATGCAAAGTAGCGCCCCATCCCAGAATCCCGCATCCGCCTCATCACCGCCGGGAATACTATGCATTTACACGTCCACGGTTCTGCACTGATACTCTGTATTACGACGCCAGTGGTCGCTTCAGGGTCATCACCTCATTCCCCACCTCCAGGGGCTCCTGGGCAGGTGGCTAAGGTCACTTTGAACGTGGAGAAAACCACCTGTGTTCCCTACGGTATCTCCAGCCCCTAGACTAGTGGCCGGCACACAGTGGACACTCAATCCCTCGATCCAAGAGTAAAAGGGACGGTCACGCTGCTGACCCCCGGGAGCGTCCGGGAGCCCACCTTGAAAGGAACAACGGCCCCTGCTCTGGGTAAAGGAGTTGCACCTTCCCAGGACTAAGCGGAGGCCAGGTGAAGGCTCTAGGGGCGGGCTTTGTAAATTACAGCGCCTGAGGTGCTTGTCAGGGTGAGGGCAGGAGGGACGTGTGGCGTCCAGGACCTTTCGGGGGATGGGCTTCCCCACCTCAAGCTCTTCGTGCTAAGCCGATTCCGAAGCCCTTTTTTCATTCTTATCTCCTTCTGGGTCACACCCCTAGATTCCGACTTTCTCCTTCACCCCGTTAACCCCGCCCCCTCCCTCCCGTGGGCAGCAGGGACCCCACTTTCATCCTCACCGCTCTTCCGGAACCCTCCTCCAGATCATGGACAAGGGCATTCGAAAGCGGTTAAGGTCTCCCTCTTGTCAATTAACCCCCTGCCCGAGTTCACCTCTCTCCTCCCCCGACTCAACACGAGGACTCAGGAGCTATGCAAATACCTAAGGAATCTGAGGGCGGTAAACAAATAAATTAATCAAAAAGCACTCCATGCGCCGCTGACTTCCGCTGCCCCTAAGCTGATCCGGCGGCCACTGCCTCCTCCTCCCTACAGAGGCCGAGCCTCCGGCGGGAGCATCCGGATCTGTGGTCACACGGCGTTCGGTGCGGCCGGTAGCGACACCGCCACACAGAAGCCAGGCCAGTTCCAAGTCTTGAGGTCAGAGGCCCGGGTTCAAATTCTGCCTCTGACAATTAGTAAGTGCCAAATATCAAACACCGTCTCTGCATTTAAGCATGAGTAGGTATCTACATATATTTTCTTTTTAAGATGTATAAAATCAACTTCCAAGGCAAGAATTATTATTCCTTTACGGGGGCACCGAGTCTAATACTCAGAGAGGATAGGTCAGCTCATTTGTGGGGAAGACTAGTTAGCGGCTGAGCGCTCGCCTTTCTCCGGGCGGGGAGCGGAGGCCAGACCCGCGCCACCGCAGCTCCTGGCGGAGGAACGCAACCCGGGCTGGCCGGGCTGCGAAGCCGCCCCATCACGAGGCGCAGCACGCATGCGCCCCAGGGTCGGGGGAGCCGGCTTCTTCTGCGCAGGCGTGCAGGCATCCCCCGGGGGTGGGCTGAGAGAAGCCTAGAAGAGGACGGGGAGGAAATGCGGCGCTCCAGGCATTCTTCTGACCTTGCCTCTCTGGGAACATCCTGAACTTGTTTACATCACTCCCAGGCAAGGGTCGAGGCAAGGAGTCTGGATTGCGTCTTTAAACAAGGACCTTCCGGGGTGCCCATAGGTCGCGGGCCCGAGCCGGGCTGGAGTTCCAGCTCCGGTCCCCACGGACGTGCCACACAACTGCAGGGCCCTTCAGAAGGTCTCTGGGGCTCAGCTTACCCCCGGGGATGGGGGGGCCTCGCCCTCTCCTCTCAGGAGTGTTGCAGGCAGTGCCCCGCGGAGCGCCTGCACCCGCCAGAGTGGGAGGAAATGAATGCAGCCTTCCAGCTTCTGAGGGCTCCTGATGAGTCTGGGGATTAGGAATTTCCAGGCAGAGAAATCGATTTTCATAAAAATCAACGGGAGCATCGGATGGCCCTAGTCATTCAAATAAACTACTCACGGGAGGCACAGACAGGACAAGTCACACCCATCGCCTCGGTTTTCGTGAAGATTAAATGAAACAATGCAAGTACAGCATCTATCAAGGAGCGTAGCATAGTAAATCGGCAAAAAGAGGTGGAAACTCTAACTAACCTTCTTATTACGATAAGGAACCCACCTTCAGCCCCAAAGCCTACAGGGGAAGACAGATGAACAAGCCTCAGGCAGATTGAAATGGATGTGAATTCTGTGCCCCGGTACCTTCCTGGGCCCTTTGCGCTCATTTTTTTTTTTTCTTCCCCTTGCCTAGAATGTTCTTCCCCCAAATATGTGCCCAGCTCACTCCTGCTCACATTATTCAGTACTAAGGTAATCAGGATGGGCTTCATGGAGGTGGTGAGACCAGAGACAGTACATGAAGAATAGAGACTCCTGAAAGTGACAAGGGAGGATGGTGGAGATTTGTGTGGCCAAAGAGCTGTAAATGACAGTGGTTATCTCCTGCCGCTTCTTGGAGGAGAGAGCCCTGAGCCCTGAGCCCCAGGCAGTGCTGATTTGGCCTGCAAGCTGCATCCCTGTGTGCATTCCACAACCTGTCCCTGGCACAGGCGGGGAACAGCCTGCTTTGCTTTCAACCTCTGAATGAACAAGGCTTACACGGGGGCAGCCTGTGTCCCAGGTGCAGGCCCAGCCCGGTGCCAGGCCTCCTGTCCTCGGATCCTGAGCCAGGTGAGGAAGCCAGAACCAGCAGGATGCAGGTCCACTCCCCACCCACACAGAGCATCCGCACCCGCCTTGAAAGCCCCGGCCTGATGTCCTACCCACTCTAAGCAGAGGCTTGAGTGGCTCCCTGTGGGTCATGAAATCGACCTCAGCCTCAGTTTCCCTTCTGTAAAATGAGAACCAATGGTACATGGCCTGAAAAGAGCTCTTCTAGCTTCAGATTTCCCGATTTTACCTTTCCTTTAACTCTTAAGCTATAGGAACTGCAACCCTTCCTATATAACATCCTGATGTTGATATAATAATTGTAGTAACAACAACAGGAAACCGCGAATTAAACATCTATAAAATGCTGGGGTTTTTTTCAGTCTACATATCTTATTTCTCATAACAAAACTGAAAGGCAAATATATGTGCCACTTCCTAAAAAATAAGGAAACTGAGGCACAGAGAATGAAATGTTTTAGGTCATACATAGAGTAACTGAAAAAACTGAGCTCTAATCCACGTCAGGAGGATTCTAATGCCAGTGTCCTCTCCAAAAGACATGCTGGCACCAACATCACAGATTTACTTGGTGTCCAAGACAGAGAAACTTCTCAAGGGAGACCCTGGGTTTATGGAGACAAATATGGCTCCAGGTTTATTCAGCACCAGAGCACCTACAAAACCATCACATACATGATCTAAGTGCTATAGTTTATGAGGTGGATGGTGGTAGCTGGACCTGCCCGTTTACTAGATGTAGAAACTGAGGTACACAAAGCAGATGTGACTTGTCCAAGGCCACCTGGGAAGTGAGTGACAGAGCCTGGATTTCCATGTTCAATGCTCCATCCAAAAGAGAAAAAAGGTATACACAAGCAAATCATCCTTTGCTTTTAAACCTCAAACCCCACCCAGGGCTCTCAGCAGGAAGAGATCAGGACGGGGTGGGCCAGGGCGGGGCCAGGCTGGGAGTTCAGCCAGACCAAGTGGGCTTGGCCTGGGCAGGAAGTCCGGAAGTCACTGAAGGCCGTTGCGTGGGGTGGGTCCAAGCAGGCAAAGGGTCGAGGGAGAAAGGTCAGCCGCAGTCAGCCACAGCCGCGACTGCAAAGCCACCCTTGGCTGCCGGTCCAGTTGTCAAGCAAGGGTCCCAGCTGGGGCTACTGCTGGGGGGCTCAAGGAAGGCCTCTGAGCACCATGGGCTGCATTATGCTAGCCTGGCAGCCATCACTGGGACTCCCCAGGTCGCTAGACTGCCCAATAAATCATTACTCCTTTGAGCCTCTGTGCCTTGTGTGTATAGATTTTTCCAGCAGTCACCTCTGAGAGCCACCGATGCGCCAGCTCCCGTAGATTCAGTGAACAGGCCTAGCACTTAGATCAAGCTGCTCACAAATTAGCAGGAGAGCAGCAGGTAAGCCAGTAAGGGAACCACTCGGGGGTGGGGCGGGGGGAGAAGTCTAAGGGGAAGGGGACCTAGGGAGGGCTGGTAAGTTCTAGAAGGCAGTATATCCTCTGACTTCCCTACAACACCACCCCACAATCTGGGACGTGGTGGTTCCTGCACCGCTTTGATTCAGAGAAATCTGCAGCTTGGAAAGATGAAGTCAGTTGCTGGGAAACAGCACAGTTGGGAGGAGAAACCCAAGCGGACTCAAGCACCCAGGTGTTTCCACGGCACCGGCCGCCCAGCCAGGATGTAAAAGCCTGTGTAGCTGGCGTGCAGACGTACGTTCGTGTCTAACTCATGAGGGCCGTGGTGGGATTGGGGAAGCCATACCCCGCCCCCCCTCCCCATGCAGCCTGCCTGCCGTCGTCATAGGAACAGACAGGAAATCCAAGGGAGGCGACGCAGCTCGAACTCATCGATACTCCATCCACCTCTCACTCCCCTGCATTGAGACCTGGGTCCCCGAGGGTCCCCCGGCCCCAGATCAGTCGATTCAGCCTCTCAGGAAAGCTTCCCAGGCAATCATCCCTGCTCCATGCTGGACAGCGCGGCCCCAAGGGGCCACCAGCCCAGATTCTTCCAGGAAGAGGCAGGCACATCCTGAGGTGCTGTTTCGCTTGATGTGGGACCCAGAACATTCCTATCCATGCCCCACTGGTGGGGTGAGGGCAGGGCTCAGGCCAGTCCCTCCAAGCCCGCCACCCCCAGCGGCGCTGTCAGCAGCTGGTCCACACACTGGGCCGGACGGGGACGCTTCCCTTGGCAGCGTCCTAAACTGGGGCTTCCCCAGGTGGCCTGAGCAGAGACGGAACAAGTTCAGGGAGTCAGAAAACCGGGTTCTGCTCTTGGTCGTGTCACTAACGCGTGATAGGACTTTGGGGAAGGACCTTGCCTTCCTGATTTCTTTATCTGCAAAGATAAAAGGGTTGGATTTAAATCCCCCCCCCCCCATCCCACTGCCTGAGTCCTGGTTCAGCCTCAGCATCCTGAAGTGGATGTCCATCCACAGCCCATCCTTCACACACACTTCTGGAATCACAACGTGACCCCGTCCCAGCCCTGTCTAGAAAACAACTTCAATGGCTCCTCCTGAATTTCAGATCAAGTTCAAGGTCCCAGGCATGAAGCCAAGGCCCTAGACCTCTTCAGCCTCATCTCTGCCCCCACCCCGCCCCAGAGTACCCTTCCCCAGCAGTCCCTCCCCGCCTACTGCTGGCACTTTGGGGACCCCTCCCCTTCCCTCCTACATCACTCCGAACAACCCTGTGAAGGAGCCCATCTCCTCCCTGACGTAATCCTTCTCTACACCCCACTCCATTGTTGGAATATCCTCTTCCTGCTCCCAGATAGCTCTCTAAAGCACACCCTTCCTCTCTAACATGGTGTTAAAAATAACCATTGCACTGTGTCTTCCATTAGGTGAGGATTCTGGTATTGAGTCTTGTATCCCCAATACCTAGCACGGCAAGTAGTGCATAACAGGTGCTTAATAAACGTTTGCAAGACAGTGTGATTCTCATGTCTGTGAGATGCCCCCAGCTCTCACCTGCTGTCTAGAGCTCAGGGCATCTTGGCGTGACTGCTTAAGAACTGCAATGTCTAGAATCCAAAGAAATTTCAAATAGACTGGATTCTGTCCATGGTTTAGAGAAATTCCCAAGAGGGCTGGATAAAGGACGTTTAAAATTTATTTCCATCCACTGTCTTCTTCCATCAGTATATTTAGGGGATTTTTCTTATCATATTTATGCCTCCAGGGTATATGGGGCTATTCATACCCCCATTGAGTCAAATGTCGTACATTCACTCAGCACTTGTAATGCTAAGTCCTGTGCTAGGCATGAGGGTCCAAATGATAAATGGACCCCAGCTTACAGTTCTGCAGAGGAAACCAAACCCACTCCGTAAAGTGGAACAACAGGACATATTAGGACTGCCCGTGGGGTTAGTTAACTGGTGGCCAAGTCTATGTCTGAAGACTGCTCAGAGAAAACCGAGTCCTGAGCTTCACTTAGACACCAGCCGGCCAGGTCCTCGTGGTGTTCACTTGTTGCCTAATTGCACACGAAAATTCCTTCTACGAGTTGAGCGCAAGGGTAGTATTTTATGTGGCATTTATTTCTGCAGCTAACGTGGCATTTGAGGACCTAACCTTGGGAGCCAGGTCTCCTGGGTACAACCCCCAGGTCTGTGCTGACTGGCTGTACGACCCTGAGCCTCAATTTCCTCATCTGTAAAATGGTGATAACCATAGCAGGAACTCACTTATTGGGTTTAAATGGCTTGACTTAAATATAGTAATTAATTCAGATGAAATTCATTTAAGTGTTGTAGTTAGAACAGGGCCTGGTACATGATGGACCCTAGATATTATTTCACTAAAATGTAAGTCCCGTGAGAGCGGGGCTTCTGTCTCATTCGGCATTGCAGTATCTCCAGCACCTAGAATAGTGCCAGGCACATACCACGTGCTCCATAAATATCTGTTGAACAGATAAATGAATCTCTAGGTTGCTGGGGTATGAGGGTCACAGCCATAGAGGATGACGGACAGCAGTCACGACAGGTATCTTTTTAAGTCCCTGCAGTGTACCAGGCTCTGTGCTGGATACTCTAAATTTATTATCTCCAACCCATGTCAGAGAAGGCAGGCCAAGGTCAAACGGTCAAGTGGAGGAATCAAAAATCTCACCGCTGTGCCCTCTGCTGCATTTGCCTGAGGGGTCCCAGTCAAGCCCATGAGCTAATTTATTAAGCCCCAGTAGTAAAGAGCCCAGCCAGAAATCGTGCTGGGATTTCCTACTATTTAGTCTATTTCTAAGCACAGAACCTTGAGGAAGCCCTCCCCTCTAATTGTGACCTGAAGCCCTTCATAAATAAAATGACACCCACCACAGACATGGATAATGGTATCTTAGATAAATGTCACTTTTGCATAAATCATTAAATCAAAATGGGAATGATTTGTTACTTGATGTGGAACTCTGTAAATAGTTTTCTTGAAAAAAGGTGTCTACGTGGGAGATTCCTAAGTTTTAGTCATTCTGGGCTCCCATCTGGGCAATGACCGACATGACCATTAGATCAATACATTCCCTGCCCCTCTCACTCTGTCATTAGAATCCCATCTGAGCGGCTCCTACTCAGTAAAAGGCATTTTCATTCATTCAGTGCCCACCATGTTCCGGAACAGTGCGCACGAGACAGTCTCTGACCCCAAGGAGCTCCCAGGCCGGCAGGAGACGAGGACAGTCTGGAGATGCACACAGACAATAACAACAGAGCGGGAGACACGCTATGACACAGGTAGGTGTGGGCGCTACCGGAGGGTGTCACTGACGCATCCTGAGAAAAAGGATCTGGGGAGAGGAGCTGTCCCTAAGGATGGGCCTGATGCACATCAAAGTGGTCAACATGAAGAAGAGAATTCCAGGAGCTCTGTCTCCTTCAAAGCAAAAAGGCAAGGTGTTTCCCTAAAATCCAGTGAGCCTACAACTTAACATAAATCACTATTAATGAAAGAAAGCAGAGTCTGGTCTCCAGGGCTCCAATGCCTGCCCTCTGTACTTTGTTAGATACTGAGCCCCAAGAGAGGTGAGAAAAACCTGAAAGGTCTAAAGGGAGGACTAATATAGATACTAACACCTGGGAAAGAGAGCACTGACCTCGGTTGGTGTGGGAGGGAAGAGGCCTTCACCCCACAGGGAGGTGCAGGTCCTCTGGTGCCTGGGCAGAGAAGGCTTTTGTTCTACCGAAAACCCCAGGCTGCTGGGTTCCTACAAAGAGTCCCCTCTGGCAGAAGCAGGCACTGATCGGCTTCCACAAAGCAGAGGAAACGAGACCCGTGACGTCAAGAGATAACGATCTTCAAACCAAAGAAGAAACATGTACAGAAGCCGTCTTCTCCTTCACATGGGGTATTTCTGGGCAAAGAAACGTCAACACTGAACTGTGGCTGGGGGCAGGGAGCTGGGGTGAGGGGTGGCAAGGGGGAGGAGAAATCCAGCTGGCAAACGGGGATTGCTGTAGGCACAATCCCTGCCCCTGCCACTTTCTTCAGGTGGCCCCGCTGCAGCCCCAGGAGGCACCAGCTTAAAGGGCTCTTTATGTCTTGAGTCAGCAGTCTGGCCCCGTGTCACCCAGAGGGCCAGACACCAAGTGCAGAAGAGGCTAAGGACCGCAGCGGGATCTCGTGCTTATGGCCAAGCATGAGGTTCGCTGCCGTTAATTCACGTAATTTCAGGAGCAAAGTCCTCTCGTTATGATGAGGCAACGGGGCAGAAGAGGTTAAGTAACTTGTCAAAGTTAAGGTTATGAATAAGTGCAAGAGGAGAGATTGGAATCCAGACAGCAACTCACTTTGCACAGGCATAACTGGCCTTGTCCCTTAGAGGCCGGGATTGAACCATGGGGCCTCAAGGAGCAGGCTGACCGAGCAGACCCCATCTAATCCCGGAGCAGGGCGAGAGGGGCTGGAGGACCCAGGCACACCCTCTGGGAATCTGAGCACAGCTCTTTCTCAGGTTCAGGGCCCCAACCAACAGAGGGCCCCTCCTACTCACACAGACCATCTCGGATTTTACGACAGGAACTGGGGATGCAAAGGGTGTGTCCAGGGCGAGTTCAATCAGGATAGGGGTTTAACTTCCTCAAAACACAAACAAAATGACTGAGGCTCTGCCCTGCAGAAACATCTCGGCTTGGAGGAGAGGCAGCAGCGCAGGGGCAGAAGCACAGTGGCCGGTCCAGGCCTGTTGGGGCAGGATCCCTCCTTCCCTGCCTGTGCTTCTGTCCGCCTTGCCTTCGGTACATCTCGTCAACCTTCTGGCCCTTCTGAGCGTCCGGTTCCACACCACCTGTACCTGACCTGTCAGGCGCCCTCATAATACGGATCCAGTGATTATAATTAAACAAAAGAAACAGGAGGATGTGGCTTCAATCTGAACCCTTCCATCACAAGGGCTCCATCTTCACGGAAATGGTTACTGCGTGCTCCATTCTCTGGGAACTGCTCCCCCATAACGGTACCATTTTATCAATGACTCTAGGAGCAGCTGTTGATTAGTAAGTGCCTGCCCTGCCCTGTGAGTCACAGAATCATCTCATTGAACTCTCACAACCACCCTACAGAGATGCAATTATTATTTCTGCTTTGAGGAAAGAAAGTGCAGCTCAGAAGCATGAAATGACTTAATCAGGTAGCTAATAAGTGGTAGAGCCAGAATTTGAATCTAGCTCAAATAAAACAGAATAAATAAAATAAAAATAAACAAATAAAACAGGAGCAGAAGAATCTGAGGTGCTACTGATTCAACACAGAGGCAGAAGGCACCCTAGCATCAGGGTTAATAGAACATTGGGTGTCATTTGTATGATGATGTCTGCAAAGCCACTTGTGGGAAACTGGACTTGCGGTGATGACAGTGCCATTAAGAATGTTCCCATGGATGGCCACGGACTCAAGATTTACAGATGGTCCAGAATGGCAAATCTGTGCATAAGAAGTCAGCCCAGAGGCAGGTCTCTTTCTGAACCACATGGGGCACAGCCAATTTCACTATGTAATGCTTTCACCTTCTATCACTTTCAAGATCATCAAGGAACAAGAAGCACATCCTTGAGAGAGAGAAGACTGATGCAAAAGAGTGCAAAAATGGGCTTCCCTGGTGGCGCAGTGGTTAAGAATCCGCCTGCCAATGCAGGGGACATGGGTTCGAGCCCTGGTCCAGGAAGATCCCACATGCCGCGGAGCAACTAAGCCTGTGCCCCACAACTACTGAGCCTGAGCTCTAGAGCCCACGAGCTACAACTACTGAGCCCACGTGCCACACTACTGAAGCCTGTGTGCCTAGAGCCTGTGCTCTGCAACAAGAGAAGCCACCGCAATGAGAAGCCCGTGCACCGCAACCAAGAGTAGCCCCCGCTCGCCGCAACTAGAGAAAGCCCACACGCAGCAACGAAGACCCAACGCAGCCAAAAATAAATAAATTAATTAATTAATTAATTAAAAAAAAAATAGAGTGCAAAAGAGGTGTCTGGTGATTTGAAGCTTAATAAAGCAGTGCTTCCTAAGGTCTCTTCTATGCCCCGCTCCCCCCATCATAGGACCAATGCATTAAGGATCAGAAAACAGACACAGACGCCGTCGTCTAACTTTTCAAAAGTCTTTCAAATTCAACCCATTGTTTCTAACTCTTCGATGCTGTCAAGAGAGGAAGAAGCTTGAGTCCTATTGAAATACCTATGGATTAGGTCCTATTGATTAGGACCAGAAGCGAAGGCTGCCAGCAGCATGGCCCCAAAGAGATCCCAGGGCCCCTGACTCCTGTTCTTCTCAGGAAATACAGGCGAGGTTGCCACACAGCCACCGTGCAGACCAACAAAGAGACTCTACCGTGAAACTCGGTGGCCCCTGGGAACTAGAATATGCTGAGTGACAAGACCCATCTCACAGTCCCAAGTCGAGAGGTTAAAAACCAAACAAGATGAACGAAGGCCACTAAGCATTATTCATCTTTTACAAAAAGTTGATGGTTGGGGGAAAATTAAAAAGGTCCTATCAGCTACTGATGAAAACGTTTAGAATGTCCTCGAAAAGGAAAGCAGCAACCTTCTCAGAGCTGCCCAGACAGAGATACATGTCGTGTTCGGCACAGCAAGTTCACTGGGACCTCAGCATGGTTCGGGGTAGAAAAAGAGCTCTGGAAGGAAATGATAGGATTTCTAGGCTAGCTCCATCATCGGACTGTGAGACCTTGAGCAAGGTCACCTAGCTCCTGTGCGGCCCAGTTGCCTCGCCTGTGGCGTGGGGAGCTCTCCTTCCCCCCAATGGTCCTTCGGGAGGCTGGGCTGCTCGGGCTCAGGTGCTCAGACATGCTGGAAACAGATGAAGACCAGCTTCCTGCCTGTCCCTTAGGTTGTCTTTTTCAGAAGGAAAATGCTCTTTGGAGTTAAAAAGGATTGAGTTTTGACACGCCTGCTCCAGTGGTGTCCTGGTTTCACATTCACATGAGATGCCTCTTTCTAGTTCTTTCTAGAAAGGGTCTGCTCTTCTGCATAAGTCAAACATAACTCCAGACCGAGCATCAGAGCCTCACAGTTCTCGTGTTGGAAGCGTCTTACGCGTGGGTATTTCTTCCCCAGCCCCTGAGACATCAAAGACTCTGGCTTTGCCACAGTGCACTGATCAGCAGTCTTACACATCTTCCCGCAAAGGACAAGCAGGCCTGGGGGAGAATCCCTGCACCAGCAAACGTGAGGTCGGACTCAGCCCTTATCTGCTTCCAGACAGCTGTGGGCTCTGGGGTGAGCGCCCTCACCTCTGGGGCTCTGCTTCCTGGTGGCAAAACAAAAGGGCTGAAGCGTGGAACCTCTAGCGTCTCCTTTTGCTCCCATATCCTGTGACCTGGGAACAACCAGCCTACTCTGACTCACTTCACAAATCTGTGTCTACCACGGCTGTGCTAAGCCTGGATGGGCCACCCACCTCATGTCCTTGCTGATGCCTGAAATTCCTCTCTAAAGAGACAGAATCAAAGATGGATGTTTAAAAATGCAGATCCCCATGAGAGACAGCATTGATTGTCCTGACTCCTGGTGGCGGCCAAATGAATTTCTTGAGAGCTGACTTAACAGAGATAATATGTCCTTATTTCTGCTCTTTCAGGTTGGTAACTTTGAGACTTCGCCATGCTACACTTCGGAGCCCTCATCTACCCAATGGACATGCTAATACTCACCTCTCCAATTTGCAGAGAGAATTAAGTGTGTTAAATGATAACCTTATGGTAGGAGCTTATAGAGGTCACCAAATATTACCTCTTATTTTTGTAGTTAGAGTTATTAGATCTTCAAGGATGGTGGAACACTGAAGGGCAAAGAGGATACCTCTCTGTCAGTATTCTGGGTCAGATGTATATTTATCTTTCCATATGAGAATATTCAAAGCAGCACATGCCTGAGTGTTGGAACTCGGGAAGACCTTAGAGCCAGTAGAACTGAGCCAGGACAATAAAAGGATGAGGAACTTGAGGCCAAGGGGAAGGGACCAATATAAGGTCATAGAGTGGAGTAAAGGCAAAAAAAGGATAAGAACCTGGGTCTCCAGGCTCCAAGGGCAGACACACCTGAGCTGAAAGAAAAGTAACCATCACCCCACACTCTAGACCTTCCAGTAGTGCCCCCGGCCTTCTTTAGTTTGTTAATAAAGGTAAATGCCATCCACTGTCAGAGACCAGGATATTGGCCACCACGGATTCCTATGATACTCCTTTATGGGTAAAAATATGGAACAATAATCAACTTCTGTGGGTCCAGGAAATCCAGGGGCCCTCTGCACTTTGTATACTCAGCTGGATTATAAAAGTTCATGAAATTATTCCATTTGGGTTAAGTAACCACAGGCCCTTTGACCTGTGCTAATCCCCAAATGCTTCCCAGACATTTACTGCCCGATTAGCTCAAACCACGAAGATGGAAAAACCAAAGCACACACCACGAGGTCTCTCTCATTTGGATGCCATGAGACTTCTATAAGCCATCGCCTAAATATACCACTGGCCACTGGTATCGATGGCCAACTAAATGGAAGATGGAAAGGTCTGATAGTAAATCTGTTCCAGACAGATAAAAGGTAGCTCCGAAATGTTCGCTGAGTGAATGAATGAATGATGTGCACTAGCCTTGTATTCAGATGGTCCTTAATAGCTTTGTGACAATGGAACCTTCACTTCACTAAACACTTTGCTCACGGGAGCTGAGGATGCCCAAGGCAATCACGAGAATTCCATGACATCATGTATGCAGAGCCCCTGGAACAATCCTTGGAATAGTCAGCAATGGGCATAAATCAGCTGCTTCCACTCCTCTAAAAAAGCACATTATTAAAAAGAAAAAAAAAGTAACTTGAAAGAGTTTTTACAATCAAAGTCAGCTGGAGGAGAAAGCAGGGCCCCAGTGGGATCTGCTAAACAGAATGTAATGAGTTAATGGAAGAACCATGAATGAAGCCCAGATGCCTAGCATCCCGTCTGGTCGTCTCCTAAAATAACCGAGACCTTCACATTGCCAGGCATGTGCACAGGCAGGTTCCTCACCTGGCACGTTGGTCCTTCCCACATTGCCTACAACATACTCATCTTTCAAGTCTTGGCTCCAAAATCACCTCTCCTATGAAAACTTTCTTGACTCTCCAATTCCTAGTTAGAACTGACATCCCAGCCCCCAGTTCCCATCTGACCCAGTACATACGTGTATGTAGGGTCTGTAACGTTTCCTTTATAGGTCACTGACTAGCTAATGCAACTTGATAGTCACGGTACTGAGACTTGTAATTCATACTGAGGAACAGACTTAGGAAATATCTATTGAACGAGTGATGCATGAATGACAAACAACTGATGCCAGGCATGGAGCTTTCCGAAGGCAAGCTTTTCAAAATCTTGCCTTATTCACACTGAAAATGCCACACGGGCTGGCAGCCACCTTCAGAGTTCGAGACACCAAGACAAAAATAACTACTGGGTCACAGAATAATCTGGCACTTGTGAGCATTTGATAACATCTCTTAGAGGAGCGGCAATTTGCTTTCCAAGGGCACTTCAAACACTGCGGTATCCACCTCCCTTTGTCCTTCCACGCTCCCTCCTCCTCACCTGGACGGCAGGCAGCAAAAAACCATGTCCACTCCAACCTCTCTGAGCAGCCTGTTATAGTACACGGGCCTGGACAGGAACGAGACTCACCTTTCTTCGTCCTTAAAGATAAACTTCCGCAGCTTGAGGTCCCGCAGCACCAGCCCCCCGTCGTGGCAGTGGGCCACCGCTGAGGCGATCTGGTAGAAAAGCCTGGCCGCCTCCTCCTCCTTCAGCTTCTTGCAGGTGCGAACGAAGGAATGCATGTCCCCATAGCTGCGCTCAAAGAACACATAAGCTTTCGTCTCCCCCAGGATAATTTCGGTGATTTGGTTGATGTTGCTGTGGGCAGACAGGCAAAAGCAGGGGGCCAGGGACTCCTGGTAGCAGCTGATATCAAACACCTAGGGCAGGATGAACAACAAGACCAAGAGTCAGAGTACAACCAAATTCTGTACAACCGAGTCACAGAATGTGGATGCCTCCCATAGACATGGGACAAACTTGGACCCAGACCGCACTGGCCTTGCCTCCTACCAGCTGTGTGGCATTGAATAACTCGCTTGACCTCTCTGAGCCTCCGAGTCCTCATGCGCAAAAGGGCAAGTGATTGACTCACCGTGTCCGGGAGGATTATATGAGAAAACGAAGGTCAGAATGCTTAGCAAGATGTAATACAACACACAAATTGTGTATCACAATTTGTGTATTGTATTACACAAATTGTATACACAATTACACAAAACAAATCACAAATAAGTTTTATGATTTTTTTCTCTCTGTCCTAATCCCCTCTGTTTATAGAAAGATTAAGGCAAAATTTGAGAGAAAGTGACCCATCCCAAGCTGCACAGATAACACCTTATTTACCTTCAAAAAAAAAGTACCAACACTATACAGCTACAGCAACGGTATACAACATATTCTGTGCTGCATAATTGGGTTGTATAGCAGTATACAACATAATAGCAATTAATAGATTAAATGCGTAGACTGAAGGTTACCTAATTCAATACCTTCATTTCACAGATGTGGAAATTGAGGCTCAGATAACAAGTCAAATCAAGCCCCCAGTGGCAGAGCTAGGAAAGGACACAGTCCTTCTTATTAAGAAAGCAGACACGCTCCTTTCTCTCTTCCCTCCACAGATATCCAGCTCAATGAATCAGTTATGCAATGATTTTCTATGAATCAGAATGAGCCTGTGAAATGCCACCTCACTGTGGGGTTATTTAGAAAGAAAATCCATCCTCAGTACCTTTTGGAGACAGATCTAAGAGGAATTAACACTACAGAGATTTTTCTGAGGTTACAAGAAAACGCCTTCATTCATTTCAAGAGCTCCACTAAATCAGGGATACAAATCTCTGGGTTTGGAATGTGGCTTTCCTACCCGCCTGGGAATGTAAGTACGATGAGTCTATCTGGCGCGGCAGAAGTGAGGGGCAGGCTCGCGGGTTCCTTGCTGGGAAGCCTGGGAGGCCAGGATTGCTCTAACAATACACCGAACGTTATCGGTTCACCATCACTTAGCTTCTTAAATTTCTTTTCCATTAGTTACAACATACTCTCCTTGATCATCATTTTGCAGTGTGTGTGGGAAACGCTGGCCTAGAAATCATCAAATTTGAGACTCTAATCCTGGCTTGGCCACCAATAACCTGCACGAGGTGGATAATGCACTCAGAATCGCTGGGCCTCCCTCCTCTTCAGAAACCGAAGACACTGATTTAGAACATGGTTGACCTTTTTTGGGTCCAGATCCCACCTGAGAATCTGATAAAAGCTCTGTCCCCTCTTAGCTGACAATGACCACTCAAAAGCATGTACAATACTGGATTTGTCTTAAGGGGATTCACAGGCTTTCCAAAACCCAGCCAGGGACACAGGCTGCTACTTAAGAATCCATGAGTTAAGTCTCTCTTAGCTGCAAAAAACAAAACCCAAAAATCTGTGAGTCAAACCGGCCTCCTAAGAACCCCGGGAGGGCTGGTGCGAACCCCGGCGAGGAAGCAAAGTAACATTGTGAATGAACCATAATAAGGCATCTCAGGAAAGTGGCACAGCTGCTGCCACTATAACCTAGAATTTAAGAATGAATATTTCAGTGTCTCCAGAGACCACAAATCACACCCTGATACTGTCAAATGATGACCTGCGAGCGGTGACCTCAGAGGTCCGTTCAATTAGGAATCTGAAATGCTTAAGTCAACTTTAACACCAAGACTGCAGGCAGCAGAAACCCAGGAAAGCCTCAAAAATTTCCCAGAGAGTAATAAAGGTTTTGCAGTGGCTAATGTAAACACTGCGTTATATAAGGAGGATGCAGGGATCTGAAGCGCCAGGCTATGTCGCCAGTACTCATGGAGTTATGATTATTTATAACATACTTCCTGCTTCGAGCTGCATTTTTAAAAAATAAAAGGTGATTTTTTTTTTTTTTGCTCAATACCTTTAGTCTATGATCCTGTCCTGCTGCTGAAAAACTGGATGGACATTAAAATTAAAAAAAAAAAAAAATCAAACAATTCATGGCAGCTTCAAAATGCAGCCATACCCTTTGTAGAACAGACTAAATTAAATTCCAAGATGGTGGACAGAGTATCAAAAATAAAGCAAGTACTTATGTTTTCCCAAATGGGTAGGAACCAAACTTTTATTAGTAGTTATAACAGGCATTTATGGGCTTGGATTGGTATTTAAACCATCACCTTCAAGTGCAAAATCAAACCATAAGCCTGGCTGCCAGCTTCTTTTAAATGTTTAATTTGTAGCCTTAGTTATATAATGTGACAGTTCAGATAAGGCAGAGATTAGGCCATCATTCATAGCCTTTGCAAAAAAAAAAAAAAAGTGCCCATTTTGTCAAGATAGTAATTATGTCAATCTGCACGGTAGCTACAAGCATGTCCATGAAAACAGTAAGCTAAGAACCCCCTAAAGTCCCCTTCCTTCGTCTGCCTAGCTTAAAAGTAGGCACAGGGAGACAATAAACAGGCATGATTATTTTGGTTAAATGACCCTCCAGTCTCTCTCTCCCAAATTACGTCCTACAGAATCCTATAGTGTTCTCTGTAAGTGCCATTTTACATTGGATCTGTTTTTGCAAAGACTTTTTTCTTGGGTCAACACAGAGCTGGGAGACACGAACTCTATATTCTAAGATGTCAAAAGGAACTGGAATTCAGCGTGTAGATTTCACTGAGCCTTGCAGTAAGCCAAGAGTCCACAGCGCATACGTGAGGGTAGTTCATAGAAGCAGCCTTATAAAACCACTTGGAGCTTCCCAGGATATATACAACTATGCTTGCATAAGAAGTCACCCACATCACCTCTGGTAAAAAGGCAGGCAAACAGAAGCTGCTGTGTCTTAAAGGGATGACCTCTGTCAAGCAGAACAATGATACCCCACTTAAATCCACTGGCAGCCGCACAGTAATTGGTGAGGGGCTGATTCAGTCTTTGCAAGAACTGAACCAGCCGATTAAGTACAGTTTCAGGCCAGAGAGCAAGTCTACGAATGACACTCTAAGGTCAGCCCAAAGTGAAATATGTCTTGAAAAATCTGAAGGGAGAAAGAAACAGCAGGGGCCAGAGTCACCTCTGCCTTTGAACAAAGAAATAGCGGGCAAGATGCTTCTGCAGAATTTGGCGGCAGAGTCCCTTGACTTAAACACGTCTCCAGCCTTTGAAAAATATTAAAATGCTCTACCGAAGTTTAGCAAAAGGAGTGAAAACACTCGCTGCTGGGTGATTGTGCATATTTCATATAAGAGTGGCAGCTCTGTGGATTTCATTCATTTCAAAGGATGACTACCCCATTGTACAACGTTGTAGGTCTTCTGAGAATTCAATCCAGCTCTGAATAGCCTACTGAATTTTGGTTAACTGGGAATAGCTGCTCTGAGTCTCAATAGCTTGGAGAAGGTGCAAAATACCAAATGCTCAGTACAAGCAGAGAGCAATGTTTAAAGAGTCTCTGATTTTCCCCTGAGGTCTGAACTGAACAATTGCAAAACAGACTGGAGACCCTTCACAAAACCCATGTTTCACAATGAAATACTCCAGTCCCCTATGAAAGAAAGCAAGTTCACAAAGCCTGTGGTTGATGGTAAAAGTGTGATGCATTATTTGTAGCACAGCTGTGCCGAGTGCCCATTTCAAAGACATCAGGGGTCCCCACTCCTTACCTCCCTCCCCCCCAAAAAACAACTGAGCAAATCTAAAATTAAGCGACAGTGAATTCTTGATCTATGTCCAATTCCTGGGTAGCCTGCTCTACCATCTTCATTTTTTGTTTGTTTGTTTGTTTGCAACTAGTCTCCTGCTCGTCCCCTTGTCTGGAGCCCTGTGGGCGCACACAAAGACACACAGGCACACTCAACACAGACACCAACCAGTTCAGGGTCAAAGACGAAAAGGAAAAGAAAGTGCCCATCTCTGCATTAGCACTGTGAATCCCCGAGGCTCCAAATGCTGGCCTCTCAACCATCCAGGCAACGGTGTGTGCTGGGGGGGTGGAGTAGCGGGGTCGAGGGGGGCTCCGGCTCGGAGAGCTGGAGACGAGAAGGAACGGAGACAAGAGGAAAAGACCCAAAGGATTCACAATTTCCTGCACCCAAGGGTGCGCTGGCGGCTTTGATTTCCACCCCCAGCCCTCCTTTCAAGGCTCCTGGCAGAAGCAAGCTCTTTGTGAACTCCTTCCCCGCGCTGGGCCCCTGGGCTCAGCCAGAGGGGACACCTTTGTGTGTCTCTTTGAAGGGGCACCTACGGAACAAAGGTTCAACACCTGCACGCTGCTGAGAACAATGGCTGCGAAAGGAACCAAGTCATCAGCGCCTTAAAATTAGCGGGGGATTCCCTCCTCGGTGTTGGAAGGGGAGGGGGCTGGACCCAGGGAGCAATCCCCAGGCAGCGGGACCCGGCGTCGCGCGGAGGAGCTCCACGAGCCTTTGGGAGCACGCGTGGCCGTGGCCCCCGCGCAGTCCCGCCGCCCTCCCCGCCGCGGGCTCTCCCCAAGACGCCCCCGCCGCAGCCCTCCGCATTGCCCGCAACGCTCTAAAAACTTCGCAACTAGTCGAACAGGAACAAATAAATACATAACCCCATTTAACGAGACCACGGATAATTATCCCGCGAATCTCCCTCCCCCCACCCCGGACTGCAGGGCTCGGCAACCTTTCGCGCCCTCCGGCCCCCTCCAAAAGGCCGGGGGGATCTTTTTAAAAGACAAAAAAAAAAAACCAAAAGCAAACCCCGGGCTCTTTACCTTGCACACCAGCTCCTCTCCACTGTGCAGATGCACGGCACGAAAAACGTGGTCTCCCTCCAGAGGTTCCAACAATAAGTATTTCCCGATGCAAGAAACGCAATGCGACAAGTTCGGAGTCTCAGGCGGGCTCGGGGAGCCGAGGTTCGGGCTGAAACTCTGGCTGGGTTCGGCGGACCTTATAGACGACAACTCTTCGAAATCCTGGGTTTTGTTCCGCGATCTCCCATATCTTGCTATTGTGATGGGGGTAGACCTGTGTATGTTCATGAGTGTGGGGATCGCACTCGACAAACAAAAAAACCCGCTGGAGAGACGAGTCGCTGGCGAGTGCGTCTGCAGGCGCCTCGGTGCCACGGATTTTAAAAGGGAACGAGAGGGGAGGGGACGGGAAGGGGGCTACGTGGAGAAAGAGTTAGAAGCCCCCAAATGGGCGCCGCCGGGCACCTTGTCTGCTCCGAGCCCGGCTCCCGGGGGTCCTCGGTCGGCAGCAACTCGGGTCCTTTTGTTACCCCAAAGCCGCCAGCGATTTGCAGAATCTTCGCACTTTTAGTTTCTCTCTCTCTTTCTCTTCTTCCAGCGTGGATCTAGACGAGTAACCAGATTGCTAAGGTGGGGAGCTGCAGCGCCGGGTCTCCCGAAGCGATCCCCACGCAGGCTTCCGAACCGCAGACGGGGCGGAGGAGCCCGGCTGTAGTTTGTGCAATCTTCGGGGAGCGCACGGCCGCTGCTTGGTCTCAGCGCGTTAGAAACCAAACAAAAAGAAAAAGGAAATAAGCACGGGTACCGGCTCGCGCCGCACCGCAGACAGAATCCGCGCTGCACCCCCTTTTTTGGTGGAAAGGGTGGGGGGCGTGGAAGGGGGGGTGCCGGAGAGGGTAGTTACCTACGTTTTAACTGTAGATGGCGTCTGAGGCTTTTCCAAGACCGCAAGAGCTCTCCAAAATTTAAACCAACAGACAAAAAAAATAGCAAGGGAGCATTTAACTTAGAGCGGTCAGCGCTGCCAACAAAAGATTGCAAAAGCTGGGCACAGAGTTGTGGTCCGGGCACAGGTACCGCGGCAAAGCCCAGGGCTTGGCCCGCCGGGCGGAGGTCAGCACCGGCTCATGCTGTCGCCGCTCCCTCGCGCTCCAGATCGTCCTCCGAATAAAGCGAGAAGTGCGGGCAGGGACAAGGGTAGATCAGTGGTCTCCGAGCACGAGCTTCCGGGGGTCCTCCTGGCCCTGGAAGGGGATGCACCCCCAGCCCAGTCAACCCGCGCTGTTCCTTTCTCGTTCGGTAACTGGATCTCGCCTTGGAATAATTTGCAACCACTCCGTCTCCCCCTACCCTCAACCCAAATTGCCTGGCGGGGTTTGTTTTGGAGAAAATTGACGGCTTTTCTTCTTCTTTTATTTTGTTCTTCCCCCAACCGGAGGCAAGAGGAATGTGTACTTAAAATTGAAGGGGACGGCCGACGGTGCCCGAGGCCAATCCCCGAGCTCAGCACGCCCGCATCTCTCGGCGAGGCGGTATTAATAGTTACTTACGTGGCCGGGGATCTCGGAGCGAGCGGGGCTGTGTGTGCGCGTGTGTGCGCGCGCGCGCCTCGCTCGCGCTCAGTCTCCCCATTCAATGTCACCGACACATTTCTACGGCGCCTCCGCCCCCCCCCAGCGGCACCGGCGACTGGCTCAGCCCAGAGCGGGCCCCGCCCCGTCCCCGCCCGGGCCGCCCTCATTGAGCCGGGGGCCCATCAATCAGCCTCGCCGCTGCCAGTCCCCGGGCGGCTTCCCGCGCCCGCGGCCGGCTGCCACTGCCATTGCAGCTCCCGGCCCCGGGTGCGGGCGCTTGCCTCCCAGTTGGATGACTCGGCCCGGGCGAGGTAAACAAAGTGCATTTTCCAACCGCGGCCCGGGGCTGGGGAGGTAGAGCACCGGACCGGGGAGGGAGGGTCCCGGCGCCTCCACAGGCTGACTGCGCGCGCGGCTGGGCAGGAGTCGCCCGGTCACAAGTACCCAAGCAGCTCCAGCAGTGGCTAGTGGACTTTCTAACCCGTTCATCTTCCTGGCGCTTCTCCCCAGAAAGCGGGGCATCCTCTGAGCATCCGGACACCGCTGCTCAGATGTAGCTTTTCTCCGTGGAGAATATGCTTGCATCAGTGGTGCCGCACGGAGCTTCAAAAATTAGTTTCGTTATCTTTTTCCAACACTCTTCTCCCCATTTAAAAAGAAATCGATTGCTTACTTTTCGTTGGTGTCACCCTCCAAACCCCGCCCCCCCCCACCAAGGCTTTGAGTATTTTCTGCAGAAGACCAGCTTGAAGGCACCTTTTAACTCAGACCAAAGGTAATCACTAATTCTTCTTCCTCTCCCAAGACAGTGCCCAGAGGGCCTTGGCCCAGTGAAGCAGTGCCCTCAATGCCCTACGCACACCTCCTGCGAGGCTCCAGGCCGCTAGCCAGAGTGGCGCCCCCTGCCCCGACGCACACGTGGACCAAAAAGGCGTTCAACACTGAGAACCAGGTGAGGGCTGCCTTTTCACTCCAGCTATTCTCAACTTCTGCAGGAGGTGCCAGTCCTCTGGCTTAGGCAGGCACACGTCAGGAAAGGGGCTTGAACTCAGGCAGAGGCTGGGACCTCCAGGCCTTAACCTAATGTATCCTGGTAAATCAAGCAATCTGGTCGGGGTGGGGCGGGGGGGGGGGACAAACTTAAAAAAAATAATAATAAATAAAAGCCAAGGGGCTGGGAAAGGGGCGTTTACAAGACTCTTGGAGCGCTCTGAGCTTTTACATACATGTATGCATATTTTCTAGTGGGGGAGGAAAAGGGGACTATATCATGTATTGCCCACAGTAGGACACTTTTGAGCAAAAAAGAGAGCTCTGTATAATTATGCCCCCTGGAGCATATTTATAATTTATAATTATGCACAAACAAGTTACTCTGGTGATAAGCAGTTCCTGGGAGGTTGGCCAGAGAGGACACAGACTGTACGACAGGCCACCACAGGGCCGCAGGGTTTGAAAAGGTCAAGGAGTGGTCGCATGCCTCCTGGCAGGTCTCACCAAGCTACTCCTCACAAACCAGGACCCAGTCCCTGACCCTAGGGGGACTCATCTGTTCCCCCAGGCCATCACCATGAGTGGTGAACAGTATCCTTTCACCCAGTCTGGTCCCATGAAGACACCTGTGCTGGTCCCTGTCTCAGGAACAGACCTCTGTTTCTCTGCCGAGGGGTCAGAAAGAAAGGCGCCAGCCTCCTCTGTTCAGTGGCCACCAACAGCGCTTTATAACTAGGGGTTTAGGAGACCCTGTTCCAGCCCTGTCTGGGCCTCTGATTTTTGAATGAAAATTGAGTCAAGACATTTTTTTTTTTTTCCTCCCTGGGTCCTCTTTTTTAAACTGTAAAATGAGAAGCCTAACACCCGCCCTGCTCAGCTCATGTGATTGCTTTAGAATTATATTTTTCAATTCCAGGAAATCTATGAAGGTTTACCATAAGCTGGGCCTGCGCTGGGTGTTAAGGATCCAAGTATGAGTAAGCTTTGGTCTCTGACACCCAGGAGCTCCTAGTCCGGCTTCAGACAGACATATGGAAATACATCATTTCATTGTGTAACAATGTGGCAATTAGATATCAAAGCATCCAGGAAGTGTAGAGGAAGGAACCACTTTTCCCGGGCTTCAGGGAATTTTCCAGAAAATGTGATTTTTTTCACATTTTTTTCAAGTATTTATTGAAACCTACTGTGTACCAGACACTGAGAAAAGAGATACAATGATTTAAAAAGTGTACTTCCTGTACATAAATAACATAAATAAGAGATTGTCATTGGCATTTCAGGCAGAGAGAAAGAATGTGCAGAAGCAAAGGAGTGGGATGTTCTGAAATTTCTAGTAACTCCCCATGGCTCTGGTATTGGCAGCTTGGTGGCAGTGGCCAGGCACGTGGCAGGCAAAGTGAGTTGGGATTAGAATGGGGAGGGGCTGATAGACCAACCAGAATAGAAGAGATGTAGAGTCTAGGCTACCATTAAATGGGGCAAGTAGCATGGTTGGTTGGGGTTCTAGAAAGATCGCGCTGGAGGTCACATGGAGTAAATATCAGTGCACTTCCAAGGAAAGAGAAAGCACTGTCACCTGGAGAGACTGAGAAAATAACTGATAGTGATGGGTAACCAATGCTGTAAACGATTGATAGTATTGATACATTCATTACTTCTGATGAAATTATACAGTGGCCACAGTCCTGCCCATTCTTGAAGGCCAAATTCATGACCTTTGGAAACGACTGTAGTGCAGGATAAATTACATGATTTATACCAAGTGCCTTAAACCTTTTTACCTGGATTGATAGTAATTCTTGTCAGATTGAAAAAAAAAAAAAACATGTAGTAGGAAGATCTGTGTGGGACTCTTCATTCATTCACTTTTTAGCTATATGACCTTAGATGAATTTAGAATACCTTAATTATAAAATAGAACGGTAATCTGAAATTTACCTAACGTGAAAATTATGGAAGATGTATATAAGGCAACTAGCACAAGGTCTTGCATGTAACATAAATAAATATTATTATTATTATGGAAATATGTCCACAGAAAGCAATCCAACTTTTAATAATAATAATAATAGACAAAATGCTTAAAGTATCAATAAAATGTAAAGGAGTTGTTAAATATACAGTCGTAGGTATGGTTAAATACAATTATGTAGCTATGATAAAAGGTGATGTGCCAATTAAAATAAGGATTATATAATTACAGGGAAATATTCACCAGTCCACTCTGTAGAACAGTCAGATCCAGTTGCCACAGGTCACTAATCTGTTCTGCATGCTTTCCAGAACATTCTCTGTCTTGAAATGTACTTAACTGCTCCTTAATTCACGTCATCACTCATTAGTTCATTTATTTAGCAAACGTACGGTAGTTTCCTGCTAAGTATGAAGCCCTAAGCTAAGTACTGTGTTCCTTGATCAAATAAGTGGTTTCTGAGAACAACTCCTAAGACTACTGTGTCACTTGAAGGCTGACATATACCACGGGTGATGACATTCATGTTTCTTAAACAACTCTCACAGCAAGCCATACCTAGGCTCAAAAATCTGTGACAAACTTCCACGACGAACTGTAGAGAATGCTGCCATGTGCTGATGTGCAGGCTGTGGACTGCACAAGTGCAGAACATTCCATTCCCCATTGAAGTCTTTGTGAATGGCACCCCTGGGGTTGTGCAAAACACAATCTTCTTGACCATACCTGGAAACTTGGGTATAGACACGGGGCTGGAACTCAAGAACTTCCCAACAACTTCATCTCCCACTCCTCTTGGTTACATGCCCACCGGCCACTCACACCATTTTGTGGACTCCAGTTTCCCACCTCTATGCCTATGACTTGAGTCATACCCTACTTGATGGTTGGTGCCTCTGTGTTTCCCTGGAATTACTCCTTTCCAAGGAGTTCCCTCTATGTTGCTCTAATCATGTTCCCTAGTTCTCTTATTTGGCTTTATGGCTGCCTCAGGTTTTAAATGGTATGTTCAAGATCAGGGAGGCATGGGTGTGCTTGGTCAATAACAAGGAGGTTGGTGGTGTTAATGCATGAGTTGCAATCTAGATATTCCTGATGATAGAATCTACAGATCTCTTAGTATCAGAATCAGTAAAAGTCGCCACGAAGATAAGTGCCCCAAATTATTCCTCCATGTTAACTCTAGGAAGAGTTTCTGTCACTCCTTTGTGTAAGGAGGAAGGGAGAGATCCAGGGAAGAGGGTACACAGCTTCCCTGCTACAGCTGTCAGAGATGCATTTGGCCAAGTTCACTATGACCCTGGGGTTTGGATACAGTCATGATGGAGAGATACATTTCCAGTGGTGATGAGGCCTGTGGCTTACTTCCGAGCTTCATGACATAAATTGCCCCATTACTGTGAGAGTCTTCTCTATTACTAACTTTAATAATAATTATACTTTAATTATGCCTTTTGAGTGCTAGACTAGCCACTTTCTCTCTGGTTCTTATACAACCCATCAAAATAGATATTAGTACCCCCACTTTACAGATGAAGAAACCAGGACCCAGAGAAACTCTTTAACTTTTCCCATGGTTGCCCATTACTCAGTGGCTATGCTGGTCACGTGTGTGTGTGTGTGTGTGTGTGTGTGTGTGTGTGTGTGTGTGCGTGCTGGGGAAGAAGGGGGCAGGGGAATGAATAAGGTTTACTACATCACGTTGCCTGTCATCATGCTTTTTTAGATGTCTAAACCTTTGGCTTAAATGGCCCACTTATAATCCTTCCATAATAGTGATTTCTTTTCTCAATTTTCTCCAAGCAGCTTGTGTTTGAAAAATAGCTGCTTATGTCCAAGGTGAATCCTAACAGTACCTATTAAAAGGTGACTTTGTGATGGTTTGTTTTACCATGGCTAGGTAAGGGGTCTGTTTTTCTCTTTGGATAAATGGTCCACTAGGAAAAGTCCAGTGTATAAATACAGAAGAAATTGCCATTTTGGAACCCTTTTTTTCCTCAGGCCCTAGGAGAATTTTTTGTTGTTGTTGTTGCTTTTAAATTAGAGGATGCTGGGAAACCCAGGATATGGGAATTTTCTGGGTATCACAAATTGTCTACCATCCTGTTATGTATTGCTGAGCAGCTAATAAACAAAAGTGAAAACAGGTAAAACGATCCAGCTGGTCCAGGAAGTGCTGCAAATTTACATTTATCTAGAGTGTTAGGTTACTGTAAAAATAGATTCAGTCAGAAGGGTGTTCTGGAAAATCTAGTGTGTGTTTCCATACCTGGCACACAGATAGACCTCAAGGGAGCTGAGTGCCCACCTCTGTTTCATGACCTTTAGGGCTCTGTGTGGCACTTCAATCCCCTGCCCATCGTGGAGTGGCGGTAACGATACTTTCCTTACCAAGGGAATAGGCTGAATCAAATGATCATTTACGTCCCTCTTCAGCTTTTAAAAGCCAACCTTCAGTTTGGGAAAATCAAGCTGGTCACCAGTAGACCAGTGTCTGAACAAGGACACATTGAGTCGATCTGGGCCCCAACTTGGCCAATTAGCAACATGGCCTTGGATGGCCCTGATTGCTCAGACTAAGGTCTATTAAGAATTAATATGTGCCACAGCCTTGACAGTTTACAAAGCACTCTTATGAATTTTGTGCCATTTAATCTTCACGATAGCTCCATAAAGGAGGTTCATTACTGGCCTCGGTAGAAGAAACTGTGTCTCAAGGAATTTAAGTCACTAGCTCGTGAGCACAAACCCAGTACTTCTGATAGCAAATCCTGCGTTCATTTTACGACACAGCTCTCCTTCCTGCAACTGCCTTCCGCTTCTGCCTTGTCCTTGCATCCCTCTTTCTCCTCTCTCTCTTCTCTTTCCTTCTGTGTCAAAATTTTGTTTTAAACTTAAACCAATTTTGAGGTCCTACATTGGGGCTCCTTGCATAGAATTTCATTTGATGGTTTCATTGGATAGTTGCAAACCAGGACAGCATATCTAAACAAAAAGGCATTATGTATAGAATAGTGGTTTCCACCTTGTGAGCCCTGGATCCCCAGGTGGGCTTAGAGTAGAGCGTGTGCAGCATGGAGACTCAGCGCTATACAGGGCAATCTACTCAGTAGACCACAGATGGAATGAATGGTATGTCTCACCCATATCTGTGCAATTCACATCCAAATATGCATGAGTGCTTTGGGGGTTAATAAAATATAAAACTGTAAGCAAACAACTAATTTCATAGTATTGCTCCCCATTTAGGCAATTAAAAAATATATCTAGGTATAATTGCTATCCCTTGGGACAACATGAAATTTTATATTATTCAAATTGTGTCCCAGAACTCAGAAAGGTTGAGGCTTGTTCTTCACTGGATGGATAGCTCCTAGCAATGAAGCCAACACTTTAGAAAATGGGTCCTTCTGTATGTGTGGACCTGGGGGATGGTGTGTGATCCTGGGGGTGTAAACTGGAGGAAGGTTGAAGAAATAATGTCCTTTGTTCTAAATATGGGGTGTGCATCAAGCCTCAGGCTTCATTATCTTCATATGCATAATAAGAGAGCTTGCTAAAAACTATGACTTTTAGGGTATTTTGCTACAGGGAAGTAATCCTCTTTCTAAATCACACAGTTGCTCAGTGACCACAGCGCTTGACCCCTGACAGACTCTGCAACGCATCTAGAAAAGAGTTAGGTACAAAAGTCAACCAATCGTCATTCAAGAGATCAGGAAGCTGTTACTGAGCCCTTATTCTGAAGTTCAGTAGCTCTCTGACCTTATGGCAATTACAGAATATCCCTAAACCTTAGCTTCTGCTTCTTGAAAATGGCACCATCATAGCACGGACCTTGCAGGGCGTCATGAGGACTGTGGGCAGGTGGGTGAATCTCTGTTGAGGGCCTGGAAGTAGTGTGGGTTGGCCCTGACTACAGGGCTCCTGTACAAAGTACAGTCAGCCCTCCTTAACTGCGGGTTCCACATCCATGGATTCAGTCAACTGCGGATCAAAAATATTTGAGAAAAATAATTCCAGAAAGTTCCAATAAGCAAAACATGAATTTGCCTGCATCAGCAACTATTTCCATAGCATTTACGTTGTGTTAGGTATTATAAGTAATCGAGAGATTATTTAAAGTATACGGGAAGATGTGCATAGGTTATATGCAAATTTTAAAAATTTATATAAGGGACATGAGCATCTGTGGATTTTGGCTTCTGAGGGGGAGTGGGGGAGGGGTCCTGGAACCAATCCCCTATGGATACTGAGGACAACTGGGAGACAAGGTCACTGTCAGACCATGGGGGAATATGACTGCTGAGTTAAAATACTAGGACTTCATGCCACTGACCAGATGTTCCCCTGTCCTCCGGATGAAAGATCCTTATTAGCCAGAAATCACATGGTGTAGTAGAAAGAGGCACTAGACCAAGAGCTGAGTTAGTTAAATTTTCTTCTTTTATATGCTTGTATTAGTTATCTGTTGCTGCATAACAAATTGCCCCCCCCCCCCAAAGCTTCAGCTTCCAAGGTCACCCATTTAGGTATTGGCAGGTTTCAAGTCCTTGAACGTTGTTGGACTGAGGATCTCATTTCCTCCCTGGCTGTTGACTGGAAACCACCCTCAGTTCTGAGTCACATGAGCCTCTCCACATGGCAGCTGACAGCATGGCATCTTGCTTGATTAGAGCAAATACCCCAGAAGAGCCAGAGAGAAGTCAAAGTCTTTTATAGCCTAATCCCAGAAGTGACATCCCACATCATTTTGCCATAGTCTGCTTGTCAGAAGCAAGCCACCAAGGCCATCGCAAACACAACAGGAGAGGATTACACAAGGTGTGAATACCAGGAACCATGAGGAGCCTTTTCAGAACTTGCCTGCCTTGGCATTCTCTAGGGTGGTACATCAGAATCTTGGGGTGAAGATGATTATGTTTAACAGGAAGGGGTGGAAGCTAACAGCTGCTGACCTACACTGAGGGAATTTGTACACTTCTGATATTCTTCAAGAATTCTCCCCTCTGGCATGGTGGCTCCATCGCTGGGCAATGGGCTATCTCAGCCTCTCTACCCCCTGCCATCTTGATCTACCTTGAGGTGCCCAAGCATCTCCCTGGAATCTAGGAATGGGCAGAGAATGCCCCAATCTAGAGACTTGGAGGCCCTGGAGACCTAGCGCCATGTTTTAATTTCCCTCTGTACCCTCAGTGCTAGGACAGTGATGGATGCGTGGTGGTTGCTATCACGGTTTTCTGGGTAAATCAACTTCTTAGAAGCCTGGTGTTGTAGAATGAGCCTGGATGTGGGAGTGCAGCAGAGAGACCTGGGCCTGACCCACATCTGCCTGGGCCTCTGCACTTCCGTGCCCACGCAGGACCCTCAGTCTGTGCTTGAATGAAAAGGGGCTGCGTCCTGTCATCCAGTCTTCAAATGCTTCTTGGATGTTTCTAAATGATTACTTTTTAAGTCCACATTTCACAACTAAAATGATTCCATTGTGTTCTGAAAATCTCCTTAATTGAATGTTCTCTTTGTCAACCCAATAAACTGCTAGTTTTGCAATAAGATTCCCCTGGCACATTTCCTGGGAGATTTAGTGTGAGAAATTCACTCACACAACTAGAAATATAGTAATAAATGCCTGTCAGTTAGCTCAGTTCTGTTGATGGATCACTTTCTGTGTGTCAAGCACCATACTAGGTTCTGGGCAGAGCCCAGTGGACCGTATAGGAATTCACAGTATAATGAAAGACGCCTCTCACGCCCTACCCTATTTCCTCATCTGAGATTTTTTTCTTTTTTTTTTTTCCTTTTCCTATCACATTTTTGCTTGAGCCATAAATCACCAAGATTGTCTTACACACATGAAGTGACCAGAGTCGAGGGATAAATGTGCCAGGTTAAAGATGGCCACAGAGTTTTGACACTCCTCCCATTAAGAGGCGGGGTCCCGTGCCCTGACCTTGAATATAAACTCGTGTGAGATTGTTTGGACCAATAAAAAATGGTGGATATGATGCATGGCCAGTTCTAGGTCTTGCCTTCGGGAAGACTGGAAGCTTCTTCCTTAGTCTCTTGGAGGCCTGAGCCTCCAAATAAATCCAATCAACTACCCTCCTGGAGAAACCTCACAGAAAGGCCCAAAAGATGACATGGAGAGGGAGAGGGGCCCATTGGAGCCAAGCCTTCTGGCCAAACCTTGACAAAGCTCCAGGCAGGAGAATGAAAGCCATCTTGATCCTCCCAGACCAGACCAGCCCCCAACAGAATACCACCGAGTTGCCAGCTGCCCAAATACCTGCTGCACAAAATCACCGTATAATACCCTGGTGATGGTTTTCCACCATTAAGTATCAGGTCAGTTTTTCACTCAGTAAATAGGAAACTTCTATTTGGGTCCGCTAGGCAGTTCCTCTAGGAAGCCTTACCCAGAGGAATAAAAAGAATTCCTATCGTAAGATGATACTTAATAAACACAGGTTGAATGACTCCCAAGCCCTCCTTCTTCTGATGCGTCTGGCTTAGAGAATATCCTCTTTCCTGACGGGCATGGCATCATTGGACCATGACTATATACTGAATTCTGATTAATCTGCTGTAATTATATGAGGTGAACATGACTGTCTCAATAGATCAGGAGCTCCCTGAGGGAAAGGGCCACATCTTCTCCCTTCTCCTCTGTTCTGTACTTGTCACACTGCTGGGTACACATGCATGCGGAGAAAATGCAATTCCATTCAGAAAACAGTGGATTAGGCTGGTTCCTGTCTCCTAATTCTCAGAAGGTCAGCACTTTACAGCAATTTCCCATGAAGATGGGCCCAAGAGTTGCCATGGATATGGGAAGAGTATTATCATACCTTGAGGACTCCCCCAGAAATCCCTTTCTTGATTTTCAAAAACCACCAACGCTCTAATAATTATAAAAAATATTTCTTAATAACTATAAATGTGGCCTTATTCCCAGCACTCTGTGCAACGCATTATATTCTCCAGTAATTGAGACTCAGGCTCTCGACTGTCTGGAATACCTTTCTCATTTCCATAAATTTTGGCAAGATTCACGTTGAGCACCAGCTTTTTCAGGAATTCTCAGGTTGAGCTAAGAGTCTCCACTGTGCGAAGTTCTATCTTAGCCAAGCCATATTTCATTGAAATGATCCCTGCATATTCCTATTTTCAGCTGGTTAGTTCATTGAAAGTATAGATTACATCTTACCTGTGGTTGTATATAGAAGACTTTTTTTTTTTTTTTTTTTTTGCTGCTCTTTCTGATTACATTTATTTTTATTGGAGTAGAGTTGATTTACAATGTTGTGTTAGTTTCAGATGTACAGCAAAGTGATTCACTTTTATATATATACATATATACACACACACACATATATATATATTCTTATTCTTTTCCCTTATAGGTTATTACAAAATATTGAATATAGTTCTCTGTGCTATACAGTAGGTTCCTGTTGGTTATCTATTTTAGCACGTAGAAGGCTTCAACAGTGCCTGCACATTATAAATGACTGACGTAGGCCTTGCCTACTGTCTTCCAGTTTATCAAAGGTGTTCATTATTATCCTTGTATAATTGTGGCTCAGAAAGGAAAGTGACTTTCTGAAGATCACCTAACCACAGGGACCCCCCACAGAGGCTTGCTAAGATTCCTCCCCATATCCTGAGACTGTAGGACTTCTCCCTGGTGGGAGGGAGATAGCTCCAGCCCTATCCTCCCCATGGATACACATCTTTTGTTTTCTGCGTCTGGGAAATGCCCCAGGAGTCCCTGCTGTGTTACCCCGGGAGACTGTTGCTCAATCCAGCAGCTGTTCTGGAGGAAAAGAAAAAGCAGAGGTTCTGAATGTATCATATACACAATGCAATATTGAATAGAAGATGGCTAAGAAGCGAGAATGCCTTGACGGTGCAGGCTTCTTCCAGTGAGGTCTAGCTCTTCATTTCCAGTGGGCGTCTCAGGAAGTACTAGTGTAAAAAATAAAACATATATATTACTAATACGGTGGCTATATAAAACAATACTTGGCCAAGAGAGTTAAGATATGATTCAGTCTTTGTTCATCAAGTTGCTAAATATTATTCAGAGAATGGAGTCACCATATGGTATAACTGAGTTTCCTTGGGAGGCTGGGTGAAATATCGTGTTGGATATAGAATGTGGAAATGTGCGTGTCTCCGGTGGTTTGAGTCTGAATCGAGCTGCAGACAGCTAATTCCATTAAGTCCTCGTGCAAAGACTCCAATGCACACGGCACATGGAAAAGGCATAGCCCGGCACGGATCACTCTAGGAGGTCGATTTCTCTTCCCAAACTGATGAAGAGTGGGCAAGCCACACAGCTAGACCCAGATGCAATCTTGAAAGAAAAATGTGTGTGGGCAAGTGCAGTACCAGCTGGGAAAGTCTAAGTGGCTGAAACCTATGACTCAGAAATCTTAAATTGCCTTGAAATTAATGAAGCTCTGTGGGGATGACTCAGTTCATTCATGTCCTTAGCTTGCAGGCTTAAACGCTGGCAGAAGCGGACATTGTCCAAAGCCTGGAAGATCAGACCCCACAAAAGGAAACACCTCTCAGGCTGGGAGGTGGTCTGGGGTGCGTGTCACAGGAGCAGGGGCTGGAGAGGCAGGTGAGCTGGTATTTCTTCTTCCCGTGGAGACGAAGCAACCTCATTCAAGTGCCATGCTCTCTGGACCTGATTTCTGTCCCTGTAAAACGAAAAGGAGAGATCTGATGATTTTTTCCAGTGTTGTCAACTTCGGTATTCTGATTAACTAGGGTCCCAGTAAGAAACAGCATTTGCCCCAGATGGTTCAAATGAGGAGATTTTAACACAGGGACTATTTATAGATGTCTGTGCCAGGTTAAGAGAACAAATAAGAAAGAGTAAGGCACCCAGAGACCAGTAAAGGCAGGAAGCCATTGTCACTCCCACGGCCAAAAGAATGAAAGGAAAACAGTGTTACTGGAGCCCAGTGAGAGTTGGAACTCTGGAGAAACCCACCCAGGACTCTGGAGGAGGGCACCCAGTGGGAACCATAGTCCCTCCCACACACACCATGATGACACAAAGAGGGAGCAGAAAAGAAATAACTTAAACTGCATCTTATCCCCTCCCCCCTCCAGTTTCCCACTGGTGCCTCTCGTTGGCAAACCCAACTGGATGCCATCAGGCAAGGGAAGCCAGATCAAGCAGGCCACAGGGCCTGGAACAGTGTGGAGAAGGCTAGAGAATGCATCTAGAGTGGGCGAAAACACAAAAGCCAGCACATAATCTATGACTTTATACATGTGACTATGTTCCTACATTAGGGAAAAGGGCAGAACACATCTTTTTTTTTTTTTTTTTTTCTGGAGAGATTGAAGAATAATTCTCAAGTAACAGAGTTCCTGAGGGCAGGGACCAGGTTTTGCTGATTTCTTTAACCCACCAGAATCTATCACAATGCCTGGCACCTAGGAGATAATCAGCAAATAGTTGGTGGATTAAAGGCTGATCACAAATCCACATTTATAAACATCTACAGATGTCCAAGGCATGATGCTCTGTTAATATCTGTTGAATGAATAATGAATGTGTAGGTTCAAAACAAATTACATATTCTTTCGGATAATAGGTTCTGCAAAGCTCAGGCAAACCCTTGGTATTTTTGTTCTCGTAGTTGTTTCTTTTTTTTTTTTTTTCCGCCCACGCCGTGTGGCTTGTGTGATCTTAGTTCCCCGAGCAGAGATTGAACTCTGGCCCTCAGCAGTGAAAGCAAAGAGTCCCAACCACTGGCATTCCCGTAGTTGTTTCTAATGTGATTGATGGTTATCATTGCACAAGCTGTATAAATGTCCTGGACTAGGAAAATGATCCCTACATTGTGAGACCCAATGATATATTAAATGCATAAGCAAGAGGGACTTCAAAGAGATATCTCCTGCTTTCCTCAGTGCTGAGGTTCCCAGCAGGAGTGCTTACAAAAGTAGAATGTTTAGCATATTTCAATACACGTGGCATCACCTCCTGACATGTACCTGTTCTAACAGAGGGATGCTCTTTAACAGGCCATGGATGGACATCCAGCTGTACCATTACTCAGCTCTCTGACTTGAGACAAAAACTTGACCCAGTGAACCTCAGTTCCGGTTTAATGCTGCCTCCCAGGATCAGTGTGAGAACTGAATGAGAGGATGGGTGTCAAGTTCCTGGTAGAAAGCCCGGCGTGGAATCGATGTTCCCTTGCTCTCAGCTCCATCTTTGTAGTGGAGGCATTGATTTCCTTAGAGTTGACATAAGGTGTAAGACCAGCAATGAGAAAAGATGTTTTCTGCATTGCTATCTAAATCATCTTTAACAGAAAGTCACTTCTTTCATTATGGGGACAATCCTATGCATAAGAGAAGCATAAGACATATTACAAGTTACAGAACACATCTAAATGACTATCCCTTACTGTTCATATTTAGGAAGTGATGTTCACATGTGTCATCTTAGGATATAGAGGGTCATCACAGGTACGTGTTGGTAATTCTTCTCTTTAGTGTTCACCTAGCTCATGTGCTGATCCTGTTCTCCCACCCTTCTATGATGGTCAAATCCAGTTCCTTCTAAAGAGGCTGAAATGGCAGATGCTTTTTTTCTTAAGCCTTCTTTGTATCTAAGCAGGGTCATGTGATAAAATCATGACTCATGGAACGAAGGGCATTTTTTGTTAGAATATTTCTTTTGGTCCTCAGTTCCTGAAACTGAGTAATAAATGTGAAATGGATGTCTTTTGTCATGTGTAACCAGCTTCTTTCAATTACACCTGAGTTTATGATAATGAGGTGACTTCTGGAAAGTCCCTAAGGATGGGGGCTGGTTGCCAGGGGAACCAACCTTGATTAGAGGATTGGAAATTCCAGCCCCACCCTCTAACCTCCAGGGAGGGGAGAGGGCTGGAGATTGATTTCAATCACCAATGGCCAATGATTGCATCAGTCATGTCTATGTAATGAAGCCACCATAAAAACCCAAAAGGACGGTTTCAGAGAGCTTCCAGGTTGAACCAGGAGGCACCCATGTACCTGGAAATTGAAGTACCCTGAACTTTATGAGGACAGAAGCTCCTGTGCTCAGGACCCTTTTGGACCCCACCCTACGTATCTCTTCACCTGGCTGTTTATTTGTTTATTAGTATCCTTTAATATCATTTGTAATAAAATGGTAATCTAGTAAGTAGACTGGTTTCCTGAGTTCTGTGAGTCACTAACAAATTAATCAAACCCTAACAGGGGGTTGTGGGAGCCTCCAGTTTATAGACTATTGGTCAGAAGCACAGGTAACAACCTGGACTTGCAATTGCACAAGTGTGTGTGTGTGTGTGTGTGTGTGTGTGTGTGTGTGTGTGTGTGAGGGGTGTAGTCTTGTGGGATGGAGCCCTTAACCTGTGGGGTCTGACACTATCTCCAGTATCTCCAGGTAGAAAGTGTCAGAATTAAGTTAAATAATATGACATCCAGGTGTCACAGAATTGTTTGATGTGTGGGTTTTCCAAACCACACGTTGGAAGTGAGTAGTGTTGGAGTGGAGTAGTGTGAGAGTGAAGGAAACATACACCTGGAATGTTGTTTTTATACAAGAGAACTGGAGAGACATTGCCCAGAGGCCTGTGAAATTGAGCTGTGAAATAACCAAATTCCTGTCTTAAGCATTTGCATCCTTAGAGATTCATTTACAAGCACTTGTACAAAACACTGTTCATGCCTTGTTTTGTCATGTATTCTGTTACATGCAGCCAAAAGCATTCTAACAGAGAAGTTCTCTTTAGATTTGTTCTGGGAGAATAACCGAGTCCCTGTGTTCCTATCTCTTTTCTCCAGTGGCTAATTAAAAGCCTAGAGGTCAGAATCACGTTACACATTCTTGATTCCTCCATCCTCTTACTTATTGATCCATTCAATCAATCATTCATTATTTATTCAATCAATTCAGTATGTACTTATTCAATCTGTACCTATTCTTTATTCCAGTGGTTGACTTCTGTTGGCCTTTAGAACCTTGTTCCAGCATCATGACCTTGAGAAAATCTTCCTGACATCCCTACATTCAGCTAAATGCTCTTCCTCTGTGCATTCTAGCAGTCAGTCATTATATCCTTTTTGGCATCTATCGTATTATATTGAAATAATTTGTTTGTATATCTGTCCAACTAGAATATACGTTTTCTAATAAATGCAGGGACTAGTCAATAGTCTTCCTTCCTTCCTTCTTTCCATCTTTCCTTCCTTCCTCTCTCTCTCCCTCTCTTCCTTCTTTCCTTCCTTTTTTTCTTTCTTCCTTTTCTACTCCTGCTCCTTCTCTCCCTCCCTTTCTTCCTTCCTTCTTTTGTTTTTCTTTCTTTTTTCCTTTTCTCCTCCTCCTCCTCCTCCATCTCCTCTTTCTCCCTTTTTCCTCTTTTGTTCCCCTTCTATATGCTCAAGGTATGGTATAGTAAAGTTCTTGGCCATTAATGAATATTTCAAAACTCTTTATAGACAAGAATTAAACTGGGTACCTTGGGAAATACAGAAGCATAACATACCTGGTAATTAAGGGCAGAGATTGTGCTAATTGACTGCAATCCTAGTGCATGACCCAGAGAATGTGCTCAGTAAATGTTTGGTGAGTGAAAGAATTAGACTCAAAGAGGATCAATTTTATTGAAATGACAAAACTGACAAAAGAATCATTTTGGATATGAGTCAATGCTGCCTTGTGTAGCATTAGGTAATAGTGATGTTTCATAAATATGTATTAAATAAATAACGTATACCTTTAATGAGTCCAGAATTTAAAATTTAAAATGTTGTATGTTGTGAAATATGACACTGTCCTGATGGCTAATGTCTCTGCCTCATTTTGGGCATAGTTTATTTTTTCTCTGATGATTTGAATTATTAGCTTCATCATATGCTAAGTACTCATAGATAAAATAAGTTGTTTTCTTCAATCTTTATTTTATTACCTTGCACCTTACAACAGTGTCTCATTGTTTTATTCACTGTGTGTGAATGTGTGATGTGAGTGCCCCACTTTTGTCTTCCTTTTATTCCCAATGTTCTTCAATAATTCTTAGATATTTAAGGATCCAGATAAACTTTGGCTTCAAATGTTAAGCTCCATAAACATCTCAAAATGATTCCTTAAGGTTGAGATAGTATTAAATTTAGAGACTATGAGATGCAATATGGCAGAGTGAATAAAAGCACAGTTTTGGAATCAATTGCCCAGAACAAAAAGAATAGCTTCACAACTTTCTAACCTGCAGTCTTTGACAAGTCAGTGAATCAGTTTCTTCATTGGTAAAATAAGAATAATAATACTATCTATACTTAGGTTTGTCAACTAGACAAAATAAGAAAATGCATATTAAATATTTAGCCCAGTGTCTGGCACATAGAAAGTATTAACAGAGGTTAATTAGATATTTAATTTCCCAGCATTGTTCTAAAACTTCCCGTACCTCTATCCACAGCTGATGATGAAGGATAACACTCTACCCCAAGGGAACCAGTTCATGGGAAGGGTTGAGTCATCCAGATTTTCTGTGTTTTTATGAGGTCCTGAAACTACTTACCCAATGATGGTGGAGCTGTAGCTATGCAGTTGTGTCTGGGAAACTAGGGGCTGCCTGCAGTGGCAGGTCCTGGAGGAAATCAACTGAGCCAAACAGGAGATGAAGAAAAGCAGAAATAAGAAATTCAAGGTGACCTTGGTGGGGAGAGAAGACAGCCTTAGTTTCCATCTCAGTTCCTGTGAAGTCTGGCAGGATGATGTTACTTGTACATCTAGGTTGGACAGGTGATCCTTACAGTAAATTTTCTTTTTAATTGACCAAGTTTGCACAATTTCATGTTCCTTTCAACTTCAACAACCTTGGGCAGAGAAGGAATCTAATGGTTATGCTGTTTTTCCTATTAGATTGTATTCAGGATCAAATGAAGCCATGTAAAACTTGAAAAAGGAGAATGTGGCTCTTTTTCAGTTTTTCTATTTGATATATAAATCTAGGGACAATTGTAACATTGGTCTATCCTCCTCGCAGGTGACTTTGTAAATCCAATGAAATGACATATAGAGAAGTGTCATCTAAAATGAAAAGGATCACAGCCATGTGAGAATGGTGATTGCACTGCTCCCATGTGTCAAAGTTGTATCTGGAAAGTCATGTCCTGAGAATTGCATGAATGACTGCTATTGGATATTTGATCTTCAAATTGCCTTCATTTTAGCTTCAAGTCCTTGGGAGTATCTGTGACCTTTGGAACATGTGTGTTTTGTACTAAGAAATAGATACTAGCATGCAAAGACCCATATGTGGCAACTCATGCATTGTCACGTTAAATTGACCTCAGCATTCTCGTCTGAGTTATTTTCAAAAGGTATTAACCCTGAAGCATTAAGGGTTAAACCTCCAATAAAGATAGAAATGACTAATAGAAGGATACAGCAGAGAAGCACACTCTTGCACCACACATGATTCATGGTTTATAGAAAACACTTTGTAACAGGTTTGTTTGCTGTGAGCCATCAGACTCACTTTGAACGATGAAAAAACCTTGGTCTTTGTGCCAGAAGCTAATCATAACTTTCTCTAAAACTCTTGGTGACCACTTCACTCTGACTTTCTATGGCTGCATTCTGTAATGCAGCAAAGACCCTGAAACCACATTTCCCCTAGACCAATGTAACGTAATTAAGAACAGGCATGACACATGAGTTGTGACTTGAGCTATGGTTTTAACGCTTTCCACTTAGCTGGTAGCTAGCACATAGGTAATGATGTGGCCTTAAAGTAAGTTTCTTAAAAACATTTTTTGGCTTGTGACAACAAAAGAGTATCTTGTTTTTAACTCACATTGTTGACATTTCTCACTACTTAATAGAGATTCTTCTAAGTAAATGTGAATCGCGATGTTTAAAGATGTTTAAAAGAATGCAAGTAGTACCTCATGAGAACATCAAAGCATCATCACAAACTGCCATTAAAACTATTTACACAGAACTTTCTTAACCCAAATCGTGGACTTTGAAGAGTTGCAGATTAAGGGCAAATTTCAGTATGGGGGAGCTGGGGTGAGACAAAAAGTCCAAAAAAAAAAAAAAAAAGAGAGAGAGAGAGAGAAATTAGAAGCTGTTAGGAGCAGACTTCTGCTTCCTTGTCCAGGAGCATCTGTCATTTGGCGTTACTGGGCCCAGGGTGACTGGACACCCAAACTCTGTTCTGTTTATTTCTGTGCAATTCAAATGGGAATTTTGAAGCACTCGTCAATTGCTATTGCTTAGAATGAAAAATAATATTGCACTGGAAGGGAACTCGAAATAGGAGTTACTTTCAAGTTTCCTGTTCAACCCAGGGTGTATTTTGAGGCCAAAATCATTGAAATTTGATATTCTTTAAAAATTTATTTATTGGCTGACAAATTAATTTTATAACATTGATGGTCTATAATGTAGTTCTATTCAAAACTATTTTCAAAAATAAAATTCTTTTTAAACTAAAAATAACACATCCCTGAAAACCAATATTTGTCCATGTACATTAAAGCAAATGTCAAAACATCTTTATATGGATTATCTGAAACAAAAAATAGTCTAAGCTGAATAAAAAGCTTTAGAGTATATTCCTACATTTAAACTGTTTTTAAGCTATTTATGTCTCCAAAATTATGTCAATATTTTCCTGAATTCTGTCAATAGTCTTAGTGCTTTAATTTTAATGAATTGTCTCCAATCCACCGCAAAGTTTCATTTTAAAATTCAAAAAATTTGAAATTTGACACTTTGAACTGACTCATTTATCTAGACCCTGTTTTTAATTGTGAAAACACGCTCTATCGATGCTGAAGTATTTGGTAGGACCAGACAAATTCTGTTTTTGAAGGATATCCTTAAACTTTCCTTCATACTCAAGAGTGTAAGTATTTCACTCCAAATATTGTCCCAGGCCCTATTCTTACCTCATTCGAGTACCTTTCTTCCTCCAATGTATTGTTAGACAAGACTCTTCAAATAAGTTATTTCTCTTCACAATTATTTAGAATATTCCGTCAAACATATTAAGGAATTTCAGAACTCAAGCCTGTACATCATTTGCACCTTCATACTTGTTCATTTCTACTGTTGCGTTTCTTGGAATAAAGTTTAATGTCTTCTTATTTGTAAGCTTTGTTTTTTTATTTGTTTTTGTTTTTGTTTTTTGACAACAGTCACTAAGATTTATTGAGCCTGGCAGTTTCCATCAATGACCTTGTTCAATCCTCAAAGCAGCTCTGTGAGGGCGGCGGTACTGATATCACCCCCATTTTACACATGTGTAAACCGAGGCCGTGACCTCTCCTGCCTTACTCCTGGATCCGTGGGTATTTCTCGCCTCTGTACGTGTTTTCCTTTCATCAAGCAGGGACAATAAATGGCACCTACGTCCTCCGGGGCCTGTAGTGACATTAGCAGACATGACTGCTGTCACCATCACAGCTCTTTAAACTAACAGAGCCTAAGCTTTGTTTTATTAATTGGAATTTGTTAAAAGCTTCAAAAGCTGCAGGAGTTATTTTGTTGTTTATTTTGGGGGTGTGCGTGTCCCATTTGGTTTTGAACAGAATATAACCAAAATTTAGAGGCCTGTTTACAAAAAGTGTAATGGCATTGCAGAGCACTTAGGCTCACTTACAGAGTAGTTCTGCAGAAATCAGTCGTTTGTAAAATCTGATTAAAGAAGGGGAATAAAGACTGTCGACACACGTATGCTGATTTTTTTTTTTTAATATTCAACCTTTGTTTTGTTAGCAGTTTTGTAGTTTAGTTACTTGGGATGTTTATTTGCATGTGTGTATTTATGTTTATATTTTGACTACTACAGCTTTTGTTTTGATTGGTAGATTACTGCAGCTCATCTGAATGGCTTTTGTTTTTAAATTATCAAGGTATAATTGCCATACAATGTTATATTCGTTTCAGGGGTAAATGGCATTGTTAATTATGCTTGCCTCACAACCAATTCCAGCTCTGTTCCATAGGTTTTTAAATTTTATTTTTATATTACATTGTGAAAACAAATTTTTTTAATCTTTAATGTGGAACTTTTTTTTTTTTTTATACAGCAGGTTCTTATTAGTTATCCATTTTATACATATTAGTGCACACATGTCAATCCCAATCACCCAATTCATCCCAGCGCCACCCCTACCCCCCCACTGCTTTCCCCCCTTGGTGTCCATACGTTTGTTCTCTGCATCTGTGTCTCTATTTCTGCCCTGCAAACCGGTTCATCTGTACCATTTAATGTGGAACTTTTAAACTGAATTTGCAGTAACATTTAAATAGCTCTACTCTGATTTCATGAATTTAAAGAAGATTCATTATTGAAATAATCTGACTTTCCATGTGAAGTATCTTTTCTATGTAAAACAGGAATCATTTAACTCTTCATGAACTTCTTTCAATAGTGCTAACGTGTTAAAAAATCATAGTTTCACATTTGGTGTGTGAGCGAGAAAACTCAGAAGCCAACAAGAGCCAACTTAATTTGAACTGTGATTTGATCTAAATTCAAAGTCATGCTCCGTAAAATAATTACAAACACACCTTCTGCCACTTTGTGTGTTGAATCATGGTTGTCAGGCCACTGTCTTCTTAAAATAATTTTGAAATGGATACTGGTGCTTCTTCAGTACAATTGGTCTTTTCGTTTTTGTGTGGTTAGTGAGATCACAGCAGCCTCCATGGTGGAAGATAAATGTTTACTAGCATTTTGTGACATGTCATAATTAACTTTCTTCAGAAACAGAGATTTCTACTTTATATTTCATTAACCATGCACATGCACTATTTTGAGTTTTCTGATGCCAATATTACTATCAAATAAAATCATTAAAAATAGTTGTAAGTTTAAATTAAGTAATGAATGATACCCTCTTCTCTTTCAACTCTGTAAAGCAGGTTTCTCAGGCTATTTCCTGCACATACTTCATATATATCTAACCTATATTTCACTAGTTTCCTCTATAGCCCTCTGAGTTGGCCTAGGAGCACTGTGAAGCTTGCAAGCTTCACCATGGCCCTGGCACAGCTGTGTGGTCCACCAGGTGATGGGCAGCAGCTTCAGGTCTTTCTCTCACTGCCACTCAAGGATGGAAGGAGTTAGCTGTCCTTAGCTCCTAGTGTCTGAGCACGCTTTGTGTTATTTGCAAGTCCCTTTCATGTTGTCATTGAAAGAGAGGTTAGTTACCTTCTGTCTGGAAAGGGTCAAGAAAAGAGAGGCGTGGTGTTTTTTCTGCCATCCTTCAGATTTAATCATATGTTACCACGGGTCTCTTTTGAGTACATTCAATGCTAGTAGATAGATCACGGCTGAGGCTTCAAGTGCAAAGTGAAGGTCTCCCAAACCCATCTGAGCTCATTTCAGTTCAATGAATAAATATAATACTGTGTTTAAAAGGAGGAAAGAGTGAAGAAAGAGAGAAGGAAGGAAAAGAAAGAAAGGGAGAAAGGAAGGAAGAAAAAGAAAAATCTAGAAAATGTTAAACAGATGAGACACTGGAAAACAGGTGTAAACCAAGCCACTTCTGGGTAAACTAAGATATAAGATCATCCTATGAAGAGAGACAATAAGTTAGTTAATGTCACAAAATTACTGTCTAACAAACCAACCTCAAACTCAGTAGCCTACGACAACAACCTTTGTTCTCATGGCTCGGTGGGTCCGCTGAGGGTCTGATTTCTTCTGGGTGTCCACACACTTCTAAACGTCAACTGGGATCAGCTCACTGTGGCTTCTCTCTGATCTTTATTTCTCCTGCCCTCACCCGGGACAGGCCAGCCAGCCTGAGTGAGTTTTGCTCAAGTCAGAGGGAGGCAAGACCAACTGCTTCTCAAGCCTTTAGTCACGTCGATTAATATCTCATTGGCCAAAGCAAGCCACGTGGCCAATGTCAGGTCAAGGGATGGAGAGGCGGTCTGCTCTTGAAAGAAGGGAGAAAAAAGTTAATATGTTTGAACAGTAACCTAATCTCCCACCTAGAGACTCTCCAGGGAACCTCAATTAAGTGTTTTCATTTTGTGGATATTTCTTATGCACCATCTTTTTTGTGATATACTTTACCATACACGTGATATATTTCTCATTCAATCATCACAATTATATAAGGTGGATATATTATTATTTCTAATTTAAAAATAAGAAAACTGAAACTTCAGGGACTTAACCTTTAGCTCATGGATGACAGGGACAAAATTCCTCAGGTCTGAGTGACCTCACAGCCTTCTTTCTTAACTTCTTTGCTAAAATGCTCTACCTAATTATTTGGCAGAAAGAAATTCTTTTCCTGATGGTTGCTAGAGGTCCCACTAGCAGCTTGGAAAACATTCTCTTGGAATCATTCTCATCTGAGCAGAATATTATTATTGATATAATTTTGAGCTGCTGTCATTTCATCCTGCTAAAAAATCACAGCATGAATCTGAAATATTAGGAAGACTTTGGGGCTAAAGAAAATAAGATGTCTGGAAAAAAGGTGCCATATGTACAGGATTCAAGTGGCATCTGTGTGTGCTCATTACAGCCTGTCACTCTCTATCTGCTCAATTTGTTCACCAGGTAACTCAGACAACTCATGGGGTTGGAACTGTGTTGTGCCCACGGTCCTCTGTTTGCTTCCAGCTTAGGCTTAACAAAGTGGTTTATTCTTTTATTTTGTATCATTCAAGGAGACAGTATTTCTCCTCTCAGCCAACTGAATAAATACCTTCCCAAGATAAATTTGCTTTCCATTGAGAGTAGCTCGTTTATTATAATCCGCGTCAAGTCTCCCCACCTCATGCCTCTGAGATCAATGGGGTTAGCTAAGAAGTGGGCTCAGGGAAGGGAATTTGGACAGGAGTGATAGTGAGATCGATGGCTGATGGACAGAGGTGGTCCTGGAGGAAGAGGAGCAAATCAGGACTACCTAGAATCTGCATATTATAAACTACAGATTTTGGAGCTTGCTGGAATACTTCGGAGTCACTCCAAACTTTTCTTTTTTATGGTTGAGGAAATGAAAGGCAGTGTGGATTAGCAATGAGTCCAAGTGAGTTAACAGCAAAGGCAAAAGTTAACTACAACTCCTAGCCCTATGTAATGGTTAATTTCATGTGACTACTTGATTAGATCTTGGTGCCAGTTGTTTGATCAAGCACTAGTCTAGATGTTGCTGTGAAGGTATTTTGAAGATGTGATTAACATCTGCAATCAGTGGACTTTAAGTAAGAAGATCCCCCTTGATAATGTGGGTGGGCCTCGTGTAATCAGTTGAAGAACTTAGGAGCAAACACTGAGGTTTCTTGGAGGAGTAGAAATTCTGCCTCAAGACCACAGCATAGAAACCCTGCCTGAGTTTGCAGGCTGCTGGCCTGTGCTACAAACTTCAGACTTGCTAACCCCACAATTGCATGAACCAATTCCTTAAAATAAATCCTTGTCTATCTATATATCTGTTTATCTATCTGTCTATAGACACAAACACACATACATCCTATTTGTTCTCTTTCTCTCAAGAATCCTGACTGATACAGAGTTTGGTATCAAGAGTGGGGTGCTCTGTAACAAATACCTAAAAATGTGGAAGTAGCGTTGGAATAGATAATGTGTTGAAGCTAGAAGACTTTTGAGATTCATACTAGAAAAATCCTGGGTTGCCTTAGAAACTATTTGTAGAAATAAGGATGTTAAAGGTGATTCTGGTGAGGGCTCAGAGGTACGTACATAGAGAACGCCATATGGTAACAGAGGCAGAGATGGCAGTGACGCTGCTATATGCCAAGGAATTCCTAGGACTACTAGAAGCTGGAAGAAGCAAAGAAAGGTCCTCCTTGAGAGGCTTTGGAAAGAGCATGGCCTGCCTTACTTGAACTTCTAGCCCCCAGAACCGTGAAAGAGTAAACTTCTGTTGTTTTAAGCCCTTCAGTTTGGAATTCTGCCATAATTCTGGAACAGTGCTAGACTCTAGGGCTACAAAGAATAAGACATGGTCCTGCCTCTCAAAAAAATGTATTTTACACTAATCATTGTATTTATAAGTAGTAGTAGTAGTATGGCTGTGGGCTGGTTTAGCACCACTGTAGAATAATGGGAGATGGGGAGAACACATTAAATATCAGCCTGCTGCTTTTGGATATCAGATACTTCCATCTGTCTCTAATCTTATAAATGGGGGGTTCTAATTACACATGCAATGAATTAGAAGTGCCAGGTCTGTGTGGACTGAGAAGGGTAGGGAAGTTTCCTGGAGGAGTTTTTGCCTTAATCTGGTCTTGAAAGATAGATGGGATTTAGATAGACAGAGAATAGACATGAACACATTCTAGAAGAGCTAACTGTACAGGCAAAGACACAGAGGCTGGGATGAATAAGCCACTATTAAGCTTCGACTGTGTATTGGAAACTGTAGGTTTTGTCTCACTTACTTCTCAAGCATCCCAGCAATGTGGCTATTATTTTCCCCATGTCAACATGAGGACACGGACATTTAAAGACTCGCCCAAACTGGCATGGCGGGGAAGAGGTGGAGCTTCTCTGGCTCAGAGCTTGTGAAATACCCATGGCATGGTGATGAAGACAGTCTGGCAGAACCCAAAGTTCTTGTTGACAATGATTGAAAAAACTGTCTCTTTTCCTTACATTTGCACCATTTACTTCTTTGGTATGTTAAGTTAACATGGGGGATTATCTGAAGATAGTGAGAAAAAATAGAATCGAATTCTAGGCTACCTGTACAACATTTTAATAGTCTGGTGACTCTGTCTGGACTATATGTAGCTATCACTGTGGCAAACAGGACATTTAGCCATCTATGTTGATCCATTACGCTGGCACCAGTGGGATCGTACTGGGCCCAGTCTGCTGTGTGGCTTTTCTCCGTAATGGAATCATTGATTCTCTAGCACAGAGTTGAGTTGTGTGTCCCAGCTTTCTGTTGTTTTTTTGAAATAAATTTGTCCTTTGTTAATCACTATTGTATGGCATGGAAAGAGCTTTCCAATCAGTGATTCACTCAAGGCCTCCCTTTGTGATTTGAAGCTGATGGAGTGAGGGCAACAGTTTGGATCTTGTAATCCCAACATCTTGATGACCGTTACATCACATTCTACTGCTCCATCACGTGGGGAAAGAACATCATACTGAGAGCCTGGAAACTGGAAAAGTGTAGCTGACACTTCTTCATCTTAGCTAGATGCCATGCGTTACACTGAAGGCTTCACAGGTAAGGTCTTATTTTGTCATCAGGACAACCCTCTGAAGTAAGTACAACAATCTACATTTCAGGGAGAGGAAACTATGTCTTAGGTCAGGGCTGTCTAAATCCAAAAGCCATTCTCTCAACCACTTTGCTGCACCGTCCTTTGGTTATTAGTAGGTGCTCAATAAACAAATGGATTATTGAATAAAGGATGTTATCTTTGACACACAGTCACTCCTGACTTTTGAGTGAGTTTTTTTCCCATCTTTAGTTTTTATATTCCCATCTTTAAAATGCAAATATTAGATTAGGAAACCTCTAAATTCCCTTCCACTGCTGCCTATCTGTGATTCCAGGATACACTTAAGTGTCTGCTTATCTGATTCATTTCAAGGTCCCCCAACTAATTCTCACCTCAGAGACCTCCTAGAAAACATAGAGAATGATCATGTTATGGCTAATCTCTATTTTATTGAGTTTAATCATTTCGTTTAATTGATTTGCTCATTTTTAACCCTCCTTCCTAAGGATTTGAGAATTTCAAAATTAGAGAGGAGCAAAAAAGAACAGAGTAAGGCATACCAAGTAAAATGAGACCAGGGTAAAGTCAGTCAGTAATCCAGACACACGAAGGCTTAACTCCTTTGCGAAGGGTGGATTCCATCTCCGGCTGTGAGCTTCTTAGTGATCAGTTTTTCTAAGAGACAAAAGAGGGGCTCCGTGGGGGCCGCCCAATTTCATAGAGAAGGTTGCAACTCAGCTTTGATTGGAGCTAGGCAGTGGGCCTGGACTTGATGCCCCCTCTTGGGCTGACGACAACTTCAGAGACAGACCCATCTCCCTGCTGGACTGAGGCCTCATTGGGCTGTGATAAACTAGAAAAGACAAGACCAGGGTTCGGTGGAGCTTGGGCGGCCCCTTACCGTGGTTTCAGCACATGAAGCCACAAGGCAGAGTCTGGTGGACATGGGTGCCCTTGGGTCTGTTGGAGGAACAGGAGGGAGGCAAGGCTGGAGGGGGCAGAGGGTGGGACGGTGGTTACTGGAGCTGAGAAGGCTAAGCTGGAATCGAGTTGTTGATTCGTGCAAGGGGATGAAGAACTGGAGCCAAAAGGGGGTTGTGAGACCTGGGAAGAAAGCAGAATATGAGCAAGAGTGAAGCAGACAGGCTGGAGATGTCCTGGAACAATTCCAGAGGAAGAATGTGGGTGACAGTAGTGTCTTTTAATGCCGTCACCACATGGGCTTGAAGGGAGGGGGCCATACGGGGTGTATTTCAGGAGCTGGAGCCGGTGGGCAATGGACAGGTCCTGGGCTGGGCCCACCGTCTATCAGTCCAAGAGCATCTCTGCGGCCCCGGGCAAGGAGACCCTGCCCAGGAGCTGCCTCAAAGCCAGTTCTCATTCTGTGTGACCCTAATTCCCTGTCCCTCACCTCTTCCAAATGGCTTCACTAGAGGTCTTGGCGAGGGGCTTGACACTCAAGATGGACACTGAAACTCCCTGAGTGCTCTGGGGTTGAACAAACTGGAAAGAAACAGCCTTTTGTGTTCAGGATGTGACTGATCTGGGAGAGGAACCTGTGCTCACAGGTGGAAACACCCATCTCTTTGCGTGGCCAGAGGCACATCTGCTAATCATGCGGCTCTTTCTTTGTAAATGGCAGAATTCAGGATTTTTGCTGGGAGTAGGGAGTAGCGGGGGGTCATGTTGTCAATCACACTGCAGTGGGATGAGGCCTGGCCCTCTCTGCCTCAGCGTGTGTGAACTTACCCTCCATTGCCCAAGTTCAAAACCAACACCCTCCACTAACAGCCGTATTTCCATTGCAGACTTTGGAGAAGAGTAACTCACTTAAAACTGAGTCAGGGTTGGCAGGAGCCCTCGCTGGAAGGGCCACTAGATCCGCATGCACTTTCTCACGCTTTTATTCATACCATTTGCCATTTGAAACACTTTGTAAACTGTAAAGCACTCGTAAGTATCAATGAATGCAATTTACTCATTCATTCAACAAATATTTGCGGGGCATCTAATGTGTACCAGATGCTGGGCTAAGTGCTGGCCATGCAGACATGAATAAGACAGCGTCCTCAGGGCCACAGAGAGCTGTGGAGGGTGAGAGAATGTAAAGACATTGTCACAAGCAGGGTCTGTCAAAGCAAACCAGGAGTGCGAACGGGAGCCCTGAGGCCCCAGGCCCCCGCGGGTGTCAGGTGGGGATGGAGAGTTTTAAGGCGGGGAGGGTTCAGGGAAGGAGATTCCTGAACTAAGTGTTGAAAAAGTGGTCCAAGTTGGACCATGGGGCAGGACACAGTCCAGACAGAAGGAACAAACAGGAGCAAAAGCCCTGAGGCAGGAGAAAGCCTGCTGTAGGAGAAAGAGCTCTCCCCGTATGTCAGCACATGCAGAACAGGAAGAAGGAGAAGGGTTAGCTTGTTTGCTGGTGAGGATGGCAAAGGCCATGATGGGTCACAGAACGAGTCTGAGCTTTTCAAAATAGGTGATGGAAAGATACTCAATTGTTTTCAACAGGGAGAGGTTTTGTTTGTTTGTTTGTTTGACTCTTGATTGCCTTATTAGTATTGTTTTTGTTATTTCAGAAAAGATACTCGGTCCACACCAGAGGGTTCTCATTCTGGAGAGGTATGAGAATGAACTGTGGAATCGTTTTAAATGCACTCGGCTGGGTACCACTGGAGCTGTGGTGGGTCTGACCCCAGTGTGTGGAGCTAAGTGATTTCTGATCTGCACAAGGAGTGCCCTGGAGCGGCACCGAATGTGGGTGACAGGGACAGGAGACGGGCGGTGAGCAGTGAGGCCGCTTCCCTGATGGTTCAAGTGCACACGACAGATGAATGGGCACCATGGGCTCTGGAGCATTGCGGTTGTGTATTTATCTGTTTCCTAGGACTCAGTTCACTCGTCTCCCACCCACTGGAGCACCCACTGGATGGCATGCAGTGGACACCAGGTAAGGCCGCCGTGGACCTGCTCCAAGGGCCTGTGGTCTAATGCAGCATCTTCACCCTGCCGCATATGAAAATCATCTGGAGAGCTTTTTAAAAAATGTAATGTTGTGAGCCCCACCCTAGATCATTTAAATGAGAATCTCTCCTGGGAAGGATGTAGTCCTAACTGAAGCGCAAGGTAGGAGATGAGAACGTGCCAAAGGTTACTAGGAAAAGGAGGCGACGTGTCCTGAGCGTGCAGAGGAAAGGGCTCGGGAGGGTGGGCTGGAGGAAGAGGTGGATGTGAGGGGTGTGGATAGAGACTGTGGCAACCAACACCTTCCCCGGGGACAGAAACGAGCCCTTTCATTCCAGAAAGACACTGCACAGGACTGCAACATCGTCCTGGCTCTGCCACCCCCGCTGTGCTGTCGTTCCAGGCAATGGTCTAACCTCTCTGTTCTCAGTTTCGGCACAGGTGAACTCCCACAGACTCGGGGCTTGAACAACGGAAATTCATCACCTCATGGTTCTAGAGGCGGGAAGTCCAAGATCAAGGTGTCAGCAGGGTTGGTTCCTTCTGAGGCCCTGAGGGAGAATCTGTTCCACGCTGCCTCCTGGCTGCTGTGGTTTGCTCTGGCCTCTTCGGCGTCATTGTCTTAAGAAGCGTCACCCCAGTCTCCGCCTTCATCTTTACATGGAGTTCTCCTTGTGTCCATGACTGTGTCCAAATTTCCCCTCTTTATAAGGACTCTACTTATACTGGATTAGGACCCACTTTAGTGACCTCATTTAATTTGATTACCTCTGTGAAGGCCCTCCAAATAAGGTCACATTCTGGGTTTAGGCCTTCAACATATGACTGGGGTGGGGAGAGGGGGGGCGGGTAGATATAATTTGACCTATAACAACTTGGAATAGAAATTTTATTTTTATTATTATTATTATTTCTACCCCTTTTTGAACATTAGGTGCCAGACTCTATGTAACATTATCTTATTAATCCTCCCCAAGCACTGTGCAATAGATGGTACTGACCTTATCTTAGAAATGAAGAGGCTGAGCTGCAGTGAAGTTTAATAGGTGGCCTGGGGCTGCAGGAAGCAAATGGCCTGGGTCACCAACAGGGAGCGAATGGTGGAGCCTTTCCTAGCTCAGACCTGGCTGCATGTTACCCATTACATTTCCGTTAAGGATGGGGCAAGCCTGACCGACCTCATAAAGCCCTTTCAGGTTTCTGAGACCTGTCTTTTTCATTTGGAAAGAGGAAAGGCCTGTTTGGCTTTGCCATTCTCGAGAAAATGCAAGTCTGCAGGGCTCACGGGAAAGGTATGCGTGTATTGAATTTGTAACAGGATACTGGAGTCCTGGCTGTCTTTCTTTATTCATAGGGTCTCAGAGCTGGAGGTACAGTACAGGGAGGAGGACAGGCGGTTGTGTAATTCTCTCAGGAAGAAAGCCAAAACGAAAAAGAAGAATGCAAGCAGCGTCGGCACACAGGCGATTTTACAGAAAAGCGATGAATGTTCCACTGTGTCCTGAAATGGTCATGGAGCACCGCGCTGGAGGAACTGCTGCCTTTTGCATTTTCGCGAGAGGCATGATCTAGGCTTCATAAACGATCAGCCGGTCTGCTCAGCTCAATTCAGCTGTGTTCGAGGAACAGGAACTGAGCAGCTGTTGAGGCTGCATGCTCACATCCAGAGACAGTTCATGCTCTGCAGCACTTTGGAGTCTGCAGGTAGCTACAGACCCACAAAGAGATCACCTTGGAATTATGTGCAGAAGAAAGCTGGGGGGCAGCCTGAGCCAGCCTGGAGCAGGGTGTGTGTGTGTGTGTGTGTGTGTGTGTGTGTGTGTGTGTGTGTGCGTGTAATCAAGGAGGGCTTCCTGGAGGAGGCAATGGATGCATCTTAGAAAAGAGCACGTACGGAGTAATGGGGTAAAGTGAGGAAGGCAACAGCACAAGCAAAAGCACAGAGGCACAGGACAGCACGCATGGGGACCAGCAGACAGGGGTGTTTTAATTCAGGCAAAATGTGCCTCTTTTGGGGAGATGACTGCTGCCAAGCTTCTCTTCAAGGGTTAAGACAGCACATCTGAGCCTCTTCCACTAGAATCTCATGGGGCCTGGAATCGAGTACAACCCCCAACATTACAATTCTGTTTTGGCACAACTGGCTTAGAGATGCCAAATATATACTCAGCGGAATCTGAAGCTGAAAAATCAAAGCCCTTTAAGGAAAGGATTAATTATTAAGAGCATATCTATTCAAGCTTAGCACTTAGGAACCAGACACAGATTGGTTCTGAATAGAGCAGTGAAGAGATTCTGCACGTAATATTTAGATTCTTGTGCCATGACATCTTGCAAAGTGTTAGCTGACCCAGGTAATAAAAAGCGAAGTTCATATACCCCCTGCTAGCTATTAAGATTCGTCCACTACCTTCTCCTGAGATCACCCAAAGATTAGCCAAATATTAGGGAACATATCCTGCGGCTGCAAAGTTTTATGTACTGTGTCTTCCTGCTGGTAAAATGACGCTTAGTTTGTAAAAGTAGCAAGGGGCAGAAATGCAGAAAAAGAATCTGTTGTTAGTGTAAATATACTCCCCTCTACTGTGTTATGCTAACGGGGGTATCAGATAAAACCACATCACAGAGATACATTTTTCCTTGGAACAGAAGACTGTTTTCTTTGTAATGTTAATCCTAATGTGGTTTTGAGAAGAATATTAAATATTGATGAATCTTTTAGAAAAGTTGTAGATGATAATGTGTCTTAATTCATTATAAAACCTTTTTAAAGACACTGATGATTATTCTTTCAAAATTACCTTTCTGACTGTAAACACTTTGACTTCTATTCAAAGGGAATTTTTACTATTACATTATCAATCTGCAGTGGAATTCATCCTTAAGGCAGGTACTTCAAAATCTGAGTCCTGTCTTGCACTGTTTTTAAGGTGGCACATTTGGGATTGCATGGCTCTCTGTCGTATGCCTGGGTGTCATTCAAGAGAAACAGAAGTTACTTTCAGTACTTAAAACAGGAGGAATTTAATCCAGGGAATTAGCTGCATTGGAGAAGGAAGATTGGAGAGGCCGAATAAATAGCAAATAGAACAAAGCAACCCAGAGATTAGCTCCAGAAGGAAAGCCAGGACCATCCCAAACTGGATAGCAGGGGGATGAGGCGATGCTGCCCAAGGCCAGAGGCCAGGTGTCCAGCAGGGCTAGAAAGGCTACAGTGAAGAAGGAAAGGGTAAACACCCCGGCTCTTCCCTTCCGCTAGCATTCCCATTTCTCATCCAAGACACTCTTTGGCCAACTGGAGCCCAAAGCCAGCTGAGAAAGGAGCCTGGAACTGCAGCTTCGGCCCTAGCACAATGCAGACTCTAGCAGAGGCAAGGCCAGGGATCTGCACAGCTTGTCAGCTTTTCACCACCTTTACTTATTGGCAAGAGAGAAGGGGCAACGACGTATGAGCCCCTCTTTGATTAAGACAGGTGAAAGGAAAAAGGGGAGGAGAGAGGAAAATGTTTCAAGTAGAGAAACAGAGAAACAAGCTGGAATCAGAACCCTGATCTTCCTTTCCATCTTTTCCTCTACCCTCTGGAGTCTGCCTGGTGTGTTTTCCCATTTCTATTTTCTATTTTCTTCTGACTTTTCATATCTCACTCCATACCTTTAAAAACTTACCCCCAAGACCTAATGGGTTCCTCCCCGAGAAGTATATTTGTTGGGGGCATCCAGGGAAATTTCTGTGGGAGGAGCACGTGCTTCAGGCACAGAAGGATGGATGCCCTTCTTCCCTCTTGTCATTTGTCTTTTTGCACACGTGGCCCCTCCCTTCTCATCTGCTGCCAGCCTGTATCTCCTGAGAGCAAGGACTCCTCCATGCCTTATGGTCTGCTGTATACAGTAGGTGCCCAATAATTAGAGTTAGGATTTGAAACTTGGCTCTGCCATGAACTAAATATGTGACATTGGGGAAGGTCTAAATTTCTCTGAGTTCTATTTTCTCACCTGAAAAATAGAATGAGGGGTTCTTAATACCTACTCTTCATAGTTTTATAGGGATGACTTACAATCTACAAGCATTTGCTTGGAACATTGTAGCTTTGGTTATTAATCATTTTTAATGCATCATTCTTGCCTCGGTCACTGCAATAACCTCCTAATGGGTCTCCCCACAGCTACTCTTATCTCCCATGGTTTATTCTCAACATAGCAGCCAGGGTGATCCTTCTGAAATGTATTCTGCACATCACACCTCATTTTCAAGCCCTCCCATTGGCTCCAGTACCCTCTTCCCTTGCTGTTTACATGGCTCACCTCTCATCCCCTTCAAGCTGTGCTCAATGTCACCTTGTTACTGAGGCCTCCTCTGACTCTTCTATTTAAAATTGCACCTCACCTTCCATACCTTGTCAGCATCCTGGCATTTCTGGTCCTCCTTCATCTTTTCAACTTTCCCTTTTGCCCGGAGCACTCAGCATCTTCCCACGTACTCGCTCATTCTCTCGTGGTTAGGTCTGATTCCCTTACATACATTTCAGCTGGGAGAGACCAGGGTTCTGGTTCTGCTCTTACCACACGGGTGGCAAGGCCAACCCCCCCCCCCCATCGCCCCACTGCCAGGATTTCAGTGACCTCGTTATTTCCATGAACAGGGGTCCAGATGAGCTCTAACTTGCTCTCAGAATTTAAATTCCATCCTGTTAGCCCGTGCACATGTTTTCAGAAGCCATTCTCTGCGAGTGGAGCGCACCCGTATTTCCCCTCACTTATCTGTCCCCATGTCAGGCTGGAGGCAGCAGATTAATTACATGAGAGGCTAACTCACAAATGAGTGAAAGCCAAGTGAAGAGGCTTCCAAAGAACATCTCTGGAGGGACGGGGTCTCAGAGGGCATCTGGCCTCTCTCGCCCCTTCGCTCAGGGCTCTTGCCTTTCTGCAGTTCCTATGGTGGTTGCTTCATGATGGTAGGCGGGGAGGGGTACAGTATGCCGAGAGCACCAGGGTCCAAGTTAACCTTGCATCTCTCTGCAGAATAACGTCTGAGCCCCTCAGCCCTAGGTGCGAGTCCGTCCATCCATTTATCTGTCCACTCGATGACCTGTTTATTCCTTTCTCCAGCCTATTGTCCTTGAGGCACTAGATGCCTTTATAAGGTATCTCTACATTTATTGCAGTTCCTCTCAAATCATTAGGGTTTTTAAAATTATTATTTCATTTTTTCCCTCCTTGAGCCCTTGCTCATGCTATTCGCTTAGCCCTCCATGTCTTTGCCTATCAGAATCCTCATCACCCTTTTAAGTGCCTCTGGCAGAGATTGGCAGCACCGACTAATAACAAGGGGGCCCCCCTCCATTCCCCAGCTGCCCTTGTACTTGGTGAGTTGTGTGACTAATTCTGGCCAGAGGACAGTGGATGAGAATGACATGCGACCCTTGCAGACAGAGGTGTCCTCTCGACATGCTCTGCTCTCCCTCTGCCAGCCAGCTGAGGCCAGAAGATGGCAGAGTCTCAAGATGGACACAGCCCAGCCCCCGGAGAGGGCCCCTGGAGGACAGCCAGTCCGAGAAGGGCTGCTGAAAAGGGTTGCAAGACTCCATGGTGAGTGAGAAATAACTTTGACCGTGGAAGCCACTGTCAATTTTGTGATTATTTGTAAGCAGGTCAGTCATTCAACAAATACATATTGGTGGTGATCAATATGATGATGAACTACATATAATAACGAACAGAACATACTTAGAACTTGCTCACAGGGAGCTTGTAGCTACGTGTGGGGAACAGATTTTACTCGCTTATCACTGGATGTATCCAAAGCGTAGGAAGTTCTGGGAGGAGTTGGGCAGAGGAAAATGAGAGCCTGGCGTGTATACTTTGGTCATGGGGACACCAGTGAGATGGAATCCAGCTTGAAGATCTGGAAAGAGTCCCCAGGTCAGTAAAATCTTAGCTAAGATCTGAAGGATGAGGGCACTGGAGGGAAGGCTTTCAGGAGAAGGTTGTTCAAGGTGTCCAGGCTGAGCTGGAGGAAGGTCAGTGGGTTACCTGAACACACAGTTAGTTTAAACCATGATAAGGATTAATACATGTTTGTTAAATGAATGACCCATCATTAACTGATAATAGGAAAAGATTGAAGGAAGTAGAAGCAAGAAGAGGAATAAAAATTTGGGCATGAAAGGTACCACCCCAGAAAGAAAAATACCTGCATCTATAAAAAAAGAGGTATATGAGGTGTTGCCCTATTAAGAAATCTCCCTCAACCTCAAACCTGTTGCAATTAGAGGGAGGAATGTGAAGGGCTTTCTCAATCTGTCCTTTGTAATGTGACGCTTTGTAAGGGGTTTATTCTGTATTGTGTTTAGAAGATTCCTCTAAGCCTGGCTTTCTCTCCACAGGCACCGGGAAGCCATACAGAATCCATCAGACAGAGGAGAGGAGATTCTGCTTTTCATTCTACAGAGTGGAAAACAAAAACCGATTAGTGGATCTTTATGGCAAATGTGGACAGAGTGTTTGGGAGAAGATGCAGAAATCTATTTCTAGTCTCCTGCAGGAACACAATAGAGTAACCCTGTGTGCTCTTCACTGGTTGATGAACAGAAAATTTATATCTTATAATCTAAACCGTCAGAGTTTCCTTTATGTAATGACAGTAGACTATACACAGCTACCTTTGTGGAACCTAAAAACATCATTGCTCAGGGCCAGATGTAATGCGCAATAAATAATTTAGCAACAAAGCTCCCCTCATTCTATTTACGGTAAGTTAGAATTCATCTCCATGGCCCATGTGAAACAGCACTTAGTGGATGGCAAAATCCAAATATATCTCCAGTGTAACCTGATTCGCACTGAAAGGGCTCCAAGAATTCCAAAGATACTGCAGAGCTTGGAATTCCTTCTGCCCTCCAAATCAACATATGTCCTTTTTTCCCTCCTGGTTGCTTTTGCTCCAAATAACTCAATGCCTGATGTGTAGGTCTATTTGTTTGAACCTTGGAATGAATTTTTCACCTCCTAAAATGCTTTGGATAGAAACTGTGGCACCTCAGTCCCTGGGTGCATGTTCATATTTTTGTGTCTAAAGAGTTTTTCGCTGCAATATGCACGGCAATCATGTGATGGCCAGGGAGATTCTTTGACGGATGTGGAAACCAAGGCTCAGAGAGCCTGGGGCTTCCCCAAAGTGGTCAAGGGGTGCTTTCTTTCATCAAAATATTTTAACGAGCACCTTTTACTGGCAAGGTGTTATAGTCACAACGGACACTGGGTTCCAGTGTTGAAAAAGACAGAGGTGATCGCTAACCTCATCCAAATTATATTCTAGTGGAGAAGACAGGCATTTACTATTTATGCAAATGATGACTGCTTTAGGGCTGTGGCAGTGCCACTGCAGATGCTTGGGATGACAGCGAGCATGGGTACCTGCTCTGTCCTGGAGGCCTGGGAACGCGTCTCTGAGGAAGCAGCATGAGCAGTTAGATTTAACTGTTTCATAGAAAGAAGGGGAGAACATTCCCAGTAGAGGGACAGACAGGCGGAAAGGCCCCGAGGCAGAACTTATTTTAACACAGGAAGAAGATCTTCAACAGGTGGCAGAGGTCTTTAAATTCACACCTTTGAAGCCAACTAACCAGGCTCCCTTGCTGTTAAAATGAAGAGACCTTGTAGCATTTGGCCTGACTGCGGTCTGAGAAGACCACCTCCACCTCCCAGAAGAAGATTTTAACCTCCGCTTAGCATGGAGGCTGCTTTGGGACACGAGGGACAAGTGAAAACAACTCATGGCCAGAATGTATGAATTAATGGTCAATGAAAGCAACGTTTGTTTCCTGGAATGAGATGGAGGCAATCATGTAAGAATTATAATATAATAGTGTCCTAACCTTGAATGGGATAAAAACATTACTGTTGTAATGCTACCCAGTGGGTAACAGTAGCTCATGTTTTGATGGCACTTTCATATATAATGATTGTCAGCCTCTCAACAACGGTGTGAATGTGTACGATCTGATTCTCCTCATCTTACAGTTGAGGTTACTGGAGTTTAGAAGATGAGGTTACTGGAGTTTAGTTTTGCTTATGTGACTCAGTTACTAAGAGGCAGAACTTGAATCCAAGCCCTTTGCCCTGCCTGTTGCATTTCCTCTGCTCTACCATGACCCCTGGATTCTCCACACTGCAGCTCTGTAACCTCGAGTGAATTCCTTAACCTCTCTGCACCTCAGTGTTCTGATTTGTAAAAGGGGGAAAATAATAATACTGACTCACAGGGTTAATGCGATGATTAAGTGAGTTAATATAGGTCATATGCTTGAGACAGAGCCTAGCGCATAGGAAAAGCTGTACAAGTGTTAGCTATATTATTGATTCTCTTTGTTATTATTACTAGTTTAATATTTTAATTTTATATTAATAGCATTTGACCCTTCCATCAGTTTATTCTGAAACTAATAATGAGTAGATAAGATCATCAAAAAGGATATTCTTTATTCTTTTTTGATAAATGGAATCTATTAAAATCAGTTTAATGGACCTTGACCTTCAAAGGAGTCATCAGACTTGGGCTAAAGTGATCACTCCCTTTTCTAACAAACCTGTCAGTCACAGCACAAGTAGTGAATGCCTGACATTCGTTCATTCATTTTCAATATAACATGCACTGAGCACCTACGGTATGTCAGACGCTGTTCTAAAGCAAAGTAAGCAAAATCCCTGCCTCTGTAAGGCTTACAGCCTAGTAAAAAGAAAGAAAGAAAACAAAGACTCAATACATACTATATTCCAAGATGATAAGCGCTTTAGAGAAAAGTACAGCAGGAAAGGGAATGGGGAGGCCAGGGTGAGGGGGGTTTAAATTCGGTGATCGGTGGCCACCTCACTAAGAAGGTGACATTTGTGACCAGACTTGTGGGGGTAAGGGAGCCACCCCCGTGGCTTCCTAGGTTAATAGCCTCCTAGGCAGACTGTTTCCTATGTGTCCTCTAGTTGCTTCATATTGGTTTTTTTGTGAGGAAAGAACCTTACCTTTACACTTGATTAATTCAGTAATCATTTTCATTCATTTATTAAGCATTTTATGATTATTTGCTTTGTTCGAAGCCCTGTCCTGGGTGCTATGGCTCCAGATGAACAATGCCTCATCCTGGCAATTACTGTGTAATTCACAGTGTAACCGGGGAGACTGAAAGTCCATCCGCAATAACCATACCGTGTGATAAGGTCTGCAGCTCAGGGAACTATGGGAGCACAGGGAGATATTCCTCAACACCAAAGGTGAGAGAGAGGGGGTCAGGGTCTCAGGGCAGGTGACAGTCAAATGAGCCTTCGTAAAGGGAGGGGACTTGATTAGGAAGACCAAAGAGGAAGGGCGTTCCAGGCAGAGGACTGTGCACCGTCAGTGACAGGCACAGTGGTGTCCTCTGGTGGCTGGAGCAAAGGATGGGAGGAGGGTGTTGTAGGAGAAAGTCTGGCAGGTTTGTGAGCACAGGAGGCTCACACGCTGGGATAAGGGACGTGACTGTTTTTCCTGGACCTGGTAGGGGTCAAGGAAGGATTTGGAGCAAGAGTGGGGCATTATCGTATTGGTTTGTTAGAATGACTCTTTCCACGGCTGTGTGTGGGAAGGATCGGCTTTCTAACGGTACCCGATCATAGTTCTAGAGATGGAATAGCCAAAAACATGACGGATTATGAAGCCTGCCAGACAGAGGGACTTAAGAGCTGGTGCTGGATTCTAGACGTTGTAAGAAGGGCGATTCGACAGGACTTGATGATGGCGTGGCTCAGAGCCTGAGGGAGGAGGCCAGGAAGGGTCCCAGGCTTCTGACGTGGGTGACCCACAGGACCATGATGTCACTGAGTATCTACCACGTGCCCTGCCTGTGCCCATCAGAAGCAGGCAGCCTGGCAGGTCCTGATCCAGGGTTCCATGACTGACAAAGGCCCATCGTCTTCCCACCACATGGGGACTGAGGTGGCTTGTCTTCTATGTTCAGGAGATGCGCTCACAGTAACAGTTTGGAGAGCATTAGCCACACACCATACACTGTTTGGAGAGCTTGATAGTAACTTTCACACTGTGATCCTTAACTGCCCTCCAGATGGTTGGTACCATTTTATATTATTGATATTATTTCCTTTTTTTGTTATTTCCATTTTATAGAGGAGGAAACCAAAGCTCAGAGAAGTGAATCAACCTGCCCAAAGTCACCCAACTACTTACTAGTCGAGTCAGGACTTGAATCCAGAACAAGTAACAGGACCTGCATTCTTAGTTAACACCCTTCCCACTTAGGGTTTTGTCGTTGCTTTGTGTTTTGTTTTGTTTTGTTTTGTTTTGTTTGTTTTTTCAATAGCTTCACTTAAGAGAAGGGGTAGGGTGGAAACTTCAACTAAGTAAAAATAAACTCGTGTTGAGAAAATATTGACTATAGAAAGAGAGCCTTATATGTATAACTGAATGACTTTGCTATACACCTGAAACTAACAAGACATTATAAATCAACTATACTTTAATTTAAAAAAAAAAAAAAAGAAAGAAAGCTTGAAGAAACATGGGTCTTACATAAAGTGGATTCAATAACAAGCTTATTGGTACAAGAAGTCACGCTTTCACTTTCTTTGAGGTTCCCCAAAATATACATATATTAATCAACCATCATTTACTGAGTATCGGTCTGCACTGGGGGTGTGCTGGGAATGGAACAGTAAATAAGATAAACGCTACCTACGCCCTCAAAGAGCTTACCAAAAAGGAAACCAAAAGTGAGGCTACTGTGTGGGCCCCAAGGTGAGTCTCTTTCTACCAAATTTTAGAGACTGAAACCTCAAAAACAACTTGTCTTGACTGTGCTCGGTAACCTAACGTCCCAATGCCCTTCTCTGATCGAAGGTCACCCTCAGAATCACATGAGCCTCTGGCAGGAGGGCAGAGTTGGGAGAAAAGGAGACTGGAGTGGAAAAGACAATATTCAAATTGGTGGCCAGCACTTTTATTAACTTTTTAATAGTCACAAGCAAGGGCATTATCTCAAAGCAAGGCTGTAGGATTATTGTCACTTCCATTCCATAGAGGAAGACAGTGAGGTTCACAGATATAAAGCAGCTTGTTGCTTGGTAGCAAAACTGGGGTTTAAATGCAGGTATCCACCTGTAAGTTCCTTACCCTGTGTGGGTACCTGGCTGCCCTTCTGTTTCAAAAATCTTACTGAGATTGCCTTCTTCTGAAATGCTTCTAGCAACCTTTGTGGTGGAGGGACACTGGTGAAAAACTTTTGAAAAGTGTGCTAGGAAAACTTATCTTTATGTGTCACCGTCCACGGGACCAGCTCCGGCAGCCAGTACAGAAGAGAAGGGCTGCTGTGGACCAGCTGTCTTCTCCACTGTTTCAGAGAATATCATCTCCTTGGGCTTTATAGTTTCTTTTACTTTCTGGAGAAGACCTGTTGCCTTGCTTTCTGGCAGATATTCTCCTGAAGAGGGGTGTCCCATTCCAGGAAGCTCATGGTTCAGTGTAGAAGCAGAGTGCAAGGTGAGGTATGGGATGATCCTTCCTGGATTGTCACAGCACGAGCCTGGCTTCCCCTGGAGACGCCACTACCAAGACTGTGAAACTCTGGCCAAAACCAGTCCCGTGATGTGCCACCTACAGCTGGGTCTAGGGATCCTCCTGGGCCTGGCACCTCTCCGCCTGCAGCCAAGGGGGTCGAGAAGATGGCTTTGTCCCTGTGTCTCCCTCGGCAGAGGGCCACCGTGCGGGGCAACCCACCAGGCACTGATTTCCCTGTTTCCAGATTGACAGCAAATTCACTTCACCCAGACTTGTGTTCCTGAGGACAAAGGGAAATACGAGCTGTCATTTTTCCTTTAAAAATTGTAGGATTCCTTTTTGTCTTCTTCTCGCTAGTGTTCATGGATATATATGTATGTATATATATGCCAATATACATATATATGAATATATACTGAGATGGAAAAGCTGGGAAAGCTGCAAAATTATGTTACACTCCAACACATAAGCCAGGAAAATCCCTAGGGAAGCAGCGAGAGGGTTGTGAGGGATGTTGCTTCATTCAGGGAGAGCCTGGTTAGAGCAGATGAAATTCATCATTCTATTCTTTGGCTAACGATTTCATACCCAAGTACATACCAAAAAAAAGAAAAAAAGTTCTTTGGTGGTTATGTTCCAGAGTGTTCCCCCCTTCCTCCTTCCCGCACGGCCACTGAATTAACCTAGCAGTGGAGCATTATTCCCAACTGGCCAGAATTCTCCGTGCACCCTCCAGGTGCCTGGCAAAGTGGGAATTGCTGTAAGCTAGTTAAGAAATGTACAGTCCCCAGAAAGAGGATTACAGCTGGTTAGAATTGTGCAATGTGCTCTTACAAAGTCATTAAACCAACTCTAAGACGCTGGAGGTCAAGACTCACATTGCATTTGTGTTTATACTCTTGACACGTAGGGAGGAGACTAGACCTTAATAAACACTCAAGGATTATTCTTGGAATAAATATATAGTGAATGAAAACTTAGCATGTTAATATTATGTTTCATACCATTTTCTTCTAGAACATTAAAATGCTAAAATGTGTGGTCTGATTAGAGTATAGGGCACTTTAACACAAGACACATAAGAGTCTTTTGATTAGAATCTTTGTCGAGTGGTTCTCAGGGAATGGGATGTTTGAGTTGAATTCTGAAAGGTTATGCAATCTGTTCTCCTGGTACCCTGCTCCAGTTCAGGTGGATTTACGTGTGTTTGCCTGCCCCACTGAACTGTCATCTCCTGGGAGGGCAGGAATCAAATATGATTTAACTTCTTTGTTTCCAATAGCACCTTCCAGAGGCAACATGAGGAGTCAGCATGTTATATTAGAAAGAGCTGCCATTTGAATCCCACTCTTACCAATACTTACTTGTTCTTTGAGCAATTTCTTAAAAACACTTGGAGCCTTGGTTTTCTCATCTAAAATAAGAGATCATTGTTATCTCTTATTGCGATAAGAGATATCACTTATCTATCTTATCTCTTATCTGTCTCTTATCTCACCTTCTAGAGGTTGTTATGAGAATTAAATATTGTTAGGGATGTAAAGGGTCTAGCATAGAGACTAAAATTATTGTCATGTGGTTAATGACAATATCTCCTCTCCTTCATCCTCCTTGGTAAAGAAGAGATGCTGGGTGAGTTAAAACCAAAGTCAAAGGGGACAAATGGTGGTGACAACACCGAGTATTTATGGTGGCAGGGCCGCATTCTCTAGGAAAATCCACAGAAGAGAAGATAAAAGTGTCAAGTATTGACTCATAGACAGGAAAGGATGGGCTAAGGATCAAGACTCTATCCAGGTCCTGCAGGAGTAGAGATGGCAGACCAATGTAGGATATGGGATCCTTTTCCAGAGAAATCCTGATTCCCAAAGCAGGTGGTGCTTTCATTCTCTTCCCCATTTGGAACACCAGCCCTTACTTACAAGTCGATCAAACCTCACCTCTCCTGGCCTTGCTCAAGTTTAATAATGCCTTCCAAGAGCCAACTCTTCCCAGGGGCACCTAGTATTCCTTTGGCCTTACTGATAACTTTGTTTTCTTTACCCATTTAGTATTGAACATCAGCACCAACCCAGGTCCCACCGTAGACCCACAAGATCAAGAGTGCTGAGGATGGGGTAGGACAGAGTAGAACGGAGATTTTTAGAGGGCCTATGCATTGTAAAGACTATCACGACTTCATCTGAAATTAAAAGAAAAACAAAGCTGTAAGATAAAAATGAATTCAACTAGGTTGAATGTTTTATAAAAACCGTCAAAAATCAAGTTCTTTATAGAAAAATTTCCTTGTGTGCAATTAGCCTGGCTAGTGCTTGGTCTGCTGGTTGGGACATTTAATACCAATGCACAGCTAGGACTGAGGTCCCACTAAGTAAGCTTTGGCTATCAATGGAGCCTTTTCCAGAGCAACTGGGGCTAAAGCCCAAAGAGTAAAGCCTGTCAGACATCAAATCGGAAGGAGAGAAGGGAGCGGGGCTGGCCTCAAGACAAACCAGTCTAACCTGGAAGAAAGCAAAGGGAGAACATAGAGTTGCAAATTTCTACTGGCCAAAGACCTAAGGGAGCATGGTTACATCTTCCAGTTGGGGAAAGGGTAATTGTAGCATGTAAGTTGGATGTCCAAGTAATTTATCATTCAACCCAGGACAATTCTGAGAGGAAAAGGGGTCAGTATTAGCAATTATGTTGAGAAAAAGCATAGGCAGAAGCTAGGAAGTATGTCTGCCTATCTAAACAGATAGCATTAGATCTGAAGGTCATATTATGGGCTCCTTGGAATAAGATAAGGAAAATAAAAACACAGCTTCGTATTTGGGTATACTGATTTACTTGGTACGTGCTTGATGTAGCATTGTAAAAATTCAGCAAGTAAAATTCAATTCTTTAGCTTAGGATTCAAGGTCTTCTGCCCTCAGGCTTAGCTTATCTCCTCCCACACTCTGGCCCAAGGAAAACTAAACTTTTAGCATCTCCCTCCAAACTCTACTTTTTCTCACTTTAAAATTCTATCCATCCCTCAAGGTCCAAGTCAAGGTTAATATCCTGCACGCCTGGTCCCACTTCATGTAGATGGCTTTTAGAACTTTCCATCTTACTTTATTATAATTTAGGTTTATATTTTATTTGCCCCCTGACATTTTTTTTTGCTCATAGTCACCTTTTCTAAAGTAGTTTGTAAATTAAAATTATATACCGGGGAAGGATTTGGAGTTAGCTTTGGAGTAGTGTAGATTTATACTTCTGTTATGCTGCACGGTCCCCTTTCTGCAGAGTCCTCAAAACCCAACCCTGAAACAGAGCAGGACCCTGTGGTGCTCCGGGGCATGGAAGCCTTTCAAACAATTGCTAATCAGGGAAGAGAGGGGATGCAGAGACGAGGGAGAAGTAGCCCAGAAATAATATTGCAGCCTTGGGGCAGGGTCCTGGTTCCCCGTCAAAGGATACACAGAACTGTATCTTTGAGAACTTTACAGAACTAAAACCTCCAACAAATAGAAGGTGTTAGCATTCCTCATTCCAGAGCAGCCCACCTGAGGCCAGAATAAAGGAAGCAGAGAAGCTCATCAAGAGACTACCTGAGACCACAGTAAAGGAATGCAGGCCCTGTACACAACCTAATCCTTTTCAGCAACCCTGCCCTTGAACCATTGCTATAAAATTCCTAACCAAATCTCTGGGGATGGGACACACAGGTTTGAGGGGCATGAGCCCACTGTGTCCCCCTTTGCCTGGCAAGGCAATAAAGCTCTTCTTTTCTACTTCACCCAAAACTCTGTCTCTGAGATTCAATTCAGCGCCGGTGCAAAGAGGCCGAGCTTTCAGCATCAACCCCAGTGTCTCCTCCCTACCTTCCTCCCTGACTGCTCGGCCCCAACCTGGGGAAAATTTTTCTGTCCTCCTTGGCATACCTTTTACTTCCTTTACCACCAATGGCATTTATTTATTGATCTGCCTTATCCATTGCTGGGAGATCCTCAAAGGTGGGGATGATCTCGGGCGGCCTTGGCCTGCAGCGGCTTGAAGCAGGATTTCGGTTCCCGGCCAGAGACTGAGGTCGGGCTGCGGTAGTGAGAGCACTGAATCCCAGCCGCTAGACCATCAGGGACCAGGGGCCAGTGACAAGACCCTGGCCCATCAGCTGTGTAGCAATGAGTTTCCACATGGAGGTGGAAAGTAGTAAAGCAAGTAAAGGGTTTATTAGGAGGAAAAAGCTTACAGTACGTGTGGATAGAAGCACGGGTGGGCTCAGAGAGAGAGTCGCGCCCTCGTGGTAGTTTGAATCACTTTTATGGGGCATTTGTTCCAGGTTTCCTTTGACCAATCATCTTGGTTTGCCTGGTTCTGAGTCCGTATTTGGTATATCTCAGGGCCCTCCCAGGTGTGCGTTGCACATCTCTTAGCCAAGATGGATTCTAGCGAAGAGGCTTATGGGTAGTTGACGTCACTTACTGTGGGGTGGCGCCCCCTCCCTTTTTGACCTCCAAGGAGCCCTTCTGCGCATGTGTTGTCAGGGAGGTCTCCTTGACTGCAAGAATGAGGACTACGTGGTCTTTTACCTTTTATCTGGGAAGGGCCCAGCCTCCTCCATCATCCCGCTTTTATGGAGTTGCTGCTATTATGGAGTTTCTGCCCACAGGGCAGAAACTGTTCAGCCTGGGGCCCATCTATCTCCTGCCTCAAGGAGACTAGATCTGCTTAAACTCTGCAAACTCCACCTCCCACATTGTGCAGGAAAGGGCCCCCATCCAGTAAATCTGCTCATGAATTCAGTTCCTGATATCATTTACATTCCAGTTTACGTACTGAAAATGATGAAAAGAGCAGCCTGTCCTCAATTGCTTCTTCTCTCAGAAAACCAACTGTAAGGTTTTTGTGTGTAAGGGAGGGGAAGGAAAGGAGTTGGAAGGACAGTAGCTTCTTTGCTAAATTTGGAAATAAATTCCCAGACACTCTGCAGATGAATGATTTTTGGTAATAATGAAACTTCTCCACTTTTAAGTTGAATAATATATAGTTACTGACAAAGAGAGGTTAAAAATGTTAATTAAATCCACATCTAGATAGTCAATCAGATAGCTATTATGTAAGCTTAATTATTTAACTTTTTTAAGTTATCTCCTGCTGACTCATGTTCTCCAAGAGCTGCCTTTCGAATCGCAAACTATTCTTGCCTGTCAAACTTTTCAACGCCTAGAGACATTTCTATTTCGTCTGCCCTCTCTTGTCAGACTCTTTGTGGTTTCCTCTGTCTTCCAATTAAGCGTTAACACTGATTCTTAGATAATTCATTCAAATCCACAGGAACTCAGTCGTCTAGGAAGGAATTTTAATGACAAAGGAATTCAATGCTCATTTTCTTCCTTTCATCTCTGAACATTAGGATTTACCAGGTTTTCTTTGAAACTATATGTGACTTCACTCAGCGCTGGAGAGTTGGTCCCTGACCACATGGTTAGAAGGAAAGACAGAGATGATTTCATGGTAGTTAAAAATTCAGAGAAATATAGACTTTGAAGCAATTTTAGAGCTTCCTTTGTGTAGCCATGTCTTTTATGGGTAGAAGCCTGAGACACCCTAGAAGGAAAGGTTGCTGGCGAGGCTCACGCAGGAGTCCTAATTCTCAGTCGGATGACCTTTCCTCTACCATCTGCTGCTTTGGGTCTACAACTCTGGAGGCCAATGTCCACTCCAAAAAGTCAAGTTCAGGCATGGTGAGGCTGTAATATTGAGCATCTTGCTTTGAGATCTTCTCTGAATTTTCCCTTCTTCCTCTTTCACTGCATCCCCTCTCTGGAGTAGTATTCTGTCTAGGGCACAGACTTTAAATCAAAGCTCGGAAGAAAATAGTTCAAGTGAAACCAAAATAGCAGCAGTGTTGAGACCTTGCTTTATCTCCAGCTCTCCTGGAGCTGACAACTGAAAACTTTTCTTAAAGATAGTTTACTCTCAAGCAGCCAGCTAGCAAAACTTACTTAGAAAGGAGATACTTTCATTTAAATAGTTCGAAACTGAGTTGGCCTGGGAGAAGTGAAGAGTGTCACTCATCCACAGGCTACTGGCTATTGGCTGAGATTCTCCAAGTAGGAATTATTTAGAGAAATCCAAGTGATAATGGACATGACTCTGGCTGTGAATTGAGAATTTTTACTGGGTGCATTTTTGAGTAAGACCAGAAAAACTGCTTAGATAAAACCAAATATAAAACTACTTCAACTTACTACTAATTTTTTCAATAGTTCACATTTGTTTTATAAAGACAGATCCTGGTTTAACACTTTTTAAGATCACTGAACAAATAAGAGATACTTTTTTTGATTCTCTATTTCATCTGGGTGCTCTGTTAGTGCTTCATATGAAAGTGAATCCTTGTATAACCTTTCAGGTAAATGTTTTCTTTCACACTTTATAGATGAAGATTTTGAGATCTAGTAAGTCACTGTTCCAAAGTGAAGAACCTTGCTAAGTACCTTGCTAAGCTGGGGCTCAAACTCAGATCTGAGCTTTCTCCAAAGTTATCTGATGCCAGTGTTCTTTCCACTGAACAGATTTCCTCTCTTAGAGTTCATCTCAAGACAAATCCCATGCAGCTCTGAAATTTCTGTGCAGATGCTTCTTCCTTGAGAGAGCCTCAGATGCATATCTGTGCCGCTTATGTGCTACTTTACATACTCATTCACAAATCATTCATTTATTCACTATCCACAGTGTTTGCATGTCCCAGGCACTGTGCTAGGTCCCAGAGATTAATCAGAAATTATTTCTGTCTTTAAGGAGCTCAGTGTCTTAAGCTAGATTAGATCAAGTTTCATTCATTCATTCATTCATTCATTCATTTGCTTACTGCCTATGGATGTCCAATTGTTTCAGCACCATTTATTTATTGAAAACCTATCCCTACTTCATTAACTTGTTTTCACACCTTTGTCAAAAATCAGTCGATTCCATTTGTGTGAGTCTATTTCTGGGTTCTCTGTTCTGTTTCATTGATCTATGTCACTAATACTGTACTGCCTTGATTATTGTAGCTCTATAGTAACCCTGACAATTGAAAAGAGTGATTCCTCCATTTTATTGGTCTTGTTCAAGATTGCTTTAACTATTCCAGGGCTTATGCCTTTACATGTAAATTTTAGAGTAAGTTTATCTATGTCTACAAAAACCTTGCTGGAATTTTTATAGGAATTGTATTAAACTTATAGGTCAATTTTTGGAAAATCGGCATTTTTATTAAGTTGACTGTTCCAACCATTTATTTGGGTCTTCTCTGATTTCTTTAATCACAAATTTATGATTTTCAGCATACAGATCCTGTATTGTTTTAAGTACCTACTTAAATATTCTATTTCCTTTGGACGAATTGTAAATGATATAGTATTTACAATCCGGTTACCACATTTTCATTGTTAGTATATATAATTTTCTTTTATTGTTGATCTTGTATCCTGTGACCTTGCTGAAATCACTTATTAGTTCTAGAATTTTTTTGATTTTTAGATTCCTTGGGATTTTCTACATAGAAAATCATGTCATCTGTAAATACAGAGATTTAATTTTTCGTTTCCAATTTGCGTGCCTTTTATTTCTTCTTCTTGACTTATTGCTGTGGCTAGACCTTCCAGTACACTCTTAAGCTGAATGTGCCTTTAAGCACCTGATAACACCAAATGCTAGTGAGGATATAGAGAAACTGGATAAGTCATACATTGCGAGGGGGAATGTAATATGGTGTAACTGCTCTGAAAAAGAGTTTGGTGGTTCCTTGAAAAATTAAACATGCAACTCTCATAGGACCCAGCAATTATTCACTAGGCATTTCTCTCAGAGAAATGAAAATTTAAGTTCACACAAAACTTGTGAATGTTCATAGCAACTTCATTTTTAATAGCTAAAAACTGAAAATAACTCAGATGTCCTTCAATAGGTGAATGATTATACAAACTGTGGTACATGCATGCCAAAGTATACTAGTCAGCAATAAAAAGAACTACTGATAAATACAACAACTTGGATGAATCTATAGAGAATTGTGTAGAGTAAAAAAGAAAAAAAAAGCCAATTCCAAAGGTTATGTACTGTATGATTCCATTCATGCAAGATTCTTGAAATGACATTTTAGAATTAGAGAACAGATTAGTGGGCCAGGGATCAAGGAGGAGATGGGCGGGATGTGGGTGTGGCTATAAAGGGGCAATAGGAGGGATCCTCGTGGTGATGGAAATGCTCTGTATCAGTGTTAATATCCTGGTACTATAAAACCATTGCAAAGTTGTAAATCTCTGGAGGTGCGGAGGTAAAAGTATTGATACATGAGATCTCGCTGAATCATTTCTTATAACTGCATGTGAATCTACTATTATCTCAAATGAAGAGTTTAATTTAGAATGTCCAGTGTATGAATGTGATACAAAATGTGCAATACAAATATTAATAGTAGTTTTTACTATTATCACTATTTCTAGTCTGATTAACATTAATGAGAGAGGTTATGGGGAGATTAAACATTAAGTAAAGAATGAGAAGGAATTAAAAATAATGATCCCATCGCCAAGCCTTGGAATGACATTGTTGGTATGTGGTTGGAGGTGGAGAAAGGCTGGCTAGAAAGGTCTGCTGGAGTCCGCTGTGCTCTCCTGAGGACGCTCTGGACATTCCCTTTTCGTGAGGAAAGAGGCTGGTGAAAGGTGAGCTAAAGGTGCTCATCATTAATTAAGCCACATGAGAGATGCTAATGAAGCTTCCTCAGACAGTTTCTCCCTGAAGTAGCAAAGGCAGATGTGAATTCACAGAGGTGCACATGCATTCATTGGGAGAATCAACTAGGTAGTGTCCAATCATATGATGGCGGCCAAGAAGTGTGGGCTTTTGGAGATGATGAGGAAACACTGGGGCTGTTCTGCAGGGAGGGATCCAAGGAAGCTACATTTCACACTGGCTGTGCTGCGGAGAAGGGAGAAGAGGTGCATGGAGCAGGTCTACAGGCTGGGTCATGGGCCAGAGTTTGTGCTGAAACCAGGGAAAAGATGAAAGGAGCCAGATGCAATGCAGGGGCAGGTGGTCCCTGCTGCAGAAGAACAAGGCTGATTTTTTATAGGTGTTTGTAAACGAACAAAGTAGGGAGTTCTTCTATTGCAAGCTGAAGAGATTGTCTGGGGTTTCTTACAATGTGGGAGGGAGGATTCAAGAGGAGTCAATTAAAAGGAAGATATTGGAAGATAGGTACTTAATGACTGTGTGGGATCCAGGGTTAAGAGGCCAGATTTCTTTCAGACAGAAAGAGTGCCGTCTCTTACTTTGAGATATAGAAGATGGATAAACAATGAAAGATAATCCAGAGAAAGTTTGAGGCTTGAAGAAGTAGGCATCAAATGGGATTGAGAGTCCAGAACAATGTTCTACTTATGCATTCTTCTAATGGCAGAATCAGCTTCTTCAAAAGTTCTCCAGAATATTCCAGTCTGGGATACTCCATTCAGAAGAAGAAAAAAAAAAAAAAAAAAATCACAAGAGAAATGGCTCCCAATGGACTAAGATAATTCATTTTTCATTTTTTATAAATTACTTTACGGTTCGTAACATTAAGAAAATCAGTGCCACTTCTCATGTTTACATAGCATCTGCTTAGCTGAATAATTCTCCTCCAGGGAGTGAATTTCTTCATGATGGATTTGACAGGAGACATCATTAATTCAGAAAAGCCTCTCTCTTTACCTGTCTGATCTCCTCGAACTTATAAACTCATACAATACTGAAGCCAGAATTCAAGTTTCACCGCCTCCTTTAAGAGGTGAAGAAAATGTAGATCAAGCTGGAAGGGTTACCAAAGAAATCAGTGAGACTAGAAACTGAATTTCTTGGTTACTGTTCTGATTCTCTTTTATGAGTCTTTGAGTCAGTAAAATGACTCCAATTTAATACAGCCCTGCCAGATCAGCGTTGCTGACTGCCTTCAGTAAGTCCCCGGGTTTCTGGAGTCTGGATAATAAAAAAAATTTGAACTAACGGGATCAGAGCTGGTGGACGTCAAGATCCAAAGGAAGAGAAATGGGCAGCATTGCTAAACCAGAAAAGCCATTTGGGGAGTGAGGTGGAAAATGAGGTGAGGCCAGGAGTGAGGAAGATAGAAGACGGCAGAATGGAGTAAACAGACAGGTATGGGGACTTCACATGGCTCGTGTGTACTGGCATCCTCTTTCCTTTTTATTTATTTATTTAAAAAATTATTTATTTTATTTATTTATTTTTGGCTGTGTTGCGTTTTTGTTGCTGCGTGCGGGCTTTCTCTAGCTGCGCATGCGGGCTTCTCATTGCGGTGGCTTCTCTTGTTGCGGACCTCGGGCTCTGGGCGCGTGGGCTTCAGTAGTTGCAGCACGCAGGCTCAGTAGTTGTGGCTCACGAGCTTAGGTGCTCCACGGCATGTGGGATCTTCCCCGACCAGGGCTCAAACCCGTGTCCCCTGCATTGGCAGGTGGATTCTTTTTTTTTTTTTTTTTTTTAATTTTAACTATTTTTTTAAAAATAAATTTATTTATTTATGTTTGGCTGTGTTGGGTCTTCGTTTCTATGCGAGGGCTTTCTCCAGTTGTGGCAAGCGGGGGCCACTCTCCATCGCAGTGCGGGGGCCACTCTTCATCGCGGTGCGCGGGCCTCTCATTATCGCGGCCTCTCTTGTTGTGGAGCACAGGCTCCAGACGCGCAGGCTCAGCAGTTGTGGCTCACGGGCCCAGTTGGTCCGCGGCATGTGGGATCTTCCCAGACCAGGGCTCGAACCCGTGTCCCCTGCATTGGCAGGCAGACTCCCAACCACTGCGCCACCAGGGAAGCCCCGGCAGGTGAATTCTTAACCACTGCACCACCAAGGAAGCCTTGGCATCTTCTTTTCTTTTCTTTATTTTTTAAAAATCAACATGGTAGGGACTTCCCTGGTGGCGCAGTGGTTAAGAATCCACCTGACAATGCAGGGGACGTGGGTTCAATCCCTGGTCCGGGAAGATCCCACATGCCACGGAGCAACTAAGCCCGTGCGCCACAACTACTGAGCCTGCGTGTCACAACTACTGAAGCCTGCACACCTAGAGCCCATGATCTGCAACCAGAGAAGCCACTGCAATGAGAAGCCTGTGCACTACAACGAAGAGTAGCCCCCGCTCACTGCAACTAGAGAAAGCCTGTGCACAGCACCGAAGACCCAACTCAGCCAAAAAAGAAAAAAATCAACATGATAGACCACGCAGACATGAATCTACATAGTATGTGCCTGCAATTTGCCAAGTTTGTTAAAGATGGAAGGAAATAGAAAGCATTGAATACTTGACTCTCTAGTCCCAGTGCCCTGTTATTGGCTTCATTTTGGCAGATTTGAATCAATCTTGAGCACTCTGGACAAATGGGACTGGACTGAACTCTGCCACAAATTCCCTGGGTGACCTTAGGTGTTACCTTTCTCCTCTCTTGGCAGAGGAAATGAAGGTATTAAATGGGTCCCTGGGGACCTATTCAGCTCTGGAATGCTGTCATTGTTTCTGGGCAAGATGGTCAGGCTGAGCATAGCTGGTGAATTCCATGAACCCCATTTTCTCCTTCACCCCAGCCCCCAGATATTTCAGCTCCCTTTGGGGTGAGTTCCAGGTGTCACAAAAAGATCACCTCTTCTCCCACTCTGATGTTCCTCTGGGAGATACAGCAGCCAGAATTCCTTCCCTAGCTGCTACCAGGATACATTTTATTCCCCACGCTCTTAAAATTCTCAGTGCCGGCCTCCTGAGCTGGGACGCGAAGCAGGCATGGCAAACGTCGTGCAGAAGGAGTGGCTTGTGTCTGCTCTTTGCCTCTGTCCCGTTTGCACAAGATGTCCTTGTCTTGGCGTCATGCTATAGTGAGTGACCTCTGAGGTCTCACCATGGAGGGAACAATTGCGTAACTGGAGCAGTTATGCTGAAGGAAACAACAACATAAGGAGATGGGCCTGCAACCTGTAACAGAGAGGAAGTAGTGAGCACAACAGAGAGATTCCACACCTTCCACCGTGGACCCAGCAGCACAGCACGGCACAAATATATTTTTAGGAAACCTTCCAGCTTATGCAAATACGGTCTTCTGTCGTACCCCATTGCCTTCTTCCGAGAATACAGGTACGGTGATTTTGAGTTTCTGCCACACATCTTTAATTTATATCATAAAATTTAATAATTTTACGTTGTCCAGGTACTTGTACAAGATCTATTTCATGCCATTTAACATAACTGAAGAAAACTTTAAAAAAAAAAGAGATTTGGTTCATCTAGAAATGAATTCTGGCCTGGCAGTATTGACAGGGAGATTCTGGTCAAGTGGCTTTCTCTCTCTGGACTTCAACTCCCAAATTAATGAATTGATTTTATCTTTCATTTGTTCATTAAAATTCTATGAGTGTCACCCATGTCCCAAGTGCTGGGAAAATAAAATAAAGCTATTGCCTTCAAAGACAAATAGTGATCTTCACTTATTAAGTGATAGATATTGAGTGCAAGGTTGTGAGTCTCTTCTCTAAAGTCAGGCAATCAAAACATGGATGGGGTTATAATGTTGTTTTAGGTCCATAGGTCATCAGCAGGCCCTGAATACTGTGGAAAGAAGAGAAGCTTTGTCTCCTGGATGGCCTGGGCTCCATCCTGCCTCTGACCTCCACCAGCAGTGTGACCTGTGGCTATGTGTGTATGACAGCACTTTGTTAGCTACAAAACGATGACAAATGTCAGGGATGATCTATACAGGACGAACTTGCTTATAGTAGAGGACAAACTGATATTTAGAAAACTAATCTCTCCTTGATTGCTCAGGTTCAAGATTGACCAAGATTTTGTATCTAGTTAAATTTTTTGTTGAATGGTATTTTTAAAGTTTTGTTTGGACTTTGTATGAGCCAGTGACTTTTGGCAAGGTAGCCACAGAAACGAGCTACAACTTGGTGCGAAATTTGGGCTCCAGGTATATGCAAGAAATGTTCCTAAAGATAGTTCTTGGGAATCTTGTTGGAAGAGCATCTAGAAATAATGGATTCTAGCCGCAATATTTTCTGGTGAAGAAAATGGAGTCCAGAAGAAAGCTAATGATTGTCTCTGGATCACATAGGAATTTGACCCATCTGGCAACTCCCAAATCTTCTGGTTCCCAGTTCAGTGTCTGTTTGATTATTCTACATTCCCTTATTACATAGCTTTTTCTTTTATTTGTTACTCTGAACTAGAAATAGAGATGGACGATCCCAATGCTCTTCCAAATAGCTCCCTATGTATGTTTGAATCTATTAATTCTTTTTTTTTAAATTAATTTTATTTATTTTTCTTTTTGGCTGCTTTGGCTCTTCGTTGCTGCACGAGAGCTTTCTCTAGTCGTGGCGAGCGGGGGCTATTCTTCGTTTCGGTGCACGGGCTTCTCATTGCGGTGGCTTCTCTTGTTGTGGAGCACAGGCTCTAGGCATGCGGGCTTCAGTAGTTGTGGCATGAGGGCTCAGCAGTTGTGGCTCGCAGGCTCTAGAGTTCAGGCTCAGTAGTTGTGGCACACGGGCTTAGTTGCTCCGCGGCTTGTGGGATCTTCCTGGACCAGGGCTCGAACCCACGTTCCCTGCATTGGCAGGCGTATTCTTAACCACTGTGCCACCAGGGAAGCCCTGTATCTATTCATTCTAATGCCGAGTTAGGATATCATTTTTGTTACTGGATTTATTCGAGAGATTGGATTACGTTGGATGGGAGTTGGTGAGATGATAGATGTTCATTATAACCCTTCTAACATTCCTGAATGATAAGAATTTATTCCAAATCCAACAGACATCATGGATGACTTGATCACTGAGTAGGAGAAGCAAACAAACAAACATTTGTGTGTCTTCATGGGAGGGAGACCTAAATTTGCATCATAGCTTCACTATGCCTGTCTGAACTTAGGTGAGTTACTTGACTTTTCTGAGATTTCTTGCTCAAAAATGCCCACAGAGCAAGGAAGGTTTATTAGTTTTCTTAATCTGCTATAGTAAATCATCACCAATTTGGTGGCTTAACACAAACAAACAAACAAAAACTTAAGAAGTCTGAACTTCAGTGGGGACAGTCTCCCTCTGGGAGCTGTAGGTGGAGAAGCTATTTCCTGTCTCGTTCAGCTTCTGATGGCTTTCCTGGCATTCCTGGGCTTGTGGCCACACCACTCCAATCCGCACCTCCATCCTCACATCACCTTTTCCTCTGTGTGTCTGTTGTAAGGACATTTTCATTGGCTTTAAGATGCACCAGGTAAGCCAGGACGATTTCCTCATCTCAAGATCCTTAACTAAATTACTTCTGCAAAGACTCTTTCCCCAAATAAGGTAGCATTCATAGGTTCTGGGATTTACATGTGAGCATATATTTTGAGGGACTCACCATTTAACCCACTACAGAAAGTGTGAAGATTAAATGCATAAGCCTAGCGTCTGGCACACAGAGATAGGGCTCCACTGATGTTGGTGGTCTCCTAGCCCAGCATTTGGCGAAAATTTAGTTGCCTATTTTTCTTTAAAAGTGGAAAGTGGTTTTCTGCCTAGATAATTTGGCTAATGTTGAACCTACAAGCAGCTGCCATTTAGGGAGCAACCGCTATGAAGCTGGAATTTTGCAGGCATTGCCTGACTTAATCCTCACAACTGCAAGACTAGAAACTTAGGCTCAGCGAGGCTCAGTCTTTTGCATGAGCTCAATCTGTGCGGGGCAGAGCCTGGAGTCCATTCCAGGCTGGCCTGCCCACTGCCTGTGGTGTACCAGTCTGTCTCTTCCACTAGGAAAGTCATTGGCTGAACAGACCCAGTGCTCAGCGAATTCGGGCTCCTCAAAAAGTATTCCTTTCTGAAGGCAACAAATGAGAGTCCACAACCTGCCTTTTCATTCCGATTTCTAGGCCATCTCATTCTAGATGGGGAAAGGCCTCTGAAAGCATTCTGAACTTTTTCCTCCTGTGCATCTTCTATTCTGAGTCATCTGTGTGTGCAGTATGATTAGACGATTCATCAAATTCTTAATAAAAACGTTTTCTGAAAGGGTGCCCACCATGAATTATGGAATACTTACTTTCACTCCCCTCATCTCACTTGAAAACATGCTGCACCATGATTAAATATCTCTGCCATGAGCATTTGGGCTTTTCAGAAGAGCAGTTCATTGAGATTTACTGAAGTGTTTGGAGAAAGTTCTAATAAAACAGTAGACTGTGGAATCTGCAGCTCAGTGAATTGAGCTGACGGAAGAAAACATTCAGAGGTCTGTGGGTTCTGAGGCTGGGGATGATTTTCACATCTGATGAGTCTTCTCTGTGTTGGTATGCCTCGTTCTCGTTCTATCTGTGGGGCCTCATGAATGTCAGGGAGGTAACTGAAGACAGGAGGGTAAGGCTGCTTTAGACTAAAAGTCCATCTTGCGGAGTCCTCTTGGCCTGAATTAGGGATAGACAGCCCAGAGTGAGGCAGCAACAGGTTGCTTAGGTCTGCGTGGCTCAATTAAATTTTGGATGAGCGCATGTGAACCTGAGCACTGCACTCTGTAGGGGCACCATGAATGGATTATTCAGAGAAAAGATACCAGGATTGGGTGGTAACTGGAAACCAAGTTATAGGAGATGCTGTTGAAGAGAATGATGGCGGATCTCCAATATCCAAGTTCAGGAATCTGAAAGAGTGGACAATCTGCTAAATCTCAGGGGGTAAATGAGAACCAAGATACGTGAAAGATGCAAGAAGACCTACAAAAGGGTAAGCAACAGCATCTAGCCTGGTTCCCACCAGTTGGACCCGATAAATATTTGTTCAGTGAATAAATGAATGAACATAAATGGAAGAGGCTTTGGTGTGGAAAGATTGGATTTCGGAGTCAAATAGACTGAGATTTGATCTGCCATTTCTTAGCTGTGTGTACTTGGCTGAGTCATGTCTGGGTTGATTTCTATTCTTTAAAATGAGGACAATGGAACTTACTTCCCAACACTGTTATGCAGCTTAAGATTAGACGAGATCAAACACTTTTTGAGCCCTGGTTAGTCTCAGCAGGAGCACAATTTGTGGAGCTAAAGAAAGAGGAAAATTATGATCAAAACTAGAGCAGATGTGGCCAGTGTAAGAGCTGTGTAGTCAGGGACACTTCACGGGGGAAAGTGGCTGAGACTGGGGCCACCAGTGGCACCACTGAGTAACCCATGTGTGTGATGATGGCTCTATGCCATTCAGAAAATGTGAGACTATGGTATTCTTTTTAAGCAAAAAGTAAGACATGTGGAATTCATCAGGGGAGTGTTCTTTAAAAGCTGGGTTTAAAAAAATGTTGAATGTGTTTCATTTATTCTTTTATTCATGCTTTAGCCCTAAACAAGATAGAAATCGTTTTTAGGAACTTTTCTTAAGTGTAACGGCTCCTTCCCAAAATGAGGAGTAATACCTTAATTCTTCAATTGTGTGATTCGTGTTCACTGTGTTTTTATGAGGCCAAGCACTACTCCATTTGTTCTTTCTGGGTTTTTGTTTGTTTGTTTGTTTTGTCTTTGGCTGCACCAAGTGGCATGCGGGATCTTAGTTCCCCGACCAGGGATCGAACCCTCAACCCCTGCGTTGGAAGCACAGAGTCTTAACCACTGGACTGCCAGGGAAGTCCCAAACACTACTCCATTTGAATGAGGAGTTTCTGTTTCCTGAGTATGAAATTAGAGGAATATAATATTAATTCTCAATTGACATTAACTATAAAACCGTGTCATTTTTTTTTCTCCCATCAACGGCATGGTCAAGGTTAACAGGGCAGCCAGGATCCTAGATGACTCTGCCTCCCAGACTCAACCCTTCTTCCTGCTTAGACCCCATGCCCCAGAGGTTTTGGCAGCTTCCTGGTTCTTGATGACTCTGGGAAGGTTTTCCTGACTCTGCCAAGCTTACTTCCTTCTTTTTTGTTGTGTTTACTGAATCATCTGCTCACTTCTATTACAGCACAAATAAAATAATAGTAAAATCTCTTTTACTAGTGCCTAGAATACAGCAGACACTACATCACAGGTTCTGCATATATCGACTCATGAAATCCTTTCAACAACCTTGAGAGAAGATATTATTATTTGCATTTTACAGATCTAAAGCTTCCAGGGCTTAGGAAGCTTGCTAATAATCACTCCGTTAATGAAAGGCAGAGCCTGAACTTGAATGGAGGTGTGTCTGGATCCGAAGTTGTTTTCCTCAACTTTAACATGATACTGTGTCTCTTTCCACTAGGCTGTGAACATTTTTCAGGGCAGATATGGAGTGCAATTTACTTCTGTGTCTTCATTGCCTTCAATGGGGCTATACTAGATGCTCAGGAAACGTCTTTAGTATCATGAAAGGTGCTTCTGATACAGATGGCTCCTAGGAAGGAACTGAACACAAATCACACACACACACAGACACACACAGAGAGACACAGACACACCCAGATACACACACAGAGAACAGAAACAGAAACACACACACAGTGACATAAACAGACACACACACACACACGCAGCCCATTAAGGAAGCTTTTTTTTATAGCCTAACATAATGAAGAGAGAAAGTCCCTGACGATTGTCCAGAAGGTCCCCCCCGGTGACTCAGTGACCTGGATTCTGACCTGCCCAGCACCTGCGCGAGGGTCAGGTTGCAGCACTTTTGAAGCTGCCCGGTCAGCCCACTCACTGCGTCTCCAAGGCCTGTGTTTTCATACAGTCAGTAACTGGGAGTTTCCCCTTGCGCGCTGCTGAGTGTGGCTTCCGACGAGATGGAAACAGGTCTGTTTGTGTCTAGGGTTGCCCGCCTCGTAGGCACTTCCGGCACCAGTGAGCAAAAGCAGGTACCTAGGCACGAGGTGCAGGACAAAGGGGCCGGGAGAGGAACGCTGTGCCCAAAGCTCAGCCTGGGCCAGGGCTGCACTGCTTCTCAGGTTGAAAAGTTCTTTCGTTGCAATGCAGTTTGCTGTGTGCTTTCTCAGCAAACTCCATCTAACAACTTATTAGGTTTTGCCTCCGTCTGTGCCACCATACTCCCCTTCTTCATGAAACTAAGAAAATAAAAAATGAAACTGCTGTTGGTTGAAGTATCCATTTCCCAGGGCTGCTGTAATAAAAGACCACAAGCTAGGTGGTTCATAACACCCCAAGTGTATTCACTTAGAGCTCCAGAGGCCAGAAGTGTAAAATCAAGAAGTCGGCAGGACCTGAGGCAATCTGTATGCTCAAGGGCACAGTTTGCTCCTGTTGCAGGTGGCCCAGGCGTTCCTTGTCTTGTGGCCATATCGCTTCCATCTCTGCCTTCAAGGTCACGTTACCCCCTCCTGATCTCCTATCTTTCAAGTTATATGTAGTTGCGTTTAGGGCTCACACATACAATCCCGGATAAGGTGCAATGACTCTTTCTCCAAATAAGGTAACATTCATAAGCCAGGGGTTTAGGACACAGACATGTAGTTTCGGGGGCCACCGTTAAGTCAACTTCGGTTCATACAGTGTCACCTGAATTACCTGGGAACACGTTCAAAAGACGCATCTCTAGACTCAGGTTCAGAAGACATGGGGTCAGGAACCTGAACTTAGTACGAGTTTCCTGAGTGAATCTTACAGCTCAGCCAGATTTGGAAAACCCTGCCTGGAGCTTAGACCAATCCATCGTTAATTTAAGAAGTCTCCAGAATGATCTTTCTAAAACACGGGTCAATAGCATATCGTTTCTCACGTTCAATCCTCCACTGTTCCACATCCTTCTTAACCTCCCTCCTGAGGCTCCATATACAGAGGGCGCTCTAGCCATGCAGGACCCTTCGCAATTCTGAAGGTGCAGCATCTTCTCTTATCTCAAATTCATGACATCTGACCTCCCCTCTATTCAGAACCTTCCCTCCCCGCCTTTAGTTTTATTTACTCTTCTGTGTATTTCAGCATCTATTTCAGGTAAATCCTCCGTGATACCAGGCAAGGTTTGGTGGTCCTGCTGTTTACTCTTACCAGCTCTGGGTTCACATCTGCATCACAGAAGTTAGCACATCGGACTATGATGTTATGGTTATTTCTCCCTCTCTCCCCCTTAGGTTGTGAGCTCATTGATGGCCAGAGTCGTGTCTCACTCCCATTTCTTTCTCTAGTACTTGGCAGAGGGTGTGTGACATGTAATAGGGATTCAGAATATGTTTACCATAAAATGAAGAATGAATGATTCCTCCTTATATCAAGTTTCCCTCTCTCTCAAGGTCTTTACCAAATTTTCTGAGTATGCTCATTCCAATGAGAATTTTGTTTAAAGAGAAAAAGCCCGGAGTTTCAGATTGCATTGCATTAAAAACAAAAGTCATTTTGTTATTTTCTTTTTTTTTTCATTGATGGCCTCATATCCCTTTCATTTGGATGGGATTGTTTACAAAACCTCTTTACATAGTCATCTCACATACCAGTCAAATGAAGTAGGCAGGGCGGTTATTAGTATCTTCATTTCACCGATGAGAACATAGATCCAGTTAGATCAATTGACTTATCCAGGGTCATCCAAGCATTCAGTGGTGAAACCCACATTATCTGACTCAAGGCCAGCAGAATTTGCACTATCCAAGTTTGGAACTTAAGATGCCTGTTAAAAAGTATACTAGGAATGTGTTACTGGAATCAGGCTGATCTGTGGTGGGTAGAGAATACGCAGTAGCAGAGATCCATCTGGATGATGCAAAGGGAGGGACTGATGGTGGGACTGGGGAGCCAAAGTCTCCCTGACCCAGTTACCCAAGGGGAAAAGCAAAGTGCTGCTGCCAAAGTGCAGTGTTGGCTGTGCTGGGTACAATTCTAGTCCGAGCTCAAGTAACTCTGTGGCTGAAGGTGGCTATCTTTAAATCCTTAAACACAAGTCTGAATATCTGGAGTTAAAGAAGAAAGGTAGAAGGGCATAGGGCTAGTCGGCCCTGAGGTCAGTTTCCCCTCTAGCCAGATGTGGACAAAGCAGGAAGAGCAACGCCCATGTGTCTGACCTTTGCAGGCATGGTGACCCACCCACTGGTAGATCTGACTCAGTGCCTGACCAATTAGATTAGTACCGGTCCTTGGAGGAGGGGCGAGAAAGGGGGCATAGGGAGACTTCTGGGGAGTTTCCCCAACTCACATTGGATCCCGATGACCAGTTTGGTGGCTCCTTCATTTGGAGAAGCCCGGACCGTCAGGGGTAGTACAGCAGGCTCTCCTTCACAGCTGTGCATTCAGAGATGACAGAACAGGACAGGAGACTGGGAAGCAGCAGTCTGATTACACGGCCCTTGGCGCCTTGCAACAAATAATATCTTGGTTTGTAGAGCTGTGGTCTGGAAAATGGGCCATGCTCAGCCAGGCGATGCCCAAAGATGATCCACTGTAATGGAAAGACCATCTTGGATCTTCCACTTCCGTTGATTTGTATCCTCTCCTTTTTGACATTTTTGTGTTTTTTTGTGTCAGTTCAATAATGAAGATGACATTTTGGGCGCAGTAGTTGGAGTATATAATATATAAACAAATAAATATATGTCTAAAAGAGGTAAAAATAAGATCATTTGTATATTACCGGTCTAGAGATACAAATTCCATCAACCAAGTATTCTAAGCCAGGCTGGAATGCTCTAATTCAGTGACTCCCAAACACCATTCCATAAATCTGCTTTGATTTGGCTTCATGAGAATAACTGTTAAAAGAACAAAATTTCAGGTGCCACTTCTAGAAATTCCATAGGTTCAGAGTGGGGCCCAGCAAGCTTCACTCCCTGCCTTGTCCTCAGGTGGCTTCAGTGCAAAGCCAGGAGTGCTCCTTTCTGGGCCTCGGTTCTCCTGCTGTGCAGCAGAGAGACCGGGCGGAAGAGAGTCTAAAGCCATTTCTCTCCTGACGCTCTGTGATTCTATTAATTTAATTTATATGGAGGAAAGGTCATGGCACCCAGAATCTGGAAAGCCTGTTGCTAATTTCTACATTTTCATTAATTCACCTTCTGACATTGCCTCTGGGCATCTCAGTTCCCTTATCTATTGGATAGAAACAACAGTTAGCATTTACTCAGTGCTTACTGAATGCCAGGCACTCTAAACAGTGAATGTCTAGTAACTTATCTAATACATCACCTTTATGAGGCAATAAACTTATGTTTATTATCACTATTTTGTAGATGGGGAAATTGGGACAGAAAAGATGAAGTATCAATAGTTCACCTATGGACACACAGCAAGTAGGTGTTATGACCAGGTTATAAACCCTGTTATTGGTCCCTAGAGCCCACACTCTTAAACACAGTGGTATTAGCAAGATGTAATAAATTAACCTTTAGGAAAATGCCACACCAATGACTAGAATCCAATGGTTAAAGAATTCCGTGATTCCAATCTAAATGGGAACAGGGAACTATTTATATGCCTATGAGATTTGCTGTGTCAGATTCATCTAGTGGCCCGAGCATGGTGCTGTGGGAAGGATCCAGAGCTGGGCATCAGGGACCTGGGGTCTAGCCCTACCCTGTCATAAAATCAGTGAGCCAATCACTCCCTACTTGTGCCTTTCAGCTTCCCCATCTGTATGACATGCTAAGGTCCCTTCTGGCACTAAGGATTTATTCTGTGTCTGTTGCCTGTAGGTAAAATTTTGAAAAACATGCTTATTTGAGGTGGAAACAGTGACAATACCAGTCACAGCTCGGTTTGCTTTGCTGGAAGGTATTTGAAAAGACTGCATGTACCCACAACAGAGGCCAAGACAGCCCACGTCTGAAGCCTTGCCCATTCTGTTCCTTTGCATTGTCAGCTCCCACACTGTCAGTTTCCATGGAGTGCTGGGGACTAGGGGGCCTGAAGCGAGTTCAGCTACAGGAGCCGTGGGGCTGTCGGGAGATGTAAGGAGCCGGACAGATGTCAACCAGGGAGCCCTGAGGCCTAAAGTCTCCTCCTGGGAGCAACTCCCAGTGGTTTATCAATGATCTCGCTTTGAAGCCCTCCCTCTATTTAACAAAAACCTTTCCTTTTATTGTTTTGAAAATGTCAGAGGGAGCTTGAAACCTGTATGAAGGATGAGGGAGAATTACAAAAGTAGTGTCATGACTCTGAAGACGGAGATCTTCTGAATAGGACCATTAATTTACTCAGTGAGCTTGGACGGGTCATTGTTCTATCCTGGATGCATAACCCTCATGAGTTAGTAGCATTTTTTAAATAAATGAAGAAATGAACAAACAGCAGCTCACCACCATCGTCTCACACACCTGTAAGGCAGGTGTTAGGACGCACGCTACTGAGGACCAGTTGAAGCTCCTGGAGGTTAATGACTTAGCCCAGGTCACCCAGCAGGTAGGCAAAGATCTGGAGCTAAGTCCAGATCTCCCAGATTTTCTTTGAGGCCTTGTCTACTGAACCCTGGCTGTCTCCCTGGAGCCGGATAGCTCAACTAGGCTGTAACCATGTGTTAAGCCCCATCTTCCCTTTCATGGTCTGAGTGCAGTGTTGTGTCCCTGGACACAAAGAGCTCTTTCACCAGCTGCCTCCACTGAGGACCACCCAGGACAAAGTCAGTTTCAGCCACAGCTGGACAAATTTAGGTCAGATCTGGAGAAGAATGTCCTGGCAGGGCAGTTACAATGGGACAAGTTCCTGAGCAAAGTTGTAATTTTCATCTTCGGAGGATAAGTAAATCAGAGCAAGTTTCCTCTGTGTCAAAGGAGCAGAGGCTTTAACTTTGCAGCCTCTTCATTTCCCTTTATACCAGACAAGTCCTTGAAGCCTAGAAGACAAAGAACTTGTTACTAGAAGAAAAGAAGTTGCCTGGTGTAGTTGACAGAGGGGGTCAGTCTGTAAGTATTTATCAAACCCTCAAGGTATATCTTGCATTATCTAGATGCTGGGGTTAGAGCAACAAATGAGACAGAGTCTCCATCCAGATAGAGATTTGATTCTAGTGATGGGAGACAAACTCATAAATGAATAAGACGATATCCTATACCAAGGAAACTAGGAAGATAAAATAAGATAATTTGAAGGAGAGACTTGGGGCTGCCTTAGCTGGGTGGTCCAGGTGGTCCAGGCCCTCCACTTCTGAGGAAGTATGTTTGGAATTGTGACCTGGAGGCTGAAAAAGCAGCAACCAGGTGGACATATAGGGAAAAAGCATTCTCAGCAGAAGGAACAATAAATGCAGAAGTTTGAAGCCCAGCAGACCTGGTGTGGTGTATTCCACTTACTAGCTCACTGTTCCTCTCAGAGCCTGAATTTCTTCATCTGTAAAATGGGTCAGTATCAGCACCTATTTATTGGTTTACTGAGAAGATTAAATGAGATAAAAAGATGTTAAGAAATAAAACAAGACAGAGTCCCTGCCTTTCGGGAGCTCACAGTACAAGCAATGAGGAGGAGATGCAAGCAACTCAATTTAGAAAAAACAAATATGAAATACATGATAAATAATAATCAACATCATCAGAGTCCAAAGTGCTTGTCCCTCCTAACATACAGACCTACTGTCGTTATAATCTATTGTTCAAATCATAAATCCATAAGGAGAGTGAGCCCATCTCTGCTGGAAAATCTTTCTCCACTCTGGGGCACATCTAATGCTCTGTATACCCCAGTGTCCCCTATACCCAGGAAGCTCGGTGAAAATTTTTAAGATATCAATCAGCAAGAGTAACCTAAGAAAGAAGAAAAGAAGTATTAACCCTGAGCTCCGGTGTTTGCAGTTATAAGTAATAAACATGCACGCCTTTGTCTTCTTGCGTGGAGGGATGTTCTCCTATGGATGATTGAGATTGTCTAGTGTTTCATTTTAAAGAGTACTTCTCGCCTTCCCAGACAATTAAAGGCTACAGTTCATGCTGATTATAGCTTTATTCTGGGGACTCCATTGTTTTCACCTCCAAAAACAGTGCTTATTTCACCTTTGGATACAAATGATACAGTTTCATTTGATGGCAGTATTGAATGTCTTTATAAGAGTTTGCACGTTGTCATAGCCAGAGGGATAATATACCAGGGAGGACTGTGAAATCAATTGAAGAATAATCTCCTGAAGAAAAACAGTGCTGCCGTAGGAGGTGGTGGAATTGACTGTTCTATAATAAGGAGCAGAGCTCAGGCAGCATTTGGACGGAGAACTTTCAACCATACCTGATACGTCTCTGCAATCGGCATTGGTGATTTGTCCTGTTCATGCTGTGTCTGCACAGTATATGAAGGGGCGGGGCTGCCTCCGTCATAGTCCACATAATGTGCTCTAACTATGAACGACCTATGACCTTGACAGCAGTCCTGAAAGGGAGGCCTCAGATCATTCCTACTGAGCAGTAAATAAATGCAGTCAGAGAGGTTAAACTTGATCTTGATCACATGGGTGGTAAGGGGTGGAAAGAATTCCTAGCCCGTGTTCTTTTTTTCCACGATGCCACATATCCTGAAGTGTTTTGAATAAAGTGTAAGATTCAATTCAAATGCATATAAGGATGGTGATCATTTAATCGGTACCATGATTGCACCCATATTTGGTTATTACAAAGACAACTGAACCCTTTTCTGAGAATGCAAATCCTTTTTGACATGCTTTAACCGTAATTGCCTCTTTATGGGGAAGTTTGCTGTGCATTTATACATATCCTACGGTCTGCCTGACATGACCTTCTCCTTCTACCCCTGCCTTCTGGTAAATCCCTTGTATCCTTTCTGAAAATTTCCAGGTAGAGGTAATTACTCTAACCTCTGCTCCCAAAGTGCCTGCACCTCCCATCACCCTGAGCTGTGTGAGTCTTCCTTCCAATCTACGTCAAAACTCAGTTCCACCTCAACAGCCAGTCTGCTTGGGGGGCGGGGGAGCAGGACGGGGCACAGTTCATCTTTGTTGCTACTGTCGCCAAGCACAGGGTCTGCACACAGTAGGCACAGTAGGTACATGCTTGAAGCTGAAAGGGAGGGCGGAGGGAGAGCGGCAGAGCCATGTGTCTGCCCCCTTCGCCCAAGTGGATTCAGATGACTGAGGCAGAAGAAAATACCCCAGGGTTACTATAGCACAAGGCAGCCGTGGTGGGTGTGTGGGAACAGAGGGCCGACCAGGGTATTTCAGAGTCCTCAGAGAGGCTGAGAGCCCGCTGCACTGGTCCATCCCTGGGCCAAAGAATCGGTGCTTCGTTCACAGGCATTGATCAAATTCCAGGAGGGCATCTCCGTAATCTGCACATTCCAGTGGGTTTGTTATCAGCCTTCGGGTGACGGAGGGGTGAGTGAACGCAGGAGACCGTCGTGTAGCGGGGAATGTTACAAATGCCCGGCACCAGGCTGAGCTCCTAAAATGCATCCTCTGCAGCAAAACATCCTCACTTTCACACAGCACAGTGTGTGAAAGTGAGAAAGGACAGGAGGTGGCCTTGAGTCCCCGAGATGCCAGCCCTCCCTGCTGGGCCCTATACTGTATTAAACACATGACACAAACCACCCCTGAGACGGGCACTGCCATCGCCCTTGTTCCTTGATGAGGAAAACAACTTTCAGAGAGATTAGGTAATTCACCGCAGCCAGTGGGTGAAGGAAGAATTCATACCCAAGTCAGCCTGACCCACCCCTGTTTTTTCCATCTCCCCATTCTCCTTCATTTCTGGAGATGTTTTCCTTTCTTAAATATCTGGAGAACATATAGACATTAAATATTAAACTATATAGCATGTTCCCCTGTTTGACATGTATTTTTCATAGTCTACTATGTGAAGACACACTTCAGGGCACTTGGGCATCACAGGGAATCATTTGATGTGGGATCTACCTTTGGGTACTTGCCGTATAATTGGGGATTGAATCAAAGGAAGAGAAGAGGTCAGAGAATAGTGAGAGCTTGTCCTCACGGGCCTGAGTCAGTGAAACAGGCATGAGTTCTGGAAGGAGGGGCCAGAAGAGGCCAATTCACAGGAGCAGGAAGCTGAGGACAGGCTTCCAGAAGATGAAGAGATTCAGGAGGACACCTGTGTATGGCCGGGTGCTTGGTTCCATCTTCATTTTCTTAACAATCATAAGCCATTTGGCTTTTGTGATTTACATATGCATTTTTTTTTTCTTTTAACAAGGAAAATACAATGTCAGTCCAAGAGTGTTATCAGAGCTTTATGAAAAAGATGATTTCAAATTGTTCTGGGTTTTGTTTGGGTGGCACTCAGATGCGGGCCACGTCCATGACTTTGCGGATTGTCATGACTTTGCGGATTGTCATGACTTTGTGGATTGTCATGACTTTGCGGATTGTCATGACGTTAAGTTTAGCAAACTTAGTGGCTCTGTCTCTACTCAGCCACCCCCAGGACAGGGGGTGGGATGTCCCCTGAGAGCTGCGTCCCAGTTTTAGATATAATCTCATTGATGCCAGTGTTGGAAGATCCCCTTAGAGATTAACTTCCTTTCCCAGGGGAAGAAACAACTCCAGAGAAATAACTGGCCTGGGGTACCTCACTGATCTTTGGATCCAATCTCAACATTTCCCCATTGAGGAAACTGAGGCCCAGGGGAGATGGACGGACGTAGCTTCCAACTCTTGGTCAAGACGATGCTATTCGCTTGGTCTTCTAAATTGTTAAACATCATTGTCATTCAGTATGCTGTAGTAAGAATTCCCCATGTCAGTTTCTGAGGTATTGGGCTCAGATAAGTATAATGTATCTTTATGAAATTTCATTCCAGAATCTTTTACATAATCAGCATTAATCCACTCATAAATGTAAAATATGGAGCCACAGTGAAAAATTTTATGCAATGTCCTGTATGCTGTTTACACAGATATTCTGGGGAGCGGAAAGGGAGGTGTTTCTGGAAAGTGGTAATTTTCTCAAAACTTTGATATGTTGATTATTTTTCCTTCAGGATAAATATAATTGATCAACTCACACTGAAAAAATATATATGCTTTAGAAATTGTCATGGATTATGGAGTTAGATAATTCTAGATATATGGATTCTAGTAGAACTACTGCCAGACAGGTTTCTTATTCCTGGAGCTCTGTTGTCTCATATGTAATGAACACTTTCTGCATGGAAGGCATGGGGTTAGATACTGAGCACTGATTTGGGGAAAAATACCAGGAATGGATACTGCTCAGAGTATTTGAGAGGAGAGATCATCATGGGATTGAGACCCACAATACAATAATAATACAATAATAAGTGATCCATGATGCAAAAATATCAGTCTTTTCCAGATTAATTTACAGACAACACAATTTATATCAAAATTCTAGAGTTTTTAGAAGACAAAATGTTTCTGAATTTCATTTTGAAAAATTAACAAATAGGAGCAGGGGAGAAACTGGAAAACAAGTGTGAAATGTAGGACTTGATTTATCGTATGCAAGAACGCATTATATAGCTACAAAACTAAGAGTATGGTAGCTGTGAAAAATTGGCAGTAAAAAGTATGGAACACAAAGTACAGCAGTCAAACTACTCCTATTGCATATAAAAATCTAGTATGTTAGTCAATAAAATATGCTTACAAATTTTGCTAAGACTTTTAATTAAAATTAACTCTTACCTCATGTTGTACACTAAGATACATTCCTGCTGAGTAATTAAATCCAATGCACATTTATAATTTAATTGACTATTTAATTGTTACTGGGCTGAAGAAGAGCTTCTAATAACAATGGAAAAACAAATCAAAAAGAAGAAGAAGAATATATTTGAATATATACAAATTAAAAATGTTGCACATCCTGAAACTTTAAAATCCAAATTGAATAATCCAGTGGTGGAAAAAATAGCAAAACAACGACAAGGAACACAGTGAAGACATTAGAAGGAATTTCAAAGAAAATTCAAAGATTCTGTACACAAATGAAAAAAAATGTTAAACTACAGTAGAAATGTAGAAATTGGCAAAGATATTGACAAATAATATTTAATGTTTGGGAAAATACTCATGAGATACAAACTTGAAGATACACATATGCTCAGATGTATATCCAGATGGTGGCATGTTTCTAGTGTCTTTTCTTCACTTTTCTTTAACTTTCTAATAAAAAGATTAATTGATAAGAAAGAAAAGACCTTTTTTAAAAATAACAAACCCAAAGGAAAATGGGGTCAGATCAAGTTCTTCAGGGTCCTGGAGGAAATGGAAATTTCTAGACAGAAGCATTTTTCAGCTTTTGTCTCTCATCTCAGATTTCCCTTCCTTGCTCTCCCCACTATCCCCCAAAGTCACTGCAGTCCTTTTTCTCCTACGCGAACTGAGCTTTTTCCTTGATAGGATGTTTTTATTTAGGTTGAAAAGCAGTAACATTCACAAGACTTTCTCCCCATAGTCACAGAGTCTCAGACCACTCTTCCTTGTGATGTCATGCTTTGCTGTGAAGGCTGCATCCTGACTAGGGGACCAGGCAGTGATCTGTGCATGTCAGCTCACCCCGTCCTCAGGAATATCCAGCCTACAGGCGTGGGCACCGTGGATTCTACTTACAAACCAGGAGAGGACATCTCAGAAGGCACAAAGATTCATCTGTATCCCCATGGAGCCAGGATGAGGCAAAGTCTGGATGGCGGATGGGAACGCCACGTGTAGAACAGGCAAGAAAGATGGGCAGGAAATTTCTCTGGCTCTCAGCTCATTGACACTCTCCTTCACAATGTCAGAGTCCCTTAAAGGGACAAAATTTGCATCTGTTGAGTGCCACAAGAAGCCAGGCAGTATAAAGAAAAAAAAAAAAAAAAAAATAGGGTGCATTACTGAGGGGAAAAAAGGTGCAATTGTTTTTCTCTGGATGCACAAACCTAAGAAACAAAACAAAAACAAACAAAAAGAAGTCAAGCAGCCAGGCATTGTGCTGGGAACTTTGTATATTGCAGCGAATCCTATGGCAACCTGGCAGGATAAGCGCTATTCCCATCCAACAGGATGAAAGTACTGGGACCTGAGATGCTGACAGGCTGGCAACTAGCCTGAAGCTGTACCACATAGAGAAGTTCCTAGTAAGTCCCAACAAGCTTTCAGGAATGACGGTCTGATGACGCAAAGGCCCTCATTGTTTGCTCTCTTTATGTAGAGAAGGTAAACCCTAGACCCTCCCAACTCCCGTTGCAAGCACCCATGGAACTGTTTTTATCATCTTCATTTGTGTCTCCCTGTGGTGGAAGTTTCTGTGTGATTTCATGTCCTCTTGTATCATCCTTGTTTCAGCTTTGCTTCTCTCCAAGTTTACCTTCTCAAAGGCTCAGAGAATCACAGAACTATTCTCTGAAAAGGAGTAGGATGAATTGGAGTGAAATGAAACAGGGGTCTTTACTACCTACATACGTATTTGCAAATAAATGGCATAAGCAGTTTCCCAGGTGGACATTTTTATTTTTTTAGAAGTTATGCATTACAATTAGCACAGACAGGAAAGTACCCTTCCACCTGCTCCCCATGGGACTTCCCCCACTTTCAACTACACCCTCCCTCACATGTATACACATAACAAACAAAAGAATTTATGAGCAAAATCAAACACGGACACTATAAGTGACTTCCATCCTCACAGCTCCCCTCCCCCAGCTGATTGTTGCTATGGGCAACCATTGCCAACAGGTACCATAAGTTTGGGGCCACATGGCAAGGCTGGCTGCAAGTCACAGCACAGCTCCGATAACTGTGTGTGGGCGGAGAGGGGCACTCACTGGATGTGTTCTGTAATTAGTCCTTCTCAGAGTGGCTTCTTTGTCAATCTCAGATCAAAGGAGGATGGCTTTCCCCAGAGAGAGCGGTAATAATAGCTGAATTCTTGATAAAGCAGAAATGTCATTTCCATAGCTCCCTAAGAGTGCTGTACATGACTGGGATGAGAAAGTACCAAATCTAGGATGTGCTGGGCACTGGGCTGAGCGCTTTATTATCTGCAGTCACGCAATCATTTGTTAGGGCAAGCTCTGCAAAGTCAGGATGCTTATCCCCATTTTAGAGCATGGGCAGGTCGCTTACCTAAGAGCACACAGCAAATGTACAGCAGGGCTCTGGGACTCAAGGCTTTCTTTCTTTCAAAAGCTTATTCTTCCTGATTCAAAGCTTGTTCTCTAGCCACAGCACTGCCCCGCTGTCTTCAGGGAACAGCTGCAGGGCAGGGTCGCATCTGGTGGGAGGGATGCTAGGGTGTGAGCCGGAGGGAGCACATCACATTGGTGTCTGCAGATGTTCTGCTCTGGCTTTGCTACTCACGAGCAGGATGAATCAGGTTCGTCCCTGGACCTCTCTGGCCCTCCAGAGGGGCTGGTTCTTATTAACCTGTCTTTAGGGATCTATATAACGCTGCACACGCCCCCTTCCTTCTCACCACTTTCCTGGGTGTTTGGTACTCTGACCTGTCTGCAACTCCCACTCCACACTGCTTGTGCAGGACAGCAATTTAACTCTTATGCCAATGTTTCCACTTTTCATCAGTGTCATCGTGAGACAGGACTGCAGCACCCTGCTCTTTTACAACCTACTCATCAAACAAACAAACAAAACCAGGAAGACTCATATCTCCCAAAGTTGAGTCCAGCTTAAAATAAAATGAGGATAAAATTAGGTCATACATGTCAATAATACGCGGGGAATGTAAGAACTCAATACTCGTTGTGTTCTCTACTTTTCTGGGTCCCTTCAAAGTCAAGCCCTGTGCTAGGCATATAACATTATAGTATATGTTCATCATGTCCTGTTAAATCAGCAAATGAATTGATGATGTCCGCATGAAACAAAGCCCATTGGCAGTCTTAGCTCCCCTTAAGCAGAGCTGGGAGCTCTGGAGCCTGACTCAACAATGTAAATTAGGTCAGTGTTTGTTTCTGTTATTTACAAATGAATTCAATTGTACTCTCAGTTGATCATTCTGATTGGTCCTGCTGAATGGGGACTTAAGTCAGTTACATAGAAAACCTAAGTATTCTGCCCATCTCAGAATGAGCCAGAGGCTGAAAAATGACCAAGAGCATCCAATGATTGATTGAATGACCTCAACAGGACAGAGGAAAGGAAGAGCCTGCATGTCTTTGGGCAGGGGATTTAACATCTCCAAATCCCAACCTCATTATCTGTGAAATAAGGATGGATTATAAAAATAATATAAGGATAATAACAATACTAAAATAAGCTACCATTTGATGAGTTACTACCAGGTCCTGGACCTTTAACAGAGAGCGTCACATTTTAAAAATTTTCTTTTCCTTCTCTTTCTCTTTCTCCTTCCCCTTTTATGAAGGTTAATTTTATGTGTCAAATAGCCCAAATACTTGGTCAAATGTGTCTGTGATGTTTCTGTGACGTGTTCTTTTTTGGATGAGGTTAACATTTAATTGGTTGAACTTGGAGTAAAGCAGATTGCTCTTCATAACGCAGATGGGCCTCATCCAATCAGTTGAAAGCCTGAATAGAACAAAAGTCTGACCTCCACTGAACAAGAAAATATTCTGCCAACAAATGGCCTTTGAAATTGAATTGCAACTCTTTCCAGTCTCCAGACGACCAGCCCACTCCGTCAGATTTTGGACCTGCCAAGTCTCCACGGTCACATAAGCCAGTTCCTTAAACTAAATCCCTCCCTCTCCCCCTCTCTCTCTCTCTCTCTCTCTCTCTCTCTCTCTCTCTCTCTCTGATGTTGGCCTGTTTCTTTGGAGAACTCTAATACAACCTTTCTTTCTTCTTTATTTCCCTACTTTCATACCTACCCCCTTCCTTCCTTATAGATTAGAAAATTGGTTCATGGAAATAACATAAATTGACCAGGGTCTACTGGCTTGTAGACTAAATTTCAAGTCTATCTCCCTCCAAAGACTCTATGGCTGCCACAGCTCCAGTTAGTGAATTGTGACATGCTGTGCAAACAAATGGGCCCTCTTTTGGTGGGTCCTGTACCACAGAGCACATCTGGCTGTGGTTTCTCATCTCTCATCAATGCTGCACCTGCAGGAACTTCCATGAAACAGTCAAAGACCCTCGCAGATCTGCAGGGCTACAGAGAGCCTGCCACCAAGTATTATGTGTCTCCTTTGTTGTATTTTGCAAATAAAGCAGACATTTTACTAGTGTTAATGTATCATTTCATGGAGAAAAGTACATCTTATGAGTGGATCAAAACTACATAAGGTGCAGTCAAAGACACATGCCTCTTCAAGCTCTCATTTCTCTCTTTTCCTCTCCATCCCCATCTCACTGCCTGAGTTCATATTTCCATCAACTCTTCAAGAGTGTTCTCTTCCTCTGCTCCTGCCAGCAGCATGTTGCCTACAAACCATTTCCCACAACATAGACAAGATGATGTGTTTAAACTGGAAATCTGACTACACTACTTCCTTCTCCCCCAGGCAAAAACCTACCAATTGCATGATTGTTCATAGGATCAAGGCCAAGCTTCTCAGTAATATAAACTCCCCATTATCTATTTTCTGCCTTAATATCATTTCTCACTAACCCTCTGTCTTACCTTATGCTCCAACCATAATTGATGAAGGGTATTTTCCCTGTGGTAGGTTCTATTATTTTTTAAAATATTCAGTGCCACTCCTTATTAGACACCTCTATGTGGTGCATTAAACAAATCCAGCCCTTGGCCATGTGACCTGCTTTGACCAATGAAATGTAACAGAAAGTGACAAGTAGCACTTCTGAGCCAACATGACATTTTACCACATGCCCTCTTTGTCTTCTGATCTACATGTTCCAGGCAGGGGCTGCTTCTTTAGCCTGGACTCCAGAATAAAGATGTTGTGGAATCAACCCTAAATCAATCTGTGATCATTATGTGAAATGAGCAAGAAATTCAGGCTTATTGTAAACCGCTAAAATTTTAGGGTTGCTTGTGATCATCGCATGACGGTCGGTGCTGACTAAACCCTCTCTCATTCTGAATTAGGTAACCCTTCTTTTAGGATTCACTGTGCCATGCACTCTATTTTTATCACAGCACTTATCACATTAAACGGCATTTGATTTTACACACTTGTCTTCTTTATTAGCTAGAGAAGCCCTCAAGGACAAGAGATTGTGTGCATATTTACCAATGTACTTCCAGTGCCCAGAACAGACTACATATTGGAACATGTTGTCTAAATGTTTTGAATCAATCTCTTGACCCACAAATCTCGCTTAAATACTGATCAATTGAATTAATAGCAATCAAAGAGATTATTATCAATAGCTAGGATCAGAAAGAGATATTGAGTATGTAATTAAGATCAGAAAGGTAGGCATTATAGAAATAGACAGAGTTTGGCATCTTCCAATAGTAATTATGGTGTATAGTATGGAGGGAAGAATTCTGTACATGGTATTGGGGTCAATATGGAGCCATTCAAAAGACTCTTCCACTGAACTCCTAAGCCATGTGGATTCACTTTTCCTTTACAGTTGCCAAGAAGAAAAGTAACATTCACAACATCCTTGCCTTTAAAGGAAGACGAGATTTGATTGTAAGTAAAATATATAATAAAAAGATATCAACTTTCCTTCAGTCAGTGATGCATAATAACCCTCCTGACACTTGCCCTTCTGCCTTGGCTGACCTGAGGTGTCACTCTCTGATATCTGCTGTTAATTCTGTTCCTTTTTGTCCAACTTCTTTTGCCTTGTTTTAATGTTATCCTGATACCAGCAATTTACATTGCCCATATTGGTAGATACCAGGACACTTGCAATGTATAAGAAGCATCCACAGGAAGACCCATTTCTTGAAAATCAAACCCTACTAAAAATGCAAGAATAGATAACTGATTCATGAATTCACTTATTGATTTAAAAATGAACATTGAGGGGTGCTGGGTGCTGACCAGATGCTAGCATCCCTACCTGTGGATTCTTCCCATTCTACCAACGGGTCATTGAGAAGATATCCTGAATCTTTTTTTACTTGAGTTTTGCCATCTGCTTTCCCATAACATAAGCTAGTCAGAGACAGGTGTGCTTTTGAAATGATTAAGCTCACACACCTTATTTGACTGGGGTCAAGTCTGAACTGACTCACTCAAGGTCAAACAGTGAATTTGTCACCAAAGCCAGGACTAGGACCAGAGTATTTTGTGTCCTAAACTTTATTTCCCTCCTTCTTCCCTTCATTTAAAAATATTTTTTGAAGGATTTGTTGAAAAGACTATCAAGGAGAGTCAAGGAGCTTCTATCATGTTTTTCAGTAGTCATGTAAATGATTTCATACTAACATCTAAGTTTATTTATTTGGATTTCAATATATGGTGTGTACATCTCCAAGAGGTACGGCTCTGAAGCAGTGGGAATCAGACCTGGGCTGGTGCCTTGGCTCCCTCCTCATCACTGCATGTTCTCAGACAAGTCACTTAAGAAATCAGAGCCTCAGTTTCCATACCTGTTAAGCATGTAAAAGCTACCTACCCATTGTGAGGGTTACATAAGAGAATGTCTGAGAAAGGGCCTCTGACACTGACAAGAGACACACTACTGCAAGCTATTGCTGTGTCGGATGTGTTAGTATGTGAGATTTAAAAATATGTATTTTTTTCCTCTCCTCATTAGTTACAGCATGTGATTTCTCAGTAAGAACATTCCCTTTGTGACTTTCATAAAAATCACTGTGATTTCCTAATAAGGAAATATATACAAAGTCTCCCCAAGACCTCTATTTCCTACCACTAAGGGGCTGCAGAATCCGGGAGTAATCACTGGGGCTATCATGCTAATTGCCCACTCAAGTTTCTGATGGGCAGCTCAAAGCATCCAAAAAATAAAACAAAACAAAAAAGGAATTTTTGTAAGAGTTTTAGGTTTGCATTTATAAAGGCTTTCATTCCAATCAACATCATGACAAATTCCAATGTAGACCAGAAAAATATATGGTTGTTCAGCCAAAGGTCAATTGTGATTGATTGATTGATTCATTCACTTCTTCATTCAGCACAGATGTGCCAGTCCCTGGGATGCAAAGATGAATTGGAATGCTTCTGCACTCAAGGTGCTCACAGGCTAGTAAGAGTAGGAGATGCACAAGCAAGTAGGTGCAAAGGTATGTTATAGATTCTGTCATGGAATTCTGCACAAGGACTTGAATAAAATTCTCTTGAGGGGAGAGAAGAAGATAACAGGTCAAGAAAGCCTCCTTAGAAGGGATTGAAAATCAAATAGATATTTGTCAGACAGGTGTACCAGGACAGAAGAGGGAGCCAGATGGTCTCTCAGAAAGTGGGATACATGTGATCATGAACATGGGAGTACAGAAGAATTTGAGGGATAAGAAACAGATCCTAATGTCTAAGGCCACATAAGATAGTGGGGAGGGAGAAGGGAGATAAGAATGAGCAAGAAGAAAAGCTGGAGAAGCACATAAAGGCCTTCTTGGTAAGTGAAGTTGGGGCTATGAACCAGGAAGGGAGAGCAGGGCTGGATTTTAGAGATGTTTAGGAGGTAGTGTCATGGGACGTGTCCCTGTGGGAAGGAGTCCAGGATGACTCGTAGATTTCCAACTTGATCTACTGGAAACATGGTGGCACTCAGCTGAGGAAGGAAATCCAAGAGGAAGAAACTTTTTGATTTGTATTCTTTTGATTCCAAAAAACAAAATCAGTTTCTTATTTATTGGTTTGCAAAGACTTTTCTTGGCTGGTAGCTCAGGACACCATAAAAGAACACTTGACCTTATTTAAATTCATTAACAAAAAAATTGTTGACAGCAGCAGGAAGAAGCATGGGTAAATAAGGGGAGAGAAAAAAATAAATGGAAAAATGTAATCTATGGAGTTAGACAGACCCAGATTCAAATTTTGGCTGGGTCACAGACGAAAATTTGATGTCAAGGACAGTTATTTAACTTCTCTCAGTCGTAAGAACACACCTAGGTTAATGCTAGGCTAACTTAATATGCTAACGGATATAAATGCTGAAAGTGTTGGAGAAACTTTCTGCCTTCTTCCAGCCTTCCCACTCTTCCTCACTTCTGTTGTATTTGATGTATCCCAGATTTCCAGGCTAAACTTGGAGGAACCTAACTTCCTCCTGCATCCCAATAATTCCCTCTCTACTCCCATCCTCTCATTCTTACGTCAGCAATCCCTGGGGGATAATTGGCATTTACTACCTTATACAAGATGGGGTTTCTTCCTCTAAGACCTTCCTCTGCTGATGTTCTCCCAGGTTGTCTGCCTGCTCACTCTCTCTCCAGCTCTCTAACACATTTAAATTCTTTATTTCCTCTGACATTTTTTTTTTTTGACCTTATAACACGCTCATGTTTCCTCCAATTTAGAAAACACAAATCAAAACAAACCAGCATTTCTAAAAGAGGCTGCCACTTCTGTGCAATGTTTTTCCTCCTGGCCGTTCTGTCTGGAGCAAAACGCTGCAGCATTCATACATATCCTCTGAGCGTCACTTCACACTCATCCCTAATCCTCCTGTACGTGGATTCTGTACTGAACTGAAGATAGATTGGTGTGTATCTTCCCAGCTCAGACCCGGAAGAGGCACCAACTGGAGCTTTGTTGCCCGGGAGCTAGTAAGGAAAGCCAGGATACAAAACGTCAGGAGGTAAATCTGAAGAAGCCAGAATGCGAGGAAACTGGAGGCGCCATCCACACTAGACTAAGAAACCAGGGGAGAATGGGCACAGGAGCAGAAAATGGCAACTTGGCTTATAAACGTACATGGGAAATTGGTTAGGGCAGTAGATATTGAGTAGTTGTCTGAAGTAGGCATTTTCTACCTCTTTTATGATCGGGCAAATGGATCCGTTCTGAGAAAAAAGCTCATAGAAAACCCAGCATACAAAGCCTATGGGGGCTGTTCTTGTTTTTACTGGGTGTGAAGAGCTTGGCTGACTGGCCTGCCTTCAAGGGCAAGGGCAGAACAGAGAAAGCCCTTTAAGGCTGCCATGGTTACCCCATGGCCTGGGCAGGCACCCTTCCTCCATCTCTTCTCCTCCATATCTCTACTGCTCTTAACAGTGTCTCTCTCTCCACTAACCGTCCCCCCATATTTATCATCCTCTGCTCCCCTGCTTTGGTCTCTAGGCTTTAGGGCAATGCACCACGCTGGTCACTTCATATTTCTCTAATCCTGCTTCTCTGCACTTTTCACTGGCTTCATGTTTGCCTCATCCCATTGCAATGGCTGCTAGAACTCTGTGCTCCCCTTTCTTTATACCATTCTGCTCTGGAGAACTCATTCCAGCTATCACGTCAATGCAAAGACCATCCATAATTACATCCCTAATGCCAAGGCAGCCTAAATGATTAACCGAACACCCTGCTGCATTATGATTCAGCACATCAACCCCGAAACCCAGTCTCTGTCTCCAAACATCTCCCTTCCCTCCCATCTGCCTTCCTCTCCCTGTTCATGCAGACCTGCCAACCACACTTGACTTCTTCCCCTGCCCAGGTCCCCACATTGGCCAGTGGAATGGTCTTGTCTGCTCTTCTTTAAGAATTTGTTGCTTTTGTTGTTGTTTGCTTCTGTCATCTTGTCTCCATCCCCACCGCCTCTGACTTTGCTCTCAACTGGATTCATCGAGTGATCTCTCTTACCTTTTATCTCCATGTCTGGGTTTCCTCTCTCTCACTGTGCTACGACAGTCTGATATTCTACTAATGATGGAGCCCAAGCTCAGGAAAGTTGAGTGATGGTTCCAAGACTACACACCATGAAATTGGCAAAACCAGGCTCAAACCCGAGTTTTCTGCCTCCAAATTCTATGCTCTACAGTTAACATTTCTGTAATTGGGATGTTTCTTGTAGTATGTACTTACCCCAGAAAAGGTGGGGACCCTATACCCTTGAAATTGGTGAAGAATTAATCCTAAGTGTGTTCACTTAGGTTGCTGGAAAAATGATGGTGGTTTAGAGGAAAGGAGCAAAATGAGACCTGCAGAAAGGCATCTCAGTGTGACTCCTTGGGGGGACAAGAGGAGCAGTGGAAGGAGGCCCTTCACATTTGATTCTAACAATTCTGTGACCCTCACCCATTTTATATTCGAGTAACTTCAGACTCAGAGAAGTTAAGAAAGTTTCCCCAGGTCACCCAGCTAGTAAGTGGCAGAGACAGGTGTCTCATCCTCTTTGTCTCCAGAATTGGTTTCTCCCTACTCCCCCATCTTCCTTAAAGGCTGGGAACTGTTAACACACACACACACACACACACACACATATATGATTAATAGATTAAATCACCATCTCTCTTTCTTAGTACCTAAATCATTTCTCCTGATTCTTTGTCTGTACCATGTTCTTTATGCCTGAGTCCCCAGGATAAAATTATAAGGAAATGTGTCTTTTCAACATGATTGTAATAACCTCACCTTGTTCTCCCCCATGAAGTACTTAGCAAAGTTATTTGCACACAGTAAGGCTTTAAAACTGTGTGCCCACGTTGTTTTGTTCTTCTCTCATTTTGACTGCAGGAACCCATTTGCACTGTGGAGTTCAAGGTATCGGGTAGGATGAGTGGTCCAGTCTTTAATCACTTCCTTGGCTGACAGACCTGTGTCTGCAATCTCCACCTCTAGAGCCCTGTAGTCAAGCCCTTCCCCAACCTTCCCAGGGAGCAAGTTCCTGCCAGTCAGCTCATTTACATCATAATAAGAGTCCATCTCTATCTTTTTATCTTGAAAAAAAAAATAATAAGTGCCTTGACAGTTATTCTTCCCTGATGAGATGTCTGATAAGCTGTCTGTCTTAGACACAAAGTTACTTTATCACAGTGTTTTACAAATAAGAAGAAAATTGTCAAGATCCAAATAAAAGTGGTGTCTACCTCACCAGTCCGGACATTCCCCAGGAGAGCCAAGCAGAGCGGTGTCTCTGAAGTGGAGCCTCGGGGCGGCTGGAGCCTGGACAGAGGCTGATGGGACACACCCAGAAGAGCCAGTTAAGGAGGGGTCTTGACTGGGGCAGACCTGCCCCCTTAAAGACAGTACAACATCATGCAAAGCGGCTACATCAGTCTCGGACTTGAATTCAAATCCCCATTCAACTTATTCATTTTGGACAGGTCTAAACTTTTCAGGCTCAGGTTAAAGGGGGGAGTGGGGGCGGGTTGTATTGGGAGTCTGGGATTAACAGATGTAAACTATCATATATAGGATGGATAAACAACGAAGTCCTGCTGTATAGCACAGGGAACTATATTCACTAGCCTGTGATAAACCATAATGGAAAAGAATGTAAAAAAGAAGGTATGTATATGTATAACTGAATCAATTTGCTGTACAGCAGAAATTAACACAGCATTGTAAATCAACTATAGTTCAATAAAAAATCTGTTTTTATAAAGGGGAAAAGAAGCTATCATTTATGAAGAGCTGTGCCGGGCACTTTGGTAGTTATCTTTACAAATACCACCTCACCTTATCCTCACAAACTTATACATTAGAGATCATTTCCCCTCCTTTTCAGGTTGTTGATTTTTTTTTTTTTTTTTTTGGATAACTACCTTTATACATTAGAGATCATTTCCCCTCCTTTTCAGGTTGTTGATTTTTTTTTTTTTTTTTTGATAACTACCTTCCACAATATCTCCCTTATTTTTTCTCCAAGTAGCCTAGGATACCACATCCAACATATTTCTACCTTTAATGAGTAGGGTATATGGAACCTGAATTTTTCTGAGCCCTTCCTAGGGGTCATGTGCTGTGTCAGGCATTTTATATCCTTAGTCTATTCTTTAAAAAAAAGAAAAAACTATTTTATTCTGCTAAGAACACAACATGAGATCGACCCTCTTAACATGTTTTTAGGTGCACAATACATTGTTGTTGACCATGGGTTGACCATTGCTGTTGTTCTGTGGGTCTCTAGAGCTCATGCATTTTACTGAACTGAAACCTCACGCATGTTGACCAGTAGCTCCTCACTTTCCCCTCTCTCCAGCCCCTGGCAACCACCATTCCATTCTTTGATTCTATGCATTTGACTATTTTATACTTGATACACGTGGAATGATGCCATATTTGTCTTTCGATGACTGGCTTATTTCACCTGGTGTAGTGTCCTCAGGGTTCATCCATGTTGTTGCAACTGGCAGAATTTCCTTCCTTTTTCTGGCCACTGTGTGTATATTCCACATTTTCTTTATCCATTCATCCTTTGATGGACTCTTAGGTTGTTTCCATACCTTGGCGCTTGTGAATAGTGCTGCAATGAACCTAGGAGTGCTAAAATTTCTTCAATATTGATTTCTACATCAGGCCTGGAGGCAAATATAACCCCCATTGGCAGAGGAAAAATGTTCAGAAAGACTCCATCTCTAAACTAGAGTTACCCAGTTAACGGTGGCCAGGTCTGAGTTCATACTCAAGTCTGGCTACCTCTATAGACTTTGCCCTTCATACAACATCGAGGTCTTCCTCCTTTTTTCTTTTTTTTAAAATTAATTAATTAATTTATTTATTTTTGGCTGTGTTGGGTCTTCGTTTCTGTGCGAGGGCCCTCTCCAGTTGCGGCGAGCGGGGGCCACTCTTCATCGCGGTGCGCGGGCCTCTCACTGTCGCGGCCCCTCCCGCTGCGGAGCACAGGCTCCAGACGCGCAGGCTCAGTAGTTGTGGCTCACGGGCCCAGTTGCTCCGCGGCATGTGGGATCTTCCCAGACCAGGGCTCGAACCCGCGTCCCCTGCACTGGCAGGCGGACTCCCAACCACTGCACCACCAGGGAAGCCCCCTCTTTTATTTTCTTATTGTCTCTTCCAGGACTTATAAAACCTTTATAAATGTTTCATCATTCCTGATTAAAGATACAATTTTATAAGTCACATCAGTCAATCTTTATTAAAATCTTCTAAAAAATTCCAGCTTGTGATACTGGAATTTGTATTGAAATTTCCAGCAGTTTGTTTTTTTTTTTTTCTTTAATTATGCTAATTGCTATTTCTAAGCATAATTAGCATTTTGAATTATTTAGTGTAATTATGTCAAACAACATGTTTAATTTGTCATGTCAAGTATAATAATTAGTAATAATTCTTGAAAGGATGTCATTACAAGTTTGAGGTATTTACAAGGGATAATTATGTCAAATGTGATAATACTCAAGAGTAATACTAGAGTTTATAAAAAGATATTGCTGCAAATATTTGGAAAGTTTAATGTTGTGGTCATTTTAAATATTTTTGTTCTTCAACAAAAGTCAAATCTATCATGGTTTAGTGGTCTGTTTATCAGTTAAAGGAATAAAAATGAGATCTTAGATTACAGCTGAACTAATATATAATCCATCAAGTGTTCTCCCCGCCTCCCCCCTTTTTTTATCTCCAGAGTGAATAGTAATGCTTTTCCATATTAAATAGTTATACTTAAAAAATGACTCTGGGAAAATAAGGACAATCCAGAAACAAATGGAGTTCCTCCAAATATGGAAATTTCAGGCTCAGATAAGAGGTAAGCTAGGTTAAATGACCCAACCATTTCATGGCTGCATGGCTTGCCATATCACTGACATATTTAATTTTCAATGACCTTGCTACCGTCATGGAGGGGAAATGAGATGATGCTAAATTGTTTTGTAGTTAAAGGTGGTCAACAAGTGCACCCATTTCATCATTATGTGGATATTACAGACTCAATCTAGAACAGCACCAGGAAAATAAAAAATTATAAGTAGTTCTAGTTGTGTCATCACTGAGCTGATCTGGGTGGTCCTGTACGAGCCATTTTACCTCTCTGGGCTTTAGTTTCCCCACCTAAAAAATAAGGAAAATAATACAAATTTCAGTAAGAGGAGTCAACAGGGTGGTTGGGTTAAGCCAATGTTCACTGAGTGAGTTAATAAATGAATAAGCTTTGGCATGATGTCTAAAATAAGAGCTAGTGAAAGGTAATAGAAAATATTCAGGATTTGAATTCAGGCAGAAATGGTTAAGTTATTCATTCATTTATTAATGCTACCATAATTTATTGATCATTGCCTAAGTACCAGGCCCTTGGCTAGGATTTGGGGGTGTGTGTCAGTGAACTAAATTAACACAGATGTATTTTCCTTATGTTCTAGCTCAGTATTTCTCAAGGTGTAATTGAGAATGCATCAGAATCAGGCAGGGATGTTATAAATGAATAATTACACTGTGCATGTTAAAAATGGGCCACACCCTGACCTGCTAAATTAGATTCTCTAGGTATGGACTTTGGGCCTTGCTTTTTTTTTTTTTTTTCTTTTTCTTTTACAAATATTTGATTTTTACAGTGCTTAAAGTTTGAGCATTACTGGAGTACATGTTGACTAAGTTACAAGCCAAGTGTGTGAACTTGGAGTAGTTACTCAACATCTCTGTAAAGCAAGTTCATCATCTGTTAAATGGGACGAGTACTACACACCGCAGAACTTAGTGGTGGGAACTATAAATCATCTCCTTAAGGTGCCTAATAGGTACTCAGTTAATGTTCAGTGATTTTTTCAAAGGAAATGATTTTACAGGTACCTGTGATCCCAGAAAGGACATGAACATGTGATTTTCTTAAAGCAAGTCATATTTTAACTATAGTAACAAATTTTTCCATTTAAAATGAACAACGAGAGTTCCCTGGTGGCCTAGTGGTTAGGATTCCAGGCTTTCACTGCCGTGGCCCGGGTTCCATCCCTGCTGGGAGAAGATCCCACAAGCTGCGCAACACAAGAACAACGACATCTCAGGTCTATCAGTTTTGTCAGCTTAGATTTCATGTGACACAGTTTCAATTCAATTGGACAATGATTTATCAAGTTCCCACTCAAATGTAAGGGTGCAGAGGTGTGCAGTGGGGTTCTTGACTTCCAGCAGCTCATAATCCTGTTGGGGATACAGACCTGTAGGTATTTGTCATGGTCCAAGCAGGGAAACAAGCCGGTCAGGGTGTTATAGGAAATGGATTATGCAAGGGTGAAAAGCAGAAAGGGGAGGGGCAATACAGAAATTGGAAACAGCAGTAAAAAGCTCCCACCTCTCAGCTGGAAGGACAAAGGGAGGAGGTGGAGTGACCAGAGTAAGGGAGCAGGGGTGCCCTGGCACAAGCTGAAACCATAAGCTTCCCTGGGGGAGCTGGATATAGAGCAGACAGAGTGAGCTGCTGCCGGGAACACCCTTTGAGACAAAGCACAGAGGAGACAAAGTTCTGGCTTTGCCCTTTTTCTCCCCCTCCCATGGCTTGTCATTCCCTCACGTTGACAGAATCCAAGCTGAAGCATCTGAACGAGGACCCGGGAAATGGAGCCTGAATGGGGTCAGCCTTCCTGCCACACAAATCAGGGGAAGGAGAGGGCAAGATTCAATGTGAAGGCAAATGGCAGGACTGACACATAAGGGAGATTTAACGCAAGAGGCTGCACTAAGTGTTAAGATAGAGGTGTGTGGGGAGAGAGAGAGGACAGCCGTGTCCTATAGGAGCCAGGCTGGCTGCCCAAGCAGAGCCTTGCAAAGGGACAGAAATGCGATGAGATCACCATGGTTTGGCATCTTCCTTACAGATTTTCCGGTTGAGAGTCTGTGTTTTGCCAAAGCGCCCTTAAGTGATAAGACTCAGGGGTTCTCAAGCTGCCCGTCAAAACTTCAGGCAATGGAAATGAAAACCAGACCTTATTATTACTGATGTACAAGGAAGGATACCTTTTGTAGGATACTCATGTCTAATGTATGTCTAGTCTCCCCTTTTAGTGACAGGTATTTGGGAAGCTAAGTTATAATTAGAAGTGGTTCCATGGGTCTAGAACCAGGATGAGGGGGAAACTGAAGAATCTTAAAACTGAGTGTAATTCAGCGACATCTCTTCTGTAGGATAACTGTATTTCATCTCACTTAAGAGGCCACCAAATGGAAGAAGAACCACCAAGAAGCAGGAGGAGGAGGGAAATGGAGAAGGAGGAAAAGGAGGAAGAGGACAAGAATGCTGTCATCACGTGATGATACACCGTTTCTTTACCACTTTGAATTTTTATTTTAAACTTATTGAAAAGACTATTTTATAATGTTTTAGACGCTGAAGCGAAAACAATATGAGTAGCCAAGTCCAAGTTCATGAATGCACAGTCAGTGACAATTACAATATTAATACTGCCTTGCTGACAGTAATTTTCAGTCTCTCTCACTTCAGATGCATCTGGATTTTAGAGCTGGTAAGTGTTTTTAAAAATGCACATTAGACCTGTTGGAAAAGGGTAGCTTCAAGAGATAGGAAAAGCTCTTTAAGTTTCTCAGCAGCTAGAGAGAATTTGTGTTAACACTCACTTCACCTTGCTCTTGGATTCTCCCTGGTCTGACCTCCAGGCGGATACCTCTCCATTCTGCCCATAGAGAAAGAATCAATACAATAGTTCAGTTTCACTTTCCTTAGGCAAAATCACACTTGGCTGTCTACAATCAGGCTAGGCATCTCTAAATCCCCCTGGCCTTCTATTTACAGAACTAAATTTGGACTGCCACTAGAGGTGACTGGTATCACCCGTGACATTTTAAATCTTCTTTATTTCAGTTTTCTTTATTGCAATCAGGAATTTCTGGAGTGCTTTACTGTCAACTGCATGAAGACAGATCTATTTAGTATTTTTAACTTATAAGTATCTTACAGCCAAATATAGATTTCCCCCTCCCCTGCATTTTCTTATTCGACCCTCATGAAAACGTTGTGAGGAGGGCAGACACCTAAGATTGCATGGTTGTTATTACCTTTTTTAGGCAGAGGAAGAAACAAAGCATCTGCTCTTTCTTTTGCCAGCTGCCTGAACTCTACAACTCTTTACAACCTGGGTAGAATATTGTCTCTAAACAGAAACCAATGACTTTATCTGGTGGGCAACCAAATAAAAGGTGATCTGTTACATCGCTGGGTTGGAAAAGAAAACCACATGGCTGTGTTCGAGTGAGAATGTGCTGGTCTCTACCATGGAATCTTTTGAAGGGATTTTCAAGGGCAGTTGGACTATATTTCACTTTCCACCTATGTTAACTTCATAACTCCACCTCCACCAGAAATATGCCTTTATTATATGTCACCGGAAAGACACAGATGAGGCCTCATGCAGTGTATATATTATCCTGGACTCAGTGAGCGCTTAATACCTCCCAGGCACCATGCCAAGCCCTTCACAGGCATTAACCCCAATCCTTTCAGCAATCCTCTGCACTAGATGTTATTATTCCCACTTGAAAAGGAAATGAAGAGAAAGCAGCCATCCTGCTAAGCACTGTTCAGCCAGGAAAGGGAAGAACTGGATTTCTAGCCTGGGTCTGACTGGTTCCATGACCCGTGCTTTTTTATCTCTTTCACATTGATTCCTAGAAGAAGCCCAGAGTTATACTAAGGGGCTACAGTTTGCTGCATGACTCAGTCTGGAATCCATTTCTTAGGCCTCCTAAGAAGATTTCTCTTTGTAATATGGGATTTTGGAACTCCTAATTCTAACATGTGCAATTCTGCATTATAGCAGGCAGGCTGGGGGCTTGGGATCGCAGAATGGGTCAGTAGAAGTAGGCACAAACCAGAGAGAATGTTCTTGCCTAGCATACGTCCTTTGCAGGTCTTCTGCCGAATCTTCTATTATCCTGTTATCCTCCCTGAAAACAAGGATGATGGAGGACACAAGGAGTGAGCAGTTACCTATACTATATGCCTGTTGCGTTGTGAGTAGCATGTAACGGTGCTGGCAAACTTGTGCGGATGTCAAATCTATCATCTCCTTTGACTGCACTGCTTTTAGGTCACTCCTCTTTGTCCTTGACTACATCTCAAGACCAGGCTTTGGGCCAAAACCTGCTCTGGCTTCAAAGAAGAGGTTTGCTTGTGGATTCTATTTATGTGAGAGATGGTTTATCACCCATACGCTTAAAAGATACAATGAATGTGTCAGGCCGACAGGTGCACACACGTACAAGGAGAGACCAGAGACGCTACTGCCAACATGTGCGAGTGTCATGGGGTCACAGAATTAAAGCCAAGGTTAGTGATAAATTTAGTCAAGCTCCTTATTTTACAGAGAAAAAAAATTTATGGTCCTAAGCTAGCAGCTTGCACAGGCCTAGATCTAGGAAGTATTTAACCAGTATCTGGAGAGCCACTTTAGCCATAAATTCATTAATTCTAACTCTACTGGATTTCTGCCTGATAATCATAGAAACTTCCCATTTCCACTATTTGCTTTTGCACTTGCTTTGTTGCATGAAATGCCGCCATTTTTCTGACCACCCGCTTCTTGTTGGACTGACAAACTCCTACTCTTTCTTCAAATGCTCAAATGTTTCTTCTTCCCTGACTATTCGGGGCAGGGGTCGGGGGCAAGGCTGTCTGTCTTTTCCCAGGGCTGCCACCATCATTGATTTACATGTGCTTTGCACATATGTGGATCATTTGCAATGCATCATTTCCCATTGATCCCTTTGGTTTCACAGTGAGTTGTTCATTCTTCACTTGCTCACCCAAGTGCCCACCACAGTTTCTGGGACATTGAAGCTCCTTAGTAAATATTTGCTGAAAAAGTGTTCTTCACATACTTCATTGATGTATTTCCTGCTTTGTTCAGATATCATTTAAAGGAGATTGAAAGGAAGGAGGAAATGTGAGGAATGAGAGAGGGAAGAGAGAGAAGGAAACAGCAAATTAGAAGGAGAGTCAAGAAACAGAAGTTGGGAAGTCATGAAAGATGAAGAATAAGACGTGGGTGTTCTGGGGCCAGCCTCGGGTCACTGCTCCCCAAGGCTTTGTGCTGCCTCTCGCCCTTCAGAGGGCTGTGCAAGGACACAGGAGAGGAATGAGGGCCAGGACTGGGTTTTACTTCTGACATGGCGGTGGGGTTAATCACGTAAGGATTCCGGGCCTCCCAGCCTTTCAGGGCTAAATGCCCCATCCCACTGTCACACCTCGAAGCTCTTCTGCACATTTCATGGGGACCACTGAACTGTGTGACTGGGGAGGCATAACTTTCCCTCTCCTTTTCTCTGTGTTGACTTTATGGTTGGGTTTGTGAGAGCTTTTCTCTTTCTGCAGCTTCCCCACATGCCCATCTACCCGCAGGTCAGTTCCTTACGTGCATTTCTGGAAGACAGTAGGCCTTCCAAGTGCTAAGGAATACACACCAAGGCACTAGAAAGAGCTGCCTTTCCTCCCACTGTAAAACAGTTCTGAGGGACACTGTTAGGTCTGGAGGGACTTTTTGCTCTGCTGAGTTCTGTTCAGCGAAGCTGTCATTGCTTTTCCTTCAGGCTGTCTAGCTTTATGCCAACTAGAACTAGCATAGCTGTTTAACATTCATATCCTGTGGCTTATTTTGGACAATTGAATCAATATTTCATTAGAAAATTGTTTTTTGAGTCTACCGGAAATGTGATTTTTAAAAGATGGATTGCATTTTTAAATAGACTTGTTCTTAAAAACCATACTAATTATTTTTATTTACAGTAAGCTAAACATAGTTAAAACACAGACTTGATAAGTTCTGGCATATATGTGTGTGTGTGTGTGTGTGTGTGTGTGTATCTTGTGAAACCATCACCACAATCAAGATAATGAAAATATCCATCACCTAGAAATTTCCTCATGCCCCTTTGTAATCTCTCTTTCCTGCACTGCATCTCTTTGTACCTCTCCCCTCCACACTGATGTGCTTCTTCTCACTATACATTAATTCACATTTTTTAGAATTTTATCTAAATGGAATCATACAGTATGTGCTCTGTAGTCTGCCTTCTTTCACTCAGCATAATTATTTTCAGATTCAGTCATTGTACAGCAATATTTTGGTTCCTCTTATTCCATTGTATGAGTATACTAGGTTTGTTTATTCATTCACCTGCTATTGGCATTTGAGTTATTTCCAGGTTTCGTCTATTACAATTAAAGCTGCTATGAACGTTTTTGAACAAATCGTTTCATGGGCATGTGCTTTATTTTCTCTTGGATAGATAAATAGGGTTACAATGGGTCATATGGTAGATGCAAGTTTAACTTTTTAAGAATCTAGCTCTTAAAGTGGTTCCACCATTTTACACCACACCAGCAGTGTATGCGAGTTCCGTATCCTCACCAACACCTGGTAGGGTCATTCTTTTTAATTTAACAATTCTAATAGGTGTGTAGTGCTGCCTCACTGTGGTTTTAATTTGCATTTCCATAATGATTAATAATATAGAGATTCTTTTCATGTTCTTATTTTCCATGTGCTTATATCTTCTTTAGTGACATGCATCTTCAAATAGTTTTCTCAGTTTTTGTTTTGTTGTTGTTGTTTTTGAATCCTTTGTTTTCTTGTTATTGAGTTTTGAAGATTTGTTATGTATTCTGGATACAAGTCTTTTGTCAGGTATATGCTTTTAAAATATTTTTTTCCCTTTTCTCGGGTCTTTCTTTTCATTCTCTAAGTCTTTCAAAGAGCAAAGGTTTTTAATTTGGATGAAGTCCAACTTATCAATTTGTTCTTTTGTGGATCCTGTTTTTAGTGTCATATCTTTGCCTAACAAAAGCTCACAAAGGTTTTCTACAAGAAGTTTTATTGTTTTAGTTTCTATCTGTAAGTTGATCTTCTGTTTTGAGTTATTTTTGCATATGGCGCAGGACATGGACTTAAGTTTATTTTTGCATATGGATATCAAATTGTTGCAGCATCATTTATTGAAAAGACTATCCCTTTTCCATTGAATTGCTTTTGCATCTTTGTTGAAAATTCATTATCCAAATATCTATGGGTCAATTTCTGGACTCTATTCTGTTCTATTGATCTATACTTTTCTATATTTGAACTAATACCACACTGCAGATTTACAATAAGTCAAAATCAGGGAGTGACAGTCTTCCAACTTTGTTATTGTTTTTCAAACTTATATTGGCTGTTTTAGGTCCTGTATGATTTCACATGAATTTTAGAATCAATGTATTGATTACTACTAAAATGCCTGTTGAAGTTTTGATTGGTATTGCATTGAATCAATAGGTTAATTTGGGGATAATTTACATCTTAACAATACTGAGTCTTCTGACCCAGGAACAGGGTATATCTCTCCAATTTTTAGGTCGCCTTTAATTTTTCTATGCAATGTATTTAGTTTTCAGTCTATAAGACTTTCATGTGCTTTATCATTATCATTATGAAATTATTTTCTTTATTCCCAATAATATTCTTTCCTTTAAAATATATATTTTTTGATATTAATATAGCCAGTATAGCTTTATTTTGAGTAGTGTTAGTATTTGTATCTTCTTATATCTTTTTACATTTAACCTATTTGTATCTTTATATTTAAAGTGTGTTTCTGTAGGCAGCATATAGCTGGATATTTCTTTTTTGTAAACTATGACAACCTCTACCTTTTAATTGAGATTTCTAGGCTATTTAAATTTAATGTGTTTATGTGTTTGGGTTTAAGTCTATCATCTTGCTATTTAAAATTTAAAAAAAAAAGAATTCCAACTGTCTTTTGTTCCCATTTTCTTCTTTTTTGTCTTCACTTTGGATTAATTGTGCATTTTTTCATAATTCCATTTTATCTCCTCTCTTGGCTTTTTAGCTATAACTCTTTGTTTTGTTATTTTAGTGGTTGCTATAGGATTTAAAAGTACACCTTTAACATCACAATCTACATATAAGTGATACTGTGCCACTTTGAATATAGTATAAGAACCTTAACACAATATGTTTCCATTCCTCCTCTCTCAGACTTCATGCTATTGTTGTCATACATTTTACTTATACATGTTATTCTGTATGTTATTATTTTTATTTACAGTCAGTTATCATGGAAAGTGATTTCCATAATTAAAAAACCATCTATTTCCCAGGTAGTAAGCATTTCTATTGCTCTTTATTCCTCTGCCTAGACTCATATTTCCATTTGATATTATTTTCCTAAAAGATTGAAAGGAAGCCTGAAAGACTTCCTTTAACATTTTTAGAGTGTGTGTCTGCTGGTGATGAGGCTTTCAGCTTTTGTTTTTCCAAAAATGTCTTTATTTCACTTTTGGTTTTTGAAATATATTTTTGCCGGGTATAGAATTCAAGGCTGACATTTTGTTTCTATCAGTACTTTTAAGATGTTCCTACCCTGTCTCCTTGCTTGCTCTGCTTCTGATGAGAAGTCTCTGTCACTCTTATCTTTGTTCCTTTGTATAAAATGTGTCTATTTTTTTTTTCCTGGTTGTTTTTAAGAGCTTGTGTTTATTGCTGGTTTTGAGCAATTTGATTATTGTGCCTTGGTGTAGTTTTCTTCATATTTCTTAGATCTGTAGGTTTATAGCTTCATCAAATTCAAAAAAATTTTTGCCCATTTTTTTTCAAATATTTTTTCTGTTCCCTTTGCTTTCTTCTCTAATTCAGGGACTACAAAATATATATTGAGTTGCTTAAAGTTTCCTACAGCTCATCAATGTTCTGTTCTTTTTAGTTTTTAAATTATTATTCTATCAGTGGTTTGTTTTAGTTGTTTCTATTTCTGTGCCTTTAGGTTCACTATCTTTTCTTCTGAAACGTCTAATATGACATTAATCCTATCCAGTGTTATCATTTTTCTCTCTAGGAGTTCAATTTGGCTTTTAAAAATTCTTCCATGTCTCTAACTTTGTGAATACTTGAAATACATTTATAATAACTATTTTAATGTCTTTGTTTGCTAATTTAAACCTTTGTGTCAGTTCTGGGTCAGAATCTTTGATTGGATGGAAAACATTATAAATATTACCTTGTTAGATACTTTTTTTTTTTTTTACACTCTTGTAAACATTCTTGAGCTTTATTCTGTGATGCAATTATTTGGGAAAAGTTTGATCCTTCAGAGTCTTATTTTTGTCATTCATTAGGTACATCCAGAGAAATTTAGGGCTTACTCTCCATTACTGAGCCATGACTTTCCTGAGTATTCTACCCAAAGCCCAGGGTACACTGAGTTTTTCCAATCTGGCTGGTGGAAACAGGTACTATTTCCAGCCATATGTAAGTGCTGAGCCCTGTTTCCATTAATTCTTTGGATGGTTCTTTCTCCAGTCTTGGGTAGTTTACTCACATGCTTGTCTGGATCAATATTCTGGTGAAAACTTAAAGAAGCTCCTTTGCATTTCTCCAGGATTCTCTCTCTCTTCATATCTTCCTCTTCAGTACTCTGTCCTACAAATCCTGACTTCTTTGGCTTCTCTGAAATCTCATCTTTGTTTCCCTACCCAAGAAGTTCACCACATTCTGCCTAGGTTCCTTCCTCCTGTAGCATAGTCTGCAAACTATCTCAAGGTGGTAAACTGGAAACATTGTAGGGCTTACCTCATTTGTTTTCTGTCTCTCATGGATCATTGTGTTTAGTTGCCTGATGCTCAGTGCCTTGAAAACCATTGCCTCATATATTTTGTTAGTTTGACTTTTTTTTTTTTCAAGTGGGAAGCTAAAGCTAGTTCTGTTGTTATAGCCTGGCTCAATGTAGGAGATGAATTGTGTTACTTTTGATACACAGAATTATATCTCCAATAGTATAATAAAAGCCAGAAGACAAATATAATTCAATATATATATGTGTGTATATATATATATATATATATATATATATATATATATATATATATATTTCTATTCTAGACCTCCTTTTTAATCTTATCTGAATCCAACTAAAGTATCCTTATGGTTGTTCTGAGGACAAAGCATTATTGATTTGTGGCATGTAAAGAATTAATTTTGTATCATATTCATTTCTAACAATTATTAAACATGTGATGTTATTGTGGTACTTTGAATCACTGGGGAAATGGAATACTTTGGACATACAGAGCCAAGGAAGTCTGAGTGGATCTCTCATGGGTCCCCATCAGGACCACATTCACAAAAGGTGCTCAACAAATATGGTTGAATGAACAAATAAGGGAAGAAGGTGTGACTGTATAATGATGAGGCTGGTTATTTGGTGTGCGTATCTTCATGGATGAAGAAGAAGCCTAGTGTGGCTGAAAAAGGACACAGACTTTGGACACGGAGGAAATTGAGGTCTAATTCTAGCACCCCTGTGTATCAGGTAGGTGAGAACAAGTTAAAATATCTATGTTTCAGAGTCTTTATCTTTAGAGATAATGTTATCTATCTTGCAATACTATTATGAAGATAAAATCAGATGCGCATGAGCTACACCTACATAGAAAGAGCATGGCATGAAGTAAGCATCCAATTAATGCAAATTCTCTCTCTTACAAAGCAGCCCAGGGGGAAAGGTAAATCCTGTACATGGTTATTGCTCACAATACGCAAAGGATTGATTTAAGACGTGGAGGAATAGACTTAAGGATTTCTTCACTGAAGTCAAATCTTCGAACTTTGAGAATGGATTTGATTTTTGCAAAGAGCCAAAAAGCATTCAAAGACAAGGCAAGGAAATAAATGGAGTGACTTATCAATGGGGATAAAAATAAATGAGTACAAAAGGATGTGACTATAAAATCATGTCATACAAAGTCAAGTGTTTCATAAGCAAGCACTCTATCAATCCCCAGTTTGGGAGTCAAAAGTGTTCTGAGGATTACTACACCATAAGAATAAGCTTTCCACAAACTCTTGGAAGAAAATACATTCATGTAGATATATACCTTCCACTCTTTCAAAAAAAAAAAAAAGTAAAGCAATGAAAGAAGTCTAATTTTATTACTATCTGATCACACTTTTTATAATTCCTTGTATCCATTGGAAATGTGCTTTTACATATGCTCATTTGTAACCTGAGGAAGCAGAGATTCAGGTAAGTTTTAACTGACTTGCCCAAGGTCACACAGTTGGTAATACACAAGGCTGGATTTTGAACCCAAATCATGCTCTTTTCATCATGCTACCTATCTTTTCTTTGTACCCTAGTCGAAAAACATTTCATTTTCAGAACAAAGTTAATGTAGTCAATCAACCGATAACACCAGGGAAATTATTTGGGGAAGTAAGTAATGCTACAGATTATTACTTTTCTTCCTATTAATTTTTATTCCCAGTGTTTCAAGCTGAAGATAAATTTAATCTGAAAGCATTCTTAAAGAGTGACTTCAGTTTTATGTAGCCAGGTCTTGACAGTTGGAAAACACATGCAGTGACATGAGTGAGAGTCTGAGCCCTTATCTCAGGAGTCTCCGGTGGCCTGTGGGCTCAGCGTAGAGTGGGAACTGCTTTTCCCACACCTTTTTCTCAAGCATGCAAGTGCAGAGAGCTGGGATGGTCCAGCTGCATCCAATTAGACTCCTTCAGACAGGAAGGGAGAGGAGCTACAGAAAACACTGGAATGCACAGTCTCACTTGCACGAATGCCTCAGCCTCCTCACCCGGGCACGCTGAGCCCTGTTGTGGAGGAAGCCCGGGCTCTGGAATGCAGCGATCTTCACAAGGGGGACATTGTTCTCTGGAGCGGACAGTTCACTGCACTTTAAGAGTGCCCACACTGTGAGTCAGTGGGGGAAACAGATCTTGGCTCCAAACCAGCTTCACTCTGCCTTTCCTGACCCAGATGCAGAAAAGTCTGGTTTTAAAAACCATGCACCTTTTAAGATCAAATATGGGCTGTCCCTATGTCTAAATATCCTTGTTATTACAAAATATCTAGACCAGATTGAGATGAAATATGTAGGTCTAAGAAAAATGATATTCTCAATTAAGCAGCTGAGTCCATGTGAGGAGACCAGCAGTAGGTTAGAGCAGGGGACATTGGACCATTGGGCTTTCCCAGTTGTCATTGGACCTAAGCAGAAGAAACAACTCTTAGTCAAAATTTGAATTATCGGGTGTTTTTTCCTGCCTTGCCAAAGCCCGTATGTCTCACCAATACAACCTATTGGGCTCATTGTTCGGCATTTTTTGCTGATCTCAGCTCAGGGAGAAGACGTGCGTGGGAAGGCATGCCAAATCATCCTCAAGGCTCAATTTTAGAAGGATAATCTTATTTTCCATTGTACTTGTTAAAGGTACTATTGACTTAGATTGTTAAAGCTTAAAGATACCCAAATGTAATGACTCCAAGTATATCTCATCAAAACCAACATAAAGGTAATACGTAGTTTTGGGCTAGAGTCCAATATTTGGGTGGTTTCTTCCTTCCCTAGTTGATGTTAATGACAGTGAGACCAAGGTGGCAAATTTAACCTATTGGGAAAATTTTAAATGCTTAATCTAAAAAAAAAATTCATAAGTTAGGTATTGTTATCCCTACTATAATAGAAAACTGCTATTCAAAGAGTACACTGCATACTTTGTTAATTACAAGACCAGTGAACAGTAAAGCTCAAATTTAAGATTTAGGGTTCCTAACACTTGGTGTATTAATTTTTATATCCCTTGACAAACAAACAAATATCCCTTAATAAGGTCAAGGTAACACTTGAATCAGGGCAGGCTGCCTTCCCAGTCCTGGAAATGTGTCAGTCTATAGATGTGTCCATGTATTTATAGAAGCAGTGGGTGGCGACCAGGAGTGATCTAGACAGACCCTATTCACCATTGATTGGTTAGGTTACCATAGTCAAGGTAGATAACAAAACGTCGGCAAAGTGTTTATAGGGATTAAGTAGGAAAATGTATGTCAGGCGCCCTGCATGGTGCTTGTATGTGGTCAAATCTGAGCTTAAGATCCGGCATACATTTCAAAGGGACTCTGAGTTTGGGGAAGACCTCATTCCTTGGGAGCCTTTTTGTGAGCTTTCATCTGGGATGTGTGGAGGTCAGGCATCATCAGGGACCTTTGTCTCTTGCAGCCATGCACAAGGAAGTTGAATTGCAAAGCCTTGTGCCTTTCCTAGTAAGTGGCTACCTCTTCTACCCGAAGGACTCGGAAGATGTTGCCTGAGCTGGCTTCCCTGTTCTGATCCAAAGCCACACACTCCACACTAAACAGGACAGCCTCTCTACAGAGTGAGGGAGGGTGACCAGAGCCTTGGGGAGGCCCCCACTTGTGGTTTGGCCTCAGTCATATTTGGCGATATCTGGGGCATGACGTAAGACTGAGTTGTTTGCTTAACTTTTTAGTGAGACTAGTGTCTGAGTCTCTGCTTGTATCTTTTTCTGGCCCCTGATGTTTCTGCTACTGATATCTATTTCTCCTTCCCTCCAGAGCCAGCTACATACAATGGAATGTTTCACAGAGATTCCCTGCACCCCCCTTCCCACTGCCTACTCCCCTGCTGTCCCCCTTCACTCTCCTCACCCCTCCCTGCCCACTCAGGTCTCTAGGATAGGAAAGGTCCTCAATGATGAAAAATGGCCTGTTTCTAGCAACCTGACATGTACCCCTTTTCTGGGGTGGAAAGATGCCTAGAGTGGGGTATGGTGTGTCCAAGAGCTGTCATCTGACAGAGGGAGAGGAGGGGTGGCAGTGTGTACGCTCAGGTTTCCAGGGCTTTCAATGATCTTGTTGCTGCCCTTCTTCTGGCTGGAAGATTCATTTCTTGCCTTGAATACGAGTAGAGTTCTTAGGAATTAACATGCAGCGATCTCCAAGGCAGAACTAGCTGAGCTCCAGGTGCCTTCATCCAATCAGCTGCTCTAAACTCTCTCCGGATGCTTCACAGGCATCTCAAAATCAGCAAGTCTAAACGTGAATTTATCACTGTCCCATCAAACCGGCCTAGAATCCCATGTTCCCTACAGCCCGAGAATAGACCCATCACCTGCCCAGCCACCAAAGTCAGAACCTCCCCCTTCCCTCACCCCTTATCCAACTAATCCCTAAGCTCCACTGAATCATATATCTCTTGCATATCTCGCCCCTACAGCTGTCTCCACTGCGTATTCTCACCATTATCATGCCAGTACCTCCCTTCATCATCTCTTCCTCGGACTATTGGAGCATGGCCACTCACCATGAAAGTTTTAAATCATAACAACTTCTGGACCCCATTGCTGATCAATTAGAATTACTGGGGGAGGGGTGGAGTCTGAGTACCAGTGTCATTTTAAGATCTTCTTGGATCATTCTAACTTACAGATGAGGTTGGAAACCATTGTTCAATAATGCAAATCTGACCCTGTCTCTCACTCCCATGCTTGAGCAGCCTTCTTTCAGTCTTACCTGACCTTGAAACAGGATCCTACCTGGGCATGCATCCTGGTCCCCTTTGCCATTTTCTCATGCCATGTCACCAGTAAGCCCATCTTCTGCATTTTAAACAGGATCTGCCCTCTATCTTGAAAACTGTGCTTGATATCAAATGCTAGTAGTGCAACTGGTCAGGGCTAAATGAATCATGTTCATATTTTATTTTTATTTTTATCTGGGCATCTCCCAGCAGGATGGCGTTTTGGAAAACCCTAGTCTGGGAGGGAAGAGACCTCATTTATTCACTGGATATGTAAACAGCTTTTTGTGTGATCTTGAGTAAGTTGCTATCTCTCTCGCTCTCTTGGCCTCAGTTTCTCCATCTATAAAATGACAGAAGTAGATTCGTTTCTGATATACTAGTTATAAAATTTTATGATGATCTCCATTAATGTGTATTTCCCTCAGAGCTATGTGTGTTTCTGGAACTTATATCTTACCTGGAAGCATTTATTTTACTCTGTCATTTAGCTGCTTCCCAGCTCAGATTTTTATCATGACTAGTCATTTTTGTCTGTTTTCTAGAAGACTGAGCCTGGTACAAATCAGTTTAGTTTGATAAATGGGTTAAAGGCCTCATGGTGAGAAAGAAAACAAAATCCCTAAACTTCCACAAGACACCTATGTGACAGGAGCAAAGAAACACAGGAAACTCACAATCCCCCACACCCTTCAAAAGTGTGACCGTCAGCAACATCCCCGGTCCCGATAATAAAGAAGTCAGCTCTTCTGGGGTTCCTACTCACAGAGTACACATTGGGACACTAGCTAAATCCTTTGGGCTTTCAACTCTGATGCCTGCTGGACCCAGCCCATATCCCTTGGTTTCCAGTTTGAACAACCAGGTCTTTTCAAATGGAGTACTGAGGCATCAGCATATTTTTACAAAATAGCATTCCAATGATGACTTAAGTGTCACTGAATTAGAAACAGATGGTTCACTTCTCTCTTAAATATACATGTTTGAAAATTAAAGAAAAGAATATTTGACATAAGCTTATGAAGGGTTTTCCCAGTCTTTTAAGGATTAGAGTACCAGTGTGTCATATTTAGTTGAATCCAAAGACCTCAAAATGTGTTCTTCAACCATCAGTTTTCTCATTGGTAGAGATGAGACAAGCTCCCAGTATTCTAACAGATCACTGTTGTCTCAACCTTGGCTATACATTGGAATATGCTGGAAAGCTTTGAAAAGCAAAGTGAGGCTTTGGTCCCTCCCCTGGAAATTCTATGGAATTGGTCTGCCATGGGTCCTGGGCATCAGGTTTTGTTGAAAGCTTTCCAGGTGATTCCAGTGAACAGCCAGGGGTGAGCATGTCTGTGATGGAGGACTCCAAGGAGCCTGGGCTTTTCAAAACAAAAAGCATTTTTCTTCAAATTCTCTGGATGAATCAGAAGGAAACTTAAATTCATATGTACTGTGTCCATGAGAGCTAGAATTATAGGAAAAAATGGATGTTTCAAGATGTCCATAGATAGAAAGTTTGCTTGGGCAGGGAGTCAGTTTTCATCACTTGGACCAAAGGTAGGCACAGAGAGGTCGTAAACGGGATTCTAGCATCAACTTGAAAGTAAGTGTTATGGGGAGTATTGCATCCCCTGCAAATTCACATATTGAAATTCTAACTCCCAGTACCTCAGAATGTGATTTTATTTAAAGATAGGTTTTTTGCAGAATAATGAATTAAGATGAGGTCATTAGGGTGAGCTCTAATCCAATATGACTAGTTTCTTTACGAAAAAGGGGAAATTTGGACAAACAGGCGTGCGCACAGGGAGAACATCACATGAAGATGAAGACTGAGATTGGGGTGATGCCTCTGCAAGCCAAAGAATGACAAAGATTTCAGCAAATGACCAGAAGCTAAGAGAAAGGCATTCTGTTAGGCAGGGTTCTGCAGAGAAACAGAACCAATAGGAAATATGTATATATCCTCTATACGCACACATGTATATACATATATACAGATATATGTATATATAAAATGGTAGTTATTATGAGCAATTGGGTCACACAATTATAGAGGATGAGAAATCCCACAATCTGCCATCTGCAAGCTGGAGACCCAGGAAAAGCCAGTGGTATAATATTCAGTCTGAGTCTGAAGGGCTAAGAAAGAAGGGAGTCGATGATATAAATCCCAGTCCGAGGGCAGGAGAAAATGAGAGGAGATGTCCCGGCTCAACAGTGAGGCAGAAGAAAAAAAAATGGGGAAGAATCCCTCCTTCCTCTGCCTGTTGTTCTGTTCAGTCCACCCACACTGGGAGGACAATCTGTTTTACTGAGTCCACTGGCTCGAATACAGATCTCATCCCAAGCACCCTCGCAGACACACCCAGAAATAATGTTTAATCTGGGCACCTCCCGGCCCAGTCAAGTTGACACCAAATTAACCATCACCTGCATGGAACAGATTCTCCCTCACAGACCTTAAAAGGAACCAACCTTACTGACACCTTGATCTTGGACTTCTGACCTCCAGACTGTGAGACCATACATTTCTGTTGTTGAAGCCACCCAGTTTGCTGTACTCTGTTACAGCAGCCCTACAACCTAATACAATAAGCTGGATGGTACTTAAGATTCCTCTCCCACAGAGACTCTCAGAGGAGACAGGATCAAAATGGGAAATAAATCGGCATTAACTGAGCACATACTATGTGCCCAGCGTTCTGTTAAGTGCTTTGCAAACTCTATCACATCTTAATACTTATACCACATTTTAATGATTGCTGCAATCATCTTTACTTACAGATGAGAAAACTTAAGTGAAGGTAACTTAGCTAAAGGAACCATCATAAGCAAGAAAAATTAAAAAGGAAAAGGCCATAAGCCCTGGAGTCAGGCAGTTGAAGCCAACTGTTAAGATACAGCTGCTGGTCTTCCATCTGTAAAGTGAGAATGATACTATGACAAGAGTAATAATAATGCTTAGATCACATGATGGATGAGAGCATTTGCTTCTTTTGAAGGGACTGACACGGGCAGGAAGTCAGTAAGAGTCAGCCTCTGCCTTTCTCCCCAAAGCCAGGCAGCTAGTCGTGGAGCAGAGACAGAATTGTAGCCTGGGAAGCAGTGCTGTCTGAGGGCTCCCTTAAGCAGGCAGAGCCATACCTGAGAGGGCTTAGTATAGTTAAAAATAAACAAATTAAATTAAATAGAGTCGTGCAGTGAAGGACAGGACAGCCAGGGGAGGGAGATCTACCTTGTATCAGCCACAGATGCTATTGCCTTTGGATTCTGAACAAATTTTATTTTTTTTCCAGAAGAAAGAAGAGGCAGGAAATCAAAGAAAAACAATTCTAAAGACCCTTCTGCCTTCCCTTGGGGAACCATAAACCAAAGCCTGCTAACCACAGCCGAGGGAATGGTTAGTTCACGCCTGGGACCAGGCCTGGAGACAGCCCTGGAGCCTCTGCCCTGACCCGCCGTGGGGGCTGTTCTTTGGCTGTCACTTTCCTGCACAAACACAACGGAGCACGTTGCCCAGGAGCGACACAGCAAGGCCAGATGGAGGCGTCACACTGCCCCACGATCACCATGATCGGCATGCTGTTTTGGTTTGTTGCACCAGACTTATTTTCATTTCCTTTGGCCTCTTCTGCTGACTGGTCAGGGGTGGGTGAAAGGAGGGAGTGTCGCCTGGCACTTACTAAAAAGAGAATTGAAATCACCAAGCAGATGGGAATATCTGCTTTGCACAGGAAGGTGGCTTTGAAGTCTTCCTGAACTTGGAACCATGGGAAACGAGGGAGAGAGACGATCACTCACTGCTCTGTTTCACAGCTGGAAAGTGGGGCTCCGAGAAAGGAAATCTATCTACTTAATTGCACACAGAGAACTTCAAACTGTTGGGATGAGGATTATCCAAGGCTTTTGAGTCTAGTGCAGTGATTGTCCCAATTCCTCAGAGTCACATGTTTGCCTTCCATGCCTTTGCCCACACTGGCCCCTCCGTCTGGAATGCCTCTCCCCTGGTGCTGTGACGTGTCCTAAAAGCCTCGGCTCGGTCCTTATCCCCTCCAGGAAGTCTTCCCTGACCCATACACCTGTTCCAGTTTGCGTGATGGGTCCATCCCCTGGGCCCTCATAGCATTTATCTCACTGTCCTGTAATTGTGGCCCCCAAATTCTCTCCATCCCCTGGAAAGCAGCTCTCTGAGTGCAGGGCCCAGGGTACAACAGAGCATGGCACGGGGTCAATGTTTGGCCATGTGTGTTGAACTAGATGATGTGATCCCAGTCTTGGATCACCTGGCTCACCTGCCAGAGAATCCCTTTGGAGCTTTGGGAATGTTGTGGTCAACTAGGATTTGTGAGGTTTCCTCACCTCTAAAGAAAAAGAAATCCTGCTTTAACTCCAAAGATAAATTAGTTCAAGGGCTCAGGAATGGGCTTCAACTTAGAATCAGATGGCAGTTTTCCAAGGAATGTTTGTACTCTAGGTAGGATTGGCTTGTATACAATTACAGCACAGAGTTTCCTATGCAGCCTCCTTCAGAAGCCTTCAAAAGGCCCCTCGGATCTCCTGTGATTTCTGTTGTGTTAAGGCATCAATGTCCCTTTTTAAATAGAAGTGCTCTCTGAGTTGGGAAATCCAAGGAGTTAGTGCCCTGAGTTGAATTAGTATGCACCATTAGCAGGTATAAGAAGCTGAGGGAAGGGAACACTGAATGTTAAGTAGGAAAAGCCATTGAAATTGCGAGGTAAAAGAGAAAGGTAATCCCACATGACCCATCCTTGAAATTGTGCAAATGAGTCCCATGGAAGATAAGAGAATTCTCTAAGTCACTGATTTTCTTTCTTTTTTTTTTTTAATTTATTTATTTTTGGCTGTGTTGGGTCTTTATTGCTGTGCGTGGGCTTTCTTTAGTTTCGGCGAGCGGGGGCTACTCTTCATTGAGGTGCACGGGCTTCCGATTGCGGTGGCTTCTCTGTTGCGGAGCACGGGCTCTAGGCACACGGGCTTCAGTAGTTGTGGCGTGCTGGCTCAGTAGTTGTGTCTCACAGGCTCTAGAGCGCAGGCTCAGTAGTTGTGGAGCACGGGCTTAGTTGCTCTGCGGCATGTGGGATCTTCCCAGACCAGGGCTCGAACCCGTGTCCCCTGCATTGGCAGGTGAATTCTTAACCACTGTGCCACCAGGGAAGTCCCAGTCACTGATTTTCAAACTTGCCTGCCTGTTAGATTCATTTGTGAAGATTTTCAAAAATGTTAATGCCTGGGATGTACACTAGACATTGAAATAGACTTTGGGGGGTGAAGCCCAGGCATCAGTATTTGTTAAAACTGGTCCAAATCATTTTAATGTGCAGGCCAAGGGGAGAACCATTGATGGGAATCCTCAATTTGGTGATGATGGGAGGACCCACCTACCTTTTAGTGGGAGTTTAGGATCATTTACTGTTATTGTGGAAAAACAATATGAGATCTACCTTCTTACATTTTTAAGTGCACAATACAGCATTGCTAACTGTGGACACAGTATTGCACAGCAGAGTTCTAATTGTGTTCATCTTGTATAACTGAGACCTTATACCCTAGCAGCTGGCAACCATCATTCTACTGTCTGCTTCTATATGTTTGATTATTTTAGAAACATCATAAAAGTAGAATCATATACTATTTGCCCTTTTGTGACTGGTTTATTTTATTTCGCATAATGTCCTCCAGGTTTATCCATGTTATTTCATGTGGCAGAATTTCCTTCTTTTTCAAGGATAAATAATATTCCTTTGAATGTTGGTGTATGTGTGGTGTATGTATACATCACATTTTCTTCATCCATTCATTCATTAGGTTGTTTCCATATCCTGACTACTGTAAATAGTGCTCCGGAGAATGTGGGAGTACAAATATCTCTTTGAGATCTTGATTTTAATTCTTTTGGGTATATATCCAGAAGTGGGATTGCTGAATTGCATGGTAGTTCTAATTTAATCTTTTAAGGAACCTCTATACTTTTTCCACTGTGGTTGCACGATTTTACATCCCCACCAACAGTGCATAAGAATTCCAATTTGTCCACATCCTTGCCAGTACTTATCTTTTTTCTTTATTTTTTTTTCTAATAATAGCCATTCTGACAGGTGTGAGGCAATATTTCACTGTTGATCTGCATCTGATGATTAGATAAGATGTTGAACATCTTTTCATATACGTGTTGGCCATTTGGATTTCTCCTGAAATTGGACCATTATCTTACACGAATATCAACTCAAATGAATTAAAGATTTAAACATAAGACCTGAAACAGTAAAACTCCTAGACAAAAACAGGGGAAAAGCTTCAAGACATTAGTCTAGGCAATGATTCTTGGATATGACACCAAAAGTACAAGCAAGAAAAGTGAATATATCAGACTACATTACACTAAGAAGCTTCTGCACAGCAAAGGAAAATATCAACATAGTGGATGGGAAACATGGAACGGGAGAATATATTTGTAAACCATATATCTGATAAGGGGTTAATATCCAAAATATATAAGGAACTCCTACAACTCAATAGCAAGTAATAATAATAATAATAACAATTGAATTAAAAAATGGACAGAGAGAGTGAACAAGATTTAAACTTATGTTCAAACTTTTGAACTGATGGACCTCTGGGTCTGCACCCATTGTGAGTACCTTGTTGACAGGATTTAGGTTGATGGAGGTTTTGGAATCTGCCCACCTCTCCATGCCAGCATCCTTCCTAGATAGCAGTTCTGCAGCCTCCCCTGACCACCCATGCTCATACTGGTTTGCCATGCAGAGAACGGACCCTTCCAGGAGTCAGCTAAGTCCATGCCATTCCCCTCCATCTTTCAGCATAAGGACTCAAAACTGTAGGAAGCTTGGGCTGTTTATGGCCTCATTCAGATTCTCTTAAGTTTAGCATAATTGATGACAGGGGACACTTTTCACTCATCTTTGGAGATAGCACATAGGTGAGCTGAGATAGCAGAGAATTTGGAACCAAATGTACCTGTCTTTAGGGCTCAGCTCCAACATCTCCTGGCCAAGCAACCTTGTCAGTTCCACCTAAGAATCTGAGTGTCAATTTCCTTTTCTATAAAATGCAGACCCTAGCACTTGTCTCAAATCATGATAGGGAGAATTTCAAAGTAAGAGCATTTGCCATTTAGTAAGTTCTCCACGTAAGTGAGATCCCTTCCCTCACCCCTTTGCCTTGTACCTGTGACCACCACAGTTCAGACACATTGCAGATGATGAGATAAGGGGCTGCTTTGAACACAGATAAATAAATTAATTGATTCCAAGTGTGTCGTGATCTACAAGCACAACATAAGCTTCTTAGGCTTCGTTGTTGAATGATAAATGGATTTTAAAAGTCCTATATTACGGGGTTTTAATTCATCGTTTATTGGGGACTTTCCTATAAAATGTGAAATCCTGTTAGGATGCATACACAGAATGAAAACACCAATTACCCTGATATACAGACCCAGTCCCCACCGAAAGCACAGGGTATAAAAGGAGCCCATCAATGAAGCATTGTTAGACCGGTCCTGTCAGGAAATGCCCATCCCTGGAGGGGGCCCTGCGGTTTCCTCCCCTGAGGCCTTTCCCTGCAGACGGCAAGTCTGGGGCTTTGTCACAACTACGCCCTCTTATAGGGTAGCCTCCAGCGCCAGGTCTGCCATGTCCTCACCCATTTTACGTTAATCCTCACCTCCTCCATTCACCCTCTTTTACCAGTGAGGAAACTGAGACCCAGCGAGGTAAAGTGATGCCCCAAACACTTGTGGACCTCACACCAAAGTCCTCGCCACCATCTTATCTTCCTTTAAAAGCCTAAGACAGAATCTTCTAAGGCAGAGGAGGGAATGAATCATGACCTTGCTTTCAGGCCCAGACTGGATCTACAGGCTGCATAGATTCAAAGCTCCACATCATGAGGAAATACAGACAAATCCTTTAACATTGAGATTTTTTTTTTTAAAGGAACTCCTTTATTTATTTATTATTTATTAATTTTTGACTGTGTTGGGTCTTTGTTTCTGTGCGAGGGCTTTCTCTAGTTGCGGCAAGCGGGGGCCACTCTTCACCGCAGTGTGCGGGCCTCTCACTATCGCGGCTTCTCTTGTTGCAGAGCACAGGCTCCAGACGCGCAGGCTCAGTAGTTGTGGTGCAGGCTCAGTAGTTGTGGCGCACGGGCCTAGTTGCTCTGTGGCATGTGGGATCTTCCCAGACCAGGGCTCGAACCCGTGTCCCCTGCATTGGCAGGCAGATTCTCAACCACTGCGCCACCAGGGAAGCCCTAACATTGAGATTTTTGAGGAAGCCTCAGAAAGATGCGGAAGAGCCAGAGACACATGCAGATAGATCAAAGAATATAGTATAAATATATATATATTTTTTAAATTAATTAATTAATTAATTAATTAATTTATTTATTTATTTTAGGCTGTGTTGGGTCTTCGTTTCTGCGTGAGGGCTTTTTCTAGTTGCAGCAAGTGGGGGCCACTCTTCATCGCGGTGCGCAGGCCTCTCACTATTGCGGCCTAGCGTTGCGGAACACAGGCTCCAGACGCGCAGGCTCAGTAGTTGTGGCTCACGGGCTTAGTTGCTCCATGGCATGTGTAATCTTCCCAGACCAGGGCTCAAACCCGTATCCCCTGCATTGGCAGACAGATTCTCAACCACTGCGCCACTAGGGAAGCCCATAAATATGTTTTAACACAATAGTTTTAGGCAGCATTTTCTGATTTCTCTGGGACGGATACCTGATGACAAGGATAACAAAACTCCTTAGAAGCTTGGGCCAAATCTTGCTCCAGGGAAAGAAAGCTTCCCAGCTTGTAAGCCAGAGGTGAGACAGATTGTCTGAAACCTGCAACCTCATGTTTTAAAATTTTACAGTGGAGACCTTCAAAATGCACCAGACCTTCAAAATGATATTCCACAGAAAGTTTCAGCGATGTGGGCAATTTCATACACTATAGCTCATATCATTTGTTCTTTTAGCTGCAGCCATAGTGATCTTATTTTTATTCTGTGTACCTACTGTGCACTGTGTTCTTTCCTGGTCCTGCTCATAGGCTGCTTCTCTCCCAACCAGCCCCCCTTTATTTTACTAACTCCTATTTGTCCTCTGTTTTCATTTCACGTATTCTTCCTTCCAACACGCTCAAGAGCTTTGATCAGGTTCATTTTTGCAATTGCTTTGTCTGATTCTACCTGCCTTGCTAAGTTTTGCTCTCTATGTCGCTCATCTTCTTCCCCCCAGGACCTAGCATATGCCTGAAACAGTAGAAACTTAGGCATGTTGAATGAAGGAATGAATGTTAAATTTTCAGAGTAAGATGTAAATGGTGTATGTACGCCTGCATTATATAATCTTCTCTCAACAAAACGTTTTATGGGTCCATAAGCTATAAAACACAGGCTATAAATATTTACCACTAGGGTCTGGGATTATAGGTATATTTTCCCTTACTTTTAGTCTATATCACTTGTATTTTCTACAATAAGCATATGTGATTTTTATAATGAGGAATAAAAATCAAAATAATTGCCTTAAGACTTGGTGAAGAATACAAAGCAATACAGATATTGTGTTCTTCCCGTAAAGCTATTTATATAAAATGTGTATTTCTATTTGCTGAAAAATAATCATAGTCACTTACATAATCACCACAATGCTTCGTAGCTTTCGAGGTAGTTTTAATCCATCCCCTTATCGGACATTCAACAACCCTTGACATAACTAGCAGAGGGGTTTGCTTTTCACTTTGCAGACAAGGGTACAGAGGCCCCAGTCATGTGCGGTATGAAAACAGGTGGGGTCCCGGCACCTTGAGTTGAGCGTCCATTTGGGAAGGGCACCTGATTTCTCTTGGCCTCAGTTTCCTCATCAGTCAAACTGAGAGAGAAGCACCAATCAGAGAGTCAAAGCACCATGGTAGGGTCACCGCCTGCACACAGAAGATGCTCCGAAACCTCCCTGACTCACCTGGGGTTTGTCACCTGCGCAGACCAGGAGCTGGTTTGGAACTCAGGCTTGGCTGTATCTTTTCCATACATGATGCTGTTGAGTGTAAGCCACCACCTCCACCACCACCACCTTAGGGTATAACGTACAGGATCCTACTCACTGCGATGAAGGGTTGGGATGTATCTGGTAGAGGAACGGCCTTTGTCTCTCTAGGACGGCAGTGGTTCTGCCTGCCGTGGGTTGAGGAGTGTTTCATGTCAGCAGATCCGAGCATGCTGCCTCCTCCTTCCAGCATGTTCCTGGGGCAGTATTGCTTGTGCCATCCTCGTGTCACTGTGGAGGTATCCAAGCCAGAGCCTGGGAACTCCTACGCCTGCGGAATCAGCAGCTGGAGGAGAGTCAAGGCTGCGGGTGTGGCTGAGATTGCGAAGCCATCATGATGCAGCCAAGTGACGAGGATAACTTTTCTTCCACAGATGCCGCGACCAGAGCAGTCATCGCCCTGGACCATGTACTATCTAATGGTCTGCCTCTATCCATGCGAGCCCTATATTTAGTTAAATGACCTTTCATGAGCTGTCTTGTATGTAGAAGACTCTCTGCCATGCTGGAGAAATAGAAATAAAAAACAGGGTCTATCTTTACAGATCTTTGCATCCCCAGCCTCAAGCAGCATGCATGGTACCCAGTAAACCCTCAGTAGACTGTGAGGAGTGAATGGATGCACATGCAAGAGACGTCTCCCAACGGTTGACTCCATTGCATTTAGAGATCCTTGTATCGTCAGTTTTGAAGTCATATTTTAAAGAATCTGGGGAAGATGCCCAGTCTGAAGGTCTTCAACAATTGCACTTGAGCTCTTTGAAATGTCTCTTTAGGGTGGATTCCTGGGCCTGTGACCTGTTCAGTCTTACAAGATCCTGCCCTTAGAAAGGTCCCAGGCTTGGTTTAATTATCTTTTGTCACCCTTTTGAAATTCTTAACAGCTTTTGAATAAAGGCTGCACATTTGCACTGGGCCTTGCAAATCATGTAGTTAGTTCTGTCTCTTCTTTCTCCAAAAAAGACTCACGATACTGGGGGATTTTTTCAGTGTTAAATAACTTAGACAAAACAACATGCTGAGGAACGAAGTCGGGCCGAATCAGAAACATGTGTTAACATTGACTCCTGAGCTTAAGAAAATGAAGATGAAAGAGGCGTCTGTGTGATCAGCTGAACTTCAGCGGCTTGAAGTTCAGCTGATCAGCAAACGTTTGAAAAATTCAAAAACGTTGCTACAAAGAAGTTCTTCTGTTGTTCCTCCATCTCTCTGGCCTTAGATTCCGAAAACCTTACCCCAGTGACTCCCATCTATGAAGTGAGTATGCTCCTTATACCTCAGCTGGAGATGTTTGTTCATTTATTTTTACAATTTTTAAAATTTGTATCAAAGTGCAGTTGATTTACAATGTTGTGTTAATTTCTGATGTACTGCAAAGTGATTCAGTTATATTATATATATATATATATATATATATATATATATATATACTCTCTTTTGTATTCTTTTCCATTATGGTTTATAACGGATATTGAATATAGTTCCCTGTGCTATACAGTAGGACCTTGTTGTTTATCCAGCCTATATGTTATTTTACATTTTTTAAAGGTTAATTTCCATTTACAGTTATTACAAAATATTGGCTATATTCCGTGTCCTACAATACATCCTCGAGCCTGTCCTACACCCAACAGTTTATACCTCCCCTCTCCCACCCCACAGTGACCCACCCCCTCTCCCCTCTGGTGACCACTAGTTTGTTCTCTATATCTGTGAGTCTGCTTCTTTATTGTTATATTGACTCGTTTGTTGTATTTTTTTAGATTCCACAGATAAGTGATAACATACAATATTTGTCTTTCTCTGTCTGACTTATTTTAGACAGAATCTGACTTATTCAGTTGGAAATGTTTGCTTCAAAATAAACTGGTACCTTCAACACTGTAGCTTTATAGTGAGTCCAGGGAACGTGATTAACCACGGCAGGTATTCTGTTCAGAGGGTGAGGAAATAAAAAGAGTCAAAGCTGGGAACTGGAGCCCCCTCAGTGCAGAAGAAGTTTCTGGGAGTCTGAGCCCCAGCTTGCATTGGAATGTGGAAGAATAGAAACTTGTCCTTGGGTCCCCTTGTCATCGACCATTTTGTTTAGAGAGTTTTAGAGCAACAACCAGTGAGTTTACTGGTGTCTGAGGTCCTGCTCTCAGGTGAGTGACACTGTACCTGGGACAGCAGGATTGACAGTCGTAGGGAAGCTGACATCTGTCAAGGGGGGCTCATCCAGCGTGTGGAGTGATTGGGCTGAAAACTCCAAATTGTTTAGTCCTCCCTCCATGAAACCCCTGTAATGATGTGCTAATGTTTGGCCTCATATTTTAATCTATTCTTTTTCACATGTCTTTCTGTAACTCTGCCATTCGGGAGACCTGCAAGTAAAATTCCTGACGGTGAAAGGGTGTATCTTTTAAAGAAAAGGAGAGAGGAACTCATGTTTGTTGGGAACTTAAATACTTTACTTATATTTAGGCATTTATATCTTCCAGAAACCCCATGAGATGATTACCATTTTATAAATAAATAAATTTGTCAAAGGATGTAGAGCTGTTAAATAACACCGTAAACTATGCAACCAGGATATGAACACAGCATGAACTAACTCCACATGCCTTGCTCTTTTTCCCAGGGCACACACACCAGCTCTGCGGCCGTGGAAGAAAGATCGGTTCTGGGGTCACCCTGAATGAAGTGGCTTTCTTAAGGTGCTCTTCCTGCTGAGAATCTGAGAGCCAGGACCCCGGTCACGCAGGCTTGAGGCACTTCGTCATCCTGAGAAAACTGCTTCACTTCCTCGGGTCCGCGTGCTCCTGATTGGCCAGGGCAGACACGAACGCCTTCACTGCCCACCTCCCTGGACTGTTTGGAATTAGAGGGAACACGTTTCAGGTAGAAATCCTCCCAAAGAAGTCAATGGCTCGTGATGACAAGGTAATTGTTGGTGATGTAATTTGTTTTTGCAGAGACCTGAATAGGTTTATTCTGGAGGTGATAATTGGGAAGGGCTGTCCCCAAGCCTCCAGGCACCATAGGCAACCAGGTCGAGCTATTTAAACTGAGAATTTCATGAACAGGGCAGAATAAGTCGTTTAACTCCTGTGCAGGCAGGGTGAGGCAGTGGCATTCATCGATGTGGCAGAGGAAAGATGGGCTCGGGTTCTTAATTAAGGGACCCTGTGAGCATGTTTCCTTCTCCGGCATCTTTTGAGCAGAGAGAGCGGTGGCTTCCACAGAGGGAATGGGCCCCAGCTCCCTCCCCGGCCTCAGCCAGCTGACTCCCAACCCTGGGATCTGGGTTCAGGAAAATCAGGTTTACATCCTAATCCTTAGGAAACTTTGCCTCAGCTCACCAGATCCATTGCAACCGAAAGGTGAAAGGAAATGAAGAGTTAACTGAGCCAAGAAAGGCAATCACACCAACACAGACCAGAACCAAGTTATGTCACTCTGGGCTTTCTGCACCGTTGCCACCATTAACACCTGGAAAGCCTTTGATTCTCACATTAGCAAAACATGCCATAAAGCACGAGCTTCCCCTCTTCCCACAGACCTGGCCCCATCGCACGCGGGATGGGGACTGTCACAAAGGCGCCATTCAGCCCTGGCAAGGCTGTCTTGATCAGGCCTCAGATGGGAAACTTCAACCGGGTCTTTGCATAGATGTGCAGGCAATTACAGCATCTGATCCCAGCAGCCACTGCGGGAGGGGGTCTTGAAGTATCTGAACCCAGAAGGACAGCGGAAATGAGTGAGTCAAATCACCTTATTTTACAGAGAAGGAAATTGACACTTCAGGTGAGGATTTTCGCCTGCAGCATGAATTTTTATGTTTACCATGTGTCAGACACCGTGCATAATGTTGAGGATGCAATGGTTCCTAACCTCAGTTCATTCAGAAGAGACTGTCAGTCATGGTCATGGTACCTAGAATGTTCACCATTTACGACCAAATACGAAATAGCTGTGGTTGTAAGGAGAGCCCCATCTTCCCAATTAGAAAGTCCAAAATAGGGTTGTGCACACACACACACACACACACACACACACACACACACACAATCACACACAATATGTAAGTAGCTAAGTTGGCCAAAACTTCATAAAATATTTAAATTTCAAATTAGCTGTACATTGCAAATTATATAATTTATAAACGATGCTAAATCTTTCTATTCTCATTTCATGATGCAAGTATATTCAGACTCCCCACAGGGCCCCTCAGTGTCAGTAACCCCTTGTCAGGAGAACTGTTCTTTGAATCAGCTAACACTCGGCATCTTTATTTCCATCTGTGTGAGGGGCAGCTCTTCTCGGATCCTTGTAATATGTTGTCACTGGAAATTTTCTCTTAAGCCACAAGTTCCATTCACTCTTCATGAGCTTCCCAGCATGAATCTGTTTCTCTGGTGTTTTTTGAAAGTGATTTGTTTTTTAAGCCTTATTGGTGACCACATGCCAGGAAAGAACTGAAGAGGTCATAATCCCCCTTTACCCAGAGGAATAACTACACCTAAATTAAATTTCTTTGCCCCATTTGTTAATAATTCCATTCGGTGACTTCTAGGAGGATCCAATACCAACATTTACTGACATTGCTTCATGCTAATGTCTCTTCTCCAAATACTACTCTGATTTGAAAAACAAAATATTAGGGGGGGAGGCCCCTGTAATAGACTTTATATGGAATCAGATAGCGTACAACTCCCTATTTTCAAAAGGATATTTTTTGAGGAAGATATTTGGCCTTTAAATCTGACATTCATGGTAAATAAGTATAAATTAAAAGGTGAAAAGAGTAAAGTGTGATTGACTTTTTCTAGGGGAGAGAGAGGATGAGTCATGAAACTTTCCAAGGAAGAAGTGATGTCTGATGGTGATTTGGAAGAACCAGAGGATAAGATGCTAAGGAAATTCAGTTGGGAAAAATCACTCATACAGAGACATATTGGTGAGAAGCAGCACAGCTAAGAACCATGAATGGTCTGAGGGTTCATACTAGGACTTTATTATTTACAACCCAGCGAGCAGCACAAACTTCATGGTCACACTGGTTCTCCTTGTCCCCCAGTCTTCACGGAGCCAACACAGAAGCGGGCCCAGGGGTCACTGTACACACAGTAGGTTTGCATCACAGATGACGAATCCCAAGTTTCAGGGCAATGGAAATCCTTCTATTGGACAGCAAGCAAACTTGTGCAACTTTTGCCCTGGAGAGAGACATGATCTTTATTTTACTGGACAGTAAACAAACCTGCTCTCTGTTCCAAAGGGTGACACTATATCCAAGGCTGTTGACAAGATGGATTGAAACAAAATTGTTAGTGCTTCTGCTTGCAATGCTTGCTGAAATCAGAGAACCCAGTGGAGAATTGTCTCCCAATAGGAAAAGCAAATATACTTGACGTGATTTGTGGTCACAAAGCTGACCAGATCTGCTCACGTCCTGGGCAGGTCACTGGCACTGCTCTCCCTCCCTCCACTATTTGTGGGGCTCTTCTGTGGGGTCAGTGGGTCTCTGGATGCGTGTAAGCCGAAGGGGCTACATGATGAGGGAAGAGCCCACGTGGTAGATAGAATTTTAACATGACCCCCAATGACCCGTACCCTTGTATGTTCCTCTCCCCTCAAGTGTGGGAAGTGTATATGGGCGTGTCATTCCTATAATTAGGTTACATTATATGGTAACAGTAAAGAGATGTTGAAGATGTAATTAAAGCCCCTAATCAGTTGACTGACATCAACCGATAATCCGAGTGGGTCTGACCTAATCTGGTGAGCCTTTTAAAAGGGTCTAAAGGCAGCAGCAGACACTCTCTTCCATTGGTCTGAAGAGGCAAACTGGCTTGTTGTAGAAGTAGCTATGCAGCAGGGAATGATGAGTGACCTTTAGGAGCCGAGGGCCTCAGTCCCACAACCACAAGGAGCTGAGTTCTTTCAATAACCAGTGAGCTTGGAGGAGAACTTTGAGTCTCAGATGAGATCCTGGCACTGGTCAACACCTTAATGGCCTAAGCAGAGAACCAGTTAAGCTGTCTTTGGACTTCTGACCCACGGAAACTGTGAGGTAAGATGTCTGTGTTGTGTTCAGCCACTGAATGAGTGGCAATTGGTTACACAGCAACTCATTCAGCATAAAAGTAACTTCCAGTAGTTACATACTCTTATCTCTGCTTGCATGAGAGAGCAGAATGAAGACACATGTTTACTGAGCACTAAAAACATGCAGGACACTAGATGGGCATTGTGAGGATTAACAACGATGCCCTGTGCAAAACCTTCCTGCGTTCTCTTTTGGCCATTTTGGGAGAAGGGAACATTGTGAAAAAATTAGCTCCTAACACACAATTAATGTATTTATTTGTTGTTCCTTCAATAGACATTAACTGAACACCTAAGTATATACCAGTCAGTGTGCTAAACCTGCTGGAAAATCCTGACTTCACTTTCAGTATAATTCTTGCTTCTCTATTTTTTTCCTCTCTGCCACCAATGGAGCCAATTATGTCCACCTACAAGCTTCCCTCTACTCTAGTCTAGTAGTTCTATGTGGCTGTTCATATAATCACCTGTGGAGCTTCAAAACAATACCCAACCCATTCCCCTAACCAATTAAGTCAGAATATCTGGTGGTGGATGCCAAGGATCAAAATATTTTTTTAAAGCCTCCTATGTGATGTCAATGTACAGCTAGGTCTAAGTTATAGATAGGAAAGAGTTAAGATCCTGAGCCTGGTTGCTCAGTGAACCAGACCCTTTCAGAGCCTTCCTCTTCTATGTTGGGAACAATTTCATCTTTCAATTGATCAGGTCAAAAATCTTTCTCGGCTTTCTCTTCTCTCCCATAATTTTAATGATTTTTCCTTTTCCTCTAGTGACCCAGGTTTCTCTTGTTAACTAGTCCTCTACATCAGACGTTGGCAAATTTTCTCTAGAAAGGACCACAGAGTAAATATTTTAGGTTTTGTGAGCTACTGGATTTCTGCCCAAACACTGCCTCTATACCAGGAAAGCAGCCGTAGATTATATGTAAATGAATGGGAAAGAGGTGCCTGTGTGCTAATAAAACTTTACCTATGATGTTGAAGTTAGAACTTCAAATGTTTCATAGAACATAAAATTTTATTCTTCTTGGATTTTTCTTTTCTTAACTATTTAAAAACGTAAAAATCATTCTTAGCTCAAGGGCAATACTAAAGCAGGGGTAGGCCCAATTTAGCTTTTGGACCATTATTTGCCAACCCTTGTACTACATCATTGATTCCACAAGTATTGATCCAGCTTTTCACTGCCTCTATTCCCTATTTTAATATTTGGTACAATTGTATTTTGGTTTAATTGCATTTTTCCTCTAACTCTGCCAGCTCCTTTAAAACCTTATCTGTTGGGGTTTCCCTGGTGGCACTGTGGTTAAGAATCCACCTGCCAGTGCAGGGGACATGAGTTCAAGCCCTGGCCCAGGAAGATCCCACATGCTGCGGAGCAACTAAGTCCATGCGCCGCAACTACTGAGCCTGTGCTCTAGAGCCTGTGTGCCACAACTACTGAGCCCACGTGCTGCAACTACTGAAGCCCGTGTGCCTAGAGGCCATGCTCTGCAACAAAAGAAGACACCGCAATGAGAAGCCTGTACACTGCAACGAAGAGTAGCCCCCGCTCACCGCAACTAGAGAAAGCCCGCGCGCAGCAATGAAGACCCAGTGCAGGCAAAAATAAATAAATTAAATACATAAAAAAAAATAAAAACAAACTTTATCTGCCACTGGACCAGCACAAATTCCATCCCACTTCATAGCACTAATATTTATTTACATGCTAAGAGCAGAAAGCAGATGCAGTCTATTTATTTTCCTGCCATTTGTATTGAATTATTTTCATAAATGTGCCTTTGCTCTGAACCTTTATGGCCATGACTTACCTTTTTATATGTCAGAATCTTTTCTTGCAGCCCGTATTTTTGTTTTCTGTTGCTGTCTTTTAGTTTTTCCTCTATGAAGTGAGATCTGTACATGTCTGCTGTTTGCCAACAGACGGGGATGTGTGTTCATTTTCATCTTTTTTATTGTCCACTTGGGTGTGGCCCTGATTCTTCTCTCACATCTTAAACTGTGCTATAAGCACCATCCCTAACTTCAAGTCTAGTATCTGGCAGAACTTTATCTTGTGCTGCTTTACTGCAAGGCTGGATTTTTTTCCCCCTCCATCCCCTCGATATGGTCTTCTGAATATCAAAAATGTTTTCTCCTCAAGGGAACCCTCCTACACTGTTGGTGGGAGTGTAAATTGGTGCAGCCACTGTGGAAAACAGTATGAAGGGTCTTCAAAAAACTAAAAATTGAGTTGCCATATGATCCAGCAATCCCACTCTTGGGCATGTATCCAGACAAAACTATAATTCGAAAAGATACATGCACCCGTATGTTCATAGCAGCACTATTTACAATAGCCAAGACATGGAAACAACCTAAGTGTCCATTGTCAGGTGAATGGATGAAGAAGATGTTATATCTATCTATCTATCTATCTATCTATCTATCTATCTATATATATCTATATATATATATAATATGTATATCTATATATATACACACACAATGAAATACTACTCAGCCATAAAAAAGAATGAAATAATGCCATTTGCAGCAACACGGATGGACCTAGAGACTATCATACTAAGTGAAGTAAGTCAGACAGAGATAAGCAAATATCACATGACATCACTTATATGTGGCATCTAAAATATGCCACAAATGAACTTATCTACAAAACAGACTCACAGACCTAGAGAACAGACTTGCGGTTGCCATGGTGGAGGTGGGTGCGGGAGGGATGGATTGGGAGTTTGGGGTTAGCAGTGCAAACTATTATGTATAGAAGGGATAAACCAAAAGGTCCTACTATATGGCATAGGGAGCTATACTCAATATCCTGTGATAAACCATAATGAAAAAGAATACATATATGTATAACTAAATCACTTTGCTGTACAGCAGAAATTAACACAATGTTGTAAATCAACTGTACTTCAATAAAATTTGTTACAAAATGTTTTCTCTTCCCATCCTCTCTTCTGTGTATTTGAGAGAATCTATACTTGTTGTTTCTATAAGCCTGTGAAAATGCACTCCTCCTAGGCCAGTGCTTCTAATTCGCCGCTGCCCCTAGTGGACTTGTTACTGACAATGTTCTACTGTGTGAGGTCCTTTCCACAGCTGGACTTGCTGATATCAGGGCTGGGTGAGCGTAAGTGGGCAGTGGGGTCGGAGGGGAGGAAGCAGGCCCAGTCTCACCTGGGTAGATGTGTCTGGGGGCCAAAAAGGCCTTTTTGTTCAGCATGGAGATGAGGCGCTTGGGGGAGAGGCTATGCCGTGGAGGCGGCAGCGTCCTCCAGCCTCTCTGCTTTCAAGTTCCGAGGTCCAGGTAGGAGTCACTCACTGGTCCTTTCCCCAGTAAGCTCATTCCTACTGTAGGCAGGAACATTTCCTTCAAATACCAGTATGCCATTCATCAAAATGCTCACTTCTAATAATACTGCACCTTTGCTATTAAAAAAAAAAGAAAAAAAAAGTGTTCGTAGGTATGGATTCAGAACCACTAAGTGACTTGCCTCAAATTTCGCAACACATAAGGATTGGAAACAAGATTTAAGCCCACTTCTCCCTTCTACTCTATCTCCTATCTCCAGAGGTTAGACTATCAAGAAGTTAGCTGACAAGTCAAAAAGTAACACCAAAATGCATAGCATGTTGTTGTAAAAAATGGTAAAGTCATTCATCAATAGAAGATCAACTGCTCCCAATGTGTTTTATGGGGGGTTTTGTCTGGTCCCATCTCTGACTATCCAGTAGACATTGGCATGAAGAAGCAATTTACAAAGGAAGCCTATATTGTCATAATTCTAAGTTCTCTAGCATTTGATTTATAAGTCTGAGGCAGTTTGGGGAATGCTGGCGCCCAGGATGCAAATTGTGATCCATAAATTAATGAGTGATTAAAATTGTGCTAAAGGCAAACACACAGCCATAAATCTGAATGATGCACGATTATCGCCAGCCATAGCCAGCAGATGTATAGAAATAATTGGCTTTTAATGCTCATTAGTCAGTTTTATTACAAATAATGCATTTGCATGATGTTTGTAAATTTATGCTCCAGTGGGAAGACGCGGTGACAGCACAGTATAAACAAGCAGAGTGATTACAAAAAACGCATCCAAAATGTATGAATGCGCTCAAAGTTACATTTATTTGTATGTTTATTTGTTTTTAACCTTGCTTCTTTCCAAAACAAAATAATTTATGGCAATTTGAAGAAATAGAACCATTATGAGAATTTTTCAATGAAGACATTATGAAGAAAAGAAAAATGAAGGTCAGAAAATACAATGAACCAAGCAGCGAGTTAATATGCAAGATGAATGTCATAATATTCTGTGCACGCGATAAAAATGTAATGCAAAGTATCCCCTGCATTTATTAGCATTCAAAGCAAAAGAGTCAAAACTGATTAGTGTAAGGTTCATGTGTTCGTAGAGAAGAATGTAAAAACAAAAAAGTATGTTTTTCTCAAGGGAAATATAACATTTCTCAGTAAAATAACCAGAGGGAAATTTACCTAATAGTTGTTCAGAAAGGTGACATGGACATAAAAGGAGACCAATCTTCAAATATATCTCTAAAGCAAATACAATAGAGTTTTTTTTTTTTCTTTTCTGATAAGCATGTGAGCTGATATTCTTCTGCCAAATCACAGTTTAGTAAAAAGCAGGCCCTTGAAGATGAGACTTTACCTCTCTTTCCAGTCCCCTTCCCTGCCTTATTCATGCACATTTCTTGGCCCATTATCTTTCCCAACTACCCATATTATAATTTTAACTGGATAAAAATTTAGCATTTACCTTATTATGACTGTAAAAGCTATTCACAGTAGAGTGATATACTACACTTCAATGAATTTCCTTGCACAGTTTTGTTTTTCCTAAAATTGTCTTATCTCTTTTCTATTTATTATTGCTAATTCAACCCCCAAATCTTCCCCAGAAAGAAAATCTCCCCATAATGTAGTTGGATACATCCAGTAATATAAAGATTTCATCCACTTGAAGACATTTCTTCCAGAGGCTTCTGTTCAGACTGGCAGCTTGCTGAGCCTGGGATCTCTTCTCATTGTCACCCTGGAGACCCCCCTTGGCTCTCTTGTATTGAATTCTTAGTTTAATGAGTCCCACCTTTGTTGATGCCTTCCCCCTTTTTAGGTAAAATGCTTCCTTGAATAGCTATCTAGAAAGGAGTATTTGGGGGGGGGTAATTTTTGAGCCTATAAACATCTCAAAATGACTATTTTATAATCATGCATAATTGATGGTAAAGATGGCATAGAATAACAGCTGGAAATATTTCTCTCAGAATTCTTAAGGGGGTGCCACTTCGGCTTCTACCATGTTGCTCCTGGAACCAAGTTTTTTTTTCCTACTAGGAACACAGCATCACCTAGAGACTCCGATTCAGTGCATTTACTGCTTCCTGGAGGATGGCATCCCATCCTCCACCAGTCTCTGAGCTGGTGCTTCAGCTGTGCTCTTGCTGTTCCAATGTTCTTTCAGGCCAGCAGCTTCTGGGTGGTGTTATATTTATGATCAGTTCTGTGGTCATTGACCAAGGCCTTCACCAGCATTGCTTATCAGAGGGCCCACTGGTTTTTTGCAACTTTATGTAGGATCCCATGCCAGTGGATCCAACACCCCATAAATCTTCAGACAGTGTTGCTGTCCAAGAACCCGTGTGCAAGAGTATTTAAAGTATCTCTCAATTTCTCTCAGAATGAAATGCAGGCACGTGCAGTGTGGGATGTGCCGCCAAGAGACCAGTTGGTCTGCTGAAGGCGTGGTGCTGTACCAGAGACGAGTGTCATTCTGGATTATCACGGTGTGCCCTACATCCAAGGGCAAGTGTTCTCACAAGAGACAGAGGGGAGATTTGGTAGACACAAGGGCAGGAGTCAAGGTGACCATGAAGGCTAAGATTGGAGGGAAGGAGTCACAACCCAAGGAATGTCTGGAGCCCCCAGAAGTGGAGGAAGAAAGGGATGAAAACTCCCCTAGAGCCTTGAAGGAAATTTGCCCTTGTCAACACTTCAATTTTGTACTTCTAACCTCCAGAACTGTGTGTAAGAAAATAAATTTCTGTTATTTTAATGGTAATTTGTTATGGAAGCCACAGGAAACCAATATAGATGGAATCCTGGTTTGCCCCTGAACATCAAACACCTAAATATTCTATTGATTTGACGCTTTGTAGGGTTTATCTCCCCCCTTCAGTTGTATATGTGTCTAACTAAGGCTTCAACAAGGTAGCCACTTTTTGCTCCTCTAATCTGATAAGCATGACTTATCAATGATGTGGGTTAATGTAATATTCTGTGGGATATCAGATAGTCCAGAGTCTTTTCAGACTATATTTTTGACTAGGTGAGGGAGAGAAGAAATTAATATCATCCTGGGGCACAAGCATGAACCTATAGTTCTGTCTAGTCAAAGTAACACAAACTATTTTTGATCTTCTTTTCTGATAGGGATGGAAAAGACTGGCCACAATCAACGGACCCAAACCATGTACTTTGAAATCATGTTAATATACAGTATCGATGATACCTGGTCTGGAACAGAGATTGAAATTGCAGTTGGTATTATTACTTGGTGGAGTTTATGGTAGTCTGTTATCCTCCTCTAAAACTCGTCTGGTTTCTGCAGGAGATTGATGGATTAAATGGGGTTTGACAGGGACCACTCCCTATGCATCATTTAGATACTTGTGAATGAAACTAATGTTCAACAAATGTTCACCTGGATGTGATACCGTTTTTGATTTACTTTCTTGGCTTGGTGGGAGGAGCAGTTGCAGAAAGATCTGGGGAAAGGAGCCGACTTTGTGGACCCACAGTTGGTTGGATATTGGCCAGGACTCGGTCTGTTTACCTGGCCCCACTCCAACACTGGGCCATGATGACTTTTGAGTCTGGTGTCAATGTCAAGTTGGGTTTTCCTATTCCCTCCGTATAAAGTTGTCCGAGTTGACAACTTTGGGGAAGGACTAGGAGAGTCATTATCATGACTCCGATGCAATTCTCCATGGTATTGCAGGATCCTTCATTCTGTCCTCTCCCTTATTTAATAGATTCTCAGTATTAAAGTTGGCTTAGGTCCAGAAGCTACGTAGGAGATCATAATTTATTTTTTGAATGGAGTCAACTGTTTTCACCCTCCAGATCATTCATCCTTGATTTTTTCTGATGAGACAATTTGAGTATTGTCCTAATTGGCTTTCCAACTACTTTGACTCTAGGGACACTGCATGCTAATAATTATCTCTACAGCTCTCTTCTAGCCTGCTGCTACAATCTTGCCATGTATTACAATGATTGTGTCTACCTGTATTTCAACAATTAATTGCCATCACCTGGCTTAAATAGAGATTCTATCATCCTCATGGCTATCCGTGACTCTAGTTCTATAATGTGCTCCCCTACTGTCAATCCTGCCCAAAAACGAGAACCGCCAATGAACTTCTTAGTGATGTTGATGCCCCTTTCACCAGCACATTCCTTGTTTCCTCTGGGAAAACCCATAAAGTGGGTTTTTCATACACTGTATATCGCCTCCGCATGCCCACTTCCTGAGCCTTCGAGTCCCATAAAACACAGACATTCTGGCATTTAGTCCTCACTCACCCTGGGTATCACTTTTTCTAGGTTTCTAGGAACAAGTTTGCACCATGTCTGAGGGTTTTTGCTAATTGTTAAATCCGATGTCTTGCAGGGGAGAAACATCTGGTTAGGTTAATAGGGAGGGGAAGGCCCCTTGAGCAGGCTCAGAAATTTGGGGGAATTTGGGAATTCAAAAATTGTAGGGGCATCAACCCATATGTCTTCATTCCGTGTGTCTGGGTGCTATTCTTTCCAATCAGGCTCTTTACCCAGTCATAAACATGTTGGCGATGAGTTTACTATTCTTTGTAGCTCAGCTGCCATGATGACTAAGTTGTGAGGCTGTTCCTCAGCTTTCTTTGCCCTTCTGCTACAGGGGATGGTAGCCTTTTTATATGCTACTACAGACACTCTGGCTTTCACACTTGGTCTCTTAATTACTCTCAGTCTTAGCTTTATGTTTTTCTAGATCTTAAATACAGCTTAACAATAGTCATATACTAATCTCACTGCCTTTATCACCCCTATTTTCTCCATACGTTTCAGATGCCTGATGTATTACACCAGCTAGTGCATTCCCTTTCACTGGCATAGCATCCCAACTCACCTCCAATGTAAGTTTTAACAAACAGATACCATCTTGTTCCAGGACTATATGTGCACCACCAGCCACAAGTGATTGCAACCTAATAACCAGCTGGGTGGTGGATAGTCCAGCTCAAAAATCCCATTTTAGTTCTGCTTGCTTCCATCAACTATTTGGATTCATCAGGATGCTGACTCTAAGATGAAATTCAGTGTTCAGAGTGTTTATTAGAATATCCTTGTAATCAATCTCCATGGAAGGGAAGCAGACAAAGCAGGATTGGCCAAAAGGAAAAGCTTAGCTGCCTCCCAGGCACAGCCTCAGCCAGTCCCATGGAGAACATGGAGAGCTCGGGAACTAAAATGGTTCATCAGAACTGCCCTGCATTGTGCTGAAATGGCTGGACCTTTATGCCACTGCCTTGATCAGTCATTCCAGGTGAGTCATTCTTGGAAGGCCATGACCTTGGTCAAGATGGCTCTCTGAAGCTGAGGCAGTCCCTGAAAAAGATGGCAGTTAAAGCTTATCTCCTAATAGCTCTACCAACAGCTAGGGGGCCAAGTCCTTCATTCATGGGACATATGGGGGCTACATCTCTATGGCTACCATGCTTTGACTCTGCCTTAGGAAGATGTGAGCAGGAAATTAGTATTCTTTCCATCTTCTGCAGGCCCAGTTTTATTCTTGCTATCAAAATAGGAAATTATAATCTCATTCTGAGTTGATGTTCCCCCCCAAATCCCAATAAATCCCAGAATAATTATCAGTGCACCATAAAAAAAACTATCTCTAGGTATAAGTAGGGAGTATGGAAGCTAAACTCTTAATTCTTTAGAGCATAGAAGAATAGTTTCAAAATGATCCAGTAAATAAAAATTGAGTGTCTATGGTGTGTGAGATACTATGCCCAGTGGCAGTGATTCCAAGATAGATGCTCCAGATCCAGGAGGAGAGACAGACAAAAACACATTGGACATTAATACTGTTCAATATGTGTTATCATTAAATAATGTCCCTATTACAGTGAGAGCTCGGGAAGAGAGCACCCAAGGAACACTTTACAAAGGAAGCTCAGACACCTCTGGGCAGAGACTTCCGACACAAAGCATCCATTCATTGGATGCTTGTTGAATAAATTATGTGTGGAATATTAACAGGCAACAGAAATTATGGTGGACGGGAGAATCCTTGAAGGCCTACTTGTTTTCCGTGTATAGAAAGCAGTAGGTAGTCCACTGTGAGTATTTACTAGATGAGGCTAGAAATATGGGGTGATGTCATATTGCCTTGAATTCTCTTATAAGGAGTCCTGACAATATTCTATAAAGAGTGGCAGAGGGCATGGGCTTCTTGAGGGTTTTGATCAGGCGAGTGAGTAACACATCGGTGGGTTATGGTGGTCCCCCTGTAGAAGTGAGAGGAATGGATTGGTTAAGGGAAGAATTACAGCACGATGACCAGGTAGGAGGCTGACGCAACTGCCTGGTGAGTGACCATGAGGCCTAAAGTACTATACAAATTGAAGGTGGACCAAAGGGGAAAGGGCGGGGTGGGATAAATTACGAGTTTGGGATTAAGATATACACACTACAGTGTACAAAATAGATAACCAACAAGGACCTACTGTATAGCACAGGGCACTATCCTCAATGTTTTGTTATAACCTATAAGGGAAAAGAATCTGAAAAAGAATATATATATATATTTTGTAACATCGTACGGAAAACCCGAGCGAACTTTTTGGCCAACCCCGCAGATAAAACTGAATCACTTTGCTGTACACCTGGAAATAACACAACATTGTAGATCAATTACACTTCAATAAGTTTTTTTTTGTTTTTTGTTTTTTAAAGTAAACGTTGAGAGAAAACATTCCAGAGGGATATTGAAACCACATTTCGGAAAGATGCCCTGTGAGCCGTAGCATCACATGTCCACTGACCCTCACAAAACTCAGTAGCACCTATAACCTTACCTTGTCAATCCTTCCCGACAACCAAGTGACTCAATATTCTGGTCGCCCACATACAGATAAGAACCCTGAGCACGGAGGCCATAGATGACCAGCGGAGGTGGGATTTGAACTCGGTCCTGACTGTCTCCAAAACCCAGCCTCTTTCACTGCAGCCTTACCCACTTGATCAAGATTACATCACTTCAACTCAAGTCATTTCTTTCATAATAACTGCATAGCAGTAACTACTTTTTTTTGTCTCCACCTTTTTTTAGGTACTATTACAAGACATTTAGGAAGCGAAGACACTCGCTGAACTGTGCATCCATTTGTTATGACCGACCTTTAGGTCTGAGCGGTCCCAGAGCCACTGAAAGGCGGTGTGGTGTTCTAGAACTCCACAGGAGCTAACTACAAGCACATACCTAAGGAATGAGGCAGCACAAGGCAGTGTATTTCAGCCTTCTGTCAAAATACACCAATTACTGATTTGTTGGTCTCTGAGCCCAAGTTGGCTCCCGCTGGCAAGCAAGGTCATTGTATCTGTCACCCTCTTCACACCCCCTGGGGAACATCTTTTCCAGACACTGCTGTCACCTGAAACCAGATGTGATTTCAGTTACCTGCTCACTGTCTGCCTCCGGGCTTTGAAAGAGTTTTAGGAAGACAGGAACACTGCTTGTGTGCCCCATGCACTGATCATGCAGCCTCACGTCCAAAGCTGGGGAAGCCTTCTCCCTAAAGGGCTGATTACTTGGATGAAGATTTTGCAAAAAATTCTCTAGCAGAGACCACTGAGCTGTTGCCCAAGGTAAAACCATTCAGTGGCTTAAGCCCAGGAAGACTTTTTTTTAAATTATTATCATCACTATTATTTTACGGAATTACCAAAGATTGGCTTACAGTGTGTCTTTTGCTGTAAGCCCATCAGTGCTCCATGCCCCAGTTTTATAAAGTCACCTAAAAATATCATTCATCACCTGCTGCTGACAACCGGCCACCAGCAGATTTGAACTGGGTGATGTCTATTGAAGGAAAAGATCTGTCCACCTCCATTTCTGAGAATCAGGTGAAATCCTTGTTTTACCATCAGGTGGCCTTGAGTTTGAATCACAGCACCTTTGCCTTCTAGCTCTCCAAATTCCTTTATATTCTTCTTCTGCCTTCTCATACATGGTGGGCAGGGTCTAGCTGTACCAAAATGTACTATCTGAGCTTGAGTGCCTTTCTCAGCCCAAATCACCTTACATATTTGGAGGGAGCAAAGAGACTCAGATACAGAGCTGGGAAATTCTCAGATAAGGAGAGCAGGAATGAAAAAGAGCAGGCAAGTTGAGCATGAGTGGGGAGGGGGTGGTCCTCTTCTTCTGGTTTCCTTCTATGTATAGGGGAGTCTGCAGGTGTTCTCTGGGTAACATTAGCCAGTCCACTTTCCCTCTGAATCTGTTTCTCATCTCCAACAAGAAATAGCAGTCTGAACTCTTCATGGTCATGATAAAAATTAAGAGAAATAATATATTTATGGTGTCGATCATAGAGCCTGGCATATGAGATGTATTCCACAATGGAGGTCTCCCTTTTCTTCACTTATATAAGGATTTTAGAATTCACCAGGTGCTTTCATAGACATCATCTCTTAAATATTTCAAAATCTTGGTGAAGAAATCAGGATCGATCTGTGTTTATATGCCTATTTAGCAGATGAGGAAAACTGAGGCTCAGGAAATTGGTCAAAACCCTGAAACTGATGTGTACCAACGTCCCCCCACTCCCTGCCTGGGTCTCAAATCATGGTGGATTTCCCCTTATTTTAAGAATTTCAAATTGGGCTAGTCTTATCAGGGAACTTTAAGGTGTTCATAAATTGTGAATTGTTGCTTTTCAGAACCCTGCACTCCAGACATGAGAAATGCTCCACTGCATTCTGCCACCATATTTGAACCTCTCCCACAGCCTGTAATTTTCAATATTATCTACCCCGGACTCTTCTACTCTTCTATACTAAGAAGTCAAACTTAATTTATTTCATAATAGTAGATATGTATTAAGTGATTTTACAAATCTAACTTCCCTTCATTTCACTCATCCATTTCCATTTTGAGAGAAACGTCACATGTAGAATGCTCTCAATAAAAGGTAATTTGAGAAAATAGACACTTAAAAAGCAGACACTTGTGCCAGTTACTTTCCAGGTGCACAGAAGGGACATGTAATGGGCTGGACCCTCACCCAGCTGTCCGCTCTTTCTCTCCTGCAGAGAAGTGAAGGGGCTCTGCTTCAGCACTGTTCCCCCAGCCCAAGAGGTGGAGGCGGAACCTTCTGGAAGATAGCTGCGCTTCATTGAGTTAGCCAGTGAGAAACTGAGTCGTGTCTGCAGAAGTGCAGCACTGAACGTGGAGCCGTGTTGTGAATCGCGTCCTCAGGTGTTAGCAGGGAAGGAATCGGGGCCCCAGGGTTAAAGAAAGATTGAAGCGGACGTTGCCTTGAAATAAAAATGATGGTGTATTAGAGGGGTTAGAGTGTTATGCTTTTCCTTTTAGAAATTTTACTGAATGTTTTCTTGGATTAATATTTCCATAAAAAATGAAGTAAGAATAAAACTGGCTTATTGGAACCCACTATCTCTGTGTTTCAGAGAAATCATCATAATGCCTACTTCGGGTTGATGCCTTTGTGCACGTAGACAAAGCTCTTCTTATGCCACTGTCTGTCTTCTGAAGCACTCACCTTTGCCATCTTGACCATGTTCCCCTCCAGAACTGGTTACTTAATTTGCTGGGCCTATTGCAAAATGAAAAATAGGGGACCTCTGGTTCAAAAAGCATACTCCATTTTTGCATCTGACTTCACTTATGAAGTACAGGTTCAAATATAAAATTATTAAGAATTTCAAGCTGGCAACAGCAAAGCGTTAAACTGAGTGTGGGTTCCTTTCAATCTTGGACCCCTGTACCTGCACTGGTCACATGCTTGTTCTTGACCTTCATGGTCCATCATGACTTGTTTTCTCTTTTGCTTATGGCTCTGACCTGGGCTACATATTACGTAATTCTAGATCTTCCTTGATCATGTTTTGCAGCAACACGTTGATTACTTTTTACCCAGCTTCTTTGGGTGGCCATTCAAATGTTAATAGACATTTGGTCATGCCCAAAAAGTCCATAAGAACATTTGGTAGATGCCAAAAGGTTCTTGATATTTGGTCATATATGGTCCTGTCTAAAACATCCATGGAAACATCAAGTCCACAACAAAAGGTTATATTTGGTCCTGTTCAAAACGTTCAGGGAGTCATTCAGTCTGTGCCAAAAGGTCCTTGATATTTGGTCCTGTCCAAGACCATTTGGCATGAACCAAATATGCCCATGGGACATTTTAGATAGGATCAAATATCAAGGACTTTTTGGGGTGAACCAAATGTCTTTATGGACAAAATGTCTTATGGATGTTTTGGACAGGACCAAATGTCCTGCAAGGCCGTTGAAGTATTTTAGACAGTCTCATGGGGCTCCCACCTAGCCAAGATATGCGTGGGTAGCAGACTCACTGGCTGTTTGTCAAGTGGAACCAAGGCTTTACGGTTAATGTAAATCCACATATGATATTTCAACATTTGAGACATCTTTTCAATGATTGAGTTGTTTTCTTTTCCTTCCCAGCCACTAATGCAACTCTTTTCTCTCTCTTATTTACCATACCAGTTCTGACAAATATCTACATGACCAACGAGAGTTTCAGTTTCTTTCTCTTTGTGCTTCTCACCCTCTGGGGGAGATGCTAATGGGCAGTGGAACGCAGAAGAGAAAGGTAGTAGGGGAGAAGGCAAGCAGAAGCCTGAGTGTGGGATCATCACCAGTTGTCCAAAAATAAGTAAACCACTGACGGACTGGTGTTCACAGTGTCCCCGTATCCAGAACAGGGCATGTCACACCAGAGTTGTCTCACAATTAATGACCATTTTCTTCCAAGCTTCTTTGGGGAAATAAAAACATGTTTTAAATTGTATTTATGTTCCTTTTTTTAATTCGGGGGGAAATGTAATCATTTAAATGTGTGCTTGTGGTAACCCCTTAGGAAAGTCCTTCAAACTCTTGTCAAAATACCCATTACACAAGAGAGAGTACATTTTCCTTTCTGTCATCCCTGTGTTGTATTCGAACTTTGATCTATCATTTTCTTACATGAAGCTTTTACAACTTTCAGAATACCTTGTAAATGATCCAAATAGATTTGCAGACAGCAAATCGGCCGTTCCTGTCAGTGTGGCATCAGGCAATCCCCATGAGGAAAATGCTCATTAACAGTTACTACTTTGATGACATCACCAGAGATTTGCCTCATTCACTTTCTAACATGTAATTTTGCTTTGAAAACACTGCACATTATAAAGAGTTATTGGTAAGGCCTTTGAACTACCACATCTCAAGTCATCTTACAAGTTAACTCTCCCAGCACTGATCACTTCCTGCCAGCCTAAAGCCTGAGGGAACGCCTGCAGCATCTAAGGATCCGGTGTACATACAAGTTTTATCTCCTCAGTTCCATGTTTTCACATTGTGGCAGCCTCCCATCAGAACCCAGTCATCTGCAAAATTACGAAGTTTGAGGCAATAAGAGGGTAGTGAGGGGAGCGCACAGTTTTGAGTCAGACGATCTATACCAAGCTTTGAGCCTTGGACAAGTTACTTAAAGTCTTCAGGTCTGTTTCCATCTTTCCCCTATAACTACACTAACCATACAAGAGCATATACCTAAAGGTGATTTGTAAAACTTTTAAAAATTAATTAAGTATAACAAATACAGTAAGGTATAAAACCATGAGTGTGTTGCTTAGTGAATTTTACTAAGGAAACAAACCCACGTTAACAACCACAGAAATTAGGAGATGGAACATTACCAGGACCCCAGGGACAGCCTTCTTGCCCCACAGAGTTATTATGACCCTTCCTCCCAAAAACCTTGACTCTTCCTTCAATTATCATAGTTAGGTTTTGCTTGTTTATTCATCCCTGGTGCCTCATGCAATAGTTAAAACTTTGTCATAGCCACATGGTATTCAACTGTGTGATTTTATAACAATTAATATACCATGGAAGGATATTTGCATTGTTTCTATTTTGGAGCTATTATGAATGATGTTTCTAAGAATGTTCTTGTGCCTATCTTTTGATGTGTGTGTGTGTGTATTTCTTCTGGGCATGAATTTCTAAAAGTGAAATTGCTCAGTCAAAGGGTACGTAGATGTTGAGTTTTAGGTGATACTACCCAAAAGTTTTCTAAACTAATTGCGTAAATTCACACTTCTGCCAGCAGTGTTGAGAGCAGTTCTACATCCTCCCCATCGCTTAGCCTTGATAGGTCTTTATGTTTGTTTGTTTCTCCTTTCTTTTTCTTTTTTTAAAATTCAGTCTTTCAAATAGTGGTGTCTAGTCGTGGTTTCAAGGAGCAGTTTTTAATGATTGTGATATTGAACAGATTTTTGCTCACATTAAGACTTTTGTCCAGTTTTTCAAAATTGTATTTTTTGTACTGACGTGAAGGAAGGAGTAGACAAACGTTTTTCCATTCCTCTCAGAACAACTAATATCAACATAAGTAGAAGGAAAAATTATAAAAATAAGATCAGAATTCAATGAAATAGAAAGTAGACCAAAATAGAAAAAAGAATCAAAATTGACATTTTTGTGGATATTAATAAAATTAATACATTCTCAAAAAGACTGTTGAAGACACACACACAAAAAACCCCCACAAATTTCCAAAACTGACATGAAGAGACCCTGTGGGACTGCACAGGTCACAAGCCTGTTCTTGACCTCCATGGTCCATGGTGAATTGTTTTCTCCCCAGTTTATGGCTCTGCCCTTACGTCTCTAACCTGAGGCTACCTATTACGCGTTTTTGATCTTCCTTGACTATGTGTTGCAGTGACATGCTGACCACATTTTATCCAACTTTTTCAGCTAACCCAAAGAAGCCTAACCCAAAGAAGCTTAACAGTCTTTAACAATATCAGAAGGGAATACAGAGCCTACAGATATTAATATAAATAAAAATATTGTAGGAGAATAAATAACAACTTTTTTATTAATACATTTTCCTAAACATTTTTACTGCTTAAATAGTAGTAAACTTACTACTTAAATAAAATTTACCTCTCTTTTCATTTTAACGGAGGGATAGTATTTCTTACAATGAGATTATTGTACACTTTATTAGTTCATCGTTATTTTTACAATGATGACCAATCACTGGCATACCTCATTTTATTGTGCTTCACTGATATTGAATTACTTACAGATTGAAGGTTTGTGGCGACCCTGAATCAAGCATGTGTAGAGGAGCCATTTTTCCAACAGCATTTGCTCACCTTGTGCTTCTGTTTCACATTTGGATAATTCTTACAATATTTCAAACCCTCCACCAGCAAAAGATAATGACTTGCTGAAGTCTAAGATGATGGTTAGCATTTTTAGCAATAAAGCATTTTAAAATTAAGGTTTATTTATTGTTTTTTTAGATATTATGCTATTGCATACTTATTGACTACCATATAGTGTAAAAATAACTTTTATATGCACTGGGAAATCAAAACATTTCTGTGTTTGCCTTATTGTGATATTTGCTTTATTTCAGTGGTTTGGAACCCAGCCTGCAATATCTCTGAGGTCTGCCTGTAGACTATCTCTAGCATTTTCTATTGCAAACGAGTGTAATGATGATGTTTATATGTGAATTTGCAAGAATTTCTCTGGGGTACTCAACTAGAAGTGAACTGTCTTAGTTAAAGGGTATGTTACCCAATGTGACTGAACAATTTACACTCACATGAGCAGTGTGTAAGAAGTCCCTTCCTACATTCTCATCATCATTTGGAGTTGCACTTTTTAAAAATCTGATGGTTGTGATATTCATGATGTTTTATTTTGCTAACAAAAGATTAAATAACTGTTCATATTATTAGCAATTTAGATTTCTTTTCCTGAAAATTATTTTTTCCCATTGAGTTTACTCACTTTTTTAGTAATGCATTTTGGCAATATCTTGAATATCCAATGGACATCAATCATATATTGGTTATATGAATGGCAAATACCTTCTGCCATCCTTTGGTCTTAAAAAAAAGCTGCAGTTTCTTTTGTCATACAGAATTTTCCATTTTAAGATAATGTTATCAATATTTTTCATTATAAGTTATGTTCGTTGTGTTTTATTTAAGATGGTCTTCGTTGTCAATTCCAAGGTCATCATGTTAATTTATATTTTCTCTAGGTGATTTAAAGGTTAGTGGTTTTTCAGGTTTTAATCACCTGAAGTATATTTATTTTGTACAGTTTTGGGTGGAGATATAATTTTTCCCTATATAAAGAGCAAATTTTTGCAGCACCAATTATCGGATATTTATTTCCCTTTGTGATTTGGTTTTTTTTAATTTATTTTATTTATTATTTTTGGCTGCGTTGGGTCTTCGTTGCTGCGTGCGGGCTTTCTCTAGTTGTGGCGAGCGGGGGCTACTCTTCGCTGCGGTGTGCGGGCTTCTCACTGCGGTGGCTTCTCTTGTTGCGGAGCACGGGCTCTAGGCGCGCGGGCTCAGTAGTTGTGGCCCACGGGCTTAGTTGCTCCATGGCATGTGGGATCTCCCTGGACCACAGCTTGAACCTGTGTCCCCTGCATTGGCAGGCGGATTCTTAACCATTGTGCCACCAGGGAAGCCCCTCCCTTTGTGATTTGAATGCTACTTCTCATTTGACAAGTTTCTATACAGGTGTCAATTTGTCTCTGGATTCCATACATTGTAACATGAATCTATTTTTTTTTTTTTGTGGTACTGAACTAGTACCACTGAACTAGTACCACACTGTTTTATAATAAGTCAATTATTTTTTAGAGTGAGTCCTCCCACTTTATTTTCTTTCAAATATAAGTGGCTATTCTTAGCTACTTGTTCTGTGTTATGAATTCAGGGATTAGTTTAATAGGTTATATGAAAAAATGCAATCATTTGGGAATTTAAAAAATAATAGCTTTATTGACATATAATCTACATATCATAAAATTCACTTTTTTAATATACACCATTTAGTTTTCTTTTAGCATATTCAGAGTTGTACAACCATTGCTACTATTTAATTTTAAACTATTTCCATCACCCTCCATGACCCCTTAGCAGTCATCCCCCATCCCACTCACCCTTTAAACTCTGACAACTACTTATTTACTTTCTGCTTCTCTGTATTTGCCTCCCTGTATTTATTGACATTTCATATAACGGAATCACACAATACATGCTCTTTTGTGCCTGGCTTCTTTCACTTAATATTTTCCAGGTTCATGCATGTTATAGGGTATAGCAGTACTTCATTCCTTTTCATGGCAAAATAATATTCTGTTATTTAGATATACCATATTTTGTTTATTTATGTATCAGTTGATGGGCATTTGGGTGTTTTGACTTTTAGGTGATTTTGAATAATACTGCTTTGAAATCTGTATAGAAGTTTTTGTGTGAATATATGTTTTCAATTCCCTTAGGTGTACAGCTAGAAGTGGAATTGCTGGGTCATATTGTATCTCTAGAGTTAAATTTTGAGGATATCAACCTGGGTCACCTTTGAGGTTGTCTCCTTTAATTGTCTTTTCTCTTGAGAATGGATGACATTGTCCACATTCGTTGTATGCCAAGCACTTTGGGATTATAATCTAAGGTATTTGCTGCCCATAAAATAAACATGCAGAATACATACTGTGTATTTGAATGCTATGCTGTAGAACAACAACATATTGGCATATTGGGTAGAGGTCAGATTTTCTTACACTTCTCTGAAGAGTATTGGTTATTTTTCAAGCAGGATTTAGCTCAGTTGGACTCGAGCAGGTTTCACTTGATTGGACTCAAATAGCAAAATCTAGCTCTTAAATGGCAGCTCAGATCTCATTTCAGATCCTTTTCCTTTATCTGGATTCTGTTCCATATATGCATGGGTCAGGAATTAGCAAGACATTTAGGGAGTATTTATATGCAAAATTTCATTTCAAATTTATCTTTCATCTTCTGTTTCCTTAAAATAAAGAATTGAAAAATATGTAAATTATTTTAATACTAGGATACAAATATATATGATTTTTTTTTTTTTAGTTTTCTTATTAAAGCCAGTAAATATTGATAATGGCCATTCTGAAATGCAGCAGAAAGTAGTTGGCTTTAAGTTATAATGCCTTTGATTTGATTTTTTATTTCTTAGCAACAAAAGGAATGAACTCTTTCATTACTATAATTAGTATTTCTATAATTAGTATGCTTTTTGTCTTTTGAATTGTTCTGGTATTCCTGGACTAAACCTCACTTTGGTACACACATATTGACATATATATATATATATGTAGATTCATGTGCATTTAATGTATGTTTTATGTAGTGTATGTGTGTAAATGGTACATGCAGTTTACATGTGTATATGTAGTCATATGCATAGATAAAAGTGAGTTCATATATACACCTACATATCTATGTAAATGTGTATTATATATGTTCATGTATATTATACATATTATATATACATATGATATTATATATATTGTATATACACATTTTTATACATAATGACTGCAGAATAATATTTTTGACATTTTATTTGGGCTTTTACTTGGACGTTCATAAGTGACATACATCAGTAGTTTGCTTTGTGCTCTTCTTTTCAGATTTTGGTCTTAACCTTATGCTGGTGTGGGAGAAGGAATCTAAAAAATGTCCTTCTCTGTAGCTTGAACAACTTAAGCACATGGGGATTACATAGTCCTCAAAAACGTTAAAATAATTAGCCTGTGAAACACCTTTTAGCATTGTTGTGGTTGTGTGATTGTGTGTGTGTGTGTGTGTGTGTGTGTGGGTTGGGGGAGACTGTCCAGTACTCTTTAAAGAAAATTTTTTGTGTGGCATTAATATGTTTGGGTTTATAAGATCTTTTCTGGAATGGGTTTCAGTCATTTATATTTTCTTAGAAATTCATCTTTTGGAGGGATCACAAATTTATGTACACAGAGTTTAGTGACACACTTTGGCAACAATTAGCAATATTGAATATGTGTTTTCCCTTTAACCGAGCAATTTCATTTGGTTTAGAACAATCTACAGGTAAAGGTGGACAAAGAGGGAATTTGGCAAAAAATGCATCTTTCGTGATTTTGTTTCTATAAATGTAATACCTCATGATTTCAAATATATTTCTCAAATATGAATGTATACATTGTTCATGGAAAAAGATGCTATTTTATAATTTGGTTCAAATGATACATACTGATTTCATGATAGTGACTGCCTCAGAGAAGAGTGAAAGGAAAAAAAAAAAAAGAACAAGGAGCTAAGAAAACTGATTATATCTGTGATACTTTGTTTTATTCTTTAAACGTGCCTAGAAATAAATACAAATAACAATGTGAAAAACTTGTCAATTCAGAATAATAGATATGTAGTAGATTCTTAACTTTTTCCACTTACTAGTCTGTACTTCCAATTTTTTTCTCAAAAAAAAGCAAACAAAATAAATAAAAAAGAAAGAAGAATATAAGTCCCTCTGCATCTCATGACCTCCACACTTTCCCGCTGCCCGGGAAACATCACTGATTGCAGCTCGCCATGCAGACCTTTCTCCATATATGTAGAAATGTGCATTTCAACTCTTCCAGAAATAATGAATTATGGGAAACACTAGTTTTTGTCTTCAATTTGCATTTTAATATAATTTGGAAATAGTTTGCCTTTTGTTAGTTCTTCTCCTGTTTACCTTCATACAAAAATTTTTTCCCATAAACCTGCCCTCTCTTGGTTTTCCACTATGAATGTAGGAAAATAGGAAACATAAATTCTCCTCTCCCTCCCTACTTCCTGATATTTGTTACAAAACATTTTCCATGCTTCATCATAGTTACACAGTCATTTTTCTTCCTAAAGAAAAAACTGAATTTCTCCTAAGTTTTATAATCTCATGTATATTTTAGGTAACGATAATTGCCTCAATTATTTCACCATATGTTTGAATAGTTTAGTCCTCACTGCCAGTCTTTTCATATCAAGCCTTTCTATTTTGTGAGTTTGATTTTTTCTTTTCTTACTCGGTAAATTGCTTGTTTTCTTCAGTGAGCTTTTTCAAGAAGGCTTTAGTCTCCGTATCCTGGTATTTTTCAGAATGCCTGTTGATTTTCTTTGTACCTGAATGACTCAGAGGTTGTCTATAATATTTCTGGATCATACAGTTTCCCACTGTTTATGCCTCTGTTGACATTCCTGCATTGTCTTCTAATAATGCTGTGTAGATGTCTGAATGCAATGTGATTCTTTTCCTCTTATAGGATGATTTCTTGTCCTCAAATGTTCAGGAACTTTGCCAAGATCCAAACAATAGCTAGTAATTATAAAGAATATCCTCTGTACCTAAGTACATTTCATATTAACTCCTATAATTCTCACTCACAGCAAATCATGAAGCTGGTGTTTTTAATATTCCCATTTTACAGACTAGACATCAATTTGAGAAACCTGCCCAAAGTCACATAGCTACTCATGGACGGAACCAGGATTCATGTCAGCCAGTTTCTTATTGGCATGGCTGGTTCTCATATTTGAAGATTAAGCAACTTTTTCTTTTCAGGGATATTTCTCATATTTGTATATTAAGCGACTTTTTCTTTTCAGGGATATTTCTCTCTATCTCTGAGTGTTCTTTTTTTGTTCTATTATTTCACACAGAGGTCCACATGTAGCTTCTTTGATGTGATGTGTAACTTCCATATCTACTATTGTCACTGTAATCGTTGGCCTGCTGTGCTGTCCAATGACCATCTTTGTGATGATCTCAATTCTCTCATCCACATCACAGATTTGATTTCCAGTTCGAATTCATTCTCTTCCCCATCCTCTGAATTATGTTTATTAATTCTACAGTGATGTGTTTTGTTACTCAACTTCATTTCCCTGCTTTGGCAACTTATCAATAATTTGATGATCTTATATTTTAGATTTTAATTTTTCTTTACATCAATCAGTTCATCTCCATATTAGTTTTTTTTAATAAGTTCTTTTGAAATGTTTTATACAAATACTTATTCTATTACTTGGGGTGTATCCTCTTCCAGAAGGTATTCTGTTTTTATTTCAAATGCTACCTTTCTTACTTTGTTTTCTTTTGTGATTTTTAATAGCAGCATGAGATTTGTTTTTCATTTTACTCATGTTTTGCATTGGCTACACTATCTGGATACTTTCTTTGTTCAAATATAGTCTGTGCCAAATCTTCCTGATTACTTGCCTGAATTAGTGGAAGCGTACTTGCGTCTTCTCCTGGAGGTTCCCTTTGTGAACTGGTTGTTACTGGTGTTTATTTTCTTAAGGAGCCTCAGATGCAGTTGTGACTGTTTTGACTGATGGATGCATTCTTACAATTTCACATAATTGTATTATTATAGTAGGGTTTCTGCTATGTCCAGGGTGTATCCTTCTTATGTGGGCAGTGAAGTTTATGTTTATGTTGGATGTCCTCCGCATACAGACATAGCCTGACAGACAGCACAGCTCTATCCCACTCTTGCCCTGGGCTCTCCTCAGCTGGGGTCCCTCCTCCTCCCCAGTCAGAGGAGGGGAACATGAGGGACATTTACTGTCTGAACACGGTGCTGTAGGGAAAAAGACCATGTAGAACTCCTTTTTCTACTTCCTTCTGCACTATTTCCTTTCTCAAGGGACAACCAAATCCCATCAGGTTTTGTCTTATTTTATTGTTGTTTATAGTGGAAATAGCTGTGATCAATCTGTTTCCATACCTGATAAGAAATAACAGTTTTTCCCTTCTTTGGAAAATTTCCCATCTTGAGAAAGGGCTTTTAATTTGGAGGAGACATTACCAAAGTCACTCAGGACGGCCTTCCAAATTGGCAGATACAAAGAAAATTTTGCAGAATTCTGCCTATAGGTGTCATCTAACACCCTATATCACTTCTTGAGGAATAAGAAAGTATTTGCATTTCATTTTCTAGATCCCTCTGTCATTCTGTTTCAAGATTACCTTCTTCAAAATGAGTAACAATAAACTCTTCTCAATCTGTTTTAGTACACTCTTGGAGAACTGATTTTTTTCAATTTTTTTTTCTCCTTTCTGTTTATCGTGTTAAGTGTTGGGTTGGGAGGTTTGCAATCCTCCTGCTTTGAATCGTGCTATTTTCCCCAAATCCCCCATCAGCTTTCATCCTGCCTTCCAAGTCATCTTAGCTACCTTTGATTTCCATATTTGCATATGAAATATTCAAATATCTCCCTTTAATGTGGTTTACTGTCACTAACAATTTATGACCTGTTTTCTTTCCTTTTGTTTTGTTTCACAACCTCTCTTCTCTGGACAGCCATCTTTCTTCCTTATTTGTTAAATGTTTACTTGATGTTTTCCAGCCTAATATTCCTGCTTTAAAATGTTATAATCTACCTCAGTGCCCCGTATCTATTGCTACGTACAAATTAGCCCACACTTAGTGATTTTAAAGTAACATGTTTCTCACAGCTCAGCTGGATGACTGATGGTTCTCCCTTGAGGCTCCTCACTTAGTTGTAGTCAGACAGAGGATGAGACCAAAATCATCTGAAGATTTCTTTGCCCATTCAAGTCCAGCTGGGCTGGGAAGAGGTGAACATCCAAGAGTTACAACAGCTAGAGCTCCCTGGGCATCTGTCTCTAACCCTAAATGGTCCTGCCATGGAATTTCTCCAGCACCGTGGCTTTGAGGGCCAGGCAGTGACAAAGTCCTGCCCAATTTCAAGAGGACAGTACATAGACTCCACTTCTTAATTGGGGCATTGCAAAGTTCTTGAAGAGCGTATTGGACCGTACCTACTAGTATGGCTATTTTCAGGAAAAACATCAACAATCTGTCAGCCCTCCTTCTGGCCGCAACAGTTCACTTTCCTTCCACATGAAAAATATACCAACCCTTACCCACAAGATCCTCCAAAGCCTTATTCCACAATGGCATCAGGCTCAGGCTTTAGATCCAGAATCTCGTTATCTAAATTAATTCTAGATGTGATGATACACCTAGGGTGCAGTTTCTCAGTCATACTCCTTGAGAGTGGTTCTCAATCTGAGGATTTGTGATGGGGAGAGAAAAGTCTTCTGCCCCACCATCCTCCTTATGGCCAACATAGAAAAGTGCATCAAGCATAGGATTACCAGTATAGACATTCCCACTTGAAGGAGGTATACTGGGGTGTACACAGAAGTTCCTGGCCCATAGCACTCCTGAAATCAAGCCTGGTTCATGTTGTCAGTTGTTGATTAGAGCTCAACTCTAATGCCTGGAGATGATTCTTTGCTCTGGGACATAGAGAGGGGACATGTCTATGGGACATAGCTCTGCCCTCTGAATTATTCTTCCTTTTTCTTAAAATGTAGCATATGTTCACAACTTCATAGTTTTGTCAGCCTGCTTTCCACCTGTAGAAATAATGGGTCCAGCGCTCTCTTTTTATTTCTTAGTATCCTTATCCCTTTCAGTGTAAGCTAATACAATTCTTTTAACAACTTTCTGAGTTTCTGATTCAGCAATTTATCATTTGCCCTATTAGATAATAGACACACTCAAAACTTTCTTCCAGATAAGCCTGCTGTACTGTGGACTCTCTGGGGGATTGCTGTGTGACAATGAGCTTAAGATTTTCAGAAGACCCGTTGTTGAAAGGATAGAATCAGCAAGCCATGTCCTTATGATTTTTAGAAAGATTTTTGTCTATTTGAAAGGGTCTATTAGACAACATCTTAAATAGTTCTATGTTTTTAACAAAATGCTTTACTCTCACACCTTTGGCTTCTCCTTTACATCATATGTTCATGAAATTATACTAATTTTGTCTTCTGTCTAGAAGAATTTCAGCACTGTTTACCCACTGGTAGGGCTGGGAATGAGAAACAGTTTTATTTCCAAACTAGCAAGTCTTAGGCTCTTTTATATTTATATTCTTTAGATTATTTATCTCCTTTTACATTTTACTATTTGTCTTAAGAAGAAGCCACGTAGCACCATCAACATTATACCCAGAAATCTCCTTAGTTAGATCAACCAGGACCTTAGGTATATTGCTGTTTCCACGTTACAGTTGGCAACTGATGCTAAATTTTCTACCACTCTGTAAGAAAGTTTCTCTTTCCTCTAGTCCTACTAATCTTTAGCTCACTTTTCTCTAAGTCTTCCCCAAAGATCTCCTTGGGGATCATTAAGATCCCACTAATCATTTTTTAAAAAACTTTTATTGGAGTATAGTTGATTTAAAATGTTGTATTAGTTTCTGCTGTACAGCAAAGTGAATCAGTTATACGTATACATATATCTACTCTTTTTTAGATTATTTTCCCATATAGGTCATTACAGAGTATTGAGTAGAGTTACAGTAGGTCCTTATTAGGTATCTATTTTATATACAGTAGTGTGTATATGGCTCTTTTAACTTTTTCTTGGTTCCTTAGTTCCAAAGTCTCTCAGTCACTTAGCCTCAAAGCCGCTGCCACACGTCAGACTGTTAGAGCAACATCTCACTTAATGGTACCAACACGTGTTGCAGTTACCCACTGCTGTGTGACAAGTCATCCTATAACTTAGCGGCCTTAAACAACAGCATTCACTTTATTATTGTGTTTCACATTTCTGGGGGTTGACTGTGCTCAGTGGGGCGGTTCTCACAATTCTCACCCACTGCCTTTCACATAGGTATAGTCTAGTGTGGCAGGAGCTGGAACCATCTGAAGATCTGCTCTCCCATATGTATGGTGACATGGCTGCAAGATTCTATTTGCTGGGGACTGGAATGGTTGGAATACTTGGATGTTTCTATCTCCATGTGGTCTGTCCACTTGGTCTTTTTAGCATGGAGGCTTCAGGGTAGTTGGAATTCTTATACGATGGATCTTTGCTCCAAAGTGAGTTTGCCAAGAGAGACACAGACACAGACAGAGAGGCAGAATCTGTCCACCTCTTCTAATCTAGCTTCAGAAGTCACATATGTCACTTCCACAGTCTTCTACTTGTTGGGCCAGCCTTAAATGCCTGCCAAGACTCAAGGTGAGAATACATACACTCTGTTTTCTTGAGGAGAAGATTCTGGAAGAACATATGGGACCAGAATTATTGTTGTGGCCATTTTGGGAGAATATAATCTACCACACTGAGTCCTAACTAATATTTCAGGACTTCAATTTTTTTTTAGACGTAAAACACTGGGGCACAAGCAGATTGAAAGTGAGAATAGGGATGGTATGGTGAACCCCATCCAGAAAGATAAGGATAAGCTTGAGACCCTCTCAGAAGGGAGTCAGGAACTCTGAGCCAGGGATTACAGCTGTAAAGATTTCAAAAGTTTTTAAAACTTTGCCACTTCCTCTCACATTGCCATTGCTGTCAGCCCTTGGACTTGACTTCAGGAGAAACAAGGAAGAGTATTAGCAATAGACTGATTCCATACTGCAGCTATTTATAGAGCTAGATCCTCAAAGGAGAGCATGAGGGGTGTCTGCTCTCTAAGGCAGTGCAAAGAGCAAAATCGTGGGTCTTGCAGCCAAGAATCACAGCGCAGGACTGTGGATGGCCAGGACAGCCACGCAACCATGAAGTGGAGACAAGTGGGGCAGGCCCTGGCGTTGTACTATTTAATCTTCACAGCAACCCTGGGAGAAAACTTTCTGTGTCACAGATGAGAACATTGAGGCTCCCGTGTTTGATCAACTTCACACAGCTACGAAGCAGAAAACTAGGACACGAAACCACACAAGCCTGTTCCCGAAGGCTGCGACCTTTCACAGCAGTGCACTGGGGCAGGTGTCTGAGAAGACCATGGCCTCTCCACTCTTCAAGGGCACGTTCGTCCTCCCTCCCTGGGCACAAGAAAGCAGAGACCAATAAAGACTCGGAGAGGCTGGTCTGAGGGCAGGGACATTTGCTCCTTCCTTCACAGAAGCACTTAGAGATTGAACCAACTCCTTGCCAACTATAAGTTATTCTAAAGGAATGGAAATAGTCCATCAACGACTTTTGTGCCCCTAACCTCTGCTAAGCACTTCAACTTCCTTATTTAACATTTCACAGCGTCTATTTAAGGTAGTAGTTATCTACTGCATTTTTCCAGGTGAGGAAGCTAAGACTCAGAAAGGCTGTCATCTTCCAATGTCACATAAATAGCAAGCGGAAGAGTCAAGAATTTAGCCAAAGTTGACTGGCTGGAAACTTATTTTTGGGTTTCCAAATGTGCATTGAAAGACTGCCCAGGCTGGTTGGGGAGAGACTGAAGGACCTTCTGTTGTCTGGGGAACTACTGGATGGGCCTGGGCCCCTTAAACTCTTCTGCTGTACTAAATGTTGGAGGGTATCATCAAGAGTGAACACAGCTTTCAACCATCCTTAGGAAGCTGGAATTATGCAACATGCCAGATACACACTCTTCTGAGTTTATTAACTAGGGATTTAGAAATCTCTGTCCAGATTGGTTTTCATACACATGTTTTAAGACAAATAATTGCAGATAACTATTTAATGTTACATCTATAAATTGATACATCAAGCTAAGTGCTTAACACACTTCATAACCATTCATCTTCACAATGGCTCCGTGACATGGTTTACTGTCCTCAGGCTACAGGTATGAAAACTAAGGACCAGAGATGCTAAGGAACCCCTGACCTTCTGGGGTTGCACAGCTCATTCTGGAGGAACCAGAATTAAGATGCAAGTTTGCTTAACTCCGAAACCTGTGCTCCTTCTGTCGTTCCCCAGTTCCGTTGGGAAGAGTCCCCTTCACATAGCCCTTATACTTAAAGGATAATACATGCTTCCTGGCTTATGCTGTCCTTTTCCTGGAGGATTTTATTCAGAAATTCATTTGTCTTTGCTTCTTGGGGGTTGCTTCCTCCTGACTTATGACTCAAGCTTTTTAGATCATTTGCCCCCCAAACCTCTAATTAGGGAATCCAGGGTGGGGAGAGTTCTAGGTATAGTTAAAAAGGATTTTTCCCCCCTTCCTATTTTGCTTTTATTTTTAACTGCACTTCTTTCTGACAGGAACTCTGTTTGTCCTGACTTGCATCTGATATTATGAGTCACTGGGGAGAAATAATATGCTGATTGCCGAACCAGGTTATTATTTTTTCTTTTTCTATGACTCATTCTCTTCAAAATCTCTAATTTATGATAAAAGTCAGTAAGACGTAAGCACAGAAAATGTTTCGAGTGGGTTGTCTTATTAGGTTTGGGCCCACTTTGTCTTTTTTAACTCTTGGGCTGAACAATGTAAACCAGCAAGCCTCTTAGAAAAAGCTAGAGCCAGCGGTCAGCAGCTCTCCCTGTACCAGGGCCAGACAGGATGACCTCTGAGCAGCAACGGAGCTGGATTCAGAGGATGAGTTCAACCCACAGCCCCAGATGAAGGAAGAAGAGAAAGCCTTTAGTGAGATATTATTAACGTTCCTATATATGGGCATCCAAAGGACAAAGAGCAAAGAAAAAATTTTTGATGTACAATGTTTCTAGTAAAGAAAAACTGTAAGCTGTCATCCTCTTAAAATGCCACTGAAAAATGAAGAAAACTCAGATGCAAAATAGCAGCATGGTTCAACATCATTAGAGCGTAAACTAAGAAAATGTACTCGGGGATGGAGAGAGATGGGAAGACTTTTCTGGTCCACTTTATTACATAAACAAAGAATCAGACTATTAGGTCAGGACAAGATTTTGAAGGCCTCACCCAATGCACGGCCACCTTCCGTAGCCCCTTGGACCCATGCAGCCTCTGAATGGAAGTTAGTCTCCAGTTACTGGGAAGTCACTACGTGCTCAAGTAAACAACCATCAGAAATTCACTAATAATTGAACACTTACTCTGTGTCCTGATCTCTCCCAGGAATCAAAGATACAAATGTGATATCCATGGCTCTGAGCTGCTTTGGTCTTAGGAGGACAAACTTCTTACCCAGCCCCACCTACAGTTCCTCTGGCACCCCAGCCTTGCTCTAACCCTTTTCCCTTATTCTGGGCAGTAGCCAGAGTATGAGACTGAGGCAGCTTCTAAGCAGCTATATTGCCTTTTGTCCCTGGGTTGCTTGTTTGTGTCAGGAGCAATGCCTTGTCAGTGCCACTACCTGGGAGTTTTCCAAAAGTCCCAGGAAGATCATCTTTTTCCGAGCTTCCATGGTGCCATAGCTGGATAGCTTGTATCCCTCTTCCAATTTAAGTGGTCTCCTCCTGTTATGGACTGAATTGTATTCCCCTTACCTCCACCCTGCCAAATCTGTATGTTGAAACCCTAAACCCCAATGTGATTGTATTTGGACATAGAGTATTTCAGGAAGTAATAAGCTTAATGAGATCATAGGAATGGGGCCGTAACCTGATTGGGCTGGTGTTTTTATAAGAAGAGGAAGAGATACCAGAGATGTGCATACCTTGAGGAAAGGCCATGTGAATTAGACCTTGAAGGGTAAGTAAGAGTTCACGGATGGAGAAGAGAGAAAAATGTGTCCCAGTGAGAGGAGTGGCATGTGAGGCAGTGGGGAGGTGTGGGAAAGTGAGGCGTGTGTGAGGAAGGGCAAGTGGGCTTCTGTGGTTACAGCCCAGGGTTCTGCCTTAGGAGGGGAAGAGCGCCACAGAGGATGTGATTACTACAGATTTACCGGTACAATTAGCAAACTGTTCTCCAGACGGGGAAGGAGCAGTTCCTGGGCTCTTTGAGCCCACGTTTCTTCTGAGAAAATATGAATGCAATACATGACAAATGAAAGACAAAATGATTTTTTACTAGAAACTTTCCTGGAGTGGGGGAGGGAGACCTGGGTAAAACACAGTTCCTTGCTCCCCTCTCCTAAGTGTACGCTGGTACCAAAGTGTAAAATGGCACCAAAAAATAGAGAAATTAAACTTTGCCTTTCATGGATATGCTCTCACTGACAATTCCACCATCAAATCAAGATGCAGGGAGGAGAGCTATGCAACTTTTTAAGATCCTTCATTGGATAAATAATAGAACATGGATTTAGTCTCAGATCTTTGATTCCAAAGCTGTTCTCCTCAACCATGTTCCCTCCCTCAGATGTTGAATTTTTATAAAGAAATAGAAGCAATTCAGTGTATTATGATAACATTTTTCTGACCTTAGGAAAATGTCCAACAATTGCCTAAATTACCTATGGAATAAACAATTCTTCTTTGGAACTGTTGACTCTCTCCTCCCTGAGCAAGTTGAAGTGGATGACTTTAATGCGAAAAATGCAAGTTTACATTTTAAAAAACAATATACATAAGGTGTTAAGCCAGTACCTTATATACAGTAGTTGCTCAGTAAATGTTGGCTATTATTAATACGAATAAAAGCTATATTTTTCCTAATTGTGTATATATATACATATATACACACACACAGTAAAGAAAATTTTGTTTTCCCTAATATATGTGTCTGTGTATATATATATATATATATATATATATATATATATATATTCACATATAGTAGGTAAATGGGAATTTAAAACAAAGTATTACTCATAAATACATTGGTTTAATTTACTCATTTCTTCATTCAGCCAATATTCCCTGAGCATCAATATTCTCTAGACCTTTCAGATCAAAGCTTACATCCTTCAAGAAAGAGTTTACATCTCTAAACTCCAAAAGGAGCTGTGAATCAATCGGCCTTTGTTAGCAAAATAGTATGGCAAGTGGTATAAACTTTGATAACGTCTTCATATGACAATGATTTTGTAAGATTTTCTATAAAGAGAAGAGAAAGATAATCCCGTCTTTCCTCTCACAGAGTTGGCTGATTTCTTTTAGCTATTAATTGATCAGAAAAACTTCTTTCAGCATCATTACTCTTTGTCAGTCATGCCGTGAAAATGTTTACTATTGTCAAATGTGGAAAAGCCACCATCATGTTCCTTTTATTTAAAAACTATACAATTTGGGTTCATTTCAAGTTTTCTTGGCAGTAACGATTCTTAAAAACTTTGATTAGACAATGTTCATTAACCAGCTTGTCAGAATGTCACAATGGTGTATTATGGGTTTGTTATTTTTGTGGATGTCAGTATTTTCATTCAAATCAGCAAGAATTTAAACAGTTATTTTAATAATTCTATTTCATCTGATTTTCTTCTAAAAAGTGTGGGGTATTTTAATTGTATCTGCTGCATTATCAAGTGTATTCTTGGAAGGGTAGAACTTCTGTTTCAAATTATCCGCTTATAATTTTATATGTTTGATAATTGGGAGGATTTTCCACAGATTAGCTCCTGGCTCTGTGCATTTTGAGACCTGTTTCTCCACTACTCCCCACACATTGCTGGGTTTATGGAGTAAGTTTATACTGTGAATTAACCTTCGACCCTGCTTGTTGGGTCATGGCACTGGGAGAGTCGACACCTGGGTGGTAGGACTATTTCTAGACATCATTCCTACACAAAAATGGTTAGCAGTAACTCAATTGTTCTGGAAGTGAGTGTGAGACATAGATTCATTTCAAGAAACTCAAACTAACCCCAACTCAAGTTCTTCCCAGTTAGTCGCCCAAAATTCCCATGGCCACTGCAACATCACCCAACACGAGGGAAAGTTTGACAGAGAAAATGGAATGGGCAGAGATAGTGGTCTTAATTGATTGTGGTTAAAGAATCTTAACTTTTGCAAATTTTGTAAAGCCATATGACTACCTAAGCAAGCCGCCAGGGCCTGCGAGGGCCTTGGGAGGGGCCCAGGCAAAGGAGGATGCTGAAGCTTAAGTTCCATTCAATTCATGGGAAGCACGTGCCTGGCTCCGTGTCTGGAGCCTTTGCAAAGTGAAGGACCAGCTTACATCACTCTGACAAGCACTGACTAGGATAATGAGAACACAGCGTAAGCCCCAGACCATGACCCAGGACCTAGATTCTTCTATAAAAATAGGCACATCTCTTGTGATCACGAAGCCTGTCAGGACTCGGACATAAAAGTCATCTCTCTTTCCACGTACTTTTTGGTACCAACTGTCGATTTATAGCTGTGGTCATTTAAATGGTTCTGAGTAAAGAATTACAACTTTGTACTCTAAATCAGCCTGCCAGGATGTAGCTCAATCCTCACCTCTAGTTCCTCAATGTTGTAATCTGATCAAAAGCAAAGACTTGAAGGAATCATGACCCCAAAGTGGCCCAAGCCGACTGTAAAACAACCAGATATCGGTAGGAAAGAGTGAATTGGGCTCTAACTATATGAGGGTCTGAATGGCTGGAAAAAGGGGAAAACGTGCCTCATGGATGTGCAGAGTCTCAGCTGAATGCTCCAAGGAATTGTTCCCTTGAGGGTTCTGCTCTCCTAGTTTCCTTGGAGATCCGTCCTCCACACTCCTACAACTGGGGTGGTTTTCAAGAAAAGAAAATATGACCATTTCATTCCTCTCCCTTAAAACTAGCAATGGTTCCAATGCATGTTAGAATAAAGTCCCAAGAATTCAGCAGACATGCAGAGTCTTCATTATCTAGCCTTTGTCTGACAACAGTATTATCTCACACTGCAGTAACCATCACCTCTATACCTGTGGTAGTCAGGGGTCTCCAGAGAAACAGATCCAAAAGACTATCTATATCTATATCATGTATGCTCTTCCTATCTATCTATGTATCTATCTATCTATCTATCTGGATTTAAATTAACCATCACAATACCTTTCCTAGGTTGACTGCTAATGCCTATTTTTATTTTTATCCATATCATATTGCTCTGGGTGTTGAGTCTAATTAGGGAGTCTGTAAGTTTCTTTAAGATTCTATTAGTCAGTGTCTAGTAACCAACCACTTCAGGTGTTCCACAGAGAGAATTTAATACAGAGAAGGTGTTATAAGGACAGAGAGAACAGAAGAGAAAATAAAGGGGGTGAAACAGTAAAAGGAAAAAATGGTATTACCCAGAGTTCAGAATATGCTGACACCCTTACGCAGCAGTCTACAGGACTATACCTGCTACCAAGCTTTTGGAGACACTATCACAGCCAATCCTGACTCTATCTAAGGGGCACTGCTTGGGCCAGGGCTGGAGCTACAAATAGGTACTACTTCTGCTCAGGCCACTGAAGTCTGCAACCCCCTTATGCTCACGGCCAACTACATCCATCAACTTCTACACTGTCAGAGGCACAAACCTCAGCTTCTCTCCCCTGTCTAGTGATCCCCAGCCAGCACTTGCTATCAGCAAGGGAGCTTGGAAATACAGTTTGCAAGCTCCCGGCTTAAGCACATAGGCAAGTGTGTCTTCTACTTTGGAGGGTCTCTGGGAGCTTCTGACCTGGAGGATTTTACTGTTGTCTTCACATGTCTCTTTTCAACCTCTTTGTCAAAGCAGCAGTAAAAGTTTAAATAAGTTAATCTGTTGCCAAGCAACTCACTTTTGTCTCAGCACACTTCTCATTGCCGGTGGTTGCATTTTTCTATTTCTTCAGTGACAAGGCACTGGCAGGTTTTAAAGAATTATACATACACCTACGATACCCAGAGGTTTTTTTTTTTTTTTTTTTTTCCTAAAAAAGTGCTGATTTTTATTACTTTAGATAGAGGTCTCTCTGAAGCTGAAGAGTGAAGTATGTCGCTTTTCAAAATCTCATGTACTTTCAAGAGACATTGGCTGCACCATATATATTTATAGGATTTTCACATCCTTGTTTTAAAAATGAAGTAGATTTAGTGCCTTAGAGAAAGCCATGGATCCTTCCATCTTATCTTCTTTTTTTTGGTGTTTTTCTGTTGAGCATTAATCATATTCCAGATTTACCATTGTTTCTTGAGGAAAAAGAATGTTCGAAAGAAACTAGCTGCTGAAGCAGAGATTTTGGACACTACCATTCAGCTGCTATTTGGTCTTTCAATTTAAAAAGTTTCAGTTTATTCTTCACTAGGAGAAATCTATATATACACACACATACCTATAAATGTGCATTTTTGTTCACATCTACCTTCTACCTGTACTAGTAGAAGGGAAGGGAGGGACATTTGTAGAGTACCCTGTTGTTGATAGGTGCTGTTCTCAATTTCAGCCCTGTGTGGGTAGTTCATGGTTTCCCTTTAGGTCTTATTGTGCCCATTTTACAGACGAAGAAGCAAGGATCAGAGAAGCTGAGTAACTTACCCGAGTCACACCAGTCATTGTCAGAGAAGGAATGAAGCCCAGGCGTGTTGGTGTAGAGAGGTTTGAGACTCTGTCACTGTCCTGTGATGGTCTCCTAGGGCGTCCCGGTTGCATGTTTCATGCTTAGGATCATGGTGAAGTTGATGAACCCGAAGATCCTTTTAAAATCTGAGTTTCTAAAGTTTCTATTTCAGTTTTGTTTAAAGTTATTCTTTTTCTTACTGTGATCCTAACCGAAATACTTTCACATACCCGGTTACATAATAACAAAAGTCTCCAGAAAAGAGAGGATGGCGCCATGAACAATCAGTCAAGAATTCTCATCCGAGCTACAGAATCTGTCACACCAGCAGTTTCAACCTGGGTCTACTTTATGAGCACATTTTAAAGACATGGTATTGAGCTATGGCAGCAGCAGGTCACCCACTATGGTTGTCCTACCAATGAGATATTTTGACCAAACATTCTAGAAGGTAAGAGATACTGCACCATTCCGTTGCCTTCAATATCCACAGACTCAGCTAAAAAGTGACTTTATCTTTAGCTCTAGCCTATCTCTTATTTGTGTTTTTTGCTTTGCTGACACAACTGCACATTTTGAGAGCAATAGTTAAAATAGGAGTAAGTATTTCCTTCTGTTTTTTACTTAATGGGCTGACCAAGACTTAGGAGACAGGGAAAGCAAGACCATCTTTTGGTCAAGTGTATTCGGATTCTCCAACCAAAAGTATCAACCTTGCTGCCTATTGTCACCTAGTGCCTCCCCCACCACCCCAGTGGAACCAGGATTTATTGTGTCTTAAAGTACTGTTCTTTATGTTACATTTGTTTCAATATATTAAAATGCCAGCATCCTAGGAGATGTAAAAATGTAGCTATCAGCCAGTTGAACTTTGAGAGGGAAGTTGGGGAGTTGTTTTACATGGAGATGGTGTAAGAAGAAAAGGTCATTGTCAAGGTGAATCAAAGTATACTTTAAGTCCAACTCTAAGATTCAAAATCCCTCCTCTTAGACCTGACGCCATCTTTATCTCTTAATTCATACCCTTTGAAATGCAAAAGTCTGAAATAGGTTCTGCAAAAACAAAAGGCATCAGATGAGTGCATGCTGGAAAGAAGAGAAAAACTACTATGAAGAAGGTAAGGTCCACACAGTTACAGAAACACCTTCCCTTCTGCCCTGGTCCTGGCATTTGGGGAAGTTAAGCTGGAGAGTTTTCTTCTATCTAAATTACCTTAGATTTGATCATTCTATTCATTATATCATGAAACATTTGAAGGTGCATTATTAAAACGTATTAGCAGCTATGTTCATCAGTGATATTGGCCTGTAGTTTTCTTTCTTTGTGACATCTTTTTCTGGTTTTGGTATCAGGGTGATGGTGGCCTCGTAGAATGAGTTTGGGAGTGTTCCTCCCTCTGCTATATTTTGGAAGAGTTTGCGAAGGATAGGTGTTAGCTCTTCGCTAAATGTTTGATAGAATTCACCTGTGAAGCCATCTGTCCTGGGCTTTTGCTTGTTGGAAGATTTTAATCACAGTCTCAATTTCAGTGCTTGTGATTGGTCTGTTTATATGTTCTATTTCTTCCTGGTTCAATCTCGGAAGGTTGTGCTTTTCTAAGAATTTGTCCATTTCTTTGTGGTTGTCCATTTTATTGGCATATAATTGCTTGTACTAATCTCATGATCCTTTGTATTTCTGCAGTGTCAGTTGTTACTTCTCCTTTTTCATTTCTAATTCTATTGATTTGAGTCTTCTCCCTTTTTTTCTTGATGAGTCTGGCATAGATGCAAAAATCTTCAACAAAATACTAGCAAACAGACTCCAACAGCACATTAAAAGGATCATACACCATGATCAAGTGGGGTTTATCCCAGAAATGCAAGGATTCTTCAATATATGCAAATCAATCAATGTGATAAACCATATTAACAAACTGAAGGAAAAAAAAACATATGAACATCTCAATAGATGCAGAAAAGGCTTTTGACAAAATTCAACACCCATTTATGATAAAAACCCTCCAGAAAGTAGGCATAGAGGGAACTTACCTCAACATAATAAAGGCCATATATGACAAACCCACAGCCAACATCGTTTTCAATGGTGAAAAATTGAAACCATTTCCTCTAAGATCAGGAACAAGACAAGGTTGTCCACTCTCACCACTATTATTCAACATAGTTTTGGAAGTTTTAGCCACAGCAATCAATCAGAGAAGAAAAAGAAATAAAAGGAATCCAAATCAGAAAAGAAGTAAAGCTGTCACTGTTTGCAGATGACATGATACTATACATAGAGAATCCTAAAGATGCTACCAGATAACTACTAGAGCTAATCAATGAATTTGGTAAAGTATCAGGATACAAAATTAATGCACAGAAATCTCTGGCATTCCTATACACTAATGATGAAAAATCTGAAAGAGAAATTAAGGAAACACTCCCATTTACCACTGTAACAAAAAGAATAAAATACCTAGGAATAAACCTACCTAAGGAGACAAAGGACCTGTATGCAGAAAACTATAAGACACCTACGAAAGAAATTAAAGATGATACAAACAGATGGAGAGATATACCATGTTCTTGGATTGGAAGAATCAACATTGTGAAAATGACTACATTACCCAAAGCAATCTACAGATTCAATGCAATCCCTATCAAACTACCAATGGTATTTTTCACAGAACTAGAACAAAATATTTCACAATGTATATGGAAACACAAAAGACCCCAAATAGCCAAAGCAATCTTGAGAAAGAAAAATGGAGCTGGAGGGATCAGGCTCCGGACTTCAGACTATACTACAAAGCTACAGTAATCAAGACAGTATGGTACTGGCACAAAAGGAGAAATATAGATCAATGGAACAGGATAGAAAGCCCATAGATAAACCCATGCACATATGCTCACCTTATTTTTGATAAAGGAGGCAAGAATATACAGTGGAGAAAAGACAGCCTCTTTAATAAGTGGTGCTGGGAAAACTGGACAGCTACATGTAAAAGAATGAAATTAGAACACTCCCTAACACCATACACAAAAATAACTCAAAATGGATTAAAGACGTAAATGTAAGGCCAGACACCATAAAACTCTTAGAGAAAAACATAGGCAGAACACTCTATGACATAAATCACAGAAAGACCTTTTTTGACCCACTTTCTAGAGAAATGGAAATAAAAACAAAAATAAACAAATGGGACCTAATGAAACTTAAAAGCTTTTGAACAGCAAAGGAAAACATAAACAAGATGAAAAGACAACCCTCAGAATGGGAAAAAATATTTGCAAATGAAGCAACTGACAAAGGATTACCTCCAAAATTTACAAGCAGCTCATGCAGCTCAATATCAAAAAAACCAAACAACCCAATCCAAAAATGGGCAGAAGATGTAAATAGACATTTCTCCAAAGAAGATATACATATTGCCAACAAACACATGAAAGGATGCTCAACATCACAAACCATTAGAGAAATGCAAATCAAAAGTACAATGAGGGGGCTTCCCTGGTGGCGCAGTGGTTGGGAATCTGCCTGCTAATGCAGGGGACACGGGTTCGAGCCCTGGTCTGGGAAGATCCCACATGCCACGGAGCAGCTGGGCCCGTGAGCCACAACTGCTGAGCCTGCGTGTCTGGAGCCTGTGCCCCGCAACGGGAGGGGCCGCGATGGTGAAAGGCCCGCGCACCACGATGAAGAGCGGTCCCCGCACCGCGATGAAGAGTGGCCCCCGCTTGCCGCAACTAGAGAAAGCCCTCGCACGAACCGAAGACCCAATACAGCCAAAAAATTAAAAAAAAATAAATAAATAAATAAAATAAAAGTAGCTATTAAAAAAAAAAAGTACAATGAGGTATCATCTCACACCAGTCAGAATGGCCATCATCAAAAAATCTGCAAACAATAAATGCTGGAGAGGGTGTGGAGAAAAGGGAACCCTCTTGCACTGTTGGTGGGAATGTAAATTGATACAGCCACTATGGAGAACAGTATGGAGGTTCCTTTAAAAACTAAAAATAGAACTACAATATGACCCAGCAATCCCACTACTGAGCATATACCCTGAGAAAACCATAATTCAAAAAGAGTCATGTACCACAATGTTCATTGCAGCTCTATTTACAATAGCCAGGACATGGAAGCAACCTAAGTGTCCATCGCCAGATGAATGGATAAAGAAGATGTGGCACATATATACCATGGAATATTACTCAGCCATAAAAAGAAACGAAACTGAGTTATTTGTAGTGAGGTGGATGGAACTAAGTCAGTCATACAGAGTGAAGTAAGTCAGAAAGAGAAAAACAAATACCATATGCTAACACACATAAATGGAATCTGAAAAAAAAAAAAAAATTCTGAAGAGCCTAGGGGCAGGACCGGAATAAAGATGCAGATGTAGAGAATGGACTTGAGGATACAGGGAGGGGGAAGGGTAAGCTGGGATGAAGTGAGAGAGTGGCATGGACGTATATATACACGACCAAATTTAAAATAGATAGCTAGTGGGAAGCAGCCGCATAGCACAGGGAGATCAGCTCCGTGCTTTGTGACCACCTAGAGGTGTGGGATAGGGAGGGTGGGAGGGAGATGCAAGAGGGAGGATATATGGGGATGTATGTATATGTATAGCTGATTCACTTCTTTATAAAGCAGAAACTAACACACCATTGTAAAGCAAGTATACTCCAATAAAGATGTTAAAAAAAAAAAGTATTAGCATCTTTCATGATAATTATTCACTTAATTCTCCCAGCAGCCCCTCTCCTTCCAGGCTGTAAAATTTGTTAAAGGGAGAGAAGGAGTCCCATTGTTTCTTCCTCTTCTAGCTCCCCACTGTCCCCAAAGCACCCAGCACAGGCAGGCATCTTATTGGCAGTTTTAGAAGAAGCTATGAATGCCCTCTTCCTCCTTATTTTCTCTTCAGATCTGCCTACCTGCAGAGAGGAGAGACTTTTAGGGATCAGCTGTGTCCTTGCAAAAACAGGCCTGTCACAGACAGTAACTGGCTGAGTAAATCTGCCCAATTCCAGAAGTCAGTACAGGAAGTTCACTGTTGCAAAAAATCTAAACTATATCCTCCAACTTGGCCTTTCTCACTGTATTTTGGTTTTCCCTGGGTTCTATGGCTAGCTCCCAGTTGCTTTACAACTTTGTCAAAGAGACAGTTCACTACTGACTTCTTCAACTCTGAAGTGCCAACTAGGAGCCCATCATAGTACTAATTACATACATTCACTCATTTAGTGCTTGTAAAAATTCTGGGGGTTACAAATGGGGAGATGATGCTTCAAGGAATTAAGAGAAAAAAACCTTGCTAGAGTTAAATAGCTAATTAGTGGCCAAGCTGAGAGTTAAATTCAGGGCTGCTTGACTCCAAATTTCCTGATATTTGTACCACCATCCAGGACCTTTGTAATCATTGCTTTTGTCCCACTTCCATCTCTTCACATGTGTTTCTTGGTGGACCTAGACACCTACCCCAGGTGTGATAGAAGGAAGTCTCCTTTGTGGTTCAATTCTAGATACTGCCTCTTGACAGTGTTCTTTCCACTGCACCACTGGGCAGGGTCTGCGAAGGAGCAACAGGTCTCCAAGTTCTCCTGCAGCTTGTTCATTCTGTGAGTCATCTAAGATCACCTTTTTACTACTCTTCACGACCAAGGACCTGTTTACACCACAGTGTTTCTTTCTCCTGTGAGAAGCAGATTCTGACAACAAAGAAACCCTTGACAGGAGTGGAGTGATATCTTGTAGTCCATTGCTGTGACCAAGGTTGTATGTTTCCATCCATTCGTTTATTTAGTCACTCCTTTTTAAAAGACACATTGAGCCTATTTAATAGAAAACGTTCTAGAGATGCAAACTTAAAATAATAACACATTATGGATTAAATGTTTGTGCCCCCCAACCCCTGTGAATTTGTATGTTGAAATCCTAACCCCCTATCAGGAGTTCGGGCCTTGGGGAGGTAATTAAGTCATAAGGGTGGGGCCCTTATGAATGAGGTAAGTGCTCTTATGAGAGGAACCCCAGAAAGCTCTTTTGCCCTTTTCCTGCCACGTGAGGACACAAGGAGAAATTGGATGTGTACAGCCAGGAAGAGAGCGTTTCTCACCAGAACGCATCTCTGCTGGCACCCTGACCTCGAACTTCCAGCCTCCAGAACTGTAATAAATAAATGAATGTTGTTCATAAGCCACCCAGTCTATGGTACTTTGTTACAGCAGCCAGAACTAAGACATAAGAGCAAACAACTTTCACAATTGTTTCTATGCATTTTCTTTAAATTAAAGTAGAATCTGAGCATAATTTCCAGATCGCCTGAGAAAACCGACCTGCCAAGGACAGATAAGATTCTTGATAACTTTTTCATGAAAATGGTTAGGAGGCAGAATTAGGGTTCAGGGTTGCTGTCCCTCTCTTGGTTAGAAAGGCAAGTCATTGTGCTTGGTTGGAGTGATACTGTGCTCCCTCCCTTTGATGGACGATACCCTCCAGAGCTGATTACACTCTATAATAGCAAAAACAATCTGTGGATTGCAAGAATCTAGAGCAGGAGGAATCATCCTGGTCTCTGCCTGATGAGACGTTCACCAGCCATGTGGAACCACTTTTGGTTGCTCAATCACCGTAGCTCTGAAATACTTGAAAATTCTGAGCCATGTGTTGCCACATACTAAACACAGATTTAGCAAACCATCCGCTGTGGCATTCTCGTGGAATCACAGTTGAAGGGTTGTCAGAGGTTCTGAATTTGCAAACCAGAAAGAGCAACACTTCATCAGGGCTTTGAGAAGGTCCCCGGGGAAGCAGAGGCATTCCTGCTTTTCTTCCTTCCCTTCTATGTAAGTTCCCAAACACTTATTTCAGACACCTGGATAATAGGTTATGATAGGTGAGTTTCTTCCACATTGCATTTAATGAGTATCACATTAAATTCTCTCGTTGGAAGAGCTTGAGAAGAGGGAGAGAACCAAAGCGAATCAGAACAATGGGGGCAGACAGTCTGTGGGGATGGTCCCCATTCAGACTGAGAATGATCATTGCCTGTTGGTGCAAGGAAGCAGTCACACATGCTAAAGAGTGTTTCCTTATGCTGCTGTGTTTATTTAAGGCTGTGCCAGTCCCAACATAGATGCTTTTAAAAAATATATCCTTTTCCACCAGCAGTCCCACTCCTAAAATAATGTTCCCACCTATATTTGCTCAGCTAACTTCTTCTCATCCTTGATATTTGGCTCAAATATCACCTCAGGGAACTTCATCCATTCCACATCACATGTCCTTCCCTTGTGTATACCTTATATATACCTTATTTACACACCATATGTATACTGCTCTCAGATGGAACTGTAACTGCCCTACTAGATACCAACTCCTTGAGGGAATGGCCCTGACTAATTGATTTCTGTGACCCCAGGAGCCAGCATGGCATCTGGAAAAGAGTATTCACCCAGAAATTATTAATTGAATAAATTAGTGGATGAATAAATTATCACAATTGAAAAGTTATTAGTTATGTACATATTTCTGGTGAATGGTATGAATCCATAATAGTTTTGTCCAACTTATTCAAATTTTCCAGAATCACAATGTCTAGGGTTTTCCAAATCCTCATGAAATGAAGGGTCAGGAGCATGAACTGCATTTGAAATAGTGGATCGAGTCATCTCATCCTCACCTGACTAATAGAATTAAGATGTGAATAAATTTCTTCTCAGTTTTGATACTATGTACTTGGGATTTTAAAATTATTTTGAAATATATATAAAAGAATATACATGTTTATGTACAATTTAAGGGATAATATTTGTATAAAAGAATAATAATAAAAAACCTCATGAACCTCCTACCTCGCTTAAGAAATAATGGACTATGGTCTTTGCCAACCTGGAAATGAAATGTGAACATATGACTATGTCTTAATTATAAGCACAATTTGTGAAAACTTTATACTGTGTTTCGTAAACATGATTAACATTAGCAAAGCATATATTAATTTACGATTAAGACCTGAAGAGCCAATTTAATGCTCTTGTAATCTCTGTGATACCTATTGTATTTCATGTTGTATCTCCTTGCTTTCCTGGGGTTGGATTACTCTCAGTTTTGTGTGTGTGTATGTGTGTACATGTGCATGTTTTAATCACCAGTCCAGCATTTTCCCTCAACTGCATACTGCATATATCTAATTATCTGATAGACATCTGTATCTGTATGTGCAAAAGGTCCTCAAACTCAACATTACTAAAACTACATTGCTTAAATTCTCTCAGTACCTCCCATGACCTAATCCTTCTCTCTTTCTTAAGTCTGGTCATTAACTCTCCCACACTATACATCTGGTGTTATCATGAATTTTTTCTTCTCTTTTAAAAACTGCACTATGTCATGAAACCCACATAAACAGCTTTTCTATTCATGGCTTCTTTCATTCTAAGATATCTTGCACAAAATTTCCGGATGTTTTTTTTTAAAACAAATCTCTCGTCAATCACTCCTCTGTTTAAACAATAAACAGACAAATACTTTGATGCATCTCTGTGGCCTGTGATCTGGAGAGACCAAGGTTCTATGGTGTTAACTCAGGAGCCATCAGAAGGAAAACCCAGTGAGCAAAGGTGTGGTTTCCTAATCTCAGACTCCAGGGTCGCCTGAGATCCATAGAATGTTTACTTGGGTCCAGCTACCATAGAAAGCAGAGGCAGAGATACTCTTCTGCATGGGAAGGAGGGGCAATGGCTGGCGAGAACCTTGGACTCGAGAAGAATAGATCACTGGGCTACCCTCGCCACATTCCAATGGGGCACACACTTGCCAATATATTGCTCCTCTTTATTCTAGAAAATCTAGTCTCAGTCTTATACAAAACGTCCAGAACCTTCTCCTCTCTCAAATTTAGCACAGGCCTATTCACTTTGCGTGCTTGATGCAATTTAAAGGTACTGAAGAGACTCTGCAAATAAGTCAAAGTATTTCCCTTGAGGGGCTTTGGGTAAATGAATTTTTTATTTATAATGAAATGATTGAACTGTGACTGTCCCGATCAATGTGACTGTTCCCCAATTACAGATTAAAATACCTGTAATGGTCCCTTGGACTTCTAGAAGGTTCTACAGGTTACTAGGAAGCTTTACGTGCACCAGCTATATATATATGCCTCTAAGGAAAGAAGGACTCAGATGATTATTTCTGTTTAGTAAAGTTTCCAAAAGAAAATGGAGGCTTCCATCAGGTAAATTTTTTGGCCAGTGCTGCTTTGCTAGCATGCAAGACAGACCAGTTGAGAAGCCGGGTATCTTGAAGTTCCGAGGCTCTTGACTGGATCTACTCTTCGCCACCTGTTAGTCACAATTATGATTTTTGTTTCTTTTTGCTAACACAGTGGATCCTATTGTTCAGGCTTGCATTTTATTCAAGACAGAATTGTTTATTAGGAAGTGTGAGGGTTGGTAAAAACCTGGGTTAAAGTCACACTCTTGTTACATATTTGCTATGTGACATTTGATGATTTATTTAACATCCCTGAACTTCAATGTTCTCATATGTAAAAGAGAGATGTTACGGTCTGCATCCCGGGGCTGTGTTGAGCGTCACACATGACTCTATGATAACAGGTGGAAACACCATGTGTATTATACATGCCAGCTGCTGTCCCTGTGAGGGCCACTCCCCAACGATGGACCCATAAGTGGTCATCACTCAGCTTGTCCCTGACTTCCAGGCTCCTGCTTTCCATCTGGGTCACATTCAGTGGAAGTCAGTGCCTTGAAAGAGGATTCCATGTGTTAGCACCTCTGGGTCTGCCATATTTAGATGGTACACAAACTTAAGCCTTATTGAGGGACTATTTTGCTTAGTAGATGTAATTAGAAGCCAACTCTGAATAGTGTTATAATTATAAATACAACTTAGTTTGATTCAACAAATATTCACTGAACACCTGATTTTATGTACATAAAGATTTAATAAGGGCAAAATTTCTGTAGTCAGGAAGATAAGCACGTAAATAATATCTTAGTGTGATAAATAAGAAATGTACATACAAAGGGCTATGAGGGCACAGAGGAGAACAGTATAAGCAGCTCTGCTTCATCAGTGGATGGGTTTAGGGAAGACACAGCATTGGACTAAGACCCTGGAAGAAGAGACCATGTTGCCCTGGTAGAAAAGTGGGAAAAAACAAAACAAAACATTATGGGCAAAGAGAACAACACCTAAAATATCAACCAAGGTGTTTTGACTGGTTCCGGTTGTCACTCCTTACTACCCATTTCACCTTGGGTAAATTACTAGACCTATCCTTCAGTTTCCTTATTTGGAAACCGATTCTAATAATATCTACCGAAAAGGTCTTGATACAGATGAAATGATATCGTGGAATTTCACTAATAGGATGCTAGGTATACAGAAGATATTCCGTAAATTTCAGGCTTATTCATGGAACACAAAGAACTTGATGAGGGCAGCATAGTTGGGCATCTTAATGAAGGTCCCGGAAGTTAACATCCCTGGGAAACCAACAGTGTGGGTGCTTGGCTAAATGTGGAGGCCTGTGAGAGCGCAGCTGTAGCCAGGTTTTGCGGTTGTGTGTTTGCTTCTCATTAAGGCCATCAAACTGAATTATTGGGGAACACATCTCCCCTTTCCCCCAGAGGACTATTCCCTGTGCCTGTCACAGGATTGTCGGGTTTCTCAGAGCTGAACCCTGGATTCAACTGGTTGGACCGTCATAACTTTCTCAGCAAACACATGGGCTGTGACGGTATTGGTGTCGCCGGCCCTACAGGCGCACAGTTGGGAAAGCTCTCCAGTGAATGACCATCTACCTGGGTTAGCGTTTCATGTGACTGAGGTTATATCAGTGAAGCCAAAGTCCCAGATAAATGGATTATGTACAACTGTTTCCAAATACACTTTGTCCAAACTTCCATCCTGGGCTCACCCCTCCGCCAACCGACCTCCATCCTCTGTACCCAGCGCACGACTGTACCCCTGACCTCCACAAATAATCATTCAGGAGACAACAGGTGAAAAAAACACCTCCCACCAGGTACCTGATGGAAAACCAGTGAACTGCTCGTGTTCTCTGTGCAGTTAGCTTTATTTTTAAGTTCTCCTGGGCAGTAAGAGGACCACGGCGCAAACTTCCCAAATTCATGGTATTAAGTTACCATTAATAGTGCTGCCTTCAGACAACTGTGCTGTGGACTGACCCTCGGGCTTGTGGTTTTATTTTTTAACTCCAAGTGCAGGAGGTTGGGAGCAATAAGGTTAGCCACCTGAAACAACAACATTTGCCTAATCTAGAATGACCTATTTCCCCAGCGAAGATTGCTTTCTGTGGTATTTTTATTTTTCAAGGGAGTTAACATTTAATGGGCACATTAGCCCGGGTTCTTCTCCCTGAATAGGTCTGTCTGTTTCAGCGTGTCCCTCCACCCGGCCGCTGAGCCCCGCATTCCTCGGGATTCAGGAAGCTCTAAATATTAATGAGGGCCAAAGATCCAAGCTCTCGGCGACTCCTTCTCCACCACGCACTCCATTAAACACAATTTCCGGAGGCATTTTACAACTTAGAAAAGCTTATCGGGAAAAGTGTAGCACCGTTAACAATTGTGCAGGATGATATTTTTGAAAATGTCATTTACGCAGAAGGAATTGGTGGCCTGATGGGTGTCAAGCCGGTGGTTAATACAAAGAAGCTCAGAAGATTTGTAGAGTTGAGTGGTGCTTTAAGTGTGGTCTCCTTGTCAGCAGCGTCTGCATTGCCTGGGAAGTGTGTTAGAAATGCAAGTTGCTGGGCCCTGCCCCAAATCTGCTGAGTCGGAAACTCATCAGAAACTCATCAGATGGGCTGGAGCCCTGCCATCCGGTGACTTGACAACCACTGGGGTGGACCTTATCTTCCTACCTTGTGGAACCATCATAATCAGTGTTAGATAGACGCAAGTGTCCTACAGGGAGTTTAGGACTGGGGCTCAGACAGTCCTGGATTCTATGCCCAGTTCCGCCATTGGTTAGATATTTATCTTAGGCATCTTTTGTGGTATATCTCGGCCTCATTTTCCTCATTTGTAAAAAGGTAATAGTAATATAATTTGCTCTGTTTAACTCCTTGAGTTTATTATTATGGTGTTAGTAACAAATAATACATTTAAAATACAAGAATTTTTTGAAGTATAGTTGATTTACAATGTTGTGTTAAGTTTCTGGTGTACAGCAAAGTGATTCAGTTTTATATATATATTTGTTTCCATATTCTTTGCCATTATGGTTTATTACAGGATGTTGAACATAGTTCCCTGTGCTATACAGTAGGACCTTGTTGTTTATCTATAAATTTTATTTTAAGTAATAGAATAAATATTGGTAAAGGGTTGTGCAACTTTGAGAGCGCCTCACATAGTGTTAATACCTTAATGCAAAGATTTCCTAGTTACGGGTCTCACAGGCTATGTGGGGATATCTGAAATCCAGGGCAGTTTAAGCACAGTGCAATATTCTTATGTCCTATGAATGGCACAACAAAAAGTACTCATTTCAAGTGCTTATTAGATGGACACAAGAAGGGGGTGTTTCGGTGTTCCCTGAGGAGACTTGAAAGATGAAATAAGCACGTGCTTCCTAGAGGCAAGAGAGAGCAAGGCGTGCTCACTAACGGCAGAGCTGAAGGTGCCTAGAGCAGAGAGCGTGCATGCGTGTGTGTAAATGCCTGTGTGTGGGCGTGTGAGAGAGAGAACAGGAGATAAAGAGAGGGGTGGGGGAGGAGGGAGGGAGGGAGGGAAAAAGAGACACAGAGAGAGAGACAAAGACACAGAGAGATAAAGACTTAGGGAAACTGAGAGAGAGACAGAGAGACTGACAGAGAGGAAAAGCGGTCAGAAGGAGGAGGAGGGGGAGGGTAAAGTAAGAAGGCAGAAACATTTTTATGGCGTCTTACAGGTTCCGTGCCACTCTCAGCAGCGGCCCCTCTTTGTACCTACCGGTAGGATACTTACATGTTTACAAAATGCCGCACTCCACAGGAGGAAACTGAGGCCCAGAGGACGGAGTTACCTCTATCATGGGTTCTGGCATGAGAAGAAGCTAAAGCAGCAGCCCAAGCTATGGCCACGGGACTCAGGACCAGCACGGGGCACTTAATGCCCTAGCCGTGCCGTGAGCACTGCCCATCAACATCTGTGCCACCTGAGCCAGGATGGGTCAGGGCACCGGCGGTGGCAGCAGGACCGGCCCAGGCCAGCTCTGCGCGCACGCGCACATTCGCGCCAGTCCGGGTGCTTGCAGTTGTAATTCACACGAGAAGTCGGGGAGAATTTTTATTTTTGCCCCCGGCCCGCCCATCTCCATGGGTTCTTATTGAAATAGTAATATAACAGGGAAACTACTTAAATAAAAAATCCTCTGTATCCCCATCACCTTCAATAGATACTATTTTTGCACAATTTCCTTTTATCTCTTTCCCACAACTGTTTTTCACGCAGCGGTGATCATAGCACATACGTCATTTTGCCCCTTGCTTTTTCCTGTATTACTGCATGCTAAACAAAGTTACTTGTTGCTATGGCGTTTCCACAATGTTCATTTTAATAGCTACATAATATTTTATTCAGGGAACACACCATAAATTATTGAACCGTTGCTCTGTTGTTTTCTTAGTTAAGTTCCCATTTTGTGATAAAAATATTCATGTAAATATATATAATAATTCATTCCATTTTTACGATGCCTTTTGGCACTTGGCTCATATTTATTTCCTCTTACAGTTTGATAGATTTGGGAAGGTAAGTCCACCATTTTCAACAGGGTCCTCATGGTTATCTTAAGACATTCCTCAAACATTCCAAATACTGTGATCTTCTATTTATATCCATCTAGTCAAACACACCAACACTGGGCTCCCTTTTATGGATTTTTGTGCACTTTGGCTCTTCTCCTACTCCTTCTCTGTTCCCATTCTTCACTAGTTTAGTCTTGGGGGGGCAGCACAGGGTCTGACATCCCTCCTTAAAAAAAAGAAAAGAAACTTGCTTCTTGTGATTTGTTTCTAATCCAACCATGAAATGATTTAGATTGCCAGAGCTTTCCTTCTCTCTTCCTCACTAAGCATTTTTCCCTTCTTGCTGAAATAATTGTCCAGATCATCCCTTTCTCCTTAGTACTTGATTTCATCCATCATATAAGTATGCGCCCCAGCGATGTTCTCTTCTGTTCTCATTATTAATGGGTTTGGGGACACTAGGGAGCGTCTGGCAGGAAAGAGCACAGCAGACCAGTGCGGGTGGAAGGTAATTATGTGCCCTACGTTGGAGGCTGCCTTCCTTATTTTGGCCGCTATTAAACGAGCTTATTGACAACACTCAGCTTAACCCTCTTTTAAAGACACACATGCATACATTAAGGGCAATACCCTCACCTCTAGCTTCATCTAATTCTACTGTCAATATTACCTTTTCAAGGTCTGGATTTAACATCTTCTTTTTGGATATTTTATAGGCTTCCGTAACTTGTTTTTTGAAAGAAATGGAAAGATATATGAATGAATTTCCACACGATTGAATACACATGGATTTGAAAGTTAAAAAAAAAAAAAAATCTTGGAAAGACATTCTCTGAGGTAACACATCACTTCTAAAGCCATTTGAGTCATAGTAATTATTACCTATGGTACCCAAACCCTAGTCCATAGTAGACTGGTTGGAAGTCCCATTTTTGTTGCTCCCTGGAAGAGGGATTCCCTAGGGAGGAACTGATAGGCCAGTCCCTGGAATCACTACCGAAAATCTACCTTAAATGCCAACTGCATGCTGAATGCAAAGGAACTGTGATACTTATCATGCCTCCTAACTAGAGGAGGGATGGCAGAAGCGAGGATTTCTTCTAATTTGGGCAGCAGAGACTGACTAGCTGTTTACCAAACCCACTTCCTTTCTCTCCCGAGCACACAGCAAGGAGACATTTCTAACTGAGCTCTGACCAGTGCTATGTGTGCAGAAATGGTGCCACGTCCATCCTGCTCAATCCTGGTGCCCAGAACTCTACTACATATCATTCTTATGCTCTTTCCGTCTTTTCCAGCGTCATACGGATGGCTCTTGTAATTGTTTTGGAAAACATGTATTGAAGATAGCAGACCAGGTTTCAGAAAGTCTTCCCTACCAATGAGGAACAAAAATTTGGGGATTTATGTGAACAAAAAATAAATTTCTATCATGTTTCTCCCTTTGTACTTTTTTGGTCATTTGTCTGTTACAAGTACTGCTACTGTAATAAAATACACTATTAACACAATAGCTTAAGTGGGTCTCTTCATGAATCCTAGATCACTTATTATCATTGTTGCTCAAATCCAGCCCATCCGTTGACGTGAGAAGCTGCGTAAATGCTTTTTAGAACCTCAAGTGCAGAATTTGGGTCACTTATTTCAGGTTCTGCTACTAGTTACACACCCTTTTTTTCTTTTGAATGATTTTATATGCACTATTATATAAAGTAAAGGGAAGAGGTCCGTAAGGTTTTCAACGTCTCTCCATCTTCCCAGGAGCCCTTTAACGTAATCATCTAAAGGACAAGACAATCCAATGAAATGATGTGATGCTTTCCATGAACTCAGAGAACCAATGAGAACAGAGTTTTATATGATATTTGCAAGCAAATGAATGGTTGCCAGAGTCAGAACAATGCATTTTAATTGAATTATTGCATTGACCAGGCATCCTATTTTCTTCCAGTTTTTCAGTGTGTCTCCCTGGCAAGTTCAGCCAAAACATTCTCCTTTTTTTTTAAGTAACAAGTCTGGCTTTTAAAAATGTGTATTTCTAGCTTGACATAGCATGCCTTTTTCTTTTCTTTGTCATGTATAAATGTAACATTTTATTTTCTTTGGAATCGCCATATAAATCCTCGTGTTTTATGCTTGTGCTGGTGGTGTGTGTGCACACACACGCTCACACGTGTATCTGTGGTGAGGAATTCCGTGAGTGTGATGCTTCCCCCCTTAGTGCAGAGAGTGGTTGATGGGAGTTGATGAGGTGTATATTTTCCCAGGGTTACCGACCACCAAAAGAAGCTGGGAGAAGAGAGCCAGTGAATTTGTGCGTGTTGAGTTGTTGGATATTCTGGATGCAAGATTTTTTTTTTTTTAATTTACAGTTTAATAAAACCCAGCTGACACCAAGTCTTTTTTGTAAATCATGTTTATGAGATATGAGCCAGTGATGACATCTCCTTAAGCTATTCCAGTGAAAGGAAAGCCTCTCAGGCACGCGGCCGTTGGTTTTGTGGGAAGCTTGGCCAACCATGTTGCTCTAGCGTGTGGGGTGGCTTCTTTCTTCATTTCAGTGAGACCAGGACATCTTCAGAGTAAGTTCCAAGGTGGATTTTTTTTTTTTTTTTTTCTGTTAGAGGGTGAAGATAGAGACCAATTTTGTTTGTCCATCGTCACTCTGATCCTCCAAACTGTCAGAGCAAGGACTTGGCTGTGAACCATCATCTTAAGGAGGAAACAAGCTAAGTAGTCAGTAGGTCTTTGTGTAGGTGTTGTAGTTTTTTATTTGAAGCATTTGAAAATCTTTCCTGAAAGTTGTTCTGTGTCATGAAGGAAGGTGCCTTTGCAAAAAAACAAAGATAATTTTCTTGTACCGCCATCTAATTCCTGCCATGGGTATTTGCATTCATCAGACCTCTCTCCTTACTATGCCATCAAAGTTGATGCCATGGTCCTTTAACAGCTTTATTAAATATTGTGTTGGAAATATCTATGCAGTTATGAGGTAAAGGAAATGGTAAACTATCCTCATATTCTTCAAAGAAGTTGAGCATTTCGCCAGAGGGAAAGTACTGTAGGTATTTCACCTTGAGGAAGAGAATACACCCTCTATACATTGAAACCCTTCATTTTAATTTTTCAAAATCTCTTAATTTCCTAAGGAACTGGAAACTAAGTCAGTTTTCTCTTTGGACCTGAAAATATAGAGTGGCAAACACAACCCAGGCATCCAACAATTGATGATATTCAAGTAGGGTTTCTTTATAAAAATTTGCCTGTGTGCTGTAGGGTTAAGCTTGACTCAGTTGAAAACTAATTTTTGTCATGATTAGATCCCATATGGCATCACACAGACAGTCTAACCTACACTAGAACAGTATGATTCAAAGTCTCAAACATAGCATCAATAATCATGGCTATATCATCAATAAATAGGAAAAGCTACTTTCAGGAAAGCTCTTTCCAAGTATAATAAATACTGCTTTACAAGTAAGTAGTGCTTGGAATTCATATTTAGTGAATTCTATTATTCAGAAGGCTGGCTTTCTCCAAACTCAGAAATAACAACTTAAAACAAAATACAAACACAACAAAATACAACTTAAAACAGAGAGGTTTAAGAAAGAAAGAGGTAGAAAAATAGAAGATGAAAATGGAGAAGAAGAAAAGGAAGAAGAGGAGGAAAGGGAGGGAGGGAGAATGGTGGAGAGGGAGAAGAAGGACGAGGAGGGAGAGGGGGAGGAGACAGAGAGAAGGAGGGTGAGAGATCTGCTTCTGACAGGGGTAGCAGGTGTAATAACACCTTTGCATTTTATACCACAGGAAAACCCAGGAGCTGACCTTGACCTGACGCCATGTTGCCCTGTTCCCAGGCATCACTGCAGCCTATTCAGACAGTGGGGCACAATCCCTGGAGATGAACTCTGTTGTTTTCTGCGTAAGTTTCCTCCATCACGTACACCAACTGCATCCTACTCAGTTCTGAGCATAAAAATGCAAAAGTAAGATCGACAAATAGGAGTTTATCCAGTGGAGAGCAACTAGTCCCTATACTGAGCCTCATAAGGCCAAAAAACCACTTCAAAGGAGTTAACAATATTGAAAGGAAATTTATTTAGCTGAAGAAAGAAAACTCAGTGGGGACCCTAATTCCGTTTTCTCTGAAGCCCCGAGAGAAAGAAAATTTTGACTCACTCTGGGTATCTTCATTAGGCAGACAATTCAGAGAGGGAGATTTCAGCCAAACAGGATTATTTAATCAATAATCAAAGAGGAAATGGTTTGTCTTGTAAGTTTCTTATCACTGGAAGTGATCATAATCACTTGATAATCCCGACAAGGAAACTTCAGGTGAAATTTGCAGTGGATGGGTGTGATCAGATTTGTACATTCCTGTTCTGCTCTAACCTTCTATGGTTTGATGAACAACCTTTTTTTTTTTTAGACAACTTTATTGAATTGATGGAAAAAATTTCAAGGTCTACACTTTATGCCAAGAAAAGCCCATCAGTAGATTTGCTGACATGTAGTCTTTCCATTATCAAAGCAAAATAAGAATTCTCTATTCTCTTTAGTTTCTGGTACTGATTGTGCCCAAATTTCTTTGTGTAAACAGCTAAACTATCCCGGGCATTGGAGGTTTGCTCCTCCACAGAGATATCTTATTAAAAGAAGATTGACTATCATCTAAGCAGAAAAAATATTATTCTCTATATCTTGATTAAAAGTTGTAGAATTGCTGTAATCGAAGTGGCTACAAATCTTGAAACAACAGTAGAAAATTCTTGATGGCACAGAGGATGATATTGTATGAGAAAAAAACGGACATCAATAACTGAGTTGAAAATTATTTCAGACAAGTCATTCTGAGTGGGAAGTAGATTGAGGGTCCTTTAACAAATTAACCTGACATATTTTCTTTCTCATGATTGCATAAGTGGTATAAGATTAAAAACAGTGTCTCACATGTCTAAAAGAACCCTTGTGATAAATATAAAATACAAATTCTCTGTGATAAAAAGCATTGTGCCACAGTTAAATCATCAGAAATTAAGTAAATGCATTTCCTTTTTTAGGTATACATAAAACTGGAACATTGGATTATTCAAAATGTGGTGTTAAGGTAAGAGCAGGGCATGTAATCATTTGAGAAGTGTGAAAAGTATTTTTAAGCAAAGTTTACATAGCTCCTACCATGTGTAAGTCACAGTGTCCTGATGAAAGTACAGAGAAGTTGTGTAAAATAAATAAAAGGAACTTTACAAAGAAGTGAGACTATAGATGAATAGTTTTAATAGCATGACAACCATGGATACTTTGTTTTTTTTATTGATCTATAGTTGATTTACAATACTGTGTTAGTTTCAGGTGTATAGCAAAGTGAATCAGATATATATATGTGTGTGTGTGTATATATACATACATATATATGTGTGTGTATACATATACATATATATATATATATATTCTGCAAAGGGCCTCCTAACTATGCACTATGAAGAATCCAAAGATAGGAAAGATGATTTCCAGCTTGACTTGAGAAGAAGCCTTAATGATTGTCATTTGAGCTCAGTACAGCCTATAAGTAGGATTTTGACAGACACAGATGGTGGAAGAGGTGTCAGAGGGAGGAGGGATTATCTTTACAGGTGTGTTCAGTAAACGATGACTAGTCCAGACTAAAACTTATGGTCTGTAGGAACAAGTAGTGGGGCATGAGGCAGGCACAGAGCAAGGTGACAGCTCATAAAGGGTCTCAAATGCCAGGTTACCAGGCCATGGCACTTGTACTTCATTGTATAAGCAATGAGAAACGATCAAACATATGTGACCAAGTAAGTAAATCTGACCATGATTTGATTGTGTTCAAGGAAGCAAATTCTGGTATCTTGTGTAGGGTCAAGTTGCCTCGGGGCTGTGGAGAGGGAAGGAGCAGTAAGTAACATCACGGAAGGAATGAGGAAATGGGGGAGTCAAGTTATAACTTTCTCTGGGAGATTTTCGTCTGCTTTGAAATGATTTGCAGACAGTCCTGCAACAATACCTACAAATACTAATCAGTGGTAGAATCATATCCTATGTGATTGGAGTAAACATCATTACAACAAGTACCATTCTCTTTGTTGTAATTTACATTTTTTATTCAAAGACGTTATCTCCTTTGAGATTTGAACTAATTTCTCTAATTATGTTATAGGCTCACACCATCACAATGGTGAGTGAAACCAGGGAAAGTCAAGGGTTTGAGCAGTGAGGGGCTCACTAACAGCTTCTTGGACTTGGAGGCCATCAGTTGGGAGAAGAAACTGTATATCTAGTCCCCACGATGCTAGAGCTCTGAGTTCCAAGCCTTTAATTTAAGAGAGAAAAGCAACAAGATGGAAACGACATACACGGATGCATGCACACACACACACACGCATAGAGACTTATGGATGGAAAATACTATGAAAATTCAGAAGAACCTTTTCTATGTCTTCTAAAAGCAGTGAAGAATGGTGGAAAGAGCACAGAATCGTTTCTCAGCTACAGTTGAGTTCAATCCTGATTGTGTGACACTAGGCAAGTGATTTAATGAGTGTCTCTGAGCCTTAGCTGGTTTATCACTATATTACATCTGTTGTATTATTTTTTGGAAAGGAAAGTGCCTCACAGCAAAGACTTGGGGTTTCTCCAGGTGCCCTGTGATGTGCAAGGTATTCTGCTCCTCAGAGACTTTCCAGCAAACACCTTGAAGCCAACACATCACAGGAGACTGGGGTCAGCCAGGGGTCAGTGAGCACTTAGTGTTTTGGCGAAGTGAAAAGGAGAGGCTCCTTGGATGGATAAACTTGACCTCAACTTGAGTAGTGTATGTTTGACCTGACGCCAGTCACTTACTTTCTCTGATCCTCAGATCTTTCATCTGTAAAAGAATGATACTAGGATGGTTATCCAGATTAAATCAATGTATGATGTCTGCATATAGCAGGTCCTCAACTCTAGTCTTTCTTTGGCCAGATATCCCTGAAGCTGCTGGGAGGTTTCTCTGCCGGCCTCCGTCATAAGCTGGTTCTCACCCTTGCCTGCAGCACTTCAAGTGTGTTCTGATGTTATCTCATTCAGCAGAGATAGATGCTGGGAGCTGACCTTCATCTTTAACTGTCAGTTTCCTCTGAACAGTTATCCCTCAGAACATCGCAGTTCATTTAAGCCAAGACCAAACAAGAGAGACACCGCCCACCCAGCCCCACGGGGTGTGACACTTGATTGTATCTCTCGATTTGGAAGTTCTTTGCTGGCAGTTTGTGGAATTTAACTGGTAGGAGTGTGAAGAAGGAAGGAAAAGAAACACACACACACACACACCACACACTGCATTCCTCATCTGCTCCAAGGCTACATCTTCCAGAGAACGAACTGAATGTTCTGTCTCAGCATCAATTAAAGCCATTCAGGCACTGCTGAAGGATATTCTATGCTGTGTTGCTTGAACACCTTCTAGTAAAAGTGATGGATTCCATTAAACTTCAAGCCAGACTTTGGTACCATGTCCTCATGCTGAGCGGCCCTGGAGAGCTCAGCTCTGGTGACGAGGCCCTTCCATCATACAGCCCTTGAGAAGAAGCAGCATTTCGAGCCTGTCTACCTGCATGAATCTGATTGAGGTCAGATTTCAAGTCTCATTTCTGGTTTTCTTCTTTTAAGAAGCTAAGCTGTCCCAGACCTCCCTTCTCTCCCCAGTGATTCCTTTCAGCATCCCCAGCTAACTCTGAGGATTAGTGGTTCACACTGCATTTGAATCAAGGCTCTTTGAGTTGAAAATTGTGCCAGATGCAGATGCTTTGGACAGAGGTTTGTTTTTTTGTGGATCTGGACCACACGCACGCTCTCTGGCATTTGTTAATGTGATGCCATATTTTGGTGGTTCAAACAACAACAACAACTAATGTTTCCATTTACTTTACTCAGCAAACTGTGATGAGGGTTTACTGGGTATCAGACTCTGCTCTAGGCTCTGTGGTAGGGTGAGTACAACAGGTACAGTGGTAACTATATATATTCCTTGCCCTGGAAGAGATCATGTTTTAAGCCCTGTGACTTGTGCTGGAGATCCAGTAGAGTCCCTACCCACCTCTGAGTTTACAGTATAATTAGGACATAATGAGAGGCAACTAAATAAGCAAATGTGATGAGTGCTACAGTACAGGATGTGTTCTAAGACTATATAGCTAGTTGTGGATATAATCTAAAGAGTCCACAGAATGAAAACTGGGGGGGCTGACATTTAAGCTAAGACTTCAAATGATAAATCAGCATGAAACATGGCAAAGGAGGTGGTCAAACATATTTCAAGAACAGGGAACAGTGTGTGAAGGACAGAGGGTAAGACAGAGCTTGAGATGATTACAAAGGTGATATGAATAAGCCGGATTGTAGGGAGGGAAGAAATAATGCTAACATCTGAGGCTTAGAGGAATTACCAGAGGCCAGATCATGCAGATCCTTACAAACAGTGAAGATCCTTTGAAAGGCTTTAATCAAGACATCATTGCTATTATGTTTTAGAAAGATTTATCTGGTTACTATGAGGAGGATGGATTGGAGGGAGGGAAAAGGGTGGTATGTGTATGTGGTAGCCCGGACAAGAGACCAAAGTGGCCAGACAGGTTGTTGGTTTGCAAGGACACAAGAAAGAAAGGAGAGATGAGGAATAGTTAGGAGGTAGAGACAGTAAGATTTTGTGATTCACTATATGTAGGGGCTGAGGTCAAAGTAAAATGCAAGTAGATGTCACCATGAATTAAATGGAATGGAAACCAAGTCTTCTGGCGTCACTATGTGGTTTGGGGACAGCCTCAAGCCAAGCTGTCTAGTGCAAGAATACCAGGTTGTCTTGGAACACATGGCATTTCTCCTAGTTGCACCAGGGAAAGTTCCAGTTGTTAGACAGAGCTAGTGACAGGAGTCCGTGGAGCATGGCATCTCTGTAGGAGTTTGGTGTCTTCAGGAGACCATCTGTGTAGACGTAACTGTCCCTGGGATTTGGTACAGGGACACTGAAGCAAACTTCCGAGTTTGTCCTCAGAGCTATGGATCCAGGATGATTATAGTCCTAGTAGAAATACCCTTATCAAAGCTGAACACAGGCATAGCTCAGAAGATGTGCAGAACTTGAAATGCCTTCTGGGGGAAGGGCTTAGCATTTTGATAGTCAGGACTGGAGAGACCGAATCCCAGTTCTAGCTCTTGCTCACCCACAATTTTACACTCTTGCCTAAGAATTTTCCCTTCCTAGCTTCATTTTCCCTTCTTTAAATGGAGAGGTTTGACCAAATAACATCAAGGACCTCTACCAATCTGATAGCCTATGTTTTTATTTTATAATTAACAGATAACAGGAAGGTCTTATTTATCATCACAGGCTTGACTCTGAAGGCTATATCTGTGTACTTAGTTATACTGGAGGCTGCAGTGAATATATATACAGAGACACTTCTAGAAAGCCAACTCAGTGATAGCCAAAGAACAGAGCCTGTTGACCAACTAATCAACAGTAGTCATGATTTCAAAGCTTAGGGACAAACACTGGGGAAAATAAAACCCTCAGGGATAAAGTAGTTTGTTTATTTATTCACTTATTTATTTATTTGATATAAGGAGTAACCACATATTCCAAACAAAAATTTGGGACATAGTATCACATTATTCAATAATGAGGCAAATATTTGCTATTTGGATTCTTCTGTAAACATCTGGAATATATTATTTATATTCTCAGAGTTGATAACATTGTAATAAGAACCTACTCTGGGCCATTCAATCTTCTATTGCTTTAATAATTTTATTTAATCTACAGAGCAAGCACTATTTTCAGTACACAGCCGAGGAAATTCAGATTCACAGAGGTGCTGTGGCCTGCCTGAGGTCACACAGTTACTTCATATCAGAACTGTTATTTGAAGCCAGCCCCTTTGAGACCAAAGCCCACCACATTTCTTCTGGAAGATTCAGAGGCAGTGAGGATAGCATTAGAGGTCCTGAAATAATCTTTCCCTATTCTGATTTAAGAATTCTCAGTATCTAGATGGAGGCATGGAATAGAGGCTCTCAGACTGGCTTCATAGAGAGCATGGCCCTCTGACACCTTGACCTTGGAATTCTGACCTCCAGAACTGTGAGAGAATAAATTTCTGTTGTTTTACGCCACCAGTTTGTGGTCATTTGTTACAGCTGTCTTAGGAAACTAGGACATCATCTCAGCAAATCTGGTTCAGTCCTGATGTGACCTCCCAGGCCCATTGTGGCTACTTTGGAAGGTCACCATGCTGCGGTCAAGGGTAGACAGGACTTACTCAGTTCAACTAAGTTCTTGTGCCACATACTCGTCTCAACCAGTGAAACCAAACTTGGCACCCCATCCCATTTCTCCTGCCTTTCTGGAGATGTGATTTTAAAATAGAAAAGTATCTGTGCAATGTTAAAAAGAAAAGAATTCTGAGTATCTGAAAAAATATTTTCTTAAACAACAAACAAACAATAAATAGAGGGATGGAAAAAGAAACCTTACCTAATTGAGTGAAATCAAAAGAAACAAAAACAAATGTCTCTTGTTGGAATCAATTTGGAGTAATCAAGTGTCAGGCTGTGGTTCACTGCAAGAAAAGGTCTGCCAAGTCATTCCAGATAGAAGATTTGGTCCTGATGCAGCTGTGTAGATACAGCCCAAGGAGTAAAATGTTCCAGTTGCATTCAGTCAATGACGATGATCTAAGTACTTAAAACCAAAGAAACCTCTTTCTTCGTAGCTAGTTTGAAAGGCTACATTGATTTGAAGCCAGATCAGATTGTTATATTCTGTGCAGCCTCCCCATCTTCATCTCTAAAGAGGAGATGATACAGGAGAGTCATATATATTGCGTGAGAACTAATAAGCAATACCAGTTTGTTTAATGTATTCATACTAGCTGTTATTGTTTGGTTTTGAATATCATTTTCAGTACTCAAGAGAAACTAATGGTGAGTAGCAGGTAGCTGATTCCAGACTCTCCAGAAGGGGTGATCATGGAGCTGGGACTCAAAGGCATCCCATGTGAAGGTGGCAGGTGTTGCCCCAGCTCACAGTGCTTCCTTTCCCCACCAAGGGTGCCCATCACAAAGCACTTCTGTGTGCCCAGATACACATGGCTGTACATTCTAACCTATTATATTCAATGTGGAAATCCGGAGCCCCAACAAAGCAGGGCACTGGTAGAGACAGAGGAAGAATGGCTTATTGAAAATCAGCATCAAATCCGGAAGAGCAGGTGACACATGACTAATTTGGACGAGAAGTTTAAACTCTCTGAATTATAATTTTCTTATGTTTAGAGTAGGGGCAATAATGATATAAATGTATAAACAGTGATAATTATTATATCCTCTCGATGGGGAGTTAGTTGCTGTGTGTCTGTATGAAAAAGTCCGATTCTCATCCACTACTGTTATGGTTCCCCAAAATACAAAGGTACCAATGTATCTCTGATAAGATGTATGAAAGCAGCTGACAGGAAGTACATTAAGGTCTCAGGCATTGGAGTCTAATTCATGTCTACAGAGAGTTTACTCTATGCATGTCCTTTTTAACTCAAAAGTAGAATCTATGAGTTTCCTCTCTGTTAAGCCCTGGTCTCCTGGTTCTAAGGATTTGTTGTAGACATACTTCCTCTTGGCTTTCATAATGTGTGTCTAGTACATAAACTTCCCTGTGTAGGCCTAAGGCTGACTGAAATTGGGTCCTTGAACATAGAGATCTAAGATTTCCTGACCTTTCAGCTGATAAAATATTTTAAAGTGATGAGAAGCCAAGCTGTGTGTTGAGAAAAACCAGATTCCCAACAAGGAGTTTTTTTTTTTTTTTTTTTTTTAGCATAAAAAAGTCTTGTTTCTCTGCTGACTCTTTGATACCAGATCTTGTCTTTGATATTAAAAAAGTGGCATTCACTTAGAGTTTAGACATGTGCTATCCAATAGGGGTGCCACTAGCTACACAGTTACTTAATTTAACATTAAATAAAATGAGAAGTTCACTGTTCAGTAACATTAGACACAATTCAAGTCCTCAACAGATACATGAGACAAATAGTTACCATAATGTTTTATGCAGAAATAGGACATTTTCATCCCAGTGAAGAGTCCTTTCAGAAAGCACAGATCTAGGCCAAAACATGAAGTCATAAGAAATCATGAAGAGAGTCATTTTTTAAAGTAATGATATCATTTCTGTAAGGGACATTCCCCCTTTTAAGCCAATTTATTTGAGGTCACCTATAAAATGAAACCACTGAACCTGTACTCTGATGTATAACTTACTAGCCAAAAAGTCTTGGGCAAATTGCCCAACCCTTTTGTAATTCTTGGTTTTGTTTTCTAAATAATAGGAAAGATAATATGTACTTATTGAATGAAATAGTGAAAATGAGAGCCATTTATTAAACCTGCTTCTTCACTTGATAGTATATGAAAGTAAGACAACAGCTGTTTTCCTTCCAGTTGCCCCAAACCAGGCACACAGAAAATACTCAGTAAAAAAGCACTGAATTCATAAATTCAATGAATGAATAAGTAATGCATAAGTAAATGAATACAGTCATTAAGTTACTAAGAGCATATTCTGTGCCAGGTACAAGGCTCTACAGTGGAACTATAGAATAAAAAGAAGAGTTCCAGCTTCAAGCAGCTTATAATATGCCTGGAAACAAAAAAAAATAACAAATCATCAAAATAGATCTTGAGATGGGTCATGATAGAGGTGCCAGAGGGGTACCTTACTCAACCTTGGAGGACATGTTGGAGGGTAGAGAGAGCATCACAGAGAAATGACATTTACTTTTGATCTGAAGTATGAATAGGGCTTTGTCAGATTTTTTACAGGTGGTGAATGTGAGGAGGGCAAGCCATAAGAGGACCAACCATCCTAGTTTGCACAAGACTGTGCCAGTTTTAGCACTGAAGGTCCTGCATCCCAGCTAATCCCTTAAATCTGTGCATCCTGAGCTTGTTCATCAACAGGAGGCATAAGCACAAAACTACTTTTCAGATTTCCAGGCGGAGGGTAGAGAAGAAGCAAAGACAGCAAGGGAGCAGTCCCATGAAGCATTCAGGGAACAATAGTGTGTAGAATGGAGTAAGTCACATAGGCCAGCGTTCCCTCTGGAAATGACCACAAAAAGCCAAGCAAGTTCCAAAAACCCACATATTTTAAAGGTATCAGAGAGCTGTGGAAAGGGTAAGAAATAAAAGTTCTAAAATTCCAGAAAACAGAGAGTCATTCCGAAGAGAGCTGATGATGGACAGCTGCCCTTCCCTCCTGCCTGTGCTGGGATATTGCAGGCTCTGGGCATGAGTGAAAGAACTAAGATTGGCCCTTGTGGGTGAAACAAACCTGCAATTGATCTCAGATATTGGAGTTATCACAGAAAGGCTTTAAAATATTTAGTGTTAGTATTTTAAGATGAGAGTGAAAAAGATAGCAAAATAAACAAAATGATAGAGAATTTCACCAGAAAAGTGGGATTTATAGTAGAAAACCAAGTGGTCATTTAGGAATGAAAAATGCACTATATTAGAACTTCAGTGGATGGATTTGACAGTAGATTTTAACAACGGAATACAGAATTAATGAACTGAGGGCCAGGTCAAGAGAAAATACCCAAAGTGGAGAGTAGAGAGAAAAAAAAAAGAAGAGAAAACAAAAATAAAACAGAATAAGAGCATAAGAGACAGTGGGGCATGCACAGACATTATCACATATGTGTAATTGAGTCCTAGAAAGATAAGAGGAAACAGGCCAGAGGAATAAGCAAGGAGACAATGGCCAAGAATTTTCCAAAATTGATGAAAGACATCAATCCAAATATTCAGGAAGCTCAATGAGCCTCAAGCAGGTTAAATACAAAAAATAAATAAATACTCACCTAGAGTTTCATACCCAATAAAAATATTCCTACAACATGAGGAGGAAATGAATAGTTTTTATGATAAACAAAAGCAAAGGAGATTTATCACCTGAGAGAAGGAAAATAGTTCCCAATAGAAACATGAGAATATTTGAGGGAATGAAGAACACAGCAGAGAGTAAATGTGGAGGCAATTGAGTCAATAAGGACTGTAAAAAATACAGTAGCTGGATTGTCCTGGGAATTTAAATGAAAAGGCCTAATAGGCATTAATGTACAAGGCAGGAGAAGAGAGGAATTCAGGGAGCTGTAAGTTTCCAGCAGTACTTTGGGAGTAGTAAAAGTCATCATTTGCATTAGACTGTAATATGGAGAGATGCATGGTGTAATACTCGGATAGTCACTAAAAGAATAGTAAAAGAATGTATAATTAACAAGGTAACAGGATGAAGAATGAAACAATTTCTAAATGTTAGATGGGGTAAACTGTGGATACACAAAGATTTCTGTTAGAAATGAGATTAGGGAAGCCACATTCTGCTAAGACAACTAGCACACGTGAAGAAAGAAATGCACATAGTTGTGTAAAGGTAAACACATTAATGAAAACAACATGCATAGAAAATCAACTGGCTCCCACTGATATTCCATTAAACAAAGTGCTTCCCCTTCCAATGATCCAGGATAACCTTGTGGTTCAAGCTGAAGATGCCATTGCTCTTAAGTCAAGGATTTTCATTTCAGCTATAATAAGAAGGGTCAGCTCACAGCCAGAATAAAATCCATACTCCCTAAGGACAAGCTGAAGAGTCAAAAAGGGAATACAGAACCCCTGAAAAATTCACAAGGTAAAAAAATTAGGGATGGGAATATGAGAGAATGTTTCCAGATCTGAAGACCGGTCGTCCTAACATTTTTTTCTTCTCCCTTTTCCCCAGAGTCACGTTTTGGGGAATCATTGCATGACATTTCATCTCTGGAAATTCCTCACCTGGCCCATAAATTCACTGATGACTCAGTGAGGTTGAGAACATGAAATCGTCTAAGGTCAGACTCATGGTTTCCTTTCAGGCTCATTTAGCCTTTCATTGCAAAACCAATGCATCTGGTAACCACAGGGACATGGTTGGCACACACTGGAGACAAAAAAGCTCAGTGTCATTGCTTCTGAGAGAAGGTTGTGGACCAGGAGGCACCGTTAGCGCGGGAGGGCACAGGATGGTGAAGCTTCACTTCTGTGGCTCCTGAGGAGTGCTCCTCCTGCAGAAAGCATTGAGTCCTCCCACCAGACCGTTTCTCTACATCTACTTGGCCAGCAGTCAAAGGCAGACTTTCTTGAAATCAGTACAATGTGTACTGATCAATGATTGAAAAGGCACCATAAGGACCCCCTACCAAAAATAGATACCCTCACTGCCATACTGGAACGTCACAAATCCTTTCATTTGTCACTCCATTAACTCAGATTGTCTAAAGGTCTTAGATTAATGTAATCGGCAAACGTATTATTGGGTAGGGCAGTGCAATAAGGACCTCTTCAAAATAAGAACACACCACTGGGGAATTCAATAAAGCAAGGATCCTTTGGAATTAACTTGCACAAGTATAATATCTTCATATTTCTAGCCTTGGGTACAACATTTTGCTTCTGCCTATAATGTGTTCTCGTTGGGAATCACTACTTACCCTTCAAATTTTACCTTAAAAATTGCTTCCACCTTGAAAGCTTCCCCAGGCACAATTACTTTCATTCTCCCTGTATTTACATTACTCTTTGTGCCCACATTTATTACAAAACTTGTCAACCTCGGTTTTAATCACTTATCTTCCTACTTCTCTATTAAGCAGTGTGTAAGCTTTTATAACACAAATCCTGTGTTTAATTTATTTCTAGATCTCTGGTGTCCAGAATGTTGATGGCCCCTAACACAAAACAGGCACTTGGTAAAATGTTGACTAAATAAATATTTAACAAAGATAATCTCGGGAAGATTCCCAAAAAGATGCTAGAGGAATCTGAATTTGGACAGTGAATAATGAGAAATATGTGGGTCCCAGACTGCACTGGGATGGATCCAAGCCCTCTGTGGGGTGAGAAGTGTCTCCAGAACTTGCAAGTTACCAAAGATGGTAATAAGCAAGGTTAGCAGAAGAAAACAAAATCATAGGAACCTGATTTACTACCTTGAAGGTGATACTTAAGATTCATATTCCTGCAGGATGGAGACTTGAAAAGGACCTTATACTAGTCATTAGAATAATTGTGTTGAAATCCTAGCTCAGATCCCTACCTGATATACTGGGAAATCAAGATGATTACGACAGAATCTATCAAATGTTTATTAAAACCACCAAACCAATTTGTTCTTCCTCCTGAGCACACAGTTAGGTTACCTGTACCACCCTCTTACACCAGGTATGACTATAAGCCTGAGTTCTGGCTGATGTACTCCTGAGCAGAAGCTTTATTTTCTGCTTCCAAGCCTGGACCATTCAAACCTCTCATGGGATCCTCCACATACTGTTTCTTCCTTCATGTGCTAGACCAGGATGGCAGAGGACTCCAAGGTCTAGGGGGTTATAGACCATTAGAGGGGAGGAAACAGGATCTCTGAATGGATGGAGAAGAACACGCTCTACCTTCCTGCTGCCAAACCACATCGGACTCCAATAAGAATGATAAAGATCTCACAGCTCAGTAGTTTCACATATTCAAGGTTTCCTCTTGTAGCCATTTGCCTACCATACTGACAAATACAATATTTCATCTTGTCCCTTGTCTGACAAATGGAGACCCTAATTCCTGCACTGCCTTCTTCACAGGGTTAATGTAAACATCAGGATAAGGTTTTGTCAACTGTAACCTCCTTAACCCATCTTATCTGAGTTTATTGCTGCCTTTTCTTACAGGAAATTGGGCAGGGAAAAGAAATCATTTCAGAGGAATTATAAATTCCATGGTGAGAGACCAATCTGGAAAGTGTAGATCTTGTCCAACATGAGTTGGAGAAATCTTCTTCTAAATCTTTAATGAAACCTTGGGCTGAATAGTCTGTGCTTTGGTAGTGTTATCTTTCAACTCTGTTCAGTTTGGCTTCGGGGTCTGGTGAAGCAGCTCTAGAAAACTACCCTCAGTCATCTGGGCATTTGCTACGCTGTGGGTGATCTTGGGTGATGTATCACTTCTTTGGGACTTAATGTCATTATCCGTATAATGAGGGGTTGAACCAGAGACCTTCTGTGCCTCTCGGTCTTACTAATCATCCATCCCTGGGGATGGTCGGATCTCTGTCCCTGGATGTATTTGAGGGAAGATGTTGTAGAGGAGATTCCAACCTCCGGGAGGATTGCTTGACCTCTTGCCCTTAAAGTCTTTTTCAAGCCAGACATTTTTGAGATGGCTTTGTGACGAGGAGGATTTTGAGTCATACAGGTTTCTGATTCTATTTCAGGAAACCCATGGGAGGCAGTGTGTTGTTGTGGAAAAGAATGAGGGTACTGGAGTCACCCAGACCTGGGTTTGAGATCTGACTGTAAAACTCACAAGCGGAGTAAGGTGGAAACATTATGCTGACTCCCTGAATCTCAGTTCCCTTCTCTGTCAAATGGGTACAATAGCACCCACCCCCAAGTCATGTTGGGTGCCTACAAGGGTGGCATGAGAAAGCACTAGAATGGCGTCTGGCACACTAAGAGCACACTCACTCTGGTACATACTCCTAAGGAATACTGCGACAACTTTCCTGAATCTTCCACAGGTTCTGAATATGGGGTGAACACCATCTTTTTTCTAACTTAGTAAGTAGACCTTTGTTAGTATTTCTACAGTACACAGATGTATCTGTCTTCATGGTTCAAAGCCAGCAAATGTATTATTCAGAAAAAGGTATTTCAAGTATTCCAACACAGCCTTGGTTTCCTCAAGACATAAGAGGAATAATATCCACCATCAGTGTTTTGGGAAAGTTAAATAAAATATGATGTAAAATACCAAGTTCACGGAATGTCATTAGGATTCAAATTCATTCATTCTTTTAGGGATCAGATAGTTATGATGTGCTTACTATATGCTATGCCCTGTGCTCCACGGCAGGGCTCAGCAAGCTATGAATCAGAGCTATAATGTGTGTAACTAGCACTTATCAATCACTTAATACGGACCAGGCTCCGCGCTAAGTGTTGTAAGTGTATTTTCTTACTTATTCTTCAAAACAAAGTCATGGATAGGTATCATTGCTCTAATTCTAAAGATGAGGAAATTACTATTTAGGCAGTTGAAGTAACTAAATGTTAGGACCAGGATGCCAACCCAAGATGTTCAGGTACAAAATCTATTCCGTAACCAGTGTGTCAATCCCGACTCCTGTCTTTCTGGATGGCATGGCTGAGCAGTGGGGACTCCTCCCCTTAAGACGGGAACTTCAGGGGTAGAACTTGTACGGGGGAGACTAATTCCATTCACCCCACGATGAGGATACAGTGCCAATGGGACATGCAGGTGGAGATGTCCTGCTAGTACTTTTATAACTGAGTTTCCCAGATCAGAGCACTGAGGGCAGAGATTTCAATATTAAATACCTCTCTCTTTCATAAAATCATTAGTACACAGGAAAGGAAAAAAAACCCACATCACTAATAACAGAAAGAACAGCAGTTCGCTTTGCAGGGCAGCCCTCAAATTTTAAAAGTAGGCTCCTGCTGAGGGTTCTGACAATTTGGAGGGTAATTATTTAATAGAAAAAAACAATGGCCTCCACGCTATCTATTTTTGTTGCATCCTTATATGAAAACACCATCTATGGAGTACAATGAAAATGTTTGAAACTCAAGTCATCTGTTTCCTTTTCCCTGGATTTTTGGGTGATTTTTTTGACAACTCTGGGTTCCACTGACTTAGACTTGTGGTTTTGGAGCTATCACTGGTAAACCTCAAACCAGCGGCTTCTGGGGGAGGCATGGGTGGCATTTAGGTGCAGAGGCAGAAAGATTGAATCAGCAAAGATTTCTGGGCTGTACTCTCATGTTCAGATATAAAGTCTGGAGGGGTCGAATTAGAGCTGGGCCAGGAATCAAGAAACCCGACTTCTGGTGCTATCTTGTTGCTGGGTGGCTTTGAGGTGGTCAGTTTCTTCCTCTGCCTCAGCTCTGCACCTCTCATTTAAAGCTTTCCACCATTTTCCAATTCTCAGATTCTCTCTGCAATTCCAAATTTTATGATTTCCACTTCCTGTCAAATTTTTCCCCTCCCAGAATATTTTATATCCACTTAGGTCTGCTAATACATTTCTTGAATGTTTGAGTTCATAGGCTTGTATATACCAGTCCTCTCCTCGGTGCTATCTTCTCCCAAATTCTGAGCCTACGCATTATTCACGGCTCAATGACTCCTTCTCTCAGGGAGAGACCTTCAGTGACTCAGGGTCATGTTAGAATTCACCACTCTGAATGTTGATTCTCTAAGAAATTAGGAAATTGGGATTAACATATACACGCTACTATGTATAAAATAGATAACTAATAAGGACCTACTGTGTAGCATAGGGAACTCTACTCAATATTCTATAATAACCTATATGGGAAAAGAATCTGAAAAAAATTGATATAAATACATATCTATATTCAATATATATGTACATATATAACTGATTCACTTTGCTGTACACCTGAAACTAACACAACATTGTAAATCAACTATACTCCAATAAAAAAAGAAATTTGGATTTAGCAAATCTTCAACTTGTGCAGGGTCCCCCCAAAAGTCCCTCATTTTACACATGGAGTAACTGAGGGCTGCATAGACTTGATACATGATAGAGACTCCAGAATTTTTTTCAATTGTGTTGAATATTTCTGGACCTTAATAGAAACCATCTATTTAGAATTTCCTTCTAAGAAATAACTTCTTGCTCTTTCCTAGCACTCCCTCTTTACCATTAGAGTTCATAGTAGCCATGAAAAAATCCAAATGTTAGTGAAACCCATATCCTCACCTCCGTATAGACCCTAGTAGCGGGTGGAGTAACAGAGGCTCTGCTTCTGGCATTCATTTGCTGTGTGGCCTTAGGAAGATGAATTCTTTTGTAGGGATAAGGCCTCTGTTTCCTTATCCCTATTTTTCTGTTCAACTCAGTGGTGAGGAAGCCTTGAGTCAAGTTTATGAGAGCTCTGTGTAAACAAGAAGCTGCACAAATGCAAAGTAGCTTTGATATTCAGAAAGGTGATATTATGACACCTGCATACAGTGTAACAGTTGTCTATATGCATGTGGATAGGAGGATGTTGTAATTTTTTTGGTAGCAGCTTTATCGAGATAAAATTCTTGTATCATACAATTCCTCTATTTACAGCGTATGTTTAATGACTGAGATATGCCCTTCTGCCTAATTGACCTGGCTCTAAATCTTCTCTGTGTTTATTTTATTGGCTTTTTGTACGCTTGGTATGACCTAGGCTTAAAGAAGCAGCAGCCCTGCTAGGTGACCCTGATTTGCATGGCCCTGGGTTCCTTGGTTTTCGGTATGAGTTGTCCTGACCTTCTCTTGCTTGTTCAACCAGTGGAGGGGCAGGAAGGGGAAGGGTGGAGGGGAGCTCCCACCTTTTCCTGCACAACAGCAGAGACCTCAGACCTGCACCAGCCACAAGGCCTGCAAACAAAAGGCGAGGGCTTTCATGCATTTTATGTGCCTTTACCCTGATACCCAATTTAAGACTATCTTTTCCACTTCCTAAATTGTCCTCCTCTCTATTTTTTTTCTTTTTCTTTTAACAAATCAAAAGTGCCTGATTGATTGCAAGGGTCCATCAGCAATACAAAAACACTACCAGAGAAGAAAACCACATCAATAAATATTGGCATCCTACTCAGCTTTAGACAATGATTGTTAAAATTACTTATTTTCACTCATTTAACATATTATCTCTGACATGAATTACCTTTTCTCCCTCCTGAGACAAAGACGTACTCCACCTGGTCTGGACAGGACAAGAGACATTTTTATTTGGATATGGCATTATTTTTAAAAAGTAACTTTGTTGATCACATTTAAAGTGGCTCCAGACCAAAAAATAAGAAAGCTGCCAATTGATGAATCATTGACAGTGCTTGCTGCGAGGCAGTTAAGGACGCCTGCTGCCTGGGGAAGAAGGCACGACTGGGGCAGAAGGAAGGGGCCCTGGATCACCAGCTGGGAGCCCAACTTTCTGGTCTTTTCGTTCCTTTTCATTGTTTCCAGCTCAGATCACTCAGTGTCTTCTCAGGGCTTCAGTTTCCTCACCTGCACTTTGGAAGGGAGTCAGAGTCTCTTTAGCGCCCCTAGAGCTATAGGGATATGCATGTCTACAATTCTAAGATCCAGCTTAAAAAGAAAAAACCATCAGCCCCCCTGTTTCTATAGAAGAATGAGTCCCCTGTAGGCATGAGACGTCAGACATGTCAGAACTTCTCTCCTTCCTTCTCTTTCATCTTGTTTTCGAAACCCAAGGAAAATCGCCAAGTTTTCTGCCTAGGAATAAAGAAAAGCAGCAAAGTTTGTCCTTTAGCCTGATTGCATCTCATTTCAGTGCCGAGTTCCCCCTCCTCCCCACCCCGACCCCCTCAGATTTTATTTACCATTAATGGAGTGACCGAATCTATACCAGAAACAGCTACGGCAAGTTTGTTTTATGCATGTAAAGCTGACTCACGCTCTCTGACCTTGGGCAGTAAGGAAGAAAGAGAATTTTTTTTCCATAGTGAACGAGGCAAGCTTATATCAGTTGTTTTATTAGATCTTTATTGCAACTTTGTGAGGTTATCTTAGGAATGAGCAAATGGAGGTTCAAAAATGAAGGTGAGTGGAGGGAAGTGGGCAGCAGAGTTGGGGGAGTGGGCTCGTGGGCTCCTGAGCCCAGTGTTCTTTCCAAAACACCCTCTTTCCTTCTGATGCTCAGGAAAGCAACTAAGACACAGGGCTTCTGCTAGATAGAAACTAAGGGCTCTGGGAGCATCGACAGGGAGTCTCAACCCAGAAGTTTCCTCTCAGACCATGACTGTCCTTGCAGTTATGTCTTTATCTACAGAACTTGGACAGAGCCTGAAACTTGAGAGCCTCACAAATGTGTGTTGGGCAGACGACAAGCACAGGATGGGGAGGGGAGGCCTTAGGAAGGAGAAGCCCTGAGCTGGACTCTGGCTGCTGGGTCCTCAGGGGCAGGGAATGGATCCTCTTTGGGTAGAAAGTGATTCTGTGTGGCTAGAGCATTGGGATTAAGAAGGGGAAATGAAGAAGGAGGGCTAGATTATAACTGTAGAGAAACGTGTTTAAATGAGAAATTCGAACACTGTGGTCTAAGCAATGGAGACCCTAAAACTATTGTTTTGAGTGAAATAATAACACTCTCATGTGAACAAATAAAGACTAATTACAATAGTCAGGCATCTAAATAGGCACAGGGCCTGAGTGCTTCCCGAAATCTCTACAGTCTTGCCCCATTGGGGCTACTCTCTTGACTGTAAGTAAAGCCCTGATTTTTTGTTTGTTGACTCATTTTTGAGGCTAGCTAGAGAACCCCTTTCTACTGGTCTCTTTAGTATTTCATTCTCTAGCACATTTGCTTATGAGTAGGGTGATCGACTCTCTTGGTTTGCCTGAAATGTTCCTGCTTTGAGCATGGAAAGTCCTTCTTCCCTGGAAATCGTTCATCCCTGGATACATTTATTGTGTATATGTCAACATCTCTCCAATGCTGGGTTCCAGCCCAGTCTTTTCTCCTGAAATCCATACCCATATATCCAACCATGTTAAGGCAACTTCACTTGGGTGACTCAGAGTTAATTAAAACCTGGTGTATCTCCTACTGATCTCATAATTTCCTGCTATCCAAAACAGCAACTCAGCCATTGTTCCAGCACAATCCACACAGTTGCTCAATCTAGAAACACAGAGCATCACAGGACTCCTCTCTCTGACTCATCCCACTCCCATCCAGTCACCCCTTGTGGACCTTTCAGACTCACCACTTTCCCCCGTCCCACTGCCACTATCCCAGACCGAGCCATGGTCAACCGTTCCCTAAATCTTTGTAAAAGAATCTGATTTGCTCTCTTGCTCCTCTGACAAGTATTTTTCAATCATAATCAGAGTGATGACTTAAAAATACAAATCTGATCCTGGGACTTCCCTGGTGGTGCAGTGATTAAGAATCCATCTGCCAATGCAGGGGGCACAGGTCCGATCCCTGGTCTGGGAAGATCGCACATGCTGCAGAGCAACTAAGCCTGTGCGCCACAACTACTGAGTCTGCGCTCTACAGCCCACGAGCCACAATTACTGAGCCTGCGCACCACAACTACTGAAGCCTGCATGCTGCAACTACTGAAGCCTGTGCACCTAGAGCCCGTGCTCCGCAACAAGAGAAACCACTGCTCGCTGCAACTAGAGAAAAGCCCACGCGCAGCAATGAAGAACCAATGCAGCCAAAAAATTAAAAAATTAAAAAAATTCAAATCTGATCCTATAACTATGCTGTTTAGTAATTACCAGTGATTTGTATCCAAACTCCTTGACCCAACTCACAAGGTCTATCATATCTGAGCCACGCCTCCATTTGCAGGATATCCACAGATGTTCTCCCATTGATGGGTTGGGGAGGGAAGTTGGAGGGACAGCAGTTAGAGGGTGAAGACTTTTCTACTTCTCCTCATTAAGAATGTAAACTCTGGAAAATAATTTTCCCTTCTTTCCATTGTGGAGCATGACTTAAAATAAACTACCCACTCAAACATTTCCCCAAAGGGAGAGGATTTATTAATCTGATGGGTAAGAACTGGAATTTATTAGGCCACGTGTTACTAATAGACAGAGTCTCTTCGATCAAAGCCAGTTCTCCCTTGGGATCCTGGTCCCTCCAAAGGCAGGCTCTTATCTTCTGCACAATCACTAATTTGAATGATCAGGTCTCTCTCTCTTTACTCTTCTTTCTTTCCAGACTTCAGGCATACCTGAGTAAGCAGATCTAAAACTTTAGATTCAGAGACCAAAGTCCAAATTGAACCTCAAGCCTAAACCACAATTTCTAATCCAAGTGTTACCAAGCCTGGTAAAGGAGATTAGGCTGATGACAAGAGCAGACAGTATACTTTCCACTTACATTCTTTACTTCTTAGAGAACTGTTGGGATGGATGGAAAGGCTGGTCTCAGGGCATAATCCACTTCAGGTAGGTACCAAAAAAAAAAATATATATATATATATTGAGCTATTTTGGAAAAGTGTCACTCATATAATCTGATCGTACATAAACTCTCTCAGGAAACCAAGAAACCAATATTGCTTTCGATGTCAATGAAAAAATTCCAATGAGTCACATACATACCTACCACACTCTGCTATACTCACATGCGTGCACACGCACATACACACGTATACACACAATGGAACCACATTATATATGAAGACAATATTCTAAAATTATGCCTATGTGGCAAAAAACACATGTATTCAAAATGACACTGGGTCATCCTTTCTTCGATTGGGCCCCCAATTAAGCAGTTACATTGGTTCCGAGCCTGTGTGTGTGAAAAAGAATATGGCTTGGAGGGACCCACAGCAGAGTGAGGGGCTCATACTGAGGCCCCCAGAGCTCAGAGCCATGGAGACATCTTCAGGTGTTCACTTCCCATCTCTTGCTCACCCTGGGACACACTCACTGAGTATAACAGTGGGTGAGCCTCTCTCTCTCTCTCCTCTCTCTCTCTCTCTCTCTCTCTCCTCTTTCTTTCTCTCTGTATTCAGTCAGAGTTCTCCAGAGAAAATGAACTAGCAAGATATATCTAAAAATTACAGGAGCTAATTCCTTAGGAAGGCTGACATATCCCAAGGTCGGCAGTCCACAAACTGGAGACCCAGGACAGCTGATGGTATAATTCCAATTTGAGTCAAGTCTGAAGGCAGGAGAAGACCTATGTCCCAACGCTAAGAGAGTCAGGCAGAGAGAGAATTCTTTCTGACCCTACCTTTTTGTTATTCAGGCCTTCAGTGGATTGGATGAGGGCCAAAGGGGCACTCTGCTTCACTTACGTACTGATTCAACTGTTCATCTCATGGAGGAACACCCTCACACACACACCCAGAAAAATGTTTAACCCAATAACTGGAAACCCCACGTCCCAGTCAAGTTGACACATAAAATTAACTCTGTCTCTGTCTCTGCCTGTCTGTCTGTCTGACTCTCATTTTTAGTTGACAGCACATAGTTGAATTAATGTTAACAGCTATAGTGCAAAATTCGTACAACCCATTTAGGGAGCCAGGAGGAGGAAGCCATTTATTTTGCCTCATTTTGGAGCAGTGTCAGGGAAGACGTCTCAGAGGTTGGCTTTGGAGCACACCTTGAAGGAGGAGTTTTCCAGATGGAAAGTGTGGCGTGGGGACTGCGGCACAGCCAGGCCTATGAGAGAGGCTCCTGAAGTATGATTTCAATGAAATGATAGACGAACTGACACACTTACTCTTGGAGTGGTTTCTCTTTTCTTCAGACATTCTTTCTCTTTTTCTTATCTGTCTCAGTCTCTCTCCAGGAAAGACCTAGGCACCTCAGGAATGAAACAGTGCCTTAAAAAAAGAAAACGTGTTGGCTTAAGAGTCAGAGGATCTGGTTCTAAGTGAGTGACTTTAGGCAAATTACTTCCTCTGCAGGAGTTCGCTTCCTTATTTGTCCAAAAGGACTAAAACTCTCTAGTGTAACATTGATGTGATTTAAATAAAACACACAGGAGAAAGAATACAGCTAGAATCCCAACCCAGAGAGCACTTGGTAAATTCTGGCTCCCTTTTCCTCCCCTGGGCATCTGGAGTGCTGTCCCCCCAGGGTCCCAGCCCAGGGCAGAACTATCAGCCAGGGTCAGAGAGGAGGCCACCCACTTGCACAAGAGATGATAAAGATGTGGAATGTGTTTTCTGAAAGCCACCTGCGGTGTGACAGGGAAAGGAAGCCAAGAGAGGAATGAAGCAGCCTGTCTGCCAAACTCTTGGGAGAGAAATGTTCCACAGGCATCGGTGAGGACAGCAGAGAGACACCCCTCTCGATGTTACTGGATTGCGGTTGTCCTGTTGTTCATTAAGAGTTCCGAAGGGGAACCCTCCTACACTGCTGGTAGGAATGTAAATTGGTGCAGCCGCTATAGAAAACAGGATAGAGGTTGCTTAAAAAACTAAAAATAGAGTTGCCATATGATCCAGCAATCCCACTCCTGAGCATATATACGGAGAAAACTCTAATTCGAAAAGATACCTGCACCCCAATGTTCACTGCAGCACTATTTACAACAGCCAAGACATGGAAGCAATGTGAATGTCCATTAACAGATGAATGGATAAAGAAGATGTGGTGTATATATATATAATGGAATACTACTCAGCCATAAAAAAAGAATACAATAATGACATTTGCAGCAACATGGATGAACCTAGAGATTGTCATACTAAGTGAAGTAAGCCAGACAAAGACAAATATCATATTATATTACTTATATGTGGAATCTAAAAAATGTTGCAAATGAACTTATTTACAAAACAGAAGCAGACTCACAGACATAGACAGAGTTACCAAAGGTGAAAGGGTGTAGGGAGGGATAATTTAGGAGTTTGGGATTAACAGATACAAACTACTAAATACAAAATAAACAACAAGATCCTACTGTATAGCATGGGGAACTATATTCAATATCCTATAATAAACCATGATGGAAAAGAATGTGAAAAGAATCTATCTATCTATCATCTATCTATCCATACGTGTATAACTGAGTCACTTTGCTGTACACCAGAAAATAACACAACATTGTAAATCAACTATACTTCAATTTAAAAAAAAGTTCTGAAGGGGAGAAGACTCACGTCCTGATTAGAGGATGGCACTGGGCGAGTGAGAGCACAGAGGCCTTGAAGCGCCAAGCGGGCACCCGGATCCTGCCTTGACTTGCAGATGCCACAGCACAGGGGGTGGTGGGGCTGGAAGGTCTCCTCCTGTTACAACGCAATACTCCATGCATCACAGGTTTCCTCTCACGCCTTCAAAATGTCTGTTTTTCAGGCAGCCCCATTCCTGTTAACGTCATCCTGAGAAGCAGAACTTTCTCCTCCTCCCCTTGCTGCCTGAGGTCTAGTGGGCAGCTCCTGACTGGGACAGCGAGGGCCCCTGGGCCCAGAAGAAAGAAGCCCAGCGTGGCTGAGAGCTCCAGCACTTGGCACCTGCAGGGGGAGCTGGCCTTGTCAGCAACGGGGTGCCCTCTCTATTCCTGAGGAGCTCACCTCCAGGAGAACCGGTTCTGACCTGTTGTGTCTATTCTAGAAGCCTGGAATCCTCTCTGTCGCGCTCAGGCCAGCTCTGGAACCTGTCCATCAAGCCGAGCATCCTAGCCCTGCACCACTCTCCACATCCATATAAGGGAGCTTTTCAGACCCTCTGCTCGCATAGAACTTTCCTAAACAGTGTTATCGCTAAGCTTTTGTCCATGCTACTCCTTCTACCTGGAATGCCCTTTCTCTTTCTTGGTTTATTAAAGATCTATTTTTCTTTCAATGCCAACACCCCCTTCCACTTCCAGTCCTCCCTGAAACCCACCATTGCGCTTAGTTATGCCCTTTCAGATGAACTTCAGTTACGCCTGTTTTTGTCGCAATCGTTCATTCTACCTGGCAAAAAATTGTTAACAAGCTTATCTTCCCCGTTGGATTGAATGCTCCTTGAGGAAAAGGAGCTCAGAGGAGAAGGGGGAACCGGGCTGATGTCATTAGGGGTAGTTGAGGGGCAGAAGTGGGATGAGTGGAGGCCCCGAAAGCACTGATCTTGGGTGCAACATTTAAGTATGCACCAAAAAAATTAAAACTCAGAAGTCAAGATAAATATTTGAATGCAGTATTTTTTAAAAATCAAAATTAATTCAAAAATCCTTGATGAACAAAATATTAAAGTTTAAAAAAAGACAGGCTGCTGTCCATGTACTTGTTTTATGACCCCGGATCATTGAGCAATATGATGGGAGACAGGCGTTTCCAATCAGCCTGCAGTTCCAAAGCTGTGCATCCTGCTGGGGAGGATTAAGAGGGTTAACCACAAAGTGAAAACTGATTGGGTAACACAGGATTTTATGTGTAGTCATATTTTGGGTATAGGTAGTCAGTTTTCATTTGTTTTTTCTACTTGGATCAAGATATAGGAGACTGTTTCGAAAAGTATGCATAAAGGTGCACATCTGTAGATTTTCCTTTAATCCCAGGCTCAACCACATCTCTGCAAGGCTCTAGTTCTGGGAAGAAGTGGCACTTGCTTCAGGATCACGGCATGGGGGCAATTTAGTTAAGTTGGAAATGACCCTGAGGAATCTTCCCCAACTCCTGAGAGGGTCTCCATCAACTCTCCATGAGAGGGTCTCCATCCAAGAAGTCTGGCTGTATGGAGACCTGTGTAGTCCTTTCTTGTATCTCAAATCACAACTCCCACCCTAGTCAGTTCAGAATCCCCTGGAAATATCAATTCCTCCTCTTTTTAAGTTAGAAATAAATTAGTCTTAATAACTGCTTCATGATGGTTTCTCTATATCATCTTTTGTTTATAAGCAAAATAGGACTATTTTTTATTCGGTTTGCATTTTTCAGTTATTTCAAAGAAGACTTACTCTGAACAGGCCCTGGGCTACATCCTGATAAACAAAGGTCCTGCCTCAATTTGCTGACAGTTTACTGCACTTGTCTGTGCATTACTGGGAGGGGAAGGGGCAGGAGATAAGGAGACGGAAAGTGATGATCATAATTATCACAGTCATAATTGGTGTCATAAGTGTAACAGCAGTGTTAAGCTCCGCAACCACAGGGACACAGAAGAGGAAGCCAGGAATTCAGCCTTACTAGGTGGAGGACAACCGGAGAGGCCGGTGCTGCCAGCATGAGGCGGGGAGCTGGCCTTGTCCGCAGAGCAGGTGCACAGGGAGACGAGCACCGGCTGGAGGTGGTCTTCCTGACACGCTCAAGGGGAAAGGTATTCCTGGAAAAGGCAGCAACCTATGGAAAGCTCGGAGCAGGAAGAGGTCAAGTGCATTCAGGGGAGTAAATTGGCTTAGTACGGCCGGCCCTTAGGACAGAAGAGTGAAGCACTAGGACCTTCTGACCCCCACCAAGGACTTGTGCACAGCAGGGCAGAACTCTGATGGATTTATTTTATTATTTTTTAAATGTGATGATCCATTTATTATTGATTGATTGATTGATTGATAGATTTATGGCTGTGTTGGGTCTTCGTTTCTGTGTGAGGGCTTTCTCTAGTTGTGGCGAGCGGGGGCCCCTCTTCATCGCGGTGCGCGGGCCTCTCACTGTCGCGGCCTCTCTTGTTGCGGAGCACAGGCTCCAGACGCGCAGGCTCAGTAGTTGTGGCTCACGGGCTTAGTTGCTCCGCGGCATGTGGGATCTTCCCAGACCAGGGCTCGAACCCGTGTCCCCTGCATTGGCAGGCAGATTCTCAACCACTGCGCCACCAGGCAAGCCCCTCTGTTGGATTTTAAACCGCTAGAGTGACATGGTGGGTTTTGTGTCCCCAAGTTTGCCTTCAGGCTGCTGTGAGCGCGAGGGACAGTGGGTTCAGCCTGGGGAGAGAGAGAGAGGCAGGCGGGCGTGGCCTGCTGGAGACGTGCCATGTGGTAATGAGAGGAAATAGAAAATGTCATTAACGTGTCTGCCACCAGAAACGAGAGCTAAATCTATGACTCTCCTCCTCCCATTTCTATTATGAATGATTGCGTTTCAATTATGATTTTGAAAGTATTTCCTTGAGGAAATATGTCAGGGTTCCATGATGGGAAAGAAGGAAATGGAGCCATGAAAGTTTAATTTATTGTAGTGACTGCATTTAGAGAAAGGAAGAAGAAAATGAAAGAGAAGAGAGAGGCCGAAAAATGGAGAGTGCGGCGGCCTGGGCCACCTGCTGTGAGCAGGGAGCAGGCAGGAGCGGCCTGAGGTGTCTGGATAGTGATGGAGTCACTTGACGGCATGTGATGGAGGAAGCAGGGAGGCACCATCCCTGCCGGGCAGGGTGGCCATTTCATAACCCTGGGCTCCTAAGTGTCAGCTCTGCTGTTCCCCGAGGACGTTGAAGGAAAGAAATAGCCTTTTCTGGGGAAGAAGGGCGGTATGGCTCTAGCCCCACGCTGGACACTGGGGAAGCGGGTGCAGGAACGAGTCAGATGGGGCCCCGCCCTCACAAGGCTTGCAGTCCAGGGGTGAAGGGGCCCTAGGCTGATATAACAGGAGAGGAAGTGTGGACCAGAGAGCTTCCACTGGACAAAAAGCAAGCAACGCTAACTGAAAGGTGGGGACCCTTTGTCTTGAAATAAAGGGGTTACCAGGCCTTAATCCACACACCAGTCAATGATCCTCTCAGGGGATCACACCCTTCACTGGTCTTTGGAAGGGGTGGATGCATTCAAAGTGTATCCATTTATTCATCCACTCGCTTACCATGTAACCGAGAATTCAACCGAGAATAAGTCCCAGGTCTTTGCCTTGTAGGAGCTACTGGGGGAGATAGACACATCAGGAAATACTTAATCAGAAAACAAGGCAGTCTGAGCTCAGATAGTGATGCGCGTAAGGGTTATAGGATCTCAGGTGCAGCACAGTGAAATCTGTCTAGGAGGAAATCAGAAGAAATCTCGGAAGTGAGACTTAAAGGAGAAAGGGAGTTTCCTGGAGGATGGGTGAACAAAAGGGGGCAGAGAAGGTGTCCCAGTGAAAGCCACAGCCCGTGCAGAGCAAGGCAGGGAGGCGGGAAGTGGCGCAGTGATTTCAGGAAGCCCAGGATTGGTGTGGGAATGACAGGAGAGGAAACTGGTGAACCACACCTCACAGGAGCCAGGACCACCACAACACGTGGGCCATGCCAGGGACTTGGGATGACCTTGGGGAACTCATGGGTGGACTTGGGTTCTCAGGAGACCACTCAGGATGCTTGGTGGAGGATGGCCAGGAGGGAAGGGACTGGAGTTCTGGAGCTCGGTGGGAAGCCCCAGCTGTCATAGGAGAGAGATGGCCGGGTCTGGGCAAGGGCAGTGACCACAGCCTGATCAGAGGATAACCCAGGGGCCGTGCCAAGAGCACTGGGAAAATAGGCCCGCAGATGCTGAACGCAAAAGAGCAGAAACTTTAGTCTAGAGATGTCCTGTTGCAATCAAAGCCTAGGAACAATAGAATTTTAGAGGGTGGAACACATTATTTCTTAAGTGGAAGCTGCATCATAATTACCTCAATCCCATCTCTTTTCATTTGCACATATTAAGCTTATTTGATCCCCAAAACAATCCTGCAAGGCAAGGAGCATGCCCCTTCCCCCTGCCTTTTCCAGATAGAGAAGCTAAATCCCGGAGAAGGTTAACCGTTTGCTTCAGGTTTTACATCAAGTACATAGTGGAGCTGGAAGAGAATACATGTCTTTCTCACTCCAGAACCAGCACAGATTTCTTCCCTCCCTCCCTCCCTCCCTCCCTCCCCTCCTCCCCTCTTGTCTGCCTGGGTCTCTCTCATTACCATCAGATGGGTGCCAGGCTTTGAAGATGAGGAATGTGGAAGGCACAGGGCCTGGGTCTAATGGAATAGAAACACTGAATAGGCTGCCCTGGGAGGTGTCAGTACTGGGGGTACATTTTTACATCAATCGACAGAGGAAGAAACATCTACCTCTGCCTGGGGAGACAGGCAAGGCTTCCAGAAGGAGAGGACGTTTGAGGGTGACAGGAATCTCTAGTTGCAGAGGGCTCTCCTTAGCTCAGAGCTTGGCCACAGAAGTTAATTAGCAGAAGAATCTACCTTGACCCACGATGAATCAGACTGGAATTCCCTTTCATTTGCGGCTAGCCCCTTGGTCTGCTGGCTAACACTCTTCCTGGTGACCCCCTCTGCTTCTTCCTCCAACATACTTCCTTCTGACCACTCAGCTGTGCCCGAAAAGCCCACTTGGAGCTCACGCGGGTCCCTGCACGAGGCCCCTGGGAGAAGGTAGGTGTGCTGAGTGGTGTGACCTGGAATCCGTGGGCTTTTCTGCACTCATCCCAAGGGGGCTGCCGGTAGTTCCCTTTAAGAAGGGCGATCACACAAGTTAATTCCAGTCCCCCTGGCAACCTCAGGAGAGGCCGGCAACACCCTGTTCATGGGGGAAGCAGCCCAGCATTGCAAAAGGATGCAGATGAATAATTAAGTCACTGTTTACAAGAAATTCTAATCTTAGGGCAGTTCAAGGTAAAGACAGACACCAGCCAGGAACAGCCAAGAACAACGCTGCCAGAACACACGGAGACAGAGGCCTCTAGCCAGACAGTGTTTTTTTCTCTAAGTACTGTCGCCAAAAAAACTCAGCCAAAAAATCTCTCTGTTCTCTGGGCACCCCCAGCATATCAGTAATAATAATAGTAAAAGTAATTCACTGTGATATTGGATTGCCTGCTATGCGCTAGACATTTGTTTAGATTATTTTATTTCAAACCTCCCCCTCCTCCCTCCCTCTCAAACATCTAAGTAGGTGTGATTACAGAACAGGAAACAGAGAGGTTGAGTAATTGGTTGAAGTCACACAGTTAATGAGTAACAGAGTTAACTTGGGTCTAGGAAGTGAAATGAAGTCTAATTGCTTTTCAGTTCTACACTTTGTTTTGCCAAGTGGGGAAAATGGTTCTACAGATTAAGGTTTTATTTATTTCTGAATCTCCTACATCCCTCCCAATGCATCTCAAGTACTTGGGGTTATGGGGAACTCTTTTAAAACTTGGGAAATAAAGCCCGACTCCCTCCTAAAATTGCACCTGTGTACAAGGAAAGTTTTGCATAAAATTTCAGAGTATTCACAGACTTCTTTTGCAAACCATCTGTGAACTGCCGGCTAAGCAACTCTGAGGACACTCTTGTGTGTGAGTTGATTTAGGATTATACCCTCAAACCTTCCGTGGTCGTTCACTGCAGGGCTCTGTGACCTGCCTTTGCCTCTCGATCACCACCCACCCACTCCTTCCCGCCCACCCCCAGCGCTGAATAGGGACCGCTGCTCTGCACAGGGCAGGGAGATTCTGAGAAGGGACATAGACAGCTGTCCCGAGAGTTCTTTGTCGAGGTCGATGGAGGTTGTCTCATTGTGTTCGAGACATCTTAGTTCTGACATCACCTGTGGCTTGTACAACTGTCCAGAGGTCTGGGGAAACCCCGTAATGCACACAGCCTCTATTAACCTTATTGATGGCAGAGACGAAACGACAATGACCTTGTACCTTCTCACTCTTTCCCAAACACACCCTTGATACTATACTAAAACTCGACACGCTGTAGTTTCTTAAGCAGTTGTTGTAATGCAGAATCTGAAACCACGTAAGTGATCTTTTGTTACTTCATGTACCACAGTCAAAACAATACAACACATCAGATTGAAGGCAAAAGCAGATATGAGAATCCAGACATTAAAGAGATTTACAAAAGGTGTAAAACAATCTCTCTCTACTAAGTATTTTATTTTAAAAATAGTTATTTTATTAAAATATGTTATGTCTGGGCTTCCCTGGTGGCGCAGTGGTTGAGAGTCTGTCTGCTAATGCAGGGGACACAGGTTCGAGCCCTGGTCTGGAAAGATCCCACATGCCGTGGAGCTACTAGGCCCGTGAGCCACAACTACTGAGCCTGTGCGTCTGGAGCCTGTGCTCCGCAACAAGAGAGGCCGCGATAGTGAGAGTCCCGCGCACCGCGATGAAAAGTGGCCCCCGCTTGCCGCAACTAGAGAAAGCCCTCACACAGAAACGAAGACCCAACACAGCCAAAAATAAATTAATTAATTTTTTTAAAAAAAATGTTATGTCAATAAGTAATTGACTTATTATAGTTATATTTGCATGAATTATACACATATTTTAACTTCCTCAGTTTTAATTTCTAATATAAGTATTAATAGACATAACTCATACAAACAGAAGGCCTTTGAGATTCTTAATAATTTTAAAGAGTGAGAAAGCATTCTGACATCCAAAAATTTGAAAACCACTGCACTCTAGCAATCTTTGAGCGTGCAAAAAATATCTCCAAAAGCCATTATTAGTATGGACTGGGTGGGTTAGATGGCCCAGTTTCTGTTACCTAATACCTTTCAGCCCCACTCCCGTGGTACTGACTCAGAGATGTGTGGCTGGTCGGCAGGGTACTGAAGCCTGGAGAGCCAATGGTCTTATGTCTACAGTATGGTTCTAGATAGCCGAAGGCCGATAAATGCACATTTGTCCTGTATGCCCAGGGCCACATTACTGGGCAGTTGGACCGCATCTCTTTCCACAGCGTCAACCCAAACTCTCAGTGCAGGTGGCATGACATCTTCTAGAAATGTATTTGTTACAGCCACTGGAGCCCTGGGCTTGGAGATGAGAACATTAACCAGCTGCATGACGAAGGCAGTCTCTCCTCCTCTCTGGGCCTCAGTTTCCTTATTTACAAAATGTCTGATGAGTGGACCAGACTCTCTCTAAGACATTTTCCAACTTTGACCTTCTACTAATCTATTTGGAGGAATAGATGAAAGACAATAAAAATAACAATTGGCTTCTATATGGGGCTTTTAATAGTTGACAATTTACTTTCCCATCCAAATTTTTGCTTGGTGCTATTTTCATTATACACACACCATGGCAATGGCGCTTGAAGATTCTAGAGGGACGTTTCTGGTTTTGAATCTCGTGCCACTAACTAGCTGTGTCAGCCTTGGGTAAATTATGCCTCACAGAACTTTTGAGTAGATTAAATAAATTAAGGCAAGATTCTGGCTATGCTACGTGCTCAGTAAATTATTATTAGCACAGATTCATTTTATTGTAGTTGTATGTTCATGTGATTGACTCCTTTTCTAGACTGAACTCCTTGTTTAGTCTGGGACCAAAATGAACCAATACTAGCAGGGCTCCATCCCACAGCCTAGAAGCAAACCCAGGCAACCGTGCTCGGAAGCAGAGCTGCACAGTCAGTTGTGCCCCTGGACACAGGCACGCTCTCGGGGAAGTGCCATGTTTCTTTCGTGGAACGTGTGACTGGGCTGCCAGAATGGTACTCACACACTGACTTACAGTGACTCCAAGTGTTTATCTACTCAGGGCCCTGCGCAAAATATTTGTCTGCTGTCCATACACTCTAGGGCAGTCTTATACCCCACTAAGCCCATCCTAAATCACCTAAGCTGATAATGACCTGCAGACTTATGAGCACAAGAACAGAAGTTTACGGATAAATGACTGAGATTTAGGGGTGGTTTGTAAAACAACGTGAATGGGGCAGTAGTGGATTGATACAAATGAACATATAATCTATGTTATAGTAAACATCATTCTTCCCATTTTAAAAGGTGAGAAAATTCCAGGTCAATAGGGATATCATCTAGGGTGTATTTGGCTGGAAATAACAGAAAATTCAGCTCCAGCTGTTATGGGAGTTAATGGGACCTAAAAAGATAGAAGTAAGTAGGGCTTCTGGAGAAGGCTGATCTAGTGGCTCCGTGGGGTTGCCAAGGACTTCATTTCTTTCTGTCTGTTCATGTTGCTTTTTATCATGTCAGCTTCATGACAGGTGACTCCTTTTATGCTTTCAGGAAGGCGGGTGGTGGCAGCAGCCAAAGCCATGGGCTACTTTGGGCGCATGTGCAGAAGCAGAGCACCTTCCCCACCTAGGGTCCCCACTCGGGCCTTGAGAGTCACTGTGAAAAACCCCCGTGGATCAACATCTGGCCCTGAACTAATCGCTACTCCATTCTCCATCGCGCCCAACACTTGTGCTTTATTATCAACATTCATACTTATTGAGAGCCTCCTCTGTCAGGTGCTGTATGCTGGGAATACAGTGTTGAAGGAAGCCAACACAATCGCTGCCCACACCGAATTTACATCCTCTGTACTGTACATAAAGTAAGACTAATAGATTAAGTAGATTGGCAAGTAGATAACTATATGTACAGAAACATAACCATGGCTGTCATTTATGGAGACCAGCACCAGGCACTACATCAGATGTTTTTAACTTGCATTTTAGTTCAATCCTCAAAATATTCTCATAAGTATTATCATCCACATTTTAGTATTAAAGGAAAATGGGATAGCAAGGGCAAATGATCTCAATACTAAACTCACATAGCAAGTCAGTGTGAGAGGATAAATTTGTGATCTTTTTCTTTTCTTTTTGCTCTGTGCACTGTCTCCCATACAAAGAAATACAATTAATTATGCCATCATTTTATTAGTCTTTTTTGACTGTTGGAAGTTTAGATTGGACAATTAATAAATCTAGTTTAGTTTCTTCTTATAAAGACATAATGTACTTTATTTATTCACTTACAATTTAATTTTGCAATGGCAAATCATGTTGAGAGATGCCTCGATTTTTCACAGTCTTCAGGTCTAAATCTGAACTCATCAGCTTCTTCCAGGGGAAAAAAAAATCACTGTTACTCCTACACCTCCTCTCTTTCAAGGTTAAGGTCTCCTTATTTTCCAGGTTGGCCTAGCTCAGAAATGTCCAGCCAGCCTGACACCCTGCTCCTTGAGAATTCGTATCTAATCAGCCTACAAGGCCGCTCAGCCCCTCCCTCAGGGTAGGGTGAAATGGTATTCAAATCTTTCCCCCCATTTTTCAGAGTAAATATCCAAAGTTAAGCTTCTTTATCTCATGTTTTCTTTACTTAAAAGCCAGTGTCATAACTCAAATAATTCTATACTTGTATGTAGTAAGTTCTTGATGAAAATTGGATAAATGAATATTGAATAAGCAAATAATCACTTTTACCTTTTTTTTATTTGATTTTAAACACAAATACTATCCCATTCTTCCACTAAAGTCTTGATGAATACAAAAATCAGGAACTAATAATAAAAAAGCAACCAATTAAGAAGATCTCCTATGTGCCAGGCACTCTCCTAAGTGTTGTACAATTCTCCTTTATTGCCTTAACTGCCCCATACATAAAGATCAGCCTTTTATTTCATAGACGTGAATAGAGAAAGATAGTAGGATTTGCCCTGGATCCCGCAAACCACTGTGAGGGCTGGATTTTTAACCCAGGTTGTCTGCCTAGGAATAGCTTCTGTCACTGTGACTAGCCCAAAGTCACAAAGGTTGGAGCCTACAAGATAAGCTCCAACCATATCATGGTTATCTGCTTCCGTTCCCATTTGGGAGCCAATAAATGTTAATTGACAGTAAATTTTGGGAAGCTAAGAGTTTCAAGAAAAGAAAAATATATTTTCTAATATTCTATAAAAAATATTCCCAATAGTGTGTCGTCATGGTTTTATCCTCTGGCATTATCCTGAAAGCCTCAGCTTCTGGTGGGGCAGGCTTGCTTGGGTCATAGTAGAGTGATGCTCTCCAACCTCCGGAATGGGGCTGAGAGAGGCAGCCCCACAGCTGAGAGTTATAGGCATTGGTTTCAAGACACACAACCTCAAATCCCATCATTGGTACTTACTAACTTTGTGGCATTGGGCAAGTTGTTTAACCTCTTGAAGACTTCGTTTCCTCTAGTTAAAGCAATAGTACCTACGTCTACCTAATGGATTTTGTTTTGAGAAGAATTAAAGAAAATAACTGAAAATCATGACTACCATGCCTGGCACATGTCACATACTATTATTTTAATTGTGATGACCCCCAGTAATCTCTTGCTTATTCAGCAGTTATCCCTGGTGGTGCAAACTATCAGCCACTGGGTGGTACACACTAGATATTCATTGCATAATTAAAGAGATAATAGCAAAGGAAGAGATTATAAGCCAAAGGAATAGATGTTCAGAAACATGAGGCCAAAAAGCAGTGGGGAATTGCAAGTAATTTGTTACCTTTCAACTTAATATCATGAGCATAGCAATGGCCTTAAATGGTTTTTGGATTGAGTTAATTTTTTTATAAATATATCTCACTATGGATATTACAAACATAGGCAGTCACACACCCAACACCATAAACGTCACCACTTCTCTTCCAGTAAATGACCATTCTTGGTACTTCTTTTGCTTTTAAAAATATGTTTTAGAAGACATTAATTACCTTCTGTTGTTTGTAATTAGGCAAAAAAAAAAAATAGAGATTCTTGATACCTGCCTCATATTGGGCAATAGGGTAGTCAATATCTCTAGAAGACTCCTTTTTGTATAAAATAAATAAATCTCAGGTGAAAATATTACGAAAAAATTTCTCAAATAGATGGCTGAGCTGGTAAGAAAAAGGAGAAATGCTCAAAGTCCAGAGATTAGGAGAAGCTCAAAACCAGAAAGTAACCTTTCTGGTTACTTTCTGGAACTCTTTAGAGCTGGTATTTACCCTGGCAGTATTTCCCAAGCCCTGGTGGGTTAGTGCTTGGGTTTCAATGGCCACAAATGTGCACAAAGACAAGAGAACAAATCCTGAGCCTGGACAAAAACAGAACCCCCCCAAAAGCTAATACTCTTAAGGGATGAAATAGTAACCACTCCCACCCCAATAGAGAGAAACTTAGGAATAATCACCAGGTCCCTCCTCAGCCCTGGGTGGAAAAAATAGCCCTATGCATTTCCTAAACTGCTAGCTAAGACTCACAAGGGCTTAGAATCAGTCAGTCTGCACAAAATTCACACCAGCTGTGTGGTCTGTAAAGACCTGGAAAGCCTCCAAGTAGCTTCCAAGCCAAGGTCCTGGGTCAGAAGAAGAGGGCTTTTAACTGTCTAACCACTGAGGTGACATATATCTCTTCTGTCCTTTGTCTATTGGCCAAAAGTAGTCACTTTGCCTCCAAATATCTGCAAAGGAGGCTTGGGAATATAAGGGTGAGAATTAGAATGTTTGGTGAGTACTGTTTCTGCCCCATGGTCTAAAATCCTTGTATTTTAGGAATAGTGAATATTGGTTACATTTGGATATTTTAAAATTAAATATAAAAGCTCAAATTTCTAGGATAATGGCAAAAGAAGGGATACAGTATGTAACTTCAAAGTTAGTCAAAGGAAACAGATAAAATGAAGGGAATATTTTAAAACCTCAATCAATTCAAAAGGAGTTAAAAAAAAGAGAGAGAAAAAAGATATTGAGTTAAAGAGAGGCAAATAGAAGTCACAATATAAAATGGTAGAAACAAAATCAAACTTATAATTAATTTGATAGATATATAATAAATGGGCTATAGTCTCTAGTTAAAAGGCATGGACTCTGGCAAATTTTACTAAACATTGAAGTGACAGCAAATTCCAAAGTCTTCTGGAGAATTGAAAATCAAAGACCTCACAACTCATTTAATGAGATTATTGTATCCTTGATACTTGTATTTGTTTTCTATTGCTACGTAACAAATTATCACAAACTTAATTGCTTAAAACAATCAATTTATTAGTTCACCGTTGTGTAAGTCTTAGTCCACACAGGCTCTGCTGTGTTTTATGTTCAGCATATCACAATGCTGAAATCAAGATGTTGGCTGGTTTGCATCCTCATCTGGAGGCTCTAAGAAAAATCCACTTTTAAGATCATTCAGGTGGTTGACAGAATTCAATTTCTACAGGTTGTAGAATGAGGTCCCAATTTCCCTTGCTGGTGGTTGTCTGAGAGTGTCTTTCTCTCATGTCCTTGAGTCTACCTGTATTCTTTTTCACATGTTCCCTTCCATCTTCGAGCAAAAATGATGAGTCAAATGCCCTTCGTGCTTTCAATCTCTCTGACTTATTCTTCTTCATCCAGCTAGAGAAAACTCTCTGCTTTTAAAAGGGCTCATACAATTAGATTAGAACCACCTGGATAATCTTATTTTAAAATCAGTATGACATAAAACATGAAATAATCATAGCAGTGATATCTCATACTCACAGGTTCCAGGGATTAGGAAATGGTATTTTAGGGACATTTTTAGAATTTTGTCTGCCATAATATCAAAATCAGAGAATACTTCAAAAAAGAAACATTGCAAGGCAATTGTACTCATGGACCAAGAGGCAGAAATTCTAAAATTTACATTGTCACTGAATTCAGAAATGCTTAAATAATAAGTAATTTACAATAAACAATTTGGTTATATCCCAAGAATGTAAAAGTGTTTTAACATTTTAAAAATCCATTAATATAATCAACAATATTTCATATTAAAATAGAAATAAAATATTATCAATTCAGAAAATGCATTTTACATAAGAGCAGAAAATCTCAGAAAGACACAGATTTCCATCAATAGTAGAATGAATAAAGAATAGTATATTTATATGATCAAATATTGTACATCAGTGAAAATAGGTGAGTGCATAACTATATACATTAAAATAGATAAATTTACAATAGTCAGGACATGGATACAACCTACATGTCCATCAATAGAGAAATGGATAAAGAAGATGTGATACATATATAAAACAGAATATTACTCAGCCATAAAAAAGAATAAAATAATGCCATGTGCAGCAACATGGATGGACCTAGAGATTGCTGAGTGAAGTAAGTCAGACAGAGAAAGACAAATATCATATGATATCTCTTACATGTGGAGTCTAAATGAAAGGTACAAATGAACTTATCTACAAAACAGAAATGGAGTTACAGATGTAGAAAACAAGTTTATGGCTATCAGGGGGTAAGAGGGGGGAGGGATAAATTGGGAGATTGGGATTGACATATACACACTACTATATATGAAATAGATAACTAATAAGGACCTACTGCATAGCACAGGGAACTCTACTCAATACTCTGTAATGGTCTATATGGGAAAAGAATCTAAAATAGAGTGAATATATACATATATATATGTATAACTGATTCACTTTGCTGTACACCGGAAACTAACACAACATTGTAAATCTACTCTACTCCAATAAAAATTGAAAAAAAAAAAAGAAAAAAAATAGAGGAATCTCATAAGTTAAGAATTCAGGGACAAAAAGAAGGATATATACAATAAGTTCCATTATGTGAAGGTCAAGTATATGCAAAACCAAACAATATATTACTTAGAAATAAAATATTATATGGTATAACTATTTTTAAAAATGGAATGATTTTACAAAATGATCAGTTTAGTGTTTAACTCTTAGTGGAAGGGAATGAGATGCAATTGCAGAGGGATAAATAGAGGATTTAAGGATTATGACAGTATTTTTAATGCCCAATGGTGAGAACATGAGTGCTCATTTTATCATTTTTAACTGAACATGCATGCAAGATATATTATTTTGCATGTATGATATATCTTATTTTTAAAAGACCAAAAAAGATTGAATTCTAAAAATAGTCACCCAAATTCCAATTAAATATAAACATATAAAAACATTTAAAAATTTTTTCCCAGATATTGCTTTGCAAAGAAACGTTTCAGAAGCCTATTAATATTTTTGCAAATATTCCCTTTCCAACTTATGGAAAAGCTGGCATCTGGGTTTAAAATGCCAGACTAGAAGAAGGGGAGAAGGGAGACATCCTTTGGAAAGCAAATAGAAAGCCTTTATTTGAGAAAGAATCCTTTGCTTCATAAAGTGGAGAACACATACAATTGAGAATCCAACTAAAGGCATTAGTTGAATCACCTAATAAATAAAAAGTTACTGAACATGTAAAGGGTCTTAAGAGGAAGGAAGGATCATGACCTGGAGTAAGATTTACTCAAGACTCACCCTAAAAAAGCCCAAAACAATGTCCCAAAAGGATATCTAGGTAAGACAGAATTAAGAGGTTAAGTCCTGCCAAGCTAAATGGGCTTGGATATATCTTGTTCTTAGCACAGATATTCACTAATAAAGTGTAAAAACAGGAGTACACATATTTGAGATGATTATCCAGCAATTTAACTTCATTCTAAAATAAGAATCAACATTTCAGGCATGGATAATTGAATCTACAGTTTTTACAAGCTGTTATTCATCATTTCCACTAGTCAATCAAAAATCACTAGGCATACAAAGAAACAAAAAATGTAATTCACAGTTAAGAAATAAAAAGCAGTCTATATAAACCAAATCCAAGATGTCTCAGATGTTGAACTTAACATGTATAAGCAACAATTATAAATATGTTTAATGAACTAAATAAAAATATATTCAAAGAATGAAGCAAAGGACCTTAATGAATAGCAGATAAGAAAACTTGGAAGACATATGGAAACTATTATAAAAGAACAAAATGGAAATACTAAAAGTGAAAAATACAAAAATTGAAACAAATAATTCAGTTATAGGTCTAACAGCACATGGGTGAGCAGAAGTAAGGGCCAGATAATTTGAAGATTGATCAAAAGAAATCATGAAATTTGAAGGACAGAGAGAGGGTGAAAATGAATGAAATTAGAAGATCCTCAAGGGCCCATGGGTTAATATAATAACACCTAACATATGTATAATTGGAGTACCCAAAGGACAAAGTGAGAGATTGGGGAAGAAAACATATATAAAGAAATAAAGACAGAAAATTCCTAAATTTGATGAAAATAAAAACAAAACAAAATAAAACAAACAACACTGCTACAGAGATTCAATAATTTCAATAAACCTCAAGCAGAATAAATGTTAAAAAAAGAACTAAACTTATGCACATTTTAGTCAGCCTCTGAAAACCAGTGATATGACAATAATCAAGGGAGGGTGCTAAGTGGTGCCATACTTTTCAATGTTATACTTTTGGGAAATGTAAAGTGTGCATCAAAACCTTGGGAGTTGGAAGAGTCAGGTACCAAGTTTAGGGTACATAGAAGTACAGTATTGACTGTAATTACAGTAAGTTTAAGGATACATAGTGCTGGACTCAGAACAACTACTGGGAAACAAATAACAAAATAATAAAAAAAAAATACATACTGAAAAGCCAAAGTGTAACACTAAGAAATACTGGACAAAGCCAAAAGAAGACAGGAAGGAAATAAGCCAAAGGAAAAAACAGAAAGCAAATGACAAGATGGTAGACTACAACCCAATAATAATGGTTACATTACCTGTAAGTGGTCCATAAACCATGAGGCATATTGTAGATATTCAGACCTAAGGTGGGTATTATCTTAATACTAACAAGTCTGACAGACTCTCAACAGATCAGAAGGAAATGGCATTTGGCAATTGCTGGGAGAAGATTTGAGCTATTGACATATTTGTTCATTCATTTATTCAGTCAACATAATGAGTCTTGATATGTGAAGTGCCCTTTGGTGTCCCGTGAGAGATAATGTTAGTTATACAATGCTATTAACAATTATTAATTACTCAATCCATAACACCTGAATTCTACCAAACATTTAAAGACAAAATTCAGCATAATGACTATAGTTAATAATATTGTATTATATACTGGAAACTTGCTAAGAGAACAGATTTCAGGTGCTCTCACCAGACACACACACACACACACACACACACACACACACACATACATGGTAACTATGAAAGAAGATGGATATGGTGATTAGCTTAACTGTAGTAGTCATTTTAGTAATACATGTATATCAAAACATTAAGTAGTACACCTTGAACATATACAGCTTTTATTAAAAATAAATAAATTAATAATAATCTCCAACGTATATGTATATTAAATTATCACACTGTATAGTTAAAATCATCTTGTACAACCTAAATTTATAAAATTTTGTCAGTCATACTTCAATAAGGCTGAAAAATAAATAACAGAAAATAAATGTTAGCATGAGATGTAAAAAAAGGCTAATAATAATAAAATAAAGAAAAAATAACAGCAATTGTACAGTCTCTTTAAGTAAATAGAAAAGGAACACTTCTCAATTAATGAGACCAACATTGCCTTGATATCAAAAATATAAATGGTAATACTAGAAAATTACAAACCAATATTCCTCAAGAATATGAATGCAGAAAAATCATTAAAAAACTTAGTAAAACAAATTCAGCTATATATATATATATATATATATATGTATATATACATGTATATATATATATATCATATGCCACAACAAATTAAGGTTTATCCTTGGAATTTAAGGCTGGGTTACTTTTGAAAATTATCAACATAAGGAAGAAAATCACACGATCATATTATTTGATGCAGAAAAATAATTGGAGAAAATTCAGCGCCCATTCATGTAAAAACTCTTAGCAAACTAGAAGGAAACTTCCTAAATCTGATAAAAAGGCATCTAAAATAACCTACAGCTAACATCATACTTAATGGTGAAAATCTAAATGCTTTATCCCTATGATAGAGAAGAATCCACTCTCACCATTCATATTCAATTATCCCGAAGGACATATTCAGTACCCTAAGGCCAAAAAAAGAAGTAAAAGACAGAGATTAGAAAGGAAGAAATAAAACTGTTCCTATTCTCAGAATACACAAATGTCTACATAGAAAATTTCATAGAATCTGCAGAAAATTTATAGGAAAACTCCTACAACTAATAAGTAGGTTAGATAAGTTCACAGAATGCATGATTGTCACACAGGGAAAAAATATTTCTCCACACTAGCAATAAACATAGGGAAATCAAAATTAAAACATCGACACCATTTATCATAGCATTAACAAATAAAATACTTACATATAAATTTAGCAAAATTTGTAAGGATCTGTATTCTTCTACATGCCTCAAAATGCTGATAAAAAAATCAAAGAAAACCTAAGCAATTGGAGAGACATACAATGTTCACAGATAGCAATTCTCAACATAGTAAAAATGTCGATTTTCCTAAAACTAGTAATCTAGACCGAATGCAATACCAATCAGAATCAAAATCCCAACAGAATTCTAAATTCATATGGCAATGCAAAGAAATTAATCAAAACCGTTTTGAAAAAGAATGAAGTTGAAGGATGCATTAGTTTATTCCAGCTACCATAATAAAATAGCACAGATGGGATGACAGAAAAGATATATATTTCTCACAGTTCTAGAGACTGGGAAGTCCAAGATCAAGGTGCTGACCAGTGCAGTTCTGGGTGAGAGCTCTCTTCCTGGATTGCAGATCATTGCCTTCTGGATGTGTCTTCACAAGGCCTTTATTTGGAGCATGGGCAATCCATGTGTCCTCATCTTATAATGTCACCGGCCCTGAAGACCCCATCCTGATAACCTCATTTAACTTTTATTGCCTCCTTACTGGCTCTATCTCCAAGTAGATTCACACTGGGGGTTGGGACTTCTACACATGATTTTGGGGAGGGACACAAATATTCAGTCCATAACAGGGGGATTATAGCAATTAAGAAGGAATACACTATTGATATGGACAACTTGGATGAATCTCGAAGGCATTATGCTGCATGCAAGAAATTAATCTCTAAAGGTCATATATTGTATGATTCCATTTATATGACTTTCTCAAAAAGACAAATCTGAAATGATGGAGAGCAGATCAGTAGTTGCCAGGGTTTAAGGGGAGGGGAGGGTGTGACCTCAAAGGAATAACATGAAGAAATAGGTTGGAGTGATGGAAATGTTCTATGTTCTGATCGTGGTGATGGTTACATGAATCAATATCTTAGTGTTAAACTCATAGAATACTGAGCCAAAAAAATTTTTTTAATTTAATTTTACTCTAAGTAAAAATAAATAAATAAGGAAGCATACAACTGGTAAGAGATGAATCTCCATCACTCTGTGAGTTTCAACCTGTGCATTTTTATATTATCTCTACAGAAGGATGAAGTGGTACAGAAGTCTGTAGACACCCCACATTAACCTGCTAAAGCATTTTCATGGAGATCACATGATTAACCCACTTCTTACCCCCCAACCACATGTCTGTAGGGAAACATTCTAGATGCCTGGAGCTCTCGGAAGTCTGGAGGGAGAACATTCATGGGTACTAAAGCTAGTCTTCTGCTTGGCACCAATGACTGAGAAATCCCCCTGCAGCAATGCTTTCAAACATTTTATTTAGTGATTTTTGTATGCATTTATATCTTTGGCCTTGTTTAACATTTTTCACTGAGTTCCCTTTTCCTTTCAAGAAGCAGAAGCCAAAAAAAACAAAAAATGAGTTACAGGAGCCTCGGCAAGAAGTCTCCTGAGACACCACCGTCTGCTGGAAAATTCTCCTCAAGAGTTTACGAGACAAATATAAATATATACTGGCTGAAGTTTTCAGTGACCTTTAAACTGTTTGCATTTCAGGAAGATTCCAAAAGGAGTTTCTGTCCCTGGCAGGTTCTTGGGTCTCTGGGCTTAAATTTAAAAAATCTAAACCAGATCACACTCCAGGCTAAATGTCCAGACACAGCATCACCAAAAGATCTGGGCAGCAAAGAACCTACTGGGTTTTTGGAAATGTGTTCACTATTTTTTCTATGTGGTTCATTTAATCCCAACAGCTTTGGGGGACAGGGATTGTTATTCCCATCATACAGAGGAGGAAATGGAATCTCAGATTACAAAATTCAAGGCTACAGACCCTGTAAGAGTCTCATATTCCTTGTGGGTAAAAAGGATTTGTATTACCTATTCCCCAATGTAGTTACAGATTTAACACTGAAGTCAAGAACATAGTAGGTGCTCAATAAATGGTAAATGTTATTACATGTGGGTAAAAAAAATCCAAATCCAAGTTCTATAGACTCAAAAGAGCAGGTGCTTTCTGTTCACCATGCAGTCTCCTCTGGGGTCCAGCCAGGCAGACCTCCTCCGGTGTCCTTTGTTCTATGGCCACAGGCACCAGAGACTGCTTTCCCAGCCTCTTTTCCTAAGGTCCCTTCTCCCAAGCTGTGAATTGAGTGGGCCCCTCTCATCGGAGCTCCTCTTCCTTTCTACCTGCAAAGACTAGGGACTCTTCTTTTTCAGGACTCTGCTGTCATTCACTTTGATGACAAGCTAGTGGTGACAAAAATAGCCAAGATGAAGAGTCAGCCAATTGTGCAGTATCCTATGTGGCCCTTGTGAGCTGTTATCAGGCACATCTGTCTTCTGTTCCTAGAACATTTGAACAGAAGGTGACTGCAGTGAATATGCTTCTTCAGTCTTTATTCTGCCAGGTCCATGTGGCATCCGCATCAAAATTTCCCAGGGGGACTTCAGACAGGGCAGGGGAGGTCCATTCCTTGACAATGGCTCCTCCTTCCATCAAGATCAGTTCAGATGGAGTCTTTCCGTGTTCATCTTCTCCAGAGAGCTTTTGTATTTCTGATAGTCTAGATGAGGGGACTCACTACCTCGTACCTCTGAACCACTCCTGTCTGGGTACTTTGTTCATGCCTATAAACACAATGACTTATCATTCAGTCACATTAAATGGGAGAACAAACCCTTTGACATCGTAAAATTCTTCGCCTTAGCCTTCTTGTTTTATGTTCTGTGAGTTTCTTCCCTTCTGGTTTTAAATATCATTTTTGAAACTATATTTTTAAAAATAGAGGAAGCAAAAGCAGCAGGGAAATAATTACCTATAGACCCTCACTCAGAGATAAGCTAAGGACTGTTAATATTTTGAGTATTTCTTCCTGATATATTTTCGCTCTTTTCTCTCTCTGTGTAGGTGAGATCGTAGTGTGTCGGTGTCTGTGTGTGTGTCTGTGTGTCTGCATGTGTGTCTATGTGTTTGTGTCTCTGTGTGTGTATGTGTGTGTGCCAATGTGTGTCTGTGTGTATATCTGTTTGTGTGTGCCTGTGTGTATATCTGTGTGTGTGTGTGTGTGTGTGTGTATACCCTTCAGTGTCCTGCTTTCCTCAGCCAGCTTACACCATGAATGTTTTTCCTTATCATAAAAGACAAGGAAAGACTGAGAAACTTCTACTTGGAAGAGATTAAGGAAAAATAACAGCTTTATGCAAAGTGGGATTCTGGATAGGATCCTGGAACAGAATACATTCATTCTTGGAAAAACAAGTGGAATTCAATTAAACTCTAGTTTGGAAACATTAACTTCCTGGATTTGATCACAATTTGTTAATTGTACCATCATTACATAATACATTAATATTTGGGACGCTGGTTGGCAGGTATGTGGTAGCTCTCTGCACTCTCTTTGCAACTTCTCTGTAAGACTCAAACTAGTCCAAAATAGAAAGTTTTAAAATTTTCTCATTATATAACAACATATTTATCACAGATATAATTTGTATCTATTTTTTCAAGTGCTGCATGAAAATATGCTGCACCATTTCAGTTATGAGGGCATTCTTACAACTTTCACAATTTTGAGAACATTCTCAAGAAAGCCCCAGAATGAAATTACTGGGTCAAAGGAATAAACGAATAAGTACCCCCAAATAATTATCTTACTTTCATCAGAATTATTCTTTCTCTAACAATTGCACCTGAAATTCTCAGGTTCAACTTTCAAAGTCCAATAACAGCCTTCTTCTACTGTTTCGGGAAATACAATTACTAAACTAACTTTGGGTTTAAAGTTTCATCCAGTCCTCAAAGTACTACCATTGTTGGAACCGTACCAAGGATTCTGTTTCTAGGTGGTGCCAGGTTTATTTTAATGGAGGCTTCATCTCAGGTTTATTTGTTGTACAACAATTTTTTAAAAAACTGTGTTCCTATCTCTGAACTCACTTCAGGAATGAAAGACTCCACTCTGCTGAAATGTTCCAGTTTGGTGATAGCCCGAGCCTTCAGGCCTATCCCAGCCACAATAAATCCCACATCTTGTGAGAAAATGTGTCATTTGCATGGCATTTGCCCTTTGAGAGTATGTGTGTGTGTTTCTCATGCCAAAGACATTTGAGAGTGTAATAGAGGCTGTTCTGTGTGAGGCAACGAGCTGGTGGCTGAGTGATGCTCTTCCATTGCTTGTGGAAACTTCCAGGCTGGGGACTGCCTCAGTTTCTCCCCTGATCTCAGTAAAAAAGCACCCTTTTTATTTGAAGTGCCCATGTCGAAGCTGCAAGAAACACTGGGTCCTTCATCTAATTGAAAACCCACTTTCTTTGCATCATGTGCATAATTATGCACCATAACAATCTCTCACATTCACGTAAGATTTCAAGTTGGACAAACCCGCACACCAGTTATGTCATTCAGCCTTAACCTCCTCCTGCCTGTTCCATCCCCTTCCACTGCCCAATCTCCCCCCAGAACACATCATCAAGAAGCATGGAGTCTCTGCCTTTTTTTAGGGACTGAGGAAATGGAAGCTTACAGAGGGTAAATGAGGTAAATGACACGCCAGGTTTATAGAAACACCTAGTAGAGCAACACTTGTGCAAAATAGATTGTGGGCTGAGTATTTTGTTTTTAGAAACACGACTCAGATTCCCTCAGACCGTGCCTTGCTCATAGTATACCATCAGATGCAAGCCCAGCTCTTGCACAGGGATTTCTAGGATCTCTCAGTTTAGAAGAATCTCTCCTTTTCCCCTCTCTCTGGATATTTCCCACACTCATGGAGACCTGCCTCAGTGTGCATTGCCATCTGCCTTTATAGGAATCACTTTGAAGATGCACCTGGTTCCCTTGCAAACTGTGAGCACCATGAAGGCAGTGCCCAAGCCTGACTCTTCTCTGCACCTTTGGCCCACATACCAGTACTAGTGTCTATTCTGGGCTGGAGTGATGTCCACTAGTGAGTGTGGAAAGGCACTGATTATAGTGAGAAATTTAAGGATGGAAAAGATTGAGAGTTGGAAGGGAAATGAATATGTACTGATCCCCATTGTTTGCCAGGCTGTAGTCCCAGCACTTTACAGCCATTCTCCATTAATTTCTGACTTAAATATTATCACCCACACCTTCGAGATGAAACAAATCACACTCAGAGAGATTAGGCCATTTCTCCAAGGTCATCTAACTAGTAAGGGGCAGCACCAAGATTTGAACTTAGAGTAGGCAATTCCATGGTACTCTTTGTACTAAAAGACAGCCCTGAGTGAACCAGTAGTGTTAGGAGGAATTTAGTTCCTTAAGATCAAGAACTAATCTCATTTATATGTATCACATGAATGTAATACAACTAGTACCTGAAAAAAAATGAGGATGGGAAATTTTCTACGTGTATTTTATACATTCAAGGAACATTGGGGTCTATTTTCATTGGCTTTCTACACATTTTTTTTCAAACTGAGAACAGCTGGCTATTTTCCATTTGGGTATAAATGGATGTCTAAATTGCAAAGGTGCCCAGAGCTCAGACTTACTTAACTTTCAGCTTAGGTATCCACCCTGTGTTGCACAATCGTCAAATGGGATATGATGCAATTTTTTTTTAAACAGACTGTGCAAAACAAGTGTTGAGTAACTCGAATCTCTCTTTATCCTTGTATGCGCCTAGCAACCTTGCAGGTCTGTTTGACAGAAAAAATTTGCCCTTGGACAGCAGTTCAGCAAGAGCCTCAAAGGCTCGGAAAAGCAAGAGGCTTCGAAGTGTTGCAATCAGTCGGCCTGGCTGAGATTAGCCTGGAGGAAAGTGAGGGAAGTGCTCTGGCTACACCGAGCCCTTCCCCTTCCTGTGGACACGGCAGTGACGGAGACGAAAGCCAAGTGCACGGACACACTTCAGTGTTTACACAGTGGACTGCAGGGTCTGCCGCAGAGGTTGAAAATCGTCTAACACATTCTTTCCCAAATGATGCGACATTACAGAAAATTTTGAAAAAAGAGAAATTAATCATGTCTCATTTTATCACCCCAGTAGAAGTGTTTTCATTCATATTTTACACCATGGGGCAGAATAAAGGAAGCGTACCACCTACGCAGAATTATTGGGTTAGAAACTGGACTCAATGATGTATATTTATAATCAAATTTTGTCTGACAAAAAATCCTCCAAGGTCTGTCAAAAGATTTTCTCCCATTTTACAGATACAAATATAAACTAAGGAGATTTTTGTACCTGAATAAAGTTCCCTGAGCAAACCATGAATCTGGGATTCAACTCCAGTTCTGTATGACTACAAAGCTAATGGCTTATTCTACATCATTGTCAAGCAACCTTATATCTTTCTCATTTATCATTATATCTAAGCAAGTTATTTTACTATCCATGTCTAAATTAATATTTTAATATATGTAATCTAAATATCAATAGATATATGATCATTTACTTTAGAACATTAAGTTTTATAGCAGGTACAAATCTCAGGTTACAAAAAATTTGTTTTGAGAAATGTAGCTTTATTTTCTAGAAACAGGCTTGATTTCCGTTTCAAGCCCCCATTTTGCTAGGTAGTAAGAACTAAATCTCATCACTGAGGGACTTCCATACCTGAACTGTGGCAAATAACTGAGTGTTGTTTGTGTTCATGTTCTTAACTAAACCCGTGTAGCCCTTAGATTTTACTTTCTGTCCTCTGTAACATCCCCTGGGACACCCTGATTCCCATTCAGTTCCTAGTTTCTTCCCTTAAAGGTCACTCCTACATCCTTATTTACCCAGCTGCAAAGCCTCTTCAGGTCTGGCTTGATTCAGCTGCTCCTTAACTGAATGAATTGATTATCAATACCTTCATGGCTCTGGCTTCCCATGGCCTTGCTTCCTCCCCAGTTGGGATCCTCTTTACAATGGATTTGCTGTATTTCCAAACGAGGCTCTCAGGTAGGCCACAGGCTATGAAGTCAGTAGCAGGCACTTGTAAATACTGGGATGAATCTTGGGATGTGTCAGGGCAAGAGAGGACACTGGAAGTGTAGCCATCTCACAGGTGACCAGTGAGTGGATGACATTTGCATTAGTCATGGTTCTCCAAAGGAGCAGAACAAATAGGAGACAGACAGACAGACAGACACACACATGCACACACACGCACACACACACACACACACATATATACATATTGAATATATGGAGAGAGAGAGAGAGAGAGACTTTAAGTAATTGGCTCACTGGATTATGGAGGTTTGGAGAGTTCAATATCTGATGGGAGAGGCCAGCAGGCTGGAAGCAGGAAAAGAGTTGCAATCCAAATCCAAAGGCAGTCTACTATAGGACCAGAAAATACCAATGTTGCAGATGAAACACTAAGGCAGTCTGTTGGAGAATTCTCTCTTGCTCCAGGAGGCCATACTTTTGTTCTATCAGACCCTCCACTGATTGAATGTGACCCACCCACATTATGGAGAGCAATCTGCTTTACTTAAAGCCCACTGATATAAACATAAATCTCATCCAAATGCATCTTCACAGAAATATCCAGAGTAATGTTTGACCACATATCTGGGCACTGTGACAGGCAAGGTGACACAAAATTAACTGTCACAATACTCTTCGCATGAGCACGCACTATAAATACACGCAGCAAAAAGAAGAATACTTCTTCAGTGCTTCTCTTCTGGTTAGTTTAAGCCATGTTCGCAACTTTTTATGGTTGCTCTGAGAGAGGGCCCTTTCTGAAAAGTAAAAAACAACCTATATTTACAACATATGAATTAATTCATTTAGAAATATTTATTGTTCCAGGCACTGTGTTAGTCTCCGCAGATTCATGGGTGAATAAAACACCGTTCTTTGTCCCAAGGAATTGAGTTTTATGGGTAACTAAGTTGTTAAACACTCCAGTAATTACTAAAACTGCAATAATCAAGAGTGCTAAGGGACCCTATTATTTTGGTCTTCCATCAATTTTCACACTGGTGTTATGCCACTGGCTGCACCAAGGGATATGAGAAGAAACAGCCATAAGAACTGTGCCACCGTGTTGATGGAGTGGAGGATGCTGTACAAGATGACATCTACAGCATCCTGCGGTACCCCCTTTATGAAGACCTAGGCCGAGAAGCATCTTGAGCTCAGGAAATAAAATAGTTGTGCTTCCCCTTAACAACGGGTTAGCTTTTACCTTAAGAACACAGTTAATTCTATACGTGATTATGCATGCAGTTTTTCTTTGCTTTGGCTACAAAGGAGGAAAAATAAAAAGTTGGGGACCACCTCTGGCAGTCCTTCAGGACCATGCCACATCAATTTTGCATACTGACTATACTCCAACATTCTTTCTTTCTCTCTTTCTCTCTCTCTTTCTCTCCTCCTACTGCCATTTTTCCTTCAGTAGATTTTTAAAAATCTTACGGTATTTATTGTTTTGTTGTCAGCCAACTCAAACGCATTTTGGAAAGATATAGGAAATTGGGTTGATGGAAGTGCAGATGGACGGATGGATGGTGAGACAGATTTTCCTTTGAGGGAGTGATGGGAAATGTTACTGAAGCAATGGCACAGCCAAACTGGACAGAAGAAGATGAGTGTCTGTTTGTTGGGAGTGAAGGAGGACAGTTTCCACTTGGTGGGTAGGTCGGGCAGAGAGATGGGGGAGTCTGGATTGTACTAATCTTTGGTGAAAAAAGCTAATTAAATAAGTGACTTAGTAATCACATCATCTGGTTAATGCACTTCAGAATGCTTCCCAGATACTTTGGTCATTATGCTGATGGAAAGCTTTTTGAACAGAAAAAAAAAAAAAAACACCATCTCCCTATGCTCATCCTGTAATTATCCATTTCTTGCCTACCTCTTGCTGTTTTTGATAAGAACCATTAGGATAATAATGACAGACTCGACTCATGTATTAATAATTCTGTCGATGTACACTTCTTCATGTCCCTGTGAAAGACTGAAATATGTTAACCTTTTAAATGCCCTCCGTCACAGGCTGTGTCAGACCTTTATTAATGGCCTGCTCCAGCTGCCCAAACTCCAGCTCGCTGCAAATGTGTGTGATGTGCAGAAACAAAGCCTTTTCATTTTGCTCATGGTCATTTCCCTTTTTAGGAACTTGAAATGAAATACTGTGTTTATCCTGTATAGCCTAAGAATGTACGTCAGCTGCACAGCCTGAAATAGACATGGTTTTGCTGCCCTAAATATTTGATTCTTGAGTCAAGTTATTATAATTGCTAGACATCCTTCTTTAAATATAGAAGGACAGTCAGTGGACCTGCACATTTGAAATAAACATCATGTTCAGAGGTAGCACTGTTTCTATTTGATTTTTTCATAATATCCTCGGTCTTGGTGAGTGCAGTAAAACGAAATACTTGATTCGTCTAAGGACATGCAGCTTTAGAAAGACATGATCAAGAGGTCTTTGGGATATGAGAAGGTGTTTCTTGTAGTGAAGGGGTGTAGTTAGGACAGAACAGAAATGTCAACATGCCCTTTTATAAAACCATTGCTCATCAGCCATTGCCCCAACTTGATGGCTGCTGTTTCACTGATAAGTGGTTTCAGATTAAACAGTGGAGACAAATACATTTACCGCAGACAAAAGCACATAGGAGGAGACCTAACTGCCTTTGAATTGTTTGATAACTTATCTTCTACAGCCAGGGCATCCAGCTAAAGTTGCGAGGTTGCCCTGACATCTGCAGAAATAGCCTTGGGATAAAAATATTTTCAAGTGGTCCCGCCTGGTACAGTGTCGAGTTAGAGAAATAAAAGATAAATAAGGGACTCCAAGTTCATGTGGACGTTTGGGGTGTGCATATGTATGTGAAATGTTTCCATTGTTCATCCTTCTGATGCTTGTAATATCAGGTTCAACCTGCCTTTAGACAATGGCGTTTAGATTCCATTGTTAATTTGGAAAGGAACTTGATATAGTGTAGTTCCTTGAAATGAAACTTAAGGAGGACACATAAGTATGATTTATTTGAAGAAGTCAGAGTGAAGGGAGTTTTCTAATGGCTGTTTTGAAGATAATGGAGAAAATGTTTAGAATACATAAAATCTATCTATCTATGTATCTGGAAAGCAAAACAAGCAGAAGTGACTCTGATTGATGAGTTATATCAACTTATATCCAGTACACCTAGTTTTTCTCCATCAGTAATTAACACAGTTAACAAACATTTATTGAACAACTTACTATACATATCTAGTGCTTGGCAAGTTGCTAGAAAAATAAAACAGGCACTTTCTGCCCAAGTTTGTACAAACGGGTACAGAGGAGATTGACATTTCATGAGACAGGCTCATGGTGAGAGGGAATAGCAGAACACTAAATGCTCAGAGAATAGGCACCCCCTGACCTCCGCCTCCCCCGCTACCCACCCCCAGCTTGAGTGGGGGAGAAAAAAATAGCAAGGATGCTTCCTGGAGAGGCTGCCTTTGTTTGTTTCTCTGTTTTGGCTAGCCCTTTGTGTTTGGGGATTACAAAGGCAGAGCCGTGAATTAACCAGACTTCTCAGTTCCTGGCTTAAGATCAACATGTGTATATATGTGAAGATCCATTCTTATTTTCATTTGTGTATTTATTTTTCTATTTACTTATTTATTTTCTTTTCTCACCATTCCTCACTCCCATTTCTCCTACCCCCCACTATCAGCAACAATTCTAGTCTGGTTTCTGTCTGTCTCTGTATGTCTTTATACGCTGTGTGCATTGTTGTTTTGTAGGCATGCATTTTAATTTCTGCAAGTGATGTTATTTTTCATATCTCATTCTATTCTAACTTCTCTCACCATGCACTCTACTGTTCATATCCCTCCTTCCTGACACGTGTCTGCTACGTCTAACTGCTGCCTAACCATTCTTCTCCACCTACTCGCCAACCTAACGATGGACCCACCGGTGATCGCCAACACCCTTCCACCACATGCGAATGGTTTTGTGAGGTGGACTGCTAAAGCGTCTCGGATGCTGGCATTGTTTACTTAAAAACAAATGAGTCAGTGTTTTCTAACACATGCGTTGTGGATAATGCCAAGATGTAAAACGTCATCCTTTTCCTCTATGAATTGACTCTAGAGTTGGGGGGGAGGAGGATGTGTGATTAAAATACTTTAATAAAATAAACACTCTGCTAAAAGCAGACAAAATAAAATAAATAACTCTGGTAAAAGTCAAAGCACTAGATCAAAGATTCCAAGATATAAAAGAAGGCCCTTGTCAAGAACCTATCATAGGCTAGATTTTTTGCTAATTTCCCATGCACTGAACAACCTTCCTGGTAATGATGGGAGAAGGAGGGAGACTTCTCAGGGCAAAAACTAAAAAGTTTATTTGGAAAATGCAAGATTTATTCAGGAAAGACAGCACTTCTTCAAGCATAGCTAGGGGCGGAGAGAACATTATAGTCAGAGCAAATCAAAGAATAAAGGATTGTTGTTCAAAACATGCAGGACATTTGGGGGAATAGGAATTAGGTCCATTTTGAGGGAGGCATGGAAGGCATAAGAACGGTGGATAATTTTCAGAAAATCACAGCATGTAACACCATTTAATGTTGTTTTAAATTATGAATAGAGATGGTTTCCTATTAACGAAGCCAATAAATATCTGTTGAACCATTAATATGTGCCATGCAATATTCTAAAATCTGGGATTCTAGACATGAAAGAGACACGGTCAGGTCATTATCCTCGTGAAATTTACATTCTAGTGGATGAAAGTAGGTGATAAATAAGTAAAAAATGAGCAGACAAATAAGCAAACCAAATAAGAAAATGTTTGATAATATGTACCCACTCTCATGATATCATTGTATCAGAAAAACTGCCCCCTCTGGGTCGACAAAGTCAAGAAGAAAAGTACCCCTCCCTCTGTGATGAGGGGCTTGTCTACTCAGTAGCTCCTTTTACTAATAGGAAGATGACGGTCCTCTAGCACTCAGGAAGAATCTGTGGATTCAGCTCCCTCCTTCCTGCCCACATGGCCGGAGCCATTGGCAATGCCCAGACCACACAGCTCCAAGGCAGCCCTGGACGTGGAGGAAACGTGTCAAAAAGAGACAGTGGTGGCAGGTGGATACACTAGCATGATCTGGTGGGCTCAGTGAACTGGTGATATCTGTCCTGAGATCTCAGAGATGACCATTCCAGGCAGTGCGACTAACAAGAGCTCCAACACAGGGCTTACAAAACAGAAAGGCCAGCGAGTGAGGAGAGAGGAATAGAGGAGATGGAGAGATAAAGGTGGACCAATCATACAAGCCATGCTATGGAGTTTGCATTTTGCTCCAAGATTTTATTTTAAATGGTATGTACATGCTGTGTGTCTATTTTTTTGGTTGAAATTAGGAGTAATTTAATTAAAGAATGAGGCTTATAAGAATCTTTAGAATATCCTGGCTTCTATGTAAGATGTAATACATTTAGGTTATGAAATCCTGATTTATGGAATCAAGATCCTAGAAAGCTATAATTGAAAGGAATCTCATATATCATTTAATTCAAACTATGTAAATGGAAAAAAATGAGATGATAAAGGATCTTTTTTAAAAACAGACTCAAACAGAGAATTATATTATAACACTAAAAGAGTTGGTTTTGGAAGGTATGCCCAGAAGCAAAATAAGAGGACATTTAGAATAAAAACATATCCTCTCTAGATACATTGTCAAGCAGCAAGTTCAAAAACTCAAGAGTAAAACAAATGTCATTACTTAGTCTTTCTACACCTGAACTTATTAAGCATAGCAAACCCCCATTCTACCAGGAAATGGAAATAATCTAGGTCTATTTAGTGGCTCCCCTACCCTTTTCCTGGGCCTCTTTCTAAGTCCTAGGGCACATAAGGCAGCCGTCCTAAGCTATTGATAGTGCTGGGGACAGGGATGGATGGTGGGTCCCATCTTCCTTGTCACTGGTCATTGCCTTCTCTCCACACTGACGTACATGGCCATGCCCTTGTCCTCACCTCGTGAGGGCCCTGAAGTCCACCGGTTCTTGGATCCTGTCTGAAATACCTTCAGGCCCATGGGAAAGGTTTTGTATTTTCCCAGGATACTCTGGGTAAGTGGATTCTGTAAAACTAACCTAGTACTTTCTGCCTCATTATCTTGGTCTGATATTCTTTCTCACACCATCTCCTCCCCAGGAAAAACCACAGCCTTGCCCTCTTCCTGGCCTCAGGCACTGCTCTTCTACTGTCAGTTCTCAGTCCTATTTTCTAGAAGATTCTTCGTCTACCCTCTCCTTGGTAACCACCAAGTCCTCTGACCTCATTCTTGTTATGTTCTTTCCCTTCTCTCCCCGTCAGGCAGCTTCTATCTACTTATCGGCTGGGAACGACAAGTTATATCTGATCAAATCAGAGATTATTCTGAATCTTTTCTATTATCATTTGGTCACCTAGATCTGTCACTTCTCTTCTCTGCATTCTGCTGTGACATAACTGGCTGCCTGAATAAGGGATCTAAAATAGGTTAATAAGACATATTCCTAAAATAACCCCATAATATTCAATAATATAACAAAATGTTTCTCCATCACATATGACTTATCAAAATAAAACAGTGTAACTTAAAGACACATACCATGTGTTGTTCAACCGTGCTGCAACTCAATGTAACCTAATATGTCTTAAATGTTTTGTAATTTTGTTCTTTAAATATAAATTGCTCCTTTCACATGCACATACACATTAGTATGTGAACTACTGGATAATGTATGTATGTTTCTCTAAAAATAGATATAAATATGGATCTCACACACTCACACGCAAAACAACCCACATGCACACCAATGTAGGTAAGACCCTATGACATGCTGTGGGTGTTAACCTAAGCCACATAATGGAGGGGATCCCTTTTCTACAGGACAGTCCTCTAGCTCTTCAAAAAACATACATGGCTGAGTCCTTCATCTTGTGTAACATTTCAGCTATGTGTCAGATCATGAGGATCAAGGACTTTTGGAATACTCAAATAAATGTCACTTTCACTGAGTCACAATTACAGAAGGGCTGACAAAATTACCTGATCCTCACTTCTGACTCCAGAAAGTTAACTGATCCAGATCATTTCTTCCAAATGGTCAAACATTTTCCATTCATTCATTTTGATGAGTCACGGAATATTAAGTTGAGCACATTCTCCATAACCAGGAGCTATATTAGTCACCGAGAATATTGAGATGAAAAAGCCACAGACCAGCTGAGGAGACAGACAGGGAACTAGATCATTAAACCCATTGTAAATGTCTACAGTAGAGGTAAGTCCATGATACTGTGGATTGTAATAGAGTGATTTTTGTCTACCAAGGAAAGTTCAGGAAGACTCAGAGAAAGGCTTATATATGAATGGGTCTTTAAAGGATGAGTAAGAATAGGCTAAGAGCAAACAAGGGGGAAACTTAGCTCAGGCTTTCCTTAACCTTTTTATGACATGGACCTCTTCAACAGGCTAGTAAAACCTATAAATTCCATCACAGATTAGTGATTTTTAAGCATTAAAATATGATATGATATTTTAAAATTTTTTTATTGAAGTATATATAGTTGGTTTACAATGTTTTGCCCATCTCTGCTGTACAGCAAAGTGACTCAGTTGTACACATACAGACATTCTTTTTTATATTCTTTTCTATTATAGTTTACCACAGGATATTGAATATAGTTTCCTGTTCTATACAGTACAACCTTGTTGTTTATCCATCCTGTATAGAATAGTTTACATCTGCTAATCCCACACTCCCAGTCCTTCCCTCCCCCACCCCCCTCCCCCTTGGCAATCACAAATCTGTTCTCTATGTCTGAGTCTGTTTCTGTTTTGTAGATAAGTTCAGTTGTGCCATATTTTATTTTATTTTTTTAACTTTTTATTTTATATTGGAGTATAGTTGATTAACAATGTGGTGATAGTTTCATGTGTACAGCAAAGTGATTCAGTTATACATGTACAAGTATCTCTCCTTTTTCAAATTCTTTTCCCATTTAGGTTGTTACATAATATTGAGCAGAGTTCCCTGTGCTATACAGCAGGTCCTTGTTGGTTATCCATTTTAAATATAGCAGTGCGTACATGTCAATCCCAAACTCCCTAACTATCTCTTCCCCCCACCCTTGGATATGATATTTAAACGCATAAAACCAAATACATACACTTATAAAGAGAACCAATTATAGTTTTAAAATGTTATATTGAAATAGAATTTTAAAATATTTTTAAAATTGTATTGCCTCCTTCTTAATGAATTACTAGATCTTTTTAAACACAATACTCTAGCAGTGGTATAATAACTACCATACTTTCGAAACAGTGGTTAGCATAAACAATATTTCAGGATATCCACAATACTTGTAATGTGATAGGGAAAAAAACCTATGCTCTCTGTTAGTGACAAAATCACAAGTTATTGCTAACACTATTGCTGTGCTAATTTATTAGGCTAAATTCCTAATGCAAGGAAATGATAAATTTCAGTGGTGTGAGTGAAAAATTTCTTATACAAGTTCACAAGCTCTCTGTCTATAGATCCATTGGAAATCCATGAACACCAGATCAAAAATCCTTGTGCTAGAAAGACTGACTTGTATGTGCAAATACAATATAAGGCAGCATGAAGCAAAATGGCAGGACTAGGGAGAGGATGAGAGTTTGGTCTGATTAAAGCTTTGTGTGCAAACAAATGAATGAAAATTAATCCAGGTTATGAAGTCTTATATGAAGGTTCAATAATTTTGACTTTACCTTTTTGACATGGAAAGCCTTCAAAAAATTTTTTGAACAGGAAAGTGACAATGTCATACATAGGTTCTGGAGGTTAAATCTGATAATCAAAGTAGGAGATATGTTATACAATTTTTGGCTCTTCTTAAAAAATATTTTTGTTTGAGGTTACATAACACAAAAGAAAATTTATTTCATTTCTAAGTGTTTTAAATCCATTGCGTTTCTATATGTAATAAAGAGGTCACAATGATGAAGATAAGATGACATTCTAGCAGGGTCCATTTTGACATTTAGGTAACCAAAATCTTAGCAATTCTTGGAGAAACTTAAGTAATTTAAGAATATCTGAGGAATACTTCCACCTGTCTGCCAATAATTTCCTTGAACTCCCTTCTCCTCTCCCCCTGTCGGGAAATATAAGGGTATAAAGGTTAAGGGGCTCAGGACTGAAAGACACACAGCAGATATTCCAAGTTCATTGGAAAGAGCAACATCCCCTAATATTGTTAGGCTTTGGAAATATCTAAAAATGAGGGCCTACATACTCTCTACCTAGATTTAAAAGTTATAAACCAAGCTAAAAATGTGTTCAGTAAAAATAACATTTCTTTGACATCAAACTTCCTGCCTTGACAAAAGCTCACCATGGCCTGGAAGGCTAAGGAGAACCATCAACACCAGAGCCCAGCCTCCTTCTCTCCCCCCACCATGTATCCCCCTAGCCCACATGACGTAAATACACTCTCCTCCAAGTCAACTCTTGACCATCCCTCGTGTCAAAGGATGTGCACACCAGTGGCACAATCAACCTGCAGCCACGTGGACCCAAAGAAGAAGTCTATGCTAGTTCTAGAAGGGGGTTCTGGACAACTTGGGGAAGGAATTGCATGATCTTTGGCCCTTTGAGAATGGGTGGATGGTGGAGTAAAGACTCCTCGCTCACTGGGGAAGGTGTGGGTAAATTGGTTGGAGCCCTAGACAAGGACTCTCTTGTCCAGGATGGAGTTCAGAACTGCTTATATGAAGGTGTGAGTTTTACATATGGGCCTCATTTTACTGACAGATGGGGAAAATTGATATAATTATGGTGACTACACTGATGTAGTAACTGCTTAATCACTAATAGCTAATCACTAATTTGTTCTTCCCATAAACCTATTCATCTATTATTATATATTTAATTTGATATGTGATCCAAGAGCCCTAGAAAAGTGAAATGGCTTACCAAGAATATACAGCTATAAAACCCTAGATCCAAGATTCAGCCAAAAATGTATTTAAAAGTCAGTGCTCTTACCCATTATCCTAAGCTGTTAAGACCCAAATGGGATACAATACTTCAAATTTGATTATTAATTTGCTGTCAAAATCTAGACAGACTGTTCTGAATGTTCTTAAAGAACAGTAACTCTTCATACCTTTCAAATAATTTGTGGATTTGATTTCTGGAAACAGTAAAAGTCATTCAATTCCTAGCAGGCTTTATTAATATGGAAGGTCAAAGTCACTCATGCCATCGTATCGACTGCTTATTATGTGGCCTGTATCTTATTTTATAATATTACCTTTCTTCCCAACTCACAAATGGGCAACTGAGGTAACTGCCCAGTGAAACACAATCAGGAAAGGACAGAGACCCAAGTGTTTCAAATATCAAGTCCATTTCTTTTTCCATTAAACTACAATGTCTCCTAAGTTGAATCATTAAGCTGAAAGACGAATAGAAGATTCATGATCTATGGGGTTACAGTGAAGCTCTTCTTGTCCACTGATACCATGTGTAGGAGAAAACTAAATTGGATAAGGAGTGTGAAATCAGAAAATGTCAGTGAATATTGTTTGTTTAATGAATCAATTATATTGAATCAAGTGTTACATATCAGATATGTTCTCTGGCATAATCTCTCTGCATCCCCAGAGAAATTCATTTACTTAGAGATACTTTTATTCATTACAAATACAATCTCTGCATATTATGTCACAAATCAGCCTGTGTGTGCGTGTAGGGGTATGTGTGTGTGTGTAGGGGTGTGTGTGTGTGTGTGTTGACATCCTCCATTGAGCACTAACTCATCTTTCAAAGCTCACACCTCTTATTATCTCTTCCCCAACTTTGCTGGTCTATCAAGTTCAAATTGATGGCTCTCTTTGTACCTCTTTTGTTTCCTTCAGAAACATAGATGACAGCAGTTCTAACAAATGTTGGAATTATTTGTTTTGAGGATTGTCTCTCTCACTAGACTCAGAGGCACTTGAAGACAGTAACTATGTCATTTAATCTCTGCGTTCTCATTCTCCAGCATAGCAACCAACACAGGGAAAACACGCAAGTATTTTTAAAACATAACTTTCAATCCAATTTATTTTAAAACAGCCTTGTTTTGTGGGTCTCATTATTATTATGAATTAAAATCAGATCCCAAATATACAACGCTCTTTGCTGAGTCTCTATTGTGTGTCGGCACAACATTTTCTCAACCTCTGCTGGTTTTAATATGGCAATTTTTGATTATTTCCTCTCTCCCCGGTCAATGTTAACCTTCTGATTTGTGACAAATGTACACGTGTGTGCATATACGTGTGCACGCATGTGTACATATGTGTATGTGTGCATGCATGTGTGTGGGAGGGTATGGTGCATGCACACAAAAGTATGCATGTGTGTGGTGTGTGTGCATGCTCCCAATATGGAAGCGAGGAGGTCTATGGGCTGGAGGAACCACATACTTGCCACGTTGGTTCTCATTTTCCTCCCTTATTCCTCTTGGCCACCATACAAGCACCTAGAAAGTGTGTCAGTCAGCCCTGCTGAGCTGAGGACATGGCAATGTCTGTGCACTTGAGGACCTGCCCATGTTCTTGTCAATGAGACAGTTGTTCATGACTTTGATACATAGCCTTGAGATTGTGATTTCCTCCTTTCTGTTTATGGATCTGCTCCCTGATCTTCCTGTGATGATGCTGGGCACAGCCATTCTTTCTCCATCCATGTAGAGCTGAACGCTTGAGTCCGATAAGTTTCTGAACAGGCTGGATCCACCAGGGCAAAGATTTCAGGGATGGAAACATCTGAGGCATGGAGATAGCTAATCTTTAAACCACTCTATGTGCCAGCCCTTAGCCGGATATTGTGGAGGGTCATGAATTAGACAAGATCCCTGCCCTCTAAAGTCCAGTTGGGGAGAGAAATGCAGAGGCAGAGTCTTTCAGTTCCCCTCGGTGGATGCAGGGATGGAGCCGTGCACAGGAGATGAGAGCCGTCAGAAATGTGCTCCATCTACAGCCTTGGAGAAGATCGACTCGTGGAACTGACGCCTGAGTTGAGTATGGAAAGTTAAGAAAAAGCCCTTTCTGGTGAAAGAGGGGAGAAGGAGGGGGAGTGGGAGAATAAACGTGAAGACAAAGAAAGTAACATGAAACTGTGTGATGTGTATCATTGGGACCATGGACAGTTTGGTGCTAATAGTAGGAGGTGGGATGGTTCTCAGTGTTCTCTCTGCTACACTGTAATACGAATTTCAACAACGACAAAGGTTCGTGTGTCTCCCACATTTTATATTGGCAGCGGTCACCGTGTTGGCCGCAGCAGCTGTGACTTGGGTCTGTGTATCTTCTTTATTTGAAGATCTGGGCTAATGAAGCAGCTCCTGTGTCGAACATGCTCTTCTCATGGCAGAGGGTGATGAGGGATGTTAGAACCATGCATGACTCCTAAAGCTTCTGCTCAGACACAAAGGAAACATTGTTTCCTCTCATAATCCATTAACCAGACTGTGTCACCTGACCGGCACTGACATAAAGCAAGACAGGAATTCTCTTCCAACAGGAATCTCGTGGCAAAGGATGGAGATGTGCAGTCATCTTAAAAGAAAGGCAGGAAGTGCCAGGGAACAATAACACAGTATTCAGAGTCTGGTCCATCTTAGACAGAAGGAGATGATTTTCCCTTGAAGGGTGCTCCCATGAACAAAGGTTGGGACAAAACCAAAGGCAATCTCCTAGGCTCCTGGGACTCTATTTTAGCCTGATTGGGTTGCCATAATGAAATCCCATAGCCTGGGTGGCTTAAACAACAGGAATTTATTATCTCACCATTCTCAAGGTGGCTGGAAGTCCCATATCCAGGTTGCAACCTGCTGGGCTTCTGGTGAGGAACATCTTTCCGGCTTGAAGACAACCATGTTCTTGCCAGGTCCTCAAGTGGCCTTTCCTTGGTGTTGCACATGGAGATAGGGTGAGAGCCAGCTATCTGGTGTCTCTTCTTATAGGACATATAGGGCACTAGTCCTATTGGATCAGGGTCCCATTCTTATGACCTCAGCCAACCTTATTCACTTCCTTAAAGACCCCATCTCCAAATACAGCCACACTGGGGGTTAAGACTGCAGAAATATAAGTTTAAGGGACGAATATAAACATTTAGTCCATAACAGATCCCCTCTCTGAAAATCACACCAGTAGCTCCAGCCTTAGATGGTGGAGGAGTAAAGGGGCCCTACCTCCCATGCCCCATTGACAACACTGAGAACATGGTGACAGCCCCTGGTCTCAGCTTCATGTGGCCTTCAGGTCAGCACTCACATCTCCAGCATTACGAACCACTAGTAATTCCTTGTTTGCAGTATTTTTCCAAACATTTAACCTTTGCTTACATCATTCCGGTTTTCTGAAATGTCCTTTCTATCCTTTATAGTTATCACTTATCTCACTATTTTCGCTTGTGTTTTCATGTAAAAGAATAATTTATTGTTTAAAACCCAGTCAAATATTCCTCTCTTCCGTTTACCTTCTCCTATTACTCTCATTGCCTATTTCACTCATCTGCAAATTCCTTGGGGTCACTTTGCTAACTATTTGGTAATTCTTTACATACTTGAATTTCTTCTCATTCTTAAATGTTAAAGTCATATCTCTATATCCCAAACTATAGCATGGGTCAATGAAAAAAAAAGAATGCATGAATGAATGACATAATTGAGAGAGTTTATCCCATCCTCCTCCAGGGAAATTTGCATGCTTTATTTTACTGTTCCTTCCTTCTTTGAAAAATCTCAAACTGTGCCAGTAGTAGGCTTTGAGGCATGACTTGGAGGAAGAAAGAAGAGGAAGAAGGTGAAAAGGAAGAGAAAACATCCCAAATGCCTGAGATCCCAGCCTGTGGCTTATTCATTACTGTCACATCCATCCCGCTGCTGCCCTCTGAGCCTCCACCCTTCTGCTGTCTCTGGACCATTAAAGGGTTCCTTACAGCCGGCAAGCTAATTAGCCAGACTGGAGGACCATGGAGGACCAGGGCAGGCTCACATCAGCTCGTTAAAGGCTCCTGTCTCCTGCTTGGGAAATTGCTCTCCCCCGTTTACCAGAGCTGTTTGCATTTTGCAGCTCCCAGGGGATAGAGGGCCGTGCTGGTTGAATTCCTGGCTAAGCCATTTGGCCCAGAGCCTCCATAAAACTTTGGCCCCAGCCTTCCTGACTTGGGTTTCCTCGTTAAACCTGGAGACAGGAGCCTGCTGTTGGGTCTGCAGAGGCCTAGGCGAGACGGACATAAGGGCCTAGGACTGAGAGAGAAGTGAGTGTGATGGGGCACAGTGGAGGCTGCTGGGGAAAGGAACTGGGGTTGCAATGAAGGCAGAGGTGTGCAGATCAGAATTCTGATTTCCGGGCTTCCCTGGTGGCACAGTGGTTGAGAATCTGCCTGCTAATGCAGGGGACACGGGTTCGAGCCCTGGTCTGGGAAGATCCCACATGCCGCAGAGAACTAGGCCCGTGAGCCATGACTACTGAGCCTGCACGTCTAGAGCCTGTGCTCCGCAACAAGAGAGGCCGTGACAGTGAAAAGCCCGCGCACCACGATGAAGAGTGGACCCCACTTGCCGCAACTAGAGAAAGCCCTCGCACAGAAACGAAGACCCAACACAGCCAAAAATAAATAAATAAATAAATAAATAATTTTAAAAAAAATAAAAGAATTCTGATTTCCAACTACAACACAAGCCCACTTCATGAGAGTCCACAGTCCATTTCCTAAGCAGAGTGCTTAGGAAAGCTCACAGTGGACAGCTCCATCCCACCTGGAACTTGAACACAAACCCAGCTGTGCATTTGACACTATCATTTGGTTGATGGTCTATGCAATACTTGAAGGGTCTTCTTGCAGTTTAATAGTAACTGCAAGGCACCATGTGCTCCTAGTTTGCAGAGATATGAAGGTGTGGTTGATCCTAAGTTCCTGTGTCTGCTGCACAGTGAGGGTAAACAAACCGAAACCCTAGAGTTTGGAGCAGAGAAAGATGAATTGCAAGGGCCAAGCAAGGAGAATGGGCAGCTCATGTTCAAAAAGCCCAAACTCCCCAGTACTTTGGGGGGAAGAGTTTTTTTTTTTAATAGGCAAAATTTGGGGGGAGGGCTGCAGGGTTTGTGACTTTCTTCTGATTGGTCAGTGGGGAGGTAACAGGGTGGTGGTCTGGGAAACTCAAACACCAGCCTTCTGGTTCCATCCAGTCTGGGGTTCATGTGCTTGGGCTTAGCCTGAAGTTACCATCCTCCACCCAGTGGGGGTCTTTGTTCCTGTAGAAGAACTCTGAGATCTATATCAGATTGTTCTGCCCATCCCCCCAGGAGGAGCCAGAACCCTGTCCCATCCCTGCACTACTGTGTCTTGATGCCTTTCCTTCATTTCTGCCTTCGTTCACTCTAATCAGGAACTACCTGAATATGCTCTTTGGAACTCAGGGCAGGTTCAGGAGGCTGAAAGCCTTTTTCCTACAAACAAGAAACAGGGGACACAGAAAGGCTTTTGTACCCAGGAAGGCTCCACAGGGTCCTAGACAGTTTCAAAGGGATAAGATATCAGTTATAATGTCATTTCAGCATTGTTGTAAGACAGCCTCTAACCAGGTTCTAACAGCTGCAGTGAACTTTCTAAAGCTGCTGAAGCCTGTCTACTATGTGAGAGCCTTCCAGCAGCTCTGTGCTTTTTTAGGTAAAGCTTGGATGCCTTGGCTTAGAGTCCAAGGCCCTCTGAGAGCTGGTCCGTGCCTCCCTCTCAGCCTTCACCGCTCCATCTTTCCTGCTGCAAGGAAGAGGATGGGGTCTCCCTGAATCTTCCCATTTAGGGGACTTCATGGTGCTGAAGGAGAGTGTATTAGGGACCAGGTATGTGTAGATTCAGATGTAAGCCAGGAACCAGGAGCTGAGGACAGGGGGTGGGAAGGCAAATCATTCTAATAAGGAAGCGGGGGGACAGAAAATATTCTGTCAACTCTATGCCACATTCAAAAAAGATCTGATGCACATGCTCTTTCGAGGGGAATCATTTAGAAGGAAAAACAGGTGTATTTTTCATCTGAGACAACGTGCCATGGAAGGAACAGCAACATGAGATAGTAAAATTACCCTTAACTTTACTTGAGGGGAATGCATCAGAGCAAAAAGGGACCAGGAAGAATGCAAGCCCCTCCCCCAGGCTCCCAAGAACCTTTTGGCTTCCACTGCATAGGAAATGGCGTGTGTTCGCTTTCCTTTGAAACTCTAAAGGCCAAGGTGGCTCAACTGAGGGGCTGCCCCAAGTCACACAGCTCTCAAGTGGCAGGTCTGGAAGGACGACCTCTCCTGAGCTGTCACTCATTCTTCCCAAGCCGGGGTCCCTTGCCAAGTCACTGTACCAGTCAGTGGGCACAGAAAGTGCACATCCCTTTGGCATATAGAGCCCTTAATGGGGTGCGGCGAGAGTTTATGTGTTTTGCACCCAGACGTGCCTGGTTTCCAACACCAGCTCCCCAACACTTGTGAATGACATCATCCCAGGCAGGCGGCTCAGACTCCCTGAACTGCAGTTCTTTGAATGTAAAATGGAAGCAACGACACCTCTCTTGATGGGTGGCTGAAGGATCAGAGATTATAGATGTGAGGTGACTAGTACCATACCGGCTCCTGGTAGATGCTAAATCATTGGGAGCCTGAGTTACATATGCTGGGTGCATAAATCAATGAATGAGTAATAAGTGGGTGATCCCTGTGGGCCCTCTCAGTCTAATATGCTCTATTCACTGTTGTGATGTACTCCTGGGAGTAGTTAAAAATGAGGCTTCTAAAATGTGCTCCACGGAACCCAGTTATCTGGGCAGGAGGTAAGCAAAATGATGTTCAATATAACTTTTCCTCTCTGATTTCTAGATGCTGTGTTTGATCACCAATCCCCACTCCCCGGGACTGTGTTTGCTGCTGGAATCTAGGATGAAGTCACACTGCGTTAGAGGGGAATGTAATTACGAGTCTTCTAAAAGTCCCGACAGGTAGCTTTCTGAAGCCATTATAAAAGAGCAGAACTGCCTAAGGGTCCCTGCTCTGTCCCTAAAGTACCATTTCTCCAGTGTTCTCCCACTTAGTGTGTTTGAAACACAGCTGATTTCACTGTCTACACCCCTTACATGCTAACACTTAAAATAAGGAAAAGATGAATAAGTGGTGTTGTGTCTACCTCTGTAAATAACAACAGCTATCACTTCCTGAGCTCTCCTGTAACCCATGGACTTTGTTCCTGTTTCACATGCAGTAGCTCCAGTTCTCACCCTCGCCTTGTTGGGTGAGTATAACAGCTCAGAGAGGTGAGATCACTTCTTAGTGTTATTCAATGAGTGCCTCTTAGAGCCAAAATTCAAACACAGTTTACTCTGGCTTCAAAGCCCACATCTTTTCTAGTATACTGCACTATCCCTCAAATATACCAAGGTAATAAAAACGAATTGGATAAATAGGATAAAATATGGTCACCTGGCGTCCCAACTCCAGATCTGAATGTGGCTCGGTGAGTGAATGGGGCCACAGCATTTGAGGAGGGAAGTGGTTCCCACAGGAAGCTGTACATCACAGCTGTGGTTACTGTTGTTTGTTTCTTTCTCATAGTCTGAGTTCCACCTTAGCCCTACTGGATCAGAACCTCCAGGGACTGAGTCCTGAAATCTGTATTTTTATGTAGCTTCCATTGTGGTTCTGATGCAGGCTTTCCAAGGAAAGCCACAGAAAGCCACTGTTTGGTTAAAAACCATACTGCATCTCTAAGATCCGGGAGCTCTTATGTTCTCCACATTTATGATTTTTTCATTTTCAATGTACATCTTTTCAAAACTGAAGTATAGTTGATTTACAATGTTGTGTTAGTTTCTGGTGTACAGATGCAGTTATACATATATATGTATATGCATTCTTTCTCATATTCTTTTCTGTTATGGTTTATTACAGGATATTGAATATAGTCCCTGTGCTATACAACAGAACCTGTTGTTCATCTATTTTACATACAGTAGTTTGTATCTGCTAATCCTAAACTCCTAATTTATCCCCCCCTTTCCCCTTTGGTAACCATAAGTTTGTTTTTTAAATAAATGTACATCCTAATGTGGGGACGTTAAAGCAAAAACAAAAACAAAATAAAAAATGGCTCATTAGGTCCCCTCTAAGTTATATTATCTTTGCTGTTTGTTGACATATTTAAAAAATTATAGATATGTGCAGATAGAAGAATATATATTTATGGTACAGAAAGTTCCAAAGGAAAAGCAAAAGGCTTTTCCTACCCATTCCCTCTCCTCAAAGGTCACTACCCTTGAAAGTTGCATGTGTTCCTGCTAGACACACTGTTCTTTGACTTGCCTTTCTTGGGAGAGATTTTGGAATGACTACATTAACAGTTCATTAAAAAAAAATTCAAAGTATTCCAGGCTGAACCATAATTTATTTAAGCAGTCCGATATTGATAAACACCTCAATTTTCCAGGTTCTGTTTGTTTGTTTGCTGTTTACTTTTGAAAATAATGTTGCAATGAATATTCTTCTGCACAGATCTTGGTGAACATCTGCAAGTATTGATGTTAGGTAAATTTCCTAATAGTGGTATTGCTTAACCAAAAGTTAAGTGCATTTTAAACTTCGATATATGTTATCAAGTCATTATTCCACCAAACACAAGTGAGACTGCCCATATTTCAGACTATCACCAGCCTACGTATCACCAAATATGACTGAGACTAAAAGATGAGACAATAAGGAAGTGAGTTCCAAAGGTGAGTGGTTAAACTGATGCTTGGGGCCAATCTATTAACCAGTATCTTGTTAAGAGCTTGCAGACCTCATATATTAAAACATTGAAATCACACACACAGAGGAATACATACGTACATATATATACATATATACACGCACATATATATGCAGGTATACCCATGTATGTACATGTAAGTATATATGTATGTGTACATACTCACACTTACTTAAACATGCATTGACTATCACTGGAAACAAACATATACCAGATGCAAATATTTTTTTTAAAGGAAGAAGAACTGGCTTCTAAGGAAAAAATATACGAGGAAGATTTATCTTCACTATTTATGCTTTTGTTCCTTTAGAATTATGTGTACACACATGTGTTACCTAGTCAAAAAATAAATAAAATAAAAAGAATCTCAGAAAAGAAAATTACAAATGCATCTAGGCTTTGATTCAGCAATATCTACTCTGGAAATTTACTTTACAGCTAAGCTAAATCAGCCTACGTACACAGTGAAGCATATTTAGGATTATTCACTGAAGCACTGCTTATAATAACAAGAGATTAGAAATGACCCAAATGTACCTCAGTATTGGACTAGTGAAATGAATATCGTATACACTGAAATGCTCTGCATTCATAGCAAAGAATAAGCTTATTATACACTGATATGGACTGTTCCAGAAGTATACAATTAAGTGAAAAGGCAAGTTGAAGAAAAGTGTGTGTGACATCTACCATTTATATAGGAAAAGAGAAAATAATCATAGCTTTGTGTGCATGTGTGCATGGCAAATATACTACGTAGATAAATATATTATGCAAATATAACAGATATCACATTATGCACACACACAAGCAAACACACACACTTATACATACATATATATGTGCATTCCTTGTATTAGAGTAAAACACCTCTGAAAAAGACACATAAGCCATAGATAACAGTAGAGGACTAAAAACTGAGAGACTGGGGAAGACAGATGGGAAGGAGTTTTGCACTCTGTTGCCATTATATTCAAAATATAAATGAATAAAATTAAAGTTAAAGAAAAATAACTTTGAACAGGCCAAATTTTGAACTCCTAGAACTCTCCACTTATTTCCCAGTAATTTCATCTCCTTGATAGAAATTTTGCTTTATAGTCACTTTTGCTAAGTGGATGATTAAAACAGTTGCACTCTTGAAAGATGAAGGGATGATCCCATGGGTTAGATAGCCCTCAGTACAACTCCTGAGCTGTGTGGTCCCCAGGCATCTGTATGGACCTCTGACTAGATACCTAGTTTCCACCCAAAGTGGCTTTGTTGAGTGAAGTTCCTTTGCATCATCTACAAATCTGACATTTTCCATTGACTGTTCATGAAGATAAATGGCCACTTCACAATCATTTGGGGATGGGAGTGTCATAAACATCCCATTGTTCTAGAGTCTTGCAGATGGCATTTGAAAGACTGACACCCCTGAAATGGTGTGTTATTGAAAAGCACTAAATTTGAATTTTAATCTAGCTTCATCTACTAACACTTCTGGGAATTAGAGTGCCATTTCCTAAATGAAATGGTATCCCCTCTTGATGTAAATGATTCAAATAACATTTCATGTTTAAAAAAAGAAATATATATGCTCCTGGAAACACACCGTATCTTGACTTGTCAGGGCAGTAAACAAGGAAATAAATAAAGCAGAAAGAGCCACTCCTAGTGAGGTGCTGAGCAGCATGGGAACCTCTCCCATGCATGGGCTTTTGTGCACAGCTTTCATACATGCTTGCGTGCTATTCATAGGTCTTTTCCGCTTCCTTCAGATTCTTGGCCAGGTTCCAGAGAGTTAAATTGATCTCCGGTTAAGAGATTTTTCACACATTTGTACAGCTCCAGGTCTTAGACACCGTATTCACCATGCTTATACTTACACTTTTAACACAGACAGCAGCTTAAATTCAACGCAGTAAACATTTTATTATATTTCTTTTATTTCCTTTCTCTCTGCCTCACTTCTTTCCTTCTGTGTTCGTTTGTCTGCTCAGGCTGCTATAACAAGATACCAGAGAGTGGGTGGCTTAAACAACAGACATTGATTTCTCACAGTTCTGGAGGATAGGAAGCCCTAGATCACGGTGCTGACAGATTCAGTGCCTGTTGAGAGCCCTCTTCCTGCTTGCAGACATCTTCTTTCTTTCTGTGTTTTCACATTGGGCAGGGGGGTGGGGAGAAAGAGAGAGAGAGAGCTCTGGTCTCTTTTCCTCTTCTCATAAGGAAAGTAAGCCCATCATGGGGGTCCTACCTTCATGACCATACCTGAAATTAATTACCTTTGTCAACTGAAAAAAAAAAAAAAAAAAAAGCACAACCTAAAAGTTGAGAATTACATTTTATTGGCAGACAAAACTGAGGACTTAAGCCCAGGACGCAGCCTCTCAGATAGCTCTGAGGGACTGCTCTGAAGAAGTAAGAGAGGAACCAGGATATATAGAGAGGAGTTTTGGCCACAAAGACCAGGTAGTAGGAACATCAAAAGATTACTGTTAATTAAAGAAAACCAGACATCTCAAGTTAATGAATTTAGCGCTTTTCTATGTATGGGAAGATGCAAAATTCCGGGCTCATTGAAATCATTCCTTTGACGTGCACCTCAGCTATCTGGGGCCAGTATTCTGTGCTTTCTCATCCTGAGACTCTTCAGGGTGCACTGTTGAGGGGTGGCTGCAGTATCTGATGGTTTGATGACAGGCATCCTGTTTCTATCCTGAGTTCCCTCAAAGTTCACCTTCTGGGAGGCTGAAATGTGATGGCTTGATGGCTGTAACATCCTTTGTTTACTGATATGGCAGGTAGCATTTTTTTCATTGACATTTTCCAAAGGCTCCACCTCCAAATACCATCACATTGGAGATTAGGGCTTCAACATATAAATTTGAGGGGGACCTAGACATTCAACCCATAACATCGTCCTTTCATTTATTCTCCTTCCTTCCTTCAATAAATATGTATTTCTTTTCATGCTGTTGGGGTCTTAATCGTGGCCCTGGAATTGTAAGGATCATTTTAAGATACACAGAGAACCTTTCCTCAAAGAGTCCCCAGACTAGTACAAAGGACGAACAGTGATGCAATGAGAGAGCTGCTCTGGCTGAAGTAAATACCTGGCACCATCAGAAGACATTAAAGAGAGCAATTATTTCTATGGCGTTAGTAAGAAGGAAAGTGATTTGGGAGTTTAGAAGTAAAGGTAGGGATTCTAGACAGTCAATAGAAGAAGGACTTTCTAGGCAGAAAACATAGCATTAAACAAAAGCATAGACACATGAACTTGAATGATTGACACTTCCAGCAAATGCAGAGCAGACTAGAGGTCTTTGATGGGAGACAGAAGCAAGGCCAGCGATCCTACTCCTGGGCATTTACCCTGAGAAAATCATAATTTAAAAAGACACATGCACCCCAATGTTCATTGCAGCTCTATTTACAATAGCCAGGACGTGGAAGCAACCTAAATGTGCATCAACAGATGAATGGGTAAAGAAGATGTGGTACATATATACAACGGAATATTACTCAGCCATAAAAAGGAATGAAATTGGGTTATTTGTAGAGATGTGGTTGGGCCTAGAGACTGTCATACAGAGTGAAGTAAATCAGGAAGAGAAAAACAAATACCGTATATTAATGCATATATGTGGAATCTAGAAAAATGGAACAGATGAACCTATTTGCAGGGCAGGAATAGAGACACAGACATAGAGAACAGATGTGTGGACACAGTGGGGGAAGGGGGGGTGGGATAAATTGGGAGATTAGGAGTGACATATATACACTACCACGTGTAAAACAGCTAGTGGGAACCTGCTGTATGGCACAGGGAGCTCAGCTCCGAGCTCTGTGATGACCTAGATGGGTGGGATGGGAGTGGGAGGAGGGAGGCTCAAGAAGAGGGGGATATATGTATAAATATAGCTGATTCACTTCATTGTACAGCAGAAACTAACACAACATTGTAAAGCAACTGTACCCTAATTTAAAAAAAAAATTGAAATGATAGGTTGGGACTAGTTTGACAAGAGTTGCATATTTTACACAAGGAAATTCACCAATTCCTTGTACCTTCTACATGAAGGTCATAGTCAGTGCTGGCAGGAAAGCTCTATTTGGAAACCTAAGAAGATCTGAGATTAAGAGTTCTTCCAGTCAACGGCGAAAACAGTTTTTATCCTGATTATCCTCGCCCCCTACAGGGCCTGCCAGCCCTTGACCTTTGTTAACAAGCAGATAGCACCTCCCGTAATCTCTCTACACACACTGCATCTTATCGCTCAGACGTCTATCAGCTCCCCTATCAGCCCACCCATCCAGACTCTCCTTGCCCATCAGCTAAAGAGAGATGTTTCTCTTCCTTGGTTTTCAGACTGGGGGTAATCCTGATACTTCTAAGAGCACAAGGGCCTGGAAATCAGGGGGTAGAAACTCTGGTGAGAGTAATTCTCAATTTGGAGTCTCTTGACATAGTATGAGAAACCACGTTCAAGCTTTCCCTTTGTGTTTGCTCTTTTAATTCCTATTGTATGAAATTAGGTAATGATGATTCCTTTTAAAAATTGGGAATACTGATACCCTAAAGAACACAAGCCATAATGTGGCTATGTACCAAAACACTCTCTCTCTCTCTCTATATATATATATATACATAAAATATAACATACATGTGACCAATGTGATGGTATTTGGAGGTGGAGCCTTTGGAAGGTGTCAGTGAAAAAAAAATGCTGCCTGCCTGCGTGTGTGTATATATATATATATATATATATATATATATATATATATATATATAATATTTCTATATATATTATATAAACATTATATATATATGTGTGTATATATATATATATATATACGTATATATATATAATGTTTAGCTTTCTTTGGCACTGTTTCTAATATGCATGACAAGAGGCTTATATATTCACATATTTTTTTCACACAATTTCCCTCCTTCTAGGAATTTGCCCTAAGAAAGTAACTGGAGTGTAGTCAAAACTCCATTGTTCAACAAACATTACCGAAAGTAGGGAAAACTGAAAATCATCTTAAATTTCTATCTATTGAGGAGTCGTTGAATTGACTACCCTATAGCCACTAAGAATTACAGTTTGGGGAAATGACGACAACATAATTTTATGTAAAAAAGTGAGAAGCAGTAGTGTATGTAATATTTATATGTAAGCACAGACAAAATGCTGGAGGGGAAGACACAAGAAAGTTAGCAGTAGTTTCATCTTAGTGGGATGTTAGCATGTGACTTTTATTTTCTCTTTTATAGGAAGAAAAGACACTAGATCAGCTATAGGAAGGATCAGGGCCAGGTATGTTGTGTGCAGGAGATGGTTAGGTTGTAATTCAAATTTCAAACTATGAACAGTAAAGAACATGAGGGCGGGTGCTTAAGGAGGTCCAGGCTGAAAGGCACAGAAGCAGCTCGATGGCCTGCATAAGGGGAGGAAGACACACGGTTATTCAGGATACCGACAAGAAGGGGGAAATCCATAAATAGATTTATATTCCTAAAACCTTGCAACGAGACAGGGCTAATAAAGAAAACCAGTGATGCTAAAAGGTTGAAGTTCTGAGATCACAATTTTGAATGTACTTGCTTCGTGTGTTTCAGCCAAAGGCTTTCATCCCTCATTTTTGCCAATTTTGGGAAAGATTCCATTCCTGCAGTTACATCCTGTTAGACTCTTCTGGAATAGTGATATTCCCTCACGAAAGAAATATTTTGACTTCACGGTGACTGCTATAAGATGGAAGAACTGGAAAAATCATTTTTAAAGTGATTTTTGCATTCTCTTTTGGATACTTCTCATGGTTTAAAAAAATAACTACAGCATTAAAATAATGGAAATTTTAGGTTTTGCTGTTCTTGTGGGCTTCGTTGAAAAAAATTAAGAGGGACAGTTGGGATGTGAATCCCATGTTTATTGTTTTAAAAGCTCTGTGCTAATACCGAAAGAATGTATTTCTGGTGGGAAGTGATATATTTCCATGGTTTCAGGGAGCTTGACTTCTGTCCTAAAAATAGATTTCCTTAGATATTATAAACAAAACACCTTAACAATAAAAATAAAATATAGTCCAAAAAATCCATAGCAAACATAGCATTGCTTTATATCCTTATCATTTAAGGACTTTAGATCTATATGGAAAAATGAACACTCTTCCCCCGCCCCCAAAAAAGTGTGAGAAGAGTACAAAAGGCAGCTTACAAGAGAAGATTTGCATGTGGAAAGCGTAGACTAAAAAATTATTCACAACCTAAAGTTGAGGAGGTGAGGGGGGAGCTAGGTCATACAGAAATTTTGCAACAAAGGGCAGGTAGTCTGAACGTCAAAAGATTATTGTTAATTAAGGAAAACCAGATATGCCAAGTTAAGGAATTTACCGCTTTTCTATGTATGAGAAGATGCAAGAGTCGGGCTCACTGAAATCATTCCTTTGATAAGTACCTCAGCTATCTGGGGCCGGTATCCTGTGTTTTCATATCCTGAGTTGCCTCAGGGCTCACCGTAGGTAGTGGTTGCAGTCTGATGGCTGCTAGATGGCAGGTATCCTTTCCTCCCTGAGTTTCCTCAGGGCCCACTAGCTCACGCTGGAGGGCTGCAATCACCGATGGCTGTGACATCCTTCGTTTACTGATATGGCAGGCAATATTCCATTTATCAGAAGTAAATATGAAATAAAAATGTTAATCTTACTAGCAATCAAAGAAATGATTATGAACATATCGGTAACATAAAATCTGCTCCTCGGGGATAAAGAGAATGTGCTGTGGAGTTCTGTTGTTATTACATGTGATCTGATGTTAGTGAGCATGAACCATCTTTTTTTTTTTTTTTTTTTTTTTTTTTTTTAATAGCTACTTTATTATTTATTTATTTATTTTTGTTTGTGTTTGGGTCTTCGGTTCGTGCGAGGGCTTTCTCTAGTTGCGGCAAGCGGGGGCCACTCTTCATCGCGGTGCGGGGACCGCTCTTCATTGCGGTGCGCGGGCCTTTTCACTATCGCGGCCCCTCCCGTTGCGGGGCACAGGCTCCAGACGCGCAGGCTCAGTAGTTGTGGCTCACGGGTCCAGCTGCTCCGTGGCATGTGGGATCTTCCCAGACCAGGGCTCGAACCCGTGTCCCCTGCATTAGCAGGCAGATTCTCAACCACTGCGCCACCAGGGAAGCCCTGAACCATCTTATAATATCCTGGCGTGGGAAATTGCTGCAATCTTTCTGCAGGACAAGTTAAAATTGGTGCTAGTCCTTTAAACTAATCATTTAATCCTTCTAATGTATTATGTGCAAAAGCATAAATATATGCATATATCCATGTTTGCAGTTGCTCAGAGCAGCATTTTTTAAAAAGAAAGTAATCAAAAAAACTGAAAAGACCAACAATGGAAAAATATTCACATTAGTTACGGTCAATCCATTTGATGGAGTTCTTCCTAATCACTTACTAAAAATCAGATTTTTCAAAGACTAATGACATGGGAGCTTGTTCAAAGTAAGAAGTAAAAAATGAGTTAAATATATACATCTCCGTAATATGTTTATAACTCTGTGTGCATAAAAAATACTGGACACAATACATCCAAATATTAATAACAGTTATCTCTGCATGATGGGATTATCTTTCCTTCTCTTCCACTTGTTTTTTCCATATTTTCCAAAGTTTCTATGAGGAATCTATATTACGGTATGGTTCAATTAAAACCTGTTATTTAAAAACAAAATGTTATTTCTGGGAGTATAGAAAGTTCTCCTTGGCGATGCATTACCACAGACACTGAGGCTGCAGAAGGGCATTACCTATTTAGCAGTGTTCCTGAATCTTTCCGTGTTTAACATCCTCCATCTTGAGGGGACCCAGAGGAATGAAGCCTTTCGTCCAAGGTCATGTCGCAAGTGTGTAGTGTCAAAGATAAACAAAGCCAGAGTCTACGTAAAGTCACAAGGACAGGTTGTAACCAGTAGTATATTACTGCCATAGCGAAAAGACTCCAGTGTGAACTGAACGTGACCTCCATTTGTACAGAGGGGTCTGGGAGTTTTAAAGGCAGAATGAGGGGCGAGCAAGTGGAGTTGAGAGGGGCTCAGTAGAGTCAGGAAAGGGAAAAATCACAAAAAAGGAAGAGGCACCTTGTTCCATGTGAAACACATCTGGGTTTGCTAACTGGTGCTCATAGAAGTTAGGCCCTTCCCTCCAAGAGGCTGAGGGTCAGGGGTGCTAACCTCAGGTAGCGGCTGGAACACACAGTCAATTCTTTTAGCAGTCTTCTGATTTCTCAGGCAAGCACTTTAAGGGGAGCTGGGGTCTGCCTACAGATGCAGCCTTGAGCCTTCAGAAACTATGTCAGTGTTTGTTCAAGTCTGTATAGGCCAAGGCTGAGATCTAGAGGTTGAGCCCAGCAGAGGGCTTGGAGGAGCCTGGCTGGAGTTTGGTCAAGGAGAGAGTCTTTGTCAGTAGCAAGACCCATCTTAGAACCCGGCTCTCCTGATTTGTATTCCAATATTCTCACTATCACAATTTTTGCATAACAAGAACTTTCTGACCCGAATGAGAACTTCAACCAGAACTGAAAGGACAAGAAGAATTATTGAATAAGGAGATTAATGAGAAAGAAAATGTTTGCCTCTGATAATAGTCTCCCTTCTCCCTTCCCCTGTTATACTGGATCTTGGTTAAAATGCTCAAAACTAGTCTTCCTCTTGAATGGAGCGTTCCCACCTGTTCTGTGGGGTTAATGCGTGAGTCTAAGTATTTAGTGTGTTGGCTGAATTATGCCCTGGAGCCTCATCACTTAATTTCTTAATAAGTTATCAATTTAAGTGTATGCATGCCCTATATAAAATCCTGGGGGAGGGGTTTACTCTCTCACATAGCCAACCAGTGTGATGCATTCTTGGGTATTGATTTCCTCAGCTCACCGTGAGCAGGTGTATTACTCATTAATCCTCTGTTGGTCAAGACCCTGAAAACAAGTGGCAGTTGTAGAGCTGTTTTGTGTTTTCAAAACCTGATGTTTAGAGAACTTTCTGGGATCACTGTAAAACTAGTAAAATCTGGAAGAAAGCCAGCACTGGCTTTGTAAAAACAGTATCTTTCTAACCCAGTTACTTAATGTTTAGCCATTGCTGACAGATTCCTGCCTTGTTTTCATCTTTTTCTTCTCTCCCTATTTTTTTCCTCCCTGTCCTTCCTTCCTTCCTTCCTTTCCTCTTTCCCTCCCTCCTTTTTCCTTCAACTTTCCAACTCAGGAAACATTTTTGGCTCCCATTGGTTGCCAGACCGACTGATTGCCAGACCAGCATGTTGCCAAAATCATGGGCTTTGAGTCAGGTGAGCCAAGGATCAGTTTTTGGTTCAATATCAACTAGCTGACTGACCAAGTTATTTAATCTCTACATATTCATTCATTTCACAAGCAGGCATTTATTGCCAGCATCTTATAGAGTGCCTTAAAGTATGCTAGGTGTGCCACTATGGCTTTTAAAATTACTCTGTAAGCACTATAAAACTCTTAGAGGAAAACATAGGAAGAACACTCTTTGACATAAATCACAGCAAGACCTTTTTTGATCCACCTCCTAGAGTAATGGAAATAAAAACAAAAATAAACAAATGGGGCCTAATGAAACTTCAAAGCTTTTGCACAGCAAAGGAAACCATAAACAAGACGAAAAGACAACCCTCAGAATGGGAGAAAATATTTGCAAATGAATCAACGGACAAAGGATTAATCTCCAAAATATATAAACAGCTCATTCAGCTCAATATTAAAGAAACAAACAACACAATCCAAAAATGGGCAGAAGACCCAAATAGACATTTCTCCAAAGAAGACATACAGATGGCCAAGAAGCACATGAAAAGATGCTCAACATCACTAATTATTAGAGAAATGCAAATCAAAACTACAATGAGGTATCACCTCACACCAGTTAGAATGGGCATCATCAGAAAATCTACAAACAACAAATGCTGGAGAGGGTGTGGAGAAAAGGGAACCCTCTTGCACTGTTGGTGGGAATGTAAATTGATACAGCCACTATGGAGAACAATATGGAGGTTCCTTAAAAAACTAAAAATAGGGCTTCCCTGGTGGCACAGTGGTTGAGAATCTGCCTGCCAATGCAGGGGACGCGGGTTCGAGCCCTGGTCTGGGAAGATCCCACATGCCGCGGAGCAACTCGGCCCGTGAGCCACGATTACTGAGCCTGCGCGTCTGGAGCCTATGCTCGGCAACGAGAGGCCGCGATAGTGAGAGGCCCGCGCACCGCGATGAAGAGTGGCCCCCGCTTGCCACAACTAGAGAAAGCCCTCGCACAGAAACGAAGACCCAACACAGCCATACATACATACATACATAAATAAAAAGAATGTAAGCAGACAAGAATAGCATTAAAAAAAAAATTTAAAAAAAAAAAAAAAAAAAAAAACTAAAAATAGAATTACCATATGACCCAGCAATCCCACTACTGGGCATATACCCAGAGAAAACCGTAATGCAAAAAGACACATGCACCCCAATGTTCACTGCAGCACTATTTACAATAGCCAGGTCATGGAAGCAACCTAAATGCCCATCGACAGACGAATGGATAAAGAAGATGTGGTACATATATACAATGGAATATTACTCAGCCATAAAAAGGAACGAAACTGAGTCATTTGTTGAGACGTGGATGGATCTAGAGACTGTCATACAGAGTGAAGTAAGTCAGAAAGAGAAAAACAAATATCGTATATTAACGCATGTATGTGGAACCTAGAAAAATGGTACAGATGAACAGGTTTGCAGGGCAGAAGTTGAGACACAGATGTAGAGAACAAATGTATGGACACCAAGGGGGAAAAACCACGGTGGGGTGGGGATGGTGGTGTGCTGAATTGGGCGATTGGGATTGACATGTATACACTGATGTGTATAAAATTGATGACTGATTAAAAAAAAATAAAAAATAAAAAAATAAAATAAAATTACTCTGTAAGATGGACAAAGAGCTGTTCACACTTGGGCTGTTGTGATGATCCAACTAAACAACGTATGTGACAATGGGTAACCCCTAATAAATACTAGCTGCCTGTTCTTTTCTTTCAGCTCCTAGATGCCAAGTATGCATAGGTGAGACCCAGTTTTTGAAACGACCTCACAGGTTAACTGGAAAAAAAGCAGATTTCTCAAAAAAAAAAAAATCTTCAAGGAGATTATGTTATGATTCAGCATTAAAGCAAAAAGCCATTTGAGTGCACAAAAAGGCAGAGAACTCGAGAAGTAAGGCATTATTTTGATATTAGTGAAGCAAATAGTCTTCATTGGAGAATGACCCACCAGCATCAAAGCTTACAAAACAGTGTCACAGCTTGGAAGGAAATGTCACAGACAATGGTGAAGTACTCTTAGAAATGTTGTGTTATAGTCGATTTGAGTTCCCCGGATGGAAAAACAGCCATTTATGGTGCTGGGTCAAAAAGGGATTAAAAAATAGGCTTTAGAAATGAAAACAAAAACAAACAAACAAAAAGCAACAATGACAAAAAAATCCTGGATTCAAATCCTGACTCCAGGTGAAAGATTTCCTTCTGCTGGGACTCAGTTTTCTCTGCTCAAAGAGAAGTATTAACATACACCCAGCAGGGTTGTTATAAAACTAAATGCAATAGAGCCTAGGCAATGAAATGGGTTTAGCTGCAAAGTGTTATTCAAACATAGGCATTTTGCAGAGCTGATTGCTTACATGTCTGTTTTTTGGTTTTCTTTTTTCCTGAAACTGTGAATTCCCTGAGGATAGAGACAAGTTAGGCCCCAGCTCTCTACCACCAAGGCAGGATGGACGTGACAAGTCTGGAGCTCAGTCACTTAAAACAGTGGACCTGTGCCTAATGTTTTGTTGCCATTGTTGTCACTGCGGTCTTTAAAATCTAGTTTGATACTCACTGCATTCCTGAGGGTGTATGTAAAGCAAGTATTGAAACTGACAATTTGGACATAAGGAAGCAGACACAGAGAAGTCTAGTGATTTGATGGAATGTTAGAATCGAATGCTTCCATGGTCCTGACATTCCCTGACCAGGCCAGGACTGGCTCAGTCATGAGGGTGGGACTGGGCAGAAATTGGGGAGCATTGGTACCTGCAGGTCCAAGCAACCGGGGCCTGCAGCAGGGCAGGAAGACCAGGCTTGGGTTTGAGCTAGCTCTCTGTGGTAAGCCCTGTCCCCAGCGTGCGCTTGACTCGAAATGACTATGTGGGACAAGCCTCTAAAGGAAGCTCAGGGTATCATGTGGCAGAAAGGAGCCTGTCCATCTGTGAGGCTGAAGGGATGGGAGACGCGGCACAGGAAAGGAAGCAGGAGAGGCCTGGAGAGGAAGGAACGTGGACATGAGGGGACCTGGGGTGGGCCGGGTGGGAGGGTGGGGAGTTACTGGAGAAGGGGCACAGTTGCTTCCATAAGGCCAGGAAGATGGCGTGATTGGATGGAAAAGGGGTGGTTAGTAAATCCCACTTGGGAGCTGTACAGTGAGGGACACCTTTGAATGTACCCATTGTCCACAGAGGTAGAAAGAGTAAAACAGAGGACCAAATGCTTAGAATCCAGGCAGATACATCTTTAAAATTCTTACTTTAATTTAAAAAATTAAAATGTAAATAAATGCAAAAAAATATGCAAATCTTAGCAGCTCCATGAATTTTCACAAGGTGAACACAGCCATGTGCTTAACACCCAGATCAAAAACAAACATTAGCAGCAGCCAGAAGCCCCCTTGCGCCCCCTGCCAGTCCCCATCATCCTCTAAGGAGGACCACTGTCTGACTTCTTGCATCATAGATCCAAATTTCTCACCGAATTCTAATGTATTACTTCAGCATTTAAGTATCAAAAACCCAAGGTGTAAAACCAGGAGCTGTACTTCATGTGGGAAGAGGCCATGACCCCTGGCGCTGAACCTGCAGCGTCTTGAGCAGAAAGCAGACCTGGCTTTGCATCACAGATGTGCTATTTACTAAGCGCGTGATTTGAGGAATGCTACTTTTTCTCCTGAATCTCCAGTTCCCTTGTTAGTAAAGTGGGAAGAGATATTGAATCAGTGATGCTGTAGTAAAGCTAAGTGAGATGATATCTAGATGCTCACTCAGGAGCTGGTGCTCATTAAGCATGGGTTGGGGCGGGGGGTGGAATATGTGTGAATAAAAATGAGAATGGAGTCCTTCTGCCAATGCAGGGGACACGGGTTCGAGCCCTGGTCTGGGAAGATCCCACATGCCGCGGAGCAACTGGGCCCGTGAGCCGCAACTACTGAGCCTGCGCATCTGGAGCCTGTGCTCCGCAACAAGAGAGGCCACGATAGTGAGAGGCCCGCGCACCGCGATGAAGAGCGGCCCCCGCTCGCCGCAACTAGAGAAAGCCCTCGCACAGAAACGAAGACCCAACACAGCCATAAATAAATAAATAAATAAATAAATTTATTAAAAAAAAAAAAATGAGAATGAATAGGGGGCCTATTTGATTAGGCACAGTCCTGGATCTTTGGAGCATGAGAGAGGAAGCTTCACAGAGGCCCTGCAGGGAGCAGACTGTGCCTGGAACAGCATGGAACAGAGAAGGCAGAGCTCTCAGCTCTTTGACCAGCACTACCTCTACCTTGCTCGGTGACCTCTCACCTGTCACCTTCTTTCCCTGGGCCTCAGTCTCCTCTTCCATCCATATAATTTATGGATGCTATCATAAGTTTTTCCCACTACGAGTCTCACTCAAAAACACTGTGAGTCTATAATTAGCTAGCTTGGAAAAACATGGAATAAAAATAAACAGTAATTGCAGTGCCCAAACATACAGACAAACAGAAATACATTTGGGGAGTGTAAAAAAGTGTAGAAAGAACTCAAAATCATCTCATATAAGGGTGAGAATTCTGCATAGGTTAAATCTCACTGTAATAGACCCAGATAGACCCATAAGGGCACCCATGCAGGAGACATAAAAGAATATTCTGTATGATGCTATGCGTCAACACCAAATGCAGACGAGTAATCTGAAGAAATATGAAGAATGGCTCAGTCTAAGGTATAAGCTTCCCAATACTTATAGACAGGAAGTTCCAGGAAGCAGGGCATGTCCTGGCATCGGGAGGTGCAAACCAAGGTGTGAGACGTTATGGCTGCTAGAGACAGGCCTTCCAGCCCTGAGCTTGTGAGTCTAAGACCCTGGTGGAAAAGAGCTCAGATCAATGAAATACCCACCAAATAGTCTATGAATTATTCCAAAATCATCCAGAAGGCATTCAGGTGTGATTAAAACTCAAATGGTTGATTTAAAATTATTTCCCTACTTAGAATTTGAATTAGCTTTCGTAGGCAGAAGGTTATTAGAAATTATTAGCTCTACTTCCAAAAAAAGTGTAGCCTTTATATATATATAGAAGTATAAGTTTTTTTGGAAGTATATATATATATATATATATATATATACACACACACACATATATATATAAATAAAAAGGATACTTATAATGTATATAAGGCATATAATGTATATAAGGATCTCTCTCTATATATATATTTCTTTTTAAGGACCCTTATAATGTATATTTGGTCAAAAAAACCCTTAGGGGGACTGGGAAGATAAATTCTCTTCTCACTCCTATGCCCTAAAATGGACTAACTTGCTACGTTAATTTTAACACCATACTTTATAAAGCCAAACTACAAAAGAAATAGGATGGATGTAATGATTTTTATTATCTTAAAAAAATAAATAAATAACTGGTTCTTGGGAGAGATAGATTTTTTTCCCTGCTAGTAAATTCTAAGATGGATTTACCCCACAGGTCCTCCAGACCTCAAATGACAACCCCCATCTCCCCACTTCTAGTATATTTCTCTGTGCACTTCACCAGCTCTCTCCATTTCACCTTGCTTTCCAATTCAAAACATTTCTAATAGCACATGCTCAACAGGCCGTATCACAGAATCCACACAGTTAAAGATCCATTCACTCATTTACTTTGAAACACATCCCCAAATGTCTGTTAGTGTCAGATGCTGAACATCCAAACATGAAAGGGGTGCACGGTCCTGTCCTCCAAGTGCCCACAAGCTCAAGGAAGAAACAGAAGCACGGACACACAGGTGTTGTATAGAGATATAAATCAAGGCCAGCCCTAGAGGGGACCCCCTGAAGGACCAGGACGCACAAAGTGTCCTTCCTCCTCCTTCTCCCTCCTTGGTTTGAGTAGTGTCTACAGGCATTTTGCAGGGTGGATCTGAGCCCTGAGGGAAGACATTGTCTGTGTTGAGCCTGACGAGGGAGAGAAAAGTGTGAGCATTGGGCCTCCTGGCCACCCAGCCACGCCCCTGTTCTCACTCAGCGGGGAGGCTGAGAGTTGAGGGACAGTGAAGGCAGCCAGACCAGCGGGTGAGAGCTGCTCAGGGGTAGACGGGGAGAGAGATTGACTCTTTTTTTTTTTTTTTTTTTTTTAAACATCTTTATTGAAGTATAATTGCCTTACAATGCTGTGTTAGCTTCTGCTTTATAACAAAGTGAATCAGTTATACATATACAGTATGTTCCCATTTCTCTTCCCTCTTGCATCTCCCTCCCTCCCACCCTCCCCATCCCACCCCTCTAGGTGGTCACAAAGCACTGAGCTGATCTCCCTGTGCTATGCGGCTGCTTCCCACTAGCTATCTATTTTACATTTGGTAGTGTATATATGTCCATGACACTCTCTCACCCTGTCACATCTCACCCCACCCCCTCCCCATATCCTCAAGTCCATTCTCTAGTAGGTCTGTGTCTTTATTCCCGTCTTGCCACTAGGTTCTTCATGGCCTTTTTTTTTTTTTTTTTCCTTAGATTCCGTATATATGTGTTAGCATACTGTATTTGTTTTTCTCTTTCTGACTTACTTCACTCTGTATGACAGACTCTAACTCCATCCACCTCATTACAAATACCTCCATTTCATTTCTTTTTATGGCTGAGTAATATTCCATTGTAGATTGACTCTTAACCAAAGCTAAGGGGTTGGACAAAAATGCAGCAAGGCAGCTAAGCCAGGGAAGAGGGCGCTCGACCTCCCACCCCCCTGTCCTGCACCCTGCACGCCTCTCCCGGCGAGGCAAATCCCAGAAGGGGCTGCAGTGGCACCAGCTGCAGAATCCTAAAACAATGGTGAGGAGGGGTCGCTAGAGGGTCCACAGCACAGAGAGGGGCCATGATAGATCCTTATAAACTTCTTTCATTGGCCTGCCTGCTTCATTAAAGGGCCAAGATCAAAGCAAACACTTGGTAAGGGATAAAAATAGATTAGGTGAATTAATATTTGTTTTTGCTTTAAATACAGGTTTGAGTTCTGCTAAGCTACATCTTGTCAGGGACATGTTAAATTCGTCCTTTACTATCCTGGGCCTCGATTTCCTCGTTGTAAAACCAAGTAAACATCCCGTAAACTTCTGAGGATTAAATGAGATCTTAAGTGTGAAAACACTTAGTAAACTGTCAAATGCCCTTTGGTATTCTTAATCCTGTAATCAAACTTTCACACGAGTGGATTTTTTTTTTTTAATCTTTATGTCTTTAAGAAGTTCTTGAGTTGTTTTTTTGTGACTTTCTTAATTAGAAATGCATTGATCTTAGAGTGTCTTTTTTTCCCCCTCTTGGCTTTTAGATTTCAAGCCCAGTTTTCGTGTCTGGAACCAGTGCAGGTAATGGAAAGAATATGAATTTTGCAACCCTCTGAAGTAATGATTTCTAATCCCAGCTCTGCCATTGAAAAGCTGCATGACCTTGAATAAGTCACTTAGGGCTTCTGTTTAATGATCTATAAAATAGAAGTAAAAATACAATATTACCTACTTTAGGGTAGGAACACATTACCTTGATTGGTTCTGAAGACTAGAGAATGGTGATTTCTCTAGTTGGATCCACGTCAACGGCAAGTTACTCTCAGAATAGACTAGAGATTTCTTTTGCCCCGGCTTCTATGAATATCAAACACAACCCCTTCGTGTTTTGTAAGGGAAACGGAACACTGCCTTTTATAAGAGAGCGCCCGGGTGGCAGCCTGCCCAGCGTCCCGTCAGCTCTCCCTCTGCTTGTGTAAAACTCCAGGCTTGTATTGATATCTGCATGCGCTTGTTGGCTCCGCTCCCCCTTTGCGGGCGATAGATTGCTTCTGCTGAAGCTGTCTGTGCAATATTTTGAAAATAGACATCCATTTCTAGAAGAAAAGAGATCCAAATAAGATTTTTTTTTTTCTCTTTTACATTAAAAATCATTATAATATCAGTGTCTTTCATGTCGGCATGATTTCTGAAGCTATTCCATAAGTCATTCTTGTCATGACCACCCATTGGTACAGAGAGAAGTGTCTTTTGGGGAAAGACCTGTCGAGTTGCTCACATCTGCGCAAAGAATACGGATCAGGTCTAGCCGGGAACAGCCTTTCAGTTTCACAGTCTTAACCTTGTGTTATAGGTCGATTTGCACTCGCCCCCAAATTCATATGCTGAAGTACCAACCCCTAGTACCACAGAATGTGGACTTATTTGGAACTAGGGTCTTTGCAGGTGTAATGAGTTAGGATGAGGTCATACTGAAGTAGTGGGCCTCCATCTGCCATGATTGTGTCCTAATAAAAAAAGAAATGTTGACACAGACACGTCCACAAGGAGAACACCATGTGACAATGAAGGCAGAGGTTGGGGTGATGTTTCTAACAAGCTGGGGAACACCGGAGACTGTCAGCAAACCACCAGAAGGTAGGGGAGAGGCATGGAGCAGATTGTCCCTCAGAGCCCTCGGAAGGGACCTGCCCCACCGACATCTTCATCTGGGACTTCCAGGCCCACAACTGAGACAATAAATCTCTGTTGTTTAAGCCACCCAACCTGTGGCACTTTGTTACCCTCGAAAACTAATATACTTTGTATGTGCCTAACATTCCTGGGAGTTAGAGATTGTTAGAGGTGGAAGGCACACTTAGAAATCATTCAGTGCTATCACCTCAGGATCCATGAGGAAATAATATCTAGAATGTTCCCCCCATACTTAGAGGGGAGGGGTTGACTAGAAGCCTCGACTCCTGGTAACCAGGAGGGTGGTATGCATTTGTTTTACCCCACTGTACTCTTTTCTAGGAGATAAATGGGGAAAAGTTAAAGTCATTCAATATAAAAGTGCCCTCAACCTAGAAAGATCGAAACTTCCTGCTCAGTTCACGGAGGCACCGTACGCCCGTCCAAGTCCTCCAGGGAGCAACACCCCTGTCTCTAGTTCAGACCTTCCCAGACGTTTCCTGGGCCCTGTGCCTACCCTTCTCCTGGGTCCCAAGCACGCTATACTGCTTTTCAGAGAATTAGAAGTTATACCTAGAATGCTCCTCCCCCAGACACTCAGATGTCTCTTTCACCTTTTTTCAATCTTTGCTCAAATACCACTGTCTCTCCCTTCCTTATCCTGCTCCATTTCTCTCCAAATAGTACTTCTAATGCTACCTATGTATTCTATTTATTTCTCTTTATTGACTGGGTCTCTCTACTAAAATGTAAGTTTGAGAAAGTCAGGGATCTTTTTCTGATTCGTCCACTGCTGTATTCTGAATGCCTAGAATAGTACTGCCTGCCATATACTGGGCTTCTAATTTTTTTTTTTTGTTATTGTTGATAGAATGCATAAATATTTTAAAAATATCTTTATTTGAATGTTTTTAATGTTACTACTCAATTTATCCCTTTGCTGTTCTGGAAGATGGCCTCAGAGTGAGGTCTCAGCAACTGAGGGGACCTCTGGACACTGGCAACCTTGTATTTTGGTCTAGTGGCCTGGGTTAGAGGCCAGAGCTATATCTAACTGAGAGAAGGACCAAAAGAAGCCTGAAGGAAGCATTGGTGAAGACAATTAAGCCTTAGCATTGAACTGGCAGAAACTTCCCTTTGGTTATTTCCAAATGTGTTTACAGTTTGTTTTTTTTTTATAATATTATATATAGGCTATAGTGACAAAAAAAATTTGGAGAAGCAGATCTAAATATTTTCTAGAGTGAAATAGGTTTAAAAAGTGGCAAGTAGCCATGTGTAGCTGTTTAAAAGTGATTAAAGTTAAAAATTCAGTTCCTTAGTCACATCAGCCCCATCTTCATTGCTCAATAGCCACGTGTGGCTGGTGGCTGCCAGACCGGACAGAGTCAGTGCAGAGCGCGCCCATCATCGTAGGCAGAAGGACTCCACGTGTGTTTCTCAATGTCTGATGTTGAGCATCATGAAACGAAGGCATCGCAACAAACAGCAGAAATTTTCGCTCTTCCTTAGATCATGTGACCCACTGGCCCAATTGACTTAGGCCAAGTAGACTCAGCTAGACTTTATGCTTACTTTCTTCCATAATGATTTAACAGATTGGTGAACAACAGGAAATATTATAGTATGTTTTAACCAGGTTATGGTATCTGTTGTTCAGATCCTGGGAGTTTTCAATCCATAAGCCAGAGAAGTATTGCAGGAAAGGGCACAGACATAGGTAACGTTTTGGTGAGTTCAAGCATATACAAATGGTTCAGAATGACTGAGATTCAGGGTCTATAAGGGGTTGGGGCTTGGGTCGTGAAACCTTGAGCTATAGCTGATACATATTTATATCCTTAGCACTTGACATAATATGTATTAGGCTACTCAGGTATATCTGTTGTTGAATGAATGAGTGAATCAATTAATCAACCAACCAATACATCAAGAAACCAACTGCAAATGATGTATGTACAAAGGCCAGATGCATTTGTCAGGATAAGAATGTTATTCTCTACTAATAAGTAGAGCTCAAAATTCCAGAGGTTTTCCACTGTAAAAGTTCACTTTCCATTTAATTTACATGTCTAAAGTAGGTCAGAGTGAAGGATAATCTTCCAGGTGATCATTCAGGGACCTAGGTTGATGCACGATCTGCCATCTTTTAGCTACAACATCCTGAACCAGTGGCCTGCCTGCCAGGTCACCAAGGGAGAGCAAAAAGAGATGGAGGAGATGATTCTAGCTATCTCAGCCCAGGAATGACAGGAGTCACTTCTACTCACAGGTCATTGGCAAGAACTTGTCACATAACCCCATTCCCTGCAGGGGAGACTGGGAAATGGAAGAGAGCACACAACGCATTTAGTGAGCACCAACTGTCTACCACACCACATCACAGAGGACGTTGCCAGAAGCTTCAACTTTATCTATTAGTGGTTTGCAAGCTATTTTTTAAAAACAGAATCCTTTCTTCAAATAAAATACAATATATAAATAAGGCAAAAGTAGAGCTTTTCTGGTTGAAGTGAAGACACAGAGAGGAGGATCCTTATATCTGCCCACTCAACAGACCCTCTTGCACCATTTCTGTACCTTACACGTTCCTGCAGGGAATCCAGAACTCCTCAAGGCAGAGTGAAGACCTATCATGGGTTATTGGGAGCCCTGGGAGGGCTTTAAGCAGGAGAGTGGTGTGATCACATTTTCCCTTTGTGAAAGTAAATGCGGCGCACTTGTGGAGGGGGGTGGGAGGGTGGGTTAGATGGCGGGTGTGCAGCGTGGGGGTCAAGGTGAGAGGCAGGGGCGGGTTCAGAGGCTGCTGGAGCCTTCAGACGAGAGAGCAAGAAGGCCTGAACCACGTCTCCATGGGACTCTGTATGTTTTACTGATTTCTTCCAGCTCAAAATTCTGAGTCTTTTTCTCAGATAAAGACAAACGTCATATGAAATCACTTATATGTGGAATCTTAAAAAATGATACAAATGAACTTATTTACACAATAGACATAGACTCACAGACATAGAAAACAAACTTATGGTTACCAAAGGGGATAATGGGGCAGTTGGGAGTGGGAGGAGATAAATTAATAGTTTGGAATTAACAGATACACACTACTGTGTATAAAATAACCAACAAGGACCTACTGTATAGCACAGGGAACTATACTCAATATTTTGTAATAACCTATAAGGGAAAAGAATCTGAAAAAGAATATCTATCTATCTATCTATCTATATCTGAATCACTTTGCTGTACACCTGAAACTAACACAACCTTGTAAATCAACTATACTTCAATTAAAAAGAAAATAAAATTTTGGTGTGAGTTAACGTATAGAACTGCAAAAAAAAAAACACACCAAAATTCTGAGTCTCTTTTTGAATCTGATCTCCTTTCATCTTTGTAGGGGTTGAAGTCATTCCAAGTTTCCTTTCAGTACTGACATAGGTCTGATACCGGAGTCAGCAAAAGGTTTCTGTAAAGGGCTGCCTGAGCCGGTATTTCAGGCCTGCAGGCCATTTGGTCTCTATCACAACCACCCTACTCTACTTTGTTGAGAAAGAGCCACAATAGACAATATACTGACGGATGGGAGTGGTTGCATTCCAATAAAATTGTATTTATGAACACTGAAATTTGAATTTCATAGATTTCCCACGTCATGAAACATTATTCTTCTTTCGATTTGTTTTCAAATCATTTAAAAATGTAAAAGACATTCTTAACTCACAGGCCATATAAAAAACAAGCGGTGGGCCAGATTTGGCCTATGTGGGATATTATGTTTTCCCTGGTTTTTTTAATATGGAATGATTACGTCATTGTGAAAAGGACTATATTCATGACAGTAATTTTCTTTTTCTTTTTGAAGTGGCATATACTGTGATGAAATAAAAATAAATGTAGGGGACTAATGTTTTCAACAATTTTTCCATAGAACCCTCAGAGACCTTAAAAAAAAAATACTGGAAATCATCGTTGATTTAGTCAATGCTAATGTGTTTTAATTTTGTACCACCTCCAGGCACTGAAACAAACCCACACAATTAGAATAAACAAAGCAAAATAAAACAAGGCTGTAAGGCCCTAGTGTTTGCAGATTCTTTCTCACCTCTGTCATAGAATCCAGAAATAAAGATGTTCCCTGTGAGGGCACTGCCCACTGTGGTGACCACCAGTTAATTGTGAGAATTCCCAGAGCCATTGAACTGAAAGAAAGTTTGGACTTCTTAAAGCCAAGAAAGGAAAACAATTTTGTTCTATTTTCCCTTATCAGCAGTCATCCTATCCCTAAAAGCGCCCAAATGAATAAACACACCAGCTAAAGCATTCCATGGAATTATTTGTTCTTAAAGTGATTTAACTTTTCAAATAAGGCAGATTTATTTTAGATAATTTGGGGAAAAATGACCTAAAGGTATAAAGCTGAGAATAAAAGTCACCCAAGTCTCAGAACCCAGCAACAGTCATTGTAAACCAGAGCTCATTTCTTAAACATAATGGGAGTCATATCGAATTTGCATATTTATAGCTTGATTTTTTTTTTTTCACTCAACATTATACTCTGAACATCTCCTCATGTCATTAAAAAGTTCCTGGATTTTTTTTCATTGATCACAGAATTTTGTACAGATATTTATTTAATTATTTGATTTAATGAAAAGGAACATACAGTCAGTTAACAAATATTAATGTGTGCCTCCATGCTGCCAGGGACTGGCCTAGACGCCACAGGCCTTGGGACAAGGTCCCTGTCCTCAGGGAGCTGACAGTGGGCACGTTTTGTGTGTAAGCCCGGGGCTGGAGCCTATGGTCCTAAGATGAACATAGTCTGTTTCTGGGGAGGAAACAGAAAGCTGGAAGCTCTGGGTTAGTGAGGGAGATAGGCAGGTGGTCCAACAACTGTAGCACAGGGTGGGGTGAAGAGGAGGCTCTGCACCTACAAAGAAGATGGGGGTGCATCTGAGAGGCAAGGAGTGGAGGGCATGGAGAACTCCTGCAGAATAAATGCATAGTTCAAATGGCATTGCTTCTTATTCTAGAACAGAGTATCTAGATAGAGACCATGCTGTGTCCAAGTCCAAGTGATGTCATTCTGCTCAAGAGAGTCTGGCCTGGTTAGTCATTTAGAGAAGACTTAGCGTTTAAGATGAACTCACACTCAGTAGAGCAGGAAAGATACAGGTTCTCCCACCAGACAATACAGGCAGCGGCATCATTCAGTGGAAATTACTTTGGACCAGGAATCAACTGCCTTAAATCCTGGTCTCAGGATTAATGGCGATAATGACATCCATGTGCTTACAGTAAATGTGTTCCATGGTCTGTCATCTCAGGAGACCAGCATCTTCTCTGGGGATGGTGCTGGCTCTGCCTGGCACAGAAGAGATTCTAATTGTGTGCTGAATAAATTAACATAATCTTGCCCACCCAGATCCCTGTCTGTGAAATGGGGATAGAATGTCTGCTTGATTTTCACCAAGTTGCTATGAGATTCAACTAAGATGCTATATAAGACAGCATTGTAAAAAGAAATATAAAGTGTTATAATAACCCATTTAAAAATAAAAGCATTGCATCGTTTGTGAAGAATGTTCTAAATTTTCCGAGATGCTTTTACATGTGATAATTGTTATTATTTTTAACCGCCTGAGCACATATAAGCAGACATTCTCTAAATACCTGTATCTCCTCTATAAAACGTGGCTGTCCAGTGTCTCCTGAAGCATCTTCAGAGTCAGGGGACTAAATTCAAATCCCAGACTGCCCACACTAAGGATAAGTGATTTAAAACCTATGCACTACAATTTCTTCTTCTGCAAAACCCTACCTCACAGCACTGCTCTGGGGAATCAACAAGATACCATGAGATGATATAAGCAGGGCACCCAGCATCATAGCACAGATTAAACATTGAATAGCTACTTTATTATTATTGCTACTGTTGTCCTACCCTATCATTTCTTAATGCAAGCTGGGTTTTCATTTACCCAGCACACTGCTTTCACAGGGCGCTGATCGCCCACTCAAGACACGTCCTCATCCACATGGCTGCTCACCCGGGTCCCTTCCATCTTAGTTCTGGCTAAGTGCTTGGATTTAAAAACGGTCAGTTTCAAAACACTTGTTTTGAAAATGTGAATTCATTCCAGCTTGATTGATACGTTAGGGAATAACTTGAGCATCATGTGTATCTGTGTTTGTGTATGCATGATTTCATCTGTAGGAAATAGCATTCAGCCGACCAAGCTTCATAGGAATATGCAAAATACACAGCCTTCACACCTCTCCCAGCTACTGAGGGAGGCCAAATATGTGATGACCACACCCAGCCACGTCTGGTATGAGAATCTGCTCTCCAATTTCGGATCACCCTCTTACCTCTACTTCACTATAGCTCATCAGCTGCCCCCTCTGACAATCACTGCCAACCAGCAAACTTCAAGTCTTCTCCAAGGAAAAATGTCATGTTTATTGCAGCGTGCATGTGTATCTTCACCACTGAACGTGTGCACGACTCTGTACCATTTTTATTAGGTGCTTATCTTTGTGAGCGCGTGTCATTGATGAATTTTTTGAATGTTGTGACCTCCCCCCTTTTGCCCTAAGTCCTGTGGTTTTTACATACTTTGCACAGCGCTGTCATTTGTAGGGTTACCCTATAGGACTTTGTGTTCTCCCCTGAATATTTTATCTTGCTGGACCTGGTGTCTATTGAGATCAATTTTGCTATTTTTTATAAAGTTTGATCAGGTGTTCCAAATAAGTGTTTTATTCTCATTTTACAGGTGGCTGATCTGGGGTTTAGAAAGAGTAAGGCCTAGCTTAGCTTTTCATAAGTGGGAGGTGAAATAAGAATAAGAATTGCCTTGTGTCTCCTGTTCCAGAGGAAGCAGCACGTTGCCATGAGAACAGTATAGTCTTTGGAGTGGAACACATCTCAACATGAAGTCCTGCTCGACAAAATCCTTCTACCTGCGTGCCTTCAGTAAACTTGTCAAATCTCCTCACGTGGAAACATCAGGAAAAAGGCACTCACGTCTCAGTCACTGGATATTAAGCCACAAAATATATGGAAAATCCCAATCTAGTGCCTGGGGCGGGACAGACATATTTGTCCTCACCTCTTCCCTTTGTCTAATAACACCGGATAAATTTTATTGAGCACATATTTTGTTGCAGGGACTGTTGTAAGCGCTTTTGTGGGATTACCTAATTTAATTTTTATAGCAAGGCTATGCAGAGGATGCCATTATTATTCCTATTTTACAGATGAGCAAACAGATGCACAGAAAGGTCAGCTGATTTGCCTAAGGTTAAATAGCTAGTGTGCCAGTTGTGAAGTTGTTGACTCTCAGCTCCAAACCTCCCTTCTATTCTCTGCCTTGTGATGCTGAGGCTGGGCCTCTGCAAAGCACGTGTCTACTTTGCCACCCAGATTCCCATAAGCCTCTGCAAGGCCAAGGGGCTTGCTGCTTCCTGTTTGCCTCTTGTATCCCTTCCTGTACACTGTGAGTCCCCTAGAACACCTGTTCCCCTGGCAGAAGCCATGTTTTCCTATTGCTGCAGCTAAATCCACTTTGCAGTGTTTCTACCACTTGTAGGACAAGCTCTACTGTGCACCCCCCAAAGCTCACCAGCCTGCCGGCCTTCTTCTCAGAAGTCTGTGTTTTAGCTCTAAGGGGCCCTACGTTATGGTTCAATGATTTAATCACCTAAAACCTTCATCCTCTCAGACCTAGGGGCCGTAGATACATCCGGCAGTTGCTACTTCTCTGATACCTTAGAGTTCGCTTCTTACCCTTTCAGTCACCTAGTCCACAACTTTATTCCCCGTTAACAATCATGTGCAAACTCTCTCCATTAGTCAAAGTAAATTGTGTGCTCTGCATCCTCGCTGTGCCCTGACCAGCGCATCTGTAAGGGGCAGAGACAGAACTTGAAACCAGCCAGCTGTGTGCTGGAGACAACCTCTCTGCATGCTGCCTCACAACTATTATTCATATGTAAGGATCCTTATGCAGCAGCCATTATCTTAAACATAAACACAGTTATGAGGGAGCTGAAAATATTATATCATCAGCTCTGATGTTCTAGAGTCACAGGAAGATAAATACTTCAATCAATCCTCCTTGTGGCCTGACATTTGGGGACCAGTGGAAATGATTGCTGGCCTCTTCTTGTGACCCACTGACTGCCAAACAAAAGAGGAAAGAGCCAAGGAAGGTCAATAGACAGCAGATGTTCATATTTGACCCATTGGAAAGCTTTCTCTGTAATTCTGCCCTTCCACGTAGAACAAGAGGCAGAGTATCCTCCCAAGGTACTGCTAATCCACAGTCTAGCCTTCCAGAATGTCTGAGCTGGGAGGGACCTTAGAAAGCATCTGTCTCCAGACTCCCACCTTACTAATGGGTTAACTGAGACCCAGAGGAGAGAGAGGCACTGGACCCAAATCACAGTAAGTCAGTGCTGAAGTCCAAACTAGGGCACAGTCTCCTGACATGTGAAACCATGGATATGGTAGCCTACTGGGTAAGTTTTCTGCTTTAGCACTTTTTGTAGAGATTGCAGTCACTTCTCTGGAATATGATCTCTGTGGACCAGAGGTCATTTTCTTCTCCCCCATTCCAGTTCTTAGAAGGCTGGAGAGATGGGAGAATGACAGTTTCCTTTCTCTGTTCTCCTTCTGTCTGACCCTATTTTTGCTGCTTCTCTCTCCCCTTCCTTCTCCTCCCTCAGGACAGCAATAAAGGTGAAGCAAGTGAGACAAGTCAGGTAAATGTAGGGTCAGATCCTGCCTTTATTTAAAATTTAGGTATTTTATTCATCACAAATATTTCTGCATTAATTTTGATTTTTTAAAAATATTGCATTAAAATATTATTTATCAGGATTACTGAGTTTTTTGGAGCCTCCTTATATCTTGCACCCAAGGCTAATGTCTTATTCATAACACCCTTGTCCCATCCCTGCCCTCCTACTCTTCCTTCCCTACTATATGCCCCAGAAAGTTCACTTTGGGGTACTCTGTAATCATTTTCTGATGCATGACTCCCCATCTGAAACACTAAAAACATTCCTACTGATGAATAACACAAAAAATGAACACCTAGGATCATTTGATAGAAACCCAAGAAAAAAGGGAGAATCCCTAACTTTGATGAAAATGGTGCCATGGTAGTAGAATGGCTTGGACCTTGAAGTTAGAGGAACTGGGGATTGAATCCTGACAATGCCATTTAGCAGCTGTGTGATACCCACTGATCCACTGATGGATAGGATTGATTTCTATGATCTGAAGGCACTGGGTATACAGACGTGACCAACGCATAGTCCCTGCTCTTAAGGCAACCACGACCTAGATGGAGTGAATTATTTATTTCTCTGGGCCTTGTTTTCTACAATAGAAAGTGGAAATAGCATTATCTCCTTGGGAAGAATAAATACAGTTCCTACATGAAATTGCCTAGCATAATGTGGCTGCCCCATTAAAATCTGCCTCCACAAAAGTAAACAAGTTCTTCCCTGCAACACTATTCACAGAAGTCATCATCACCACATACAATTAGTTTTCCAGAGATTAGATTTATTGTCATATACTTACTCAAACTAATTTGGTAAGACCCGGGAAAAAATAATCACTGGAAACCTTCTGATGAAGTGCCTTGGCATTTAAGGAAAATACTGAGGATGACACTTTCCTTTCAGCCACACTCAAGGCTTTTGGATTTCCATCTAGCAGTTTTCATTCTAGCACCCCTGGTATTTTGAATATGCATGTTTCCAGCAGAATCTTTCTCTTGCACCTCACTCCTCCCCCTCTGAACTCAGTGGTCCTCCCTTACTTGTACAGTGGCTTTGTGGGTACCTCTTCACAGAAGGATCAGCGATAATCTGGGAGCTATTCTACACGCTGTGGTGTTACAATTGCAATCTTTTTCTGAAGATGTTTGGGGAGCAACCTCTCCTAAGGCAATGTGGTGGGCAGAATTCTAAGATGAGCCCCAGTGAACACGCCCTTGCATAATCTCCTGCTCTTGAATGCAGGTGGAAAATGTGACTTACTTCTAGCCAATAAGATATGACAAAGGTAATTGGATAATCACTCCCATGATTACGATATATTATATGACTCTACCATAGGGGACTACAGTGGGAGGTTCTTTCTCCTGCTGACCTGCAAGAAGTGAGCTGCCAGGTTATAAGAGAAACTCTGGGTGGGCTCTGGGTGCTGAGAGTAGCCCCAACTGACCTTCATCAAGAAAACAAGAACCTCAGTCCTAAAACCGAAAGGAACTGAATCCTGCTAACAACTATGTAAACTCAGAACAAGATTCCAAACCCTAGAAAGGAAGGCAGGCCAAATCATACTTTGACTTCTGCCTTGTGAGACCATGAGCAGAGGATCCAGCTAAGCTTTACCCAGACTCCAGCCACATGGAAACTGTGAGATACAAATTTATATTGTTTTAAGTCACTAAGTGTGTGATGATTTGTTACATCACAATAGGAAACAAGTACACACAACTCATCTACTTGAGAAGGCTGAGGTAGGGAAAGCTAATTCATAAGTTAGAGGTTTTCTTGGTGGCTTTTCTTCTCCACACAGGTGATACTGATAGAGCATCAGGCCTGGTTTTGGAGTTCCATTTATTTCTGAACCCAAGATTTCATATATAATTGAATCTTCTCACGTTACATGCTCTACATTTCCCTCGGTAACATTGGTTACTCACAGTGAGTTTTGTCAAAAGATAAGGATGGCATTTCTCCAAGTGTTTACATAGCACTTTTGATCAAGGTGATAAGCATAGAGCTCAACAGAATCCAAAAAACTGCTGGATGGACTGATTGATGTATAACTATAATCAAGAGCCCTATGCAGTGAACTCCAGTAAACTTTCCTCTGCAACTTTTGCAAACTTTCATCTGCAACTTTTGCAAACTTTCATCTGCAACTTTTGCAAACTCATGAGAGACAAGGCTATTCAGTACATTCTCAAGACACATTCTAAGTAAATTACAGCTGTTTAGATGAACAGATCACTCGTGTATTCATCAGTGGTACCCAGAAACACTGCAGGGTGGTATCAGGGAAAGTACACAGATCCCTGCTTCCCACCATACGCACACCCTGCACACCCACTCTGTCCCATCCCACTTCACTGCACAATGGAGGCACCGTTGTGATGGGAGATTTAATTTTAGTCTCTTTTTATCTCATAACAAACCACCCCCAAAAACCCATGGTTTAAGCAACAATAAGTTGTGTTTTTCTCACGATGTTGTAGGTTGATTAGGTGGTTCTTCTGTTTCCCACGGTCTCTGCTATGGTCACTTAGTGGTTTTGCATCAGTTGATGACTGAGTTGACCTACAAGGTCCATGAAAGCCTCACTCACATGTCTGTGGCCTTAGAGCTGACTGTCACATAGGGCATCACAATTCTCCTCCACATGACCCCACTCCCCATATGGTGTCTCATCCTCCGAAGTCTCCCCCCATGGCATTTCTCTCCAGCAGGGTAGCTTGGACTTTTTTTGCATGGCAGCTAGGTGTCAATCAAGCAAAAGGGCAACCTTCCATGCCTCTTAAGGGCTAGGCCCGGAAGTCCACAGAAATATTTCCATGACCTATTATATAAACAAGTTAACAGCCAGTCAAGATTCAAGAGAAAGGGAAACTGATTCCACTTTTGAGAGGAGGAACTTATTGCGGGGTTGCAGGGGGAGAAATTGTTGATGACTATCTTTGGTGACTATTCAAGGTATGAATTTGTGGGTTCTCTCCATGAACTGATGCTTGTAGTTTACCTTTGATTACAGGTTTTCTATAGATAATGAAGTATGATATTGAAATTATTAAATAATTAACTTAAAGTTATTTTTCATGATTTGTGTAAATAACTGCAAGTCCTTTAATTCCTTCAGTTATAAAAATTTTATTTCTTCAAGACCCAGAAAGGGTATTATAGTAGGTGTGGGTAAAATTACTAGCAGTGAGGATGGGAGGGGACAGTAGGATGTGCCCTCCACGTATACCCCACAGAACACTTCTGATGAGTTTCTAGGGGGATTTTCAGACTTGGAAGTTGTAAGTTCCAAAGTATGTCTTGATCTCCTTAATTTTCCTCTAATATTCCATTTTCACTCTCTTATCCATAATGTTATGATCAAAGAAATAGATCCATGTTGTCTACTGAGAAAAACTCAAAATTCAGATTGATAAGGTTTTGTCTTCTAGCCAACTGCTGGGAGTTAAAACATTATTATGCAGAAATGTCCTACAATATTCACTCATTCATCATTATATTCATCTGCTAGACTAGGAAACTGACGTGTAAAACTTGTCACTCACTAAATAGCACCCATACTGTGGTGATGAGTCTCCATCCTGAGCCTTTGTCCTTCAAGACCAGTTGATGAAGCATGAGACCCTCTAAGAGCAGAGTTACGATGGAGACAGTGAATGAGACAGGCCCGGGTCTGAACTCAAGCTCCACTATTTTAATTTATCTTCTGTTAACATAATTGCATAGCTTTTTCTTTGTTTTTTAATCTTTAATATAAGGACAGTAATTCCTACTTTACAATTTAGTTGTAATTTTTAAACCAGATAACATATCAGAGGACTAGAAGTTAATGAGAGCACTATTAATTACACCTCCCTACTTGTCATCATAATATCACATCTTTGTATATATACTGGGATAGTTTTCACCAGGAAAGACATGTTAGAATTTCCTAAGAGGTAAATATTTTCAGTGAAAATACAATCCTGTTACTATATGCACAATTTTCTCCTGGAATTTCTCATCCTTCATGACAGGGAATTTGAGTTTCATGCTACTAATGTAGAGATCATTCTGAGATGGAGAATTCTCCTACCTCTAAGCCCTGTACTACTGAATATTGGTTTATAGTGTAGTACACTATAAACACTTTCCTGCTCTGTCATTTAAACTACTTGAACAACAATTATATAAGGGGAAAGAAGTATGAGTAATATCATTTCTATTGTACAGATGAGGAAACTGAAACCCAGAAAGCTTGGTGCCTTTTGTTTAGCCATCTTGTCAGTCAATAGCAGAGCCAGGTCTCAAACCCAGGTCTTCTGACTTCAAGACCCATACATACATCCTGCTTTCTCTCTTAATGTTTAAAAATGCAATAATATCATGACAAGAGGAAGAAAGCAGACCCTTCCTGAGAAGCTCTTGTGTGCCAGGAATGTTTCTACTGGCTTCTTAGGTAATATTTGTAATTTAATTCAGACACTGTGAGAGATATGCATTATTCGTCTGGTTTGACAGAAAAAGCAGCTGAGTCCTGACGGGTAATAGGCCAGGTTATACAACTCAACATCAACAGATTTTGAGAACCAGACTCAGAGGTGTGACCCTGAAAATCCATGCTGTTTCCATCATCCTTTGCAATCCATACAAGGGAGGGGCAAAGAAGGAGCTATGTGTCAAAAGAATCTGTAAGTAGCTCATTTTTATTCGGATTTATTCTAAATCTTAAACCGCAGTTACATAGTATTGAATGTCATGGGTGTCCTGCCCACCAGCTGTGAGTTTGCTATGATAGAATTTTCTCTGTAGCTAGAGACTATCTGTGAAATGTGTGCCCTGGAGCACAGAGAGCTAGGAAGAAGTCATATTTTTAGCTGGGTTTTCTAACTCTGGGGAACAGTAGTCTGCAGCGGCAGGATTTGATCATGTTTGATTACCCACCTTGCTCCGTTCTGTCTTCTTTATGTGCAGCCACTGCTGGCTCCCCTACTATTAATGGGTTTAGCTTTAAAGGAGCTGTGTTGGACATATCACCCATCTTTTCTATTACTGTTGACTCATTGAAACTCTATATGAAAATGTGTATACTTCTGCCTTGGGAAACCATGAACGTTCTTTGAAATTCTTTAGGTAATTTGGAGTTGACCTCATCGGGAAGAAAATGGTCTTCATGTAACGTTAGAGAGGAGAGGTTCACCTCTTCTGTGTGCATGTTTTTGTACTTTACCCAAGAACTGGAGAGGGTTAGACAAGGGTCTCTGGGGATCATCAGGGCTGAGAGAGACCTCATGGTCCATGTTCTGGGGAGTGACAGCCCCATCCTCCATCCCTGAGGAATCAGCCCCTTCCCCACTGCCTTTCATGGTGAGGCTTTCTATTCTTGGCCTTGTGGGAGTAACTCTGAGGTGGTTGGAGTGGGACAAAAGAGGTGACATAATATGCAATTAAAGTGGCTTAGTGGGCTCAGGCTGCCCAAACAGAACACAACCTGCTGGGCAACTTAAGAGACATCTCCCAGTTCAGGAGGTTAGAAGTCCATGATCAAGGTGCCTACAAATTCGGTTTCTGGTGAGAGGTCTCTTACTGGCCTCTTGGAGACAGCTTTAGTCTCTCTTCTTCTTCTTATACACCAATCCTATAGGGGTAGGACTCCACCCTTATAACCTCACTTAACCTTAATTACCTTCTTAAAGGCCCTATCTCCAGAGACAGTCACATTGAGGGTTAGGGCTTCAACATATGTACTTGAGGGGATACAATTCAATTCACAGCTATAAAGAATAGCTATTATTATATATGAGGCACTGATTATATGTCAGGCGTCACACTATGGATTTTTACATTATTTTATTCAATACTTGTAAAGTCTCTCCAGTATATATGAGTGAGTTTATAGCCTCATTTTAAAGGTAAGGAAAATGAAAGCGAGGATGAAAACTCAGCACTGATAATAAATAAATGACAGATCCAGGACATGAACTCAGATGTGCTTGTCTCCAAAGATACTACTCCATGTCTTAATTTCAATCTCTCTCTCTCTCACACACACACACACTCCTTAAAGGGATTCTTTCAACTTGGAATTTTATCAAGACAACAAAGAATTAAGACTAAACAAACCTTAGAGGGGTTATATGTGGATTCATCAATAGTTATAAAAATTATCTTCCAGAGAATTTAAAGCTTCATCTAAGGAGGTCCTGCTATTAAGTGACAGTTAATCTTCGGTAGAGCAGCACTGGCAAGCTCTTTAAGAAGAAATTATGACAAAAACAGTTTTGTACGTGATGTGATCCCTTCCTTCTTTCACTTCGTAATAGCTATGTATTTGGTAGTCATCCGCGTCTTGGGCTAACAGCAACCCATGTCCAGGACGATGTCAGAATAGCCATGTCTTTCTTTTCCATGGAAGAGATACCTGCAGAGAAGAATCAGTGTTCCGCCTGTATGTGCTCAAAAGGCCCTCCCTATAGATCCATACCGACCGCACATCTGCATCTGTTCCTCTGATTTTTTCCTCTCTGTTAAATGCACAGACGTGCGAAATAGCAGAAACTTTAGAAAGACACCACCAGCTTCCCCACCCCCACTCCAAGCATCCACAAGATGCCTGCGACAAAGAAAGGTGTCTCCTTCCCTGCCACGCTGAGCTATGTGGCTACAAGGAACTTCAATCCCACCCCTCCCCACACCTGCCCTTGCTTTGCAGGATGACAGCTGCTGGCCTAGGTGTGCCTCCCAGGCTCCTCTCCCAGCTTTCCTATGCCCTGGAAATAATCTCCTTCTCTCTCTCTGTCTCTCTGTATCTCCGTCTCTCTCTCACACACACACACATATACACACACACATTTCTGCCCATGTCACAACAGCAATGGCCATCTCCAACAGGAAATCCATCTCACAATGAATTAAAACGGTCAATGTGGTCCTGTTTCTCAGGTGTTCCACCATCTAACCCAGCCATGGTTACTTTGCTTCAACCTACCCACCCACCCTCATCCTTCTTCCTGTTTAAGATTCATTTTGATACAGACACCAGGAGTTGGAGCAAAGGTGGAGCGGTCATGAAAGCTGTGAAATATGTTTAAATGAAGGGCAGTTTTTCCCAAATGCTTAAAGAGAGCAAGCTAATTTCTCTATAAATTAAGGGATTCAACTCAGTGTGTGTGTGTGTATTTGTGTGCACGCACGTGAGCATGGGTGTCTGTGTCCAGGGGAAGTGAGGGGTGTAGAGAGTAAGGGAGGAGGACAGAGAGAGAAACAGAGAGAGAGAGATAGAAAGAGAGAGGGAGAGAGAGAGATAGAAAGAGAGAGGGAGAGAGAGAGAAGGAGAGTGGAGAGAGAGAGAGAGGGAGAGAGAGGGAGAGAGGGAGGGAGAGAGGGAGAGGGAGAAGGTGACAGAGACATTGAAACTCAACCAGAGCTTGCTAAAGCTACTAAAAGAAAGGAAATCTGTGGAATAAGGTCACTCATTATTCTCCCTTTGCACTTCAAACAAACAGTAATTGTTGGTTTAGCTAACAAGTTGTGCCTTAATTACAGGCCATTAGGCACCATTAATAAAGGAAACCAATTCCACAAGAATCTAAATTTCACTTCTTGTATTTCATTCTCTAGAAGGAAAACCAACTCAAAATAGATTTTATTCTCCGTTTCCAAATCCTGTAACAGCCCGGTATCCCGGTCCATCCAGAGCTTAGCTCAGCTGTCACCTCCTCTGAGAAAACTTTCCTGGGCTTGTCTCCCCTCCCTGCTGCTTGAGGCATGGCAGCATCCCTGGGCTTCCTGCCGTGGACTTTCAAGAGGCAGGTTGTTATGTGGACCTGTACCCAGATGACCTGCCTGCTTGTCTACCTCTCCAGATAGCCTCCGAGCTACCCAAAGAGGAATGATGCTTTTTTTAAAAATCCTATTTTCCAGTGAAATAATAACAATAATTACTACTCACCTTCGTCATTGAATCTCTTATTTATGAGGACACATCCTTCTATTGACTTCTACTATCTAATTTAATATTCACAACAACCCACTAGGGTGGACATTATTGCCTCTTCTACTATGCATTTCCTCCGCAGATGCACTCCCCATCTGTACCCACCCTCCCAAAAAATAAGGAAAGGAAAGGAACTGAGACTTGTCACTCAATCCAAAACCAGTTTCTCCTGACAGGAGCCTTGTCACTGGAAAATCTGATCCCTTTGAAGAATAAAACTCTCACTTCCAGTAAAAGGACATGGGTACCCATTCTAAAGTGGCTTCCTCCTCACTTGGGAGTTACCTACTATAGACCCAAGTCAATCCAGCCACAAGTGAAAAATCTCACAGCCTAACCCAGTCATCAAGTTATACCAAACCAACACTCAGATTTGTGTGATATCCATGCTCCAGGTAACATTTGGAGATACTTATTGAAAAATCTCTCAGCACCTCGGCAAGGTAAAAATCCTTATGCTGCTATCCGAGTGATCCTTCTAAAGCTCGTATTTGCCATGTTCCTCCCTTCCTTCATCCTCTGCCTGGTTCTGCACTGCCATCAGGAAGGACTTAGCACGGCGTAGATGACTTCCCCCATCTCAGCACACTCCATTCGGGACCTCAGATTTCACCATCTGGGGAAATGACACTTACATCAAGCAATTCACTGAGCTTCTGGTTAGAGACAAATCTCCGGCCCTAAATGCGACTCAACTTTCCTGCCTGACTTTTACTGAGATGTGTTGGTTTAGCAGTGAAAGTTTATATTCTGTTACAGAGTTGCCAAACCAGCACAGTGTCAAAACAGTGGCAGAGCATCAAAGAAATCTTCAAGTACGTGGAGACTTCCGACATAGGAAGAAGGGCACAGCTAAATGGAAGAGATTTGGAGTCCTGTATATGTACTGCACTCTTCATGTTGTCTGGAGCCCTTCAGACATGATCTTTCTTGTTCACAAACATGCCTGCTTTGAAGACTAGCAAGAGAAATGGCATCTGATCTAACCACCTACGCGGGAGTGAAACCCCTCAGGTATGTATGAAACTGATCTATGCAAAAAAGAAGAAAAGAGAAAAAAGTAAATTAAATTAGTCTTAGTAGGTTAAAGAGTCTGTGATTCTCTTTTTTTTTTTTTTTTTTGGCCACGTCACATAGCTTGTGGGATCTTAGTTCCCTTGGCAGTGAAAGTGCAGAGTCCTAACCATTGGACTGCCAGGGAATTCCCAAGGGGTCTGTGATTCTTGACCTTTGTTACAATGGACAAAACTCTTTTCTGGTTTTGTAGGTAGCTCACTTGCATATGTCCATAATAAATACTAATTAAATGAATGAATGTGTATTAATATGTAAGCATCCTTAATACTTTCAATTGTAGTCAGGTAACCGAAAGTGGGGTCCCGCTGCTCGCCGCTCAAAAGCCAATAAAGAGGCCAGGGTGGTGGAAAGGAAAGTTTGTTTTATTTTGGATGCTGGCAACCGGGGGTGGGGGAGAGACCCCTGTTCAAAGGCCGACTCTCTCCCCTGACAATTAGGGGGCAAGAGCATTTATAGACAGAGGCAGGGGGCTACATGCAGAAATCATACAATCAGCTTTGACGGTCATCGTGAAACTGGTCATCTGTGGTCTGACCAGCGTCATCTTGATTAGTTTAGGTACAGTTCATCTTCAGTTCCAGGTTCGGTTTGTTTCCATTTCTTTGAGGCCAGTTCTTGGAACCGTGGCAGCTCATGTCATGGCTACAGCCTGGTCATCATGGAGTTCACTTCTTCCACCTGGTGAGGGTTTCAGTGTCTATAAGACAGCTCACGGGACATGGTTCAGGATATGATCTACAGCGCTTGAGGAGGAACTAAAGGTCCTTGACTTTGCTTAATGACTAAACTATTATTATTTGGTCTCCTTTGTCTGTTTTCCTTTGTTTTTGCATTTTCTCACTTCTCTGATTAAACTTATTCTTTGGCTAAAGTTTTTCCACAGGCAAAAAGCAGGCTGAGGACCTGGGGGATGGGGGGCAAGGACCATAGGGTCCTGCTCCGTTTCAGTCATAATCAAAACACCTTAATATTTTAAAAATCACCTTATATAATGTGTCATTTAATGTTCACAACACTGTGAGATTACCCATCATTCTCACCATCATCTTATGCCATGGAAACCATGTACCAGACACTGTCTTCATAGCGCTCACAACAACCTCTAAGGGACACACTTCCAGCATCTCTATTGACACGTGAACAAACTGAGGTTCAGAGAGGTTAAGTAATTTGCCCAAAGTTACAGAGTTGCAGAGTTGGTGCTTTAACCAGTGCTGTCTTATTGCAGAAGCTGTGTTGTTAAGCACACTAGGAAGGAAAAACAGAGTCTCGGGGGTAATTAAATGACTTGCCCAAGGTCAAGAACTGTGGGAGGACCCAGTGTTCATTCTTGGGATCCGAAATCCAGGTGTCTCAAATACATCACAGCGGCACTTACAATGGAAACCTGTAAGCGTCAAGTGTCCGGTGGAATAGCTTTCTTTTACCTGAGCCTTGACTGACATCAGCTCCGCCATGTACGTTCCAGCTAACATTGATCCAAACAGGCAAAAGAAAGATTCAGATTGTTGTCCTAACAATAGATTCAGGCTGGATGGCTGATTATATTACAGTTCCCTTTGATGCAATGGAAAAGGGCTCTGGCTCAATTTCTCTGAAAGGGCACGTCTTTGAAGCTCCTTCATGTTGAATTTAATGAGTCTGATTGTCATCTTCCAGAAGAGAGTGCAAGTGAGGCCTCTGCAGTTGAGGTGGAAAGAATCACTCTTCAATCCTGTTGTCACGATCATCAAGCAGTTGGGAGAACCAGGGCAGGATGTGAAATCCATCTGACCATCTATTTATAGATGAGGCAGTGCCTTTGTCATGGTGATCAGACAGGCCGCATGGAAGGCAACATCTGCAGCTGATGACTTCTGCAAATTAAAAATCATGTCCTAACAGCACAGAAAAGGCAATTTTATTTTTCATTCAAAACTATTGTATAAATGGAAACTTTTCTTCCTCCTGTCCCCTTTATCTTTATGACCCTCCTTCTATTTCTATGTCTCTCCTTTTCTCTCTCTCTTCCCTATGCGTCTCTCCCATTGTTCTTCCTTCTTTTTCATTCAACAAGAATTTGTCTCGTTATATGCTGGGCAATGTGCAAATGACTGTGGATAATTTAGAGATGATATTCCATGAGCCCCGCTTCAAGCCATTTCCAATATCTTTGTAGAATGGAGAGCACTCATAACTCAGAATCAAGCACCTATTTTCCAACTGTTTCCACCATTTATGTTTTTCCTCTACGATCTTGTAGCAGTCACTTTCTGTTTCTATACTGCAGACTCCTCTCCTGTGAAATAAAGCAATGATTCTTATAGCACAGATATTTTGGGGTGGCTTACATAAAAAGGAATGAGTTTAATGATGCTGATAAAAAGCCTAGTTGGACAATCTTGAACAAAATCAACTTTCTATGTCTCAATAGATGTAAAGTGAATATAATGGTAGCATGCATGTTGTAAAATTCATGTAGTGATCAAATGAGATTTGATAAATGAAATGCTTAACACTGGCAGGATCTGGCTTAAGAAGCACCTGGCTCAGTAACAGCTCAGTAGAATTTTGTTAGTAACATAAGATATGGGAGTGTACTTTATGAATGATAAAATGCTGTAAAAAGGCTACCTACCTTCCTCCCTTCATTCCTTCCTTCCTCCCCCACGTTCTTTCTCTCAGTTCAGAGCCTTGTGTTATAGTTAATCTCTTAAAAAGGTGGGATTCTGTTTCCACCTAAGATGAAGAATGCTGCAGAGAATGTAACTCTGACAATGTAGGTACTTTGATCACATTAAATCATCAGTTTTCTTGAGCCCATCAGAGAGCAGAACCATGTAGCCTGAATTCTAAATAGGGCCAATCCTTCCCAAGGGGAAACTCAAATTCTCTCACTAGTAACAGAATACAAGCGATATAAGTGGCTCTCATACAGGATAGTAAAAAGAAAACTACCTAGGAGAAAAAGATTCTCTATCTCCATGAGAGAGAAAGTAAACCATCTTGAGCCCAGAATCTGATACCAATGTCTAGCAGAAATATCCCATCACCGAAGGAAAGATGGGAAATTCCAGACTAAAATCAACCAGATACAAGATAAAGTTTGACTACCACGGAAAGGAGGGGCATGAATACCAAGAAAGCTGCAGCCAAATAGTCTGGAATCTTGATCTTGAACTTCCAGTCTCCAGAATTGTAAGAAAATAGATTTCTCTTATTTAAGCCACCCAGTCTTGTGGTGAGAAGACTAAGGCAAACTAAAATAAAATACATACCTCAGTCATGGTTGGTAGATGGATCTTGAAATAATAACCATATCCTACCTCCAGCTTTTCCTTGAGAATTTTAATTTAAATGTTGTGCATTGTAAGTGTAGCCATATTTGTAAGACTTGGTACCTATTTTCTTACTGACTTTCATTAAGTTTGTACTAAATTATACACCTAACAATACTGTATGAGAATGACTTCTTGTCAGATAGGATATTCCCTCCCCTTCCCTTTCCCCCACCTCCTCCTCCCCCTCCCTCTCCTGCTCTCCCTCTCTCTTTCCTACCTTTATGAAATACAAAATCATACTATGTAACCTATATCTTGTGACATTTTCCCTCTCATCTAGATGAGGCATTGTCTCAGGCTACTTGGATTGTTGTAAAAACACACCATAGTTTGGGTGTCTCAAACAGCACATATTTGTTTCTCACAGTTGTGAAGGATGGGAAGTCCAAGATCAGGGTGCCAGCTGGTTCAGTTCCTGATGTGGACTCTCTTCCCAGCTTATAGATGGCTGCTTTCACCCTGTGTTCTCACAAGGTGGAGAGAATGAACTCTGGTCTCTCTTCTTCTTCCTATAAGGACACTAATCCCGTCATGAAGGCCCCATCCTCAAGACCACATCTAAACTTAATTACCTCCCAAGTAGATGTTTGTAAATCACTTAAAAGACAGTTTGGCCACATGGAATGCATTATATAAGTGCTTGATAATACCTACCTACACACATACATTCCATAAGAGAAATCTAAGTCTGATTTTTCATCAGAAGACAACTTAGCAGGTGTACAGTCTATGTCCCTGTTTTAAGGCACGGATGCACCCAACTTTTCTTGAATTGCAGAGGCTGCTTCAGTTCACTGCATCATAGCATCTCATCAACAAAATCTAAATGCATTATATGGAGCTGCCTGTGAATAAAAATAGCTCTATTCCTGATAAGGAAATTGTTTTTCCTCTCACCTTCTGATGAGAACTATTCTCACCCCCAAAATTCAGTTTGAGCACTTCAAGAATGTAAAAAGAAGGTGGAGAAAAAGGACTTCAGGGAAAGCTAGGCTTGTCATGACATGAATAATGCAAAGGTTAAAGGAGTCTTCAAGCATTCTGTATCCGCAGCCTTGGCATGGCAGCCCTGCCATTTGTCTATAAATAACTGACAGGTCCAAAGTCTAAGGGATTATTTTTAATGTTACAAGTGATAAAAGCAAGGCTCTGAAGGATTCAGAGGAGAGAAATAACCCTGTAGAATGTCAGAGGAAAGAACTTGCAAGTGATAAAAAGAATGAATAATTTAAGACTTTCTAGGGTTGAACGTGATCATTGGAGTTTTATTATGTTTCCCTAGGCCTTTGCTTTGAAATCCATGGTCCCTCCACAAGTGTAGTCCTTGCTCTGTTTGGCCTGATCTACGTCATGGGACCGTGGGCTTCCTCCGCATCACCAGATCAGCAGCGCTCTTATATGGGCACTGGCTACAGGTGATGTACTTGTGAGAAACTTTCTTTTTGTTTTTTGCTTTTTTTCATTCATGGCCAAAGAGTAAAACACGTTAAGAGAACATACAAGTATTTCAAAAGTTCTGTTCACGTTAACGTTCCAGAAAGTCTTACTTCTGTCTATTCTTCCTTGCAGCCTCTTTATTTTGAGGCATATCACCTTGGACGCTGTCACGTTTAGGTTACTGAAATAAGTTTACTACGTGGCCTACCTGTTGTCAAACTCATACTCAACCAGTCCAGGCTGCCCTCCACTAAACCAGATGAAGCTTTCCACTGGGTCCCTTCAATGTCCTGTCCACAAGGCTCTGGCAGCTGCCACTGCCCACAGAAACAAATCCTACTGACTACTAGGGCTTCCTTCCACTGCCACGTATGTGCTGATGACTCTTGAATCTTGACTTCTTTGCAAAAGGTCCAAACCCACACGTCAAATTGCATATGATAAACATATCCATTTTGGTTGTCCACAAGCTTCTCCAATTCAAAATTTCCAAAACGAGATTCCTTATACCCACTTCCTTCCCATGGAAAAAAAAAAAACAAAAAACTCCTTCTATTTCTTTCATTATAATCAAGTAGTCACTCATCCAGAAAAGCACTGAGACCCAGTCTCAGATATCACCCTCTTTCACTCACCAAATCCTAGCACATCAAGCTCTGTCAATTTTACTTCTTAAATACCTTTCTACTCTGCCCCCTCTTCACAATCTCAAGCCCTTATCCTCTCCTGGCATACCTCCTGAAAAACTTCCTCATTTGTCTTACCAGCTTTGGTCTACTCTCATTAAAATATTCTCCACTCTGTCCTTACTCTGACTACTGTAGGCAGCAAACTTGAACAAGTTGTCCTCACCTTGACTTCCACTAGCAACTATATAATTGCCAGCAATTTAATTTTTAGCTAAGGTGGTTCCACTTTTGACACAGCAGGGTAAGCTTCTAAAAGATCAACATATGTGGGGAAAAAAGATACACAAAACAACTTCTAGAAGTCTCTGAATAGAGACCAAAAGCAGAAAAATTCTGGAAAGGTATTGAAATTTTGAATAAGGGAATAATATAATTTAAGTTCCACATTTTTGCAGATTTTGCCAGACAGTAATCATATTGTGCAACCGCATGGGATGGCTAAAGTTCCCATAGAAATCCCACTGTCCCCCTGCTCTGAGGCATAGAGCAACAGAACCTAGGATAACCGCAACCACCATGAGGTGAGGGGAGACTCCTAAAAGAGAGAGAGTTAGAGATGGGAAGCCCCAGGTTCTGTGTGCAAATTCTGCAAGATTCTGGCCGGTTCCTGGGGCAAGCTCAAAGCAACCTCCTTAAAAGATAAAAGAAGTGACTATGATTTGAACCACAGGTGAGACAAGATTTCAGTTTGAGTCTAGGCAAAAGGAATTATCAGCTCAAACAAAGGCATCACAATCTTAAAAGGAAAATAATAAATCTGCAGTCTCATTAACAAATCCTTCACAGTGCTCACAATGCAATCTAATACTGCCTGATGTAAGAAGAACCAAGAAAATGAGACCATTCTCAAGGGAAGAAACAGTCACAGAGGCAAAAACTTGAGATTAAATGAATGGTGAAATTAGCAGGCAAGCATTTTAAAGCAGCATCTCTAAATTTGTTTAGTGAGGCTAAAGAAAATAAGCTCATTTTAAATAAAAATGTAGGATATCTCAGCAGAGAAATAGACGATATGAAATAGAACCAAAAGGAATCTTAAAATTCAAAGATACAATATCTGAATTTAAAAAAAAAAGAAAACAAAATGTGGGATGGATTTAATAAAATTGTGACTTGTGATCACAGAAGATGGCTAATGAACTTGAAGATAGATCAATAGGAATTATCCAATTTAATAAAGAGAATAAACACAGGAAGGGATAGATGGAGGGAAGGAAGTAATGAGGGAAGGGAGGGAGAGAGGGACGGAGGGAGGAAGGAAGGAAGGAAGGAAGGAAGGGAGGAAGGAAGACTGAGCCTCAGGAATCTGTAGTACAATATCAGAAAGCTTGGGCTTCCCTGGTGGTGCAGTGGTTGAGAATCCGCCTGCCAATGCAGGGGACACGGGTTCGAGCCCTGGTCTGGGAAGATCCCACATGCCGCGGAGCAACTGGGCCCGTGAGCCACAACTACTGAGCCTGCGCGTCTGGAGCCTGTGCTCCTCAACAAGAGGGGCTGCGATAGTGAGAGGCCCGCGCACCGCGATGAAGAGTGGCCCCCGCTCGCCGCAACTAGAGAGAGCCCTCGCACAGAAACGAAGACCCAACACAACCAAAAATAAATAAATAAATAAATAAATAAATAAATAAATAAATAAATTTATTTATTTAAAAAAATATATATATATCAGAAAGCTTAACCTATGTGTGATTGTCGCCCCAGTCCCAGAAAGTGAGACGAGACAGAATGGGCAGAAAAATATTTGAAAAAATAATGGTCAAAAACTTCCCAAATTTGGTGTAAGATATAAATTTTCACATTTAAGAAGCTCAAAAAAAAAATCACAAAGAGAAGAAATATGAATAAAAAGCATGGCTAGGTACATCATAATCAAACTTTTGAAAACTAAAGATGAAGAGAGTACCTTTAAACAGCCAGAGAAAAGCTGCATAGTACATACTGTGTCTTGTGAAGTGTAACATTCACTGACCACATGACCTTATCATTCCACTGCTAGATATCTACTCAAGAACATGGAAACACAAGGACTTGTACATAAATATTTATATTAACCTCATTAAAAATTGTAAAAAAAAACCAAAAGACAAAAACTGGAAACAACCCAAATGCCCATCAACAAGTGATCAGATAAGCAAAACATTATTATTTCCAAACAATGGAATACTACTCAGTAATAGAAAGGAATGAATGTACCAATGTGGATGAATCTCAAAATATTGTAGAAACAAAATATACATTCTGGATGATCCTATTACAGATAATTCTTTAAAATACAAGCTAATCTATAGGGGCAAAAAGTGGCTTCCTGGAGTTGGAGGAACTACAAGGATATCAAGGAAACTTTTGGGGTGATGATATATTCTGTGTTTGAATTATTGAAATGATACCATATGTATACACATCTTTCAGAACTGCTCAAAGTATACCTACTTAAATGGACACAATATGTAAATTATACCTCAATAAATTATTTAAAAATATTATCTAAAAAAATCCAAGATGAATCAAAGAGGAAATGCATACAAAGTCCTGTTGTTCTTCAATATGTTTTGACATTGATCTGTCAGTTGTTGAAAAGTCTAAATCAGAGCATGGATTATGAAAAGAAGTGTACCATCATGTTCAGTAATCTATGAATGTCATCCAATGGCCACCAGTTTTTCAAATGAGTCTTTAGCCTCTCATGAAGAGATTTAAATCAGATCTTACTATAAAAGTTAAACAAAAATGGTTTTTAATTGGACAACTAAATGCATAGTCACATCAGTTACTGCAATATATTCTATTGATTTTAAAACATTTTGTCTTTAATTTTTTTCTTAAATTTATGGTTATATTATAATTGGTGGTACCTTAAAATCAAGAAATGATGTTATATGTAAAAGTGTTCTATCAAACACCTAGTACTTAACAGGTGTTTTGTTGTTTAAAGTTTTAGAAGTAAACATTTAACATTTGGGAAAGGAGATATAAAATAGCATTTTATATCAAAGTCTGTCAAAAAATATAATTCGCCAGAAGAGGCTCTACCCTAAATGTTCTGGCAAATTAGTTTTACCAAATTCCCTTCTGTGATAATTTATGGTCCATTTACCACACAAGAACTAGGTAGCCAGAGTTTGGAATAACTCATGTCCCTTTGAGAAATTTTCTTAGCCTGAAGCTTCAGGATTATTCACCATAATCTTGCTACACTCTTAATCCTGAGATGAATGGCAGCTTAAAATGTTATTAGAGATAGTTAAAAGCTGAGTTTTGCTCTTTCAAATAAAGAGGTAGAACAGAAAGGGGACTGAGATTATCCTACTGCAATGGTGATGGGGTAAAGGCTTGTTTTTCCTTTATAAATTAACCTCAGTCAATGGCAATACTCATGAGGGTTTCTAATCCATATGGAGTAATCCACCTAGTATATAAAAAACAAATTTGATGTCATTTCATTTGAAAGAAAAGAAACTTGATGTTTTCATTAACAGTTAGATTTTTTTAGATATTAAAATAGCTCACAGACACAGTGCTCATACACCTGTTGGATGCCAAATCTCATTCCCCAATCAAGAAATAACCAGGGCTTCTTAGAGAAATGGCTGTTGCCAGGTCTAGGCCAGAGAAAGTACAAGATGAGCTTGAGAAATCTTGGTAAGCCAGAAAAAAAAAAGGAAGTTCTTAAAGGTTAATGTGGTCATGACAAGATGATTGCATAGCCAGCTCAAGGGAGCTCCCACTGGCCATGTTTAGGATATGTGAGAATAAAATTGAGAGAGATTGATTTTAAAGACTGATTTTTTAAAGTTGAATAAGTAAAAATCCCTGCATTCATAGGTTTATTCCAAAAAAGAAAAGGAAAAATAGAGAGAATGAAGCTTTCTTGTACAAAATAATGCCTGTTAATAGACATAGAAAGGATACAGAATTGTATTTATAAAATAATTTTGCAACCCTGAATACATAATAATTGATTCAAGCAAGAATCATCAATGGTTTAAGAAATTATTGGGCAATGTCTACTTATGAAACAGGATCTTTGCATGATGTTACAATATCACCTCATGGATTGCTTAGTAATTATAAGGGAAAAGCATACCTTGACAATGGAGAGATCTGATGATCACCTCCTTAACCAAGTGATAAAATATAGTATTGGCAACATTGTACAACCTGATATTATTACCCTTTTGATGATGAGATACCTTAGGGAATATAACATTGCCTGCATATTATTCACAACAAAACATATTGAACTTGAATTTCATCAAGCTTTAGATCTAAATTCCAGTTCAAAAACACCAAGGAGAAAAAATCAGACAAGCCCAGAACATGGGAAATCTATAAGACAGCACTCTTAAACTCTTCCAAAAGTCGGTATCATGAAAAGAAAATATTCAGGAATTGTTTTCAAACTCATCCAATAGAACTTCCAGCAATAATGAAGGTCCAACATGGTGTCCATTAGCTATCTGTGGCTATTGAGTACCTGAAACATGGTCAGTGCTACTCAGAAACTCTATGGAACAGTATAGTTCTTGCTTAAAAGAGATTGAAATGACATAAGAACCAAATGAAATACCATATTTTGATTGAATTCTGGCTCCAAAATTATAAATAAATAAAAGTGATAGAATACATTTTGGGTACAACTGGTAAAATTTTAATAAGGAGGGCATATTAGATGGTATTGTAAATTATTAACATTTTGAAGACTGCTAATAATTTTGTGGTTATGAAGGAGATTGTCCTTGATATACAGGAGCTGGATGTTTAAATATGTAAAGTTTAAGTGGATGATATGTACAATTTTCTTTAAATGGTTTAACAAAAATGCTGGGGGAATGAGGAGGGGGCGAGAGAGAGGGAAAAAGGAAGCAAATATAGCAAAATATAAACAAATGTAGGTGTAGGGTATGCGGGTGTGTATTATACTATTATTCCGAATTTTCTGTATTTTGAAATTTTTAGTAACAGCTGTGGGGAAACAGCTCACAAAACCCTAATTTCCAGCTTTACTGACCTTAAGTGTTTGGAGACCTGAGTTGGCACTATTGGTGGGTGGGAATCTGCCCACCCAGAACTAGATGGAGAAGAATCAGAGGCCAGAAGGGAAAGAACTTGTTAAAGGCTCCACATCATTAGTAGGCTAAGAAGAACCTGTCAGCCTGAATCCTGACCCCCACTGCCGTGGGCTTTCCACTCTCCTTCGACCCCGTGCCAAATAGTGGCATAAGAGCAAAGGCTTCAAAATTAAACCTCTCTTTGACACCTCGTTTCATCAAGTAAGGTGCCCTCATCAGTTTCCCCATTTGTAAAATAGTTATAATCACAGCGCTGACACAGGAGATTTTTTCTGAGAAAAATTAAGATAAACTATGATGATTGGTCCCCAGTGACTGGGACATAGGAAAATGTCATTATTTTTATCATTATTATTTATGTTCTCATTAAGTAAAATGCTTGGCACAGTGTCTGGCTTCTAATCATTTAATAAATGTTTAGTTAGTGATAACACTAATTGTGATGATTATAATAACATACATTGTATATGAATGTATGCATTTTTAAGGGGAAAAACCTTGTTGGCTTTGGAGACAAATAAATTGCTAATTTTAACTTGGATTACACATTATGTAAGACAGGCTAAGAGAAGTGTGGAGAATAATTCACCCTAAAATTTCAGCAGCTTAATACAATAAAAGTGGATTTCTTGGAATATTGATATTTACTTTCTTAATTTGTAGGCTGGTTACATGGATATATTTAGTTCATAAAAAGTTACCAAGTTAAAAAAAAAACATATTTTGTGTACTTTTACAGAAAAGTCAATAGAAAGTTTTTAAAAATTAAACAAAAAATTAGAGTACATCAGCTTTAAATTGCCTTATTTGTAAATTTATTTCTCTTTCACACAAAATCCAATGTACATGGTGTAAGTCATGCAACGTAATGACTCAGAGGATTGTGGTAATCATTAGAGCTCATCATAGATTTGCTAGTTCTAGGCAAGTAGATCTGCCTTCTTGAAGTTAAGTGTGGCTGTACCACTCAGGGTTCTCCAGGCAACAGAAAAGCAGATGTGTGTGTGTGTGTGTGTGTGTGTGTGTGTGTGTGCGTGCATTTTAAGGGATTGACTTACACTATTGTGAGGGCTAGTAAGTCCAGAATTTGTAAGGCAAAGCAATAGGCTGAAAAAACTGAGGCAGGAATTGATTCTGCAGTCTTGAGGCAGAATTTCTTCTTTCTCAGGGGAACCTCAGTGTTGCTCTCAAGGCTTTTCACTGATCAGGTGAGGCCCACACAGATTATCAAGAATAATCTTAAAGTCAACTGATTGCAGATTTGGTTAACAAAACACCTTCACAGCAACACACAGCCTAGTGTCTAACTGAATAACTAAGTACTATAGCCTAGCCAAGTGGACACATAAAACTAGCCATCACAGTGGCCACGTGAAACTCCTTGCTAATGAAATAAGAAGTAACGTTTGTCACTTCTGAAAGACAGACCAAAAGTGTCTCAATAGTCATGGAAGTATGTGCCAAGGTGGACCACACTTCAGCCTGGGTACCTGAGTAACCACAGTCAGTAGAGCTGCTGCCATCCCCAGGGGGAGCAGCACTTAGAGTTTGTATGTTATAGCAGCAGAACCTGTCCAACATCTCAATATGCAAGCAGGGGAAGAAAAGTTAGACGGTCATTCACTGACTCTATTTATCTTTAGCCCAGATAAGACGCATATCACTTCTTCTTTCAATCTATTGGCTAGAACTAGTCTCGTGGTCTCACCTACAATAGAGCTTGAAAAAGCAAGGGAGAGCACAGAGATACTTAGTAAATGTTTTTATCTTATACATCCTATTAGTCACATGAACTTTATTCATTACTCTAATTATTTGAACTTTGTTTCTACCTCTAGATAAATGGAGATAGAGACACCCACTTTATGTGGTTGTGGTAGAGATTAGATTAGAAGATAAATGTAAAGGAATATCATACGCTAAATCCCCGAGAATGGAGTTACCTGCTTTTATTGGTCCTATGCATCAGAGGTTCTTAACCAGTACAGAGCATGGTCTTTCGATCACAAACACCTGATGTTATAAGCAAAATGTTGTGAAAGTATAAATATGTGCATATTTTTTGTAGAGAGGTCATTGCCTTCCACCAGATTTTCAGAGAGATGTTGGGCCCAACATGTTAAGAATCAAATGATTTTCTTACCTGAAAAACAAAACTAAACAACCCTCCCTGCAAACCAAGTCAGAGACTCCAGATGATGATCTATCTGGTTGTTTGCTTTCTAGAAGGAGTTAGGCTCAAAACTGTGGACCTCCATCCAGCTCACAGTAAATGCCATATCTTCACTGCATCTGCTCTTGGGTCCATCTGTCTTGCCCAAATGTCTCCTATCTTTGACTGGTTACTGGTCTCTCAGCATCCTCTTCTCAGAGCTTCTCACCATCAGGCTCTGTGATCTGAGTTCCTCAAGTTTCTCTTCCTGCTCCCATAAGGCCCCCTCCTCATGCAGAGGCGTTAGTCTGGCTCTTAAGTTACAGCTCTGTTATTGGGAAAAACCATCGCACTCAACGAATTCAGTAATTTCCACACATTATTTTTCTTCAATTTGATTTGATATTCCTGAGGGTCTGCATTAAGCAGAGTAAAATTGCTCGGTTCTGTCAGGAGATCCTAGATTTGGTTGAATTTTTTAAAAATTCTTCCCCCCCCCCCCCCCCAATTAAATCTCCTATGTCAATTCTAGCTACAATTTGTCAGATTCTGAGACCTTGAATACCTTTCTTCAAGGCAATTGCAATTAAGAGAAATCACTTCTTATTAAACCTAGAAGGGCCTGTTCTTAGTTAAAGGCCATTATTCCCCATTCAGACTCCTTCTGGGACTGTTAAGCCATTATGCGGAGTAGTTTTTTTGCCTTTAACCTTGAAATCATGTGGATTATTTAATTCTTAATGAAATCATGTCATATGCATACCCTTTTGATCTTCAAATGAATTAATTTGATCTGCTTTCAGCCTTCCCTGATCAGTCTCAAAAACTTGGCAGAGAATCAGTATACATTGCAGGTTCAAGCCCAGAAGAAATAAGAGCTATTATCTGGTTTTCCAAGTTTTGATGCTTATTATATGGTCATTTCTATGTAGGAAAGACCAATGAGCTTGTAGTGAATGTAGCTCTCTTATTTACTGAGGTACAAATCCTTCCCCAGGAAAGATAATCTCATTATTGTGTCTTGGTAAACCAAAATGCATTGCCCATGAGTACCAGGTTTCCTTTAAGCTACAGAAGCAATATCCTAGTAAAAGAACCTCAAGCTGACCTGTATGCAATCTCATCTTTGAACTTATTGGTTGTTGGACCAGGGGTTAATAAAAGCTATTTTAAAGTGACTTTGATGATAATTATGTCAGATAATTATATGAAAGCACCTAGCACACAGTGGTCATTTCATAAACGTTCTAAGGGACATTATATGCCAGGCATATACTATGTCTCCCCAGGGTTCTATTGCAATCACCTTAATTCAGAGCTTCTGCTTCTGCTTCTATTCATCCAATCCAAGCCTACATTTGTTTTTATCCTTGTTTTTTCTATTCTTATGGTTTTTACCAAGAAGTGCAATCTCTAGAAAGATGTAGTATACAGAGTAGGGGCATAGTTTAATGTTAAATCTTTTATATTAAATGGCCCAGCTTTGTCATTTTCTAGCTGTGTATCCTTTGCAAGTTACTACTGTATATAATGCTTTGGTTTTCTCATCTGCAAAATGAAAATAAGAATTTTATTTTTGGGCTTCCCTGGTGGTGCAGTGGTTAAGAATCCGCCAGCCAATGCAGGGGACACAGGTTCGATCCCTGGTCCGGGAAGATCCCACATGCCGCAGAGCAACTAAGCCCGTGCACCACAACTACTGAGCCCACGCGCCTAGAGCCCGCGAGCCACAGCTACTGAGCCCACGTGCCTAGAGCCTGTGCTCCACAACAAGAGAAGCCACTGCAATGAGAAGCTTGCGCACCACAACGAAGAGTAGCCCCCGCTCGCGGCAGCTAGAGAAAGCCCGAGCAAAGCAACAAAGACCCAACGCAGCCAAAAATAAAATAAATGAATTAATTGATTTCTTTAAAGAAAAAGAATTTTATTTTCTATTTCTTTTGTCAGGACTAAATTAGTATACAGTTGACCCTTGAGTGACACAGCGGTTAGAGGCTCCAACCCTCCATCCAGTCAAAATCCACGTTTAACTTACAGTTGGCCCTCCATACCTGCTGTTGCCCCATTATCTGTGGTTCCTCCGCACCTGCGATCTCCTGTATCCTTGGTTCCACATCCGCAGAATCAACCAACGCTGATCGTGAAATACTGCAGTATTCACTACTGAAAAAAATCCACGTGTAGGTGGACCCGTGCAGTTCAAACCTGTGCTGTTCAAGGATCAACTGTATTTGCATAAACCACTTAGAATCATGCCTGTCATGTTAATTATCATTATTATTACTCTTCTAGTGGGAAGAAACATATGGAAGAGATAAAAGAGAATAAAGAACAAGATATGGAAAATAATTAAGAGGTACGACCCTCTACTTTTAAAGAAACAAACATCTTTAGGATCAAAACCATTATGGAGTTTTGGAAAATCCAATTTAAAAAAGACATATAAAAATTGTAAACTTCTAACTGTATTTCAATTTTTAACATAATCAAAGAGACTAATTCAAATAATTGAACATGGTACTCTGAAGGTGCATTTGTAGCATAATATTATTTAAGGACAAAAAAATCAAGAAAATTTAATTTTTACTTAGTAGGTTTATTGTTAGTATTTAAATTGATACTAAAAATCTGGAAGTATTTCTTTATATTATAGCTAAGCAAATAAGTAAGTATGTTGATATTATGAAAATCCAAGGTTTTTGCTGTAGAAGAAGTGAAATAAAAATATAAAATAAAAGAAATTAAAGGAAACCCTGTGATATAAAATTTGAATTGGAAATATCAGTATGAACTTGTGATTTAAATATTTCCTAGCTTTTCTACTGAAAGGACTTAGAACCGGGGATGCCACAGAAGCAAGGAGCATACGTGGCACCCATATCTCAGTTTCTAAATTCCAGGGAGTCAGACTTCCCTAAGAAATGGCTAATTCCAGATCTGAGACAGGGAAAGGCTGCAATAAATCTTCAATATCATGGACCATAAGGCAAAAAAGTGCTCAAAGCCTAGGGGGCCATGAATAAAGGAGTGTGGTTGGCATGTGTATTTCAAAATATAATAAAGTTTGCTTCATCCTGTTTGCTTGTAATCCCTGGTTATGTCACCCCAAATGAGACTCAGCTACTCCGATAGGCATATGGCCACCTTGCTTAGGAAAGATACAAACGTGGAGAGCGTGAGAACATTCAGGAATAATGATGTAACCCTGAATGACTTAACCCAACTGATGTAACTCAATGATGTAACTTGGAACTAATAGAATGTGAGGCATATGGTAACTTTCAGGTCCTACGTTAACTAGCACAAAACTCAGCACTGCCACCCTCCTCCCACCCCTCTCCCAGCTACTTTCATCGAAAAACCCTTGTGCTCTGCTTGTTGTGACTTTCCAGGAAAGATCAGGGTATCAGCAGGCAGAGGACACTTGGTGGTAGGCAAGGCAGAGAGCAAAACACTGAACAATCAGGGAATTCAGGTCATGAATCCCTTTACCACATTTTAATTTTGCCACTTAACTTTTTAAGGAAATAATGCTTTAATTTGTAAATGCTTAAAAAAAATATAAATAAATGCTTTGTGTGTTTTCTTGATTCTGCTTCTTTGTTCTACGGCTGAAAAACTAGATTTTGCAGTGACTTGAATAAACTTGAAATTGAAACTAAAATTGGAAACTCAGGTGGAACACCGAAGCCATCTTTTAGAGGCTCTTATTGTCTAAATGTGTGATAATTTGAACATAAAAAGACTAATTTTGGAAATGGATCACACTGAATTTTTTTAAAATCCATATACCCATAAATATTATGCAGAAAAGATAGGGAGGAAAAGGGGGGAAATGGAAAGAAGGTCAGCTTATAAATGTAGAAATAATAATGGTTAGAAAAATCACTATTTTCCAACCACCAATACAATAATTGATTCAGGCATGTATCATTGACGGACACTAAAATCATTTGGGAAAAGTTGTTGGGAGATACAGTAGTTACATTCATTACAGAATGTAGATTCAATAATTTAAAGTAAACAATTTTAAAAAACATCCCTTCAGAGTAAAAAGAAGCTTTTCAGGTATTGCTCCTCAAAATGTGTACAATAAAATTCCATGAGATATTTTAAAAATCTCTTTAGGAGGAAGTTACAGCATCCAGCATCTCCAAACACAAGGAACTCAGTTTCCCACCCGCTTCCCCACCGCCCTCCGGCGCATCTTAAAACGCTGGAGTTCTAAAGAACACTCTTTAGGAAATACCTAAATTGAGTGAGTCTTACCAGATAATTCAGGTCATGATTCTTGTGTCCAGAGAGGACCATATCTGATAAAGTTCTCTTGGCCAGAGTGTGTCTCACATCGGTTGAGGGGCATCTGTCTGGGATGGGGGTAGCGGCACATCCACAGCCATGCATCTGCTGCATCACGTGGGATACAGTTCAATGATGCTCTCCACAGTACCTTACACACACTTGGCTCAGAGTCAAGGACCCACGAGTTTCTGCTGAACTGGATCCAAAGGATTCTAAACCTAAAATTGCTCTTAGGTAAAGAAATACGAAATTACTTCTTGGGAATTTGTGATTTATACTTGGAAATGTTAAGATAGCATTTCATTACCCAGATAATTCTAATCTTAATGAAAAGAAAATTACATCCAGGAGAAATCTCCCTAGCAATTACGAATCTCTACGAGACTGAAAACAGGAAAGGTGACAGGAACCAGAAAGCATGGAAATTCTATCATTTCTGTTGTATCTTCCTGGGAACACACCTGCAGATTGAGTGAGCAGAGCTTCAGGATTCCTAAACCTCATTCTAGCTCAGTCGTGTGAGTCTAGGCTAAACCGGATTGGAAAGACTGCAGCATCGCTGAATACAAATGAAATTTACTTTCTCATTTCGTGGGCTGTACGTATTTGGAGGACAATTTGGCAGAGAAACATTTATACCAATATCAGTTCTCCTCGGCAGTCATCAAAGTAATTTTTGCCATTGAAATCATGGTGTGGATAGGAGGGAAAAATACAGCCAAATTTATTATTCTCCAAACTTTTAATAAGCACCCACTATGTGGTAGAAAATGTTCTAAAGCTGCGGTGAATGAATGAATAAAATAAAAATCCTTTACAGCAAAGAGCGCACACTCTAGTGGAGAAGACCAATACGTACACATGCAGTTGGAATCTTCATTCAGAAAATATGTCTTGGATTCCTACTATGGCTGAAGAACTGTGCTAAGAGTGAGAATATGTAGGGATAAAAGGCAATACATATTTCTGAAAAAATTACTTGGAGAAAAAGGCAGTAAGTAATTCACTGTATTACAGTGTATTAAGTACTGTAATATAGTTGCTAACTCTGCCTAAAGAATTAGAAACCCTTTCATTTCTGAGTACTGTTTTTCTAGTCTTTGAAGCGTGAGGATGAATCCATTTGTCAGAGAAGAAAAAGACATGAGAGCAGTAAAGGCAAACGGAGGGAATCCTCAGCACGTGTCCTTGAGGAGGAGAGCAGAAGTCCTCTGGGCTCACACACCGTCCACTCTGGAGAGCGGTGTGGCTGTTGTCCCTAGGAAGGCCTAGGTCGTCACCATGGGAACACAAATTGCTAATGTACTTGTTCACCTTCTAAGATAAACGGCCCATGCAGGCATCTGTCCTGTTCTGGCTTTGCACCATGCTGTGCTCTTTTGTCCCCTACACCTCCTCCCACTTCTCCTCTCCCTTTCAAGTCTTTCCGTTGTATCCCTTGGAATCTTGATTCCTTATTTCACCAAGCCCTGTATTTCAACCTCTTTACTAACATGCCCTCTGTTTTGTATCTTAACTGGTCAACCTCTCAAAGGGGTGTTACTTACCATCAGATCCAAACGTAGCTCAGGGTCAGGAGCTAGGTTCTATCTCGCTCCTGTTTTCCAATGGCCCTTTTGGAATATTGCAGGAGACTTCACTGAGGAAAGATCACTGCTCTTTTAATCCTCTGACATATGGTTGACAATAATAATAGTTATTATTATTAATTTATTATTTTTATTATTATTATTAAGAGATTATGGCTCAGATTTTAAGTGTATCACATACAGTCATTATAAATAGGCTTTTCTTTTTCTTCTTGTTTTTTTTTTACTGAAGTCTAGTCGATTTACAATGTTGTGTTAGTTTTCCTTTTTTTTATGAAGTGTTAGAGGTCTCCACTCAGACTAAGGTGGAGAAGAAAGGTCAGAAGCTCGAGGAGAGAAGAAGAAGTATGAAAAAGTGGAAATCAAATTTATTGAAAGTATAAGATTTCCAGGCATAGTCATGGTAAAGGTAAGTAACCACTTTACCCAAGGATGGAGATTTGCCGAGCAAGTGTTAAACAAAGGAAAGAGAGAGAGGCCAGAGGGTGCAGGTATTTGTAAGACAGTGTTAGGATTGCTGGTCCACACCAAACACTGTTGAGGGCGGTGAAACTGGAATCACTCTGTTACGTGTAGGACCTTTTTGTCTTTGCCTAAGGACACACATAGGCACCTTAGTTTTCATCTTCATCTTCACCTTCAAATCCTCCCCACTCATCTGCCAGACAGTGAGTGAATGAGACTTGTTGATCCCAGCCCATAGCAATTGGGTCACCACAGCCTTAGATCCTTATAAGCCGAGACTTCAGGTATCATGGAGCAGAAACAGGCTATCCTTGATAGGCCCCTTCTGAATTCTTGACCTACAGAATCCATGAGCATAAGAAAATGGTGATTGTTTTGAGGTTTGAGGTGGTTTGTGATGCAGCATTAATGATTGCAACAGAATTTGGTGCCTGAAAGAGGCTGTGGACACAGCTATAACAAACATTCCAAAACATGAGGCGTTAGTTATGGGCCCAGGCAGTGATAGAACTGGGAGGGCCTTGAGAGAAGGTGGGAGTTCAGAGAAAATTTTGTCAACACTGTCACCTGTAGTGTCAGGGAAATTAGAAAATGTACTTAACAAACTGGTGGATTTGTCTAAGATTTTAAAGCAGATTGTTAAAATTTCCATCTGGTTTATTTTAGCCATGTATGATAAGATGAAAGTAGAGAGAGATGAGCTAAAAAAAGAATCTTTTAGCTTTCAGAAAAATTTAAAGGAAATATAAAGTATTCAGGAGGTGTTGGGTTAAAAAAAAAAAAACAACTATATTTTATCCTTAGTCTCTCCCAGCAGATTATTTTCAGGTTAAGAAAGGTCCTCAGAGCAAAGATCAAATTGAGAGTGTTGTCAGAAAAAAAAAGTCTTAGAATGAAGGTAAAGGCAAGTATGTGATTGTAAAACCCTTTGACAAGACCTCAGAAAGATTTAAATTGGTGCTTCATAAACCCTTTAAAAGAGGTGAAAGTTCATCCAGGATCTTAAGGGCATGCCTCACGCATTCTTTCAATAGAGCTTCCATGAATTCTAAGGACATTGTCCCAAGCCAGCCTCAGAGGGAGCCCAAGTCAGAGAAGAGATTATCACAAGGCTATTTGTGAGTGTGACCTATGTCTAACGGTGGATATTATAAATTGACACATAGGAACCCTGCAAAATCTTTAAAGGAATTGTGTCAACTTGGGCAAAAAGGGACAGAGACGCTATGGAAGAAAAAGAGTCCTGTAGATCCACATTCATGTATGTGGACGAATCAGGAAGAGAAGGCTACTACTCAGTCGCAAACATGAATTTTTTTTTAATATGGACAATAAATGATGATTTTAGGGGGAATCAAGAGCCCCTGGTCTTATTCCTATCCTGGAATATAGGCTAAATTTTAACTGTCTGAAAATTGTCTGACTTTTCCACTCTACTGTAAGCTCCATGAAAGGAGGGACTTTGCCTAGTTTATCCCGTTTCAGGTGGATGAAGAAATAAAACAGACGTAAATGTCATATAGCCCCTGAACTCAAGGAGACACTTTTCCTCCAGTGGAGAGTGGGACAAGAAGAAATTTTTAAATGGATGGGATTTAGATAAAGAAGAAATAATTTCTGTCTAGAGAATCAGGGATAGCATGTTACACATAGACACACTGACACAATTCAACTGGGCCTTAATGAATATCACTGTTTGAAAAAAAAAAAAAAAATGAAACCAAAAGAAAACAGTCTGTATTATCCCAAAAGTCTAGTGATTTTTCATAGAATTTTATAGGATTAAAATCCATTTCTACCTGAGCCAAGTTTCTGTATTTTGCCTTTAGTTATTTTCCCTCAAAAATGAAATTATTCTTGAACATTTTGAAAATTACCTGTAGGTATTTATGAAAGAAGTTAATTTGTAGGTGTTTGCAAATGGATATTCATCCCTGAGATTGAGGCCATTTCTTTTTCAGAACTGCTGAATGATATTGATATGCAGCAGAATTGTACCAGCCGGAGTCACTAGGGCCTGCTCTGTTCATATGCTAGTAGGTGCAATTATTTGAAGGGAATGCTGAAGGTCATTCTCATCATGGCAACAGAAATTGCAACCCATAATCAGCACGGAGTTTGAAGAGCCCTCAAAGAAATGAGCTACATGTATAATTCGGGGTTTGAGCTAATTAGAGCCAGAGTGAATATATCTGAAAAGGTTAGGATCCATACAGAGTAGAATTGTCTTGATTATAGAATATAGCTGCCCCTAGGCAGACATCATGCATTTCACTGTGGTTTGGGTTTTACAGGGTCTCCTGTCGCCCACTCATTTGAACAATTTCAGAAGAGCCTCTCAACTCAAAGCATCTTGTGGAACAGCCTCTTGAGGACGGTTCGGAATGAGGCATTTGTTTCAGAATCCAAAGTGTGCTCCTGATGGCATTGTCCATTCTGGGTATCATATAATGTCCCTGGGTTTAAAATCAAAAAAGTAATAAGAGAGAATTAGGGAAACCCATATAATGAAATAATTTTTATTGTATATCCATCTATTTATCTATCCATTTGCTCACTCATTTATTGAAAGCATACTTATTAACCTTTAAATATGTATTATCAGGCAAATAATAGTACTTACTTCATGAGGTTGTTGAGAAGATTAAAAGAGAATATCTATAAAGCTCTCAGAGCCATGCCTGTCTCATGATAAACGTTACATAGATGCTGAATACTTTTTCTCTCATAGTTTGTGTCCAATACCATTTTTTTGTGGAATGAATCAATGAACCAATAGACGTGTTGATGTTAATCAGGGAGGGACCAGACTGTTAGAACTTGAATAGCTGAACAGAAGGGAAAGCCCACATTTCATGTGCAGGGGAGATTAGATGCTTCTTTTTGGAAACAATGGGCGGACGAGGACCAGAATAAGAGAGTGCTTTCTAACACTCAGGGTAGTGGTGACTCTCATGACCTGGAGGTGCTTGCACCTGCACTGGACCTTCACTGTGCAGGGGTGGGTGAGGTGGGCAAGGGAGACCTTTGAGGTCCCTTTCCAGTTGAGGATTTTAAGTTCCAAGCAGTCTCTGAACATCTCAAAGATATTTGATTCGCCTCAGTTAGTGGACAGATTAATTTAAACTAAAGCTTTTTCAGTAAAATAGCACAAAGTAGCTATAAAGTAAGGTTAAATATGGTGGACTTTCAGTTCAACCATACTAATTCTGTGTTGACTGAGGTGCCCAAACTGTTTGCATTAAATCCTGAATATTTCATCAAAGGACAATCAAGAACAACAGAATATATTCTCCTCATTTTTCTTCATGCTATAGAATTCACTTATGAGCAGTCACAGGGAACATTTTTTTTAACCCGAGTCCCTGATGTCATCACTTCACACACACACACACACACACACACAGGCAAAAGTGGGGATGCAGGAGATGATATCTGGGAACACAGGCCTAATGGTTAGAAAGCCTTGGTTCCTCGTTCTGTCCGTGCTGTTTGCTCAGCAAATTTGGGTAAAGTTACTTGTGCTTCTGAGCTTCAGTTCCCTCCTCTTTCAAGTAAAGATATTATTTTGATGACTCCATTATTCAAAGAATATTTAGAGAGCCAGAAGATCAGGATTGTAGCCCAGCTCTGTCGCTAACTCGATAAGGGATCTTTGGTCAAGTTGTCTTCCCGTGGACCATCTGACATGCCTATAAAATGAACTACCTAACATATGACCTGGGTTTCCCTGGTGGCGCAGTGGTTGAGAATCTGCCTGCCAATGCAGGGGACGCAGGTTCGAGCCTTGGTCTGGGAAGATCCCACATGCCGCGGAGCAACTGGGCCCGTGAGCCACAACTACTGAGCCTGCGCGTCTGGAGCTTGTGCTCCGCAACAAGAGAGGCTGCGATAGTGAGAGGCCCGCGCACCGCGATGAAGAGTGGTCCCCACTTGCCGCAACTAGAGAAAGCCCTTGCACAGAAACGAAGACCCAACACAGCCAAAACTAAATAAATTTTAAAAAAATAAAATAAAATAACATATGACCTGCTTGCTTTGCAGAGTAATTGTAAGAATCAGAAATAATTGATATTTTGAAAACTGTATCTACAGATAAAAATATGAGTGTCTGCTTTAAATATATAAATATATTTATAGTTGTGTTTTAGGTATTTATACATCCATAAGTAATAGATCTTACAAAATCTTTGCCAGTTTTATTATAAATTGAAGTAGGATCAAACACTGTCTTCTGCAAAGTTCCTTCAGCCTTTCATTTGTCCCGTATTAGTTCCACAATATCTTTTCAATTTGTACTAGTTTTTAGGGCTGCTGTAACAGATTATGACAAACTTAGTAGTTTAAAACAACAGAAATTTACTCTCAATTCTGGAGGCTAGAAGTACAAAATCAAGGCATCAGCAGGATCAATTCCTTCTTCAGGGCTCAGACGGAGACTCTCTTCCAGGCCTCTCTCCTGGCTTCTGTGAACAGCCATCAATCTTGGTGTCCCTCGGCTTGTGGCAGCATCACTCCAATCTCTGCCTGTGTCATCACACGCTGCTTTACCTATGTTTCTGTGTGTCTCTGTTTTCTCTTCTTGTAAAGGCACCAGGCATTGGATGAGGGCCCACTCAAATCCACAAATACCTCATCTCAACAAAAACCTGGTTTCTACAAAGACTCTATTTCCAAATAAGGCCACATTCTGAGGTTCCTGGTGGACATGAATTTGGGGTGGGGGGAAACCCTATCCAATCCAGTACACCATAAAACCCTCAAAGCCTGTTGCACAGAGATCTGCAAGAAAAGAGACTACTGATCTTATGCAGCGTATTAAAATATATGACGGGCTTATTATGTTGCCTTATGATGATTTCTGCTTTGTGCCCTATTTTCTACGGCATATTACTGCAGCGACTCCTTGTTTCCCATTAAGCGGGTGCACTAAGTATTCGGCAAGGGGAAGAAGGATGAAAGGAAAGAAAATGTACATGGATCTGGCTCACTCCCACCCTGTCCTAGTTAGAGATTTACACCCCAGCCGGGACTGTGTAGAATGTGGACCCCAAATGATGAAGAGGAGGCTTATAAGCTAAATTGTCAGATTTCCCATTATTCAATACAATTATGTTGAATATGTTGTTCTAATCCCAGCCGGCTGCAGAGAATTTAGATTCCACGCATGTTCTTACCGTGGCTCCGGCCAAGCTGTGAACCTCTAAGGCCTGATCGTTGGCAGAGGTGGTAATTGCAATAGATTCCCAGGGCAAAGGGAGTGTTCTGAAGAAGAGCTGTAATTGGAAGGTCTAGCAACTTCTGTTTCTAAACAATTTTTCCTTCTACTAAAAACCTTGAAATCTATGAATTTGATTTATTAATGAAGTCTGTCATTTTCAGATAAAACACACAGTCTGTAAGTGAACGTTCGCTTAATTTAATTGGGATAAAATTGGTCCTATGAGCAATGTATGTCATTGACAAAGTCACCCACACTCCCTATATTTCAGCTTCGCAAAATACAAAACAAATACTATTATCTGCAATTTTCCAGCAGGAGGGAATTCAACAAAGGCTTTAAAATAAGCTTCAAATGTAAAATAACATTCTTTCTACCATATATAAATCCGGGGTTTGCCTGGGATTAGTACCAAGAGAAGAAAAATAAGAGAATTTTTCCTACTCTGTCTTTCAGTTATAAGCCCCCTTCTGTCACCTCAAGCCAGGAAGAGACGGATTTTATTCCATCTAGTACACGGTACACAGGAGGATTTAGGCTGCCTTTGGATCTAAAACGGATGTGTACTCACCCCACCTCAGTCAGAACTGGAACCCTTGACCAAGTACTGTCACCCATTTATTATGCAATACTCCTTTTAGTTCTCATGGAATACTTTTAAAAATTGACCATAGCTGGACTATAAAATCTTGTCACATTTAAAAGAACAAAAATTATTCAGAGAATATTTTTTAGCCAGAGTACAATTAAGGTAGCAATCACTAGGAAGTAATTTGAAAATTCACATATGTTGAGAAATTAAGAAGTATACTGTGAGAACCCATGGGTCAAAGAAGAAACCATAATGCATATTAAAACATTTTGAATAACGTGATAATAAAACTATGGCATAGCAAACTAGTGAGATGTAGCTAAAGCTAAGCTTAGCAATTTATAGGCTTGAATAAATATATTAGAAAAGAACAAAAGCTGAAAAATAAGTATTTTCTAAACATCTATCTCAGGATGTTAGGAAAAGAATAGCAAATTAAGCCCAAAGAAAGCAAACAATAAAGATATGAGGAGAAGTTTAATGATAAAGAAAATAGGTATACAATAGAGAATAATAAAGCCAAAACACTAATAAATGGAGAAACCCCAGAAAAAACTGACCAAGGAAACAGGAGACAAAATATCAGGATTAGGAAGAAAAAGTGGGCTATATTACAGATACTACAGAATTTTAAATAGCATATCTGAAGGTAATTTGAAAAATTTCAACAATTTAGAAGAATAAACAAACAAATGCCTAAAGAAATTTCTAATTCTTACATAGGAAGAAAACATAAATATGAATAGCCCATAAATTTTAAAGAGATTAAATATACAAAATTAAAAACCTCACAAAGAAAACTCCAAACCCAGATGACTCATCAGTATCAGTAAATTATAAAATAACTTGTAATAAATAATACTAATCTTAGGCGCACACACACACACACACACACACACACACAGTTTACTGTGCAAAGATAAATATATAATCACTTTTTAAAGTTTTTTTTTTCTTTTTAAATTTATTAAATTTACAACAAACTTTCTTTCCTCCTTCCCCCCTCCTTCCTTTCTTCCTTGCTTCCTCTGTATAGTGCTATAAGTTTTGCTTATATATGGAATCCTGTGGCCACCACCACAATCAAGATGCAGAAGTTTCATAACCAAAAAAAAAAAAAAAACCAAAAAATTTTCCTCGTGCTTCCTCTTTGTAATCAACCCCTCTTTCACTCCAGTCCTTGGCAATTGATAATCTGTTCTCTGACCGATGGTTGTTGTCTTTTCCAGAATGTCACATAAGTACCTGAAATCAGCCAGTGTGTGTTCTCTGGGTCTGGCTTTTTCATTTAGCATCCTGCATTTGGAATTCATTCATGTTGTTGCACGTATTTGTAGTTAGACCCTTTTAATTGCTGAATAGTACTGCATTGAACGTGTGTACAACAGTTTTTATCAACTGAGGGCCATTTTGATGGTTTCCAATATTTTAGCAATTATGAATAAAGTGCTTTTAAATGTTAGCTTACAGCTGTTTTGTGAACTTAAATTTTTGTTTCTCTTGTATAAATATTTAAAAGTGGGATTGCTGCTGTGTCATGTGACAAGTGTACATTTATATAAGAAATAAACTGTCTTCCAAAGTGGCTGGACCATTTTGCATTCTCACCAACAGTGTGTGAGAATTCCAGTTGCTCCATGTTTTTGCCAGACTTGGTATTGTTGGTTCTTTTGCTTTTAGCTATTCAAATAGGTGTGTAGTGTTATCTCATTGTAATTTTAATTTTTTTCCCCCAGTGGCTAGTGATGTTGTTTTCCATTTGTATATTTTCTTTGGCAAAGTGTGTACTCAAATTTTTTGCTCGTTTGTAAAGTTGGGTATATTTTTTAATGTTGAATTTTGAGAGTGCTTTACATATTCTGAATACAATTCTGAATACAAGTCCTTTGCCAGACTTGTGATTTGTGAATAAATTCTTCTATTATGGCTTGTTAAAAAAAAAAAAAAAACACTAATCTTAGGCAAACTTTTCTACAGAATAATAAAAAGGAAAATTTCCCAGGGGTTCTTACTGTCAAACAGCATTTGTTCCAAGACTGCATTTAAAAGTGAATCAATGTAATTTATTACATTAACAGAAAAAAATGAGAATATTAATATGACCATGTCAATAGATAAAAATAATCCTATTTATTAAAATTAGAAATTCATTCCTGAATATTCAAATATATGTTTTGTTAGAAAGAAACTTTGTTAATCTGAGATAATGTTTGAAACCAAAAAATAGAATTTTTAAAAAAATTACATGAAAAAATGTAAAGAGTTCCCTCTGTAATCAGGAATGAGACAGGGTTTCCCATTATCTCAAGTTGTATTCAGTATTATAATAAAGACCCGGCCAGCACAATTAGACAGAAAAAAGGAAAAGTATAAGGTTGGGGTTGAGGAGGGGCCATAACTGTCATTATTTGCATACGGTATTATATGTGTAGAAAATCTATAAGAATGCACAGAAAAATTACTAGAAATAATGAATAGGTTTAGAACCATCAAGTTCATAGGGAAGTTGATTATTTTCCTCACTATATCAGTTTTATAACCCCATTTTCCTGCTTAAATGTGGTTCTATGTATTTTACATTCACTTGTTCCACGTGTATGTTATGGGCTGAATATTTGTGTCTTCCCCAAATTCCTATGTTGAAACTCAACCCCTCCATGTGATAGTACTGGGAGGTGGGCCATTTTGGAGGTACTTAGGGTTAGATGAGGTCATGAGGGTGGGGCCCCACGATGGGGTTAGTGTCCTTATAAGAACAGGAAGAGATGAGAGATCTCTCATTCTGCCATGTGAGGACACAGCTAGAAAGTCTGCAAGCCAGGAAGCAGGCCAGCACCTTGATCTTGGACTTCTCAGCTTCCAGAACTATGAGAAATAAAAGTATGTGGTTTAAGCCACCCAGTCTGTGTTACAGCAGCCCAAGCTAACTCATGCAGTGAGTTATTGTTATTATGATGACATATTATTATGATCATATCTTATTATGATCTTTGAATAATTTTCTCCTGACGAATGACAGAGGGCCTGTTTCTTATTCCATATTTACTGTTCATTTCACTTCCTAGTGGGTTCCCATAGTTCCTGACTCTACATTATGTGTTTGGTCCATTTTGTATCAAAAAATTGTTTCTGATATTTTCAATCAATCCCTCCCCAAGAAAAATGGCCTTTATTAAAACAGCCTGCAAAACCACAGTTACTAGGGGAGGTGGATGGATAAGCATCTGTTTGGCTTCCTCATTTTTTCCTACGATCACTACTACAATTAATGCAGGAAAACTCTCTCCAGCTAAAGCAAAGGTAATGCAGCAGAAGGGAAACCACAGGGGTGTGGGCATTCTACATGGTTCCATTCTTATACCTCTACAACTTAGCGGCTAAGAAAATTGGGTGAGCAGCTTAGTTTTCTGACACAATTATCTTATCTATAAATTGGGATTTTAAATAAATACATCTCAGGGTTATCCTAAAAGTAAAATGAGATATCATGTGTCAAGTCCTAGCATAGTGTTTTGATATTTCTTCTTAGTAAATATAGAAGATAAAACAATAAAGAAAACAGAGTATAAAACCTTCTAATGTTTTAAGAATGAAGAGCCTCCAGTTCAGAAGTTGACTGTATATATTTTCTCCAGAACCTTTACACTTAGCTGTGGTCCACTTTTTTTATCTTCCTCAGCCTTAAGGCATGTGGCATTTCATTTAAAAAGGCGAGATCTTTCCCTTCCACCATCAATTAGCCATGACTTACCAAGTACCCACTGTGTAAGTGGAGGAGCTCTTGGTAAGAAATGCTAATAGTCTTAATAACACATACCTTAAATACAGCACCTTGGATTTCAGTAAGCTTTCATATACATCATGTTATTTGACCTTCACAATATTACTAGGGTATAAGTAGGGCAGAAATCTAGTTAGAAATCATCCCCTATTTTACAGATGAGAAAACTGAAGACCAGCAAAGATAAAAAGTATGTTAGTTCGTAACAGACCATACTATATGCCCCTTACTCTTGGAGATCTCTGGGAAAGTTTTTAGAAAGGGATACAGAGATTATCATATTAAGTGCATTAAGTCAGACAGAGAAAGACAATTATCATATACTATTACTTACGTGTGGAATCTAAAAAAAATGATACAAATGAACTTATTTACAAAACAAAAATAGACTCGCAAACATAGAAAACAAACTTATCAGTACCAAAAGGGATAGCGGGGTTGGAGGGAAGATAAATTAGGAGTTTGAGATTAACATATACACACTATTATATATAAAATAGATAAACAGCAAGGACCTAATGTACAGCACAGGGAACTATATTCAATATCTTGTAGTAGCCTATAATGGAAAAGAATCTGAAAAAGAGTTTTTTTATATATATATATCCGAATATATATATATATCTGAATCACTTTGCTGTACACCTGAAACTAACAAAGCATTGTAAATTAACCATACTTCAATTTAAAAAAATAGCTTAAGAAGAGGGGCGGCTAGAGTATGAATCCAGCCACTGGTGCCATGGTGAGGATGTGAGTTGCGTTGGGAAACGTTCTGACTTAGAAGTCAGGAAAGATTATCATTAAGCCCAAATACCTGCCTTGCTATTTATTATCTGGAGGGGGACTTGGAAAATGGCTCCACCTCTCTGAATCTCAGTTTCCTTGTCTGCACAATAAACATAATATGTTTCCTGTGATTATCCAAGCATTCACTGAAAAGTAGTTAAAGCTTTTAGCACAAGCAGCTGGCAAACAGTAGACGTTTACTAAACCTCATTTTGCCTTCTCCACCCCCTGCACATTCAGTGCTTCCAAAGGGCATTAAGATCATTTAACATTTACTCTGAAATAATCCCTTTTTTCTTATATGACCTCAGGGAACAATATTGTCTAAAACTGGGAAAAAATAATGTGCTGAGGAATCAGATCTTCTTTTCAGTAATTCTGCACTGTTCTGGCAAATTTTAAAGAGGTTTCTTATTTTCACAGATGCCCAGTGTGGAGAAATACACCAAACACCCATGCTATGTTTAAAGCCATCGAATTAGATGACTCAGAAGGAACTCAAGGAGCTCACTGGGTCAGGGTTCTGGAATGAACCTGCATAAATTATCTCTGGACCAGTGTCAGAGCTCATCAGGGAGCATTTGTACGATGGGAACCAGAAAAAGACTGGGTCAACACTGTACGTTACAGAACCTAGACAGTCATAGAGCAGAGGGGACACGAGAGATCACCGTCCAAACCCCTCAAAGTTTAAATAATGAAAACAATGTCGAGGGAGTGGGAGAGACTGAGCTAAGGTCTAACAGACCGTGTACTCAAGAGTGCAGAGACAGTAGCGTTCCCATGAACGCTTTGTCAATCTGCCACCCCTTCCACATCTCCTCCAAAAACAACACACCACCCTTCTCTCTCTCAGCTCTCACTTTCTATCAGAGCTTTCCTCTCACCTGCAAACATGCACTAATATCTCTTCTCCTTGTTCCATACCAAAGCCAAACCAAACCAGAAAGCAACCTTCTCCAAGAGGGCACAGGAGATAGCTTCTCTGCCTTTCTTTCTCTTTACCAACAAACCTCTTGAAAAGGTCAATTGCATTTGTTGATTCTACAGCTTAATTTCCCATTCACATTTTTTTAAAGTAATTAATTAATTAATTTTTGGCTGTGTTGGGTCTTCGTTTCTGTGCGAGGGCTTTCTCTAGTTGCGGCGAGCGGGAGCCACTCTTCATCGCGGTGCGCGGGCCTCTCACTGTCGCGGCCTCTCTTGTTGCGGAGCACAGGCTCCAGACGCGCAGGCTCAGTAGTTGTGGCTCACGGGCCCAGCTGCTCCGCGGCATGTGGGATCTTCCCAGACCAGGGCTCGAACCCGTGTACCCTGCATTGGCAGGCGGATTCTCAACCACTGCGCCACCAGGGAAGCCCCTCCCATTCACTTTTTAGCGCTCTGAAATGAGATTTCTAGTCCCGCCAGACTTCACCATTCACCAAGGACCTTCTAATGACTGCTTTCGTTCCTCGTCTTTTCTAATTATGCCTCCCTGAAACCCTTGTTCCTGGTTTCTGGAATGCCCTGGCTCTCCCCTCCCCACCCCTCCTGAGACTGTCTCTGACTCTTATTGGATGGGAACCATTCCTCCATTCCCTAAGTGATGGTATTCTTCCGCTGGGGACCCATCCAGGTCCTGGTCTCTGCAGGAATAGTTGGCTCTGTTAATCTTATCTATAACTTTAATCATTACCTCAATAGAATGATTCCCAGATTTATAATTTTACCTAAGATTCCATTTTTCACTCTAGACCCAAACTTTCACCTACCTATAGGCCCTTCCTGGATTTTTTACTAATTTCAACAAATCTAAAATATAATTCGTTCACTTTTTGTTTCCTGTGAAAAATACTCCTATACTGTCTTCTTACCCAGATGCAATCCTTGTAGTCATATTTTTAAAAAATTCATCTTTCTCCTTTGCCCTGAAATCTAATTGGTAGAATTGTCAGTTAAAGCAACACCATTTTCAGTAGTATAAAAAATACAGCATACTTAGGGATTAACCTGGCCAAAGATATATAAGACATGTAAACTGAAAACAACAAAACATTGCTGAGAAAAATTAAAGAACACATAAATAAATGGAGATATATACCTACTCATATATCAGTCGACTATATATTGTTAAGATGCAAATTCTCCACAAATACAATCCCAATCCCAATCTTAAAAGCTTGTTTGTGAAAACTGACATCTGATTCTTAAATTCATATGGAAATGCAAATACCCTGGAAGAGCCAAACAACTTTGAAGAAGAGCGAAGTTGAAATATCAACACTATCTGGTTTCCATAGTTAAAGGTAGAGTCTTAAAAGCAGTGTGATATAGAGACAGACAGAGAGAACAGAGTAGAGACTCTAGAAATAGACCCTCATGTACATTGACAGGTTTTGAAAAACATGCAAAGACAATTCAGTAAATAAAGGACAGTCTTTACAACAAATGTTACTGGAAAATTAGATATCCATATTAAAAAATGAACTTCTTCAATCTATAACTTGAACCATATACAAAAGTTCATTCAAAATATTGAATAGACTTAAAACATAAAACTATAAATCATTTAGAATAATATTTACATAGGAATCAATTTTGTGACCTTGAGTTAGGCAGAAACTTCTTAGATGAAAGACAACATACATCTTTACCACATGATCCAGCAATTCCCTCATATGTATTTACCAAGAGAAATGAAGTTTGCCCCTAAGGAGAACACCTCACTCTTCCTATTTGGCTTATTCAGCCCCTCTGGGAAACCACTGGCAGAACCCAAGCCTCCATGGGTCCAGGGAGATCAGATGTGGGTACTTGAGTTCCTACAACTCCAACCTCAGCGAGCTCAGTGGCCCTTTCCCTCAGGAAACTAGACACTCAGTCTCATTAGACAATGGAGAGTGGGTAGCAGATGGACTTTAAAACCACAAGAGAGACCTTAGCCATCACTAGGGCTGATGTACCCACAAAAAGTCAAGGACCAGGAGTAACAGGCTTAAGTGGATATAGGCTGGCTCATAAACTGCATCTCACAACCTCCATAATTCTTCCTCTTGCTCATGTTCTATATCAGGTCAAACACTGACTGCTATTTAAGAGCTAGGGCTTTGAAGACAAACATGCCTGAGTTCACATCTCAGCTCTGATGCTTTTTACCTGTACACCCTCAGAGAAGAAACTTATAACTCAAATTCCTTATCTGATAAAGGAGGATCATTTCTTCTGTAGGGAGTTCTTCTAAAGGTCAAACGAAAGTACTATGAAAAGTGCTTAGCACAGTTCCAAGCACATAGAAATTATTTTCTAAAGAGTAACTGTCGCTGTCGCTATCAGTCAAAATTGTCTCCATCTAACTGCCACTTTCCCTGTTTTATGTCACCATCAACCCTCACCTTTTAATGGGCTTTCCTACTGGTGGGTTTTTCTCCCCAGTGTAGTCTTCCCAGTTCATCCTGGTCTATACATTGTTGGACATCATGTAGTTGCACTACAAGAACGTACAGACAAGAAAAATGAGGATATAATCTCTATACTCAGCTGAACTGCCCAAGAAACACATAAACTTTTAACCAGATATGTATCAATAGGTGTGATGAGATTAGAAAAAAAAGTATTTCAATTATTGTGGCACCAGGCAGAATCAATCAACCCCTGGCATGTTTTCAAGTATTTCCCTTGTCAACTACCACAGGTCAGACAAGAGGCTACTTAGCATCAGACCCATCCTTACAGCCCCCTGATGTCGATACTATCACCCTATTTTACAGATGATAAAATTAAGCTTCATGGAATTTCAGAAATTTTCCCAAGGTCATAGGACTAAATGACAAGATCAAGATTAAAAACATATACTTGTCAAAGATCTGTCCTCTTCCCCCACTGTACTAGATAATCTCCCTGCCCACTTAAATGTGGTGTTTTTATATACATTTTTCACCCACAGAATCCCTTGTGAGACCCTGCTGTCACCCCCAAATCAAGAAATCTTATCCTACAAGAGCAAACAGAGCTGTGACAGGTGTGAGTTCAAGGTAAGTCCAATCTAGGGAACCTCGGAGATTACAAATGTGTTCTAATTCTACCTAACGTCCCCTTCTACCCCATAAGAAAACTGTGCAGAGATTCTCAAACTTCTGAATTTCCTCTTTGACATTTTAAATATTCCAGCTGCTCTCCTAACAACCATGTCTCATGAGCACCCAACCATAACCTAGGAAAGTGGGACCAGATGCCCTGCCAAGTGGTTACAGTTTAATAGTAAATAAATGAGTCCCTGGTACTTCTCTTATAGCTGGCTGGGGAGCCCACTCCCACCTGCTGGGTCCACTAACAGCTGAGTAAATACATTGCCAGAAGCTGCAACCAGAGAATTACCATTCAGTGCCCACAGCCCAGGATATACTAGGACTGCTGTTGTTTATCCATTAACAGGCGGGAAATTACCAAAGCCCTCACTACTAAATCCCCTACTATGTTGTCTGTAAAAAAGATTGTTCTATTTATTGAACTGGAGAATCAGAGGCAGGACTATTCATTTAGATAAAATTAAATTAAAATCTTTAAGTTATACTCAAAGCCTGTATAAATGCTGCAGCCTCGTAACTAAGCCCGGGTCTTGGACAGCAGCCCACCTGATGTATCCATCACCAGCAGGTGAGGGTTTAAGCAGCAAGCAATCAGTTCTGTTATGCATTCTTCTTTTTCTTTTTTTCCCAGCTATAACCTATTTTCTTTTATTCCTTTAAAAATAACAAGAACTTTATTTTTTTAGTTAATTTTTATTGGAGTATAGTTGCTTTACAATGTTGTGCTAGGTTCTACTGTATAGCAAAATGAATCAGCCATACATATACATATGTCCCCTCCCTTTTGGACTTCCTTCCCATTCAGGTCACCACAGTGCATTAAGTACAGTTTCCTGCGCTATACAATATGTTCTCATTAGGTATCTATTTTATACATAGTATCAATAATGTATATGTGACAATCCCCGTCTCCCAATTCCGCCCGCCCCCCCCTCCTTGGTATCCATACATTTGTTCTCGTCTGTGTCTCTATTTCTGCTTTGCAGAAGACCTAAACAGACATTTCTCCAAAGAAGACATATAGATGGTCAACAAACACATGAAAATATGCTCAACATCACTAATTACTAGAGAAATGCAAATCAAAACTACAATGAGGTATCACCTCATACCAGCCATCGTCAAAAAATCTACAAACAATAAATTCCGGAGAAGGTGTGGAGAAAAGGGAACCTTCATGCACTGTTGGTGGGAGTGTAAATTGATACAGCCACTATGGAAAACAGTACAGAGGTTCCTTAAAAAACTAAAAATGCATTTTTCTAATGAACACCTATGGACCAACTCTGTGTTAGGTCATTAGGCCCTGGGCTATTATGCTCAGTGGGAGTATTTGGGTAGAACGCGTTGTCCCTTTCCTCATGGTATATCAGGGAAAGCCAATATCTGAAGAAACAGTTTTGATTCTGGGGGACACACATAACAGTAGACATATATTCAGGCCAAAGAAGAAATATCTCTAGCGGGATTAAACAAGGGATTGCCAAACAAGGAATGTGTGAGTACAGTTTCAAGGATGAATTTGAGTGTGTGAGCTGGGGAAGGGTAGATGTCTGATGAGAAATGTCATTCCATGTAGAGAAAGCAGCGAGTAGCAAGGAATGAAGGAGTAAAACAGCAATAGCATGTTGTAGAAAGTCAAAGGAGTTGGGAGTGGCACAAAAATGAGTCTGGGCATAGGCATGGGTGAAAACGCGGCCTCTCCTTCCAGCAATGCCACTTGCTTATCTCAAGGCTGAGTTCAGCCCTTGGTATGGTGTCCACAGGACACAGATGTGAGCATACCCTAGTCTGTCCTGTCCCCAAGAAAGAGACATTCCCTTTCTACGCTACACCATCCTTTGTTGTACTTCTATTAAACACCTTCCCTATTCCTGTGTTTTTCACCTAATGCTATTAACACTTCGTGTTTTCTGTAGATCAGGGGTGAAATTTTCCCTCTATGGTTCTCTAAGGCACGGTTTTCTCTACCACAGCACCTATTTGAATCTGGTCCTTAACTAGAGTGGGAGGTTTTGGAGTGTAGAGACCATTCATTCTACATTTACAGAGCTTCTATTCAGGCCAGACTCTCTGGTATGTACTGGTGTCACAGGTAATAAGTGACAGCTAAGTACCAGGAGCTGAGTAAGCAATAGAGACAGCTGTCCCAGCCTAGCCCTTCCAGTGGTCAGAGGAAGCATCAGCTTTACTGATTTTTCTCTTTATCCCAGTACCAATCGTAGGAACTTGGACAATGGTGGTTACATTGTTGTGGCAATATTGTGTCTTGGAATGAGTAGTGAACTCTAGAATACTGAGTTCATGTCCATTTCTCTCATAATAATAGCTGGACAAGTCTTGATCATTTATTTTCCCATCAAAGAAATAAAAATTAAAACCATCCCATATTTGCAAAGCACTTCCTATTTCTCAATGTGCTTGAATGTGCATTGGCTCATCCATCTTTATAACAAATCTATGTACAGTTGTAGATACTGAGCTTTGGTGGTGAAAGGGCACAGCATGAACTTGAAGCTGGGATTTTCTTTGAATTGCAAGTCCTTTTCTCGTGTCCTAAGGTCCCACAAAGCTCTAAAACTCTACATTCTGTGGCTTGGGATTTCTTATTTTCATTGAAGTGTTGTCAACTCATCCTTATTACATGTTGTTCATTCAAACCACATCCGACAGAACAATGGCCTTGGCAGATGTCGTTTTTGCTTCGTTCTGAACAGAAATAATGATGATTCTTCCTGCTGACAGCGGGTCCTCTCCCTGACCTCAGTACACACTTCTATCCCCAGAAAGAGAGGTCAGGCAGACGCCTGTTCCCAGGCAGTAGCAGATTTCTCTTTGTTGCCTGGGAATCTTCCACAGCTTTGGAGATATAATAGTATTCTGTCGTGTTTGGTGACGACATCTACCCTGTAACAAAACCTTTCCTTTATCATTTTCTCAAAGGTTAAAATCTTGCTCACTTCGTTTTTCTTAATAGCCACATGTCCCTTTTGGTTGGTTATATGTGCTGTGCTGTGTCATACACTGGCAAGGATGGTGAACTTGGAATCAGAGGATGCTGGTCTGGGTCCTGAACTGATGCCTTGTGACCTGGGACAATCTACTTAGCTTCCTTGAGACTTGACCATCTGTAAAATGGGAATAATAATAACATCTGACCTCCCTGCTACTGTGATTATCAAATGCTATTAAAATAGTGCACACTCTTATTATTACTATAGTTTTATGCACAGCTGAACTATTGAAGAATTGTGCTAATACACCTAGAACACAATTAAGTTGCAGTGCCATGAATTCAAGCCCATTCTGCAGTGATGCAATATGATTCAGTCTTTCTAGAGCATGCAAGTCTTAGCACAAGGTGACTGTGCTAAGGCAAATGCAGCCCCACTTGTGCAGATTTCAGGAAGGAAGGAAAGAAATAAACATTTATGAGTCTCACTGTTTTCCAGATGTGCACTAGACATGTGACATTTAATTTATTCTGAGCACCAAATGCTACAGAATCGGCATAATTATGCCCATTTTATAAGTGATGAAACCTAATGGCAGACAGGATAAGGAATGGATCCCAGGTCAGTTTGTTAATATTTAATATTTCATTTATATCCACATATGTGTATGATATTTGGCCTTGTGTAAGTATCAAGACTGAAATCGAACCCAAGTCTAGGGACTCAGAACCCAGTGAGGTGAGAGAGCATATAGTTTGCAGTCAGCAGCAATGGTTTTGGAAGCTGACGTGTGTTTGGATCTCATCTGTCCCACTTGGTTGGTCTGAGATAATAATGGGCAACTTAGACAAAATTTCTGGATTAATGAATCTGAGAAATGGCCACGACCTGCCTCACAGTATCACCGGCACACACAGCACAGGGTCAGGCGCAGAACTTCCTTTCTTCCTAGGCATTAAGCATCCATTCTGAAGTCACACACAAGCTATGTCTCCAGATTAAACATTTGGCACTTATCTTTGAATCTCACTGTAAATTCCTTGAGAGCACGGGCTGTGATTTATTCATCCTGCATCTCCATAAACCCCAGCGCAGTGCTAAAGTCACAATGTGTAACTGGGGTAACCTGGCCAGAACGTTGCAACACGAAAACCTGGTTTTAAGTCCAGGTTCTGCTTGGGTGATTTTATGCAAAGGCTTTCTTCTTTTTTCTCTCTCCTGAGACTTGGTTTCTTGTTCTGTCTAATGATTCCTCTATCACAGGCTTATTATGAAGATTAAGTAAGTTAAAGCCCATCGTCAAAGTATGAGAACTCTAAATTGAGATAATGTTGTGAATGATTGAGTAAACCTTGTTTCCACCTAAAATAAGGCCGCTACTTTAAATTTCGTCTAATGCTATTTCCCCCATTTCATCTCTCCTCCTATCCTTATTCTCTCCATCTTTAGTGACATGATAGTGGTCTAGCTCTGGAATGTACTCAGGGCTATGTGAAACCAGTGACTAATACATTGATACATTAATTACAGGAAACTGGTAGAATTTGCAGGCCATGCTTTCTAGTTCTGATTACTTGCTGAGTGGGTTCAACTGCTTTCTGCGTCGCAGTGTTATCATGTATTTGCATTCAACTTCTTATTTTCTGACACCATTGCTTTCCGTAGGCACTCCTTTCCTCAGTAAATTGTGAGGAGGAAGTCAGGTGATAAAGACAAATGAAGAAGATGTATCTGCATCTAATTGAAGCAGTCCAAATATAATCAAAAGCAGTAGAGGATTTGGAATTATCCTGTCATTTTAAACTGTTAAAACCAAATACTAATGGATTAGATGAATCCCAATGGATCTTGAGAACCTATTGCTTTTAGTAGAGGGATCATGTGTATTTGTACTAAATTCATATACAGGCTCCGGCATCTTAATGAAAGAGTAATCATGACCTATGTATGTTATGAAGTTGCATCGAACTTTTGTCATTTCATACATTTAGACTTGTCAATTATTATAATCATCAATTTTAAGTGATTTATTGAAGAAGGGAAAAAGCAATGATAATTGCTTTTTCTTAGTAAGATATTTGAGGATTGTCATAATATGCAGTACTCTCAATATGATAATCAAATACTTTTATATAACCGACAACCTAATCTTAGCGTTGTGTGCAGATAAGTGGATTAAAGTCAACTCTCTTTCCAAATGTATAAACATTTACAAAATAGAAATTTGTTTTAGAATTAAAATAAAATACATTTCCTGAAAAATACAAGGGATGTGATCTCACAGAATCAGACAGAATCACAGATGACCTTTTTTGCTTGATTGAAGATTGTTCCAGAATGCAGGTGGAAATTTTATAATTATATAAGATACATAGTATGTATCTTTAAAGGGGAGGAAACAATCGGAGTGACTTGGGAAGAAAAACCCAGTATTTATTCAAAAGCTAGCATTTGTTTGATGCTTGTGTGTACATGGCACTACCTTGGGTATTTGTAAATATAGTATCTCATTTATTCTTTAAAAAAAGCCCAATACCAATATTTGACCCCTCTTTACAGATGAAGACATTGCGGCCTGGTTTTTTAGGGCTGTGTACTTAGTGTCTGAGCTAGAATTAGAACTCAGGTCTTCAACATCAGTTCCATTTTTCTTTCCTATATAACATCACAACATGCGTTTGAGCAAAGGAATGACATAAAGATTTCCTTAAGAAAAGCACAAAACCTATGACTGTAAGACACATTGTTTTCAATGTAACAGGCAAAATTTCCCCCCTTTTCCCCCTAAGATGTTTGTAAATCGAGCAGTAGCTGAATCCAACAAATGCAATCACACATTTTCCCTGGTTCCACCGAATGTCATGTGCATAATTGCACTTAATAATAATGTTATACACTCTGATTTTTTAAATGCGTGTCCTCATTTTTCATTTGGTCTGTTTATATAGCCTGCGTAGGTTCATGGGTGATTTGAAATATGCCTTTGCCTGAATCCTTTCATAAGCACACTTTTTTCCTTTCCACACTTACTTCTCTGTAATAATCCCATGCTTCAAAGTCCAACAGCTCACCTGCTGCAGCTTGAGCATGAGATAAATAAGGTCAGGAGGGGATTTATGAATCATCTCTTCTACCACCTTTTACGGGAAAAGCTGAAAACCAAACCCATTTGGCATTGACTCGGAGTGAGACTTCCTGAAGCAGTGAAAGGAAAAGGAAAACTATTTAAAGTCACATCTTCTAAAATAGAGCTTAACCCCAGTGACCCTACCTACGTGATAAGCCAGAAACCTAGCATCAAGAGTCATAGAACTTTTTGGAGAAAAAGTCAAGGTATGTCTCTGGCCTACCCATTTTTTGACTGACTTTGATTTCTTTTTGTCCACATTCATATCAGGTGGTCAAAGAAATCCCACTCGCTGAAATACATTGTGCCTGTTACAAGCCTCACTTTGCAGAAGGAAATCCAGTCATTCATCCAATTGATTGATCAGTAAGTCAAAGGTATTTACTGAAAAGTTACGACCATTTGTCAGATACTTCTTATGTACTTGATATTAACTAGGTGATTCTACATATTTAATTTTACTTAATCTTAAAAATTAAAAACAAACCCAAGCCATATAAAAATATATGAGAAAAGCTCTCTGGCAAAGGTAGATACATGGACAAAAATAAAAAGCAGTATTCTTGTAGTTTAGGTTTGTCACTCCACTTTTGTGCTTTTGCAGAATTTGAAAGACAGAAGCATAAAAAATAATTATAAATCTATGTTCATGGTTACACAATATATAAAAATGTAACTTGGGACATCAATAACATAAAGGAGGTGGGGCTGTAAAGGAGTAGAGTTTTGTATGCAACCGAAGTTAAGCTGTCATCAGTTTAAAACAGATTGTTGTAACTTTAGGAGGTTATATACAATCCCCATAGTGACTGCAAAGAAAGTATAGAATATAGACAAAAGGAAATGAGAAGGGAATCAAAATGTGTCACTACAAGAAATTAACCAAACATAAAGGAATGCAGTAAGGGCAGAAATGAGAGACAAAAAGCTATAAGACACGGAAAACAAATAACAAAATGGCAAGAATAAGTCCTTCCCCCTCTGTACTTACTTACTTTAAATGTAAATGGATGCATCCAAATGGAGTATTAGTTGGCCTTAAAAAGGAAGGAAATTCTGGCACATGCTACAGCATGGATGAACCTTGAGACGTTATGCTTAGTGAAGTGATTGAGTCACAAAAGGCAAACACTGTATAATTCCTCTTATTTGAGGGACCTAGAGTAGTCAAAGTCATAGAGACAGAAAGTAGAGGGGTAGTTGCCAGGGACTGGGGAGAGAGGGAAGGGGGATTTACTGTTTAATGGGTACAGAGCTTCAGTTTTGCAAGACGAAAAGAGTTTTGGAGATGGATGGTGGTGATGGCTGCACAACAGTGTGAGTGTACTTAATGCCACTGAGCTGCACACACACAATGGTTAGGATGGTCGATTTTATGTATGTGTATTTTACCACAATTTTTAAAATAGTAACAAAAAGTAAAGACAGAAAAATAGTAACAAAAAGTAAAGACAGAAAAGCACGGTAGGTATTATGGTTCCCATTTTACAGATGTAGAAACTAAGGGCTGTAGGTGTGTGGTGGTCCCATGGCAAGTCAGGGCCGGAGCTTGGACACACCATCAAGACCTCCATAAATAAGCATCTAAACGACCTCATAAAAAGGAAAGCACACTGGAATTCCACCTACATGAGAAAGACAGTAATTCTTTCTCAAGGTATTTTGTAGGTGAGAATTTATTTTTTAGCAAAATATGAGTTTTAGGACTTGGGAGGTATATAAATATCTCAACAAATTCATTTGTGAAATGAAAGGAAATTTTTGAGCCCTTTTATGGCCTTATGCAAGTTTCCTTCTGAGTGATGAATAATGGCATTAGTAAATCCTATGCTTTTTATATCTTGTCAGTGAAGTTTTGTCCTGAGATATATCCAAAAAAGGGATTGTATCTAAATAAGGTCTCTCTATAGCAAGATACGAGCCAGGAGACCAGTTAAGAATAAAAGTATAATGCCATAGAATCAAAGACCAGAACAACAGAAATGGAGTCTCCTGGAGTCTAAATTGGGAGCCAAGGATTATGCTAAACTCTGGGAATAAACAGACTTTGTGGAACCCACTGTTTATAATTTTTTGATCCTAAATTGATAAAATAAGGGAAACAAAGTCCTCTGTTCTCTAGTGGGAATATAAAAGAAATGTCAATTCCCATTTATAGAACACTAGATAATGAATCAAGTACCTTCACAAATATTACCCTAATCCAGATAAAACAGACCCAGGAATATAAAAACACTTAAACTTGCTCTTGAGTAGTACTGGGGAAATTAGCAACTAATGTCAGGTGTTGAAGCTGGCCTGGTACTTAGAAGGGAGTTATTGAAAGCACCTTACCTCACCGGAGTAGTGCTAGAAGAGGATGTATTAATTCCTGAGATAGTTTTACCCCTTGTCTAAATTTTATACTGGGTTCATTGACTGATGAAAGCAGTAGCAAAAACAAGTCATGACTCTGAACATGAAAAAGTTTCTAAAGATGCTTCAGCCCATGAAAAAGAGCCAGCTGTGAAGTGTCTGAAAACTCCTGTGTAGTGGATATCTATTTTTCTTGATTCCTCAAAATCTATTGCACATTTTTGGTGGTGAAACCTGATTTTTACTTGGGAAATTTTTCTTCACCACTGGATAAAATCAGAGACAGAGAGATCTGGCCCAGCCAGGAGGTAAGCCCATGCTAGATCTCCCTTCCTAGCACTTGAAGAGAGAGAGTACCCAAAAGGTAAGACATGGAGGTTCAAGTGTTCCAGCCGTGGCACCCACAGGGGCAACCCTGTCCAGCAGGTCCTGTCCTGAGGCCTGTTCCTGCCTTTCCAGCCTGGTTTTCACTTTCCCTCCCATCCTATGAGTTCCACCCCAGCCTTCTAATAAACTCTCTGTTAGTTTATGTCAGCTGGAGTAGGTTTCTGGTGCTTACAACCAAAGGGTTCTAACTGATATATGAGGCTTTTTTGTTTTTGTTTCTCATTTATTCTTTCATTGAGTCATTGATTCATTCATGCATTTGTTCATTCAATAATCATTTATTTACCAAATATTTTGTGCAGGCCCTAGAATTGCATCAGACATGATAACTGCTCTCAAGATTATAGTCCATTGGAAGGAACTAAGATTACACTCCACTGTTTGTCCATGCTTTGTTCATGTTGCTTTGTTCTTCTGGAATGGCCTCTGTGCCTCTCCATTTCTTCCTACTCATATTTGTCATTAAAGCCTCAGCTCCTCCAAGAAGTCTTTGATGCCCTACAGGCTGGATTAAGTGACCATCTCTAGACTTGACACCACCATGTATTATTGTAGGTTCCTTCACTAGAGAATAACCTTCTTGAGGGCAAACACTCACCACCTTTATCTCTGCATCTTCAATGCCCAGCACCACGCAAGGCCCTCACTGGGAGTTCATTCATGGTCTCTGAAGAAATAGAGTGTGATGAGTGGTGAACAGACTTACATGCAAGATGTTAGTGGGAGAATAGAGACAGGAGGGACCAAATAGACTTCCAAACAGAGGGTCTAGTAAAACTTCAGAGAAGAGATGTCACTCAAGTCAAATTTTAAAGGATGATTGCAAGTTTTCAGATAATAAAGGACTAAAGTTATTGAATGAGCAGAGGGAGACCATAAAGAAAGACATGAAATAATGGGAATGCATAGAAGGGGAAGGCTGAGTACTCAGGGTGTCTGGAATCTGGAATACAGATGTTTAGTGGCGTGAGGGTAATGAATCAGAAGAAGGGCTTTGTCATGTTGAAGGAATTTAGTCTTTACTCATATTCAGTGAGAGGCAGTATGACTGTATTAGTTTGCTAGAGCTGCCATAACAAAATACCACAGACTGAGTGGCTTAAGCATTAGGTTTATTTTCTCACAGTTTGGGAGGCTGCAGGTCTAAGATCAAGGTGTCAGCGAGTTCTCTCTTTTTTTTTTTTTGTTTTTAGAAGGGGGAACATGTTCTTTATTTTACTTACTTATTTTTTGGCCACACCATGCAGCATGTGAGATCTTAGTTCTCCAACTAGGGATTGAACCCACGCTCCCTGCACTGGGAGTGCAGAGTCTTAACCACTGGACCAACAGGGAAGTCCCACGTTTGGTTTCTTGCATGGCCTCTCTCCTTGGCTTGCAGACGGCTGTCTTCTTGCTGTGTCCTCACGTGGTCTTTCTTCATGTCTGTATGCAAGTTTCCTCTTTTTATAAGGACACCAGTCAGATTCGATTCAGGCCCACTCTAATGGTTTCATTTTAACTTAATTACTTCTTTAAAGGCTTTATCTCTAAGTAGAGTCACATTCTGAAGTACTGGGGCCTAGGACTTCAACATATGAATTTTAGGGTGACACAATTCAGCCCATAAAAAGAATGTAGTAGTCAAGAGCAGAGACTCTGCAGTTGACTTCCTAGGTTCAGATCCTTGATTTTTTTATTTAGTAGCTGTATAATTTTGGACAAGTGACTTAAACACTCTTTTCCTCAGTTTTCCATCTGCAAAATAGTATTAATAATTACCTTTTGGGTTGTTATGAATGAGAATAGTGCTTGGCAAAACAATACATAAAAGGGAAAATATTCACTGGGGAGAGACATAATCAAGAATCACTCTGGAGTCAGGGTGGGGGATGGGTTGGAAATAGAAAAACTGGAGGCAGGGAGGTCAGTAGAACATACAGAATTTTGTAACCTAGTCATTATTTCAGAGAAAGGGGAGGAAAGAGTGAAGATACATAAAGATGTTGGCATCAGCTGGGATAGGAAAATCCATAGGGAAAGCATATTTAGAGTGGAGGGAGAGGCGCTCAGAGACATTGTGAGTTTGAGATGCTTGAGATTCACTCAAGAATCAAGTCTAGCAGAGAGTGACACATACAGTTCTGAAGCTTGGGGTAAAATCTGGGCCCTTAAACAACAGAGTCAAGAGTCATAAGAGAAAAAATGGCAGCTGTATTCATAAACTATGGTGAAATTGTCCACAGAGAACCAATCCATATGACTTTGAGACTAGCACCATAATTTTCCAACACGATCACTAGGGAACGTAAGACCAAACCCCACATCCTTGCCAAAGGTCATCCTACTGACCAGGATCCTGGTAAGAGCAGCACCAGGATTAAGGTCTTAATGGCAGAGAGATCTGCCAGGCTTCAGTTTCCAAGAATGAGTGTCAGGGAAGACAGGATAGAATAGAGGACCCTGAATTCCATCTTGTTTTCAATCTAGCCTATTGCGGGGGTTTTTTGGGATTGATTGATTGATTGATTGATTGATTGATTTATGGCTGCGTTGGGTCTTCATTGCTGCGCACGGGCTTTCTCTAGTTGTGGCAAGCAAGGGCTACTCTTCGCTGCGGTGTGCGGGCTTCTCACTGTGGTGGCTTCTCTTGTTGCGGAGCACAGGCTCTAGGCGCGCTGGCTTCAGTAGTTGTGGCACAGGTGCTTAGTTGCTCCACGTCATGTGGGATCTTCCCAGACCAGGGCTCGAACCCGTGTCCCTTCCATTGGCAGGCGGATGCTTAACCACTGCACCACCAGGGAAGTCTGCCTATTGCGTTCTGACTGAGTAAAATCTAGAGATCAAAAGTATCACTGATTTAGTTCATAATTGTCTCCTAGGCCCAGGAGATAAAGAACTTAATCAAATGTAATCTCCTTCCTCAGAAACCACCATGTCTACTATGTATACAAATGTGACTTTGCACGTAGTCAGGTCATTCTGAGCCAGTGTTCTCTTCTGAAAAATTACAATAAAATCGTAGTAGCCTTGCCCTCCCTCTGGTATCAGAGTGATGATATGTAATAGGACAATGGTTTATAGTTCCCCAAAGTTTATACCGGAGGGTGTTTTTGTTGTATCATTGTTATTAGTAAGCACTGACAAAGCCATGGTCAGTGGTATTTCAATAGAAAGGGATCCAGTGGACCCTACCTTTGTCTACAGTGTAGCCTCTGAATAACACTACTACCAGGTACATCACTTGTCAATGCCCAGAGCAGCCTTCTGGTGACCACAAAGTGACTATGCACAGAGAAAGCGACTTCATCGCAAACCATGTGAGAAATCATTTGAGGAAGATATCCTCTCGCCCCAAGCATCCTGTGACGAAGGATAATGTTTATTTCAGTGCAGTCCAGTCATGGGACCCAGTAGCTGGGCAGGAAGTGGTGGCCAGTCTTACAGATGGTTGACTCAGTCCCCAAACCATCTGCCGATGAGCACCAAGGCCCTACCTCGTTAGTCAAGCAGGAAACAACCAAGGCAGCTGGAGAGGGGAGAAGTGGCCTGGTTTAGTGAAAAGACCACCAGACTGAGAATCAGGACACCTGCTCTCCCCATCCCTGCTCCACCACAAATGAATTATCTGGATAAATGGTGAAAAACCATTTTTCTTCTCTGGGCTTCCAGTTCCTCCTCTGCCGGAAGAGGGATTTAAATCAGATTCTTTCTCAGGGAAAGGAACTTCCCCTAAATAACATCTAACACTTCTCTGTATATTACTGATAGTTGCTGTACAACTGGCAAGGTAAGTGTGATCACCCTACTCAGTAGATGGAGGTAAAATCTTTCAGCTTTACCTTTCCTCTCTTCTCCATCTCTGCCCCATGTCTATGGCTCCACTGAGGGCCGGCTCCATGAGTGTCCAACTTCAGATGGGTTCTGTGCTTGGTTTAACACTCTACTGTCAGGTCTCAAAATGCACAGTAATTTTTGAAGAAGGACCTCACATTTTCATTTGTCATTGGGCCGCACAAATTATGTAGCTGATCCTGTCTTGATTCTATGATCCCGCCTTGATTCTATGATCCCTGGCAACTGAGACTCTGGGCGGTAGGTGCTCAGGAACAGAAAAAGGTGTTTTCTACAGGGTGTAGTTCTCACTCCACAGAACCCCAGTGATGTGGGCAAGATGAAGGTGACAGAGGTGAGCTCATTAAATTGAGTCAAGTACTTCCAGGGGAAGATGCAGGGTCAATAGTTACAGAAAAAGGAAAGAAACTCTCCTGATCTGGGAGGAGCTAGGAACTGGCTCCTTGCCTCCAGATATTCTGACATTGTGGGAGAAAATTCTCTTTGTTATTGAGTCAAGAAGTTGGGAAATGTGTATGTGTTCAGAGTGGGGTAAGGTGCTCATTTCCTTCCAACTTTTTATGTCTCTGAGCCCTCAAGCTAGGGATCGCTTGAGGAGCAGGTGGGAAAGGAAGACAAAGGTTAGACTCAAATGATCACAATAAACCCTATGGTCCTAACTGCTACCAGAGCCCTTCCAGTGTGAATGTCGGATGAGGAGTCCAGGGTTTCCATGTGGTACCCTACACCTCATGCAGCTCTCTATCAGGGCCTCCTGCCTGCCTACGCCTGTGCTCTCTCTGCTGACAGCATCAGAGCTAGCAGTCCACAGATACCGCCTGGGATCTCCAGAGGGCTTCATGCCTCCCAGGCTTACTGAGGAGAGCCTGGAGTGGTGGCCTGGGAAATGCACCAAAGAAAATATGTGGGTGTCCCAAGGGAGAAGGAAATGGGAGTCCAGAGTCTTGGTTGAGAGACCTAGGCTCTGCCATGCATCTTAGCAAACTGGTCCTTTTGTCCTCATCTACAAATGATGAGGTTGGACAGCAGAGGCGATGTAGTTTAATATGTGAAATGTACTCCACGTAGAGTTAAGTAGTTCTGGGTTCAAATCCTGACTTCACCGCATCTGTAACTGTGCGATCCTGGGTGAGTTTCTTCACTCCTCAAAGCTTTGTTTTCCTCATTAACACTTGAAAATAGACTCAATAATGTCTCTTTCACAGAGTTGCTATGTGACATGAATAGGCTGATAAGAGGATCACAGGAGGGTCCCACTCTGGCACATGTAAGCATTCAATCTTTGAAAATGATTACTACTTATAGAAGCTTTGAGACTTTCCCAGGGACCTGTGACTATGTGATGAAATGGTGTTTGTTCTGGTGTCTGAGACACGGTCAGCAGGGGCAGGAGAGGGGGGGCTCTTGCAGATCCAGTGCACATTTGGAGACATGGCCATGCAGTGAGCAGAGACTTCCATGGTATGCAGGGGCGGGGGGGAACAGAGTGCTCACGGGAAAAGGAGACCCCAAACCCCTTCAGTGCAGATTCTGTCCTTGGTGCTCATCTTCCTGTTGGCCAGGAGTGCGTGGGCGTGGATCACAGGGTTTGGTACCTCACAGGTCCAAGCTGGGTTCCATCTAGACAGACAGCTGGAGGCTGGCAGCACAGGATGCCAAGCACGTTGGGGAGGAGGCGGTACCTCAGCAAAACATGTTCTCTTCCTGCCTCCACTGACTGCTGGCTTCCAGGAGATAGCTGGGAGTAGCCGAGGGCTAGCCTAGGAGCCTCGGCCAAAATCGATAAATCAAGGGAGCTGTCTGGCTAGTGGTGATTTCTCTGTCTTGCCCATCAGCCTCCTAGGTAACAAGCAGCTCTGCCTGTTAGGTCATCTGTCAGGTCAGATGGCCATGGTGACACATCATCCTAAGGGCTCCCAAAGCAGGGTCCTACCCTTCTCAACTGATCTTCTTCTAACCACCGGTCCATTCAAATCTCAGGCATTGGGAAACTCTGTCACTTAGCCTCATTTGGACTTGCCCATCTATAATCTCAATAGGTACAAGGAAGTCTCTATGACCTGCCCCCTGCATTCATATCTCATCATACTTCCCTCTGCTTCCCACCTCATCTTTATATGTTGGTAATACCGAATTTCACTTAAGCTCTTTCCTCTTCCTAGGAAATAATGTTCCTCATCTTCCCGGCATCCTCAGCTACCACCAATTGGACTGAGTTCTTCATTTCCCCCCAGGCTGGGCTAGGTGCTACTTCTTCATGTTACCATGACTACCTGAGTGTACCTCTTCCCTGGTACTTGTCAAAATACATAATAACTCTCTCCTACTAGACTTGAGACCAAAGAGGATTCCTCATAATCCTATTACTTAATGCATAGTCAGATCTCAGGGTATATACATTTAAAAGAAAAAAGTGAAACAAAACAAAACTTCTACAAGTTCAATTCAATCTACCTTGATCCATCCTAAACCCCTTCTCCTGCCACTCGTTCTCCACAAAGTAGCCAAGTTCATGTTTGTACAACACAAAGCTAGTTGGGTCCCTTTCATGCTCAAAAGTTTTCAATAGCTTCACATAACCCTTAGGATAAAAATGCTATATCCTTATCATGCACTACAAAATCCTACTGGATCTAAATTCTGCCTATTTCACTCTCAAAAACACTTGTCCATATTTTTGGTTTCTGTATCAGTTTGGTTTGCTGTATAATAAATCACCCTAATCTAGTGGCTTAATACATAATCAGTTATTATTGTTCAAATGATTATTGTTTTAAGCCACTGGTCTTCTCTGGACTTACTGATGCGTCTGTCACCAGGTGTGGGTCAGGTAAGCAGCTCTGCTGATCTTGGCTGAGCTTGCTCACACGTTAAGGAGCTGGCTTGCCACAGGCTAGTCTAGAATGGCCCCAGAGAGACAACTTGGCTCTCCTCCATGTGGTCTCTTGTTCTCTAGCAGACTCACCTTCTCTTGTTTATAGGGTGGTAGCAGGGTTCCAGAAGACTTTTCTTGAGTCTTAGGCTCATAATTGGCTTAAAAACACTTCCACCTCATTCTGTTGACCAAAGTGGGTCACAAAGCCAGTCCAGATTCAAAGAGTGGAGACAGAGGTCCCACTGTTTGACAGGAAAAGCTGTCAGGTCACATTGCAAAGGTCATAGACTCAGGAAAGGGTAAAAAAACACAGTCACTTTTGCAATCAATTTACCAGAGACCGTGATTCAATAATGAGAATCAAGCATTTGTATTTTTAGTAAGTATTCAGATGATTCTGCCAAGTCACTCCAGGATCGTCCTTTGAGAGCACTACTTATCCTCAAGTCACACCACCTTCCTTCTGTCACCTGAACATGTCCTGTTCTTTCCAGAGACCTAGAAAGATCTCCATAAATCTGTGTTGACTGAATAAACAATTGATGATATTAGAAGTCAGGAGGGTTGGGAGCAAATCAAGATCAGAGATTCAGGAAAAACAAAACGAGAAAGATAAAATCAAAGGTATCGGAGGCCCCTTTTCTACTTGAGGTCCAAGGCTGGACGTAGATGCCTGGAAGCGAGCCCAGGCAGGAGGCTATGGAGAGAACCCGGGAGAGAACAGGGCAAGCAGCATTCAGATCTCATCTCAAACTCGCCTCATCCTCCTGTCCCTTGGGACTTCAATGATGTTGAAAGAACACATGTCAGCCCCACAGCTGACACATCTGCTTCAAAGGCAGCAGAGCCATATGGAGTCTGTTTGCTCCTGTGCCCCATCCTCTCCCGAGCTGATCACCGTTCCACGTGGACCTCCTGCAATTGATTAAAAAAAGGATTCTGCTCTTACCGTGCTGTGAGAGAAGAGCAATGCGTCTTATCACAGGGAAGATCCAGCGTGTTCCAGGGCCGCTGTGGGGAATCTCCAGCTCCAGTCCCACTTGAAGCCTGGTTTCTCCTAGCAACAAGAAAGAAATGCAGGAGCAAATCCCTTCCAAAATCCCTCAATCCCCAAATCACAATCTGTACATCCAGAGAACAAAGATCCGCCAACATCTGCCCCCAACACCTCATTCTTCCAATATTGAGACTTGAAAGACCAGGACACATTTGCTTTTTACCATTCTATTATGAAGGGAAATCTTAGTTTTCTATCACACTCACTCAGCTGGAATACTTTTCACATGTTTCTCCTTTTCAAACTCTCTCTCTCATCTCCCAAAATAGCCACATCAATGATGCACGTTTTCTTAAATAAGCTCCTGTCTCCTTAGGTTCTCATTACCTGCCTGGAAAGCTGAGTCATGCAGGATTCACACATCATTATTCTGGGTCATAACTCCAGGCAGGGTGCTCCCACCTCCTCCCCATGCTCAAGTTACCCTCTGTCAGTCACCCTGACCCCACGGGCTTTCTCATACATCCTTGCGAAGCTGAGTTGTCAGAGGAACCAGAGTGCCACATCCAGAGGCAGGACTAAGTGATGGCTGGTCTCCCCCAAGCAAAGAAATTGGCCCAGATGAGAATGATTCCCTCTTAGCTTGCAGCCAGTTACCTTCGTCTCCTGGATGTGAGAGTGGGAAACATCCATTGGTCAGGTCCCACCATCCTCATTTGAAAGAAATTATTTTGATGGCTGGTCTCACTTGGAAATGGGGATAGTAATAGTTAGTACACTGAATTCTTGGGAGGGTCAGATGCCTAGGAAGTATCCAGCATGGAGTTTGCTCAATGAAGCGTTGGTTGAGTGTGATTCTAGGTTGAGATGGAAAACGGATGATGACGGGAATGAGGCTGTCCTGTGTATGCCCCAAAGCATGCCTGCAGCAGATACTTCCAGAAGTTAAGGAAATGCACCTGTCCTGGAAACTCCCGAAATGAAACTTTTAGTTGAATGATGAAGCAATTCAACCGTTGAGTTCATCTGTGCCTTAGGAAAAAGAGAGTAATAAAACTCAAGATGATGAGAGAATTAATGTAAGTCCTAAAGGAATGAGGTGAACAGAATTACTGCAAAGGACGTTGTGCATTCTGGTAACAGAGATTGTTTGCTACAGTTTGTAAGAACTTAATAATTATAAATGAACACATTGGTAAAATAACCTACATAAAAACTTTGGCAAGAAGTTTTGGACACGGAGTGCCCTTGACATTAAACTCAGATGTAAGAAGCATGCATGGCGTATTAGGAAAGACGTTGGACGGGGAAACAACAGACCTGGGTTCCAGTTCTAGATTGCTTCATCATCTTTTTATCCAGGGTTTTATTCACCTTCTTTGTAAATTGAGGGGTTGAAATGGGGGTCCTTAAAGATCTTTTCCAGTGTGACTTTCTCCGATCCCTTGTGGGTGATTCCAGTGAGCAGGAGACTGAGGTCTCATGAGCTGGAATCACCAAAGGATCACAGATACCGGGAACTTTACGTTAGGAAACACATTGCAATGCAGTCGGAGGCCCTTTCAATGGGTGAGTTTGGACTGACCAGGCAAGAGTGCTGCCATGCCCTCTACTTGGAATCCAACTTCCTTCTCCATCTGTTCCTCTGTCCTCTCACTACAACGCCTTTCTCTGATCTCCACTTAGACGTCCAACCTTTCCACTGGGAAGCTTCTCTGCCCCTCTAAGTCCGGGTCCACTGCCTTTCTCCCTTACTTGTCCCCATAATGCCCTCTACTGCCTTTTTCATCATATTTCTACTGGATCATGGCTTCTTTTCTCTCTGCATTCCCCTCTCAACTGCAAGCACAGTGAGGTCAGAGACGCTGTCTATGTTTCCCCAGCTTCCAGCACAGTGCCTAGTACACATTCTGTCCTCAGTGTGTGTGTCTGTGGGTGTGTCTGTGTATGTGCACATGTGTTAAATGCAAACCAAGACCTTAGTTCAAATACTGGCTCTGTCACTAACCTGGGCTCACCAACTGCCCATTTCCCCATCTTTTCTGTCCTCTCTATCCCCATTGCCAATTCTCAAGTTCAGGTTGTCATAATTGTTTACCTAGATTGTTTCTAGAAACTTCCTTTCAGCCTGTCCTCCCTTCTTCCAATGCTTGCCCTTTGCTTGCTTTCAGATAATTTTCATTAAAACAATGTTACCTCTAATTTTAAAAAAACCTTAGGATTGATATAAAAAGTCCCAACTCCTTAGTCTAGCTTTCAAGGCTATTACCATCTAATCTCAAAGTACCTTTCCAGCCACTTCTCCCTTGAACTCTGACTCACCAGCATCAGACTATTTGCCATTTCCTGAGTGCCCCATCAGCTGTCACATCTCTGGGCTTTTAGTGCAACTCACTGCTGCCTAGGATGTCTCTCTCACTCCCTTTACTACCTCGAGAAATTCTCTAGGATCAGAGAGATCTTGTTCCTCCTCTTCCCCCGGCAATTAGCACATTTTTATAAAGGTGACATTAATGTGTGCTTTCTTCATTCAACTGTAACTCCCTTAAGCAGTGACAAAATGTCTTTTCAGCTTTGTCGTTCCTGTGGGCCTGGGTGGAATGCCTACATGGCACCACATAGAAATTGGTCAATGAAAGTTCGTAGGAGGAATAAATATCTACGTGTAAGGGTCTAAATTGCTAATTTCATTTTGAAGTGCTCTCTCTCTCTTTCTCTCTCTATCATCTATCATCTATCTATCTATCTATATGTATGTATGTATTTCTAATCAAGGATATCCAAACACATTTACAATCCCACTTTCCCATATCAGGTGAGATTTACAAACTGCAGCTTAGAAGTAAGTTTCTCATGAACTTAAGTTGAAAGTCTGAATAAATATTCAATACATGAAACTACTTGAATAATTGTTCTCAACTTTGGCTGCTCAGTAGAATTTCCTGGGGAATCTTTAAACCCTTGATACCCAGACTGCATTTTGCATTTTCAAATTTGATTACCCCTTACCAAGTGAATCAAAATCTCTAGTGGTGGAACCTGGGCATCATTATTTTTAAAGCTCCCCAGGAAACTAGAGTGTGCAGGCAAAGTGGAAAACCAGGGCCTGAACAGAAGACAGAAAGGAACCGGTGGAGAAACTGGCTTCTGTGACTAAAGCAGCGTGGAAAGAGCCCAGGTTGTTTGGTTGAATCATATTTCTTGGTTCCAAAAGCATTAGATGAGGTCATGGAGTGGGATCCTAGTCCAATAGGACCTGTGTCTTTTTAAGAGGAGGAAGAGACATCAAGGATGCTCACATAGGGCAAAAGCCAGGTGAGGACACGGTGAGAAGATGGTTGTCTGCTAGCCAAGGAGAGAGTCCTCAGAGAAACCAAACCTATCAACACCGTGACCTTAGACTTCCAACTTCCAAAACTGTGAGAACTTCATTTCCGTTGTTTAAACCATCCAGCCTGCCATATTTGTTATGGCAGCCCCAGCAGACTAACATGCTCCATCATCCATGGCATCAAGAGGTTTGCTCAGATAAGCCAGCTCTGCGGTGTGATCATAAAGTTGTTCAGACAGAATCTGAAATTAGCCACTTGACTTCTCTCCTCTTGGCTATTCCTCAAAGTGGAGTCAAATTGGTCAAGTTTTCTGGGGTTGGGGTTTTATGGACCATGTTAAAGTAAAGCTAGCCCCATCTGACATTGGTGGAAGAGGCACGAGGCTGATAAGAGGCAGCTAATTCGTGCAAGTGGGCTCAGCTTACCTGGTTACCATTGTATTTGCTCCCTGTTTACCCCAAACGGCTGGACTCCATGAGCTACCCCTGCATGATGTCACACTTCTGTGCTGAGAAGCCCAATTAGGAAATTCTTTGCCTCAGCATTTTCCGTCTTATCCCCTGCTCCATTAACAGCATCCTCTTGACTCTGGAGGGCGGACCATTCTGTAACTCAATCCACTCCAGAGCACTTAATAAATTTTTGTTCAGGGTGATGGACAGTGTGATGCAAAGAGTTTTACAATCACACTGCCCTGCTACTGAACCCTACCTCTCTCGCTTAGGAGTTGTGAGAACTTGGGGCCACTGTTCTGAGCCTCAGTTTACTCATGTGCAAAATGAGAATGAAAGTAACTTTATGTAGTTGATATGAGGGTTAATGAAAAATTTATTTCAGAGTGTAGAATGATGTCTAGCACATTGTAGCTAACCAATATTCCCCTTTGCCTGTGATCTTTTGAATTTCAATATAATCTAGTTTTAGCTTATAATTTAATGTTGAGCACCAGCTAGCAGTAAGAGATTGCCAGTGTTTTGGAGCTGACACGTTCCTTATGTTTCATAGTCCAATCCCTCCACTTTACAAGGAAACCATTTTCCCCAAGATTATGTAGCAAGTTGTGCTCAAGCTGAAACAAGATCCCAATCCTCCTGACTCCAGTTCACCACTCTTTCTAGAACTCCTTCTGCCTGATAGAGCATGCAGTCACTGAATTTTCCTTCAGATGGTAAAACCACATTGGTTTCATTCCTTCCTCCCTGGACAATCTCTAGTTTACCCATTGGATTCTCAGCTTCACTCTGCCTTATTCTTCAACATTCCCAATACAGACCATTGCATTGCCCTCTGCTTGTCCCTGAGTAGATGTGTCTAGTAAGTTTGCCTCCTATGTCCCAGGGGTCAAAATGTGCGCATTGAAGGTGGCTGTCCGTCAACAGCAGAAGCCATACCTAACTGTTTTCAGAGACCTTCATTATTAAAAAAGTTTTGATTCTGTGACTCTGAATGAATGCAGTAGAAAAGAGTTCCCCATACCATACATGAAAGTCATTGTGTTAAACAGGAAGAAACTGAACTTGGAAAAAACTTCATGTTTTAATATTTACCTACAGCTCAAAATGATGGAGTGCTATATGAGAACCCCAAGATCCACTTCTAGCCCTTTCAGCATCATCTCTGCTGTTATTCTCATCTGTTTCCCCAAACTGCTAACATATATACGTACATGCCAAAGGAGAGAGAGCATTGCTCCTGCAAACTTCACATCCTTGCACGTGCTCTTCTCTTTGCCTGAAATGCCCTTCTCATGTTTTCTACCTGGAAAACCTTCACTCATCATCTCAGTCTGTTTGGGCTGCTATAACAAAATACCACAGACTGGGTGGCTTATAACCAACCAAAATTGATTTTTCACAGTACTGGAGCCTGAGAAGTCCAAGACGAAGGTGGTGGTTGCTGAGGGACCACTTTCTGGTTCAAAGTCAACATCTTCTCACTGTGTCCTCACATGAAGGAAGGGGCTGGGCGCTCTCTGGAACCTCTTTCATAAGGGCACTAATCCCATTCCTGAGGGTTCCACCCTCATGACCTAAATACCTCCCAAAGTTCCCACCTACTAATACCATCACCTTTGGGGGTTAGGATGCAACACATAAATTTGCAGGGGACACATTCAGAGCATAGCATTCATCTATCAAAAGTTACTTAGAATATCATCTTCTCAAGAGGGTCTCGATTCCCTACCTTTTTTCTTCTGTGCTAATTCCATACTTTGCGATTTTCTATAAATATTATCCTTGTCTCACAAAAGTGTAATTTTGGCTCTTGGCACTGGGCTGTTATTTCCCAAAGTTGCTGTGGGAAATCATCCTGGGGGATAAAGTAGGAGGGTGGTTATTGGTCATTAAAAGTTTGAGAAAGCCATGTTAAGCTAGTTACCTTACTGGAAGACTTTTCAAAGACTTTAATATGGTGACCTTGTATTGTGTATTTCCCTGAAGAATGACAGAGAATTCAACATTTTCTAAAACTTTTAGACACGGTACACTGTTTCAATGGTTCATCTCCAGGGACTAATGTTCTGTAAACACACTCAGGGAAATTTTGCACTAACCTGTAAGTCCACTGAGAGAAGAGGCTGAGTTGAATGTATTTATCTCTTTCCAGAGCCCAGCACTGAGCCTGACGCTGAGAGAAATTTAATAAACATCTATGTATTGAGGTGAAAAAAAAGAATTACATTAGATGGCTAATTCTTTATCCCAACGCCAAGGGGAGAATCTGGAAGCGGGTAGCAGGCAGAAAACTCTTCCCTCTTTCCAAGAATTGACTAATTCTCATCAGTACCAGACAAGATGCTCAAGCAACATTTACTCTCTGCTGCCACCCCCTCACTCTGACTCACAGCAGGTTCCCAGAGCCTCCCCCAGGAGAAAAAAAACAAAGTGACATGTTTTGGCTGGAACTCAATGGCCGAGAATCTTGTCACCTGCCATAGTTTTGGGGGGAGAGCTGTTAATTTGACAATAGTTCTTGTTTTTTGTTCTCGCACAGACTGTCTGGGGTGGGAAGAACCTGGCCCCAGCAGAAGGAAGTGGGGCTTTTGCAAAGAGTTTATAGCATGGATCCTGTTCGGAGCCTGGCAGCTTTCACTTCACCATCTATCAAAGTAACCCGAAGCAGATATGCTAAGAGACTCCAGCATTTTCGAATTGTACTCTTGGCTCAGAGGGCCAGCTGGAAGCCCTTGAACATGTCTGCAGGGTTAAAATTGGCAAACGTCCCCCTCAGAAGATGCTGAGTTCCCTGTTTCATTTGGCCAGGCTGCTGGGGATACTGGCTAAAGTGGAAGCTGATTTGGATCGACTAGCCTAGTGGCTCCGGGTTTTGGCAAAGTCTCTGGAAGGATTTCTGAAATATTCTGGTTTTGACAGAGGCCAAATTATCTTTCTGAAGTTTGTGCCCCCTTAATAACGAAATTCATGTACATTTCATGGGAAATTCAATCCATATGTTTGCAGGCTATTTATCCTTAATGTATTCAAATGCCATCTTGCAAGAGAAATTTGATTTCAAGAAAATATTTTGAGTTTTCGATAAACTCCCTCTCCTTGAGTCAGAATCAGTCTTTTTGTTAATTTCCCCAAATCTCCTATGCAAAGGGCTCAGATTTGATTTTAAGTTCTTGGCCCTGATATTTCCAGAACAAATGCTTTAAACTCAGCTGTATTCTAAACTCTTCTTCCTTCTTGCTCTCCATATTCACCACAGAGTCACCAGAATCAAGAGAAACCAAAAGGATGTTGAAATGATGCTGGTGCTGAAGCAATGTGATTGTGGTCAGTGTTTTGTTTGGTTTCCTCCTGATTCAGAAAAATAACATTTCTCTTTATTTTTAGACTTCTTCATCAAAATGACATTGTTCCTTGAAAGCAAATGAAAGTTAAATTTGTATTTAGAATTGGTATTACATTGAAATGTTTCAGAGGCTTCTGAGTTCATGGATTTCAATTTCAATAATCTGCAGTTACCACCATGAATCTACCATGTGTCTGTCACTTAGGAAGCCATGTGCATGAGATATGACCACTGGTGTGAACACACACGGTCAAGTTGTGGACTTTCTGCAAAGCAGTCAGAAATGCCTGACCAGTGATGGGGGGACAGATCAGATCCAGATCTAGACTGATTTACAGAGAGCAAGATTCAGTTTCTTATCTGAAAGTTGAGATAAATGATAGTGGGGTTTAAATGAAATAATGTATAGTTTTGCGATCATTTTTTTTTCAAAACAGAATTCTCAGAATAGTGTGAACAAAGTGATATACTGAAAAAAATAATGCCTAATGTGGAGGCAAACCGCTACTACAAAAATTTATTTACACTTTCTGTTTTCTGGAAGAAAAGGAGTTAACTTATGTTAACCATGGGAGTACTAGGGAGTGTGCAAGTAGTTGAAATTTTGGAGCTTGAAGAGACGGTAGAGATTATCCAGGTCGGTCACCATTCCTTCTTTGTACACATGGAGAAACAATCCAAAGAAGACAAAAGCCTTGTGTAAAACTACAGAGCAAATGAGAGAGAGACCCAGGCCTAGAACCCAGGTCTCCTGACTCAGAGGCCAGAGCTCCTTCAGTGTCACAAACTATATTCACCACAATCTCCGTCACCTTCTTCATCTCCAGATTTGGACAGTGGCCCTTGTTTTCCATAGTGCTAACCAGAAATCGTTCAGGAGCCTGTGGGTAAAGTAAGATCTACTAGTGAAGTTCTTTAGGAACAACAAAGCCATGAACAGGTGTAGACATCAGGTTTTTCCTAGACCTTACCCATCAACTCAAGACATTAGGTAATTCATTCCATGGGAATTTTACCTACAAGGATTGGTTTTTTGCTCAGTTATCCAGAAAATGAATAACAATAAATCCTCAAGGAGGTTTTAATGAAGCATCACTGCCTTCTCTTCAGGATGACTGTTTTTCAAATCAGGGTGTTGACTCTCTTGGGTTTGGGGCAGTATACCAAGGTTTATGCAGAGCCAAGCCCAAACGTGGTACCTCATCTGGAAAAGCCAATTCTACTGGAAATTTGGGGGGAAACATTCTTTTCTTAAAAAAATAGAGACAGCTCTAGAGGAAAATACAACATTGCCTGAATTTAAATGAAACATGAAACTTGCAATTTTGTTTTTAAATGATAGCTTACATGTATTGAGCCCTTATACACAGGAACTGTGCTAAGAGCTTAATATACATTAACCCAGAGCAACCCTATGAGGAAGATAAAATCAGTGAAGCAGGCAAGAATGATAACTGACAGAGGCAAAAGAAGCTGCCCAAGCCACACAGCTCCTAAAGATATCAGGATCCAAACACAAGAGCACCAACCTCCAGAGCCCATAAATTTAACCCCTATGTTATAGCATCTCTCATTCTGATATCTACCGGGAAGGGCAGTTTTAGCCATGTCACCATAAAGCAAGGGAGAGCTCATTCGCTCTCTTCTGTTGGCTTTGAATACTCAGTGGAAAATTTTGAGAAGCCTTGGATTCTAGCTTCCCCTGTGGCTGGTGGTGGTTATATAACATGCGCATCAGTAAAAAAAAAAAAAAGAAGAAGAAGAAGAAGAAAAAAAAAAAAGCTGAATTGCAAATAGTCTACTAACCTGGAAGGAATGTCTGAATGACTCCCACACCACACTGGTGCTAATTCAGTTGGGAGAGTTTTGCGGGTTTGCTGTGATTTTATTGAAATAAAGGGTTTGGCTATCATTGTTAGTAACTCGAGTGTGTCTTTTGATCCATGTAGAAATCGCTCAGCTAAATGACATTTACATGTTATTCTTAACTGCCTGTGGAATCAGATAATCCTTTCCCCAGAAGGATGTCAGCAGCCTCCATAATTTGTGAAGGAAGAGCATCCGGGAAGGAACAGGGGGTCATGCATGCCTTGGGGGAAGATGTCTGGGTTGATGATTCACATACTTTTATAGCTTCGGTTTTCACGGTCTTTGTTTCTAAAAAGCAATTTGAATGTATGTGAGCTTTATGATTTGCGTGTATTCTCAGGGATGCACTTGAGTCTATTTTCGCCCACATAGACTCTAGGAATGTGATCCAGGGGATGGATGGTCTGATTTGCTTCAGTGTCAGAGGGTGACCATGTGACTGAGCAGGGTGGAAACGCCCATTCCAATATGCTAGTCCCAAACTGTGCCAAGAATGAACAGACCAGGAAAAAATATTGTGTCATAAGCCCAGACCTTGAATATTCACCAAAGGTCTCACCAAATGGTGTAAGGCTGAGTCTGAGGGCCAGAGCGTTCTGTGCAGGATGTGAAAGTTCACTGTGGAAGAACTCCAAAATTTATGACTTGTCTGAAGTCAGAGGAAAAGTACCATGCAGGCTCTGATTTGCTTGGTACCAGGGGATCTGTTTGCAAAAACAGAGGGAGAGATTCAGACGTTAAGAGCAGAGAATCTGACGCAGGTGTCCAAGGACGGCAGTGACAGCCACCGCAAAGGAACAATCACAGTCGTCAGAGAAGCCCGGGGGTTTTCAGAGCATCCGTCTTTACGTGTTGACTTGGGTTCACTTGCTCTCCAGCACTCCTTCCTTACCCGGCATCTGACATCCAGTCGGTAACTGGCAATCCTGCCTTTTTTATTCCTCAGACCCAGTCTCTCCCCACTCCCCACCTGCACTCTTCAAAAGTGGGGCAGGGGGTGGGGGATCATCATTTCTTCCTCGATAATTGGAATCGTCTCCCCAAAGAGTCCCTTGTTTCCTTGCTACAAGTCTTGCCCACCAGGCCATCTGATACCAGGCTTCCACAGCCATCATTCTCATCTGCATTTTGGTTGTGTCTTTTCCTTGCTGATAAAGCATCCTGTGGCTTTGCATTACAATGGGCTAATGTCCAGATCCCTGAGTGGGGCAAGCATAGCCCCCCTCCCCCATCAGTAATCCTGGCCCTTGCTACCCTTCCCACCATCGCCTTCGCACATCCAACACTTTGTTCCACCAACGCTCAGGGCTTTCTCACCATTCTGTGCCTCTGCTACCAGTGTTCCCTTTGCCTGGAACATGGTCTGACATCTTACCCATGCTGCTCCCTCACTGCCAGGTTAAGGCATCCATATCCTTTAAGTCCCAGCTATTATCACCTGCTGACGTCTCTCCTGGTTGCCCCGTAGCCTTGACACACTCTTCGCTGTCAACCGAGACAATCCTGCTATACCACAGGATGTGACCAATCTTTGTACATCATAACGTTTACCCGACTGCTTCTCCTTCCAGACCACGAGACCCTCGAGGGCCAAGACCGTATCTTATTTGTCACTGTGTCCACAACGCAGCCCAGCCCCAAGGAAGTTCTCAGCCAACCTACATTCAATTAAATGGAATTGAGTTTGCTTTACATAAAATTGAGGGGCAGTAGAGATTTAAATGAATTATTTCTCTTCTAAACCACATGCCTGGATTATGCAAAAGGCGAAGGGATCTACTTTTTTGTGGCCAGTGACATTTCAGCTTCCAAGGGGCAACGCTGGGGCATCAGTGCTCAGCCTTTCCATCCTGTCCCTTCCAGATGAAAGCTCCGCAAGCAGGCACTTGGTGCTGCCAGCCACCAACTCACTTTATATCTAGAAAAGCATCTTGGCTCTTTTGGAACAGTCTGCCATTTGGGACAATTTGTATGGCTACACAAGCACAATTCTACTTCACTTCAAAAGGCCAGGTTACAACAACAACGACAACAAAAAGCCAGATTTTTGTTAGCCTTCCTTGCCCTGTGGCTCTCCAAAATTTGTTTATTTGTACTCCAATGCATATCTAAGGCTTAGGGTTTGAAAGAAGGAAAAAGCAGAATTATGTTCTCCTTGTCCCTCTGCTGGGTGGATAAGCAGATTTTTAGAGGAGAGGTTCATTTATGCAAATTCTCAGAACAGCAGATTCCAACTTCAGGATACTATAACTGGGCAAAGGGAAAGTCCTATCTACAAATTCACTTCTGTTAGTCTGGCTTATCCAAGGTAGACAGGGACCCCTATTTGCCTGAAGATCTGCTCAGCATTCTGACAGAAGGATGAGGTAGCTTGGAGACCGATGGTTGGGAGCAAAAGAACAAAAGACTTCTGGAGAGAGCACCTGAGCAAGCAAGAAAGACCTCTGAGGTTAGTAACAACTTTCAGCTTTGCACAAGTGTGAAGAAACAGGTACTTCATTGGGTGGTTCACAGGAACATCTTCTAATGCAGCCCTGAAAGAACATGGGCCAAGTTCTTTATTTCCAGAGGATGGTAAAAAATAGAAATGGTTAATGTTATGGACTGGATGCTTTCTTCATCCCAAAATTCATATGTTGAAGCCCTAACCCCCAGTGCAAAGGTATTTGGGATGGAGCCTTTGGGAGGTGTTTGGGGTTAGATTAGGTCATCAGAGTGGGACCCTCATGATGGAATTAGTGTCCTGATTAGAAGAGGAAGAGAGGGACTTCCCTGGCGGTCCAGTGGTTAAGACTTTGCCTTCCAATGCAGGGGGTGCGAGTTTGATCCCTGGCCAGGGAGCTAAGATCCCATATGCCTCGCGGCCAAAAACATAAAACAGAAGCAATATCGTAACAAATTTAATAAAGACTTTTAAAATGGTCCACGTCCAAAAAAAAAGAAAAAAAAGAAGAGGAAGAGAGAAGGACCCCCTTATCTGTCTCCACCTGCACACACAGAGGAAAAGCCAGGTGAGCACACAGCAGAAATGTGGTTGTCTGTAAGCCAGGAAGCAGGTCCCACCAAGAACTGGCACCTTGAGTCGGCCGGCACCTTGATCTTGGACTTTCCAGCCTCCAGAACTGTGAGAAATAAATGTGTCCTTTAAGTCGCCTAGTCGATGGTATTTTGTAAATAGCCCAAGCTGACTAAGACAGCTGGGCTAACCTTTGGTACAGAATAAAGTACTGTAAACTTCAAGGCATATCATGACTTGGTGGAAAAAGCGTGGAGAGTATCTGTAAACCAAGAGATGGTGCCTCTCTCACCAGCCATGCGACCCTGAGAGACTCACTCATCGTCTCTGCACTTCAGGTTCCTCTCTGTAAAGTGGGAGCAACACCCACCCTACTGGGACGTTGCGCTTGTTAAATGTGGTAGATTGGATGATGTCATGAAGAGATGCGTCATCAGGAAGAGAGAAGGGAAAGGAGAGGCAGCTGCCATTGCTTAAACCTGCAGGCAGGGAAGTGAAAGACCCAGGAGGTACCAGCCCGATCAGGGAACATTCAAAAGCGATTAGAAGCCCTATTACTGTCCTGTGTGGGGTCCTTGAGTCCAAGGACAATTTCATAGGTGTTTCCCGTACCCCCTCCCCCAGCCGGATGAAGTAAGAGTTGTGTGGGTTTCCTTTGGGGAAGGAATTTAAGCCCTTTCCCCATGACACTGGGGCGGATGGTGAAGTCAGTCCTACTGCAAGGGCTCAATGGCTCCTTGTTTTGCCTTTTATTGAGATGAATGTAAAATTTAGACTGGATGTTTTCGTTAGGGAAAAGAAACTTGAAGACTATATAATGCAAATGGAGATTCCATACATCTCCACTTCCTCCCTTCAGGAAGCTGGAGCAAACTGGGCTCCTGAAGCACAGGACTAAACAAAGAACTCCAGCATCCTGTCGTTCTGACTTGTGCAATTCCAATTTGAATCACGCCGCAAATGTAAAATGACTTCATTTTCCTGTGCCAGATCCCCTGAGGATTTCAGACTTGTTTACGCCTCTCTGAAATGCAGCTCAGCCTAGCCTGAGTGAAGGAAAACACTTCGATAGGCAGAAAGCTGCTGGAGCCAAAGCCAGAGCTATTCATTCTCTTTTGACAAAACTCATCCTCTCAGAACAAGGGGACTTCAGTCCCTCGTGTCCCAGCCTTGGCAGCGCAGTGAGAGCTGGTTTCATGTTGGGCTTTAGAAACCAGTGCTCCAGTAGAAAATCTGGGAACCCACAGCGCTCACTCTACCCAGAACTCTGCTCCTAGCACAGCCCTAAACCCGGCTCCACTCCTCGACATCGCTTGTAAACAATGAGGTCAGAAGAAAGATCCCCCTCACCACACACGCTCAGGGCTGTTAAATCTCTTTAACAGTAAATGGTATCACTTTTTGGTTTCCTGGATATTTATCTCATCCTTGAAGAGCAAATAGTACCAAATAGAGCAAATCTTTACCAATAGGGATATTCATTGATTAGATATTTATTGATCTCTAACCATAGGGGATAACAGGCACCAAAGATACAGAGGAAAAAAAAACCAAACGTGATCCCTGACCTCTGGTTCCAAGTTTGAGAGGCCTCATGGTACAGGTGAACCAAGCCCTGCTTCTCCTACATGCTGCTTCCCCATCTATGGAATGATGGTCACGGTCTTTACCTTACAACAGACCTTGGGGGGATTACCTAAGAAAAGGGCTGCTGCGGACCCACACAATGGCACTCACCTCTTCATACTGGCCCTAACCCTGTTTGGTTACATGTTTCTGTATCCCCTGCCTTCCCTCTCAGCCCCCTTGAGGAATTAACTGAAGACCCTGAACTTGCGCTGAGGAGTTCTCAGCCCGAGTGGGAGGATTAGGTGGCTTACACGCCTCAGTGTGAATTAAGCAAAACTGGCCAATGAGGCAGGGTGATACAGTGAGAATCCCAAAGCAGAAATAAAGACGCTGTATAAGTGCGTGTCCTTTACAAAGAAAGAATTGTTTTGGAACACTTAAACTAAGCCATTGAATTACCCCACCCCAAGAATCTCTGAATGTAAATAGACTCATGTTAATTTTCTACACAAAAGGCTTCCTGTAATTGCACAGAAAAAAAACAAAAGGTGAATTTACAGCTATCAGAAAGGCTGTGTGGGAAGAGCAGCTCAGAAAAGAAATGACCCCAAGGCTTCAGAGATGGAATCGGAGGAGGGTTTGGAAGCAGCCAGGAGATGTATTTCATCAGATTCACGGTAAAAAGTCAAGGCCCCTTTATCTCTAGCTCCTTCCACATCAACCTGTACTCACCACGGTGCGACTTTGAGGACTGGTGAACTCCGTTTGCCTCTTATCATGCAGCTAGCTGAGATGTATTTCTCCAACTAATCCCTGTGCAAGAAATTTAAATGGAAAAGAAATGTGTTTGCAAATGACATTGCTTCCTCATCCGACTGTTCCCAGGCCCATTCTGGCCGTAAGCTCCTCTGAGGCAGACAAAGCAGGGAGGCTGTTATGGTAAATCTGTGCCGAGCATTTTCTGGAGTGTGTGCGGTGGGGTGTGAGGGGGGTGGGAGTTGGGGGGTGAGTGGAGGAAGAGGTGGGGGTCTGTAGTGGAACCGGAGCAGGCCTGGGACCCAGATGCTCTGGACCCCAACCTCAAATATGCACTTACTCTCTGGGGTACCTGGCCCCAGAGCACAGAGGTGTACTGGTTCCCACTGCATTCCAGTCTTACAGTAGTTTTGTAATTAGGGATTAGTAACTTCCTCTTGGAGATAAGAACATACAGGATCAGAGAGGTTAAGTGACTCTCTCAAAGTCACACAGAACTGTCTGACTCCAATGCCAAGCTCCTTCTACTGCAGACCCCTCATAAGGCCATGTCTTCTCTCAATCACTAGGCTTCCCCAACAAAGCGAGGATAGGAGAGGACAAGCCACCTCCGCTGTCTCTCCCAGCCTTAAAAGAAGCTAACTGTGAGGTTTTTCAATAATTCACACTAATATTTCTCTAGAAAGATGCAGAAGAGACATAAAATGCTGATCAAGTGTTATCAAAACACAAAGAATTAGTGTCAAATGTATCCAAAGGGAAGAAGTTAGTAATTGAGAATTTTCACTTGAGACATTACAAATACAAACAGTGTAGTTCATAGTCTTTATTTGTCTAAGAGTGGACTAAGCATGGGTGCCGAGGGAAGGCAGAAACTAATGAAAGAAAAATGAAGTCATGGAACTTTGCTCTCAGGTCTATGTTCTGAAACTATCCCATTGCCCTGAAACACAGGGGGAAAAAAAGTATGCATATATTAGGTATTTGAGCAGCTATTAAACCTAAACAATGTTAATTAAGAGAAACAGAAGCACAGGAATTCCCTGGTGGTCCAGTGGTTAGGACTCTGCATTTTCACTGCTGAGGGCCCAGGTCCTGGGTTTGATCCCAGGTCAGGGAACTAAGATCCCACAAACCATGTGGCCAAAAAAAAAGAAAAAAGTTAAAAAAGAGAGAAGGGGAAGCATCTAGAAAGATTATCACTGCCTTTATTTAATCTGACATTTTACAGTTTATCAATAAAGTTCATGTCCAAAATCTCATGGGATAACCATAATAGCCTCTTAAGATATAAAAGACGATGATTATTATCTTCAACAGATATAGAAAAGGATGCTCATTAAATTTGAGTGAGTTTTCCAAGTTCAAATGGCTTAGTTAACTATAAAACTGAGGCATGTTGTTTCATTCTATTCTCTAATCTGTCCCCCGGTGTGTAGTATTATATATGACAAATAGTTGGCACTTCATAAGCTGTTCAATGAACGAAATTCAAATTAGAAAATCTACCCTCATAAGGATGCTAAAATTTTTCTTGTCTTTATCCATAGATCCAATAAGCATCTCTCTGCCTGTTTCACTGGAATTGAAAGTTGAGGTTTCCTGGGAAGGCTGCCTTTACCTGAAATTATGCCATTAGAAATATTTAAGAAGTACTCTGTTTTCAACGCCCATAGAAGAGAGACTATGGTTGCCAACAGATGTGTTCAATAATGTTGCGGTAAATAAATTGGATAAGTCACCATAATTCAACAAGCATTTAATGAGCAACTGCTATGTGCTAAGCCTTTGTCAAGCCACAAGGAATGTCAAGGGAATGAAGCACAGTTGCTGTCATAGAGAGTTCACAGTCTAGGGGTGCAAAACAGGCAATTATAAGATAGCACGAGGTATGATACTGCTAGAATGGTCATAAGGCCTTACAGAGCTAAGTAAGAAAGCAGAGAAGGGAATCCTAAGACTACATGGGGAAGACAAGGAGGTGTCAATAGGGAGTCTTTTTTTTTTTTTAACTTTTTATTTTATATTGGAGTACAGCTGATTAACAACATTGTGTTCAGGACTTCCCTGGTGGCGCAGTGGTTAAGAATCTGCCTGCCAATGCAGGGCACACGGGTTCAAGCCCTGGTCCGGGAAGATCCCACATGCCGTGGAGCAACTAAGCCCGTGTGCCACAACTACTGAGCCTGCACTCTAGAGCCCACGAGCCACAACTACTGAGCCCATGCGCCACAACTACTGAAGCCCGCACGCCTAGAGCCCATGCTCTGCAACAAGAGAAGCCACCGCAATGAGAAGCCCACGCACCACAACGTAGAGTGGCCCTTGCTCGCCGCGACTAGAGAAAGCCCGCACGCAGCAACAAAAGACCCAACACAGTCAAAAATAAATAAATAAAACTTATAATAAATAAATAAATAAATAAACAATGTTGTGTTCATTTCAGGTGTACATCAAAGTGATTCAGTTATAATATACACGTATCTATTCTTTTTCAAATTATTTTCCCATTTAGGTAGTTACATGATATTGAGCAGAGGTCCTTGTTGGTTATCCATGTTAAATATGGCAGTGTGTACATGTCAATCCCAAACTCCCTAACTATCCCTCCCTTCCACCCATCCCCCCTGGTAACCATAAGTTCATTCTCTAAGTCTGTGAGTCAGTTTCTGTGTTGTAAATAAGTTCATTTGTATCATTTTTTTTTTAGATTCTGCATATAAGCGATATCTTACAATATTTCTCTTTCTCTATCTGACTTACTTCAGTCAGTATGATAATCTCTAGGTCCATTCATGTTGCTGCAAGTAGCATTATTTCATTCTTTTGTATGGCTGAGTAATATTCTGCCAGTGAGTAGTCTTGGTGTCAATATTAGAATGCTCTGTAGAACTTTGCTTTATTTAAAGTTTAAAGGGTCTTTGAGATCAATTTGGATCAAATCTCATATAATTAAAAGGTAAGTCAAACCAGAGAGGGGAACTAACATGCACAAGATCACGTGGGGTTACTGTCAGTGGTAGAACACAGGTTTCCTGGGACTAATACCAATTTTATTTCTCAGGCCCTGTAAGTATAAAGAAGCCTGTGAATGAATGATGTCTCCATTTCACCTTAGGTGGACAGTCCCCCCGAACTCACAAAGACCAGGTGAGGTATGTATGCACCTCATTATTCAGGATGGAGGAAACCCACCCGACCACACAGTGATGGGTCCAGGATTTGAACCTAGACCTGCATGTCTCCAAGCTGACTCCTGCAGGGGTCAGTGAACAAATCCATCAGCTTGTAAATTGGAAGCTGGAGGTAACAGAAGAATCCCAGCTCTTCATTCTTTTTTTTTACAAAAGGATGAAAGGATGTCCTAATTATGGACACATTATGCTGAGCTTAGAGTTGCTATCTTCTAGAAGTTGTGAGGTCATGCACCATCCCATGCAGAATTGACCAGACACTTGGACATGATTTGATCTGGTTTATAGGCCATAGGACTTGAAGGAGGTGGCCATTCACAAATCCTATGGAGAATAATGGAAATGATTGTTGTGCTCTGGTCAGCCAGAGCCATTGACAGCCCTTGGTCAACGATGATTTCATTACAGTCCTGTCTAAAGGAAGAGGATGTAAGGTGCTGACCTCTCCTGACTTCTCCATTCTTGGGCCCGTGGGATTGTCTTTATTGGGTTGAGGTGGTGAGAACTGAGATATGCATCTCATCTGGGGTGATTTGTTTGGTATATTTTTCAAGATTCATGAAGCAGATTGTTAGAACAGATTTTTTTTATTTTCTTTTTTGTTATGTTTTAATACTATAGTGTATGTAATGGCATAGAAAGAACGGTTTGAAATCTGCTATATTCTTCCTTGTTTTAAACTGCCTCTCATTTACACATATCTACATATGGCACTTGAGGCATTGACATAAGTAAGGACACAGCATGAAATCTCAAGAAAGGGGGAGATCTCTCTTTGCAATGTGGCCAAATATCTTCACCAGGGCTTTCCTATTGCCTAGGAAAATGGATGAATGTGATCTGACCCCGATCCTTGTGCCCCTAATTCATGGCAAAAATTAAAGTTCTGTTTCACAGAAGATAGGAATGTTCAGTAAATCCTGCTTTCCTGCTACCATCCATGTTTATTCATTGTAATTTTATGTCATGGAAATCACCAAGAATGTTGGATGTGGTTATTAATTTATGTTTAGGCTCTTGACCTTGAGTCTGTCAGTCAATTCAACTGGAAAGATTTTTAAAAAATTTTTTCTGAACATGTGCTAGGTGAAAACATGCTGTACAAGGACTATGGATAAATCTCTGACCTACAGGAGCTCACAGACTGGTGGACCCCAGAAGTCCAGAAGGGTGAAAAATTAAGCATATGTAAGATGCAGCAAACTAAAAGCCCATGGAATCATAAACCTTTCATATGAATGTGACTAGTTAGACTGCCCAGATGGAAGAACAGAGTAAAGGCAGAACATGCCTTCAATCTCAGACTGATGACCAGTCCCCACTCTGAAGAAATTTTAATAAAATTATAGATCAAGGAAAAGGAGCCAGTGCCGTCTGCCGAAGACCAATGTCCTAGCTCTCCTCTTTCCCTCCAAGGCAGCTGAAGAACTGAGCAAAGACTCAAGCCATCATATCCCACCCTCCAGCCCATGTTTGATTCAACTACACCATTATTGGCTATTATCCATCCTAGCTGCAACAGCCTCTATTCAGAGAGAATTAAGAGAGAAAGCAAAACAATATGAAAGCAATGCAAAAATTGTGTCAAAAGATGAAATGAAATAAAAAGAAAGACACAGATTATGAGTACTCTGGAAAAATGTAACCCCCTCCTCAAGGAATGGAGCCAATTTTAGATTTAGTGCTTTTTATTTTCAAGGAAATTACGAGAATATAAATGTTAAGAAGATCAGAGCAAAGAGAAGATGATGAAATGAATGATACATGGTGACAGCAATGATAAAGAAAATAAGGACACAAAAATAGAATACCATTGCAGAAGTTTTAAAAGGGCATTAGAAACATCAAAAATAGAACTGATATGGCACTACAGAAAACTAAGACAGTGACATAGAGGATAGAATGAGAAAAATTCCATAAAACAAGAAAAAGATAAAGAATAAAAAAAGAATAGATATGGGTAATAAGCAATGGAGCCAACACTTTGGGATAATTAATATTGCTAATATAGTAAAAAGAATGTCTTAAACCAAAAAATTCAAATACACAAATGAAAAATTTCTGGAAATGAAGACCTGGATCCAAAATCCTAAAGGGTGTGGTATGTTCAAAGAAGAGTTTGTGAGAATGACTCACATTGTGTTATATTTTGATGATAGTATTGAATCTTGGGGATAAAAGAATGATACTGACAAGTGTCCTGGCAAAGACGTTTACCCACAAAACTGCAAAAAAATGGATGGACTCAGAATTTACCAACAGTAGCATGAGATGATAGAAAACAATAACACAATTGCCCATGAACTTTTTTTTTTTTTTTTATAAATTTATTTATTTATTTTTGGCTGTGTTGGGTCTTCGTTTCTGTGCGAGGGCTTTCTCCAGTTGCTGCGAGCGGTGGCCACTCTTCATCGTGGTGCGCGGGCCTCTCACTGTCACGGCCTCTCTTGTTGCGGAGCACAGGCTCCAGACGTGCAGGCTCAGTAGTTGTGGCTCACGGGCCCAGCCGCTCCGCGGTACGTGGGATTCTCCCAGACCAGGGCTCGAACCCGTGTCCCCTGCATTGGCAGGCAGACTCTCAATGACTGCGCCACCAGGGAAGCCCGCCCATGAACTTTTGAATAAAATGAGTGTGACCCTTGAATTCTGTATATAGCCATATTCTCAGAAACATAAGGATAAAGAAAAAACATTCACAATATACTCTTCTTGAAAAAAATCTATTTTAAGATGAATTCCACCCAATGAAGAAATCTTATTTTTCAAGATAACAGATGTGGCAATTTGCACATAGATTACACGAAGGGTGAAAGAATCATTTGTGAACATTTAATCATTAGAAAGGAATTATTTCTAAAACTTCTAAGGCTCTTGATACATACTAGCTAAATTATTTATATTCAGATTTTTCTAATGTATGTTCCCACCAGCACTGCAAAATCTCTGCTCTGACTCAAATATAATTTTCTGCTATTATGCCCACGTGAAAAACCTTTCTTATTTTTGGTTGTATTTTTGTTCTTATTAATCTGAAGGTAAGATTTACCTTCAATGTGTTTATTAGCCACTTTTCTATTTTCTAAGGGATCATCTTATTCATCCCCTGCCTCTGGATAGGACTAGTCTACACCATCAAGCCTAGATAGGAGGGAAGAAAGGAGTGTCTCTCCAGACTTCAGGTTTCTCACAGCAGACACAACAGGGTACCTGTGGGCTTATTCATATGTTTACTGTGATGCTCTCTCCCCAAACAGGGGAGCTAGGCTGGGCCAGCCCCCACTGGCTGTGGCAATATTCCTCACCACCCACAGACCATAGGTGGGTGATTCCCAAATCAAGTACAAGACACAAGAGAAGCATGTCTACACAGCACAGCCAACTCAAAGAGCTCCCAGGAGGGTTGGGAAAAGAGAGAAAGACACAGTGGATGTGAATTGACATCCACATTTATTGGGAGTGAGTTGTTTGCCTGCAGCAGAGTCTGCACGTGTCACCAGAATACTCTACATACAGCCATACTCTCAGATATATAAAGATAAAGGGAAAATATCACCAAGATCCTGTATGGGCACTGCGGAAATATTTTCAGGGGAAGGTGGGTGTTCACCTCCTTGATTACTCACTCAAATATTTGAAATGCTTGTGTATTTCCAGGAGGGCTGGATCAGGAGAAGGCATCTATCAGCCCATCTGGCACTCAGTGAAAGTTGCTTTCAGTCCCAAACAGCTGTTTTGATTTTGTGACACAGTCTATGAAGGAGATGCTGCATCTGGCACTGACCACAAATTACTGTCTCACCGTCAGAGTCAAGGCCATGCCAATACTGAAAATATGAAAAGCATCCTTAAATCGTTTTCATTTCCTTGTGTAATAATGACATGAAGGCAAAAGGGACTCCTAGCACTTTATGTCAGGTAGATGAATTCGTCTCATCCAACAATTTCTAGCTTCTTTGAAAGTCTAATTAGCTAAGCTAGAAGGATCCCAGAGAGTAAGTCCAACTCGTAAAGAATATGGCTACCAGGGGGGAAGCGGGGGGGAAGGGATAGTTAGGGAGTTTGGGATTGACATGTACACACTGCTATATTTAAAACAGATAACCAACAAGGACCTACTATATAGCACAGGGAACTCTCTCTGCTTAAGATCATGTAACAACCTAAATGGGAAAATGTATAATTGAATCACTTTGCTGTACATCTGAAACTATCACAACGTTGTTAATCAACTACACTCCAGTATAAAATAAAAAGTTTTTTAAAAAGTTCCTATTTACAGGTGAGGAGACCCAGGACCGGAGTGGGAAGAAGGATGTCCACTGTCACACAGACAGTTGATGACAGTGCTGGGGCTTTTATTAGCTGGTAATGTTGTGATGTTGCAGCAGAGCAATAAGACAATTTCATTCTCTGTGTGTTATTTTGAACGTAATTTCTCAAGGTCAAGTGTGAGGACAAGGTCTATTTGCATTTGTGTCCTCAGTACCTGGCACAGGGCTGGGTGCAGAGTGGGTGCTCAGTGATGGTTTGGTGCCTTGAGTGAACTGCACGAGTAGCGGGCAGTCCTCCGGCAGCGCCGGGCTCAACTATGACCATGCTCTCCTCTTCCTGGTACGCGCCCCTTCCCTGCACACTCCCTTTGTCTCTACACCACCCACGGCACCACAAAACCACAGAGCAACAAGCAGTGGCTGGGCGGGGGTGGTGACTGGGGAAGGGCAGACACATCAAGAGACCTCGGGTCTGTTTGTTTTTGTCTGGCGAAACTTGACAACAGTTTAAATCTATTTGTCTTGAGAACCCTCAAAGATAAGACCAACAGTTTGAAGGAGGGGAATTAGTCATAGGCAAACATGTTTTCCCCATATTGCCCCAAGAAAAATACCCATCCCCCTTCAAAGTTCTCCAGTTTTGGCATCGCCTACTTTATGGAACATTAGGTCAGAACCCTGGGGTTCTGATTTCATCAGAAATTCTGCCGTGAGACATCACTGGGCTGCTCGGACCTCACCTGACCTTGGAGGACCCTTGAAATTTCCTTGCATTTCCTTCGTATACATATGAAAATTGCAAATATTCCCCCCACCGCTTTCAGGATTGAAATGTTTCAGGAAAGAATTGTTTGAATGACTACATTTACTTCACGTTGTTTTTTACAGCTCTGTTCAGTCTGCTATATAAATGGAAGTTCTTGACTGCATATATATTAAAATAACAATTATAACATAAGCAGCAGCCTTTTTTTTCTCATCTGATGAATATTTACTGCACACCTATTATGTGCAGGCTCTGGGAATGCAGTGATACATTAGACACAGCACCCGCGCCTCACGGAACAGGCATGAGTGAGGCAATCCAAGCTATGACAGAGGTGACCCAGCACGTCACATGCTTTGAGAAGGAAGATGTAACTCAGACTGGGTGTCAGAAGGCTTCTCAGAAAATGTGGAGTCTGAATCGTGTCCAAAAGGATGAAAGGTTTCAGTTAAGTGAACAGACAATGCAGGAGCATCTCAGTTTGATTATTTCAATAGGGATCATTTAAAATCTTATAATCAGAGCATTTTAGATCTGGAACCCAGCATTTTATCTCTCAGGATGTAAGGATGCTCCCAAGAGCCTACCTTCTTCCTTTTAAATATACTAGATTCAACTTGTTCATATTTTTAAAGTTTCTTATACAGAAGCCTGCAATGCTGCCAAATGGGGGCGGCATATCTGTGACAGGACATGGACCGAATGCAGGCATCCTGTCCTGAGGTTCACATGTATGGAGAAAAGGGCCGCAGCCGTGCCACCCCTAATAACCCCACTCTGTCCCTCATGACAACTCCATGCTGGAAGTGGGCTGGGAGCCTGATAAGATGCAGACGCTGTGACATACACCCCAGCCTCCTGTGCTCACCGCCCTCTCTGGCCACCGTGATGGCACATCGCTCCCTGGTGTTGTGCAGGGGGCATCCTGCCAGACTGCACGAGACAGGCTGCTGTCACCAGTGAATGTAGCCATTGTGTCAAATGGATTCAGAGCTTTGGTCTTGGTTATCAAGTTTGCATCCTAGTGACCTCATTCGTTTCACAAATTTTTATTAGATTTTACTACGTGGTGGGCTAATCATGGGGGGTGTCAAGATGATCATGGCCATAAATGTGCTCCCTGCAACAGGTTGAAACACCAGTTGTGGCCACTCCATCAGAACCCCAGGAAAAGGAAGGCCCAGGCCTACCTGGGAATCATGTAACAACCTTCCAGTGGTCCAGGTAGATAAAATCGCATCCAGAGGACCTCTGGACGCTCCCTCTTCCTGGTTGCCAATACTCAACCGGTTGCCAGCATCTACTGATTAAACATCTCCAGTATTTCTTGAGTCCCCTGCTCCATCTCCATCACCACCGCTCCGGTTCAGAACTTCATTGCCTGTCCCCGGGCCCGCTGTTGCAACCTCCCCGACCCAGGCACCCAGACACAGCCCATCCGAAAAGTCGCCAACGCATTACTCTTTTCTCCAGTACAGTTGTGATTAAGGTAACCTCCCACTCAAACAACTGCAGCTGTCCCTTTGCTTAGCAAACAGAACACCACCCAAGGCCCTCCACGCACTGTCTACAATCTTGCCCTTCGGCATCATTCCCCACCAGCAGCCTTACACGTCCTCCTTCTGCCAAACCCTGTTCTCTCTCTTCTTTGTATATATTCTCTCCCTAATTCCTTCAGCAGGGATGCAATTCACCATCTACTTAAATCACCACATTCTCTGCAAAACCTTCCGTCACTCCCTCCTTTGACTACTCAAGGGAATGTATTTGAAACACTTTTAGGATAATGATCACTTCCTGCCTTGTACTATGATCATCTATGCATCTCTATCTTATTTTTCTTATTAGACCCCGAGTCTTGCAAGAGTAGGATTTGTATTATTTTTCACTCTCCAGTGGCCTAAGCCTTTATTTGACCTAATTTGTAATTCGGTAAAAGGAAATGAATAAATGAGTGAATCTCTGGTTTTAATTGTTAGATAAAAACAAGTCCATCACAAACATCACCCTAGAGTCCCTGGAAGTGGGTGGTCAGGTTAGACCCTCTTCTAGCTGGGCAAGTGTCCCGGAATAGGGAAATGGCGATTTCAATAGGAAGTGCCTAACTGTTTCTGCCACGGAAGATTTTGCAAATGGATATAAAGCATGTGATAACAAAGAGCTAGAATAAGAAATACAGACACCACTCTCCAAGGAAACCATGACGCTGGGAGCATAGACTGTGTATATAGAATTCCTGTGTTACTCCGGATACCTGGGAAGACCTTCCATATAGCACAGTGTAGACTGTAAACACCACCCCACCGCTGACTGTTAGATTCGGAAACAACTGGTAATAATAAAAAGAGCTAACATTTAATGATCACTCTTTATGTGCTCGGCATCTTCTGTGTGATTTACATTACTACTTAGTATCTAATTTCAGCCCTAAAACAGTTCCATAAAATCGGAAACAGAGAACTCAGTAATTTTCCTAAGATTTTGCTGGTCTTTGCAGTGAATGTAACAATATCCCTTCTCAGATTAGAATTAGAGAAATTTGCTCTTGCCTTTGGAACCATCACCGCCTTGTCTAATGGTCGTCAATCCATACTGAATGGCCCCATAGAGAGGAGAGAGGGATTCTGAAACTCAGGTAGACTAGTTCTTGGGCCCTACTTCAACCCGAGCATCTCTATTTTTATTTGTTTTATAATTTGGACTTCTGGCTAAAACTTCACTAGAAGAAAATATTTCACTACTTTAAAAACTAGTTTGGATAGATATCCACTGTATTAATGGATGTCTTACCTTTGTAAAGCAACATTGAAAAATATACTGTATGTTGATAATGCTTAGCACAGAGCTCAGAACACACAAAAGTGCTCAGTAAAGGTCATCTGTAGATACTGTCATCATTATTTCATCCACCATGACATTCTCGACTCTTGTTTGTGTCTCCTGCAAGCTTAAGGTGACCATCTTCATTTAGCAGATGGGAAAAGCAAGGCATGGAGGTGTTCATGCTCTATTTGTAAGGTCACAAAGCCAGGAAGGAGAGGAATGAAGTGTGATGGTTAATTTTACGTGTCAACTTTGACTGGGCCACGGGAGCCCAAATATTTGGTTAAGCATTATTTCTGAGTGTGTCTGAGGGTGTTTCTGGATGAGATGAACATTTGAATTGATAGTGAAGAAAACCACCCTCTCCAGCACGTGTGGGCTCATCCAACCCATTGAAGGCCTGAATAGAGCAGAAAAGGGAAGGGGGAATTCCTTCTCTCAGACTGCCCGCAAGCAGGGTCATCAGTCTTCTCCTGACTTTGGATTCAGACTCCTAAACTGAAACTTGTACCATCAGCATCCCTGGTTCTCAGGCCTTTGGACTCAGACCTGAAACTATAGCATGAGCTGTCTTGAGTCTTCAGTTTGCTGTGAGTGTAGATCTTGGATGATCTTGGATTTCTTGGTCTTCACATATATGTATATGTATTCTATTTCTCTGGGAAACCCTGACTAATACAGCAGGTTTTCCATTGCATTTAGGATCAAGACCATGTTTTTCTTGGGTAACTCAAATCTCACTTCAGCCTTAACTGACGACATATATTTGCATCATTTACCCCCACTCTTAGCTCTTTCCTTGATTGAAGACAGTCAACCCTGCTGTTTACAATGGCCCTTTCTTAAGGTATGGAGGTTATGTAAATAACAAGTTAATTTCTCCACCCCCTCCAAACCTCTAATATGGAACTTGTATGAGTTACCAACTCCCCTCTTTTCTCTTCAAGATTATCTTGACTCTATTTGTAAATACTATTGGGCTCTGATCCCTAAGCCCCATTCTGTACAACATGCAACAATAGTTTTTAAGCTATTTACTCTGAAAAAAGACCCTGTAAATAAAAAGTAGAAATGTACTATCTAATGTCTCTTTTCTGTTTTTTTTTAAAGCCATCTGCATTATAGATTTTGTGCTAAAAAACTCCAGTGTGATAATGACTACCATTCAATCAACAAATATCTACTGAGCATCAGACAAGCAATCAGGAATTGAAGGTACAATAATAAATGAGATTCAGGCCTTGGCCGTAGGATTTCTTTGAGAAGAGAGACTTAAACAACAACAAAAAAGATTACATTAAAATGAGATGAGTGCAGTTCTCCCCAAAGATCAAATGCATACCTCTATTATTATAGTTGAATAATCTGTTTACATTGTTACACTACACTGCTGACCCTGGAGCATTCTGATTAAAAAGAGACTTTACTATGAAGATCTGAATGCAATTCTTCCAATTATTTTGTTTTGACTTTATTAGGGTTTTGTTCTTGTTGCTGTTCATTTATTACATGAAAGGAAAAATAAGGTAAGAAAAAAATCAACCTACAATTCCACATTTAGATTACATTCTTTATTTGCTAATTCCTTTCTTTGATCATGTGGTCTGGACCAGAAGGACAGTTGCTTTGGGGCTGGGCAGCACAGGTACTCTTCTGTTTTTAATGATACAGAAAGAGTCAAAGAAAGGCTGGGAAGTTCTAGACAAAGTTCTACTCCTAATTTCAATCCTAATTCTCCTTCCAAACCAGATTGAGATTCAGAAGAATATAGACGAAAATGGTACCGGAGAGTTCATCTCTTCCTATCCCTCCTTTTACAGATAAAGGTGACTGATGCTCAGAGAAGGGGACAGCAATAGGGGACAGAAGGTGATACAGCAATGTTGGCCTGGGAATGCTGGAGAGGCAAAGTCATGTCTTCCTTTCTCATGTCCTCTGTCCAAAGAAAAACAATAAAAATGATAGGGAGAATTTAGGAGTAATTGTTATATATATTCCAAAGGCAATCATACTAAAATATTTTGAGTGCTTCACTTGAAGGATGAAAATTGATGGATGAAGTCAACTAAATCAAGAACAAAATGGATTATGCAAATTTGAACTTACTCCTTCTTATTTTTATGTCTCCTGACCAGAGTACAATTATTCCAGATCTAGATATTCAGCTGCCTACTTGTCAGTTCCATGTGTAGGCTTCACACACAGTACCAGTCTTAGCCATTATTGCCATGCCCCACCACCAGCGGACCAGATCTCTCTCAGGGAATGGAAACCTTATCTGGCCAATGGTCAAGCCAGAAATCTACAAGTCCTCCTGGCCCCTTTCTCCACATTCTCACTCATCAGTCCAGTGCCTCTATACTGACCTGTCTGTGTTCAAAGTGAGAATTCTGAGATCATATTGTGGGTTAGAATCAGAGAAAGAGTTCACAGCTGTGTCACTGTATCTCAGGACAGACCGCCTGCTACCACTTCACACCACTTCTTTTCACTTGTTCCACTTGTGACAACTTCTCCTGTCAAACAATTCTACTGTGCCTCTAACCGAGGTCCATCCCGTTGCGTTTAGAGTCATTTGGTCTTGTCATTTCTTAATTTAGTGAAGCAGGGATATGGGAGACTAAAAGTGAAAATTCTAGGCCATGAGGTTACAGAAGAAAGTAATATGAGTACTTAGCTGTTCAAAGGTTCATAAACCATGCGGACCCATTCATAAATAACTGTGATCTGAGAGTTTTCCTGAGTGAGTTAGGAGCCAAATGATGGGAAGTACTGAGGACAAAATGGGGGAAATATTCATTTTTACTGAGTTCCAGGGTGGATTTCAGAGAGGAAGAAACATAAGGTTTTAACCTTAAAGTGCTGTAAGAATTTCAAAATTTGTCTTGAGCATGAAAATAGTATTAGGGGAAAACAACACCCAGGACAGGTTTAAACAGTCAGTAATTTTTGCCTAATCATATGCTGCTTCTGAGAAGTCCTTTCCTCTTTCTCGTCTTGCTTCGTAAGACATCTCAGGTGTCATGTCTTCTAGAAGGCTGGACAAGTTTGCCCACTCCTATCCAGGTTAAGTTCCCTTCCTTTATGCTTCCCTTTCAACCAGTATTTACCTTGGTTTTCACACTCTTGGTTGCCACCTGATTACCAGTCCTTCTCCCCCAGTGCGCTGTGAGTTCTTTGGCAACAAAAATCAAGTCTTATCCTTGGGTCACAAATGTCAAGCACAAGTTTTGATTCCAAATAGGAGAAAGTCTGTGTTTACTAAATACATGAATGCATGAAGAAATAAAGAAGTAAATGCTATAGCTAGATAACAAACTTCTTTGGGTTGAAGACAGCAAAGAAGACAGGAACTTTGCAAAAGCAGTAAGAAAGCAAGGGTAGAAAATCAGGTTAAGAAGGAAAAAATGCTTAATTATATATCATAAATATTTACTGTATCTATTTATATATAAATGTTTATATATATATTTATTATAAATATTGTATTTACATGTCAATATATAATGTATATAATATATATATAATTTAAATCAATGGATAATCTTAAAAGATACTAAGGAAAAAACTCAGAGACCAAGTGCCAGATGGAATCAGAATCCAGAGATAAGAACTAAAGCATCAGCTTCCTCGGGGATATCTGTGATCCTCCAAGAAAGAGCGCATCCATCTTAACCAGGCTCAAGGGAACAGAAAGCAATGCCTAGGGCCTGCACAAGGAAAGTAGCTGGATGGGAAACTCCTGCATGAAGCCAGGTTAACAAAGATCTATATCTGTAATTAAAAAAAAAAAAAGGTAGAGTAGAAAAATATCCCTCAGAAAGAAAGTGCAAAGAAACCTGTCTATTCACCTTTAGTTTTGGATACTGTGAGGAGTAAGGGGGATACTTCCAGGAAATTACTAACCATCAGTTAGACCTCAGGTATCTTTGGGGTCTGAAATACCTGTGTATTCTAAAAAGGTCCAGACCAAGAATTTTATATGATTATTTTAGGTAGTCTTCTTAGGTACCCTGCAGACGTAAAAGCAGATGTTTCCTGAAGTAATTTGGGAACTCACGCCAGGCTTCAAATAATTTGAATAGATAATATTTCAGGGAAAACTAAAACCACAGAGACAAAACATGCACACACAAGGGAACTGGACACCATGATGAGAGTCAGCCAAAGCAGCAAACAGTGCATTAAATTCTGCAAAGAATTTAGACACTAAAATTCACATGAGTATAAATATTTACATTTACAGTATTAATATTACATTACATGTGGTGAAATAAAAGAAGAAACTAAAGAAGGATTAAGAGCTTATAAAAAATGATCAGGTAGATTTGAAAAATAACCAAATAAATGTTCTAGAAATCAAGAGTATAAAAATTCAAAGTGAGTTGGTCATTGGATTAAACAAGCCAAAGACTGACCTATCTGAATTATCCAACATGCAATCAATTTAATTAGCCTAATTAATAAGAAAATGTAGACTATTTAATTTCCAAATCAGTAGAAAAGATGGAATGAGAAAAAATACCTAATCTAGAAATAATGTTTAATCTAGCCAAAAGAAGGAAAGAAATAAAACAGAAAATAAACAGAATTTATAAAATAACTTGAAACTTATAGCAATAACACGTAAATATAAAAATTATTAGAGAATAATAATAAAACACAAATATATTCCCAACGAATCCTACCTGAGACACAAATATATAGAAATATTTCTAGGTAGAAAATATATCTTTTAAAATAATAAAGCAAGAAAACTAGTCTGAGTCTAGACTGTGGAGGCTGCTTTAGTCGTTCGTGCTGAGCCTGAATTCTGCAATTTTTCTGCTCGGTAATTTTCCCCCAAAGATAAATGTTCTTATGGCTTACAGCCCTGTGTGCCTAGCGGCCTGTTCTTCAAGGACAGCTTAGTGCGAGGCCTCAGGTTCTTTTACCACTATTACAGCTGACCTCACACTATCTTGAAATGCATTAGATTCTTCATCTCCTCGCTGCAGAAACGTCACAGGCTCCCTCCTTCCTTGCCTCCCCGCTTCCTTGCCTCCGCGTACAGATGTCTGTAGCCATGGCTTCTTTTACTATGTCTCCCGGGAGACAAACACTGTTTGTGTTGATCAACTGTTTTACCAAGACCCCAAATTTTCCAGCACAGTGCTGAGATCTTGCTGTAGAGTCAGTCCCCAGTGATTGCCCGAGTCTCAGCTCTGTCTAAGGGCGTGGTCTTACACCCCAAGATCAATGCTCTGATTTTGCCTCTGTCTTTTATTATGCTTGAACTTCCTGAATTGCCGATTTCTGGGGGAACAACAAATATCAGTGGCTTTGTCTCATCAACCTCCCTCAAAAGCCCTATGAAGTATAGCATTATTTTTATTCTCCATTGTCCAGGTTAGACACTGAGATTTAATGAGGTAAGCCATTTTTCTAAGCTTACACAGAAAGGGAATGATAGAGCTGAGATGGGAACCTGGACTTCCGCAGACAAGTCTTGTGCCCCTGCTCTTGCACTGAGATACTCTGTCTGCCCACATGGATGTTGGGAAAACCAAATAAAATGCATTCAGATATTATGCTGAATTCATCAAGCACTAGACAAATACCCGTGACTAATCGTCATCGTCCCCAAATCTTGTTCGCTACTGATATGAATTCTGCCTAGGCAACATTAACCTACAAACGAATATATATGCTCTGACGCAAGGAGGGTGTTGCAGTAAGCCCCTCCTTCCCCCAGCGTCGGCATCCTCCGAAGGCTGACATCAACAAGACAGCAAGTCCGTTGTCTATGGCTCAGTTCAAATGCAGGGAACCAGGGAGGGAACCACCCTTTAAACATCTTCAGCCATTTCAATGTCCCAGGGTTGCCCATTGAGATGTCTGCCAACAATAGTTTGATGGGGGAGAGCAAGGAAAACCTACGTTCTTGAGGCATTTGTTGGGGGTACTGCCAACACAGATGGGAAAAGAGAAGAGTGTGTGTCTTGGAAGCTTGAGATGGGCTCACTTCCTTCAGATGAGCATGGTACCCCTCTCTGCAGCCACATGAGTAGGGCGTCTTGCCCACTTCTTCTCCAACAGAACCCGCTCTATGGTTTAATTCATTAATTATCTTACCCAGACTTGGTGAGCTTTATCTCCTGAGTGTCAGAAATAAAAGTACAGTCAGATCAGTTGATTTGAGAGAGAAAAGAAGATCGATTTGATTGTTATAGGACTGCTTCACAAATAGTAATATTTATCAGAAGTGTATACTTAAGCCAGACATTATCTTGTGTAATCATTTCTTCATTTAATCTTCACAATAACCTTCCACTAGGTAGATGCTATTCTTACCTCCCTTTTGTAGAGGAGGAAACAAAAGCTCAGAAAAGTGATACGACTGTCCCAAGGTCAAGGCTCAAACCTAAGGTTGCCTAATCCAGGACCACCTATGGTCTTTGTTGTTGTGCTATAATGTCAAGCTTAAGCTGGTGGTTTGCCAGAGACAAATCCTCTTCCAGGTAGGTAGTGGTTTCCTAGGTTCTCCAATGACTCCTCTGTCAGTACTACGAGGGCACAAAGGAGTCAGCGCTTGCCTTGCCAACCTGGAAGGACTTGTTCAAGATTGGTCTCTGTGAGCTGGACACCTTCCAGACCCTCTGCAGAGTGACTCTGAGCTGTTTGTTTATTTTTCTATGAGGAATGACAATGAAATTGGCTAGAAACCTGAATCATGTCATAAATGAAAGAAAGCCTAATATGGGCTGTAGATACAAACTTTTAGATGGTTTACAGATGGAGAATAAATAGCAAAAGTGAAGAAAGGGAGATATAGAAAAAAGTACCTTCCTTAAGTGGCAGAGAAACACAGCAGATGAGCAACAGGAAATGCTGGAAGATGAGGTTAAATGCTAAAGAGGGAGCATCTTAGGAAAGATCTTTATCATAGGGAACTTGCTTCCTTTCATTCTGGGTTCTGAAAACTAAAATAAGTAGCCTTGGTTCCAAAAGACCTATTTCCTTAAAGGGCAAAGAGCAAATATATTAAAGTGTTTTTCGTGCTTTTGGCAAGTGATCTAAAGGGAAAATTCTGCTCCTTTTGGGTTGATATGCACATACATATCCACTGGCATCAGAAAAATCGCTCGACTGAGTCAAGAGTCCAATTTGACTTCTCGGAGCATCAGTTTCCTAACTTAAAATTAATGTAATGCCTTCATATGGTTGTTGTGAAGAGGAAATGAGATAATATATAGTAAAGAAAAACTGTAAAGAATGCTTGCTATATAAAGGATTGGTTGCCACAAAAATCCCTCTCCCTCCCTTTGGCCCAAGAATTGAATACAGATAAAGTCCAGAACAAGTTTGGCAGTTAGCTATTGATATGATTTAACTAAAGACTATGTCTTAAGTATTGATATGATTTAATTTTTTTTAAGACTGTGTCTTAAGCATTTCGGATTGTCAGCCTGATGTGCAGATATCTGCCCAAGTAATCCTAGGCAAATACCATTTGTTGAAAGATTTCTGGTTGGTCTTTTGGAAGCAAGGAGCCTGAGTCAGAGAAGGTAGGAATTCCTCCTTATCCTTCTTTCTCAGGGAAAAAAAAAAATTATTATCTGGAAGCCTGGGTCTCCTGAAGGAGGTGGTAAAAGCCATAATCCAGGCATCACATCCAGGGTCAAATACATAATCTGTGGTACCCAGTGCAAAATGCTATCTCAGGGTCTGTAGTACAAAAAGCAGGATGGAAGAAGAACAGGTGAAGGTACTAAAATATAAAACTTTTCCTTTAAAAATATTTTATTACTTATAAGCCATAATAAACATAATAGTGATACATGACTAATGACATAAACTTACAAACTTCAAAAAATAATATTTTAGTGTCACAATTTTATAAAAGACAATACATAATACTTTATTCATGTGATGTCTTCATTGACCAAAACAGTTTTATGTCTTGCTTTTCTGAAAATTCATTTCTTAGGTCATCAAAATTTACACTTTTAGTTACTTTATTTACAATCTATATCAATGAAAGTGTCATCAGTCACTCTTGGCAAAGGCAAAATCACAGACATTGCTTGAAAGTTTTTATTTTTCAGAAGGATCTTTCTGCTGATGCAACAGTTACTAGAGCTATTAAAAGGATTTTATAGGTTGTGACAATACTGATAAGTTATTTCAAAATATAAATTATAGTACATCTAGAGCTAATGATTCTTACACAATTTTTCTAAAGAGATTTAACTCTTCACGCAGTCAGCTTTCACTAATCATCAGAAAAATGCAAACCAAAAACACAATGAGTTATCACCTCATGTGTTAGGATGGCAATTATCAAAAAGACAGAAGATAACAAATGTTGACAAGGATGTGGAGAAAAAGAAACTTTTGGTGGGAATGTAAATTGGTACAACAATTATGGAAAACAGTATGGCAGTTCTTCAAAAAATTAAAAATAGAGCCACCATATGATCTAGCAATCCTACTTCTGAGAATATATCCAAAAGAAATAAAGTCAGTATCTCAAAGGGATATCTGCATTCCCATATTTATTGCAGCATTATTCACAGTAGCCAAGCTATGGCAACAACCTAAATGGCCATCGATAGATGACTGAAGGCAGAAAATATTAAATATATATATATGACACATATATATGATGTGTATATATATGTGATGTGTATATATATGTGATATATAAATATATACACACACAATGGAATGTTATTCAGCCTTAAAAAGAAGAAAATCTTGTCATTTGCAACAACATGGATGAATCTAGAGGACCTTATGCAAAGTGAAATAATTCAAACACAGAAAGACAAATACTGTATGATTTCACTTGTACATGGAATCCAAAGTAGCCAAACTCAGAGAAGCAGAGAGGAGAATGGCAGTTGCCAGGGGCAGTGTGGGGAAAGAGGAAATGAAGAGACACTGGTCAAAGGGTGCAAAGTTGCAGTTTTGCAAAGTGAATAAATTCTGGAGACTTAATGCATACCATGGGATGATAGTTCACATCATTGTACTGCATACTTGAAATTTGCTAAGAGGCCAGATCCTAAATTACATCTACACACACACACACACACACACACACACACACACAATGGTAACTATGTGGAGGTGATGGATAATTTATTTAGTTTGTAGTGATCTTTTCATAATGTATACTTATTTCAAAACATCAAGTTCAATACCTTAAGTATATATAATTTTTATATATCAAAGATATCTCAATAAAGTTGTCAAATAAAAATATGAGATGAGATATTTAAGTTTAAAAAGTATAGGAGTATTACTTCTATATGGAGAGATTATTTATTTAAAAAAAAGTATTGTTGGTCATTTCAATGACTTTATAAAATGGGAGAGTAAACAAGAGGATGACCACCAACTCATCCAAGTTTGCCCAAGACCATTCAGGTTTAGTCCTGCACCCTGGGAAACTTCTCAGCTCTGGGCAAACTGTGTTATCTGGTAAGCTTAGCAAACAATGTAAGGGCTCTCCCTTGACAGCTCTTTTGATGTATCTCAAAGACATTTTTCTAGTGCAATCTTGTTATAATAAAGCACAATTCTGTTGGGCTTTTTAAAATGAATTTAATTTAAAATATAAGGTCATACAATGGCTTTTGGATGTTTCCTCTGACATTTCCTACAGCTTATGGGGGTCATTCAAGAAACTGAAAATGGCTTGATGATTTGTATATGACTTAAAACATCTGTCCATGCATTGTATCACTATATCTCTAATTATAATGAAAATCAGTTTTAAAATTGTCTTGCTTATCAATACTTAGTTCATCTGAAGCATACTATAACAATAGTGTTCTTTTACATCAAATATAATAATTATTAAAGTTAGTTTCTATTTCTAGGCCTGTGGATATTTGCTCGGCTATGTTGCTACTGTTTTCAAAACCGGAGATTCTGAAGTCTTTAAAGAATTCTAATAACTGCCTTGTAAGTTCTATTGCAGTGTCGATGTATACACTTTTTTAATTGAAATGAAATTCACATAACATATAATTATCTGAAACTGTACAATTCAGTGGCATTTGGTGTATTCAAAACATTGTAAAACCACCACTTGCCTTTGGTTTCAAAACTTTTTGATCACCCGAGAAGGACACCCCATACCCATTAAGCATTCGTTCTCTTTCCCCATCCCCTACCCTGGAAACCATCAATCTGCTTTCTATCTCTGTGAATTTACCTATTCTGGATATTTCACATAAAAGAAATCACACAATACAGGACATTGTGTGTCTGGCTTCTTTCACTTAGTGTAACGTTTCCGAATTTCATCCAAGTTATAGCATGTATCAGCACTTCATTCCTTTTCAGGGCTGAGTAATTGTATGTGTAGACCACCATTTGTTTATCCATTCACCCACTGATGGACATTTGGGTGGCGTCCACCTTTTCACTATTGTGAATAATGCTGCTATGCACATTCCTAAAAAAAGTATTTATTTGAGTACCCGTTTCCAATTCTTTTGAGTATGTATCTAGTGGTAGAATTGCTGGTTCATACAGTAATTCCTTGTTTAATTTTTTGAGGAACCACTAAACTGTTTTCCACAGTGGCTGCACTGTACCATTTTACTTTTCCCCAGCACGTTACAAGCGTTCCTATTTCTCCACATCCTTGTCAACACTTATTTTCCATTTGGGTTTTTTCTTTTTTTTTAAATAACTATCCCAGTGGGTATGAAGTGGTCCTCATTGTGGTTTCAATTTGCATTTCCTTAATGACACTGTTGTTGAACATCTTCTCATGTTCTTGTTGAACAGTTGCAGGTCTTCTTTGGAGAAATGTCTATTCAACTCTGAATCCCTGGTGAATAAGACTTCTATTTTCAGCAGTGGTGGAACAGGTGATTTGAACCAACTCTCCCACCAACTTGAAAACATGAAAACACCCCAAAATGATGAGATGATAATGTGCATAAAGACTCAATATAGTAAAGGTGTAAAGAAATCACCACACTTAAACCAAAATTATCTACACATTTGATTCAAGTCCAGCAAAACTCCCATTCTTTTTTTTTTCTTTGAAATCGAGAAATGTATTCTCAAATCAATTTTTAGATGATCTGTTTTAATACATAAAGCTGATTAAGCTACTGCCCTGTTCCAGACCTCTCAGTGTCTCTCCATTTCTTTCAAGGTATAGTACAAGGTAAAGTGGCTCTCCTGGCCTGGATCCGCCTCCTTCTTAACCTCAACTCACCTTTCTGTCACCGGAAAGTGGCACCTCCAGGCTTTTGTAGATGCTGTTCTTCTTTCTGGAGCGTCTTCATTTCCTGAAACCTCCGAACTTGTCTCTCAAGGACTCAGCTCAGGTGTCGCTTCCACACAAGGCGGTTTTAGGAGCTTGTCCTCTGAGTGTTCCTGCCATTTGTACGTAACTCCACCAGGGCACCTACTTCCTCTCTGTACCATCGGCATTGGCTAAGTACTCTGTCTCTACATTTGACAGTGGGCTGTCTCCACCTGCCCAACCGGCACCGTGCTTTCACATAGCAGATGCTAGATAATTACCAAAAGGGTCAACGAATGAACTAGGGAATGCGACAAAAGTATATTGATTTGTCTTTATGCCCTCTGGACACAGAAATGAAGAGGAGTGACTTTCTGCTACCAGGTTCACAGTCTCACCCCTTTTATAAATTTTAGTTGGCTAAATTCACATCTAGATGTCTGTCTTCCATCTATTCATCCATCCAACAAGTATCTGTTAACCTGCTATGTTCCACATGTGTTACTAGATTGAACCATGTGAAATTGCTGATATTAGACAATTTCTAACCATTTTCGTGTGGTTCAACTTCCCATAACCACTGTAGGGGAAACTGTCTCTCTGGTCATAGCCTAGAGGGAAATAAAAAGGTTCTGATACATAGTGAGTACTCCTAAAATGATTCTCTTTTAAAAGTTATATCAAATAAAATGCCAACAGCTCTTGAATCAGTAAAATGTTTGCCTTGCGTTCATCTGTAATCAATTAGTTTGTAAATGGTAGTTATTGAAAAGCCAGTTTTATCCAAGGCAGATAATGGAAATCAACAATATCTATAAACCAATGGAGAAAACATCTGCTCAGGCTTGCCTGCTGAAAAAGAGAATGGGAGTATATTTTAAAACTAAAATACTCTGAGTATAATACTTTATGGAAGACATAATGAGTACTGACAACATGACAGATGTTTTCTGTTGACTAAGAGCAGACCCTGTCTCTGCTTAATGAATCTGCAGTTCAGGTTCTACAGACATTGCAGAGAGATGATAAAAATACACCGGAGGGAAGGTAGATGCCTGTGATGAGGCAATCCCAAATGGCTTCTATCACAAATGGGTCTGCAGGAACCTCAGGGATGGTTTCTGTATAAAGACAACAGAAATGAACTTAAAAATGTGTTTCTTTTGTTAAAATCATACCATAATAGCTCTCTGAATTTCCTTCCAGCCTACTGCCTTATGGACACAGCTGGAAGCCTTAGAAACAGGTCTGTGTGCCCTCTTTTTAATCCCCTTCATTCCCCACTTGAGTGCTATGAAAACTGAATTAGGGCTTTAAAAATGCTGTTTTTCTTCCAGCCTAAGTAGGAGGTGAAGCAAGCCAGATAACTATATGTATTTAAGGACCTGGGAGGAATTAGGGGAACAGAGCTTCCACCCGTATAGACTGAGGTGGAACCAACACGGGTCTGGGCACATACAAACACTCAATCAACTATTTTAGGACTGAAATATCAGAATTAGAAAGTCCTGAGTTTACATCACGGTGTCGTAGTAAAAGCAAATTGTGTAGAATCAGAGTCCTAAGTTCAAATTCTTGTTCTGTCGCTGCATCATTTTATGGCCTGTATCTCACTGGGCTTTAGTTTCTTTATTGAAAAAGGTGGAGAATAATGCCTATCACAAATGGTGGTGAATATTAAATAAGATAATTGTCTTTGAAACATTCAAGCACGATACACACCATGCAGTAATTGAATGAATTCGCAGTGTCAATAAATGGGAGTTGAATTCAAATTTACCCAAACTAAATCCACCTCCCCCTGGAGTAACTATTCCTCTGCTCAGCAGCTTTTGTACACTCATTCCTTGAAATTCAGTGAGTGAGTGAACAGGAGTGACAATTACAAAGAGGAAAATTCATCTGACTTGGATATGAATTGTTTCATGAGTGTAAAGGGTCTATTAGTCCCACGCTACAATCTTTTGTGGGCAGACGGATTGCCTGGTGATCTAAAAGTGCTTAAAATTACTCCTCAATTACATCCATATTATTAGGCTCTTATCATGAAACTCTTCAAGATCACACATAGTAATTGAAGCGTACACGATCCTAACACCTGGTGCATGTGTAATATGAACATTTAACTCTCACTTGCCTTACACTTTTTTTCCATCACATAAAGTTCTGCTCTTGACCTAGATGAGCAAGTAACAAAACCTCTCTAAGCCCCACTTTTTTTCAATCTTAAAATAGGTATAATGATAGAATTATAAGGAATAACTAGGATAAAATATATAAAATCCTTCAAGTGTTTGGGACAAGTTCAATACTCAATAAATGGTAGCTACTTTCGTTGTGATGTTGAAGGTAAGTAAATCTAGACGCAAATTCTTACCTCTTAATTATTAGCTCTGTGACGCTGGGTAAATCAAACTTGCTGAGCCCTCGTTTCCCCATCTGTAAAATGGGATTAATGATACTAACCCTATAACATTGTTATAAAGACTATAGAACATAGAGAAAGCCCCTTGCCTTCATGGACTTCATGGATCTTTTTTTTTTTTCTTCTGTAGTCCCCTGTGTCAGGTGCTCTGAGTTAATCACCCTCAGGACATCCTTGAGAGGGTGACTCAGCAAAGGGAACTTCTTGAGAAGACCCCAAGGTCACAAACTGAGTTCAGATAAGGATAAAACATTTTCCACAACAATAGCAGAGTCGCAGATTTCTTTTTCCTTTATCTCATGAGCACATCTGTGTTAAAAGGGGTCAGCTCACACTTGTGTCTGCCACTGAGCTATTCCTCAAGCTACCAAGGTTTGGCTCAGGGCTGTAAAATAATATTAAGTTCTGACAGTTAAGAAGTGTGCCTGGAAAAATAACCAGAGCAGGAAGGAGAGAAAAAGCATTAGAACGGTGCAGATGGATTTTGCAGCTGGGTAGAGGAACATTAGCATTAGACGTAGGAAAATGTTGACTACGGAGCCCAAGTTTCCTTTCACACAAAGGTTAGCGTCATTTCAGTGTGAATAAAATCATGTTTAAGGTATGATGTTGCTTATGCCGTTTATCGCTCCTCCATCCCGAAAGGTTTTCAGCTTGGCAGCATTTTCCCTTCTGCTAATCCAACTCTTCTTGGAAAATGTCATTTTGCTTGAATTTTCATAGCTTTGCCCCTCACTCAGGCACCTGGGATTTCCGGATCAAAGCCACTGATCCAGAGAAAGTAGGAAATAGTTGGTGTTGGAGAAGCAGTCCATTTCTGTAGGTGGCCATGTGGGTTAATTTCAAAGATATGTCAACTAGTTTCTTTACTGCCTGTTGCCCTTGGTTTGCTTTTTCTACGTAGGCGAGGAAGTCTGTCTCTGGCATCATCTATCGGCTTATCAAGGTCTGTAGGTCCCTCACTCAGAAAAGGGCTTGGCTTACAGCTGCCCTTTTGCAGTGAATGGGGGAGATAGGGTGGGACGAGGGAGGGAGTCGGCTGTCTCATAAACATGTGTATCGTCCCCTTAGAAAAGCCTGTGAGCTAAACTGTGGAAGGGACTTACCCTATGCTGAGCTTCCACTCTCTGCCCAGCTCTCCATAGGCTGGACAGGTTAAATAAATTGCTTAAAGATAGAGAGTGATAAAAGTGAAGATACGCACAGAACAAGCCAATTCCACATAGCATTCTCTTTTTCTTGTACCATATAGTCAGGACCTCATGGGACAAATTGGGTGGGTTGGGGGGTGCGGGTACAACATCCTGGTGGCAGGACCTTAATTTAAAACGCAGGAAAATCCAGTATATTTCTACCCATCTCAGTGTGTTTTGTGGAATTAGGGCTGATGAGTAGACTCTGCAAAACCTTCCTATGATCAACAATATAATTGTGTGTTTGGGAGGAAATACTCACTTTTACGCAATTTGTTGTTTATACTGAGACTCGTGCACAGGCTCCTTAATTAATGCTATATAGTTTGCTTAAGGCATTTAGGAAACTGGGGCAGAGGGACTTTTACTGTAGAACTCTCAGGAGCATTTTAAGTCACTCTCAGAGAGCCTCTTGCAATTGGTGATGTTTTGTAAAGCGTTAAGCAGAAGAGAAGTCACATGAAGAGTAAGAGAAAGTCTTCAATATGAGAAAGGAAAGTGTTATTATTCACATGCAAGGAAAATAGCCAAAACACATCCAGAGCTGCCCAAATGGTGGGGAAGAGGATAGAGGAGAACTTGGAGGCCTGCTATTGGAGCACCCACGTGACTGTCCTTTATCTGATGTTCCGGCTGGATCTCTTTCCTCCATTCTAGCTCATTTCTCCCCACCATTCTCACACTTACCAGAAGGGACTTTCTAACACACACACCTGACAGTATCACTCTTCTTATACTTTAAGTGGGCTTTCATAATGTCCAGGGTAAGAAGGATCTTTACAAAGCTGATTGCATCCTCCCACCCCAGTCTTTGTTATAAATTATTGGAAATCACTTCTAAAATAAACTTAATGAAAAGTAAATAAGCATCTGAAGTAGAAAGATTATATTGAAGTGAAGTGCATCTTTGGTGAGCTGTGTGATGTTGGAAAAGTTACTTCACCTCTATTGGCCTCGGAAAAGTGAGGCAGCAGATTACAGAAACCATGTCTAAAAATTAAATATCATATAACTCTTGTTTTTGAAAAGTGCGCTATGATTAAGTCTTGAAACTACATCCCTTTCCTCAAGATTCACCCTCTACCTCTATCGTTTAAAATCTCAATAAATCTATTATTGTTCTGTGAGTTACATATTTGGGAGTACATTCTGAATTAAAATACTTCTCAGGCCTCTTTAGTTTCCTATTTTTCTGGGAAGACTAATAGAAAGCATGCTGAGTAAGTGGTTTCATTAGCTATCAGCAGAAAGGCCTACAAAACAGAAATCTATTTTTGTTTTACATGTTCCTTGGGCTTAATATGAAATTCTCAAAAGAGAGAGAAAGAAAAAAAAATCAGCTAACATAAATCCCGTAAAGTAGTGTCATTTCCATGTTTTTTTTTTCAGTTGAGGAAACCAAAGCTTAGGCTAAATAACTCCGTCAGTGTGATGAACAGTTGGTAAAATAATGTACTGAGAACTCTAGCTGGAGAGAAACACTATGTGCCCAACCCAGGACTCCAGAATCCCATTACTGGCATCTATAAAACACCAAATGTTCCCAAAGCCTCTCCACATCCCCATTCTCTTAAGATTCCTGAGGGTATATCCAGAGGGACACCGATTTCAGTGACAGCTCATGCCAACTCAAAACAAAATTTGCTGAAAGGCAAGAGTGCTCAAAAGTAGATTAAACTCACTCAGATTGATCAGCAAACAGCTAAAAATTATGATAGAAACCTCAGGGGGAAAAGAAGCATTAAGCCTGAAAGTTTCTGTTGTCATTAAGTAGTTGATTCCAAAAGTACAAACCTCTCCCCAAAGTGAATAAAACCTTGTGTTAATAAACGTACTAAGCATTTTCATTATGTTAAAACACAGAAGAGGAAGAAAATAATGTGTTTTCCAGGTATGTTCACTTTTAAATATTATCTCATTTCTATAAGATATAGAATTATATAGATACATGTCAGAATTAAAGGACATTTATTCTGTGACAGGCTAAATATGAGAGAAAGAGAAGACCATCCTCCTTGACCTCAAGTAGGACATGATGGGTCAGCTGTGTGAATAGCATTTTTGTAAGCCATAATGCTGGGAAGAAGGCAGATGCAGGTTCTATGTTAGCCAGAGGAAGATGACCTAACACAGGAGTTAGGTCGTAGTATTTGAGCTTAATGTTGAAACATGAATACATTTAGCAGTAAGAAAAGTAGATGGAACAAATCCAGGGTAAACAGAAGAGCAATGATAAAGGCACTGCAGTGTGAAATACCCTGTAGATGTTGTCCATGACCCCAGACTCTGGCTCCACCATCTGCCACATCTGCTGGTTCCTGTTGGCTTGGCCCTAAAGCTCCATGTGGCCTCCATCTTGATGGGACCACAAAGGAGACACGGGACCTCCCATCCTCAATCGAAGGCTTATCCCAGAGGCTGGCCATATGGCCCACTCCCTCACTCCTTCCTATGGATCCAATACTCTGTGTTTGACCTTGAATATTTAACATCCCCAATATGAGAGTCTTTCTCCCTGACAATAAAAATATACACCCGGCCCTCTTCCTTTTCTCTGGACCTCATCTTCATCCTCCAGGAACCTTCTAACAGACCCCCCCTAAGATGTGAGCAACTGTGTTGGAAATGCCCCAAGGTGACATGCCTTATAGAATCCCCTCCCGTTGGGTGCAGGTAAAACCTTTGCATTGTTTCTAACAAATAGTCTATGGCAAAGGTGATGCGATATCATTCCCATGATTGTATTGCATTATATAAGACTCCTCCCAGGGCTGGAGAAATCTTCTCCTGCTGGCTCTTAAGAGTCAAACAGCCATGCTCTGAAATACCTTGGGAGACGGCCACGTGGCAGGGAACTGCAGTGACTTCTAAGATAAAAGGTTTCCAGCTGACAGCCAGTAAGAAGCTGATGGTCTCAGTCCTGCAGCTGTAAGTAAGTGAATTCTTCCAACCATCTGAATGAGTGTGGAAGCGGATTCTTCCCTAGTTGAATGTCCAGATGAGGATATAGCCCAGATGGTATCTTAATCTCAACCTTTGGAGACTGAGCAAAAGACCCAGTTTAGCTCTTCCTGGAATCCTGATGTACAAAATATGAGATAGTAAATGTGGGCTGTTTTAAGCCATGAAGTTCATGGTGACTTGTAACTCAGCAATTAAAAAAAATCCTGATACAGTCATCCAGGTCTATTTTATATCATGAAATGCCCAGAGATCTAAAAGAATGAACAGCCCCAAAAGGATGAAGATGTATCCTCCGTGTACACCTAGCTGACCCCATCAGAGGTCTCCTTCCATAGCAACGGAGCGATGGCGGTAGACGGGAGAACTAGGAGTGGTTAGCATATTTCCTATATGAAAAGATGTAGAAAACGTGATAGGAGGAGACATAAAAGTACTGGTATTAAAGGACAATAAAAAGCAAAGCTGACAGAGGTGAGATGTGAGAAAGGCAGGAGACAGACCTCCAAGGGCAGGGGTGAAAGGGACAACTAGGCACTCTGATCTCACAGATTTCTGTTTCCCAGGAACACAAAGAAGACGGCTCCCTCCCATGAACAGCTGAGGTCTTCTGCTCTCCACACCTGTGTGGGCAGGAAGGCGTTTCTTTCACTGCCTGGCCATGTGTGTGTAGCCTACAGACCTCTTGGTATTTGGTGGTATCTGCATTTTTAGTGGAGGTAACTTTGCTAAACAGCTTGCCTGTGCTCGTGAAGCACAGAGGCGATGAAATCCAGAATGGGATCTAGATACTCTGACACCAAAGCCCGTGCTTCTCTACTGCAGGGATTCTCAACCCTGGAGAGCTTTGAAAAAATACCCCCCAGACCAATTAATCAGAATCTCTGAAGGTGGGGAGTAAAAACTGGGTTTTTGCTTTTTATTTATTGTTTTTGTTTTCTTTTTAGAGCCTTCCAAGTGATTCTAACATGGAGCCGGGGTTGAAAACTTTTGCTTCACCGCATATGACCATGAGAAGGTAACAACTTCAAAAGTTCATTGTGAAGCCCATCCCCAGGGGTATTTGAGGGAGGCAAATGATGGGCCTAGCAAGTTTTAGCATTCTTTTCTCCTGCTAGTCTTTAAGATGCTTCCCTATACAGCTTTAAGGAACACACACTCATAAAATATATATATATTTTCTTTTTTTTTAACTGGAATCTGGGTCACCTAACATTTCTTTCCTCACTTCTGCAGTATCTCTTCCAAGCATGGTGCATAAAGCACCCAGTATGTTGTTCAATGATAAATAAAACTAGGAGTATATCCATCCGGGACAGGGCTCCCTTTCTTGACCAAGATCTGTTGGTAATAATTTGTTTGATCCTCAGAAAATCTGCCTAATCAGGTTGAATTTTCTGCTCTGTAAAATTAAAAGGTTGGCCTTGATGAGTATTAAGGTCTTTTCCAGCTCTGGAAATTGCTGCCAATTCCATATCTAAAGAAATATTAAATGATACAGCTATGATAGAGCTATGTGGCAGATAATTTAGTAACTGGGAAATGTTTCATAAAATATATATGCTGAAAATTATATCTGGATACTGCTCTATGTGTGTGTGTTTTCTTTGGTTTTTGGTCTACATTTCACCCAGGAAGCAGAAAAAGACTCAAGCGCACTTGTAGTTCTGGCCGTGCTTGTGAACTTGCGCTCATGGGGGCTGCATATACAGAGTGTAAAGACGAGGGGCCTGGGAGATACAGACAGCGTCCACCCTCTGCTCTAACATATAACAGCAGCATAACCACGCCAGGCTTTAACCTCTCCTAGATTCTGATTCCTCATCTATAAAATTGGAATAACAACAATTCCTAACTTAGAACAGTGCGAGAAAAAGTCTAATGTAGTGTGCAGTCAATGACTTATTATTATGTGAATATTTCCCAACATCCCAGAACCGGTAATGAGGACACAGAGGTGAGAGGTGACGATGGGACAGAGGTAGAGAACAGTTTGCTAGAAAATGTTCTCTTATTCTGTGTTTTACCAATACTCCAAGAATTAATGAGTCCACATTCTCTGGTAAGAAATATGTCTAGTCAGTGTGTTTGCAAGTCCACAAACAAAACATCAGTAAAAAGAGGAATTATTCGCAGAAAGAAAAAGTCTTGATTTTTCTCAAAATCATGAGAAAATTTAACCCAACAGTTCTCAAAATGTGGTCCAGAAATATACTGGGATCCCTGCGGCCTTTTCAAGGGGTCCACAGGTCAAAACTGTTGCCATGACAAAACTCAGATGCCATTTGCTTTATTCACTCTCATTCTCTTTTGGGATTACCGTGGGCTTTTCTAAAGGCTCCGTGATGTGTGATGACATCACTGCTCTGATGGCCAATAGAATGTGTGCTCGTGTATTCTTGTGTTTTAAAAAAACTCAGCTTTAATTTCTGGTACAATAAATATCAATAGATGTAGCCCACATAACACAAAGGCACTTTGAAATTTTTAGTAATTTTGAAGAGTGGAAAGGATTCTAAAAGCAGAAGTTTTGATAATCCCTGTTCCAGCTCATCCAATAAAGTCCACGTTAGTATACATTTTAGGATAGTAAGAAAAACCTATAAGCCAAGCTTCTGTATGTCACCACACGCCTCTCCCAGTTCATTCTACATCAGTATGTCTCAGCCGTGATTGTAAATTGTCATCAGCAAGGAGCTTTAAAAACTACCGATACCCAAGGTCCCCTCCCCAAGACATTCTGATTTTATATGTATGGGGTTTTGCCAGTGGACCAGGAGTTTTTAAAGCTCCTCAGGTGATCCTGTTATATAGCAAGATTTGAGAACCACTGTTGTAGGAAGGGTGATCTGATCCCAGGAGCAAACCCTCTGATGGGCAGGATGAGCCCACTTGGCTTCCCAGAGCTGAACTCAAGTGGAGCCAGGTTAATTAGAAGGAGGAGTGTGAGCTCTTCTAGTGCTCCCGCCTAGGGAATTCCTTCAGAACCTGTGCCCTTGGACTGGCATGTGAACCCAACAGTCTGAAAGCTCAGATCTGGATTCTAGGAGCAAGCATCCCTTGGACTCTGCCCTGGACACTTTCTCAGCTCTCCTTGTTCTTATAGTACTGTGGAGACTTAGCCCATTAGTAATCCCAGCCTCCCTGCTGTGCCCTCTGCCAATCTATATAAATTGACAAATTCAGGATCCACACGGAACAGAAGCTTTTTTCAGTCTGATAGGCCAGCACCCCTGCCAAGACCAAGTGGGCTGATTCATCCTATGGCAGTTCCTAAGCGCTGCTCCGCAGAAATCACAGCCAGGCCTGCAAACTTGCTGTCTGTGTGTCAGGAGACAGAAGACACCTGGGCCCAATCCCATGGTTGTCATGACAGCCAAGTCTAAAATAGACTTTCAGACACAAGAGCTGTTTGGCTGACTCTGACCTACATGTAAGCATAAATATTATTCGTGTTGGAAAGGAAGTGATCTTCGATTTTATTCAGGGAGATAATTTAGAAATGCAGGCTGTGGATTTGCTCCATGGGAATTTTAGAAAGTTTGAAAAGAGCTCCTAAATTGTGAAGATTATAGTAGCTTGTACATTTTATAATATACAATTGTACAAAGTGACACCCATGTTCCTTATTGCCACCTGGTTGCATGTCATGTATTCAGTCTGTATGTAGAGAAGCCCAATGTACATAAGTCTTGGGTGCAAAGGTGAACACTGTTATCAATATTAATATTGATCCACCTCTGCCACCTCTATGCATTCACAAGAAAATGAGGAAACAGAGACCCAGGAAGAGGGAGGTGGGATATTTGGAGCAAAAAATGGAGGAGCCTAAGAAGGAGATTTTTACTTCTCTGGAAATAGTCTGGAATTAAGAAATCCAAAATCCCTTCATCTCTCTTCATCTTGTCCCAGCTCTTATTTTGTTATATTTGCTCTTTCCATTAGAGTTCTATAGTCAGCTCTACTATTTTTACAAACAACGATCCTAGCATTTTTTTCTAGAAGGTTCTACGAAACACTGTATTGGTAAAAGGCACAGGCTGTAGACCTGAGTCGTCCAGTATGGCAGCTGTGAACCACTTGTGGCTGGTGAGTGCTTGGCCTGTGGTTGGTATAACAGATATGCTGTAAGTGTGTAATACACACTGGATTTTGAAGATTTAAAATGAAAAATAATGTAAAACATTGCATTTATAATTTTTACATTGTTGTATATTAAAATGAAAATATTGTGGATATATTTGACTAAATAAAATATGTTACTGAAATTAACTTAGCCTGCTTCTTTTTACCTTTGGGATGTGACTACTGCTTGTATTAGTTACGATCTCCAGAAAGAAACAGAACCAACAGGATGGATGGATAGATAGGTTTATTATTGGAATTGGCTCATGAAATTGTGGAGGCTGAGGAGTCCTGCAGTGTGCCATTTGCCAGCTGGGGACCCAGGAGAACCAGGCGTGTACTCCAGTCCTAGTCCAAAGGGCTGAGACCCAGGGAAGCTAGTGGTGGAAATCCAGTCTGAGATGAGACGTCCCAACTCAAGAGGGAGGCAGGAAAAAAGAGGGCAAACTCCTCCTTCTTCTGCCTTTTGTTTTATTCAGGCCCTCCATAGATTGGATGGTGCCCAGCCACTCTGGGGAGGGCCATATGTAAACCCATTGATCCAAATGCTAATCTCATCCAGAAACACCCTCACGGACACCCCCAGAAAGAATATTTAATCTGGGGACCATCCCCATGGCCACTCAAGTTGACACATAAAATTAACCATCACAATGCTTCATTTTACTTTCTTAATGTGGAATCTAAAAACTTTTAAATTACATATGTGGTCTATATTATAAAGAGATGAATAGAGAGATGATAGAAAGACAGACAGATGATGTCAATGATGAAGATAGAGGAGGAGGAGGAGGAGGAGATGTAAATCTCTGCCTCAAGGTCACCTTCTCAGAGAGGGCTGATCTGGCTGGTCTATAAAGTAAGCCCTTAGACCACCACCATTCACTCACTGTCATATCACCCTTCTTTGTTTTCTTTATAAAACTTCACGGCATTTACTACTCTGAGATGAACTTATCCATTTACATCTTCAGCCTGTCTTCCCTCTGGGATGACAATAAGGCTGCAAACCTTGTCTGACTTGGTCATCACTTCTTGCCCAGAACTTAACAGATGTTCAATAAATACCTTCTGGGTGAATGAATGTATGAATGAATTCTGAGCCTTCAGTCATGCTGACTCTTCTCTCAGGCTCTCATCCTTCTTTTCGTTCTCTATGATGTGACTCATAAGTCATGAACACATGTCTCCTTCCAAAACACAACTCAAGCATTAATCTTCATATCACTTCAGAGCACTCTGTTAACTAGTCCAAGCTCATACTGCTTGCCCCATGACAGGCCAATAAATTGAGAGAGGAGTTGCTGGGGCAAGGAATAGTAATTTTATTCAGAAAGACAGAAGATGAAGAAGATGGTGGACTAGTGTCCCAAAGAACCATCTTGCCTGAGTTAGAATTCAGGCTTCATTTATACTAAAAGGGGAAGGGCCGTGGTTGGTTGTTGCACACTTCTTGGTGTCAAAATCAGGTCATGATTTCTTGTAAACCTCCAAGAAAACAAATGTTATTCTCTGTTCCACAACTTTTTATATGAATGGAAAAGTGTTATACCTTTAAAGGTCAGAGCCTTGAGAATGGTCTCTATCCTGGATATTTCAGGCTTTAGGCAACATTCTTAACTTGTAGCAGAAGCAATAGAACACAAAAGTCAAAGTAAAAGAAACAGATGCAAAATGGAGTCAGAATTGTTCTTCCCTATTACATGACTTGTCTGTGATCCCACAGACTCTTGAGCTTGGCACTGTCACCATGCTTCTAGGTAACTGTTCTTTTCTGCATCTGCTCCTCCACTATAAGTTCTTCCAGGGTAGGGACCATATCTCTTCTCCCTGAATTTCTCACGGGAAGACCTGGCATCCTAACTAGGGAGAAAAGTAAATGATCAGTGTCAGGTGATGGGTTTAAATTTCTTACTGAGCTAACTGGTTGACTCTGAAGGTAATTCATAACATTTCTGATTCTCCATTTCCTCACCTATTAGATGGAAGCTTGGCAGTACAATTTTCTTTTGGATTTGCTTGTGTTTTTATAAGCATGTATGAATATGTTCTTTGATTTTTGCACAAATGGAAACATACTCTGCATATTAGCTTGCTTCTCTCGCTTAACAATTTGCTGTAATTTAATTTAGAGCTCTTTTCATATCCATGGTATAAAGCTACCTCATGTTTTTTGATGGTTGCATATTATTTGATATTATGGATTATTATAATTATTAGTTTCCTATTGATGAGCTTTTAAGTCATTGCCATTCTTTAATAACTTCAAAATAAAGATGCTGCAACTAATAGCCTTGAACGTGTGAAGCCTGTAGCAAATCTATCATTAAGATAAAATTCTAGAAGTAGAATTACTGAATGAAAATGTATACACATTTTTTATTTTGATATATGTTACCAAATTGTTCTTCATAGAATTGTACTATTTAACCTCCCACCAACAATTCATAAGAGTCTATTTTGTTGCACACACTCACCAACATAATGTGATATCAAATATTTTTATCCTTGCTGATCTGATAGCTAGTAAATGTTCTATCATTTTAATTTCTATGTGCATTTCTCTTATCATGAGTAAAGTTGAATATCTTTCCATGTATTTAACAGCCATTCATATATATTTTTCTATGAATTATCCCATCATCTAATTAGTGCATTGTTGATCTTTTCTTATCAATATATAGAAGCTCTTTATATATGAAGGACATTTTGATGTCAAATATTTTTCTTGTTTTTTTGTTTGTTCATATAGTAAAATTTATGACTTGTGGATTTTTTTTAACTTATAAAGGCCTTCCCACTCCAAGATTTATTTTTAATTCTCTAATGTTTTCTTTTCGTATAGGGTTTCACTTTTTATGTGTAAACCTTAAATTCATCCAGAATTTATTTTATCATAAGTTGTGAAGGAACTATTAGCATTACTCTTTTCAGATGGTTACCCAGTTGTCCCTACACTATTTATAGGATAATTCTATATGTCCGATAATCATAATTCTCAAGCTTATTATAGTCTTAGTTCTATAGTTAAATGAATTCAGCTATCTCTGTCATCTCCTTTATTATAGCTCTCCTCCAACCCCTCAGAATTGTTTCGAAGGTAAAAGTGAATGCCAATTAGCCAAGCATTGGCTAAGTGCTCCATGAATTTTTCTCTATTGTTATTGAAATTCTTGTTGAATTTTTTATTTCAGTATATATTTAAGTTCCTCTTTTTACTTAATAGTTAAAGAACTATTGTAATTACCCAAAGGCATAATTGTCACAACATTTATTGGGCAACAACTTAATTGTACAAGCTGTGGAGGATATACCTAAGCAACTATCTAGGCTGGGCACATGGAAGACCCTGAAATTAATGGGACAGGAACTTTTCCTGCTAAGAGCTTAACAGGCAATTCCCCTGTCAGCAGTTCAACAGCTAACTAACTTCAACATTAGGCAAACTGTAATAGAGCTATAATGGACATGGAAGAAGAATACTGTATAGGAAAGTAGAGGGAGAATTTATTCTCTATAAGAATTAAAGCAGGACGAATGTAGGTCATGTCCTTTAGTCTGGACTTTAAGGATAAGTAGGGTTGTAATTAATGGAGTTAAGACGGAGGGACATTCCAAATGGCCACCACTGAAACCAAGTCATAGACCTGCGAGCCTGTAAAGCATGGAGAGAATGGAAAGTAATATGGACCGATTAAAATATCTATCTTTCTGCTTATACTGCTAGCAAAGAATTCTGAGCCAGGGTAACCATTTTGCAGAAGGCTGTTTGACCAGGGCTGGGACAGCAGTGCCTCTGACCGGGCCCTTGGACTTTGCTGCCCACTGAGCCCCAAAGGATTCGGGGTTAACTGAGGCTCTCCAGATGCCTGAAATTAGATTCTTTAGTACCATTGTGAGTCCTTTAACCTTTTTTAGCCTTAATTTCCTCATTTGTTTTATAGTGTGGTTATGAGTAGTCTACATGAAGCATCAATCATAGTGCCAGGCTCACAGCTGTTTATGAAAATGAGTGAGAGCTTAGCCAAATTGTAGTCAGAATGCCTTTTGGATGCCCGGATGGAGTTACCCGTGTAGAAGAGAGATCTGGAGCTAATGAAAAGTTAGGGATTAGAAATAAAGATTTTTTTAGAATCCACGGCATGTAGGTGGTATTTGAAAATATGGATAAGATCTCATAGGAAAATAATTCAGAGAACAGGGAGATGAAATCTACTATACAGCCTTGAAGAACACCAAAGCATGTTCATGCAAAGCACTACAGGAGGCACTCCTGTATAGAGTGTGTGGAGGTGAGAAGTGCAGTCACAAAAGGCAAATTGGAATATCCAGAAAAACAGGATGAAAAAATGAAAATCATCCATAATTTTATCATCCAGAGATAATCATTTTTAATATTTTGATCTACTTCTCTTTTTTTATGCATATTATTACTTTTTTAAACACAAATTGAATTATATTCTACTTGCATTTTGTAAAATACGGAATTCTGTGTGAAATTTTCAACATTCACTCAACAGATGTTTATTGGGCACTTATGTTCTGTGTGTTGGGGTAAAAGGAAAATGTCTTTGCCCTCTTAGGGTTTACATTCTAGTGGGGAAGAAAGACAATAAGCAAACAAATAAAATAGATATGAGAGTCCAAAGGATAAGTGCTATTGAATAAAAGAAAGCAGATAACAGGGATGAAAAATGATGAAAAAGGTGCTTGCTCCTTTGTATAGGGTGATCAGAAGAGAAGATAATATTTGAGTCAACTCTTAAAGAAAAATAAACACAAATAGATTAAAATGTGCTATTATTTTTCTGTATTTTGTATTATTGGTGGTATATTTCAGCTTTTTAGCTATTTAACTTGTGATTTCTTTTTTTCCTTCTAAATAAACATTTGCCTTTGTCTCTTAAAAAATAAAAGTGCAATTATCTGGTCTTGAAGACAACAAAAGAGACAGACAAATGAACAGACAATTCTTTAGATCTATTATAGGAGAAAAGACAGGGTGTCACAGGAGCCGAGCGGAGGAGGAATATCTCACTTAGGGCAATCTGGGAAAATAGATTAGATTAAATCTAAATCAAGCCTTGATTAACCACATAAAACAGGTGAGACGGGATATGAAAGACAGAGTAAACATGAGCCCAACGGTGTTAGTGTGAGTGTGTGCTGGTGGCAGTGTGTTGAGGTAAGTGGGAGAGATAACATCTAAGAGCTCCAGCATATAGATTGGTGAGTAGAGAGGAGGGCACAGCTGGGAGTAGAGAGAGAGGTAAGATAAGTTATTTTCAGAATATTTAGTGCTAATAATAATTTACAATATTAATAGGGAGGAATCTGAAAGATAGGTAGTGTTCTAGAACCTATTTATGCTAAAAGAACACTGCTGGCCATCCTAGTGAACATAGTTTTAGATGATGCTTCTTGCTTATAATTATCTCATAAACCATCTCACATTTTTTTGATTAGAATTCTCTTCCTAACAAGCAAATCTTTCTGTAAGTGGCTTCTCTCTGGCCACAGGGTTTGCTTCATTTTAATACATGGATCAATTTCTTAAATAAGTGTTCATCTTTCATCAAGAGTTTCAACTGCTGCTCAAACCTATATTTCATCAAATCTTTCTCATCTATTGAAACAGATCTTCTACCTAGAGAGATAATGATCTATTAATGGAAAATACATAGGATTCTTGGAATCAATTCTGAGCCCCATCCCAGCTCTAGGACTGACTAGGTGGGTAACTTTGGACTAGCCATTTGAAATTCATGAGCCTCAAAGTCCTTGTGTGTAAAACAGGGATAAGATCAATCCCAATTTCACAGAGCTGTAGGTGGTCTAAAAAAGATGGTGAATGTGAAAAATGTTTTGTGAATTGTGAAATATCACATATAGCACCTTTGATTTTTTAACCTCGTCTCTCACTAGAGCTTGAAAAAAGAATTTACAATCCATTTGTGTTGATCTCTTTGTTACATACATTCTTTTGAGCTTTACTCATTTATAATTTTTGTAAGACTAAATTATGAGACCTTCTAGTCCAGACCATGGCATCTCATAGTAACACTGTGTCCATAACCTTCCTGTTTTCAAAGATACCAGGGATAAATTCTACTACTTCCATTTTAGGATAGGGTTCTCTTCCTTATTTATGGAAAGTGTCCATGGTTAATCCATCTGTTACAGTTAGAGTGAAACAGAAATAGAGACTGCCCATTTATTATAGCAGTATAAGGTCTCTACTATAGATTGTAAAGACATGTAATAATCTAAGATTTGTTTCCCTATCGTTCCTCATAGATGAGACGTATAACCGAAAGCATTCCTTTTCTAAAACCATCTTCATTACGATGACAATAATTATTCATTGCCTAGAAAGCTGTGTATTTTTGTGTTTTATGTACACAATCACATTTTAATCCCCAGAACAACTTTATATGTTGGCTATTATTATATCGACACAGCAGATGAGGCACTTAAGGCTCAGAGACGGTAAATGATTTCCTCAAAACCACACAGCAGACAGGTGGCTGAGTAGGATTTGAGTATGACTTTGCCTGACTGCAAAACCAGATTGACAAACAAAGATTAGCAGTGCAGATAATAATATTTGAAAAATTACATACACAGAGTTGTATAGATGCAAGCACAGAATCATTGAAGTAACAGCTGGGTCAAAATTCAATCTTTATCATGGACTGACAAGTAGTTTAAACTTAAGCAAATTTATTTAACTTTCCTGAGCCTACTCTCCTCATCTGTAAAATGAAATTAATGTCTGCTAACTTGTAGGTCCTTTCTTGTCTAAAAATTCTATATTTCTCTGTTTCCTTGGGCTGTGTTGAATTTTTAATGCCAGAAAACATCAATGGCAGCAGCCCTCAGCTATTAGATAGTCGAATCTCATTGTTAGCTTTCGTTTTCGAGAGTAAATAATACACAAAACAGATAGAAGATTTTTGGTACAATAAATAGCAGGCTTGTTATTTTTTTTAGGTGTGTCACAGTCCTTGAAACTTACTGTAGAATCGTATAATATTACGTCTGGAGGGGACCTTAAAATTAAACACAAATACTAGCTTGAGTAATACTACCTACTATAACAAATAAATCCCCAAATTTCAGCAACTTAACAAAATTGAACTTTCTCTTTCGAATTATAGTGCAATACCATTATTTTGGTTTGAGGACAACTTTTCTCCCCATGCTGCTTCATGGATCCAGACTCCTTCCATTTTAAAACCCCCTGGGGGCCAAGTCATTTTCAGTATGTTGCTTGTGGAAGGAGAAATGGGAGCAGAGAATCTACTTTCATGTCTTAAAAGCAGTACTCAGATAGTACCAATAGCTTCCCCATACATTTCCTGGGCTAAAACTCTCACGTGGCTGTTTCACTGAAAAAGAGGAGGAGAACGTTGAGGAAAGCACTGATCTTGGTAAACAGTAAGCCACCTTGGTTCCCATGCAGTCTCTGACCAGCATGTCTGTGATGCACCCTTCGTCCTACCCAGAGACACATTCACTGTTACAGCATCCTCAGCTCCGAGCCCATGATCCCCAGATCCAGTGACCTCTCCATCAAGTACAGAGGTGGCCCCTCATGATCTGGTGATCTATGAGCTAAGAAGAGCAGGCATCTGCCCTCCAAACATTCAATATACCAGAGTGTAGCGGATCCAGTATAACCGCAGTAAAACTGTCACTGTGTCCAAGTTCATACTGCTCACTTCATGACAGGCCAACAAATCAAGAGGTGAGTAGTTGGGGCAAAGAATAGCAACTTCATGCGGAAAGCCAGCAGATCGAGAAGACGGTGGACTAGTGGCCCAAAGAACCATCTGCCTGAGTTAGAAGTCAGGCTTCTTTTATACTAAAAGGGGAAGGGATGGGGCTGGTTGCACACTTCCTGGTGCCAGAATCCTTTGTTCTCGCAGCTGTCCAGTAGGTCTGGTCACAGTGTTCCTGTAAGCCTCCAACAAGACAAATGTTATTCCATGTTTTGTAACTTTTTAATCTCTATATGAATGGAAAAGATTTATACCTTTGAAGGTCAGAGCTTGAGAATGGACTACCATGTATATTTCAGACTATAGGCAACATTCTTTTCCAAAGGTGCAGAGCCAGCATGACTAAGCACAGGCAACAGAGCACAAAGCTTAGAGTTAAAGGAATAGGTTCAAAATGGAGTCAGGTTTGTTCTCCTCTGTTACAAAACTCCCATTTATAGAGGGAAGAGTAGGAAACAGGAGGCACTCAGTGGTCTACAGTCACAATGGAATCATGTTGGGCAGGTGAAGATATCTTGCTCTGGCACAGGATGTTCTTTGGGACAAGACCTTGGAGAGGCTACCTGGGAGGATTTCCCTTTTCTGTTGTTCTCCATGACCCTGGCTCTGGCTTGTGGGAAGTAGTTCATTGTCCATTATCCTCCATGGTCACGAGTGTGTTGGAGGCTAAAGAGCTTTTGCAGTATACTTTCTGCTTTTGCAAATTTGGGGGCCCAAAAGTTGTTTTATAATCACAGGGATTTTTGGTGTTGTTTTTAACATCCAGAGTATTCGTTTCTTTGGCAATACAATTTTCTTTAAAAGTTCCTGTTACAGATTGGGGAATATAGTCAATAACTATGTAATGTCTTTGTATGGTGACATATCATACCTCGATTTATCATAGTGATCATTTTGAAATGTGTAGAAATATTGAATCACTACATTGTAGGTCTATTATATTGCAAAAACAAACAAACCCATAGAAAAAGAGATCAGATTTGTGGTTACCAGAGGCAGGGGGTGGAGGGAGGGGAATTGGATGAAAGCAGTCAAAAGGAACAAACTTTCAGTTATAAGATAAATAAGTACTAGGTATGTAATGTACAACATGATAAATATAATTAACACTTTTTTTTTTTTTTTGGCTGCGTTGGGTCTTCATTGCTGCACGCAGGCTTTCTTTAGTTGCATCAAGCGGGGGCTACTCTTTGTTGCAGTGCCCGGGCTTCTCTTGTTGTGGAGCAAGGGCTCTAGGCACGCAGGCTCAGTAGTTGTGGCACACGGGCTTAGTTGCTCTGCGGCATGTGGGATCCTCCCGGACCAGGGCTCGAACCCATGTCCCCTGCATTGGCAGGCGGATTCTTAACCACTGCGCCACCACTGCACCACCACTGCTGTATGTTATATAGGAAAGTTATTAAGAGAGCAAATTCTAACAGTTCTCATCAACATCAAAGGGAAAATTCTTTTCTCTTTTTTTTAATTTTGTATCTATATGAGATGATGGATATTCACTAAACTTATTGTGATAATCATTTCATAAGTCATAAGTAACTAAGTCAAATCATTATGCTTATACCTTAAACTCACACAGTGCTCTATGTCAATTATATCTCAGTAAAACTGGAATAAAAAAAAGGTTCCTGTTACTGATTGAATTATGTCACCCCAAGTTTATATGTTGAAGTTCTAGCCACCAATACCACAGAATGTGACCTTATCGGAGACAGGATCTTTGTAAGTTAACTTAAGGTCATTAGGGTGGACCTTAATCCAGTATGGCTGGTGTCCTTATAACAAGGGGAAATTGGAGACAGACTTGTATATAGGAGAACGCCATGTGAAGATGAAGAAGCCCATCCACAGGCCAAAAGCCAGGGCCTGGAGCAGATCTTTCCTCACAGCCCTCAAAAGGAACCAACCCTGCCAACAGCCTTGTTTTGGACCTCTAGCTTCCAGAATTGTGAGACAATACATTTCTGTTATTTAAGCATCCCAATTTGTAGCCCTTTGTTATGGCAGCCCTAGCAAACTAATACACTTCCTTTAAAAGTTTCTGATCTGTTTTCTACCAATCAGTTCCATGTATAAGACTTCATTTTTTCCCAGACATGATAATACAGTTTGCCGTATTTCTTTTGTTTTCTAATACCCATTCTTACAACTCTCAACTTCATATTTTGTACCATGGAATCATCTGAAACAATAAGTCTGAGTAGAAAAGCTTTATTAACCCTTAGTCTGATCTTTGTCACAGGGCTGAGTTCCTTGTGCTTAGCTGGGTAAACTTAATGGTCCATTTTTTTGGTTGTTAGCCTTTCCTAGAATTATCTCTTACCACTTGGGGTCCAGATGCCATTTTCTTTTCAACTGTTGTTTTCCATTCCTCTGTCATTGGACACCTAGGTTGCTTCCACATCTTGGCTATGCTGCTTTGAACATTGGGGTGCATGTATTTTTGAAATAATCTTTTTGTTTTCTTCAGATATATAGTGAGCAATGGAATTGCTGGGTCATATGGTAGTTCTATTTTTAGTTTTTGGAGAAACCTCCATACTGTTTTCTACAGAATGCCATCTATTTTAGGTATCTACTAAAGCAGCATTTTTTTTCCTGTAGAAATTTTTATGTTAGTCATGGTAGTAGTAGCAGCTGGGACAAATTAACCTCCAAAGTTCAGTGGTAGCAGAACAGAACCAACAGAAGTTGGTTTCTTTCTCACATAAAGAGTGAGTACGAGTGTTTCTGGTATGTAAAATTTTTGTTTTTGTTCTTGTTTTTTTTTCACATGGCGACTCAGAGATCTAGGCTCCTTTCATTCAAAGGCTTCACTAATCCCTGAGACCTCGTTGCCCCCACCCCCAACTTGCAAAAGGAAGAACATGGAGCATGAAGGAGGCACAGCCTTCCTTCTTAAAAAGCCTTAACCCAAGTGGCACGTCACCTCTGCTCCCATTCCATTGTCTGAAAGTCAACCAAATGGGATTCCTAAATGTAAGAGAAGCCTGGAAGTTTAGTCTACCTGTGAGCCCTGGAATAAGAGGATGCACAGATTTTGGTGAGCAGGTGTAGTCCTTGCCCTTAGAGGTGTTATGCCTATTTTATAGATGATAAAATGGAGGCTCAGAAAGATAATGTAATTTGTCCAAGATCATGTAGCTTACAAATTATAGGACTGAGACTTGAATCCAGGTACATCTGACTCCTAAAAGACAAACAAGAGGAGGCTAGTAGAATGGTTAATATTCTGGAAACTATCTTGCATTTGCCAGATTTAGCCAATAAAAATACAAAACAATTAAATTTGCATTTTATTTAAACAGCAAAAATATTTTAGCATAAATATGTAATATTTTACCTACAAATCCTGCACAAAAGGAATGTTGTAAGAATTACAAACTGCAAAGAATTACAAGTGCAAAGAAGACGTTGAGATGAATATGCAAAATGTTTCAAAATATTTTAGGTAATAACCCAAGAAAATATAATGCTTGAAAATTATAAGAACTCCGTCTTTGACTCAGTTCAAGAAGGAATTGCCAGTGAATTAAGGCTGCTCTTCAGCTGAGCTCCTTGTCACTGAAAAGTGTGGTATGAATTGTCTCTGAGGAACTGTCTGAAGACTATCAAGATATTCTTTTGTTTCTGGAAAATGTTTGGATGTAATAACCTCGTATGTAAGATGATATTCTGAAAAATTGCTATGGATATTGGGCGTGGCATGGGTGAGGTGTAAATAGACGACTATTCTAAAATACACTAACATTATAAATAAGTCATGTGTATTATCAAGAATAAAGATTCAATGTTTACAATCTCTAAAACATGAGTTTGATTGTGAAATAACTGAGCAGACTTAATGGGTCTTTTTGCTCATAGCCTGTCCCTAAACTATCTCTTACCACTTCTGATCCAGATGCCATTAGCTTTTCCAACTCCTGCCTATACTATTTAATTCTCAGGACAATCTGTCAGGTACTATTTGCCACATGTTATAGATTAGAAAAATGAGGTTCAGAGATGTTCCAAGGACACATTTCTCATCAGATAGGAATCTTGTAAGGCCTTAAATTGAAGTTTCTTGAGCCCTAATCTCCCATCTCTCCATTAAGATAATTAAATGTCTATCCTACCCTCCTGCCTGCCCTTTTCCATACTGCACCAACCCTAGACACACATAAACAAAAGTAGTAACTGGATATTACAACGATTTGTGAACAAGGTCATTAGATAAAGAAAAAAGATGGTCCTAAACACCAGCTGCAGAAGAATTGGATGCAGGGTAGGTGTGCAGCAAACTTGGCAAGAGGACCAAACCTCACTCTTCCTTTGAAGGATACCCGAAATAAGACTCATTTAAATATGATAATCATTTGTGAGTAAAAGAAGGTTGGTAAGAATTTTGTTTTTGTTCTTTTGTTTTTGTTTTTGGATACAAGGGAGTTAGAATGGCAAGTAATATACTGTCAAATCCCCAGCAGATGCAGTCTTTGGCAGTGGCATAAAATAGGCCATCTTTCCATTAGAGCTGATTAAGCAAGGATTCCCAGTCATCAAAAAGTATCCCATTAAGCTCTAACGTTCTCTAATAATTTACTCAGTATGCTTTTCAATACTTGGAAAATCCACATGAGTTTTCCATTTGAGCACCACTAGGATGACTCATTCTTTTATTTAGCAACAGTTCAGAAACAAATGGAGAGAAGGTGTATGTCAAGGGGGTAGGAGAGGTGGGAGTGTGGAAAGGACCAGAGAAAGTGCCAGAATCATTTTTTGTTGCTGAAGAAAGAAACCTGTGATCAGAAAACCTAAACGTTAATCTTGGAAAAAGAGGAAGCTGCACTTTTGGTTTGAAAGAGGTCTATTCATAGGAAAGTTGTTTCAATGAAGTTTGAGTGAGCTTCATCAGTCTAATCCGATGATTTCAATTAAGAGGTTACAGAACCTGGACTCCTTAATTACTCTTACGAAAAATTATTAACAAAAACTACAGTGCTCACCTCTGCCTACTTCACCTGTTCGGATTTACATTGCTTTATCAAGTGAGTGCATGCTCGTTTATTTTTGACAGATGGAGAATTGTTATTTTAGAAACATTTTACCAAGTCCATCACACTTCTTAGGCATGACCAGATAACGCATCTCTCATTGGTAATGTTGTTTAAAGTAAGTACCACTCTTAACCCTTAGCACCTATATTTTAAATTTTGTCTCCTATTTTTGATTATTTACTCATGTGTGGGCTGGATATCTACCTTATCAAAATTAAAGCACATGACTCTGAATTATTCCAAATGCCTCCCACATATTATCAGCAGGTAGCTAAATTTGTGTGTTACATGAAAGAATTCCAGGGAAAAATAGGAAATAATTCTCTAGCTATCTAGGCAACTGTGGCCACTTGGATTAATTCTTTTGCAAAGCACTCAGACAAGAATGCTCTTTGATGGTTTCAATTGTTAGCAACCTGCTTTTGGATTAGTAGAGTAGCCCTTGTCAAATGTTTCAAAGCACTTTGCAGTCTTTTTTGGAGACTTTAAAAATAACATATTTTGGAGTCAGGTGGACATGAGTTCAAATCCCAGCTTGACCTCCATCGGCTAGATGGTTTTGAGAAACTTGACCCCTTTCTTCCTGTGTTACAACTCTTGTTGATAAGTGAATACCGTTGTGAAGAGTAAAGTTAGCATTTGCAAAGAACCCAGCAAAGTGTTTAACATGTAAGAAACTCTTGGTAAATGTTTGTGACAAAAATTTTATATGATACTTCAGAGTTTATACAGCAGTTCATCATTATTTCTCCTACTCACCACTGGTTTGCATAGCCATTGAAGTATTATCAAGGCAGTTAACATCAGAAAACTACAGTTAATATATCAGAATGAAATAATAAAGATAAAAGAAATCAAAAAATAACTTAAAATAGTCAAATATTAATACAAGCTTTTTATTTTTGGCAGTATGTCACAAGCACAAAAAAAAAAGATTCACTGTAAAAAAAAAAAAACAAAAAAAAAACCTCTCAATTCAAATACTAAGAATAAAGGATAAAAGTTTTAAAGCATCTTTTTAGTAGAGTTTGTGAAAAAAAGAAGAAAAATTACAAAAGACCAGAATTAAAAGAGAGATAGAAGTTAGAGTGCTAAGTTTTTTGCTGAATTCAAGGCTACTGAAGTAGCATCTGCTGACCTAATTAAACTAGACACAGGAGATACAACAACTCCAAGGGAAATTCATTGTATTGGTAAGATGGGGAACATGAGCTGAGACCTGCTATCACAAGTCAGTACTCTTGTACTTGACAGAAATGATGAACTTGATAATATCCACCCAGCGGTAAAGACAGACAATGAGGGACTTTTCTATCTTTGTTGTATTAAAAAAAGAAAAAGTCTCTTCTAAGAATTCATAAACATAGAAAATAGTATGGTGTGTGGAGGAGGGATAGTGACCAGAGGTGAGATATTCTAAAGTCTACTGGGGAGGGTAGCAGAGGGAGTGCTTAACTATATATTTTGTAAGATAAGTATTGCAATATACACATTACTACTTTAATAGTAACCACTGGAATATAAACAGTGGTTATAACTTCAAAACTAGTAGACAAGTACAAAGAGAATCTTTAAAAAAATCTTCATTAAGAAAAAAATCATAAAAGGAGCAGAAAAAAAATAGAAAATAAAATATAAGATAGCAGATATAAATTCAATTACGTAAGTAATCGCAAGATATAAGTTAACTGAATTTGCACTTGCAGAACAGAGGTTGCAAAACTAGATTGTTAAAAAAATCAAATCAGATGGTATCAAATAATTGATATGATGGTAATAAAAACTTCAGTGCCATGTGGAAAATGAAATGAAAGAAGTCTCTCAGAAAATAAAACAGAAAGATAAAGATCAAGAAAATAACAGAAGTTGAATGAGACAATTAGAGGATCAGTTTAGAAAATCAAACATCCAAATTCAAGAAATCCACAAACACAGAGAATAAAGAAAACAGAGGAGATGAAAATGTCAAAGTATGGACTCTAACCACAACATCATTAAGTTACAAATCAATACTGAAAAGGTATCTAAAACTTCCCAAATATTCAGAAATTAAACTTCAGCACAATCCAGAGTTCAAAGAAGAAACCACAAGTAAAATTTTAAAATAATTTAAACTGAATGATGAAAATACAACATATCAAAAACTGTGGGATGCTGTTAAAATGGTGCCTAAAGGGAAATGTGCAGTATTATATGCTTGTATCAGGAAAGAAGTAACAAGTTAATGAAGTTTCCACACCCCCCCAAAAAAGAAGAAAAAAGAAAAAAAAGGAGAAAATTAAGTCCAAAGAAAACAGAAGAATGCAAAAAAAATAAATTCAATAGCAGAAATAAAAGAAATAGAAGAAAACATCACTGGAGAAAATCAACGTAACAAAGCCAATTGTCTGAAGAAACCAATAAAGTTGATGCAGTGCTTGTCAGCCGATGAGACAAAACAGAGAAGACCCGCGTTACCAATAACAAGAATGAAAAAGGGCACAGCGTAGGCTCTGATCTGAGATAGCAAATAGATCAATGGAACAGAATAAAAAGCTCAGAAGGACACCCACATATGTAATGGATGTTTCATATACAACAGAATTGGTGTAGAAAATCAGTGAGAAAAAGTTGAAATTGTCCCTTGATGATATTGCAACAATGGAATAGACAGGGTGAGACTACTACCCACATGCCCTCAGGTATAACCTTATGGTACAAGCACTCTGCGCCCCCAACCGCATAAGGACTTTTTCAAGTAGTGCAAGCTTACTTTACCCTTGCCAGTGGAAATCCAGAGAAGAGCAGAAATAATACTCCCTCAACTAGTTACTAATATGAGTTGGTATATAATTGTTCCAGCTCCCTCACCACTCAAGTGAATAAGTGGATGAATCTGAGATTCCATGTCTACCCTCACTCCCACAGTTCCCCAGTGGGGTAAATCTCCGATTTCTCACAATGAGATCTATTTTGATCACGTATTTGTTATCGGCTGCCTTGCCCTCCTGGTTTCTTCCCTAATTCCACTCCAGATTTATTTCTTAAATAAACTCCTTGTTCTTCAATCATTTTCTTACAGTCTTCGGAGTGGGCAACCAAGATTGTTACTAACTAAAGAAGGGATGAAAGAAAAGAAAAATGAAAGGAAAGAAGGAAGGAAAGAAGAAGGCAGAGAAAGGCAGAATAATTTTTTTTTAAATAAACTATCTTCTACCTACAAGAGACAACTTTAGATTTATAGACAGAAACAGTTTGAAATTAAAAGGATTAAAAAAAGGTAACCAAACAATAACTAAAAGATAGGTGAATAGCTATACTTTCATTATCAAAAATAGACTTTAACTTAAAATTGTTACTAGAGAAAGAGAAGGATATTTTATAATAAAAGGATCGAAACATCAGAAAGCCATAACAATTATATATGCACCTAGCAACAGAACCTCTAAACACATGACACAAAAGGGATAGAACTGAAGGGAGAAATAGACAAGTCAACAAGTCAACAACAATACTTGGAGATTTCAATACCACCACTTTCAATAATTGATAGAAAAACTAGGCTGAAGATCAACAAGGAAATAGAAGACCTGAACAGCATTGTAAACCAAGCACACCCAAAAGACAGCTATAGAACTGTCTACTCAATAACAGCATAATACACATTCTTCTCACATAAAGGTGAAATATTTCTTGTGATAGACCATATATTAGGGCACAAAACCTTTCTCAGTAAATTCAAAAGGATTGAAATCATACAAATTATGTTCTCTGACCACAATGGAATGAAACTAGAAATCAATAACAGAAGGAAATCTGGGAATTTCACAAATATGTGAAAATGAATAACACACTTCTAAATAACCAATGGATCAAGGAAGAAATCACAAGGGAAATCAGAAAATACTTTGAGATGAACAAAAAACAAAACACAACATACCGAGATTTACACAGAGAAAACAGTGTTTAGAGGGAAATTTAGTTATAATGCATTATAGTTATAAATGCTATGTTTGGCCATGATACACAGCAAGGGAGCTGTTAAACTCTGCTGGTTAAAGTACAAATTAAGGAGAAAACTGCAATAACTAATGCATTTGAAAATCTGCTATCTTAAGATCCAGCACTCACCTTCCAGGCACGTACTACACGTATGCACAAAAATATTGTACATTACTGTTCAGATCAGCACTGATTTTAATAGCAAAAAGTTAGAAATTACTTATATTACATCCAAAGACAAACAGTTAAATAAACTGAAGAATTTTTATTTAATGGGATACTATCAAGGAGTGAAAGGAAAAGAACAAAAGCTAATATTATCTACATTTATCTACATAAATATCCATATATATGTCACAAAAAAATATGTATACAGTAGTCCCCGCTCATCCACAGTTTTGCTTTCTGCAGTTTCAGGTACCCATGGTCAACCATGGTCTGAAAATATTAAATGGAAAATTCCAGAAATAAACAATTCATAAATTTTAAATTGTGTGCCATTCTGAGTAGCATGATGAAATCTTACACCATCCAACTCTGCAGTTTCAGGTACCCACGGTCAACCATGGTCTGAAAATATTAAATGGAAAATTCCAGAAATAAACAATTCATAAATTTTAAATTGTGTGCCATTCTGAGTAGCATGATGAAATCTTACGCCATCCAACTCCCTCTTGCCCAGGATGTTAATCATAGCTTTGTTCAGCATGTCCATGATGCATACGCCATTCACCCATTAGTATGGGGAAAGCATAGTGTATTTAGGGTTTGGTACTATCCCTGGTTTCAGGAATCCACTGGGGAAATGTATTCCTCACAAACAGGGAGGACTACTGTATATCCATACATATATTTCACAAAGAAAATATTGAACATTAAAAAGTCAAGTTGCAAAAAGTACATTAGTATGACATAATTCATATAAAATTTTTAAATATCCAAAATAATACCACATTTTTTTAGAGATACATATACATATTTGTAAAAGTTAAAGGAAATTCTTGTGAATATGAACACTTAATCCATGTTAGTGATTGCATTTGGTGTGAGATTGGGAGAGAAGGGAATGTCACAAAGGCAGGACTCACAGAGGACATCAGTTAAACTATCTCATAAGCTGGTACATGAGCACATGCTTTATGTATTTTTATATAACAGAAATAATTAATCTTTTTAACTTTCAATTAAAAATATAAATGCTTTAATACTTGAACTAAGCAGACCCTTCCTGCAAATGAGTCACTCAGAATTGCAGATAATTATATTTCACCTGGAGAAATTTGGGAAGATACTGGCCACAATTTTCTAATAAAACATGGAGGAAGGGGAAGGAATGTGGAGAAGGAATTCCAGGGTCACCGTCTGACTAGGGAACAGAGGAGGAAAGGTAGATCTGGGGAAAAAGTGATGAGTTCAGATCAACCTGTATTAAACTAGCGGAGTCTGTGGAACCTCCTGATGGGCTTTTAGAAGTGGCGGTGTGGTCTAGAGCTAAGAAACAGGAAATGTTTATTTGGATGTCACCTACGCAAATATGGTAGTTTCAGCCCTGGGCATAGATGGATTTCTTTAAGAAGAACACATGTAGCAGGGGAAAGCACTATGGTCTGGAGAGTCACTTGCCAAGAAAAGAAAGATTTTCAAGGAGAGGATCGCCAACTTTACCAAATGCTGTTGAAAGATCACATAAGAAGAGTATTGAAATTATCTGTTAGATTTAACAACATGAGTATGTCAGATTCTTTTAGTATATAAAGCCACAAGAACCCTAGGTTAGCTTCGTTGTGACTTAATTGCTAGAATAAAGGAAAATAAGGAGCTATGTTAGAAATAGTCACCTGAACAGTGAAATGGTCACCCCAAAACCAAGAGGCCTTATAGAAGAGGCTTTACTCAGAAAATGAATTGACTCAAGAGACCACTTTCTCTCTGGTCCCACGCGTAGCCCTTCAGAGGATTTATGGTTGATGTGGGGTGGTTTGCAGTGTCCAATGTGGATGGATGGTTAATGGTAGTCAGTGCCGCACCATTTTTGAGGATTTGACCACCTCATGCCCATACTGGTAGCTCCTCACTAACTTCTAGGCCAGTTAGCCAAGGTCAGGAAAACAGGATGGGTATCCTAAGCTGCCTACATGTCTGCAGTAAAGTACTTCTTGGATCACCAAAAGCTGCAAGAGGTATCTGACAAGAGCCTTTACTCTTTCGTCTACCTTCCATCCTTGCCACTCAACCCCTTTGGGAGTAGCAGTACTTAAAACATTTTTCCTAAAGAGTCCCTGTCCTCGTGGGTTTTACTGCCTAGTGGGTGATAGAGACAGCACACAGCAGACCAATAACTAAAGTACAACTTGTGATTCAGGTCATAAAGAAAATATACAGGGAGTAAGGGATAAAGTAACCAGAAGACACCTACTTAGACTCTGAGAAGAGAGGACATTGAAGCGGAGATCTGAGCGACGAGACCGGAGCCAGACACGTGACCTTCAAGGGGAAGCACATTCCGGGCACAAGGAACAGCATGAGGAGAGGATCAAAGATAGGAAAGGAACTGCCAGGAAGCCAGCATCGCGGGGTTGGCGAATGAGAAAGTGGTATGAGATGTCAGGGGCAGGCCGGGTCTGAAGAAGCACCGCGCAATAAAACAGCACACAAGCCACAAGCGTAATTTTTAAATTTCTAGCTATTCAAAGGAGTAGAAATAGGTGGGTACCAAGGTGGCTGGGTAGGAATATCCTGCACTCACCCCCTCTCAGGAGCACACCAAAATCACAACTATCTGCAGAACAACCATCGATGAAAAAGACCAGAACCTACCAGAAAAGATCTTCCACCACTAAAGAAGGAACCACAGTGAGCCGGGCAGGAGGGGTAGACTCGTGATATAGCCAAATCCCATACCCCCAGGCGGGCGACCCACACACCGGACAATAATTACTCCGCAGAGGTTCTCCCACAGGGGTGAGACCTCTTGAGCCCCACGTCGGGCTCCCCAGCCCGGGGTCCTGCACCGGGAAGACGAGCCCCCAGAACATTTGGCTTTGAAGGCGGGCGGGCCTTCATTTCAGGAGTCCCAGGGGCCCGGGGGAAAGAGAGGCTTCACTCCTAAAGAGCTTAAAGGGCCCACACAAAATCTCACGCGCTCCAGGACACGGGGCAGAAGCGGTCATTTGTTAGGAGCCTGGGCCAGACCTACCTGCTGGTCTTGGAGGGTCTCCTGGAGAGGTGGGGTCGGGGGGTGACTGCGGCTCACGCTGGGGACACAGGCACTCGTGGCAGCAATTCTTGGGCGCTCCTACCGCGTGGACGCTGATGTAGGTGGAAGCTTTTGCTGGCGGCCGCCATGGTGGGAGCCTCCCTTCAGCTCATTAGCACCAACACCTGGGCCCATTCAGCAGCCTGTAGGCACCAGGACTGGGACGCCTCAGGCCAAGCAACTAACTGGGCGGGAACACAGCCCCACCCACCAGCAGTCAGGCTGACCTAAGGCCCCCCTGAGCTCACTGAGGCCTCAGGACGCAGCCCTGCCCGCCAGAGGGCCCAGAACCCAGCTCCGCCCACAGTCCCAGAATCCCCTGCGCCAGGCCCCGCCCCGGGGAGCCTCTGGGCCAGCCCCACCCACCTGGGGCGGACGTCAGATACAAGAAAACCGCAACCCCCCAGCCTGCGGACCCAGCCAGCTGATGGCAAGCCACACCCTGCCCTGGGACCAGCTGGGCCCCAACCCTGCCCGCTAGCAGGCCAACACAAGCTTCAGGACACCCCAGACCCTGTACCCAACTGTGTCAGGAACTGCCCCCCTCACCTGTGAGCTGACACCAGCTCTGGGACCCCTGGGCCCTGCAGCCAGACTCCAGGACCCAGCTCTGCCTGCCAGTATCTGGCACTAGCCCCCCAGGACCTGGCTTCACCCACCGGTGGGGTGGGGGGGGGGGAAACAGCCCCAGAGTCTACTGGACCCTGCCTCCGCCTACCAGTGAGCCAGCACTAGCCCCAGAGCCCCCTGGGGTTCCGCAGTCAGCTGCTTCATGACCCGATCCCACCAACCAGTGGCTGGCAGCCTCCACACAAGGCAGGGCCTGACAACCCACTGGACCAGGGGCCAACCAAGCCTAGCAGACTGCCCACATAGTCAGCCCGCCACAACAGAAGGACCCACGCAGCCCTCATAGGAGGAACCCCTAGAGTATATAGCTTGAGTGTAGAGGTGGGGTGTGCTGCTGGGACCTATAGGACGTCTCCTATAGAAGGTCACTTCTCCAAGGTCAGGAAACGTAACTAACCTACCAGATACATAAAAATACCAACTGCGACGTAGGCAAAATGGGGCGACACATGAAGACTACAATAACTGAAAGGAAAAATGCACTAGATGGGATCAACAGTAGACTGAATGACAGAGGAATGCATCAGTGAGCAGGAAGATAGAGAAGTGGAAATCATTGATGCTGAATAGATAAAAAAAGAATGAAAAGGAATGAGGACAGAGACCTCTGGGACAACAGCAAGGGTACTACTATTTGCATCATAGGGGTCCCAGAAGGAGGAGAGAGAGAGAAAGGGCCTAAGAACGTATTTGCAGACACAAGAGCTGAAAACTTTCCTAACCTGGAGAAGGAAAACACTGTCCTGAGCAGACAACTTCATGACACTTTTGGCAATTTAAATGTAGTCATTTTAAAGCCTGAAAGCTGCGTTATTTTCATCCTAACTCAGGATGTAGTTTAGTGACCAGAACTGAGAAGAATGTGCCAAATGAGCGTCAATCAGGTGGATTTTGGGCTATCACTGCAAAAGTGGAATAAATTTATAAATTTAGTATCCTCAGAGTAAAAAAAAAAAAAAAACATTTTTCCTAAATATACTTCTTTTAAATGTTTTCCTTTAATCATCCATGTATAGAGAAATGCTAATTTTACAGTGTAATTTGTGCTAAGCACCTACTTTAAAATAGGAAATGATTTGTATCTATTTTAAAACATGAAGTGAACTTTATTTTCTTAAAACTTTCTGAGCACTGAAAGCAATATTCATTTTACTCTTTTAGTTTGTAACCTTGAACCACAGGTGAAGAGTTTTGAATTAATTTCTGTAATTGCCTGAAATTAATGAAGAAAGATAATGGAGACACTCTAAAATTTGACTTGGAAATTACTTTGGCTTAGGAAAGCAAATCTGTGCACTATCACTTTTGAAAATGAATAGAAAGTGTTTTAAAACCTATTCAAAACAATAATTATTGTCTATTGCACTTGAAACAATTAATTAACTTGTTTTCCTATTTGGCCATACTGAGTGAGAACCATTGCTATTCAATTTATTTTAATATAATTTAAAATATCTTGGTTAACTTTTTATTGATTTAAGGTATTTCTTTCATTTTTTTTCTGATTCTGTAGTTGTTTAGTCATATGGAGGAATTATAAGATGCTTTTGAGCTCTTTTGTTATTTCCTTGCAATCAAGTCTCTGGTGTTTATTGTATTGCATATGTCTGCATAGAAAACCAGGGTGGTTTTCTTTTTCAGATTTCCTGTTGAAAATCATCTTTTTGTCTTTAAACAGATCACAGATCCACACTGTTAAGCATAAATGGAACATTATAGATCTAGTCTAAATGTGAGCTGAGACCAGAGAATGCAGTCACTATAATAATCATATGATGTTTGCAGAGGTGGTTCTTCCCCATTCTAGATATTTCCTTCCACATGGAGAGAGTTTATTACCTTATCACTCCTGATCTCTCTCCATTCTCTCACTTAACTCTGCCCAGGAGAAGGTAGTGAGATATCAGACTGATGTGCCTGAAAAGTGAAACAAAATATTCATATCCTTTCCTTTCCTCTTTCTCTTGGGAACAAGAAGATACAGAGATACAAATGTATCTTTGTTGCTAGAATCCAGCTCGTGACACACTCACTGGTTTTTTTGCTGCCTGTTCTAAAGGAAGATGAGTATCACTAATTTTGGCATTAAAATCGGGAAGCATGCTTTCCACCCCAGTGATAATGGTGGTAATTTGGTCTCCACCTGACAATTCTTTATCTTATTTGTTGTTTGATTTAGAACTGAAGTGGGGAAAGAGGAGTGTTTTTATCGGGCCATTCAAAGACACCAACAATAACAATGATATTTATTAAGAATTTCTGCATGCCAGATACCTTTTTAAAGTTTTTGTATATTTCATGTAATCTCTATAACAGCTCAAATAAAAAATAACAGCCTTTGGATTTGATAAATAGGTCATGGACTAGCAAGGTCTATTTGCAGAGGGTTGAAGAGTGAAGGGCAGGAAGCTGTTAGTTTAGATCACTCAGGTCATTCAATCTTTGCATATGAGCTATGACTTCCAGTCTTTCATTATTCTGTTTTCCCTTTTCTGGAATTTCTTCAGTTTGTGAATAACCATGTCATCCTCCAACATTTAGACTGGGTAGATGATACCATATGTGGTATGTCCACCACAGAATGGAAAAGACTGTAACTTACCTTATTCTGAACTTTCTGAACTGCCACTGAAGCTACCTAAGGCACCTAAGTTTGTCCTAAAGTTTTGTGGACATCTCATTATATATATATATCATGTATTATATCATCTCATTATATATTATATATATATATATCACATAAGCAATAGCAGCTAAACAGAAGAATATTATGTATATATAATATCATGTAATGCTCATGTGATATATATATATGTGTGAGATAATATACATAAATCACATGAGCATTACATGCTTATTTTATTAAGCAATCAAGCAACAGAATGCAAATATATACAAAGTTAATAATCATCTTCCCATTCACTTTAATTTCACTCTCCCGTTTAGCTGCTATTAAACTCCCAAACTGGGATTACTAGGGAAAAGTGTTTTTGTATTTTTAATTTTAGTAGATAGTTCTAGATTAATTTTTAGAGGCGGTATAGCAATTCACACCCTCACCAGCCCAAGAGTGTCCAGCCCTATACATCCTTTTTATATTTTTGTCAGTTTGAGAGTTGAATATCATATTGTTTTTTAATCTGTATTTATTTGACTACTAGAGAGTATGAATATCATATTATATGTTTATTGGCCATTTTATTTTCTCTTCTATAAATTATTAGTTTAAATAGTTTGCTCAAATTTCTATTTGTTTGTTTGTCTCTTTTATGAGCTTGTAGAAGCTCTGCGTGTATTAGAATATTTTTCTATCTTCTGTGTTGCAAGTATTTCCCTCTCTCTCCTCTTTTGACTTTTTTCCAATTTGTCATAAAATTCTTACAAATTTTTCTTTTTAAACTATACAGTTTTATTCCCTAACTTTTAACAAGTGTCCGAGTGAATATAAACTTGGGCACTTCCACACGAATTCAAAGGCACCATCTCCAGTGATTACCAAAGGTATCCATGGATCCAACTCACAGGAGCTATAAGGAATTTATATCATCATCTCCCTCAACAGTGGAACCAAGTGAGTCCTCTGGCCTACTGACTTCTGTAACCTGGGGAGCTCCGAGGAGTCACATTGGGCCTGAGGGCACTCATGCAAGAGCATCGAATAAGTCATGGCTGAAGTTACAGTCACACATCACAGTCATTCCATAAACTGTATCCTCTCCACATCAAAAGTAAATACGACAAACGGATTGAAACCTGTCCTTCTCTTTAAACGTCATCTTGCAAATTGCAATAGTGAATTATTTCAAGGTGTGTTGTGGGAAAACAATCTCTGGATGATGGCATACTTTTACATTGCATTTGAAAATTGCTTTCACAAACCATTCATTTATTCAATCTCCCAGAAATACCAGTGTGTTCCATAATCTCAAATTCAGAATTGAGATTTACAAAGGTAAGAAATAACAAATCCCAAATAAAACAAATAAGTGGTAGAGCTAGACTAGGACCCAGCCATAGGATGCCTTACAAATACTTAAAATTCTACCTCAAAATTCTATGAATTAAAAGAAAAGAAATAATTAAATATATTCTCCTCAAGCTCCAAAAATTTCAAGATGCACAATTCTGAAAGCAGTGTCTGGTGGGGTTTGGAGTGAGACCATGTCCCTCCACATGGTTCCTTCTTCCCTTGTAGATTCCACTTTTGCAGCTATGACTCACTTCACCAATAGTCTTCTGAGTGTTTGGGTGCAGACACCAAAAGTATCAGCAGATCTGGTTTACAGGTACTTTGACTTTAACTTTGAATGAAATTAGTTTCCAGCATAAATGTGGTAACTGTCCCTCTTAAGTGTTCTGTGTTACCTAAAGTGTTCTTCCTCTTCTTATCTGGAAAAAAAAAAAAAAAAAAAGGTTTATTGAAGACAGAGCCCCAGGATCTCAAAATAATAAAAAGTTATTTAGGAAAAGAAGAAAACTCTCGAAGTAAAATAGTTATTGTTGAGCTATTGGTTGAAGTTTGTTTCAGCAGAGTCCACAAAAGGATTAAGCATGAAGTCAAGGAAAGTACACGCTTCAGGTACGTTCAGACATGGGGCATACAGAACCCTGGCTCTGCCATTGTTCAACTGCACATGCCATTGAACTCTGACGAATATGGCAGAAATCAGGATAGAACTGCTACACTTTAATGGCTTGTTACCACATTCCAGGCTCTATGCTTTATGTGGATTATCTCACTGAATATTCACACAACCTTAAAAGGCTTCATGAGCCCATTCACAGAGCCCTTGTGAGGATTAAGAAAAGCAAAACTCAAAGTGACTGTCAGGGGGCCATCTGCAGGCTATTGGGTCTCTGCACATAATTGAACTAAACATTAAACATTGCAGTGGTGCAGACAATAGGGCAGAAGGGGAGATGTGCTAATTTAGTGCTAGTTTATTAGAAAAAAGTCATAGGAAATTGGAATCTACCATGGATATGAGATCTTTACTTAACCCTAGTTAAAACTTGTTAGTTGTAGCTGAAGATAATTTTTTTAATGAAGTTACAGTAAGAAATTCATTATACAGGATACAATCATTCTGGAAAGAAAAGTATTATTTAACACATTCTCCATGTGATATGGCTCCAGATTGTAAAATGACTTTTCTGTATTGGAGTTCACTCAAATCCCATCTTGGGTACAATGTGCTTACAGATCTGCTTCTAAAAATATCCCTTTGTATTTTGGAACTTATAGCTAGTCTACTAAGTGGGGGGGGGAAAAAAGTTGCAAGCTTGTCATTCTCTTATTGCTCCTAGGTGAATTGCTACAAAGCACACCATTTATTATCTCTATTCTGCCAAACGGAGAACATTTTTGAAAGGCTCAAGGAAATTACTTGAATGTAGGATTGTTCAGGAGACATACTCAAAGAAATATCCTTTTCCCACATCTGTTAAGAGTGGATGTTTTGTTTCTGAACAGATATTCCTACATTCTTAAAGATTTTTTTTTTGACTTATGATCCTGGATTTAGTGCCAGACTATGGAAAATCCCACTACAATCAAAAGCAGCCATAACACAGCCAAATGGTTTTTATGAAGCCAAACTATACTGAGGTTTTGGTGAACTCTCTTTTTTTTTTGCAGGATATTCTTTGTGTATTTCAGTAGTCTGAGTAGAAGTACAAATCCAGAGTATGACTTGAAGGTATCACTCAATTAAAAAAAAAAAGTTCTCCCATCTCCCAGATGGCTTTATTTTAGAGAAAGGGTACAACAAATCAAATCCAACACACTTGGACAAGTATGTACCAATTCATGCAGCCAGAGGAGATGTTTGTATTAACTGGCTGTCTTTAATAGACCTATTCTGAGTAGTGAAGTATAGGAAGAGAGTGATTTTTTTTTCCAAATCTAAAATTGGCAGCATGGAGGAGGCAGCCCTTTGCACCTGACCCCCAACTTCCCTTCTAGTAAAAGTTTAAGAGAAGTTTCAGGAAGAAGAAGACTGTGTCCTTGATTCTGAAAATTTTCACTAGTTTAGCACTGCTGTTAGTTTAGTCTTGTTAGCACTACTAGTTTAGGCATTGCCCTTCTGGGGTCTCTACTGAATGGTGTTCAGTGAGGTCTTTCCATTTGGTGTGGTCAGAACTCCACAATGTCTTCAGCTCTGGTGTGTGGGCTCTGGGAGTTATTCAGCTTACACATGTAGCTTAATACTCAGCAACAAACTCAAGAAGAGCCTTATACAGATTTCTGGAGTTCCTTTTCTATTTAGCTCCCTCCTCTCTAGTACCCTGACCCGAAATGACAGCTGCCCCCTCTCTGAATCCCAATGTCCGTCTTCTCAGGGGCAAGTTTGCTCTGATCTGCCTGGCTTCCCCGTCTCGGCACCATGTTACCATGTTTCTGAAAGCACTTCTAGGAAGGGCAGAGCAGTCCTAGCACTCTTCTCCTGTGTCGTCCTTCTCTCAAGGTTCACAGTCCTGATCTGCCTGTGGTCCAAGTCTAAAACAGTTGTTTCATAGATATTACAGTAGTTGTTACACGGTTGTATATAGACTCAAAAGTTTTTGGGCTAACTATGGAAAACAGTATGGAGGTTCCTTAAAAACCTAAAAGTTATCATATGATCCAGCAATCCCACTCCTGGGCATATATCTGGAAAAGATGAAAACTAATTTGAAAAGATACCTGTACCTCTGTGTTCATAGCAGCACTATTTACGATACCCAAGACATGGGAGCAATCTAAATGTCCATCAACAGATGAATGAATAAAAAAGATGTGGTATACACATACAGTGGAATACTACTCAGCCATAAAAAGAATGAAATAACACCATTTGCAGCAACATGGATGGACCTAGAGATTATCATACCAAGTGAAGTAAGTCAAAGACAAATATCATATGATATCACTTATATGTGGAGTATAAAATACGACACAAATGAACTTATTTGCAAAACAGAAATAGACTCATAGACGTAGAAAACAAACATAGTTACCAAAAAAGATAGAAAGGGGGAGTGACAAATTAGGAATTTGAGATTCACATATACACACTATTATATGAAAAATAGATAACAAATAAGGACCTACTGTATAGCACAGGGAACTATACTCAATATCTTGTAATTACCTATAATGAAAAAGACTCTGAAAAGAGTATATATATAGATAGATATACAGATATATATAACTGAATCACTTTGCTGTATACCTGAAACATTGTAAATCAACTATACTCAAATAAAAAAAATTTTAATGAAAATTTTTAAGTTATTGGGCTATACTTAAAATGAGTGTGTTCTACTGTATGTAAATTATTCTTCAATAAAGTTGATTTTAAATACTGTAAAAATGACAACATAGTATTAGCATATCTGCTGCTCCAAGTGTTGTGAATTCTTTTAAGGGTATAGTTATTGTCATTGTGATACACAGATGAGTAGAACAGAATAGGAGAACCCAGAAACACACTTACAATATATTGAATTTCAGTTATGATAGATAAGGCAATCAAGATCAGTTAGGAAAGAATACAAAAGTGAGTAGTGCTAGGACAATTGATTATCCATATCAGGAAAAAAACTGCATTCCTACTTCATTTATATAAAAAAGTATAGGTTGCTTAAAGACTTAAATATGAAAAGTAAAAAGTATAAAACTCTTAGAAGGTGACAGAAGAATATCTTTATGTATTAAAGTTAGGGAAGAATTTCATATACAAAGAATACAAACAAAAGAAACATACTGATAGATTTGACTACATTAAAATTTAAAATCTATTTGTCAAAGAAAACCATAAAGAAAGTGAAATGACAAGTTAAAAAGTGTGAAACAATAGCTGTAACACATAACTGAAAAAATTATAGACTATATAAATAAAGTTTACAAACTGATAAGAAAAAGAACAAAAATACTCCAATAAAATAATAAGAATTTGAATAAGAACCTAAAAGAGAATATGTGGATGGGGAATAAACATAGGAAAATATTCAATCATCTCATAAATCAACAGGGAAATGCTTAAAACCCAATGAAATACTATTTTTTACTTATCAACTTGGCAAAAATTTAAAATACTGTCAATATCAAGCATTGGCAGGGATATGGATTACAGGAATTATTTTACATTACTGGCAGGAGTATAAAATGTTAATAGCCATTTTGAAAAATAATGACATTTTCAAGCAAAACTGAAGACCCACAAAGCCAACAACCTATCAATCTCCCAGACTCATTTACCTGGTGAAACTCTTAACACATGTGCCCTGAGAAACATGCAGTAAACATAATAGTAGTATTCATATTATCAAATAACTGGGTAATCTCTGGGATACGTAGATTTTGATATAGTCATATAATGGAATAATACACACAATGACAGTTAACTATAACCATTTAAAAACAACTAAACAATAAAGAAGCCAAAAAAAAAAAAAAACACTGAACAATGTATTGTTTGAGATGCTATAAATATTTAACAACTGGTATCACAGAGGCACCGACCAATCAGAACAAATAACAGCCATAAAACTGGAGCCTTCTCTTTCTTCTGGAGGAGGTTTGATGTGCCAGGCAGTAACCTTTTATTTTCTGGATCATGGGAAATTCTAGTAGGTTTCATGATATTGACCTGAACATTTGGAGCAGATGGGTCTAAAACAGGCTTAGGATAGTGACTATTTACTAATGGATCAGAAAATATTTTGATATCTTACAAACAGGTGTACAAGTGCTTAACAATTGAATATTAACCATAAATATGTTCATCAGTGAGTCAACTACAAAGCAAAGTCAGGGTGTGATGATGGACACAAACACCAAGGTGGAGGTTATTTGGGGTGTGCGGTGAAGACAGTGAGCCCTGGATAGGGAAGAGCAGATCAGGTTTGCATTACTGCTGATCTTGATACGTCTCCCATGTCATAAAACCATGTATTTATAATTATTCATTATTTAACATAAGCAATAATAACTGGTGAAAAAATTTTGAAGATGATAAAAGTAAAATTTTTAAATTTCAGCTTTATACAATTTTTAAAGGTTACACTCCACTTACAGTTATTACAAAATATTGGCTATTTTTCCCGTGTTATGCAGTACATCCCTATAGCTTATCTTACACCCAATAGTTTGTACCTCCCACTTTCCCACCCCTATATCGCCCCCCCTTCCCTGTCTCCCCACCAGTAACCACTAGTTTGTTCTCTATATCTGTGAGTCTGATTATTTTTTGTTCTATTCACTAGTTCGTTGTAGTTTTTAGATTCCACATATAAGCGACATTATACAGTATTTGTCTTTGTCTGACTTATCTCACTTATAATGGCCTCCAAGTCCAACCATGTTGCTGCAAATGGCATTATTTTATTCTTTTTTATGGCTGAGTTATATTTCACTGTGTATATATATATATATATATATATACACACATTCATCTTCTTTATTCATTCATCTGTAATGAACACTTAGGTTGCTTCCATATCTTAACAATTGTACATACTGCTGCTGGGAACACTGGGGTGCATGTATCTTTTCGAATTAGTGTTTTTTGATAAAAGCAATTTTTGATCAAAACAAGCTTCCATTTGGTTGAAAGGCTAGAGATTGCAAGCCAGGTGGAACAGTATAATTGTTAAGAGAAAGATCGTGGGGAAAAGATGGGCTCTGGTCCTGGCTATGCAGTTTGATGGAAGTCACTTAGTCACTTCATCAGTCAAGCAGGAATACTAACATCTAACAAATAGCTTTTGTGGTAAGAGTTAGTTGAAGTGACGACCTTGAAAACAAGACTTAAACTACAGGGTAGCAGTACTGTTGTGAATTTTTCTGCTACAGATCTCCCCATTTGAAGATGAAAAGGCAGAAATGAAGGAGCATTTTCTAGGCCTGCAGAGCTAGCAGCACACTGTGACTTAGTTTTAGAAATATGGGAACAGCGTAAAATACCTTTCAGAAATACAGACTGGGTTCCTGACGTGTACCCTGCTCATCCCCGCTACTCAACCCTTTGCATCAATAGTGGCAAAGCTCTGAATCATAGATTGGGAACGCCTCCTGCATACATTGTTTCTCTCCGTCTTCTCTGATTTCTCTACCACATGGAAGAATGCGGCCTGTTTTTGAAATGTACCCCATCAAGAAATAAACTACACAGTCAGAAAGATAAAGCCATTCCAGGCAAATCTTTGTTTTCAGAAGACAGAGACTTGAAATAATGTGTCAGCAATTATTGACAGAAAATGTGACTCATTCAACAAAGTTTACAGTGATCAAAGCTGTAAAAATTCTGTCCAAGAGTTTGGCTACTATTTACTTTACTTAAATAATTTCAGGGGGAAAAGAAGCATCTGTGTCTGTATAATATATTTTTGCAGGATACCCAGTCTAGAACACTATCTTATTGCTACAACTCTGAAGGTGAAAATTTATTTTTACTTTCTTTCTTAACTGCTTCTTTAAATCAAGCAATAGTTTCTGAGTGAAGCAAAATGTTTTGACCCTACCAATTTCAAATCTGAGTTTATTTTAACCTGCTGTGCTTTTAAAAGTCAGCAGTCAATATGCCAGATGGCTTTGGTTAATCTTATATTGTTCCAAATTTATTTATGACTGACTCCCAGGGAATCTTGCAGCATAGCAATTTGCTTGTTTCCCTCCCCAGGTTTAATCAGTATACGAAAGATCAACCTGAATGAAAAATGTGTTCAAGTTGCATATTATCCATGCAAGCCAGATCCAAAGCAGATATCCTTTCATCTGGATACTAATTGGTGGTATCCAGAAAGCCTGTCCCAGAAGGGAAGAACAGCATATGCAGTGCCGCTTTAAGGGAGAGCAACACCAGGATAAATAAAATAGCTTAAAGTTGAAGAATTCATTTTAATGCAGGTGAAGAATTTTGACAATGCAACAATCCTAGAATTGTTCTCAATTTTGGGGGGGATTAGCTATGATATAAACACAAATGATTGGTCTTTTATCCAGTATATAACAACATTAGTAGTCGAAAAAAATAAAGTAAAAATAAGAGGAATAAAAACTCTATATGATAAGCTTCATTAGTTATTTAAATTGATATAAGAATAAGATATTTTTTATTTTATTTTATTCAAGTATAGTTGGTTTAAATGTTGTGTTAATTTCTGCTGCATGGCAAAGTGATTCAGTTATACATATATATACATTCTTTTTCATAAGGAATAAAATATTCTTGACATAATTTGAATTTGTATAATATTACCTAGGAAAATTGAACTTGATAGTAATAATATACCCCATGTAAAAATGCACATAGCAAAAGTTGTAATCTGTACTATTTTCTAGAGATCAAAACTATCAGGAAATTCATGTTTAGTGTAAAATTTTCTTGTGAAATAATGGATTACTGTAAAATAATGTGATGAAAATAAAAATAGAAAATATTGGAAATAGTTTGAGTGATCTATATAGGGCACTGATCTAGAATTAAAATGACAAGGGAATTTGTTGTAGAATATACCATTTTAACCAGATTTCAAAGATGTTACAGACAATTCGGTGCATAGTACAATGTTCAATAGTTTTAGTTAAAATGCTTGTTTTGAAACAACTTAGACAGTCAAAGCAGAGTCTAACAACCTCTACAGCAAAGTGGCAGGGTCAGAAAAGCGGTAGAAAGGCGGCCTGTACCCATTTTTAAGATTTCCTCCAATCCAACGCTATCCCCTCCACTAAGTAAACTTGCTCTCTTTCTGAGTTCCCCCTTTTGTATACAAAATTTTCTGGCTAAAATATCATTGCCATTCTGAATTCCTCCCATTCCTCTACCCTCAACTCAATCTGTCACCATAGTCAGATGATTCTATCAGCTCAATCTTTTTCTAATAAGTACTCTCCTCTCTGTTTCTCTTTGGTATGATGATTATTACTTTTTAAAACACAAATCTCACCATGCCACCATTCTACTCAAAAATGTTTGGTTTTTGCATTTTGTTTTAACAAATTCACTGGGACTAGACTAGCCCTCCCACCATAAAAAATATAACACAGTTTTTAGGCAACAGTTCTCAGGCCTTGGATAATAGGCAGTGCAAAGCTGTGATCCCTTAGAGAATAAAAACACCTGAGGCGAGCCCCACCTTCCCCCAGGTCTCTTCTCAGGGACAACGCCCTAACTGCAGCACAGGAGGTAGCAATCAAGGGAGCATTGGGATCTCGGTGAGCTTAAGAATCAGAGATCAGAGCTCAAAGCTGCTAAAATACCTCTAATGACATTGCTCTGTAGGGTACAAGAAAGGGGACTGTTGTTAGAAAGGAAGCTCCAGAAATCATAAATCCACCTGAGAGTTCCCTGCAGGTCCATGGCGAATGGCTGGGATGCACGTGCTCAGGCTGGGACTTGATGAGGACCAGCAGAGAGTAACTGCCATGAGCTTGAACTTAGGGAAAAGCTACGAAATGGTACTCACTGCTGGGAGGTGTTGAAATTCTGGTCCAGCCACATTGGACAGATCTTTTTAACACCCTGGCATTCAGATGAAATATCAGAAAGTTTATGCCTTAGGAGTAAGGACCATATCGTAGATTAAAGAATCCTCCAGATCCAACGTAACAAACTCTAAAGTCAAGCTTTGACAGGATCGGGCTTCCCTGGTGGCGCAGTGGTTGAGAATCTGCCTGCCAATGCAGGGGACACGGGTTCGAGCCCTGGTCTGGGAAGATCCCACATGCCGCGGAGTGACTAGGCCCGTGAGCCACAACTACTGAGCCTGCGCGTCTGGAGCCTGTGCTCCGCAACAAGAGAGGCTGCGATAATGAGAGGCCCGCGCACCGCGATGAAGAGTGGCCCCCACTTGCCGCAACTAGAGAAAGCCCTTGCACAGAAACGAAGACCCAACACAGCCATAAATAAATGAATAAAAATTTTAAAAAAAAAAGCTTTGACAGGATCAAGGAGAGCCACTAGTAAAATAACAGAACTCTGATATCATTTATATGTGGAATCTAAAAAAATGAGACAAAAGAACTTATTTACAAAACAGAAACAGACTCACAAACACTGAAAGCAAACTTATGGTTACCAAAGGGGAAAGGAGGGGAGGGATAAATTAGGAGTTTGGGATTAACAGATATAAACTACTATATATAAAATAGATAAACAACAATGTCTTGCTGTATTGCACAAGGAAATGTATTGAACATCTTATAATAAACTACGATGGAAAAGAATCAGAAAAAAATATATATGTATATATATACACATACACATATATAATTGAATCACTTTGCTGTACACCAGAAACTAACACATTGTAAATCAACTATACTTCAGTTTAAAAAAATAGAAATAAATAACTCCTTAAAGGGAGCTGACAAAAGCTAGGCTTCTGATAATATGTCATACACTATGTCCAGCATAAGGTCAAAAATTACATGACATGTTAAGAAGCAGGAAAATGTGGCCATAATAAAAAATATTTTTGATATCTCTTATTACATAATAAAATAAAAACTGTGAATAGTATGAAAGACCCTTCATAATCTAACTCTTATTTACATTGCCACACTATATTCCTGCAACTCTTTCTCCATGTGCAATTTAGACTAAAATGTCATGAAACTTCACAATGTTTCCTTATCACCTGAACAAACCAGCCTCATGTGTGCCTCCGTGACTTTGCAGATACTGTTCCCTAGAATTCTCTATCTCTAGCATCTCTAAAATCTACTCCCCACCCTCCACCTTCAAAACTATATCATATTCAAAGCACAGATTAAGTAACATTTCATCGGGGAATATTTTTCCTTTGACTGCTCTAAACAGCCTTACTGTATCGCCATGTACTCGTATCGTTTAGATATATTCCTGTTTTCCCTACACACGAGAAATTTTTGCTAAATCTTGAAATGCTTGATTACTAAAAATTCAGAATATTGTCACTTTATTTGTTACAAAAATTAAACTTTTTTGTAAATGAATTCAACTTGTAAATGTGTACATGTGTAATGACAGTTTGCTTTAGCTACAATATATATGCCTACTATGAAAACTTAAAAATGAAATCTGACTTTAAATTTATAAATGGTACTCAAAACAAGAGATGCTGATTTCAAATATTCTGTTTTTTAATCCCAGTTTTGAAGGCAACAACAGGCTTCACATTTTCTAGAAATATTTTTGAAACTTTTGGACCTCTTTGATTTGGGGTCTCTGATATCTTCCTCACAAGTTTCATCTCTTTAAGGGGTATCCATGTCTATTGCTAAGGGGAACCCACTCTTCAAGCCTATGTTTTTAGGATTGCATTTTATGTTAGTTGTCTTTTGTTGCTATAACAAATTAACACATACTAAGAGGCTTAAAACCACACAAATCTATTATCTCCCAGACCTATAGGTCAGAAGTCCTGGTGGGCTTGGCTGTTGCTCTGTTCCATATTTCACAAGGCTATAATCAAGGTGTCAGGTAGCTGGGTGCTTATCTGGAGGCTCTGGGGGAAAATTCACTTCTAGGCTCATTCAAATTGTTAGCAGAATTCAATTCCTGTGGTTGTAGGACTGAGGTGCCCATTTCCTACTGGCTGTCAGCTGGGAGTCTCTCTTAGCTCCTTTGTCAATTTCCTTTTTCTTTGCAAAGTAACATATTCCCAATTCCAGGGATTAGCACATGGGCATCTTTGGAGAGTCATTCTGCCTACCACACACAATATTCACAACCTGAACCCTTTACCATGTTGTTGAAAAAGCTTCCAGCTGATGTGTCCCTCTGCAAAATAGCCATGACAGGCTGGCTTTGCTGGCACTTGTGGTTTATAACCATATATTTTGCTTGCACTTTGGAACATAAGCAAGGGAAAAGGGTGCTTCTGTTTGAGGAAAGCATGGGGAAAAAAATCTACCTTCTATTTCTATTTGAAAGGAAACTGAGGTTTCAATAAATATGTGTGAGTTATTGCCCTACTGCCAATCACATCTTAATTTGGCATGGCGAATACTCTTAGCCTGGTGCCTGGATTTATTTTTAGCAGTTGGTATTAATCCCTGTTTCTCAAGAAAAGATACCCTTATTGTTCTGGATCATTGGAATTTAATGGAAGAGGAATGAAGTTCACCAATTGCTGATACAAATAAGTGCACAAATAATTTTTTTTTTAACCAAGGGATTTCACTTAGACATTTACTGAGCAACCATCCTGTTGTAGGCAATGACCTTGGCACAGGGTTCAAGGATGTATAATCTTGTGTGGAAGCTACATGTCTATGTTACTCATGTTTTAAAAGTAAAATATTTTGACCCTCTGGAGTTTTAATTATTGTCAACGGTTGGGCACAGGAAAGCATGAACATCTTCAGTGTTTGCAGTACTGTAGTGTGAGTAGTAATATCTTTCCATTATACAGTCAGGAAACCAAGGCTCCAAGTAACTTACCTCTGGTCATCTAGCCTGGAATTTAATTGCCAGTATCACTGATTCCAAAAGCAATGCTCCTTTTACTAAATCGTATTTAAAAATAGAGACTGGCTCATTTTGAAGGCATGATAAAATGTTAGGGAAATCTTTTGGACTGTAATCCTGGGCATGTTTATTTCTAAGCCTTGGAAGAAGTCAGGAGCAATGAGAGTGGAAAGACACGGTCGATCCTCCATCTACATTTCTCTGGCTCCTTAAAAATTAGGCTTTTTCAAACTAAATGCCAGCATGTAGCTTATTGTCCATTTTTCCTGCTTTGTCTATGCTTTTTTTTCCCTTAGAACTGAAATAGTGTGGAAAGATGCCTGCTGTGTTCTAGTCTAAAGCAGAAAAACACAGCTGTTTTTCAGCTTGCATATGTACATATAATATTTAATTTTGTGTTCTTGATAAGCAGCATCTATTTATTTTTAAACAAGTCCAAGTTCAGCAGTGCTTACCTGATGTGTATGATGTTGTATGATGTTGAACTGAGTAATTAAATTCATCTATATGAGAATAAATTTGCTTTTGTCTTTGCCTTGGTCTCTTATACTGCCTGCCCAGCCTTTGGCATATAGTAATTAGTCCTTATCTAAAGGAGGCAAAATGTATCTGAAGACCACACAAAACAAGGATCCTTCCCCATGCTTTTCTCCTCTTCCTGCCCTGGAAAACTAATGGACCACAACACCTGTTGATCCTGCCTCAGCATGGTCTTCTGGCCTCTTCCACACCCACTTCTGGAATCCAGATGTCGGTGGGGCTTGAATCTGGAGTTCCGAAAAACCTGAGGCAGAGTTTCCCAGCTGATGTCTAGTCTGCATATTAGACAATGTTCTCCCCAAGCCCCCATCCCCTGCACCTGCTTCGACATCTCCTTCCCACCCTAGAAACATTGGCTCTACTTTGCCTCTCACGCCAAAGCCAAGTTCCTCAGTTTGGTATTCCAGGCTAAGTTCCCTGAATCCTCCACTTTTTCCCACTTCCCCTGATCTCAACTCATAGCCAGAAACCCCTAGAAACAAACAAACTTGACCTTGAACAAATACTAACACTGCCAAGCTCAATTCCTTATCCTGTAAAGTGAAGAGACTAAACGTGGTGATCTGACATTCTTGCTGAATCATTGTGATCCCTGTTAGGTTAGTGCCACAGCTGAGCTAAGCTAAAATGTAGGTACAACTGATAAACTAAAGGTACAGTTCACAAAACAAAGCTATATTTTGCAATATAAGTAATTTATTTACTATATTTAGCAATGTAAGGTATATTAAAATATAGGTTCAATAAAATATAAGTACCGTTGATCACCAGTGGTAAATCTGAAAAGATTACTTTGGAGGGTTTTACTATCTTTTTTGAAAGTGGAAAGTTTTAAATACATAGACAAGTAGAGAGAATAGTGTGGTAAACTCCATGTGTCTGTCACCTAGTTTCCACAATTATCAGCCCATGGCCAATCTTATTTCATCTAGCTCCACCACTCGCATTCTTCTTTGATTATTTGAAAGCAAATCCCAAGCATAATGTCCTGTCACTATATAAAATTCAGTATATAAATATATATCTGAGATAAAGTTTGTTAGAAACATAACCAAAATACTATCCTCATACTTAAAACATAATTTCTTAATGTTATTAATTACCCAGTCTTGCCCAACCCTCCTCTTGGGGTATTTTTAATGACACATTAAGTGGAAATCTGCTTCCCAATAATGTGCAAGCCCCACTGAACCTCATTCTACACCACACCAGAAAACTCAGTTAATTCATCGACTTATAAGCAAATGACCCAGACTTACAGAAAAAGCAGTATGGGTCCAGGGTTAACCCATTAAAAGGTGTCCATGGTTGTGTTTTTGGTTTTGGTGTGGTTTTGGGGGATGGGAGAGGTGGGAGATTTGGTTTGTTGCCTCCTTTTTTTTTTTTAACAACTTTATTGAAATATAATTGCTTTACAATAGTGTGTTAGTTTCTGCTTTAAAACAAAGTGAATCAGTTATACATATACATATGTTCGCATATCTCTTCCCTCTTGCATCTCCCTCCCTCCCACCCTCCCTATCCCACCCCTCTAGGTGGTCACAAAGCACCGAGCTTGTTGCCTCTTTTTTAAGAAACAAAATAGTATCAGAAATTACAGAGTCAAGACCAATAAAAACAAATGATCTAAATTGGAAGGAGATCATTTCAAGAGGCCCACTTGGTGCTAAAATTCTGTGATTTTAATAGGTATGGGGTTCACAGAGAAAAGAAGCCAGTCCAAATTAGGGAAAAGAATGCTTTATAAAATGAGGTGACAAATCGGCTCTCCCAAGGGCTGAATCAAGTCTATAGAAGTGTTTTATTTGACTCAATAATTCATATAAAAATACTTATTATTTGTTCACCTTGCCAGCTACAGTTCTAAGTGCTAGAGATACAGCAGTGAAGAAAATCAACAAAAATGTCTGTCCTCATGGAGCTTACATTCTTGTCTATAATTTGAATGCATGAGGTGAGCCATGTACCTCTTAGGGATTTTCTTCTATGCTTTCTCTCTTTTTTTAAATTGATTAAGAAGGATTTTAGGGAAGGCATGCCCTCCTCAACTGGGTCACAGGCCACACACTCTCTTCTTGTTTTTGACCCTGGCCACCAGCATATCAGATTCATGGATATATGAATTTTTTAAGCATTTGAGTTTGTGACACCCTGTTCTACAACAAAGCTCTTTTGTCTTCAAATAGGTTTAATTAATACTGCTATTCATTAGTGGTCCTTTATCATTTTGGGGAAGAACTTTTCTATCCAACATGTAATGACTGAGCTTCTAATCTGTGCAGAGCTCTGGACCAGAAGCCAGAAATACAGAGAGCAGTAAGTCCTGGCCGGCGATGTCCTGGAGCTCCAGGTCTAGTGGGGAAAACAACCCATAAACCTCATTCTGATGTCATCTGACAACTACTGCATAGCCATGCAGAGTGATGGGGTAGGTAGGGAGTCCATTCTTTCTGGCACAGGGAGGGATGGAAAAAGAAACTTACAAAAGTTTCACTCATCTTCCAGGGCAACAGAAGAGATAGATATTAAATGTACTGGTATCACATTTATAGATATCTTATTAATAATTTAAAAGTTTACTTCAGAAAGGGTTACCTGTCCATAAATATGTTTCCCCAACTACATCATTCTTCTATTTTTCCATAAAATTCTGCAAATGTAATTTCTAGGTCTACTTTAATTCAGATGATCACAAATTATAAATTAACAGGACCTACATTTAATGTATATTTTTCCTCAGGCTATTAATGCTCACTCATGTCAAATGATTATTTCTTCAGAAGGATGAGAACCATCACAAATACTGTAGGAGTATTTGTATGCTAATAAATTTAATTAGAGGCAAGATACAATTTCTCCTCGTGAAGATGGAATGCCTGCTTTGGCTTTACCCTTCAGCAAACATAAAAGGAGCCTCACAGTGGAACTAATATAAAATTTCAACGCTGAATGGATACCTGAAGTCATAAGTTCCCATCTCCAGCTTCCAGATGAGAAAATTCTTAAAGCATCCAGGAGAGCCGGAGGTATTTGAGGAGATTCCAGAGCTTCAGACTCAATGCCATCCTTTGCTGGCAGTGTTCAATCAGGCCTGAAGACATCCTTCCTCCTGCTCACTAATCAAACATGCTGGCTAGGAAGTAAGACCATTCATTTCTCCTCCACCCTTCCTGGAGAAAAAAAATCAGACAGTATCCTCCCCCAGGAACATTTTACGTATTGGAAGTCGGTTGTTTTGGTAGCTCCATGATAACAAACATCTGAATGTAAATGATTGTGCTTGAGTCTTAAATATTCCACTTAAATATTCTACTTTTTGCCTTCATATGACCCCAACTCCCTAGAGCTTACTGGAAAGTCTCCATCTAATGTAGCTCTCATGTTGCTCGTCTACAGACCTGCTGCAATTCCTAAGCATTCTGTTTTGAAACAGGGAATGACATTTGTCTCTTTATTCTAATAATGGCTTGATGAGTATTTGACCCATCCAGGTATAAACTCATACTAATCAGGAAATGAGACAGTTTGACCAAGACAAGTATTTGTTCATCCCTTTTACTTAGATGATGCTAGTTGTTTGAAATACCCGCAGACAAGAACGTAAGCTGGGAATCTCACCCCTCCATCCACCAACACTCAACCAATCCCCAGTTTCTATGATTCCACTTCCTTCCGTATCAGATATCTCCTTCTCTCTTGCTTTATCATCGCTGACTTAGGATATACTTTTCTTGCCTTTCACCTGTACAGCTGGCACCAAACGTACTTCCTTTGCTTCATTCCTTCCACTGGAACTAGAGGAATCTTTCTCAAATCCAAATCTGACTATGCCATTCCCCTGTGTAAAGACAACAGTTTTCCATATCCAAACTTCTTGGCATGACATATGAGATTCCTCAAGGAATCCTGTTTATTTAGATTTCATCATCGTCTCCCAACACCCCGCTGTGATTTAAGCCCCAGCAGCACCAACCTACACATGTGCTCCAAACCCACTCAGGGGTTCTACGCATTCATCATTCCTTTCAAAGTCCTCTCCAGACCTCCAGCCACATTCTCTTCTCTCCACCCTTCTACTGGTTTGGCCAGACTTCTCCAACCTGGGACGATGTATAAGGTCACATTCCCATTAAATTCTCACACTACAAAGTAAGAGCTCCTCCTTCAGACCCCAACCTACCTCTGGGCTCCCAGTTCCTTTCCTATTTCAGGTGTGCTCTGGAATAAGCATCTCGTGTTTTCCCACTTGACTGCATTTCCAGACCTCATGCTTTCCCCTAACTGCAGCAATACCCTGAGGATAGTGGAACAAAAGAACAACACAGAGAGTAAGTTGAAACCGTTCAAAGATCTGACAACTTTCAATGTCTACAGACTCAAATCCACCATCTGTCTGTTCTGCGTAGGGCTCCCTCTGTGATGCTGGCCAGTCTGCAAGCTGCTCTGCCCACCATAAAAGTTCCTAGGGCCTGACCCTCATTATGGTCTCAGAGAGAAAAGAGGGTCACCTTTCTCTGGTCTGAAGCCAGCCTCCCCACCCTAATTTCTTATTCCCAAATTTGTCTCATCCTAGGATGAATGAGAGTGGGAATATCACTTCCCCTGTTGGGGAACCCTATTCTCATCCACAGGGGTGTGGTTCTAAATTGCAGCCCCAAAGGAACAAAATTCCATCAGCACACAACAGCTGAAGTCCAGTACATGTTGGGTTATTCAGTCTTAAATTCTATGAGTAGGATGTTAAGAGTGGGACCGTGAGTGTCCTGTTTCACGGTCTCCAGCTAGAGGTAAACAGAGAGCAAACGTGCATGCAGCCCCCTGCGCCCTGGGGGGCTCTCCAACAATGAACCTCAACTGACCTGAGTTCCAATGAATACATGGAAGAGGTAGGCTGTCAGTTTGCAAATTCTTCCTGTTTTTAGGGAGAACCTAAAATATCTCTGCAAACTTTGTTGCAACTTCAGGAGTAATTCTTTCTTTTCATGTGTTCAGGGGGTCATTGTGACTCTCCTTCATTTGCAGAAGAGACAGATTCATGGTGCTCAGAATAAAATCCCCTTCCCCCAGAAGGCTGTGAGCACTCGGACTTGGAATATTCTCCGGTACCCCCTTTTGCTGCTCTCTGCTTTGCCGTCTGGAACTTCAGCTTCACGGGTCCCCCTTCAGTCCTTGAAAAAGGTAAGCAGCTAAATGATTCCTTACACTAGGACCTTTGCACAAGCTGTTCCCACTGCCTGGGACACCATTCCTCCCCACCCTGCTACTCATCCCTGAATCTTGCAAATTCCAGATGACCTTCTGAGGCCTCTCCTCCAGCATCCTCAGACAAGGTCAGGACTGTCTCTCCCACAAGTCTGTGCTTATCCTTCATGACGCACATAATTCCTGTCTTTCCAAACAGGCTCCTGAGCTCCAGCGGGGCAGGAACTACATCTTTTCTGTTTGCCTCTCCCCAGTGCCTGGCCAACACAAGTGTACATAATTAGTAATTCTGAATAAAATGATTTTCACCAAACAATAGATTATCCTGGTCCAAAGGTAAATTCTATTTTCCTTGGTGGGTAACAAATATTAGTTTAAAGCTTTGAAATGTCAGGTTTTCTTTTCCTCTAACTGTACCTATTTGACATACATCTGGGGCTTCTTTTCAGTCACAGAACATTCTGTTACACTTAATTCAGAGGTTTATTCTCCCACAAAATCTCCAGCTAGACGTGACACAGATCTTCAGTAAGCTTTTCCGTCATTTAGGCTGCCTCTTCCTTGCCTGTACTACTCCTGCTCTACTGCCAAATCTTATCTGCATTTCAAATCCATATTCAGTGTCACCTCCTCCATAAAGTCCCCCTGGTTCTATTCAACCACAAGATCCCCGCCCCTGCTTTGGACTGGAATCCCATGGCATTTCTTTAAGGATGCCATCACACTCTACCACATGTAATCATCAGCTGGGGAATGGTTTGACTTTTTTTCCCTCACTCCACTAGCTTGTAAAGTTGCACTGTGACACTTGAGACTGAAGGCAATGAAGAGCTTGAAAGAGATATGATGTTTTCTGTGAGTTCATTTATGTTTGTTATATTTATTTATTTGTTTTACTTTTTAGATTCTACATATAAATGAGAACATACATTATTTGTCTTTCCCTTTCTGACTTATTTCACTAAGCATAATACCCTCCAGATCTGTTCATGTTTTTGCAAAGGGGGCGGGGCAAAATAGGTGAAGGGGATTATGAGGTACAAACTGCTTGGTATAAAAGAAAGAAGTTACAAGGATGTAATGTACAGCACAGGGAATATAGTCAATATTTATGATAACTGTGTATGGAGTATGATCTATAAAAATATCAAATTTCTATGTTGTACGAATGAAACTAATACAATGTTGTAAGTCAATTATACTTTAATAATAAAAAGAAAAAAAAGAGGCATGATGTAATGAAAAAGGCAACAGCTCTGCAGTAAGAGCAACTTAACTGTGTCTGAAACCAACTTGCTTTATGACCTTAAAAATGTTATGAGTCTGCACAGAGCTAGACTTCCTTAACCATAAATTCTGACTATTATTACCTACCTCATGGAGTTGTAAATGTAAAATGCAACCATGGTTGTAACATGCCAGGGGCCCCCGGGCACAGGCTTGTTTCTCTTCCTACTCTTGTTGGCATTGGTAGGCATAAAGAGCTCAGGAGAGGGCTTCCCTGGTGGCGCAGTGGTTAAGAATCCACCTGCCAATGCAGGGGACGTGGGTTCGAGCCCTGGTACAGGAAGATCCCACATGCCACGGAGCAACTAAGCCCGTGCGCCACAACTACTGAGCCTGTGCTCTAAAGCCCACGAGTCACAACTACTGAAGCCTGCGTGCCTAGAGCCCATGCTCCGCAACAAGAGAAGCCAGTGCAATGAGAAGCCCACGTACTGCAAGGAAGAGTAGCCCCTGCTCACAGCGACTAGAGAAAGCCCGCGTACAGCAACGAAGACTCAACGCAGCCAAAAATACATAAAATAAATAAATTTATTTTTTTAAAAAAAGAGCTCAGGAGAATCACTTCCACTTTCCTGTTACTGGATGATAATTATATGACTTGACTTTTGCTGAGGCTTTCTCTAGTTGGAAGATAAAGACATTCTGTCCCCATATTGCAATTTCTATTTCCAAAAACTGAAATTATTGCTCAGTTCAAAGGTTTTCATCAGTACCTGTAGGTAAAAGCATGTCACTTTCACTAGTATAAAATAGTAACTAACTCCTTGAATTGAACATCCAGGCCATATAAGAGTATGCTCCTTATCGTGACCTTGGCACTGTTTCGTTGAAACAGGCTCCGTGGGATAAGGCTTCCTTTGATTTCTCTGGGGACTTTCTTGCCATAATTTGATAGATAGGTCTAGTCTATTGGAAAAGCTACTAGTTTTTGTTGGGCAGGTAACAAATGATTAAGTAACCATTTGTGATTATGACATATATTCTGATCTCAGAAACTGCCCATAGTTTTTTTTTTTCCTTCCGATATTTTTTGCTAATCCAAATAGGCAGAAACAGTGACTTTTTATTTATTTCCTGGCTACAGATAATATATAATTCCTTCTGCCTCTTTGTGCAGTCTCCAGACCCTTCTTGTCTAGTCCTTCACACCAAAAAAAGCCATTTCTGGGACCCTTTACCTGGCCTTTTCTGTTCTCTCTACCTGGAATTCCATTCCAGAATCAACACAAATTCATCTTTGCCATGAAGAAATACCTGACTTTTGCCTTGGCCTTTTAAAATTAGTTTTGAATCAATATAATTATAAATAAATGAGTAAAATAAATTATTACATAGTCCAAGCTTATACCGCTCACCACATGACAGGCCAATAAATCGAGAGAAGAGTTGTTGAGGCAATGAATAGTGACTTCATTCAGGAAGCCAGCAGACGGAGAAGATGGTGGACTAGTGTCCCAAAGAACCATCTTCCCTGAGTTAGAATTCAGACTTCTTTTATACTAAAAGGGGACGGGGATGTGGTTGGTTGTTGCACACTTCTTGATGATGGAATCCTTTCTTCTTGCAGCTTTCCACTTAGCTCAGGTCATGATGTTCCTGTAAACCTCCAACAAGACAAATGCTATTCTCTGTTCTGCAACTTTTTATCTCTATATGAATAGAAAAGTGTTATACCCTTAACAATGGGCTCTCCTGTATATTTCAGGCTATAGGCAACATTCTTAACTTGTAGCAAAAGCAATAGAATACAAAGGTTAAAGTAAAAGAAGTAGATCTAATGCAGAGTCAGATTTGTTCTTCCTTATTATAAAACTATTCTATCATCAGGTGCATGTATATCTATTCTCATTAAATTGTAGGTGTGTATTACTAAATTTAATTCTCATTTTATTCTGAATATTTGTGAACCCAGCTCAGCTACTATGAGGTAGTAGGTGAGCACATTTTTTATCATTTTTAAAAAACTATATAGTACCCACTATCCTCCAAAGAAACATATCAAGCAACTTCTAAGACCCTTAGTAGGTATTCGGGAAATATTTTTAATTGGATGAATGCATAGCTGAGTTACCTGATAGGGTAGTCACTAGCCACATGTGGTTTAAATTTAAATTAATTTAAATTAAATAAAATTAAAAATTTAGCTCCTAGCCACACTAGCCTTATTTCAAGTGCTCACAAGCATCTAGTGACTGCAGTATCAGTAAGTGTATTTCTGGGATACATGCATCATAACAGAAAGTTCTCTTGGACAGTCCTGGATTCAATGAATGAATGAATGAATGAATGAACAATCCACGATGAGGCTTTCAATGAAGCCCCTCTCCACCTCTCTGCCTGATTTCTAACGTGGAACATTTTGCCCGCTTTGGAGATGAGCTTCCCAGGGCAAGCTTCACAGCTTGGATTATTTAAAAAGAGCTCAGGAAAGCAGTGAACACATTCTGCAGGCGTGGTTGCTTCCTTTCCACAGACCCATCAGCCACATTATGACAGGAGTGCTTTCCAGCTCCAATTTGTCTAATTCTCAGCTGTTCTGTTAACAAAGAATGCCTGGCCAGAACATGTCAGTCATCTCCACAAAGAGTTATTTCCGTCTTCTCTCTTTTTCCAGAACTGCAAAGATTGATTTTAGGCAGATAATCTTTTTTGTGTATTCCTGCACACAGACTGCAGCTGTTCTCAAATGCAACATCAATACATGTTTTATGAGTCACTTTTTTTTGTAATGTCTGAAGCTAATCATTTTTATTATGACACAAAAATATTTGCCTTGAAATCTCGAGTGCCGTGTTCCTCGTTCAGTCTTGCCGTGAGCGTGGCACTCCTTGGAATGTCCATTGTGTTGAATCTCAATTTCATAATGCAATGATGCAGCAAGGTATAAACATAATAAGCACCTTTCTTTTAAAAAAGAATGAAATTTTGCCATTTGCAGCAACATGGATGGACTTGCAGGGCATTATGCTAAGAGAAATGAGTCAGAGGAAGACAAATACTGTATGATATCACTTATATGTGGAATCTAAAATACACAACAAACTGGTGAATATAATAAAAAAAGAAGCAGACTCACAAATATAGAGAACAAATTAGTGGTTACCAGTGGGGAGAGTCATGGCGGGAGGGGCACTATAGGAGCAAGAGAGTAGGAGGTACAAGCTATTGAGTATAAGATAGGCTATAGGGTTGTATTATACAGCACGGGGAAATATAGCCAATATTTTGTAATGACTGTAAATGAAAAGTAACTTTAAAAAATTGTATAAAAACAAAATATAATAATAATAAGTACCTTTCATATTGGGCTTCTGTCTTAGCCTGAGTCATCTAGAAAACAAACCTAAGACTTTATTTGGGAGGTGCAAACCCAGCGTAGAGAGCATGAAGGAAAAGCAGGGTAAAGAAACATGGGAAGCCAGGTTGAAGTCACCATGATTCTGCTTCACCATGAACCCTGAAGATACAGCAGGCAGCTCCACACTTGTGTTTATCAGGCACACAGGACTTGTCAGGAAGACTGCAACACAAATCTGCATTTTGGAGTAGAACAGGGGAGAAAGGAAAGAAGAGGATGTATCAACCTAGGACCTTCCCATCTCCTCTTTCCATTGATCTGTCCATGCCATGAAGAGTTAACACCTCCAAGATTCCAGGTTGCATTGGACCCTTCAGCAGCAACTCAGGTATCAGATCTCAGCCCTGTGTAGGGTACTTCGTCCATGTCTGGAAGTAGACAGGCATCTCACTGCAGATGGGCTAAGTGTGTGGCCACATGGGCCAGGCAGGCTCAGGGGTTCCACTGCCTAGGGCTGTGCCCATAAGTGAAGTCTGGGAGGTAGGTGGTGCTTTAGAAGGAAGGACAGTCAAGGGAACCCAAAGGGGCACATGATTTCTTGGTCCAGTACGGCTTCTCTCATATGCTTACAGGATTCACCTTCAGTTGTAGGAAGTATTACTTTTTAATGGAAAATATATTCTTCTCCAGACTCTTCAAAGGAATGCCATTTTGAGAGGAAAAGCCTCAGAGGTGATCAAATCCTACTCTTCATATGTCACGTATACAGAAATTGTTGTTGAATAATTTGGTGTTTGACAGACTTAAGTCCCCACAACCTGGAAGAGTGAGTTAAATACTTCTGTCTCGTCTCTGAACAACAGGAAAATAATATCTATGCATTGATTGGTGAAGAAAATAAACCTAAACCTGGAAGGCTTCACTGGATTTGATCCTAATGAGTCTGAGAGCTTCCTGGGCAGCTGGGGCCATTAAAACCTGAAAGCATGAAGAGCAGAATCTAGATGGGTCTAGATGATCTTCAGGTAGGTGAGTCCTGGGGCTGCAGGGAGATGAAACATGAGTAATGGCACTTCCTAGAAACTAAGGTCTGTGCTTCAGATAACTCTGAGCGTGAGGAAAAGGAAGTTCAGTGACAGGAAAGGAGGGCTGAGTTCACAGAGGGGAGGTAAGAGCATTGTGCATGGTGAGGAAGGCCCCAGGGGTCCCCAAAGACTGTGGGGTTCAGCATTCAGGGGACAACTGAAGGAGGGGCCAAAAGTGCCCCCAGCTTGGAGCAGTGAGAGGAGCACTGAGGCTGTTTACACAGAAAAGTGATGTGAACATTTTTGTGTTTTAAGTCAGGGACCCCCATCCCCCAGGCCATGGACCGGTACCGGTCCGCAGCCTGTTAGGAACCGGGCAGCACAGGAGGAGGTGAGTGGCGGGCGAGTGAGCGAAGCTTCATCTGCCGCTCCCCATCACTCCCCATTGCTCACATTACTGCCTGAACCATCTTCCTCGCCCTCCCCCGCACCCCCTTCCGTGGAAAAATTATCTTCCATGAAACAGGTCCCTGGTGCCAAAAAGGTTGGGGACCGCTGGTTTAAGTCACTCTGTCTGCTGTGTAGAGAATGGAGTCGGAGTGAATTTTCTGGGCAGAAAGACCAGGGTGGAGACAGTTGTCCCAGACCCAGTGAGAGGTGATGAGGGTCTGAGAATGGCCCAGGTATGGTACACTGGCCTCACAAGGGAATGACTTCATTTTCAGATATGTGACAGATGAGCACACCTGAGGTCACCCAAGGGCCCTAAAATAGTGAATGGAAGATGCTGTGTCATCTTAGAGCAGTAGGACCAAGAAATCTCAATTTAAACCCTTAAATTTATAGGTGGGAAACCTGCGCCCTGGAGAGGAAGAATAGCAGGAAAAGTGGAAACCAACAGTCGAGTCTCCCCATTTTCATCTCCATGCCCTCTTCACTGTCTCCTGCCCTCAGTTGTGATCACTATGGCCACAGTTAAGTCAAATTAACCATTCCCCATCCCTTCTCTCGGAATCCCAGATTGTGCCATGGAAATAACCTAAAAGAAGCAGCATTGTCCAGCCAAGTGGACGTAAGAAGGCTTATGAGATCATCAACAATTAGAATATTTCACTAGGGTTTGTTTGGGGATGTGGTCCATGGACTCATTTGAGATACACCTTTTTGGCTTCAGCAGGGTATATGCTACCCTCTATGAATGATGTCAAGAGACTGACACACAGACTCAATGACAGAATCTCCCAATTTTTAGCCTACCATACGTAAGAGTTTTCTAAGATGTCACAGACAAAATAAATAAACTTTCTTCAAAAGCAGGCACATGGAGACCTTCAAGAAGGCAGAGGAGTAAGACGTGGAGATCACCTTACTCCCCATGGATACATCAGAAATACATCTACATGTACAACAACTCCTACAGAACCCCTACTGAATTCTGACAGAAGACCTCAGACTTCCCAAAAGATATATATATTTTTTTCCTTTTTCTCTTTTTGTGAGTGTGTATGTGTATGCTTCTCTGTGTGATTTTGTCTGTGTAGCTTTGCTTTTACCATTTGTCCTAGGGTTCCGTCTGTCCGTTTTTTTTCTTGTTTGTTTGTTTGTTTTTTAAGTATAGTTTTTAGCGCTTGTTATCATTGGTGGATTTGTTTTTTGGTTTGGTTGCTCTTTCTTTTTTTTTCTTTTTTTAAATTACTTTTTAATTTTAATTATTTTATTTTATTTTATTTTTTTCTTCCTTTCTTTCTTTTTTTCTCCCTTTTCTTCTGAGCTGTGTGGCTGACAGGGTCTTGGTGCTCTGGCCAGGTGTCAGGCCTGTGCCTCTGAGCTGGGAGAGCTGAGTTCAGGACATTGGTCCACCAGAGACCTCCCTGCTCCACATAATATCAAATGGCAAAAGCTCTCCCAGAGATCTCCATCTCAATGCTAAGACCCAGCTCCACTCAACGACCAGCAAGCTACAGTGCTGGACACCTTATGCCAAACAACTAGCAAGACAGGAACACAACCCCACCCATTAGCAGAGAGGCTGCCTAAAATCATAATAAGGTCACAGACACCCCAAAACACACCACCAGACGCAGTCTTGCCCACCAGAAAGACAAGATGCAGCCTCACCCACCAGAACACAGGCACTAGTCCCCTCCACCAGGAAGCCTACACAACCCACTGAATCAACCTTAGCCACTGGGGTCAGACACCAAAAACAACGGGAACTATGAACCTGCAGCCTGCAAAAAGGAGACCCCAAACACAGTAAGTTAAGCAAAATGAGAAGACAGAGAAACACACAGCAGATGAAGGAGCAAGGTGAAAACCCACCAGACCAAACAAATGAAGAGGAAATAGGCAGTCTACCTGAAAAAGAATTCAGAGTAATGGTAGTAAAGATGATCCAAAATCTTGGAAATGGAATGGAGAAAACACAAGAAACATTTAACAAGGACTCAGAAGAACTAAAGAGCAAACAAACAATGATGAACAACATAATAAATGAAATTAAAAATTCTCTAGAAGGGATCAACAGCAGAATAACTGAGGCAGAAGAACGGATAAGTGACCTGGAAGATAAAATAGTGGAAATAACTACTGCAGAGCAGAATAAAGAAAAGAATTGAGGACAGTCTCAGAGACCTCTGGGACAACATTAAATGCACCAACATTCGAATTAGAGGGGTCCCAGAAGAAGAAGAGAAAAAGAAAGGGACTGAGAAAATATTTGAGATTATAGTTGAAAACTTCCCTAATATAGGAAAGGAAATAGTTAATCAAGTCCAGGAAGCACAGAGAGTCCCATACAGGATAAATCCAAGGAGAAACATGCCAAGACACATATTAATCAAACTATCAAAAATTAAATACAAAGAAAAAATATTAAAAGTAACAAGGGAAAAACAACAAATAACATACAAGGGAATCCCCATAAGGTTAACAGCTAATCTTTCAGCAGGAACTGTGCAAGCCAGAAGGGAGTGGCAGGATATATTTAAAGCGATGAAAGGGAAAAACCTACAACCAAGATTACTCTACCCAGCAAGGATCTTATTCAGATTTGATGGAGGAACTAAAACCTTTACAGTCAACCAAAAGCTAAGAGAATTCAGCACCACCAAACCAGCTTTACAACAAATGCTAAAGGAACTTCTCTAGGCAGGAAACACAAGAGAAGGAAAAGACCTACAATAACAAACCCAAAACAATTAAGAAAATGGTAATAGGAACATACATATTGATTATTACCTTAGAAGTAAATGGATTAAGTGCTCTAAGCAAAAGATGTAGAGTGGCTGAATGGATACAAAAACAAGACCTGTATATATGCTGTCTGCAAGAGACCCACTTCAGACCTAGGGACACATACAGACTGAAAGTGAGGGGATGGAAAAAGATATTCTGTGCAAATCGAAATCAAAAGAAAGCTGGAGTAGCAATTCTCATATCATACAAAATAGAGTTTAAAATAAAGACTATTACAAGAGACAAAGAAGGACACTACATAATGATCAAGCGATCAATCCAAGAAGAAGATATAACAATTATAAATATTTATGCACCCAACATAGGAGCACCTCAATACATAAGGCAAACGCTAACAGACATAAAAAAGGGAAATTGACAGTAACACAATCATAGTAGGGGACTTTAACACCCCACTTTCACCAATGGACAGATCATCCAAAATGAAAATACATAAGGAAACACAAGCTTTAAATGTTACATTAAACAAGTTGGACTTAATTGATATTTATAGGACATTCCATCCAAAAGCAATAGAATACACTTTCTTCTCAAGTGCTCATGGAATATTCTCCAGGGTAGATCATATCTTGGGTCACAAATCAAGCCTTGGTAAATTTAAGAAAATTAAAATCATATCAAGTATCTGTTCCAACCACAATGTTATGAGACTAGATATCAATTACAGGAAAATATCTGTAAAAAATACAAACACATGGAGGCTAAACAATACACTGCTTAATAACCAAGAGGTCACTGAAGAAATCAAAAAATACCTAGAAACAAATGATAATGAAAACACGACGACCCAAATCCAATGGGATGCAGCAAAAGCACTTCTAAGAGGGAAGTTTATAGCAGTACAATCCTACCTCAAGAAACAAGAAACATCTCAAATAAACAACTTAACCTTTCACCTAAAGCAATTAGAGAAAGAAGAACAAAAAACGCCCAAAGTTAGGAGAAGGAAAGAAATCATAAAGATCAGATCAGAAATAAATGAAAAAGAAATGAAGGAAACAATAGCAAAGATCAATAAAACTAAAAGCTGGTTCTTTGAGAAGATAAACAAAATTGATAAACCATTAGCCAGACTCATTAAGAAAAAAAGGGAGAAGACTCAAATCAATAAAATTAGAAATGAATAAGGAGAAATAACAACTGACACTGCAGAAATACAAAGGAACATGAGAGATTACTACAAGCAATTATATGCCAATAAAATGGACAACCTGGAAGAAATGGACAAATTCTTAGAAAAGCACAACCTTCTGAGACTGAACCACGAAGAAATAGAAAATATAAACAGACCAATCACAAGCACTGAAATTGAGACTGTGATTAAAAATCTTCCAACAAACAAAAGCCCAGGACCAGATGGCTTCACAGGCGAATTCTATCAAACATTTAGAGAAGAGCTAACACCTATCCTTCTCAAACTCTTCCAAAATATAGCAGAGGGAGAAACACTCTCAAACTCATCCTACGAGGCCACCATCACCCTGATACCAAAACCAAACAAAGATGTCACAAAGAAAGAAAACTACAGGCCAATATCACTGATGAACATAGATGCAAAAATCCTCAACAAAATACTAGCAAACAGAATCCAACAGCACACTAAAAGGATCATACAACATGATCAAGTGGGGATTATCCTAGGAATGCAAGGATTCTTCAGTATACACAAATCTATCAATGTGATAAACCAAATTAACAAATTGAAGGAGAAAAACCATATGATCATGTCAATAGATGCAGAAAAAGCTTTTGACAAAATTCAACACCCATTTATGATAAAAACCCTCCAGAAAGTAGGCACAGAGGGAACTTACCTCCACATAATAAAGGCCATATATGACAAACCCACAGCCAACATCGTTCTCAATGGTGAAAAACTGAAACCATTTCCTCTAAGATGAGGAACAAGGCAAGGTTGCCCACTCTCACCACTATTATTCAACATAGTTTTGGAAGTTTTAGCCACAGTGAGAAGAGAAGAAAAAGAAAGAAAAGGAATCCAAATCAGAAAAGAAGAAGTAAAGCTGTCACTCTTTGCAGATGACATACTATACATAGAGAATCCTAAATATGCTAACAGGAAACACTAGAGCTAATCAATGAATTTGGTAAAGTAGCAGGATACAAAATTAATGCACAGAAATCTCTTGCATTCCTATACACTAATGATGAAAAATCTGAAAAGGAAATTAAGGAAACACTCCCATTTACCATTGCAACAAAAAGAATAAAATACCTAGGAATAAACCTACCTAGGGAGACAAAAGACCTGTATGCAGAAAACTATAAGACACTGATGAAAGAAATTAAAGATGATACAAACAGATGGAGAGATATACCATGTTCTTGGATTGGAAGAATCAACATTGTGAAAATGACTATAATACCCAAAGCAATCTACAGATTCAATGCAATCCCTATCAAACTACCAACGGCATTTTTCACAGAACTAGAACAAAAAATTTCACAATTTGTATGGAAACACAAAAGACCCCAAATAGCCAAAGCAATCTTGAGAAAGAAAAACGGAGCTGGAAGAATCAGGCTCCCGGACTTTAGACTATACTACAAAGCTACAGTAATCAAGACAGTATGGTACTAGCACAAAAACAGAAATATAGATCAATGGAACAGGATAGAAAGCCCAGAGATAAACCCACGCACATATGGTCACCTTATTTTTGATAAAGGAGGCAAGAATATACAATGGAGAAAAGACAGCCTCTTCAATAAGTGGTTCTGGGAAAACTGGACAGCTACACGTAAAAGAATGAAATTAGAACACTCCCTAACACCATACACAAAAATAAACCCAAAATGGATTAAAGACCTAAATGTAAGGCCAGACACTATGAAACTCTTAGAGGAAAACATAGGCAGAACACTCTATGACATAAATCACAGCAAGATCCTTTTTGACCCACCTCCTAGAGAAATGGAAATAAAAAATAAATAAACAAATGGGACCTAATGAAACTTCAAAGCTTTTGCACAGCAAAGGAAACCATAAACAAGACGAAAAGACAACCCTCAGAATGGGAGAAAATTTTTGTAACTGAAGCAACTGACAAAGGATTAATCTCCAAAATTTACAAGCAGCTCATGCAGCTCAGTATCAGAAAAACAAACAACCCAATCCAAAAACGGGCAGAAGACCTAAATAAACATTTCTCCAAAGAAGATATACAGATTGCCAGCAAGCACATGAAAGGATGCTCAACATCACTAATCATTAGAGAAATGCAAATCAAAACTACAATGAGGTATCACCTCACACCGGTCAAAATGGCCATCATCAAAAAATCTACAAACAATAAATGCTGGAGAGGGTGTGGAGAAAAGGGAACCCTCTTGCACTGTTGGTGGTAATGTAAATTGATACAGCCACTATGGAGAATCGTATGGAGGTTCCTTAAAAAACTAAAAATAGAACTACCATATGACACAGCAATCCCACTACTGGGAATATACCCTGAGAAAACCATAATTCAAAAAGAGTCATGTACCACAATGTTCACTGGAGCTCCATTTACAATGGCCAGGACATGGAAGCAACCTAAATGTCCATCGACAGATGAATGGATAAAGAAGATGTGGCGCATATGTACACAATGGAATATTACTCAGCCAAAAAAGAAATGAAATTGAGTTATTTGTAGTGAGGTGGATGGACCTAGAGTCTGTCATACAGAGTGAAGCAAGTCAGAAAGAGAAAAACAAATACCGTTTGCTAACACATATATATGGAATCTAAAAAGAAACAAAAAAAAAATGGTTCAGAAGGACCTAGGGGCAGGACAGGAGTAAAGACAGAGACGTAAAGAATGGACTTGAGGACACGGGGAGGAGGAAGGGTAAGCTGGGACAGAGTGAGAGAGTGGCATGGACTTATATATAGTACCAAATGTAAAATAGCTAGTGGGAAGCAGCCGCATAGCACAGGGAGATCAGCTTGGTGCTTTGTGACCACCTAGAGGGATGGGATAGGGAGGGTGGGAGGGAGACACAAGAGGGAGGGGATATGGGTATGTATGTATATGTATAGCTGATTCACTTTGTTATAAAGCAGAAACTAAGACACCATTGTAAAGCAATTGCACTCCAATAAAGATGTTAAAAAAAAAAAGATTCCACATATAAGCAAAAAAAAAAAAAAAAAAGCAGGCACATGGGATGGGAACTACATGAACAATATGGAATTATTAATGCCACAGACATCTACGTGTGCAGAAGATATTTTGGAAAATGGGGACAGTAATCCCAACAAAACAGGAACTGCCTTCAAGGAACTTAATGCCAACTTGGGGAGACAAAATACACATGCAGAGTAGCCAGAATGCAAAAGAGAAAAGGACTTATGCTCTAATAAATGTAGTTACCTATAAAGTACCTTAAGAGAAGAATGTTCCAACTGGAAGTTTGAGACAGCGTCTCTGGAGGATGCTGTTCCTGAAGGAACTATGGACCAATGGTTCGGATTCTGACAAGTGAAGGTGAAGAAAGAAGACACTACAGGAAAAGCTGGAGCAAAGGTCTTGAACTGGGGAATGAGGAGGCCACTGAAGAAAGAGGAGCATGCAGTACGGTCTTTGCTTCAAGGACTATGCCATCTTATTTAGGATAAGTCTTAAAAAGATATTAATCTCTGAGGGGCAGAAGAGTAAATTAAGTGAGAATGCAGGCTCTACAGACAGACTGTCTGGGCGTGTAGGCTCACACTGTTCATTTCTTAGACACATGTCTTTAAACAAGTGACTTAGTCTTTCTGTACCTCATCTGTGGAATGGGGATGATGAAATTACACCAGAGGGCTACAAAGTGCTTAGTAGAGATCTGGGCACAGAATTAGCATTCAATAAAGTATCATTATCATCATCATCATTTCATCAGGGATCAAATCAAAAGGTAGGCTTAAATACTAGTTGCTTAGTCTTTCCTCTAACTTGTTGTTGATAACATTAATCTTCCCAATTCAACAATGTTCAAAAACAGTTTATTGAGCTTGTCGATCTTCACTGCCCAGTGGAAATCTCTTCTGTGGTGAGCATACTCTAGACCTATGCTGCCCAGTGTGGTAGCTGCCAACCACATGTGGATACTGAGCACTTGAAATATGGCGCGTGTAACTGAGGAACTTGATTTTTAATCTTACTTAATTTTAATTAATTTAAATTTAAATTCAAAAGCATACTGATTTGGTTATTTGAAAACTTTTATTTTATTTTTTTAACTTGGTGGTTTCCTCTTTATTAATGTGCCTCCTACCTTCCCCCCACAATTTCAGTCCCTTCCATCTACCCCAAGAAAGGAAGGTAGTGAAAAGAAGGGATTGTTGGGGTTCTGAGCCCCTTGGGCAGTTAGAAAGGGAACAGAAACCAAAGCAATCACCAGATGTGACAGAGATTGACAATCAAGAAGTCTAAAGCAGAATGGGAAAGGTGGTAAAGAAAGGGGAAGAATGGAGAAAGGCGAGGTACTAGAGGCCATCTCCCCCATTAACCCTTGTGTTAAGAGGGGCTGGGGGAGAGTCTCAAACATTAGGAAGTGTAGGTCCTGAAGAAGGGAGGTGGTGTTTGCCCCTCAAGGAGGAGTAGGTCAAGGAAGGAGGGCCCCCTCTCTCTGTGTAGAATGGGACCCCCCCCCCCCACCTTAGGGGCAGCAACTGCACAGACCGTAGACACTTTCATCACTGGAGGCAACGTGTAGAAAGAAGTCTTCTTCATGGTGTTCCTGGTATAGCTGACCCAGCCTGGCACAGGTGGGTGGAATGACATTGTTGACAAAGGAAAACAAGGCATCCTCAGCTCGGAGATGAATTCGCTTCCGGATCAAGAAGTAGAACTGAACAACTGTAAGATCAGAAGACAGCAGGCATTTCCTTTTGTCCAGGTCTCCTATCCGAGCTTTGGGAGCCTTTTCTACTATCACCGGGAACCGGTCCGGGTATTTCTTTCGGATCTTCTCACCCTCAGAGCGCCGCTTCTCGAAAGGATGCTCCCCTTTATACACAAACTTCACCCTCTGGGGAACCGGGCTTAGGGAACCCCGGGGTGGGGGCTGGGATGCGGGGGGGGGGGGGCCGGCGGTGACGCGCGGGCTGAAAACTTTTATGTTTAGAACAATGTGAGTATGTGAATCTACACTTATCATTGCATAGTTTATGAAAACTAAGTGTAGATCAAATATTTGCAATGAAAATGTAGCTTCCAAATTGAGATATTCTGTAAATAAAGTACACACTGGATTTTGAAGACTAAGTAGGATAAAAAGAATGCAAAGTAGCTTATTGACAATTTTTATTTTGAGGGTATATTAAAATAATAAGATTTGGGCTATATAGGGTTAAGAAAAATTATCATTAAAATTAACGTCACCTATTTCTTTTATTTTTTTAATGTGGCTACTAGAAAAAAATTTTAATTACATTACATTATACTGCTATTGAATAGAACTAAACTAAATCAATAAATTCAATCAATGCATTAAAAAATAAAGTTCAAAATTATTTTTGTGTTTAAATAAAATTTTAAGTGAATGAAAAATAATAGTAATGCTCCAGGCATAGCAAATAGTTTAATATGGAGTTATTTTACAAGTCTCAAATATACCAATGTCTTTATATGCACACATTTGAAAATCAAAAGTATTCTCAAAACTACATTTTTAAACATAAAGATTTGGTGAGATGACTAGAATTTTCAAGTGCATTTTTCTATGGTATCTATAAACCAGCTATCCCCTGACCTTGTTCACCCAAAAATGTGGGAAAATGTCTCCTCACTCCAAATCAAAGTATTCCCATACTTAGATTAGAAAGAACATGATAATCACAGGGACCCTCTTGAACTGAATTCTAAAGATTATTTTTTGTGAGAGTAAGAAAGAATCAGCCTCACTGAGATGATTTGAGTGGCCTGGCCCTTGAGGCCAGTGAGCCTAAAATAGCTCTGTTAAGAGATGACTGTGATGGCTTTGGGGAAGAAGAGGTGTCACTCAACTGTCAGAGGCCAAGATGGAAGCAATTTCAACTGCTCACGCCTGTTCCATTCTTGGAGGTCATTCCATGGTCTTCCCAGGAAAGAAGGATAAATAACACCTTAAAAGGGCGAATAAAGAAGGGTAGGAAAAATAACACTTGTTTTGATCTGTATTAGAATTCTAGACACATTTCTACTAGCTTGTGATCTTTGGGCAAATTACTTCACCTCTGGGAGGCTCAATTTCCTCATCTGTAAAGTAATAATAATATGCATCTCAGAGTGAAGCTGAAAAGATCAAGTATTCAATATTGCTAAAGTTCCTGACACATAGTAGCTTTGGTGGAACGACTCTATGTTGGCCCCCATGACTTATTCCTCCTATTCTTGCCCTTGTATAACTCACTCTTCGTGACTGTAGGTGAGACCTGTGACTTGCTTCTAACCAATAGAATACAACAAAGGTGACAGGATTTCACTTCCTTGATAATGTTACATAAAATTGTAAGGACTGTCATGATGAAAGACTCTCTTCCCTCTTGGCTTTGAAGCAACAAGCTGTCATGTTGGGAGCTGCCCCAAAGAACAAGGCACATGGCAAGGAACTGAGGGAAAACTCTGGCAGCCAGCCAGCAAGAAACAAAGCCCCTCGGTCCAGCAGCTTGCAAGGATTTTAAAGATGACAGCAACCATATGAACTTGGAAGTCAATCCTTCTCCAATCGACCCTCAGATAAGAACTCAGCCCTGGCTGACACTTAGTTAGCAGCTTTATAGAGAGCCCACTTAACCCATGCCCAGACTCCTGACCCACAGAAACTGTGAGATAATAAATGTGTGTGATTTTAAGCTTCTGTGTTTGTGGTAATATTATTCTGCAGAATAAACCATAATACAGTGGTCTCTCCACAATCTTTAGCTCCCTCACCATGGGACTATCCTATCCTTGCACTGGCATGGTGAGTGTGAAAAATGTTATTGATATCATTTATTCATTATCCTTCCCTTTAAATATATCTATAAAAGATCTTTAAGTTTTAGAAGAATTTTTAAAGTGTGCGTCTGTGTGTGTGTGCGTGCATGCATGTATTTGGGGAAGGGATACAAAAATACTCAACATTATTTACACAATGAATTGTGCATTGTAGCACTGGTCTTCCCCTGAATTAGAACTAGTGACAAGTACCAGCATCTCCTCCCCAGACTATGAATATAGCTGTTAAGGTATATGTACTCTCTGCACCTGTGTCAGCTTGCCTGCATTTTAGCATTTTAACTTTGGCAAGTTCTTAGCCTCTCTGATTGCCCAGTTCCTTTCTCAGGACTTATACACAAACTGCTTCAGTGCCTTTAGCTGCTCAATTTCCATTTTACAATAATTGTCCAAGGGACCTGGGCTTCCTTGTCCGTTCTCTTCCAAATGCCCTCTACTTGACTACCGTGGTGGGAGGGACAATCCCTTCCTCCTTGTACGCTTGGTGGGAAGAAGGTCAGAGTTCTGTCTGAATGATTTCCCCCTACTTCTTACATGCCCTTTTTCCTGTGGCTATTTACAGTGCCCCACTTTTTTTTCCTCTTCTATCTCACTTCCAAATATCCCTTGAGCTATAGGAGCTGGAGACAAATGTTCTCTTTTTCTGGTAACATTCTCCTTGGGGTAAGAAACAATTTCACGCTCACTAGACAAAGTTTATGCCTATGTTTTGGATATTCAAGATGGGGTGATATTTTCCAGATTGTTGATTTTTTCATTTTACGCAACACAACAATTTTATTAGTTATATTTATTATGTCTACTTGGGAACAGAATAAGAATCAAAATTTCACCACTCTACTTCCCACACTGAGAGTGATAAAGTTCGTCATAGTTGCTGATAATCAAGGGCCTCAGAAAGTGCCATGCATGTGCTGTGTGTTCAGCATGCCATACCGCAGTTGGTTCTTCTTGAATCCTACAGGATGAGTTCTGTAAGAATCCCATTTTACAGATGAGGAAGCTATTTGGACATTTGTGAACTTCAGCTGGTCAATGGTAGAGCTCCTTCAAGTTGGCTTTGAACTTTCAGCTTTTGCTCTGCTGGAAGAGGTGATTTGGACCCTGAAAAGAGGCACTGAACCCTGAACAACTCCATCATCAGTAAATCCCAGAATTGTTTCCATTACTCTTTCTTGTGATACCACTGTACTATTTTTCATTATGCACAAAGTTTCAAAACTGAAGTCTGTTTTTACTTCAAGATGTTTCAGAATGGTGGTGAAAATTGTTTTTGGTAATTCTTTCTAGATTTATATGCAGGACCACACAGGTGAAGGTGATAACCATCTCCAAAATTATGATGAAGAACTCCTCTTATAACACACAAAGTGACTAAGGTCATATCTTGGCAATGCTATCGTGACAACACCTCCTCCCCTTTTCTTATTCTTTGCCCTTCTTTAAGAAATGTAGAGCAATTTGAACTTCTGAAAGATAAAAGTCAGTAATAAAAATGTTCAATATCTATAAACATCTGTATTAAACAGTTCTCTTAATTTTAATAAACTGCACAACATCTGGTTCCATAGAACACTTCAAAATTTCCCTCAAGTTCTTGTCTGACAAAATCCCTCCTGCCACTTTCAATTTGTATTAAAAAAGCAAAAAAAGCACGTACATCCCCAACTCACTGAGTCATTTGATAAAAGCAACAGGGTGCAGTTTGTAAGCAGATGGAGAATTCAATGAATGGGCTGGCTGAGGTCACAAGATCTCATGACCCCTACAATTTCTGTCCCGTGGCTGCCAGGAGTAACACACACTGCTGAGGGGCAGATCAATCGAAGTCACTGAGACAGAGAGGAACGCAGATTTTCAGTACTTTCGAGGGCAAAAGCACAATGATGCCTTCTTATTTTCTCGTGAAGGAGGTCATAAGGGTGAGTGTGTGCCATGACATGGAAACGGTGTGGCCACCAAATGATTCGCTCCAGCTCCGTATGGGAAGGTCCCTTTATTAAAGCCAACAGAACCAGAAAAGGTTCTGAATAAGAGTTGCTCTGATCTGACACAGGGTGAGTGTGAGGCAGTGAGTGACCATGAAAGCAGCTCTGTTGCTGCAGAAAAGGTCACGCAGGTCTGCCAAGTAAGTGACACAGTTGTCAGCTGCTGGTCATGGCTCCAGCCTGACTACGCATCTTGTGGGGTAAGATGAGGTTGAGGCTGAAGAGGACATTTTTATGGGAAGAGATGATAAGGATCATCTAGCCACAAGCATGCTCTACTTTTTCCTCAGTAAAGGAACTGCAGCTCAGAGAGGACAATGTCCAAGGTGGTGCAGCCAAAGTCACAGTCAGATACAGGACAGTAGGTCCCTGCCCTTGAGATTTGAACTGCGATGTCCCAGATCTGGAAGGAGAGATTAAAGCGAGGGTTTCGCGTTAGTTAAACGACTGTGGCCATCAAGATAATAATCTGTTTGTGCTAAAACCTCGCAATCCCTCTGCTGGCTGAAAAAGAAAAAATTTTAAGTATATTCATGATTTACTGGGGAGGAGGGCAGGTGTCAGTTAGATACCATAAAAGTGATTACTGTCCCACTGGCAGTGTCAGGAGCCCTGTGCAGCCCAAAGGGCTCACTTGCAGCTGCGGCAGGGCTGCTCTCTGCATTTTTGCTGACAAGGCTGTAAGTGAGCTCGGAGAGGCCTGTGGGTTGAGTGGAGGTGACCTGTGAATGCAGAAACCTGCTCTAAGGAAATGCAGTAACATTCCCGTCACATTTTTAGCTTCAAGGATAAAGACCATGAACTGCACAGCCAGTTCTCCTTACAGGGGGCTGATGAGCGCTTTCAGGGCCTCCAGGCAACCATTCCTGAGCTCCGAGTGGAGCTAAGCAAGGAAGGAGAGGAAATGGAACTTTCCTGAGGTTTTCCAGTCACTCAGTTATATATAATCCTTTATGGGAAATGCTTCTAAACATGGAAAGTATGCCAAGGTTTTATGCCTGACATCGTTTCCTGTTTTCTACTAGTTTTTGTTTTGCGTTGCTTTAAATCAATCTGGATTTTGTTTTTCAGTGTGCTTTGTCTTTCTTGCCCAACCAGGCAAGCTTTGTAATTAAATGACAGTAACAACTTGCAGATTTTAAGGCGCTTTCACAGACCGTATTTTGTGTGGTCCTTATAACAACCACGTGAAGTATGTATTTTCTCCATTTTCAGATGAGGATGTTATTCAGAAAGTTTCAATAACTGGCTCAAGGGCACTTGTTTATTTGACAACACGTTATGCTCAAGCCCAGGCCTCTGACGCCAAATCCAGACGCTTGGCTCTGGACGGTGATGCTGTTAATTAGGGGACCTGCCCCCGCCGCATCCCCTCCTATTGACCCAATGCTTCTTTAAAGATGTGAGTTAGTTTGCTACCATCCCCTGTTCTTTGTTTCCGATTCTTCCATCATTTTGCATTCAGTCTGTTTCTGGTTTTCTCCCTTAGACAGTTGGGCCATGTGTGAGACTTAATTAATTGACCATGCTCTTTGCCAAAGTGCCATCCATCAGTCAGTGAAGAGGTGCTGCGGGCACACTGGATGCAAGGCCCAGAGCAGGCAAAGAGAAGACTAAAATCAAAACAATTGTTTTGCATTCATGGAGAAACACTCCCGACTTACAGACAGAATAAACAACATTGCCTCTGCTCCTGTTAAAGGGATTATGAGTTGCTGGAGGAACAAGGGAAATAGGAACAAATGCAGCATTAATGAGGAAATCAATTCAGGACTCTGGGTGACAGCCAGCCCAAGGAAGGAGAACCTCCATGAAATGGGCCTGGTCTAGCTGCCATGATAATCTCCCTACTTCTGTCATAGCCAAATACCAACAGTGACTCAAACTTGCCACGCACTCTCAACACACAGTGTTTTTCTGCTCCCTTGGCCCAGAATGCCCTTATACTTTATCTTCCAGAATAACCCTTTTTCCTCAGTCTTCCCCTCTGGACCACTGTTCTTCCATATCACAATAATTCCTGTGCTTATTTCCTCATTATGTGGATTTCTGTCTTTCCCACCATAGAAATAATCACATTTTACTAAGACATGAATATATTAACAAAAAATTTAAGATAATAAAACTAATGCTTTTGTGGACACTAACAGATTTGCTTTGTTAACATATAATTGAAGATTTTTAATCTCTATGTGATAAAAATTTTCTTGTTTGCGTGCTGAAATCATATTGGCTGATAAAATAAGTTAGATAACTGTTTTCATATCTTCTGCATCATTTTGTTTAAATCACTGTTCTCTGAAAGTTTAGTAAGAGTCACCTGAAAACCATGTGAGCCTGCATCTTTTGGTAAGAAAATCTTTGATTACCTATTTAACTTAGTAATTGTTATAAGCTTACTCAGATGTTTTCTCTTTTTTTCAATGTATATATGATTTCTTTCTAGAAGAATTTCAGCTCTATCTAAATTTTTGAAATTTATGGGCATAAAGTTGTTCAGAATATATTCTTATGCATTTAAAACCTTTACTATTTGTATGCCCTGTGTTTTGTTTTTAATATTGTTTATCAATGACATTTCTCATTGCTTTTTTAATAACATTATGCACATTGTATTAGCTAAAGTTATGCTCATTTTATTAGCTAGTACAAAGAACAACACTCTAGGTGTGTTGAAAAACTATACTTTCCCTATTTTTAAAGGAAAGACAAGTACATCATACTTTATTAAAAAGCATTTACTAAGGGCAACTCATGGAAACAGGAGCAGGGGCAGGTGTTTGGGTGCGGTATTAGTCAAGGTTCTCCAAAGAAATAGAACCAATAGTATGTGTATATATAGAGAGAGATTTATTTTAAGGAATTGGCTCATGTGACTAAGGAGGTTTTCAAGTCTAAAATTTGCAGGATAGGCCAGCAGGGAAGAGTCAGTGTCGCAGTTCAAGTCCAAAGGCAATCTGCTGGCGGAACTTTCTCTTGTTCAGGGGAAGTCAGTTTTTGTTCTGTCCAGACCATCCACTGATTGGATGATGTCTATCCACATTATGGAGGAAAATCTGCTTTACTCAAAGTCCAACAATTTAAATGTTAATCTCATCCAAAACATGCTCACAGAAACAACCAGAATAGTGTCTGACCATATGTCTGGACACTGTGGTCCAGTCACATTGACACATAAAGTTAAACATCACAAGTGCCCAGTTCCAACTGCATTCTGGAGAGTACACAGAGATCCATTATGACTCTGTGTCAGTCTAAAAAGAGAGGCCCTCCACCTCTTGAACTGTAGGGCCCTTAAGCTGCATTATTGGGGAAGCACAGCCCCTTCCCTGGCATTATCAGGGGCTGGCACCCAACAGAATATGATGTGGCAGAACTTTGGCCCCTACTGCTGTTTTGCTGTCTCATTCATCAGTTAGAAAATCTCTGGCCTTTACCCTGGCATCTTTAGAGACCTGGTGTCCAAGCTTTCCACTGTCTTCTACCACTATGATTTCAGTGAACCAGCATTTATTTATTTTTCCTCTTTTCAAACATATTTTGCATTGATAATAATTTCTATATTCCTTAATTTATTTTGGGTCTTAAAATTTTTCTTCTCATCTAGTGTTTGGGAATCTATAATCATAATTCTAGTTTCACACTGTTCTTAATTTTTAAATGTACACTCATGATATATATATATATATATATATATAGACTTTACATATATATATAAAGTCTAAAGTATGTGAGGGTTTTTTGTCTTTTTCCAGAACATGTATAAATTATCATGTCTTAATGTCCGCTGAGCACCACTAACCTATCATTGTTATCTAGAGGCTTAATTTTGCACTTTTTAATATAAAACAGTTAATTTTATAACCAATAGTTTCTGACATATTTTATTAATTTATATATCCACTCATTATTATTACTTTCACCCCTGCCTTTGTTTAATTGTCATCCTCCTGCAGTAGATCCTTTACAAATATGTTTAATGAAAACTAACAGTAATAAAATTCTCTGGTCCTCTTACACATGAAAATATAATTGTTTTGTTCTCAATACTGAGCGATACTTTTGCAGGGTGTAAAATTCTCAAAGCTTATGTCGATCACTAACCTTCAGTTCCAAAGTTGGTAAAATATGAATCCAGTTGTTTTCGTCATTCAGTCATTGTTTTGTTCTATAAATTTATCTCAAGTCAACAGTAACTTTATATGTGGTTCTAGGCACTTTCCTAATGTGTTATCAGTAGTAAGATTAGAATATTGCTTGGCATTAATGACCCTTTACAATTAAAGGTTAATATTCCCAGTTGGACAAATCCAAGTATAACATAAATAACAATATTTATTTATAAATAAATAACTACATAAATTTCTATATTAAATATTAAATGATACACAGAGATTTAATATAGAAATGAGCAAGGTTGGAGGGCTGAGATGGCAGAAGGGCCCTTGTAAAACCCAAAAGTTATAGGAAATAACCCTGGGTAAGTTATTAAGAATATTTATTTTGTTTGTCTTACACCATGCACTGTTCTGTGAATTATGGAACCTACTGCAAATAAGACAAACAGAATTACTGCTTTCCAGGAACTAACATTCTAGCAAAATAGGCCATGACAGAATATATTAGAAAATAGTCAGTGTGGTCACCACCTATAAATAGTAGTAAGTTTCCTTGCTTCATGGGGAATAATGGAAGAATATAGTTGTGCCCCAGATGTAGAGGGGCGATGCATTGTGCAGGCGATAACTATTGCATGTCCTGTGGTTCACAAGAAGGCAAGAAGTGCAAAAATTCTATCTAAATAAATAGGAGGGGGTCTAGTACCTAAGACAGCAAGAGCTGACAGTCAGGGGGACTCCCTAAGTCCAAACAATTATCAGCATTCACCCTGGAACCTAGGAAATCTGTACACCTGAAGGTCCCACATACATTTTGTCATCAATTCTTAGTTACTGTGTGTAGTCTACCCACTTGGTATGGCTTATAGTGCACTTTCTATTATTTAAAAATCTTCATATGCCTCGATGATAACAAAGCTTGGATTTTATGTATGGTATTTCTAGAACTAAAATAAAGAAGAATTTGCATCTCAGCATAAACATATTTCATGAAATAAACTATCTGGGCAATTCATTAAATATCACTTGGACTGAGTTGCTACCCATATATAATATCAAGACTTTATTCTATAACTACCAGATAAAAACTTTAAAAAATATATATCAACAACTAGAAAGGCGTAGGAAAAATGTTATCATCTTCACAGTGATGATCATTTGACAGCATTGATTTTAATAATCTAGAAATGTATGGTTCTTTATGGTGATTTTAACCTCTTTTTCATTCATATTCTTAACTGGTACAGAAACTTGCTCTTGGGAAAATCATGAAATTATTCATACATTTTTTATTTCTCGAATTCTAATACACATGATGACTGAACTTCCTGTAGATTAAATGCAAGTATGAGATAAAATGAATGTGAAGAAATGGATTCTGAGATAGACAATTTTTCATTAATATTTAATTGGTTGCAAATTTTGCTATCTCAAAAAGTTTCTGCTCTCTGCCTCATTAAGTAAGTTCTGTCATTATTCAGTGTAATTATAGCTTTGGGGAAATTTTCCCAATAAAAGCTTAGGAGGGAAAAAAAGGAAGCATAACAATTAGTGATAAAAGCTTAGTTAATAGTTCTGTTTCCAGACCTTCTCAGACTTCTGATCATGTAAGTTTCTATGACCTATAAGGGTAGGTTAGATGAATGTTCATAATTGATTTAGACAAGAGAGAGGGTGTCAGGAAAGCAAACAGATTTTTCTCCACTTAACAATTTCCCTCTCTGTCTGAGCATTTCCTGAATTCTCTGTTTCACTCGTCTGTTTAATATATACTGTGTATATGGAAAACATCTGCGGATTCTCTGCTCTTGCCAGTTTCCCAAATGTTTGCTCAAACTCAATATGAGACATTCTAGAGCCATGTTTAGAAGCATTTCCCATAAATGAAATACTCATTTTTGACCCATTTAGATCCAATTTTGTTGAAGCATTTGAATTCCTGACATGATTGCCTTCTATCTGTATGGTTCCCAAATGTGAATCAATGCTTTGAATTCTATTATGCATAAGGCATGATGTATTTTCAAAGGGCAAGTTGCCCTCTCCACCTTTTATAATGTGTCTTTCTTCTGTGTTTTCTTATATATTGACTGCAGGGCAATTGGATACGACCTAAGATGTACCAGCTCATGCAAACATCTTCCTACAGCTCATACAATCAGCCCCATGAGACGCTATCAATCTACTTTGAAGTAAATAGCCCTGTGACCATTTTAAAGATGAGAAAAGTAAGACTTAGGAGATTAATTGGTTTCCCCAAACACTTGGTTCCAGCAAAGTAAAAAACTAAGAGAACTTCTGTCTCCTACTTCAGAGTACTTTTCATCATAACAGATACCCCCTAAATGTTGTAACTCCCTCCTTTTTGATGGAGTAATGTTCTGTTTGAGAAGAGGGAGACAGCTGTCAAATCAGATTCAGTTCCATTGCTAGAAAAAAAGGCAAAAGGCTCAGCTACCAAATGATGAAAAATTCTCCGCTTTTATAGACTGTCAAACTTCTAAAAATATTTCACCACTAGTCTCTTCTTTCAGTTAAGACACTGAAAGCTCCTAGTAGAGGTCAAAAATGGCATCTGTGGGTAGGAGTAAGTTAGATGATTATCCCCTTGGCACCCAGAGTAGATCTAAGTAAGCACAGTTGGAGGATTGAGTTCGCCCATTCACCTGATCATTGCGTAGTTGTCAGTTAAACCTGTTCTCCACTCCTGACACTATGATTCATACATGGATATATAGCTGAAAACAAAACCAAAAAAACCAATAGCGAGATCATTGTAAATAAATGATAATGATAAAACAATGCAGTGTGATTATCCTCTAAGATGATCAAATTTGGCTCCTCACCACCTGTTTTCAGAAGTAAAAGTTTATTGGAACACAGCTATTCCTGTTCCTTTACACCATTTTCCATGGCTGCCTTCACAGAACAATGTCAGAGTTGAGAAATTGCAACAGAAATCATATGACCCGCCAAGCCTAATATATTTACCATCTGGGCCTTTCTGGAAAACATTTGCTTATCCCTGCCTAGGCCATGAGCCTTATACTACAGCCACATCAGACTCTCAACTTTTTCAGAATCCTCATGTAGTTCCAAGTCTTTTTACAAGTGTTTCCCTCTGCTTACGTATCACTTATGATTAGGTTCAGTTGTAATTAACAAATCCTACAGTAACATAAGCTGTGAAAAGACCGAAGTTTATTTCTTCCTCACATAAAAGCTGAGGTAAGTAGCCCAGGTCATTCATCCCATCTTTCAGGGCCTCAGGCATTTGTGAACTGTCCTTTCTGCCATCCGTAGGTATGGTCCTCAATCTCAGGATCCGAGATGGTGGTGGGGACTCCAGCTGTCACTTCCAAAAGTGTAGAGGAATGGGTAAAGAAGAAAATGGAAAAAGAGCACACAGCTGATCTGAAGGAGTTTCTTGGAAGTGGTCACATAACATACACATGTATCTCATTGGCTGGGACTTAGTCACATGACTCTACCCAGCCGCATGAGAAGCTGGGAACTGCAACCTCGACCCAAACCACACTCAGAGATTCTAGGACTGTAGCATGGATGTTAGCTGCCCACCAAAGATTCCTATTGCCTTTTCATAGTGTCAAGTTGTTGCTGGAAAATGGCTGCCCAGCCAAGGACTTGATTTCTCAGCTTCTCTTGTACGTAAAAGCACTCAGCGGACAGAGGTGAAGCGGGTACTTCCACACCAAGGTAACTCAGAGATTCTAGGACTGTAGCATGGATGTTAGCTGCCCACCAAAGCGGACAGAGGTGAAGCGGGTACTTCCACACCAGGGTAACTCAGAGATTCTAGGACTGTAGCATGGATGTTAGCTGCCCACCAAAGCGGACAGAGGTGAAGCGGGTACTTCCACACCAGGGTAACTCAGAGATTCTAGGACTGTAGCATGGATGTTAGCTGCCCACCAAAGCGGACAGAGGTGAAGCGGGTACTTCCACACCAGGGTAACTCAGAGATTCTAGGACTGTAGCATGGATGTTAGCTGCCCACCAAAGCGGACAGAGGTGAAGCGGGTACTTCCACACCAGGGTAACTCAGAGATTCTAGGACTGTAGCATGGATGTTAGCTGCCCACCAAAGCGGACAGAGGTGAAGTGGGTACTTCCACACCAGGGTAACTCAGAGGCAGATGTATCCTCTCCTCACTTGGAAGTCAGATGTTGAAGATGGTGGAGCCATAAGATGGAAAGAACCTGGATCTCCAATTTACTGCTTAGAGGAGAGTCTACCCCTTACTGATTAGAAAGGCACACTTTAGACTTTATGTGTGCAAGAAATGAACTTCTGTTGTGTTTGGCCACTTAGATTTTAGGGTTTATAGTATTTTCCACAGTGCATTATAATATTACAATACTGTGTTCAATATTAATGAGAATACCACGTTAAATTCTCATTAATTTTCTGTACTCTCAATCTCTGTTGCATTGTCTGGTACCATAGGATAGGCTGAATACAGGCTGGGTGCATTATCATTGAGTAATAGAACCATGCACAAATACTGTGGGGACACAGAGGAAATAGTATTTAATTCAACCTAGAAACATTATTTTTCAATTCAGGGCCGTATGTGTAATAATACTATATGAAGCGTGAATATTCCATTGGATACATTTTCCAGTTAATCTCACATGGGCCTTTTTGTTCTATCCCACGTTGCACATTCAAATACTGTTGTCTGTGCTGCCTTGATAGACATCTCGTATATTTTAAAGAAGAGACCCTAGACTCTGGGAGGATTTATGAAGACTGACTTCAAGGAGAAATAACAACTTACAGGCAATAGGGGTTCTCGTTCAAACCCCAAAATGGTGATTGTCTGGAGAACAGAAAGACTTTCTTCATGCTGTCATTTTAAAATATTGTGACAGCCAGACACTTTCCCACCAACACGGAAACCCAAAGCATTGATAATTCTTAATGACAAGGTGAGTTTCCAAACAGAGCTTTTCCTTCATATGGAATCAGTAGATGAAAACTTGGCTTGGCCACCTCACTTTTCTCTACTCCTTCTCTTTTTATTTATTTATTTTTGGCTGTGCTGGGTCTTCGTTTCTGTGCACGGGCTTTCTCTAGTTGCGGCAAGCGGGGGCCACTCTTCATCGCGGTGCGCGGGCCGCTCACTGTCGCGGCCTCTCTTGTTGCGGAGCACAGGCTCCAGACGCGCAGGCTCAGTAGTTGTGGCTCACGGGCCCAGTTGCTCCGCAGCATGTGGGATCTTCCCAGACCAGGGCTCGAACCCGTGTCCCCTGCATTGGCAGGCAGACTCTCAACCACTGTGCCACCAGGGAAGCCCCTACCCCTTCTCTTTTAGCAAAACTTTCTCATCCTTGCTCTTAGCAACCTAAGCAATTCCTCGTATTCTTGTTAGAACACTGCATTATGTTTATGTGTATTTGTAATGATTGTCTCTCCTCCTAGAATTTGTGTCTTGAAGATTGAAACTTCTGGGCTTCCCTGGTGGCGCAGTGGTTGAGAATCTGCCTGCCAATGCAGGGAACACGGGTTCGAGCCCTGGTCTGGGAGGATCCCACATGCTGCGGAGCAACTAGGCCCGTGAGCCACAATTGCTGAGCCTGCACGTCTGGAGCCTGTGCTCCTCAACAAGAGAGGCCACGATGGTGAGAGGCCCGCGCACCGTGATGAGGAGTGGCCCCCACTTGCCGCGGCTAGAAAAGGCCCTCGCACAGAAGCGAAGACCCAACACAGCCATAAATAAAAATAAATAAATAAATAATTTTAAAAAAAGATTGAAACTTCTTTCTTTCTTTTTTTATTGATTGATTGATTGATTTTTGGCTGTGTTGGATCTTCGTTGCTGCGTGCAGCTTTCCCTAGTTGTGGCAAACGGGGGCTGCTCTTCGTTGCATTGCGTGGGCTTCTCATTGCGGTGTCTTCTCTTGTTGCGGAGCACGGGCTCTAGGCGCGTGGGCTTCAGTAGTTGTGGCACGTGGGCCTCAGTAGTTGTGGCTCAGGGGCTCTAGAGCACAGGCTCAGTAGTTGTGGCACATGGGCTTAGTTGTTCCGCGGCCTGTGGGATCTTCCCAGACCAGGGCTTGAACCAGTGTCCCCTGCATTGGCAGGTGGATTCTTAACCACTGCGCCACCAGGGAAGCCCTGAAACTTCTTTCTTATTCGCCCTTAATTTTCATTTGCACAGTGCCTCCTATGTAGTCGCAAATACGAGACTTATTTTGAACTAGTTGTCCCTAAGTTAACAGGAACACTGGAGGAGAAAAACTACGTCTGGTAATGGGACGGTAAGAAAAACAAAAAGCATAAAATCACTGAGAAAAAGAGTGAGTCCCAGAGTCGCAATATGGTGAAACAAGTTCTGGGCTAAAGGCAGGAGGCTTGGATGCTGGTGCCAGCTTGGCCACCAACTGAGTGACCTTGGACATGCCAGATGACCTCTCTGTGTCTCAAGATCATGATCCTTAATATGCTGGTGTTAGAGGAAATGACCTCTACCGGCCTCTCGTGCTCTACAGCCTCCTTCGAGAGAGAAAAAGGCCACAATTTAAAATAAGACAGGGCCATCCGTGTGAGCCCCCCCCCCCAAAATAAGGGGAACCATCAATGAGGTATGAAAGGCAGCCCATCTTGCCCTCCCAGGGGAAAGTGAGCAGCCTCTTGTAATTCTAAACTTGAACGTCTCTGTGGCCATGAAGATATGTAAAGATAGAGCCCAGTGAGGCCTGCCAGGAGGGGAAGAGTGCTCCCCTACCGAAGCACAATCAAATCCTTTGTTTCTCCCTGTATCTTCTGCCTGACAATCAAAACATCTTGGTAGGCAGCACTGGCCTTAGCTTTGCAACTAGGGGAAGCTGGCCAACCTAGCGGTGGCTCCCCCAAGACTGGAAAGGGCAACGTGACTGTCAGTTCCACAGGGGCCAGCGTTCCGCATCCTCTCCAGCCAGGCCTTGCGAGGCTACGAAAGGCCAAGCTTGGTCCAGAGACACAGGAATTGTTTGGCTTAAACAGGAAACTGGGTGAGAGAGACACTGCTGCAGAGTGGGCCAGCAACCCCACCTGCACTGCTCTGGAAGGCGTCCTCACATGGCAGAGGGCCGGAAGGGCCATGGTGAAGGCAAGGCTCTGCCCATGGGGGAAATCCTTTCTGGATTCTGTGAGCCCGAGTTTATGTAAAAGCCAGGCAAAGAAGAGAGCCAGAGAGCTTGGTATCGGGTTTTAGATGACTCCCCTCGGTCTCCCCACTGCAGTCACTTGAGTCTGTCTGCTGTCCTCAAATGAAACAGACATGGTCCTGCCTCAGGACCTTTGCTCTGCTGTTTCTTCTGTTGGGAACGCTTTCCCCCAGATTCCACTTGCTAATTCCTTCACCTCCTTCAAGACTTCATTTAGATCGCACTACCCGTACAAGGTCTACCCCCAACCACACTGTCAGATACCGTACCTGCCCTCCTCCCCCAAAAACCCGACTCCTGTTCCTCCTTACCCAGATCTACTTCTCCTTTTTGATTCAGAACTTAACCACTTTCTAACATGCCATAGAAGTTGGTTCAGTTTTTCTGGTCTGGCCAGCCCCCTCCCCCAAAATGCATGTTCCTCATAATCAGGGGTGTCTAGGAATCTTTGTTTTGCTCACCTGCTCTAGGGCCATACCGTTGATGAGCAAATAATTAATAATTATGATGTAATGAGTTTGATACTCTTCTTTGATAGGCCAGTTCCCTGAGTTTTTCCCAGAGATAAATATGCAGTTGCAGGACTTTCTTTGATCAGTAGAAAAATAGCCCCACCTTGGGAAAAAACTGTTGAGGCAACAGACTAGTAGAACAAGCGTGCAATCATTTTATCGTCGTGGGCACCTCTCTGTCCTTGGCATCCACCGTGGAGCTGCGAACCATTGCACTCCTCTCCCTCCTCCTTCGCCTTGCCTCAGAGAATGCTGCGCAACAGCAAAAGATCACAATTCTGAGAACTCTTAAGAGCGGCATGTGGTCTTTTCCTCCTCCAATCATCTAGCCCAGGGATCTTCATACTTTAATGAGCACAGGAAGCACCTGGTGGGGGTGGTTCTTGATAAAATGCAGATTCTGACTCAGTAGGTCATGGGGGAGGGGCATTCATCATTTTTAAGAAGCCCTCAGATGACGCCAATACTGCTGGTCCAAGGATCGTACTTTGAGTGGCCAGTTTCTGGAGCACTGCCCATGTTTCTGTTCATGGTCCTGTTTCCACCTTGCCTACATCACTTTTTTAAATTGAATTATAGTTCATTTACAATGTTGTGTTAGTTTCAAGTGTACAGTGAAGTCATTCAGTTATACATACATATATTCGTTTTCAGATTCTTTTCCATTATAGGTTATTACAAGATATTGAGTATATTTCCCTGTACTATACAGTAGGTCCTTGTTGTTTACCTATTTTATGTATAGTAGTGTGTATATGTTAATCCCAAACTCCTAATGCCTACATCATTTAGAAACACAGCTTACCCCCCTAAAGAAGCTGGAAGACCATGTAAAGTAGTTGGAAAGGTATGTATTTTGGAAGCTGAAAAGCATATATCTCATCCTGGACCTTCCTCTTAATGGTTTTGTGACCCTGGACAAATAAATCAATCTTTCTGTTAGTTTTCTCATCTTAATATGGACATAATCATTATTGCACAAGATGATTGGCAAGGATTAAATGAGATCACAGGTTTTTGATCCCTTATCCAAAATACGTGTGGCCAGATGTATTACAAAATCCAGAATATTTTTAGATTTAAAAAAAGTAATATGGTGCATACGCAATAAATTATGTGACAGCCCCCAAGGGGTCTGGGGCAACAATGCTTAATCAAGTGTGTTAATATTTATGCAGCAAAATATGTGAACACTACACAAAACAGGATGACTAAGCATTACAAGCAGCTAAATTTCTCTACTCAATATTCTGTAATAAGCTATATGGGAAATGAATCTGAAAAAGAATGGATATACATACATGTATGACTGGATCACTTTGTTGTACACCTGAAACTAACACAACATCGTAAATCAACTATACTCCAATATAAAATAAAAATTAAACTAAAAAAATAAGTAGCTAGAGTTCACATCAGGTTTTGCTGCCAAATATGTTCAGGCCAGGTAAGAGATACCAAAAAGCTTTCAGTGTTCAGAGTTTGCATGATTTTGTAAGTATGGATAAAGGGAGTGCACCTGTGCTTCACCTGTGAGTGCATCCTCTTTTTTGTTGAAAGAGCAGGACTCACTTCTTGCTTCCTATGCATCACAGGCTAAGAAGGCAAAGCCTCAGAGACTGGGACCAGACGTGGTGCAGTATCAAACTGGGGCACAAGGTAACCAAATCAAGGTAGAAGCACATAAACCAGGGCCAGGTAGGGTTCAAGGTCAAAGCCACACCATTACCGAGAATACCTCCATATTGAATCCTGTCAGGACTCTTTTAAACACATGTGTGTGCGTGCACACACACACACAGACACACACACACACACACACACACACACACACACATGCTCCCACTCACACACCTAAAACCTTCAGGACCTGGGGCTAGATTCAGAAGTTGGGGTCTGGCAGAAACTGGAGGCAAGAAGCCAGATAATTTCTGAGAAAAACACACCCCAAGTCCCCCTTTAGCTCATAGAATTAGATGGGAATCTCTCCGTGGAGGGCTTTCAACTACCTTTCTTAAATATCTTCTTAGGAAAATGAGCACTAGACAGGAGAACAAGTCATTTCATACCTCCTAATTTACATGTGCGATAAGGTGTTTGCAGGTGCAGCTCATTTATTTTTTTTCTGATGCTCTTAAAATTACAGCTCTTTGTGAAGTTGAACACTTTACATAGCACTAAAAAAAAAGAAAAAGTAGTTACTTGTCAAGTGGTTACTTGTCAAACCCAGGCTCTGCCATTCTCTCATTTTTTAGGACACAGTCTTCATAACAATAGCTCATGGCCAAATCTAAGTGCAGACAAGATATGGGGCCACCTGTGTCCTGTGGTTTCAGTGACACGGAGTGCAGACACTGGACACGTGCTGCAAAGAGAGAGAAAGACACACCCTGAGCGTCTGGCTGAGGGGTCGAGATCTGATATGAGTCACAGGTTCTCACCCCGAAATGTACTATATTCTGCAACAAAAATTGGACTCTGAGGTAGTTTCGGAGACTAGTTTGGAGAATATATTAGGAGAGGTAGTTTGTGTGGTGGTTATGAGCTTGGTTTCTGTAGCCAACCTACCTGAATTTGATGCTTCACTCCGCTGCTTGTGAATTCTGGGACCTTTATCTAGTCATTTCAGCTCTAAGATTGTCCCCTCCCATGTAAAAGAAGGATAATATAGTTAAACAGCAAGGTCCTATTGTATAGCCCAGGAAACTATATTCAATATCCTGTGATAAACCATAATGGAAAAGAATACAAAAAAGAATATATATATGTATAACTGAATCACTTTTCTGTATTGCAGAAATTAACACAGCATTGTAAATTAGCTACACTTCAATAAAAAGGTTTTATAAAAGAATGTATCCTAAGGAAATAAAGGAATTAAACACAGAAAAAAAATTAAAGAAGGATAATAATAGGACCTGTTTCAGAAGACTGGTGTGACTGTTAAAGGATTTGATATACATGAGGTCTGAGAAGAGCCCATAGTAGGTACCCCTGCATTTGTTGCTTCTCTTATATTAATCTAGCTCCTGTTTCTAGACTGAGTTGGATGGAAAGCCAGTCCCTGTTGACTGACCTTCTCTGGAGGCTGTCAGTTCTTCCCGACATGGAGGGAGATCTTCTGGGTGTGGATAGGGGCACCCTCACTCTGTTCTAGAGCTCTGAGTGGGTCCTCACTCACAGGATAGAATTATCTACCAAGCCCCACGCACTGTATCTCACTAGTTAGATATTCGTGATCCCCATTTCATGGATGAGGAAACAGATGCTACATGGATTTAAGAGACTTGCCTAAATCCACACAACTAGTAAGTGGCCAGGCCACATCTGGAAACTATGTCTAGACCTAGTTTCAAATTCCAGATTCTTTCCATCGATTTCAGCCTCCAGAATTGTACACAACTTGTGGAATCTTCATCTGGAAAGTTTAAGGACACACATAGGATCACTACCTTTTTCAGGAGAAGAGGACAGGGCAAGGGACGAGGTTGATCATGAACCAAACAACCGTAACACAGAAACAATGACCAAAAAGCACGTGATGTATTATCACCATCGTGTCATTAAATCCAAGGCATGTCAATGACAAAAATGTGGATCCAATAGAATAGCAAAATACAGGACAGAGCTTTGAACCAGATCAGTCCAGCTCTCCAGATAACTCATAACTCCAGCCTCATTTTCTTCATTCACAGTCCAGTCTGCAGACCACGTCTGGGACCCCTCTGAGCTGACTGCAATGTGGAAGCCAGTGACCAGCAGACAGCGGTCCAGTGTAGACAACTGCTCAGACCCCCCACACACATAGCTCTGGACCCCATGGAGCCAAGAAAAGGAAAACACTCTTCCTTCCAATAGCTAAATAATTCTGCTTGGAGCCCCAAGAGAGGTGCGGCTGGGTCTAGCGGAGGGTCTCCTTGGCTGTCTGAGGAAAGAGAGATGCTCGCCTACCCCTCACCTATGTGATGGGGAGAAGCATGCAATTGCTCCCATGTGTCCACGGCCATGGCTCCGGCCAGCCGGGCCATAACTCAGAAGCAGCACCACTCAGCACAAGCACTTCCAAACAAGTAACCTATAGCCTGCATTGGAGCCCCAGCCCAGAAACCAAAAATCTGGCTGAGAATGCGTGGGATACCTCTCAGGAGAGTTCCAAGTTGGAACGGATTGTGACAAATGTGGCCATAATGTCTCTGCAGAAAAATAAAAGAGACACTCAGGGTCATTCTCAAACAGTCTTTGCAGGTTGCAGCTTTGCTAAGTCAATGCAGTACACGGTGCTTCAGGTCTCTTGGCAAGCTGATGGAAGGGTGTTTGCATGGAGAATAATACATTTTAGTCACAAATGCCCGGCATGTCTGCAAATATTAAATTAGAGGCCACACAGGTGGGGGCAGGCTGGCGAGGGAGGGCGCATGGCTGAGCTAATGGCCTTTCTCTGGCTGCTGCAGGCGCTGGAGAATGTGACTGCGGGGACCTAATGAATCTGATAGCAACTCTGAGTCCAGGCTGGGAGGTGACTCATCAGCCCGAGGCTCATTAGCTCAGGGTCACCCAGGGACGGCGGAGGTTCCTTTCAGAAAGAGAGGCACAGACGTCCAGGACCCTCCTTGAATTTCAATAACTCCTTTAAACAAGTAGAAACTGCCTCTGCAAGACCGTGGATTTACATTCTCAAAAGAAGAGCTTTACTGCAGCTCATTAGGAGCGGTTTTCTTGATTTCCAATAAGATTTGGGGAATTTTAAAACTCTGGGTATTAAGTGGAGTCAGCGTTCTTTTGTTTCATTCATTGTTTTTGTCCTGAAAGGCTGGCTGCTGCATCCCGTGTTCCCACAATTCTGGCCACAGGTGCTCCCGTGGGACCTGAATGTGCAGTGTCCCCGTCGACATTGGTAACATCAAATGCCCTATTTGCATTTGGAAAAACAATGTCACAGTAGGATTAGAAACATCAGTCAGAGAATCATGTTAATAGTAAAAGACAAAACTCTCCTTCTGAGGATGAAAAGGGCACATGCAGCTCACCTTCTCCAGTGGAACCACTGCTCCGGTCCAACTCCGGTCCACTGGAGGGGACCTCTTTGTAGAAGTTGACATTAGAGTCCTCCTTCCTTAAAACTCATTCTCTCTTGGTTCTGGTGACACCATTCATGTCTTGTTTTCCTCCTGCATCTCGGACCATTCCTTCCAGACTTTTCTTTCAGGCTCCTCTTCTCTGCATCCCTTATAAGCTGGTGATCATCCCATTTCTTCCCCAACTCTGCTGTACTTCTCTGCATTCACTCTCAAGGCTTCGATTTCCATTTCTACACTGATGACCTTCATATCTACTCTCTAGACCCATCCTTCTCCCAAACTCAAGTCCCAGGGAGCCAACAGCCAGTGTATAAGTCTTTCAGGTCATCTATCCGACAATACATCCTTTCCCTTTGCCTCTAATCCTGCTGCCATCTTGCATTTCCATCATCTGCCAAGTCAAGTAATCCACAGAACTGAGAATGGTTCTAGATCATGCTCTCTCCTCCATCTGCCTCAAATATTGTGACCCTGACAAGTGGTATCCCTGCCTCTAACCTCATTCCCTTCTATACTTCCTTTTACACTTTTATAAAATGAAACTCTGATCATATGAGGTCATATGTGACCCTCCTTTAGGTCTTCCGGGTGCCTGGGGAACCATTTCCAGACAGAGCCGTCCATCATATGAGGCCCTAATAATCTAGTCCCTGTGTTATTTATCACAGCACCTTCCATTTAATGTTAATTCTGACCTCCAGTCAAGCACAACCACTTATAAGTCTCCCAAATTGCCTTGTTGTGTCACATCTCTTCTTTCCTTGAAGCTGAAATACCACCACCACCCCTTCACCCTTTCTCTCTTGTAGTTCCACCTTCCATCACAGATTCTATCATGCTGCATTGCACACGTTTACATGTCTTTGGTTCTGCTACCTCCCAGCTGCGTGACCTTGCCTAATTACTTCACTCTTCTCATCCATCAAATGGGTATAGCAATAATTACCTCAAAGGCCTGTGCTCAGGATTAAGTGAGTCGAAATGTTTAAAGACCTTAGAATAGCATCTGCCAGAGTGACTGGCACAGGGTAGGTTCTTAGTAAATGTAGGATCAAAGAGATGGAATAAATGAATGGATACTAGTACTTTTGGCGGTCTATGTATGAGTTTGCCAGCACTGCCATAGCAAAGTACCACAGACTGGGTGGCTTAAACAGCAGAAACATATTTTTCTCACAGTTCTGGAGGTCAAGTTCTAAGATCAAGATGTCAGTGCGGTTGGCTCCTTCTGAAGCCTCTCTCTTTGGCTTGTGGATAGCCATCTTCTCCTTGTGTATTCGCGTGGTTTTCCCTCCGTGACTGTCTGTGTCCTAATCTCCTCTTATTATCATTATTATTAGGACACCAGTCAGATTGGATTAGGGCCCATGCTAATGACATCATTTAACCTTAATTACTTCTCTGAAGACGCCATTTCCAAATACAGTCACATCCTGAGGTCCCGGAGGTGAGGATTTCAACATGTATATTCTGGGGGGACACAATTCAGCTCATAACGGCCCATGATTCTCAATTTCTGCAGATGTTTTGCTTTAGTCCCTTGAGAAGTAAACAAAGAGACCTGAATGCCCAGTGGTTGACAGCATGACAGTGTGATATCCTAGTGCTGACATGAATATGCTCTGAGGCCTTGGGTGAACCTCACTGCCCCTCTAGGCTTTGGCTTCCCACCCTACAAAGAGAGGAGATGCACCCTAATTGATGAGTTATGTCTCTTCCAGCTCTGATTTTCTGTGATTATATGTATAACAAATGCACATCCAAAAAGTAATTCAGAACATTTCCTCCCTTGCACATTTGTACCAAGGATCTCCCACTCCTACATCTGGGTCACTGACTGCTGAGTTCCTGGTGGGCGTGGCTCATCTGTTTGGAGATTACTTACTTTTTTTCACCTCACCAAACACTAAATCTGAAACATTTTTATATATTTTTTTAATTCCATTTTTTTATTTGTTACTGTGTGCTCATTTTGCTATAAAGTTTCAATGTTAATTTAAATCTAATATAAAATCTTGTCCAAATATAGAAATCAAGATAGTACTAACCTTGAGGGGGTGAATATTGACTAGGAAGGAGCATGAAGGAACATCCAGGATAATGGAAATGCTTGAAATCTTCTCCCTGGGTGCTGGTCACCCAGGTATATATGTAAAAATTCCACCCAGCTCTCTACCAGAGAGATTTGGGTACTTCACTGTATGTCAAGTTGTTCCCCAAACAAAAAGAAAAGAATAAATACCATCAGAATATACTGCATTTGGTGACAGTCACTGTGAAAATGCTGACTTACCAGATTTTCTCTGAGGAGCTGATACTGTCTTATTTGAAATCTGAATTTTAAATCCTGTGATCCAGGGAGGGAGGGAGGGAGCGAGACAGGAGTGTGAAGTCTTTTCCAGGACTCTTTCTACACATCCCTTGTCTCTAAAAAGTGAGAGGAAAGAAGAATGTTTAAATGAACTGAGAAAGGGCAAATTCTGTTGGGTCTGACCTACACCAATATCCAGAAATGCTGGAGAGATTAGGTCTCCAAGAAAGGAGAGAGAATGTAGGTCATCAGAGAAGGTTATTAGGAACATGTAAAGAGACCCAGCTCCCCTCTGGAAGGAGTTTCCATGGAGATGAAACGCCATTGAAATTTGCGTTTGTCTTCTTGCTCAGCGTATTCTTCACCCCAGCAACTGCTACTCAGAGGAGACTCAGACGCCCTCTGTTACTTCAGTCCCTTGAACTGGGGGGAAAAAAAAAAAAATATATATATATATACACACACACCCACATACATATACTCACTGTTGATAAGATCTCTAAAGGGAGAAAATCTCCAAGTTCCTTTGGCTCCTCTCTCCCCCTGAAAACTTGGTGTGATGGTGCCAATCTGGACACATCAGTGAGAACCTCCAACATCCTGTGAAAAATAAAACTTTCTTACTTACCAACCTTGCTCCCTCCTGGGACCTTGGACCCATTGCTGCCTCCACATGCTTGGAAAGTAGCACTGAAGACAAAATTATTTTTCTAGAGTTATGCATGCAAAGTATTCGTTATTGTATCAAGGACCACCTCTTAGAGTTTGCCGTCAAGTGAAGGAACTACGATATTGCCTAAGAGAGCAAAGTCATAAGGCATGTTTTCCAACAAGGCAACTAAATGTGTGTTGTCTTTAGCTTCGTATATATGTGTGACGGGGCAATAGTCTGAATTATTCACACATAACCTGTTGTTTTTCTGAGTACTTGACCTCAGCCATGGCTGCTCAGGATGCCCACCTTCCAGAGGGGAGGTTAGAACTTCTTACAGATGAGATGCCTGTTTGCCCCACAGTAACAAAGAGTTAGGTTCATGTTAAAACCTGGACACAAATGTTTATAGTAGTTTTCTTAATAGAAATGGAGAACAGATTCATGGTTGCTAGAGATTAAGGAAGGAATAGGAGTAGAAGGGAATTGGGTGTGGCTATAAAAGTGTAACAGGACGGATCCCTGTGGTGATGGACGTGCTCTGTATTTTGGACATTTCTTTTTCAATGTCCGGATCCTGGTTGTAATATTATACTAGAGTTTTCTAAAATGTTACCATGGAGGGAAAATGCATACAGGATCAACCACGGGATCTCTCCGTATGATGGCTTTCAATTGCATGTGAATCTACAGTTATTTCAACATAAAAAAATTAATTTAAAAACTGAAGAAAAGAAAGAAGGCACGTCTCTGACAGGCAAGATAGTATCATAGGATATCTGGCTCGGTGAGTGTGGAAAGGTACACCCATCTCCAACCACCCCTTAGGGTTTGCTGCAGAGTAAAGGGATTGTGATCCTACCTGAGACAGCAAAGGCATAAGGCTTCCTTGCTCCTTGACGGAAGGAGGATCTGACCCAGGGAAAGACAAGCTCACCCTTCTCAACCCCAGGGCATGGGGGGAAGAGACAGGGAGAGAGAAGAAGGAGAGCACGTTGTGTTGCCATGGTCTGTACTTTCCCCTCCCCATACTTTCTATTAGAGCACAAGGGATCCCTGGCCCTCATTCTCCTTTGAGAGTTCTGAAAGGCTTCAGTGACCCGAGCAGAGCAGTGTCAGCCTTGGGGCTCGGTGTCCTGGGGAGAGGAGGGTCCTGAGTCTTTTCCTTCTGAGCCACCTCATTGAATTAAATCAACGGCAGAGCTGAGCAGAGAATGCCAGCAAGGCCAGCAGCCACCGGGAGGGCAGAGGATGTCAGCCAAGGACCAGAACCCCAGCTCGAGAAGCCCAGCTCTTCTCTTCTGCCAAACACACTGACCTGCCTTGGCGAGGAGCTGGGAGGGGAAGGGGAGCTTCCTGGGTGGTGGGCACATCGATGTGCTGGGAGGTTCTCCATGAGAAGGTGCAGAGACCCCACTCTCCCTCCAAGAGCTCGCCCTGTGTGTATCCCTTATAATAAAACTCTCATCATAAGTGTAGCACTTTCCTGAGTTCTGCGAGTTGTAATATCAAACATTAGAGGTTCATGGAAACCCCCAAATGTATAGTCATTCCGTCAGAGGCAGGAGGCCTGGGGACCCACAGCACAGCTGATTCCTGGAGTAGGGCCGACCTGCAGAGGTCTAAGCCTAACACGTGGATTCTGACGCTGACTGCAGGGCCCGCATCAGGACTACATTGCAGTACACCCAGCTGTGGTGAAAACAGAAGAGAACCCCATCCCAAGCTTCAGTTCTATGGACAGGCTTCTCAGCAGGTCAGGAGATCCCTCCTCTGTGCCCCACTGCAGGCTGCAGGGTTTCTACCCTAGTTTCTGGAATGTACTTAGGAATTCATTTGTTTACATGAAGGCTCCTCCCACAAGACTGAGGCTACTCTTGGGGAAGGACTAGGGGCAGATTCAGGTTTCATGCAAACTGAGGCCTTTATCATGTGAAGAGGGGCCCTCTTTACATACATGTATTGTACAAACACATGTGACCATGTGAACACATTGCGAGGGCCCCTCCCCAAGCCTCAGCCGTGAGGGGCCCCGAAGCTTAAGCCGCGTGAACTTCACAGCAAATCCGCTTCTGGCATCTAATTCCTCCCTGGCATCTGGCTCACAGCGGACCTTCAGAACCCGTTTAGTGAATGAATGAAAAATTAAGTTTGCAGCCACAAACACAGATACAAGTAAGAATAAGGCATTTCTTAACCTTACATTTAAAAAATGATTTGACTCCTTCTACGTAGATGACAAGGGCTCTTTTTTCCCTTTGGGGCTGACCTCACTTGCTATTTTTGTCTGAGTCCCTGAAGTGGGATTTGGAGGGATTTAGAGGCTGTGATGACCAGGTCTAAACAGACAGAAGCTGGTGAATTTGGTCATCTGCTACTTGCAGCCAGATTAGAAAAATCCCCCCAGGAAACTGTGGTTTCATTTCCATGTTAAATCACAAAAGAACTAAAGAAACAGAGCTAAAATGCAAATTTAGGGCACATTTTAAGTATAGAGGGATTTAAGGTCTTTGTCTCAGAGCCAAAAGCTTTTTCTCCGTGGAGGATCCAAGTCATTACCTTGCCCTGACATTTTCTGGGGTTTATAATACGACAGTTACAGGCTTTTCCACAATCATCCAGCATTGAGACATTATGTAGCACTTTATGCTTCTCAAGCCACAATGAATTCTAGAATCTTGGATACCTCTCGCATTCACTCTTTCTTTCCCTTCCTGCTGTCACCACCCGGGGGAGGCCCCTGAAGCAGGTGGGAAGTGGGCTAAGGAGTACTGGATGTGGGATGCCATGGGTCACCATCCTGCTTCCCACCGTCTCTTTCTCATCAGCTGCAGCATCAAAACTTCTCCAAGCCTCCATGTATCCATAAGACCCTGGTACTCAAGAGCTTCCACCATCTTGGCATCTTCCCACACTTTGGGCACCATTTCCAGCTTGCTTTGTATAAAATAGGAACCCCAAATGTTCATCTCAGGTAGGTGAAGTGTGACACCTGCAAAGGAATCTGAAATCCCTAGCCTGGCCTCTCTATCTCTGGCTCTGGGATAAGACCCCACTTCCAAGGGGACTAACCCAGAAGGGGCTCCCTATAGCCTAGGAAATTGATGGCACTCATGGGCACCTGAGAACAAGTGGAATGTTCTGTTTGGTACCAAGCTGCAAAAGGCCCAGTGAAGGTGGAAAGGTCATCCCAGGAAATGCAATTAGGAGGTGGAGATCTCACAAACATAAACGTGGAACTGTCAGACAGTAAAATCAAGAGGTCATGTGCAAGATAGGGGAATAATTCTGTGGGGAAGAGGAGGCCCCCTTGGCCTCTGGGGTTCTAGGAGCTCATTACTGAATAATTAGAATGTTGTTGACTCAATCATCAACCCCAGAAGGAGATGAGTTCCTTGGACATCCTTTCCCGTGTTGACCTTTCGTGCCTCTGAATCTCCTCCCCGGGCAGAGCTGATGAAACGGTCATTTGTGCCGGGGTCACTGAGAGTTCAGAGCAGCCTGCAGTTCTCAGTTCAGAGCCAGAAGGGCTGGATGTGTTTCAATTAGGTTCACAAGACTATGAAGTCATCCTGGATCCCAATCAGTTGATTAAAAATCATCACGTTCCGTTTTAAGAGAACTTGAGTGTTCTGAGGGGAGCGAAAATTCTAATGATTTTTATATGATTGCCTCATTCTAACTATTCAGGAGATAGCAAAGGAAACTAATGTTTTTCCAGCTCCTCCCACTGACAACTGGGTACTGTGCTCATTGCTTTTCCTATGTTACTTCCTGTGATGCTAACATCGAGTCTGGAAGGCAGAATCCTTACCCTCATTTTAGAGATAAGGAGACTGCAGCTCCAAGAGCTTAAGGTGACTTATAAAAACCCATGCAACAGCACAGGGAGACCAGCTCGGTGCTGTGTGACCACCTGGAGGGATGGAATAGGGAGGGTGGGAGGGAGACGCAAGAGGGAGGGCATATGGGGATATATATATATATATGTATAGCTGATTCACTTTGTTATACAGCAGCAACTAACACAACAATGTAAAGCAATTATACTCCAATAAAGATGCTAAAAAAAAAAACCAAACATGCAAATGGTAAAGACGTCATCTAATTCTAATCTTGGGTCTGGTCAACTGCAAATTCCACACTCTTTCCCTTGTGCCCGGGCACCAGTTGGGAAGGGGGCTGAAGCCCAGGCCAAAAACCCACTTCCTTCTCTCTGGGACCACCCTGTCTTCTTCCTTCTGGGCCTGACTTTCTTTGGGATCCACGTGAAGTGGTCAGGTGGGCGGAGCTTGCAGCAGGACCAGGTCATGTGTCTCCTGGGTACTGTCCTGGGTGTCGTGATGTTCAGGGTCCAGGCTGATGCTGTGTGACCAACACCAAGGGGGTTTTCAAAGTCAAAAGTGCACTAGGCTACGGTCAAGGCTAGTTTACACCATTCAGTCCCTCCGAAAACCGCTGCACTTTCATATTTCTTAGGGGAATATGCTGCCATCCATGTGTTGATAGACTGCTGGCTGTATTTTTCCACCTACCTTGCATTTGGGAATATATTCCTCAAAGGAAATAGACAAAAGCTTTCACACATTTTGTATAAAATCTCACCTTGGGGCTCAGGTTTCCCACCGCCACGCTTCCCTTCACACTGTTCCTCCTGCCTGGGTACCCGTCTTCTTCCCTCCTCCAAATAAACTCCTTCTCCTGCGTGCTCCTTCTTCCGTGAAGTCAGACCCGCATCTTCAGCAGGACGTCACCTCTGCTCTCTGACCTTTGACATCAGCTCCTACCCCGGCACTTATCACACGGCCTGTGTCCTTGGGTGACATGTCCTGGGAGCCGCCAGCTCCTTCCAACCTCCTGCTGTCCCCTATGTCTCTCATAGATCCCGGCAGATCCCACTTGAGGTAACATACCAAGCAAGGGCTGTGCATCCAGAAAGACCCATCTGCCTCAGTTGCTCCATTTTGTACAAGTCCCTTAGCCTTTCTGGGTCACTCCTTTGGCCTCTGCAGGGCCTGCCCGACTGGGTGTGGCATTTGTGTGTATGAACGTGTGCACAACGAACTCTCTTGCCATCAGTCCTAGAGTCTGGGACACAGCAGGCCACTGAATTATAATCCTCCTGGACCCACAGTGAGGCCTTGTTTCCTCAGATGAGGCCCTGCGTGCACCTGGCCAGTTGGTCTCTGCCGCCCCCTGGGCTGCCGGCTGAGGCAGTGACGGGGTGGCATCCAGTAGGCTGGCCCAGGCAGGACCCACCTCTGGCAGTCTCCCCACAACCCCTGGCTTTGGGTATTTGAGAAAGTGACTTTCTCCTGAAATCAAGACATGCTAGAGAATGGGCTACTCAAACTTACAGACAACTGAGACAAAAGAAAAGGGGTGGCTGGTAGAAATTTCTCACTTTCTAGTAAGGAAGGAAATGCTAGAAGTTCCCATGGGATTCTCCATGGGCACTGTGGGCCTGGCCTTTCCCTGGGAGTAAAGCCTCAGTAGGAAATGCATTCAGCACCTGAAGTATTCTGGGGGGGACCCAGAGTTGCAGCAAAACTCTCTGTGGGATCCCACGGGTCAGCGTCCTCCAGAATGAGTACCTCACTAAGGGAGAAAGATGACTTCTTTTGGCTCCACCGCCGGCCTGCCTTGGTGGACCTCCAGAGCCTGTGACCAGTCTTATTGCTGTTCTAACATGCCTTACCATTCACCAGCACTGCTGTCCTCCCAGTATTGTTTCTTTCAGATATATTTTGCTTTCCCAGACAAGAGAGTTCCCTACATCTCATTTTATTTATTTATTTATTTATTTATTTATTTTTACTCCTCTTTCAGCTTTGTTTTTTTTTTCCTAAACATCTTTATTGGAGTATAACTGCTGTACAATGTTGTGTTAGCTTCTGCTGTATAGCAAAGTGAATCAGCTATACGTATACATATATCCCCATATCCCCTCCCTCTTGCGTCTCCCTCCCACCCTCCCTATCCCATCCCTCTAGGTGGTCACAAAGCACTGAGCTGATCTCCCTGTGCTATGTAGCTGCTTCCCACTAGCTATCTATTTTACATTTGGTAGTGTATATATGTCAATGCCACTCTCTCACTTCATCCCGGCTTACCCTTCCCCTTCCCTGTGTCCTCAAGTCCATTCTCTACATCTGTGTCTTTATTCCTGTCCTGCCCCTAGGTTCTTCAGAATCAATTTTTTTTTTTTTTAGATTCCATATATATGTGTTGTCATACAGTATTTGTTTTTCTCTTTCTGACTTAACTTCACTCTGTATGACAGACTCTAGGCTCGTCTACCTCACTACAAATAACTCAATTTCATTTCTTTTTATGGCTGAGTAATATTCCATTGTATATATGTACCACATCTTCTTTATCCATTCATCTGTCGATGGACACTTAGGTTGCTTCCACGTCCTGGCTATTGTAAACAGACCTGCAATGAACATTGTGGTACATGACTCTTTTTGAATTATGGTTTTCTCAGGGTATATGCCCAGTAGTGGGATTGCTGGGTCGTATGGTAGTTCTATGTTTAGTTTTTTAAGGAACCTGCATACTGTTCTTACATCTCATTTTAAATGACTAATATTCACCTAGTCTTTTCCTATTCACAAAATGCCTTCATAGACGCGATTACATTGAACTGTTGCAATGTGCTGTGAGCAGGGGAATGTTATTTCTGTTTAAAAGATGAGAAGATTAAAGTGCAGGGTCATGGGGTCAATGGGAGTGACTCACTCAGGAAGAGCAGAACCAGGATTCGGACCCAGTTCCTCTGACTGCAGATGCCTTGTTCCTTCCATCGATTACATTCGTACAACACTTCTTTGTTTTCAAAGTGCCTCTGCCAGCTCTGGGAACAATGCTGGGAGCCAGCATCCTGCCTGCTTCCAGGTTAAGCTCCAGTAGCAAGTGGAAGCTTGGCGATGCAGTAGCTCTATCTGTCCATCGCGCTCTGTCCGGGCCTCAGAATCCCTCCTGGAAACAGGAGTCGGCCAATCAATATTTTATGAAAGAAAGAATGAAAAGTATATATTAACTTACTCATCCCGAATTATACCACTAATAGATGTGAAAGCTGTGAATTGAGCCCTGGTTTCTTGATGTTAGCCTAATTATAGTCCTAATCTACGTTTTGTTTTATAAACCCCTTACAAATTCCCTCAACGGAGGGAAGTCAGGAAGGTAAAATTAAGTGTTTTCTTGTGCACCATGCCTTGTCATTCCAAAATCACCACAAAGGGGGATGCCTTTGAAGTGTCCTCCTTGTACAGACAAGTAAAAGGAGTCTGAAAGAAATGGTACAACTTGCCGAGGATCACGATGGGGGACACACATCCACCAAGATGCCTGATCATGTAACATTTATAGCAGCTACTCCAAGGAACGTGGAGAGGGGAGCAGTGACAAGGGTCTAGATCCCTCCTGGGGGCTGCGGCAGTACTAACCTCTGGATGAGTTTGCTTCTCCCATTTCATAAAACATATGAGCAGATTGAGTAGTAGGTCTAGCCACTATTAAGCAATCAGACAATTATGACTAATGTGCAATTATTGAAGGGCTGACATGTAGAAAAGCTTAAGGTGCCATGATAGTTCAAGGACATGAGAAATACCACAGATGTGCAATATTTAAGGAAGCCTTTGCAGAGACCATGGCATCAAGGCCATTGTACTGGAAAGATGGACCTCTCCAGTTTTCAGCACCTACTGTCTGTGACATGAACAGAGAACTTAACCTCGTTTTTCCCCAGCAAAACGGGGTGATGAGAGTCTGCCTTCGAGGGCAGTATGGCAGCAGATGAGCTCCTCTCAGAGGACTTAGCTTGGTAGCTGGCACTCCACAAGACTCAGCAAAATCTGTCTGTAGCAATAATGAAGGCACCATGTAATCACCATCCAGGGTGCAGGGCGGGGGCCCTTCCTCTTGGCTGTATCTCAAAATCAAGCTCAGGGATCTTATGTGAATCCTTTCCTAACGGCCGCCCCACCCCAGAAAGCCCTCCTCCTCCACGCGCACACTCCTGTGTTGGTGTCAGGCTCTCTTCTGCCTCATTCAAGGTCTTCCTCTTGGCAGGGAGCGTTTTCATGGATCTCTCCATCCTCAGTGCCAGCCCAGGGCCTGCCACATTTTAGGCCCTCAGGAATGACTGGCAAACGTGCCAGAGATGCAGAGATGCATGAGAAAATGGACCTTCATTTTTCTGTGCTCACAGTGTAAATTTTAGATGATCTAAATGGTGATTTTATTCTATAAATATTCACTGAGCAACTACCGACATGCTACACAGGGTGTTCAAATTCTAGAGCTAAAACTCTGTGGCCTAGCAGAAGGGTCAGAGAAATAAACCAATAATTACGTTAGATTACAGAGCTTCAGACCGTCCAGGACGTCCAGTCTCCCGAGTGGAAGAAGAATCCAAGTTGACCCAAACCCTTAGGTCATCACCCCATGACACATGTCATCTCTTTCCTAAAGCTGCCATCAGTCTGCACAAGGAGAACAGGCATGTCATTGAACATGCGGGGGTAGAAGTCTCAGCCTGGGACAAAAGGGACACGTAGAGAAGAAGGAACAAACCCGGCCTCCGGGGGAAGGGCAGGGCGGTTACAGCCCAGGTGAAGATATGTCAGCCAAGCCATGTCAGGAATTAAGCTGAGATCCTGGAGCAGGAGAAGGGTGGTCACCAGGTCCCCAGGAAGGGATGGGCTGGGGAGAGTGAGCATCTATGCTTCAGTGTGGCAAGGACTCGGGCCAACTTAGAGAAAAGGGAGTAGAAACACATAGCACGGTTTCTGCTCCTGTGTCTCTATCCTGGCCAGTACAGGGCCATGGTCACGTGTTCAAGGGCAGGCTGATGTAGGACAGAGCATCATAAATTGGGGGTGGGGGGGAAGTCTGTTGTTGAGGGAGTCACTGATGGCGGAAGACGTGTCATAGGAGAGGAGATCACAGCAAGCCATGGGAACAGCGAGGAAGGCCTCATGACTTCATTGCAGGAACTGGCCAAGGGCAGAGCAGCAGACGCAGTGGAGGAGACATTTGATCTTGGGGTGGGGATGGGGGTGGGAAGTGGGGAATGAAGGTAAGTTTGCCACTGAAGGAAGAGAAAGAGAGCCTTCAGTGGAAAAGAGAACTAGATGATCGAAGGCCTGGTGTGTGAAGAAACATGGGTTAGGGAGGAAGGTGACAGGCCCCAGCCGCAGGGGGGGTGTGACAGGAGCAGCAGAGACCAGACTGGGAGAGCCCCACGCCTGGTGGGACAGTTCCCTCCCACGCGCTCCGCCAGCTTTGGACTTTGTCCCACAAGCATCTGGCACTTACCCTAACACTGTCTGCAGTTTACTTTTTCATCATCTTTATTGTTGTCCTTCTTCCCTTCCCTAAGGATGTAAGTTCCATGAGAATTTTATTCACCGATAAACCCCAAGTGCCTATGACTAATCCAGCACATAGTACCTGCTCAATAAAACTTGCCGAATGAATGGATGCCAACTGCTCAGAAATGTGCAGTGTTTAAATGTCACCTATTGCTAGCTATTCTCTCAAATAAACCAATGACTTATGCTCTTGAATTGCATTCTTGGTCCATTTTTGGAAAAGCAAGTAAACATGAAGGCAGGGCTCTTACGATTTTATTCCACGTCTGATTTTCCTTTCAGTGATTTTCATGAATGTCCTCCCCTTCTTCCCTCTCCCCACTCCCCACCCCCATGAATTTCTTTGCGGGTGAGAACAAACCCTTTCACCACTTCCTTCCGACACGAGAGGCCCGACCCAGGGCATGTGAGGATAAGGAATGCAAGGAGCGTCAATAGAAATATTGATGCCGAGCTTCCTGCGTGTCAGGCTCTGACAGCTTGCCTTCTGTCTCAAAACTATGTTCATGTCAATAAATCTGCTAAACTCCTCCACCAACCTGCTCGCTCTTCCCACAGCGGAGAAGCTGTGAAGAATGGTTGTTCTGGCTTAAAAAAAATAGTACTACACCCCAGAGCACATTGGAAGTGCACCTTGGTGGAAAACTGCATCTTTGAGAACTTTGTACAATTCCACCTGAGCTCAAAAAGTGAGATGCTGACCCCAAAGTGCTACAGGAGCTGAGATTGTGTGGGAGGCGGGAAACAGGGTGTGTGTGTGTGTGTGTGTGTGTGTGTGTGTGTACAGTGGGTGTGTGTGATGTGGTGTGTGTAGGGGGGGTGGGGGGTTAGTGTGGTGTGTGTTTTGCCTGTGTGTGTGTGTGTGGTATGAGTGTGTGTTTATGCGTGGTATTTTTCTTGGCGTAGGTCATAATGTAACGATGGATCCAGTTATGTTTCTAAATATCGGCTCAGGTGGAGGTGCTGCCATCCTGATGAGGCTTTCCCATTTCTGAAGAGGCATGTGATTGGTGGAACAAACCACAGGCTTTGGAAACACATAGGCTCAAAGTCAGATCCCAGCTTCATCCATAGCTGTGTGAAATCAGACATGTTATTTAACCTCCTTGAATCTCATTTATCATATCTACAGACAGGGGGAACTATCTCTTGGGTATTTACCCTGTTGTAAGGGTTAAATGAGAAAATGTTCATAAAACACTAAGTTCCATATCTGACACTTAGGAAGTACTTTACAGAATAAGCTGCGGACTCTGTCCCATTGATCTGATACATCCTAGGTGTTCCCTATACGACCACGTATAAGGCACACATTACTGTTACCCAGACTGGTAGTGATTATGGCAATGAGGGGAGGTTGGCAGAGTTGAGAGGAGAAGGAAGGGAGAAGGCCTGGTTTTCTTATGTTCGGTTAGAGATTCCATTGGTAGCTTCTGCTGAGGGCTCCCACCTTAACAGGACAAGACAGTGAAGCTGGAAGTCCCCTCCGCTCTCATGAGGGTGCGGCCCCCTTATGGCAAGAGAAGGTGCCCACTTCAGTTGCAACTGCTATGAGACCTCATCCTAACATCCTCCTCTCAGCCGCTGTGCAATTGAACTTGAAGAAGTCCCTTCCCTTTCTGGGCCTCAGTTTTCCAAATTAAAGGAAATATCTGGATCAGATTGAGTGATCCCTGCAGGATCTCCACAGGGAGTATGTGTGCAGCTGGAGGGGGAATGCGGGGAAGGCAGTCCTGGGACCACCCTTGTCTTCAATGTCAGCAACTCCACGTTTATCTGTTTTGGATATGGGGCTCCTGCTTCCCATAGGAGATTTAAAGGTAACAAAGGACGCCATCTAAAGCTAAAATATAAGCAAAACAAAGATAAGCAAATATGAGTCCAACTTCTGTCATGACAAAATCACTTTCCGAAAAGCATCAATGAGGTTGAACAAACCTGCCTCAAAGAGCATTTCAGTCCTCTGGAAATCAAGCAAAATCAGACAACAAACTGAGAAGCATTTCTTCAGAAAACTACTGAATTTCTCAAAAGGTCAGCAGGAATTTATGGTGTTCTTGCCCAGAGCCACCGCAATCTCCATCTTCAACCCTATCAATAGCTCAAACAGGTTGGTGAGGCTGTAAAAATAATAAGCTTTGCTACCATTCCCAAAAGGGCTCACTTGATTTGCGGTATTGCCAGTGCAAGTGGTAAGGAAACAGGAAGAGCAGGTGGCTGGGCTCCTTTTAGGGTAAGCAATGGACCAACAGACTAGGCCAGGAATAAACTAATAGACTAACCAGGGATTTTACAGAGAGTCATGGGAGGTGAGGCAGCCATGAAGGGCCATGACAAGCCCCCACATATTCTGGCTTGCCCACAGGTCATGCACATGTACAGCAGAGACAGGAGCAGGCCCAAGGCACCCACACATTCCTGGACTTCAGAGCTTGTGTGCTTACTTGTGCAGAAGAGATATGAGAGGTGAGTGAGTCTGGCCAAAAGGAAAGTCAGAACAGACTTGAAAATGTACTGTCCAGCCCACATACAGCACACGCAAAACTTTCCATGGGATAGACCATATACTGGGACACAAACCACATCTCAGTTAATTTAAAAAGATGGAAATCATACAAAGTCTATTCTTTGACAACAATGAGATTAAATTAGAGATTGACAAAAGAAAGATACCTTGGAAAATCCTCAATATTTGGAAATTAAACAAAACAATACTATAAAACCCAGGGGTCAAAAAGAAATCACAAAGGCAGTTGAAAATATGTTTTAAAAGAATGAAAATTTTAAAACAGCATACCAAAATGCATGGGATGCAGCTAAAGCATCACTTAGAGGTAAATTTATAGTTTTAAACACCTATATCAGAAAAACACCTAAATCAATAACCTAAGCTTCCATTTTAAGAAAGGCAAAGAAGAGCAAATTAAACACAAAGCAAATAGAAGGAAAATTAAAGTGGAAATCAATGAAATAAAAAGAGAAATTCAGTTTTTTAAAAAGTTATATATTTGACCAGACTAAGATTGACAAACTCTTAGCTAGACTGACACAGAAAATAGGAGAGGAAAATGGAGGCAGAAAGGAGGGAAGGAGGGAAGGAAAGGAGGGAGAGAGGAAGGGAAGGAAAGAGGAAGAGAAGGATGTAGGGAGGGAAAACCCTAGGAAAAAAGAAAGAGAGATCAGAAAGGAAGAAGTAAACTGTCTTTGTTCACATATGACACAATTCTATATGTAAAAAATCCTAGGGAATCCACAACAAAACCATTAGAGCTAACAAATGAGTTTAGCAAAATTGCAGTATACACTAGCAATGAGCGATCAAAAAATGAAATTGAGAAAATAATGCAATTCACAATAGTATCAAGAAGAATAAACTATTTAGAGAAATTCTAACGAGAGAAATGCATGATCTGTACTCAAAAACTACAAAACATTGCTAGGAGAAAGTAAAGAAGATCTAAATAAATGGAAAGATATTCCATGTTCATGGGTTCAAAGAGTAAATATTGGAGAGATGGCACGTCTCCCTAAATTGATCTACAAATTCAACACAAACTCTATCAGTATTCTAGCAGACTTATCGGTAGAAACTGAAAAGAAATTGACCTACATTTACATGGAAGTACAAAGAAGAACCAAAGCAATTTTGAAAATAAAAAACAAAGTTGGAGAACACTACCCAGTTTCAAAACTTACTATAATGCTACAGTCATCAAGACAGTGTGGTACTGAAGGAGGGATAGGCATATTGATCAAAGTTTGAAATTAAGTGTCTGGAAATAAACACTGGCATTCATGGTCAATCAATTTTCAACGAAGATGCCAAAGTAATTCAGTGGTGAAAGGATGATCTTTCTAACAAATGGTGCTGGGAAAATTGGAGAAATATATGTAACAAAACAAAACACCTTAGACTATTGTCTCATACCACACACAAATTTAACTTCAAGTGGATTGTATACTAAATATAAGAGCTAAGATGAAAAAACTTCTAGAAAAACACATAGGAGAAAATCTTTGTGACATTTGGTTAAGCAAAGAGTTCTTAGACACAATACCAGATGATTAGGCCATAACAGAAAAAAACCCGATAAATTGGACTCCATTAAAATTACAACTATTTGCATTTCAAATGACACTAAGAAAATGAAAAAAAAAATAAGCCATACATTGGGAAAAATATTTGCAAATCATGTATCTGTTAGAGGACTTGTGTCCAGACTATATGAAAAATTATAATTCAATAATAAGATACCAAACAACCCCAAAAAGTAGTGGGCAAAATGTTTGAACACTTAAACATTTCAGCAAAGAAGCATACAAATGACTAACAAGCATATGAAAAGGTATTCATCCTTAGTAATTAGAAAAACTCCACAACCATAGGAATGGCTATAATAAAAAGGCAGGCAATATCAACTGCTGACAAAGATGTGGAGTGAATGACATCCCCGAACATTGCCGGTGGCAATATAAAATAGTACAGCCCCTTTGGAAAACAGTTTGGAAATTTCTTAAAATGTTAAACACAAACTTATCGTGAAAACCAGCAACTCTACTCCCAGGACTCTACCCAAGAGAAATGAAAACATACATCCACACAAAGACTTATATATAAATGTATATATTGTATTATACTACACACAGTCCATCACACAGTAAATGTATAAAGAAATGTATAAAGCTGTAGAATAGAATACTACTCAGCAATAAACCTCAAAAATATTATGCAAAGTGTAAAGAAGCCAGAACAAAAGACTACGTATTATTCATTTATATGAAATATCTAGAAAAGACTAACTTATTAGGAGACCAAAAGTACATCAGTGTGTGCTTGGAGCTGGGAGTTGGGGTGGGAATTGATTGCAAACAGGCTCGAGGGAATTTTAGGGGGTGATGGAAATGCTCTAAAACTAGATTATGGTGAAGGGTGCACCACTCTATAAATTTTCTAAAGCAGTAAATTGTACTTTGTGGGCGAATTTTATGAAATGTTAATTTAAATAAAGCTTTTAAAAAAGCAGATTGGAAGCTGTAAAAACAAAAACAAAAAGCCTTTGAATACCATCAAGCTGAACATTTTTGAGTCTTTAATGCTACATGCGGCTTAGACTCTGGGTCCCAGCTCATTTCAGCCCATTCCCTGAGGTCTAAAACTTTCCAGTTCTGAAAAAATTCCATGCTTAGCTTTCCCTGATTTTTTTTATTCCATTTGCTAGGCAACACTCACCTCTTTTTGCAACCTGTAGTTTATACATTTCACAGACTATCTCTTGCATGCGTCTGCTTCCAAGTACAAGCTTAGCCCACCCTGAGATTGACCTACACAATAACCACTTTATAGTCTAATAATGCTTTCAGCTGCATTTTTAAGCAGAAAGCTCTGTTTGCAGAAGAGTTATCATTTTGTGTTATAAAATTTACCAATTAAATTGAGTGCATTAGACCCAATTTAAAAGAGAAGAAAATGCTCTGGTATTTTCAGATAAGGCTTTTTTTTTCTTGGCAATAACGGAGCCACTTTCTCCATTTCCCAAATCCCTCTAGGCAAGGAAATATGTTAGCAAAAGAGCTAACCTAGAACCGAGTTTGAATTTGGGCTTGACAATGGCTCCTTGCACATAGATTCTACAAGAATGTGCAGCTTTGGGGAGGATTACTACCCTCTTTCCATTTCCCACTCTGACTTGCTGGACAGTTCTACTTTCTGGAGCATGGTCACCTCTGGGAATGGATTCTGTCCTGAAGGCAAGGGGAGATTTTAACTGCAGAACCAGAAACCACCATATATCGTGAGATTCTGATATGTAAATCGTATGGCAAAAAGCTGCAGCGAGATGCCTGAGCCCAGCTTTCTGTAGAGATCTTCACACTAATTTGAAAGCTTCTCCAATGTGAAAAGGACACCGTCTTCTTTTCAAATGCATGTCCTGAGCTTGCATGGTGGCCAAGAACGGATCTCATGCTCCAACTCAAGTCAAAGAAAATAGAGTCTAAAGTAAAAATGACTCCATTTAAATCATAATCAGCATGTCACATCTGTCCCCATTCTCATTCTCCCTATCAGATTCAAGTTCAAGAGAACCTGGCCTCGGCATACTCTCAATTAATCCTCCAAAACCTACCTCTAGCCTTGCTCATCTGGTCCATTCTCCTAATTACTGCAAGAATAATCTTTCAAAAAGTTAATCTCTTCCCTGCTCATTTATTCCTCATGAGCTCTACCTGCTTCTAGGAGAAAGTCTAGACATCCAAACCTGGATTCTACCCTCTCATCCACACTTTGACTGAAGCCTCACTGCTAAGTTCAGGGCTCCTTGTGCAGTGGATGGTCTGGGGTCAATGGCTTGCCTGTTCCTAAACGGTAAGTGCCTGGCACTCATCCTGTACTTTCTGCTTCTTCTGAAAATATTTACTCTTGCTTAAAGCCTCAGCTGCAGTGTAATCGCTCTGAAAACTTTGCCAATTGCTCTCCACCCAAAATCCATCACTTCCTTCTCTTTGTTCTGTGGAACTTCACAGATATACCACACAAAACATTTCTGTTACAATGCAATTTAACCATTCACGTATCAGCGCCGCAGAAAGACCACACACTTCTCCAGATCTGGCACTTTCTCTTGTTTATTTGGTACCATTCATTTGATAGAATAGGAAGAATAAAAATAACAAGTCATGAGGACTGAAGAAGAAGGAGTTAGGGTTACTCTCAGCCGTGTAGCTGGGAGGAAAAGGCAGGAGGTGAGACCAGAAACTGAGATAAAGAACACAGGTACAAAGGAGGTTTTGAGGAAGAAAGGAGAAAGTGTATTTGTGACATGGGGTATACAAAGAGCCTGGGACAACCTCGTGGAGCTGTCAGGTGGACCAGACTCATCCCTGAGTCTGAAATGCGGGGGAAAGTCCAGGCAGGTTTGGAAGTGAAAGCTGTTAAAAGTCATCAGTTTGGGGAGAGATCTGAAGCTTTAGATGTTGATAAGATCATAATCTGAAAGTCTGTAGAGAGCAGGCATGAGAGCTATAAAACCCTGAGTAATTGAAAAGTAGACAGAAGAATTTAAAGAGTAGAAGAATTCAATGAAGATGCAAGAAGGAAAATTCAGAGTGAAACTTCCAAAAGTAGTAAAGGAGAAAGTTTTCCTGGGATGAATCCCTTCCAGACAATCATCCTGCAGAACCGACCACGTGAGGGATGGGCAGTCACCTGGCTGTGTTCTGGGTTCTGGGAGTTTGACTTCTTTTTCCATAGCCTTTCAACCTATCTGCCCATTTTCAGTTCCATCTTTACCCCTATGATCAGAAATACCTGATATCCCCATGAGGTTCTGAAACACATTCTGTTTTTCCTTTCTTGCTTTTCCCATTTCCTCCATAGCATTAAGCTTTTTCAAATCTGTTACATTAAATTATCACTTGCCTCTCAGCTTTCCAGATTCCAAGTCCTTTGCTCTGTGCTCCTTTCCCATTCTGTTACTCCTGTGATTAATGCCATGTTAACAGTGTTACAGGAAAGAGTTGGGGTAAATGTCTGTATTCCAAAAGCCACCTTTAAGGGAAATCCAGCTTTTAATTCAGCTTTTCACAAGTCCAGCTGGTCCTGTCTCAAACACTGAGATTTTTCCTAAAACCATAGAAATTGTGATTCTGAGATGACTATAGAATCTCCTGAAGTCATAGCATCTAGACTAGTTATTTCCAGGCAAGCATATTACTAAGCTAGCAGATACTCAATAAACTCAATAAACACTTATCAATCAATATTCACTGAAATCTGCCAATAACCGAGATATTTTTGCCAAATCCCCAGCAGACAGACAAATCCATATTCAGATGTTAAAAAAAAAAAAGACTACTGATACTTCGAGAAATAGCGGTGATGAATTTTGAACACTTGTTCTTTACCAGGCACTGAACAGTTCTATCAGATAATTATTAACCCCTCTTAGCAGATGAGGAAAGAAGGGATAAATAATTGTTCTAAGATTACACCACTAATTGGTGTCAAAAAAGACACCTGGAACCCGTATTTTTTTCTCAGCTAAAACATCAGGTTATAAGTTAGCACCCAGAGAAGACAAACTTCCTTGTACTATGGGAGGGCCATTTTTATTTTACGGCCACTCTTCAGGTTGGGTTTGTGGTAAGCTGTGACCATAGACAGATATGACCATTCCCCTAAGTCAGGTTTAATCTGAAGGGCAGGGCACGACCGGGGCTAGTCGCCCAGTCTGGTCCCTCAGAAGAATTAAGATCCCTCAGCCCAGCACTGAATGGGAAGGCTTTGTGTGGGCAACATTTGGGGAAGCAAACTTCATTTGTCAATCTTGGTTCAGAATCCTGATCAGTGGGTACTCAGTCTGGCTGATGATAAACTACAGATTCTGTGGACCCACCCCAGGCATTTAAAGAATATGAGGAGGCAAGTCAAAGAACAAAACATGGAAAAATCTCTCCCCACATGGGGTTTATCTTCTACTGGGATAAGATATTAGAACAGAGAGTCAGACACAGTCGCCTAGGGAACGTGAGCCCTTGGGTGCGGTGATACACTTCTGATCAGAGGCGGCAGATGGTAGGGCAGCAAGTCCACCAGCACCCCAGGCATACTTGCCGTGTAATTGTCAGAAACCTATGACCAGTAAGCCGATGAGACTTTCCAAAAAAATGTCCTTATCCATTTCAGTTTTATTTTCTCTCTGAACACAGGGTTTTGAAATGTGGAGTACTTCAGCAATTCGGACAGGAAACAATACAAAAGGTCTGACAAGCAATAAGCATGGGGTTCCCGCGTGGCAGTGAAAACAGCAGTCACACAGAGGGACCCCTGAGACTCCAGATGGAGACCCCGGAAGGCAGTCAGCCTGCTGTGTCACTAGCCCCTCTGCAGCCAGACCGCGTCCCTCTAGAATTTGCTCTATGTTTCTGGAGGATCCTATGTTTTGTTTCAATAAGAGCATTCCTGTCCTTACAGAGTGGTTCTAATACTGAGTTATTCGTATCCCCTAATGCATCTGGAGATGTGCCAGCAGTACCAGGACTTGGAAAACTTATGTGGCCTATCTTCCTGGAGTGTCGATTTTATTTAGTGGAAGTAATTTTAAGAATTACTCTTATATCAAAATAAATAGTGTTATATTATGGAATGGAAGGCAAAATTCACCGCAATAGTTTTAAAGGGGAAAGGAATAATTTTAAAGAAAATTTCCAAAAGCAGTGAATGCTTGATCTGCAGACACCCAGTTTCTCCTGCCTTTAGATGATATTTCACTGATTCATGTTCCCAGCATCAAATCCTGCCCAGGCTCCTGAAATATGCCAGGCACAGTTCCTGGGCACTGAGGTTACCACGGCGAATGAGGCAGGTGAGATCCGTGTTGTCATGGAGTTTATAGTCTGGTGGAGTTAAGAGGACACACAGTGCTGACCCTGAAGGAGGAAGAAAGAGGGTAACAGGTAGTGAGCTGGGGGAGGGGGGTGACTTTCCCAAAGGGAATCTGGGTAAGCCTCCTCAGAGCCCAAACCTGACTGCTGAGATGGAGCCAGCAGGTGAAGAGCTAGGCAAGGAGCAGAGCAAGCTAAACCTTCCCGAGACGGGAGGAAGCTGGTGCCTCCGAGGACAGAAAGCAGAGCCTTGCACCTGAGCTTTAGTACATGCGGGGAGGTGGGATGTGAGGAGTCTCATTCCGCTCGCTCATCAGATGCCGGCATCATGATCACCTGGTGCGCATAGAAGAAAATGCAGGTTCCCTGGCTCCACCCTACACCTGCTCTTCTAGAACCCAAGGGACAAGGACCCAGGATTCTGCATTTTAAACCGATTTTTCCAGGGTTTCTCACACACACACTAAAGTTTAAGAACATTGTTTGAAAGAAACTTAAAACATTTTTGAAACACAGTAATGTCAAATAGGGTGACTCTACTCGGGAATTTATTCATAGATAAGCCCTTGATGTTATACAAAAATTAACTGGGCTGTCTTCCAAAACTCTCTCCTATCTTCTTTCCTGGTGAACCCAAGACCTTCTCAGATATTCTTTATCTAGTGTAACTTTTCAGGGAACATCAAGAAGGTGATTGGCTCAGACAAGATTGGGCTATTATTTCAGAAGAGCAGAGCCCCGTTGTACCTCAAGACCTTTGTGGCAGCCTGTTCTTAGTTGGGTTTCTTGTATGAAATAAAGAAGAGCTGGGACTGGATTGGGCAACAGCTGTTCTCATGAATCAACTATTTCTGAATTTAGAAAATTACTCTGTTCCACCAGACTATCTTCCCAGCTGGTTAAATGAAGACAAACAGAGTCAATTATTATAATTTTGTGCAGTTGTGGGGCTTTTTCTGCAAAAGTTACAGTATTTCTATATTTTTTACATTAGAGATAAAAAGAGATGAATGACTTCAATTTTCTTGGAACTTCAATTACAGGGCTTGAATCATCCCGGAAACAAAAGAGAAGTTGAGAATTCTGAACACAGAGCCAGCCTATTAAAGATGATCTCCCTGTATCAGGAAAGTACACAGAGCTGTGGAGTGTGCCAGGAAACACGGATTTACTCTCATTTGCAATTATTTTAGAAGTTACCTTTTGATATTTACCTACTTCCCAGGAAGGGGCGTGTCCGTGAAACCAGCCAGAAGACTCGCTTAGATGTACGAGTGGTTGAGATTTACAAAGGGAATCAGATGCTGCTAGGGTTTTAGCTTCCTGTATCTCTCACCTGTTCTACAGGAAAGGAAGAGGAGGGGGTATCAGTCATCACAAAGGGAGTTTAAATGAGGCTTATCATCAAATCTTGGAATATGATATCTAATGTTTGCATAGAATTTTCACAGTTTAGACAGCATTTTCACTGAGTTTATCCCTTTGATGCCCACTAGATTCTTTCCCATGTTGCACTTCACACAGATGTACTAAACTGCCCGGCTTGCCCTCCTCCGTATCTGAGAAAAAAATATTTAACCCCATAGAAGTAGCCTTGACGTGCGAGGGAGGAGACCTGAGGTCATTATGGATACCTTACTAATTTGATAGTTCCCTCTCTGGTCCTAGTTTAGGAGAATAAACAGATAGATGATTAGACTCAGATGGGTGATTTTATCTGAAATTAACTTATTCTGAGTGGAAGGATATTTTAGAATATATGTACTATAGAATATGTATATATTTTGCATATACATTTATGTATTTTGAAGTCTCATCCACTATTTCAGAGAATGTTCATAACAGTTGGATTCAATCCTCTCCGTTGGCCAGTGAAATGGACACATGGTTTGAATCAGCCAGCTCTTCAAACAGTTTGGGCCCGAAGGATTCCCAAAGACGTTTGGCTCAGCACTTTCCTTCTTTTTCTTTATACATGTTTGAAAAATATAATTTTACACTAGCTTGATTTATACAAAAGGCAGTCAAGAGAATAGAAAGTTCCACCTTTGTTCCGGAGCCAAGTTACCGTTGTGAATCAAGTCCACAGAAGTGCCCATTTGACGTGTGTTTCTGAGATGCTTCCTGCCTGATGGCTTTGCAGGCTTGCCCAGCTGGCTCTTAGGCTATGAGCAGACACCCAGGGCAACAGCATCAAGTAGGGCTCTAGGAGGCTTTGGGAGTTGGGGGAGCAAACCCTCCTTGAATGTCAGTGTCACGTTGCACTTGTGACATAGGAGTGTTTCCTTCCAAGCTTTGGGAGGTGTATATTCCCTCTCCCAGTCAGAGGAATTCTATTTCTGAGACTCTGCAATAAACAAGTCTTCAACTTAAGAAACCTGTGATCTTATAAGTAAAAATAGGGCTTAATATTTGGAAATCAGTCTAGAAAAGCCTTCAGAAAAACTGCTGTGGTCATTGAACTGAAACAACACAGGCAGAGACACTGAAGATAATATGAATGACATACTTCTTAAGCAAAAATTCAATATAGATACTTTACATTTAAATTTTATCTACATATGCTATTTAACTAATTCGTTTGTTTTCTTTTGGTGCCTGGTGTTTCACCTGAACATTCAGTGCTTTTATGAATAGATAGAGATAGACATTTATTTCTTATCAGACTTTCTGAAAACATTTTTCAAACTGAAACACTGAGTGATTTTATCATGAACCATTTAACCTCATTGACTTAAAGCTCAGAAAGACTGTATAAATAGTTTGCATGAAGGGAAATCACAAACATTTAAGGTTATAGAAGGGCTGGGTTCGAATCTGTATCTACGCAGTAAGTACTCTTGGGCTTTGTAAAGAAGAGAGGCAGCTTCTGATTGAAATAAAGAATTTTTTATTACTTCACATGTAATTAATCCAAGGTTGAGATGGCATTTGTGCTGTCCTTGAAAATTAGATAGTACTTCAAAAAACTAGTGTGGGGAAAGGGAGGGATTTGGGTGAAGGGGAATTGTGTAAGCAGAGCTGTCAGGCATGTGCGAGTTCATGGAAGAGGCAGGTTCAGGAAGGCAGTGATGGGAGCTGAGCCTTGAGCGAGAGACTGTATCTTCGTTACGGAAGCTCTCACGGTGTGCTTTGCAGGGTAAAACATGGGGAGACGTGGAACAGGCTGCATGTTTGAAGTGTTTCCATCAGAATGTTGCTAGAATGCCCCCAACTTGTGTGCCAGGTGGTGTGCTGGACTGTCTCTTGTGACCTTGACATGGCCATGACCCCTTTTAAACGTGGGACAGGCTGCACGTTTGAAGTGTTTCCATCAGAATGTTGCTAGAATGCCCCCAACTTGTGTGCCAGGTCGTGCGCTGGACTGTCTCTTGTGACCTTGACATGACCATGACCCCTTCTAAGGCCTCCACATTGTGGGAGAGGAGCCAGGACTGCATTGCTCAGATGTCCTTTCTCCTGTGGTTCCAGGTGCCAGGGAGGGGCGCTCCAGAGAGACGAGGAAGCCAGAGAGAAGACCACGCCAGGAGTCTGCAGGGGCAGCTGCAGCCAGTAAGTGTGCAGAGGGAGGGTCAAGGCAGAGTCCAAGCGAGCTTCATTGCTGCAGACTGTGGTTCTGGCGCGCCTCCTTCCCTCCTTCTCCCAGCCGTCCAAGGGTTCCCTACTTGGAAAGCATGGGTAGCTCTGTTTCCTGACTGAAAGCTAACTGACAGTTTGGATGGGAAGCGACTGGGAACAGGAAGAGACCATTTAAGAGGCAATTCATCATCCCAGTGTAGTGCCAGGAGCCTCCAAGCTGGAAGCAGACCTCTTCTTCAGCATCTCATTTACTCTCCATTGGTGATTCAGCCACTCGGAGTCAAAGTATAGCCAATGTCACCTTAGGGGCACCGTGGCGCTCACTCCCCAATTACATTTTTAAGCCGATTTCACCTTTGCCCTTTCCTTCACTTGGCTTTACCAAACTGATATTTATATTGCACCTATTAACTTCATTGGGTAACATCTTCATTCAAAAGCAGAAGGCACACAGCCTCAGAGAGGGCAATTTGATCCACTTTGAGAGTCGAGCACTTTCTCATGTCAAGATACCAATCAAATTTGAGAAAGAGTCCCATCGGCCCAGTGCATTAGAACCTCTTATAAAAGTAAAGGCGATACAGCTCTTCTCAAACGCATCCTCTTCCAGCTCTGCTGACTGAGTTAGAAAACAAGACATGTTTTCATACCAAAAGGAAGAGGAAGGGCCAAAGAAAGTGGGCCATGGAAACAGTTTTTCATAATTAATTTGATTATTAGATAGGTATCCCAGGAATCCTTTCTCTGTCTCCCTCACATCATGGAAGTTTGATGTACCAGCCCCATTTTGCCTGTGAGTAGCTCAGGGAGAAGAAACGCCTGGTTCAAGGTCACACTTCTGGCTGGGAAGTGGCAGAACCATTTTCATCAGGTTCTACATTCTACACAGGATCTCACGTTCTCCATTGATCAAGTTGTCCTGAAACTCAGCCCAGTTGATGAGGTTCCTCAGGACAATCTCCACAGATGAACGCATGGGAGGGCGGATGCAGGTCAGATGTGTGGAAACAAGTGGAGACAGTTTGCACAACACATTTTAGGTAGGAGGTATTTTAACTGAAATCCTTGTCTGCTTCTAAAAGTAAGATGGAGACTTGGAAGTACATTCAAGAGAGGTGCTCCATAATAGGTTCACTTTGCCATCCCGAATCCAATATTGAAGAGTTCTCCTGAGAAAAGTTCGCTAGGAAAGGCCAGAAGCAGGCTCATTGTTTTTATTACCCTTTTAAAGACTTCGTTTTAATCCATGGGTTGTAAAATATGCCCCATTCCCTGAAATTATAGGATGGATAGAGACTGAGAAACTGGCCCAGAAAATGCACCTGACCTGCCATACAGGGTGATGCTTGGTGAGGTCACTTTAAATATGCCCTTGACTTTTCTACTGAAAAGGCCAAGTTTCCTCTATTGTTGCTATTCCCTCCAGAGTGTGGATATTCACCAGCCGGATCTCAAAGTGTCCAGAGGTTGAGAAAGCAAAGTTGGGAGGGTCTCAGCAGCCACCTGGAGATCACACCCTAATGCGGGGTAAGGACTGGCTCATTTGGGGCTCTCCGTATTGCAAACAGTCCAATATGGGCCTCTCACAGTTGTAAAAGGAATTTCTTAATTTGTCTCTGTTTTCCTGGAGGGCTCTCTGTAACCCTCAGAATGAAGCTCAGACTCCGTGACCAGGATTTTGGGGTCCCGTGCACTATGGTCCCTACCTCTTCTTCAGCCTCCTCTTCTGATGCCAACTCCTCCTCCCCTTGCCCCCCTGTAATGGGGAAAAACAAATCCATATTGGACTCCATATTGGATCTGTTTCTCTTACTTTAACCTTTGTGTTCTGTTGCTTTGCTACAAGTTAAGAATGTTGCCTATAGCCTGAAATAGACAAGGTAAGCCCATTCTGAGTCTTTGACCTTAAAGGTATAACACTTTTCTATTCATACAGAGATAAAAAGTTGCAGAACAGGGAATACCATTTGTCTTATTGGAGGTTTACAGGAACATTGTGACTAGACCTAGGTGGACAGCTGCAAAAACGAAGGATTCCAGCACCAAGAAGTTTGCAGCAACCGACCACACACACACACACCCCCTTTTAGTATAAAAACGTCTGGATTCTAACTTGGGCAAGATGGTTCTTTGGGACACTAGCCACCATCTTCTCTGTCTGCTGGCTTTCTAAATAAAGTCACTATTACTCGCCCCAATAACTTGACTTTCAATTTATTGGCCAGTTGTGTGATGAGTAGTATGTGTTTGGACTCAGTAACCTCTGCCCCCAACAAACCTTGCAATCTCTCCACCACCCACCACTTCCCAGTTCTCAAGCTTGTAAAGCTTTCTGAGCCCCCCGACACCTTAAGCTATGACCTTCTCATGTCTCTACTCTGGCAAACTCAGTTGAACAACATCATTTCAAATTTACCTCCAAAGTGAAAGTTTTTGAAACTCCCCAGAAATGATTACTTTTCCCTCTCTGTGGATTTTCCCTGCAGTCACTGAATACCGAATACCTCATATTAAATGATAGTACATACCTTATAATCATTTCTTCCCATGTAATCCTCCAGATCAAGACCACATGCAATTCATTTTATGGTCTCTGGCCTGTCTTCGTGTTTGGCACATTTTAGATGGAGGATTCATGATTTTTGAATAGTTGCCAATTAACCATGTGCCTAAAATGATGCATTTAGTGCTTTAAGGATACTTCCCAGGGAATTCCCTGGTGGTCCAGTGGTTAGGACTTGATGCTTTCACTGCTGGGGTCTGGGTTCAATCCCTGGTTGGAGAACTAAGATCCCACAAACTATGGCCAAAAAAAAAAATTAATTTTTTTAAAAAAGACTGTATTTAAAAAAAAAAAAAAAGATACTTCCCAGATCTGGGTTTCCAGGGAGAAGAAGGAAGCTTCTCATCATCTTCTCTATTTCCTCCTTAGCCTCTCGTCTTCTCTTGGCCCCAGGAGAAGGAAACTCACAGGCATTACCTTTGAAGATGAAGACTTCCTGCCATTGGCCCCCAGCAGAGCCAGTGCCTGACACAGCATTTGTTGAAGTGGTTTGTATTTCTCAGAGAGTCAGGAGGCTTTTAGAGTTTGGAATGAAAGTTTCCTGTGCCACTATTTTGACAAAAGACGTTTTCTTGACACTCACCTCTAAAATCCTCCGAACTTACCCCCAGATATTGGCCAGCACTAGAAGCCCAGATATCAGAAGACGGAGTTTCAAGAGGAGACACGCAAAGTCTAGGGTGAGGATTGGAAAAGCAAAAGAATGATTTCCAGGGGAATAACTGAAGTTTGGCAAGAGCCTTACTGAAGAAGGCTCTGGCTTATGGCTATAAATTTAAGAAGAAAGAAAAGAAAAAAGAAATCCAAATCCCATGTCTGCACAGGAAAAGTATTTCTCTTTGCTGGAATGTCTCAGAAGGATTGGACATAATTCGGAATAAACAAATTTTCCCTGTCTTTTCAGCTTCCTAATTACTAATTAGCTTGACTCTGTGCTATTAGAAGAAAGACGTGAATAATGTTTAGAAGCCTTCAGAAAAGGACAATGTTATGACAACAGAGAAAACCAACTCCACTGACACGGAGAATGATGCTTGATTTCTGAGGTATATTCATGCGAATGTGCCTTACAAATATTTATCGTATATCATGTAAGAGCAGCTAAAATTGGCCATGGTAATCAGGGTCTCTGTATTTCAGCACTCTCATTTGTAAAGTAGACCAAGAATACCTGCCTGCAGGCACAGTCATGTCTTCATAGTGAAGCAGCAGTGCCCTAAAAGGGCTAAGGCAGTCCTGAGGGCTAGGGGGTGGGGGGAAGGGGGCCTGATGGATCCATTGAATTGATGCTAAATAATCACTCTCTGGGACAATCAGGTCAGGCACCAGGTCAGTTTTAATTAACAATCATCTACTGAGCCTGGCATGCTGTCCTAGACGCCATGGAGAATACGAAGGTGTCACCCAATCCAAGGCTTCATAGAGAACGTCCAAAGCAAATCCATGTGGCATGCCACCAGAATTAATACATCAGCTACTGGTAGGTCTGCAGTTGCGTTGAACCACACCACCTCCAGTCACTCAGCCAAAGATGGTGTCAGTCATTCAGATGTCTGATCCATGAGAAACACTGGGGTATGTTTTTAGATGAGTGAGCTCCAACCAGAAAAGAGAAGACAGTATCAATCAAATTAGATAGATGTTTTGCTAACTTAGTCCTGAGCATGTGTACAGCACTTCAGAGTTTCTAAACCACTTTCTTGTATGTGATGTATCCCCTCCTCACAGGAAACCAATGAGAGAGACAGGTACAACTTGAAGATAGACTAAAAATCAGAAAAATCAGGTGAGTTCTGCAAAGTCATGGGTGGGACAAAATATCTTCACGGGTGTCAGGCCTGGGACTCGTACTGCAGGGTCATCCTGACCCACCAAGCAACAGCCACACGAAAGCAAGTCCTTGCTTATCAACAACCCCTACTCCCCCTCCCTTTCTTCTCTTCCTCCTCTTCCCCCATCACTGGATTACCTGGTAACAGCACATGAGAGAGTTTTACTATGGCTCAAAATGCATTGGCAATTCCTACTACTTCACACACACACACACACACACACACACACACACCCTCATGCCTTATTTCTGTAGCTGTATCTAGTCTCTGTGTGCCAGAGAGATCTTGGTGAATTCATTAGAGTTTTGTTCTTCTGAGATTCTGTAGTTGCACAGAGAGTGGAGTGAGCCTAGCAGTTTGAAGACAGCTCCTAAAAATCTACACATTCTAGATGTTTCCTACTGCCTCAAACAATCATCTGAATCAGTAGATTCCAAACTTTTTGATCATCCACCCGATCAGAAAAAAATATGTTGATCACAGACTCCTTGACATATGAAAATTTACTACATTATAAATTTGGCCTGCGTATCTGTAAATCGATGCCTATGCCAATATGTGATATAAACAATGAAACATTCAAAAACTAGAACATTTAAAAATGAAAGCTGCAATGAGAAATATTGAATTTTTATTTTCCTTATTTCATTTATTAGTAGAACAAAGAACTTAATACATAAACATTTTAGAGAGAAGTATACAATTCAATAAACTATTATTTTTTTTTAATGTGGATTTAAGTTTTTCATACAGAAACTGGTTTTAATTTAGATTGATTTCAATCCTTGGCTTTAATCGTTGCCACGGATGAAAAAAATACCTCAAAAGAAAAATATATACAAAACAAAGAAGTGCATTGTTGTATGTGCTTTAATAAATCATGTCACTTACTTTCCAATCCTTTCCACTGATTATGCAAAGACTTTACCGAAATAACTACTGATGTCAGTTGGTAGTTATAGCAAACTAATATAAATGCCATATGTATCTCTCTCAAACAAGTGAATTCAAACAAATGAGTTCAAACTCCATTTCAAAACCTATTGAGAATGTTCTAACTTGGTAGTAATTCTGTTGCCAAGTTTTAATTTTTAAGTATGTAGGCATGAGCCTATTTAAGTGATTTATTAATTTTAACAAATCACAAAACAGTAGAATCATACCTAACCATGCATTTCCAAAATGTTCTCTTCTCATGAAGAACTTTTTTCAGAAGTCTGTTATAAAGCTCACATTTTAAACATATTATTACCTTAAAGGGAAAATTAAATATATGTCCTCCTGTCATTTGTCCTCTCATGAGAAAGTCAGGGCATCTGGAATATGTTTCATGTTATTGCTATTAAAGAAAATGCATCTTTAGATTCTAAAAGACTTCTAAGTTATTTGCAAAGAGAAAATCATAAACCTTCTATATGACATAAAAGATTAAAATGGTCACTTGCATCTCAGTGCAAAGTGTTGCAAATATTATTTAAAGCCGTTGTCATTATAATATCTACCACATCGATCATGGTCTTCTATCACAAATTAACTGCAACGCACCACAAGCCTCTGATAAGTGAATGAACCAGCAATGACGCCAATCCCGCTCTCCCCGCAGGACACCTCGTGTGCCCCTTGGAACACATTATATGCTTGTTGGAAGTCCTCAGTGTCACCTTGTACCCTACATATTTGTAAAGCTTAATCCCTCTGACCTTTTCAAACATAAAGTACATCATATTGGAAGTCCTGACATGTTCTTCCCACACCCCGTGGGTCATCCTTCGCTTTCTCTGGGGTAGAGGGCTCCACTTTGAAGATCACTCGTCTAGGTAACTCCTGCCTCACAGTAATTCACAACATCCATACCTGACCATGGATGTTTAAAATATGGTCTCTTGTCCTAGGTGGGTTTCCAAGAGTCCATCCATCTTCATGAATTCCATGTAAAACATTTCTTGGACATCCGTATAAATACTTTTTTTTTTCCTGGAGAGGCCACAGTTTTATTATATTCACAAAGGGCCCCTGAATCCCCAAAAAGTTTACTTGCCACTAACCTAATTAATGCAAAAAATGTTTTATCCTATTCAATTATTTAGATAATTGCACTGATTTTCAACCAGACACAGTTGAAACCAATTTTGGTCACTTAGACCCTGAAAAGGAAAAATTTCCCAAGGGATGGAGGGATGTGGTTCTGCTATTAACACCCTCCTTAAGGATGAGATACGGAGACCGTTTGGAGACACAGGGCCTGTGGGACCCTACAAGGTGCCTAGTCCTGCCCTTCCCACGCAGGTGGGTTCAGTGATTTGTCAAACTTGAGGGAACAACAAAGCGAGGTTACAGCCTAAGAGCCATGACCTCCAGCTGGGCTGTCCTTCCCAATGCATGATATTAACCGCCAAAGTCTCTCCACTGAAGTCACCTCACTTCTAGATACTCCTAGCCCACAAGATGTAAAATCTCCTGTAAGAAAATCTGTTTACCTGGACTACACTCTAAAATTAGAATTTAATTCTTATTTTTCTTTAAGGGGACATTGAGGAGCTCAGGGCTGAGAGGAAACCTTGAGCCTCGGGAGACTTTGATTTCCTGTTGGCTCGGCAATTGCTCTGGTTAGAATGTTTATCGTCTTTCATGGACGCCTTGATTTCCAAAGGGGAAGCCACTTCCGGACAGCCTTCCCCAAGCAGCAACTCAGAGGGTGGCATCTCCTCTGTGCTGTTTTGAGCTTCCCCTTTGAAGTTTTTGCGTGGACGGTTAGGAGCGCTCGCTTTGGGCCCCTGGACTGTCCCCTTCTGGGGCAGGGACTGTGTGTCCCCTACCCCCAGCCCTGCGCCTGGCACTTGGGGTCAGTAAATGAATGATGGTGATCACAGACCTTGGTCCCAAAAGGAAATGCTTCTTGGTGACTGACAGCAGCTGACGCAGACCCGCCTCCCCGGGAATTACACAGGAAGTGGGTCTCACAGTAATACTGCATTCATGGATTCCTCAAAATTTCAATAGCACCTCTTTTTTTCATCTTTACATTGTGAGGAACATTGTCTGCCCGTCATTGAATCCAGGCATTGGCTTCTGCAGGCTGTGTCATAACCTCTCATTTGGTGATCACAGAGCAAAGTACCTGTGAGATGATTCTTGCCTTTCACAGATAATTTTAGATTTTGAATACATTTTTTTCTCTCCAGCACATAAAGTGCTAGTACACTTAGCCTTAAATGACCTGAGGATGTCAAATTACAAGCCAGTGTCTTGAACAAGAGCACCTCACATACCATGATACACACATAAGGACTTCAAAACAACTGTGGCCAAAGAGACAGCAACACTAGAAATTAGAACGTTCTTGAAGAGGTGGTATCTTGCTGGTTCCATCAGTTCTTCCACGCTCTGAAAAAAAAGAGTAGATGAAATCACTATATCTAATCTTATTTTTCATTTCTAATGTATTATGTTACAAGCTTAAAAGTTTCATGTTAAGTATTACTGATCAGATGAAACCTTGAACACATTATTGATAATTTAGTATATTTCTCACTAGATGTAAAAAGCAGCGTTTCCAAGGCCTCTAGAATTACATAAGGGATGAGCATGTGTAGGGGTGCCTAAGGACACAAGATTGCATGAATTCACCTTTATGGGGGTTGCATTTTTTGGGGCGATGCTTTTCAAAGGGCAAAAATCTGGCAGTAATCACAAATTCTGGATCATCGTTCTCCATCTGGTTTGATTTTGGGAGCTGGGAAAATTTCAGGCCCCCTTGGGCTCGTGGCAAATTCGAGAAGACACATGGCCATGGTCCTCTCCTTTAGGTGATAATCCTTCCACACGGTCTCCTCACCAACCCCCCCCCACACACGCACACACACACACGCACACACGCACATGCACGCATGCACGCACACAGTCAAACCCAGCTTTGTCCCCAGGCTATAGGAGTGCTTGGCCAAGGAGTCCATCTAACCTGACTTTATCTAAACAACTGATGTAGTTGGACAAAAAATAATTCCCAGAAAGTTCTTTCCAGTGAAACTAGCTGGACCCAGAAAGGTGAAATGAAGTTATGAATCCAGGGGTTCAGAGAACACTTTGGGGGGGCTTCCCTGGTGGCGCAGTGCTTGGGGGTCTGCCTGCTAATGCAGGGGACACGGGTTCGAGCCCTGGTCCGGGAAGATCCCACATGCCGCGGAGCTACTAGGCCCGTGAGCCACAACTACTGAGCCTGCGCGTCTGGAGCCTGTGCTCCGCAGCGGGAGGGGCCGCGACAGTGAGAGGCCCGCGCGCCGCGATGAAGAGTGGCCCCCGCTCGCCGCAACTAGAGAAAGCCCTCGTGCAGAAACGAAGCCACACACAACACAGCCAAAAAATACATAAATAAATAAATAAATAAAATAAATTAAAATATAAAAAGATTGCTTACAGAGAACACCTTGGAAGATATTTGTGTCTCTGTAAATCAGTGGCAAATGTGAAAATCCCAAAACAAGAATATCTGTCTGCCTTGCCCCTGGCTCTGCCTGGTAGCGCGGGGAGAGCCCCTGGCAGCAAGCCAAGGGGCCCAAAGCAAGACTCCCCTGGGGACAGGGAGCACGCTTCATAGCAAGCCAGCTCCTAGGAAAGGACATCCGCGAGAAGACCCGCTGCTTCCTACTTCTAACCCCGCCGATATTGAGGTATTCACTCGTCAATGTGCATAAATAAAGGAGAGTTTGATCAGGCGCTGAACCACGTGTGAGGAATTCAGACATAAATCACATACTGCTCTTGCTCTGGGCATCAATGCAGCACTAATAACAGTAAAACAACCACATTTGCTCAAGTACATACGCTACGCTAGGCTCCTTAAATTTATCATCTCTAAATCTCAAAGCAACACTTCAAGGAAGGTATTAAGGTAGAAATAACATCAGCTCTTTTTGTTTGGGGGCAATCTGAGTGACTTACACCGTATTGTCCTCGGAATATCTCTTCCACTGGGCTCAGGTAATTAACCAAACCTTTGTCCCTGACTTCCTCTGTCCACACGTTGCGTTCTCTCCAGGAGGCTTGGGTGACACCACTGTGCCAAGTAGAGTCCAGGGTGGACAGACGTGCAAGAGACTCAAGGTTCCCTCACTGCACACACACACACACACACACACACACACACACACACACCCTTCTCAAAGGGAGGACTTCTTCTTTGCAAAGTGGCCGTGTTATTTTTCTGTCTTCTCCAGGACTGAAGCTGTGCTTTGCGTGTCACCCAGCCTGAAGCTGTGCAGTCCACCAGCGCCTTGAGACTGAGCTGCTGCCACAGGTCTGCGAGCATCGTTTCCTGGGAAGTCTGCATATCCTAAGTTTTACCTGTAAGCTCCAGCCATGAGAAATGCAAAGGAGGAAGCAAGGGAGAACAGACAGAATGCAATGCTCAGGCTACGAGCATGCGATCTCCCTTTAAGAACAGGGGAAGACTCTGCCCGGTGATGAGGAGAGAAGAGGGAGATGCAGAGAGGGTTGGAGGCCCACCGCCTCCCTCCACCGTTAGCCCACAGCCCCACAGGGACCAATTTACTTCCTCCTTTACGCTGGGCAAAGCAGCCAGAAGATGTCAGTGCAGTGGGATTTGCAGAGAGCAGGAAGACTGCAAGCAAGGAGGATGTGGTCCAGCCACGGGAGAGGGCACTGCAGCATGACAAGGCACATCTGTGGCGCCCCCGCCCGCCTGGAGCTCCTCCGACTTCCCGGAGCCCAGACCTCCACCAGGCAGTCCTGCCACTTCCTGCTCCTGCCAGGTCGGGTCCTCTTTCATTCCTGTCTCTCACCGTTCACACATGTGCATTTATTCCTCCACGCTTACGTGCTGAATGTCTGCCCCGTGCCAGGTGCTCATCTAGATGCGTGGGACATGGCAGTCAAGAAAACAGGCAAAAATCTCTGCCTCTTCGAGCTTCTGTTTTACTGGAGAGAGACAGGCAGTAAATATGATCAGTCGGCAAGATACTTACTAGGGTAGAGGTGAAACCGCTACAGAGAAGTATGACACAGGGAGTGCTGGGACCTGGGGGGGAGCAGCTAACTGAAGTGTTCGAGGAAAGGACTCCCTGCCAAAAGGGCACAGGTGTAAAGACCTGGAGGGGTGACACCTGCCAAATGCTGGGGGAGGGTGCATACCTAGAACATTCAGGGATGACAAGAAGGCCAGTGTAGCCAGAAAGGAGCAAGGCAGAGGGGAAATAGAAGAAACCAGAGAGGCAGGAGACACCTAGCACCTGCGGGGCCATGTAGACCCTTGGAAAGGCTTTGGGTTGGCCTTAGGAAGGAAGCCATCACAGGTATGAGCAGAGAAATGACATGATCTGACTTATTTTTGATCACCATGGCAACCATGTTGAGAACGGATGAAAAGGCACAGAGGCAGAAGCAGGGCCATCAGTTAAGGGCACTAATCGAGGTGAGAAATAATGGCAGCTTGGCCTGGTTATTCGCCACGATGGTGCTGGGAACTGCTCGATGCTGGGGATCCTTTGAAGGCAGAGACAGCAAGATTTGCCAATGGGTTGCATGAGAGATATGAAATATAAACTGGAGGTAATGTGAACCACAAGTTTATTAACCTGAGAACCTCAAAGAATGGAGCTGCCTTTTCCTGAGATGGGAAAACAGTGAAAAGAGCAGCTTTGGGGGAGAAGATCAAGAATTCAGTTTCATACCCATTAAGTTTGATAGGACTGATACAAGAGGGAGGACAAGGAAGCAACTGGGTAGATGAACCTCAAGTAGGGGAGACGTCTGTGCTACATACACGAATCTGGGATGTGCCAGTGCATAGACGGTATTTAATTCCATGAGACTTGATGCGATCACCTGGGAGTGAACATAGATGGAAAAAGGAGAGGTCCAAGGACTGGGTGCTGGGGTCTCAACATGAAAAGATCGGGGAGATGAGGAGGCTACAGTGGAAGAAAATGAGCAGAGAGCAAATCCAAGTCCAGATTTTATTTCAAAGCAAAGGGAAGTGACCAACTGTATCTGAGGCTGCTGGAAGATGAAGACTGAGAGTTGACTGATTGATTTAGCAACTGGGTATTCTCTTGTTGGTGACCTTCCTGTGGAACAACAAGAGAAGTTTTGGTGGAATGATGGGGGCAAAAGCCAAATTAGAGCATCATGGTGGGGCTGGCGAGACACTCATCAATCTCACTTCCTCTTCCTGGGCACTGAGGAGGACCACCGTTTTTTCCAGTCAGTTTCATCAGTTTCATAAGTAAGGAACAGACTAAAATTTACTCCTAGACACATAGTTCTTAAATGACCTCTTTGCTTCTTCAACACATCCTCCAATCTCTCTCTCTCTTTTCCCTACCCCCTCCCTCTCCCACCATCAGCCTTGAATGGGAAGGTCAAACCCTCAACCTAATCTTTGCTCTGAGTCGCTTTATTCAATCCAGGAGTGTTCTGAGAATTTTTCACTCAAAGCCTGATTAAATCCTCTATCTTGTTGTTTAGAGACTGAAACAGTTGGCTTTTCCAATCCTGTAAGACCGCACATTTCTGGACTTTATGTGCTTTTATTTTTGCTTACAAACTGGCCAGTTCATACAGAGCACATCTGTTTTTAATCTAATATCTCACACCCTCAGTCAACAATAGCCTCCACACTTCACTAATGTTCAGCTTTCCAACTTTATCTTAGAGCTTTACCAAATAATGTGCTGCTACATAACATGGATTTTTAACTCTCCAGTGTGTTATATCTACTCTTCTCATCTCTAAAATTTCCAGTAAGCCAAAGTCATCTATTTTAGTTTTTTTAGCACAGCAAAGACCTATACCAATGTCTGCATAAGTCAGGACAAGTAATACTAGAGGCTGCAACGAAAACCTTCCAAATGTTAATGATTTAGCAGGAGGAAGGTTTATGCCATTTCTTTTTCCTGGGCACACTGGAATACTATGTCCTTCAGCCTCCCTTATAGTTATGTTGGGGCCCTGTGACCTGGATCTCAGGCATAGAAATGTGAGGAGGAGGATTTGTGCCAACTCTAAGCAGGCCTGCCCACAAAGACCCCCGTGCAATCCTGCTCACTTCACATTGTGGTCACCAGGGAGGATGCATGTTGAAGACGGAGGTGTCACAGCAGAAGTACAGACTGCCAGCCTGGAACAGCCCCTGGCGGAGAATCACCCAGGGGAGACATCCAGCCACACCAACTAGGACGTGAGAGAGAAAGAAATGTTTATGGTCATTCATTGCAGGATTACTGTACTATCCTGACACAACAAGGGGAAAAAAATTGAGGCAGTGAGTTAGGACATTCTTCTTTGAGGACTTTTGTTGTAAAGGAAGGGGATAAATAGAATGATAGAGGGGGAAGTAGATTAAAAACAGAGGATTTTGTTTGTTTTTTGTTTTGTGTAAGGGGAAAAATGACTATGTTTGCACGCTCGTGGGAAATATCTGGTAGGGAAGAAAAACTGATGGTGAAGTCAGAGGGCAGAGAAGTGGGGTGAGGAGATGGAATCTGGAACCCACGTGTCGGGAACAACATTGTCTAGGAACACAGACAGTTTATCTGTGTAACAGAAGAAGTAGTGTATACGGGCACAGATGCAGGTTAGTAGGTGGGTGAGTTGATGGAAGCTTGCACAAGTTTTCTGAAAACTTCAATTTTCTCGACAAGATAAACAGCTGAGATTGAGGATTGGAAAGGAGACATCACAGATTTGAGGAGGAAAATGAAGGTGAATCATATAATTGTCAAGGACTGTAAGACTGCGTATGTAAGACAAGGGAATTATAAAATATTGGCTGGATTGCTTTAAGGGTCCACTTGAAATGAATGATCATGAATGTAAAACAAGACCAGCGTTTTTTCTCCAGGCAAGTCCAGCTTCGCACTGGTTATACTGAAGGGCCATGGGATTTCAGTTGGGTGCATAGGGCAGTGACAATAGAAGGGTGAGAGACAGTGACAGAACAATGATAGGCTGAATAGATTGAAGGACCCTGTGAGGTCAAAGGACCCTTGGAGTCAAAGATACTAGAAGAAAGGAGCTGAAAAGGTGATCAAGGAGAGAAGGTTGCTTACAATGGGAGTTATGGAGAGTAACGGTTGTTACTGGTACTGGTCGTGGTGAGATCTTGCATGTGACTGTAGGATGCACGGCTGAGCTGGGTGGAGGAAAAAGAGGAAACAGAGGAGAGGAGGCCAAGGAATGTTAGAAGGGTCATCTAGATGGATACCAAAATTACCCATGGTGGAGATGTTTCTCATATGAACCATGAGTCCGAAGCTAAAGCAATGATGGGGGAGGGACCTAGAGGTTGGTGGATGGCTTCAACAAGGAGGGCAGTGGGGGTGTACACTGATGACACAGAGATCCAGCAGGGAAGGTTAGGATATAAGAAGGAAAGAAAGGCCTGGAATCTCCACAAAGAAGCAGGACTCCAAGGCAACAGAAAACAGTCTTACTCAAGTGCACTAAACTCCCATTTTATGCCTGGAATGAATGAGTGAATGAATGAATGTGTCAATCAACTAGTCCAAGCCTTTCATTTTAACGAGGAGGAAACCTAGGTCTGAGGGGTAGAGTCCCTTGTTTCAGACCACTTGGTGAGTTAAGGTCTCCTCTAGAGGGAGCATAGTGATGGTTGGACACAGTTCCTGGACACATGGCAACCGGGTGGAATACCAGCTCTGTGACTTCAGGTAATTCCCTTAGCTTCTAGGACCCTGGTTCCTCATTTTTAAAAAAATCATGGATAATAAAAACCCCTGCCTCACCAGTTGTTGAAAAAAAAAGGGTTAATGAATTCTCAGAACAATGCCTAGCATTTAGCAAATAATCTTTAGGTGTTACCTACTATTATTAACTGAGAACTGTGGTCAGTCTCTTTATGCCTGAAGTTTTAAATTCACATGTCCCCATGTCTTCCAGCTGTCTGGGCTCAGTCTTTCTTTGTATTCAGATCAAAGGGCTTAGATCCCCATTCCACGTGCAATGGGAAATCTGGCCCCTCCCCCAGATTTCCAAGGATTCCCAAGGACTTACTCCTCTGCCAAAGGTGAGAGCACACACACACACACACAGACACACAGACACCTGCACACACCTGTTCTCTCCACCCTTCCTATAAGCCAGCAAGACCCCAAATTCCTGCAAATTCCTGTTACTTTATTATGCAGATCAATTTTCACTCTCAACTCCAGCCATAGACTATGAAGATTAGTCTTACCTTTGTTTATATTAAGGTCTGCTCTTGTGTATATGAAGGATTGACCCACCTTTTTAAGATTATTTTGTTCGTTTTCTAGCACATTCAAGTTTCTAAACTGAGCTCCCTCACGCTAACAAGAATTTATCTGCTGGTCAGGTGCCACATAAAGCACTAGCCAGTGTACAAACCTCTGAAACAAGTAAGGAATTTGTACGGAGGGTCTGAGGGCCAGGACCCTGGATGGGAATGGAGAGTGGTTGTGGAAGTGCCAGAAAGCAGGCTTCATGTTTGTGGGTTCTCTGCCGCTCCAGTAGGAGCCATTGGAAGGAAAGAAGCTCAAAAATATGATAGATGATTTTAAGTCAAGGTCAAGAGCACACCTTTGACCAGCACCCATGCCAATTGTGGGCTGACCCTCCAGTGAAGGGCCAGGCACAAATTCAAGTCACACAGCCCTTCCTGTGACCTGCAAGAAATGAACGGGAGAGGCACATTCGTAAGAAAAAATAAAGCAACACTCTTCCCTGCACGAGCCAGTTCTGGATGTCTGTGTTTCACTCTCCCTCAGAGAATGGGGGAAATGAGAAAAAGAAAATGAGCAATGTCTTTTTTTAAGGAGAAAAGGGGGAAATGAGAGAGCAGCAGCACTGGAGAGATGAACATTTGAGGGGCTGGGGACCGGGGAGCAGGGAGCGAGGCTGTTGCTTCGGGCGGGAGAGTCCCTCCTCCGGCTCTGTCTCACGGCTCATCAAGGGTGAATTTAGGACTCTGGTGTGATTCTAGGTGACAGCACAGTATCGACTGAACTGGCTCCTTTTTAAGTCTTCAAAAGAGAAAACACCCAATCCTCTTTGTGAAAATTCAAGCAGAGTTTGATTTATTCTTTACTATGGATAATCCATTTAAAGTAGGAACTAACTTGTGATATCAAAAATTAAATCCAACCTCAATGCACGGATTAAATCTTCACTTTTCTCTCTTAAATCCAACTGTCAATTCTCTAATTTGAAATACACATTGGCTCCATCCACCTATTTCAAATACAGCCTCTGTCACACAGGTGTGCAAGAAGAGTCCTTCCAACCATCATTACCCCTGCACACACTGGGGAGGGGGGGTTATAAGGCAACTCTCTCTACTGGAGAAGCTGTCACCGTTTCAGAATGAACGGTAGTCTTTCGTTCTAGCTCATAATTTATGAGAGAGAGAAAGACGGGTGGGGGGGGGGAAGGAGAGGAGAGAAAGAAGAGAAAGGAAGAGAATAAAGAAAAGAGAAGAAAAGGAAAGGAAAGGAAAGGGAAAAGAAAGACAAGAAAACTCTTACATGTGACTACCCTGAGTTTCATTACCTAGACGTTTCTTCAAAGACATGACATTTTTTCTGAATGTTCTAAAAACGGATGCTGTGTATCAGCTAAAAATATGATAATTAACAAGTATGCTTTGAATCACATAATAGCAAATGTCATTTTCCCGTAAGATAGGAGTGTTACTCATAAGCTCAACAGAAACCAACAGCGCCTAACACGTGCCAAGAGGGCACTTCCAACTTGGCAAGTAGATTGCAGTCTCCTTTGGCAAACAGTCCATAAAAGTGCCCAAGAGCATGTGCAGCCTTGGGGCCCTGCTTGGGGGGCAAAGAGATTTCCAAAATCTGGCTCCCTGAGCTGGGATTCACAAGCAACCTTCCTGCTATTAGGAAGCCGCCTGCCATCCTCTCGGCTCAGGTTGGATGCCAACAAAGGACAGAAAACACCACTGCGGTGGGTTATTTCTGCTAAGAGCTTCCAATCACAGAGGACACTGGGATTTAGTATCCTGGTAATCCCAGTGGTATCCAAAAATAAACTCTTTCCGGCCATCTTGATTAATTATTCCTCTGTGGATGGAAGTCAGGAAACGCCAAGAAGGGAAGTTTGTGGTAAGTCATTCATTTTATTTCATTGAGCTTTTGTTCCCTAAATGCCTGTTCCTTGTCAGGCAATGTGTTGAGTGCTGGTGACACAGAGAGATGTCGACACACAAGCCATCGAGGACAACAGAGTCTGTGATGGAAGCCGCTCAGGAGTTGGAGTGGCACAGAGGCAGGGAGAACGGAAGGAAAGCGTAGCACAGGAAGAGATTTTCTGAGTTGAACCTTGAAAGGTGAGCCGCGGTTACCCCAGTTACGAGCAGAAACATGGAGACAGGACTGCGTAGGCAGCACTGGGGACCCGTGGGTGTTCCCTAGGACGGTGGTGACCCAGGGCACTATTTTTCCTTGGTGAGGCACCCTCAGAAGAGAATTATTGTTGCACATCACACTGCAGCATCAGTATTAGTCCTCTGTCCTTTTTCCCTCCAAGAAGTGCCTGTGCTCCATGCATGCCCTCACTCAACAGACCCCCATGTGATTCAGGCTCTGCAGACAAAGAGGTGACCGTGCCTTCAAGCTGCTCATCATCTAGTAAGTCAACAAATTCGCGTGTGTGTAATAACATAGGTACCTGACCACCGACAAAACTTCGAGAAAGAGATCAATGCCACAGGGGCTGGGCAGGAAAGATGGAGCGCATCCTTGGGCATCTTCATGGTCCTCCTGGACCTCTGGTCCTCACCCTGGACTTGACTTTGCCCGAGGCTCAGCGAATCAGAACACCATTAATGGCTCTGCTCATTTCTGCCTGCAGGATGCCCCTCACTGGGCCCCAGCTGAAGTGAATCGGGGATACTTCCTCCTTTATACTAGTCCTCAAATGTGTGTTCTCCCCTCACTACTCAGAGTGTGATTTGGGAACCAACAACATCAGATCACCTGGTAGCTTTTGGGAAATGGAGACTCTCAGGACTCCTCCCGAAACTCTGGAATCCGAATCTGCATTTGAAAGATATGGAGTGATTCAAACTAACAGTAAAGTTTGAAGAGCACTGGTACTCAAATTTGGCTGCACATTTTAATCACCTGAAGAGTTTTAAAAAATAAAGGTGTCTGGGTCTCATCTCAGAGTCTGATTTACTTGTTAAGGGTACAGTCGGGCATCATAATTTTTCAAAACTCCCCAAATAATTCTAATATGTAGCTAAGTTTGAAAACTCCTAAGTTACCTCTTTAGTCTGACAGCCACTGGCATGGATGAGACGTGCCTGTGGTTAGTCCAGAACAGGTGAGGAGGGAGGAAGAATAAAGGACAGTAAGAGCAGAGGCATTGAGAAGGAAGCAGTCATCCAAACATGGTTAGAGATGGTCTCTAATTCACCTCTAATTAGACAGCCTCTGCTCTAATGCCCTCACTTTACAAGAGTCCCAGAATGGGTTGGTGACTTGCCACTGTCATAAAACAAGAAAATCAAAAGAGATAGCAGTTCAGGTGGGGGAATTGGAGAACGCAGTTAACAAGACCTTCAAGCATCCTAAGTTGTTGACTTTGAGCTGTTCTCATCCCCAGTCCCCCTCTTTGGTGCTGAGCAAAATCCACAGGTGCCTCTACTCTGTTACCTGTGTCACTTCACATGTCATCTTTGTGTAAACCATAGGTGCCTTCATGGTTCCTGCAATTCACCTGCATATCTGGCTCTGAGTTTCCCGATGGTCAATCCAGAAAGGAAGATATAGTCAGTCTTGTCACCAAAAAGTTATAATTGCCCCAGCTCCTCAAAGGAAGCCAAGTTTCTCCTGACCTTTATCTCTACAGAAGAGTTTCTTGCTTCAGGCTCCATATAGAAGGAATTGAATGACCTAATGTATAGTACTTCAAAGACATCCCTACAGTAATCGTTTTCATAAAGCTATTATGTATAATATCCCTGGATGTAAGCCAAGGAAATAACATTAAAATGCATGAAAATTCTGCTGGGGACTAAGAACATATGGTCCAAGTGCACAGCTTGATGCAGGAATAAAAATTAGCACACTAGAGGAAAGGATAAATAGCATGCCCTTCAAACAAGTCCTCATAAATATCACTTCCATTACCCGGGCTTCTGATAAGGCGGTAGAAGATTGAGGTTTAATTCACTGGCCTGCCATGTCATTGCTCTGTGTCCTGGATTGAAGGAAAAGCCCAAGCAACCAAAATATAGGGTTGTCATCCATTTATGAAAGTTCATAACTCTATCCAAGACTTGTGGGAGAATAGAGAATCATCCATTTTTGTGTAAAGCTGGGCCATGGGTATATCCAAAGGACAATCCAGGGGGTTTCTGAAGAGCTTGTCTCCATTAGGGCACATGAATATATAAATGATGGATCCAGTCCTGAAGTTCTATACACCATGTTTGGTGCATAGAATGTCTCTGTGCCTTTCCTTGGCACTTGTTCCTAATTGCTTACAGGAGCCCTGGGCAATACCATGTCAGAGGGCTTGGTACACAGGGAATTCTTGCAGAGGAAATGAAACTTGAAATAAATCTTGAAAGAGGAGGAGGATATCAATAAGTCAAAATAAATGAGAATGATTGGGAGTGAAGAAAATAACTAAAGAACAGTGTTAGCTTTAGAGATGGGCGTTGCTGGACTCCTAGACGGAGAGTGGGGGAAGCCAGGCAACTTGCCTGCCTATTAGGAATAGTTTGTATGGGGTAGTCATGGGAAGTGCAAGCCAGTTCTCTTCATTCCAATATCCACTCCTCCCACCTTCAAGAGCTCAGCTTATAGAAAGACCATCACTGGGTGGTTCAAGCAGTATCTGGACTCCCTTCTCTTGCCCCTTCGCACGCTACTGGCACTATGTCAATTCTACTTATGGACCATCTTTTGAATCTATCCCTTCCAACCACCTCTACTTTCCTTAGTCCAGACAGTGTCATGTCTCACCTGGTCCATTGCAAAAGCCGCCTAACTCATCTCTGCCCCAGGCTGCCCTCCACATTCTAGCCAGAACGGTCTTCCTAAATGTCTCAGTCACCATCTTTTGTTTTAAGAAACGTAACCCCACTCCAGCTGTTTAGAATAAAGTGGAATCTTTTAAAAGCTACAGTGGGAAATCGCAGGGACACAAGAACAGAAAGGCCATGGGCTTTTTGGGGAAAGGAACAGGGAAGAGCCAGGATTCGATGCCATTCTCTCTGATTTTGGAATCTGTATAATCACTCTCAATATTGCCTTTATTTTCCCTTTTCTCTCTTTCCTCTCTCTTGACTAACTTCCCCCCTTGCAGTATCCCCAAATGGCTTCCACCTCAAGACTAGGAGATGTTAGAGATTCAACACTCACCATCAACTGACTAGAGCTTCAGTATCTCTTAGTTGATATCCTTGAGAGAGAGAATCTGATTAGTGGATGATCAGCCAATGAATCAGCTTGGCTTGGTCCATTCCTAATTCGGAGGGCAAGCTGCTCACATGCCATGAACCAAGGTCATTAAAATCCAGTATTTAGCAAGATCTGTGAACAAGTCACCCATCCCACAACTATTTATTGAGCACCTACTATGTGGCGAGCATTGTACTGGGAACTGCAAATAAACTGCTAAAAAAAAAACTAAACTAAAGCACAATGTGATAAGTGCTATCAAGGAAAAGAAACGGACACTGCAAAATAGACTGATGGGATAGGAGAGTGGAGTCAGGAAGGTCTTTCCGAGCAGATGATAAATGTGCTGAGTCTGAGAGGTGAAAGGATTCATCAGCACAGGAGTCTGAGAAAAGCATGCACAGCAGAGAGAAGAGAGGTGGGAAGAATGTGTCAACTTCAAGGACAAGAGGAAGAGGATGTGCATCAGGTGATGGGAGGAGGCTGAAGGGGACGCAGTGAGCCTGGAGTAGTCAGCAATATCCAGACCTGGAGAGACCCTACAGGCTACAGGAAGACGCTTGAAGATTATTTAGTGAGAAGCCACTAAGATGTTTTAACATCTTAAATGTTAAGATGGTGATGTGTCCATGTGATGGGATTTGCATTTTCAAAGATATCTCTGGCTGCTGAGTGAGAAGGGGAACTTGGGAGGCATAAGTGGAAGAGGGACAATCCACTGGGAGATGGTTGCAGGAGTTTGGGCAAAAAACGATGATGGTTCTGACTAGGAAGCCGCAAGGGTGACTGAGAGAAGTAGCAAGATGTGAGGTAGCCTTTAGAGGTGCGCTGAACGGACTTGGGATGATTTGAATGAAAGAATTGAGGAAGCAAGAATCATAAGGATTGCCAGCTTTTTGGATGAGCGATCAGATGATAACACCCAGAGGGGAAAGTTATGGGTGGAGGGGGCCAGCCAACATGGCCACCCCAGTAAAACACAAGGTGATGGGCCATCATCCTCTGCTGAAACGCTCTTTTTGCCGCCTCATTCATTCATGACAATGTCCAGTCTTTAGTATGAGGTTGAAGTTCCTTCACCATCTAGTTCCAGCCTAACCTCTTAGCCCTTCCCACTCCCGCCTCATCCCTGCTGCCTACATTCCAGGGATATGTCTGACCCTGTGACCCTCCTGTGCCTTTGCACAAAGCTTTCCTTTTCCTGAACTGCCCTTTCTCTGAACTAATTGACTAACAAGACCAGTTCTTTAGCTGGCAACTAAGAATGCATTTTGACGCTTCCAAAGTAACTGCTATGTCACTGACCCTACCCGTAACAGTCTGCGGTTACCTCTTCCAGGGAGAAGTCTAGATTCAATGTGTGTTATTTCTGAAACGCAGTAAAACCCACTAAACTGAAGTTGTTGAGTTGTGCGACCTCAGTTCCCCTGTGTGAAAATAAGGGGTCATGCTTGGTGATCCCTATGGGTTTTCCAACTCTAACTTTTATGAGTCTTTGATGACGAATGAAATTGAAGAAGATGAAGTGACAGACATATCTGTATGCTCACTGGAGTGAAAATTGGAGACCAGTCATCACCTCAGGGGATTAGTCATGTCATGAGCAGGAACTATGCCTATTTTTAAATCCCTAAAGAATACATGCTGGGAAGAAAAAACAGTAATAGATAATATTGACTGAATTCATATACTTGCCAGGGGCTCTCCCAAGCATTAAAAAAAAGTTGGAAGAAATTATCCCTAAATACAATGTACTTTGTTTGCCGTGGGTGATCTGGAAAGCACAGCAGTGGGGCTGATATGTGCATCTCATGGAGATGGGCGATCCCAAGGGGGAGCTTGGGGTGCCCGATTCCTGCATCACACAGTAATTTGTGCAACTTTGCTGATTTTGCTGCACAAATGACTCAGGCTCAAATAGCATGAGGAGCTGGTGATTTTGTTTTTAATTAGAGGAAGAGGATTTCAAAATAGAATCATAACTGAAGATGGAAGAGGTAATTATCATTTTTGAAATCATCTGTGAATCCAGGGAAGAGGCACCAATTTTTGTTAACTTTTGGAGAGTCTCTGTTTTGGAAGAATAACAAGCAGCCCCAAATGGAGGGCTCTCAAAGACCAGATGAAGAAACCAAGTCCAGAATTCGGAAAAGATGTTTCCGAAGTGACATCAGCAAGACCTTGTGAGCAATTAAATGGGGCTGGTGAGGAAAAGGAAAGTGGAGAGAATGACTCCCATGTTTCTGCCTCATTTCCTGATAAGGAATGAGAAGAATTTAAAGGGAAGATGAGTTCTACTGCAGCATTTGAGACCTCTGTAAAAAATGCAAGTGAAGGTGTTCAGGAGGCAGTTGACTTAGGTGAGCAAAAACTAGGCAGGAACTTTGAATACAGGATGTGAGAGTATGTGGGTGGAAGCCGAAGCCCTGGGAGTGGATAGAACTGAGCCGGGTTCGTTAACTCCCGCGTTAATGATAGCAGTCCCGTGCCCCAGACACAGCGCTCTCCACACCACATGGACAGGCAATGGCCAGAAGCTTCGCTGCAGGAGATAGAAAACTAAGACTAACTAGTAAAATTTCCCCCATTCCTTTTTCTAATATCATCAAGGCATCCTTGAAGTAACACATTTCCTCTCAGAAGTTCAGTTTCTCCATCTGTGAAAGGAGATAAGAGTCCCCCAGGGACCGAGTGGCTCAGAACATGTGATTGGAGTGTGGGAAATATATTAGGAAAATTTAATTCAGTCTCAGTTCCCATTTCTAAACTAGAGCTATGTCATTTGCACTCATTCATTCATTTGCGGTACATCTATTAAGCACCTGGTCTGGGTCAGGCACAGGACAGAGGTGACCGAGGATACGGAATCAAGGAATGTACAGTCTGCAAGGGGGACAGAGACTTGATCTCTCTTCCGGAGGCATAAACCAGTTACTGGAAACACTCAGGGAGGGGTTGATTCCTGGCCTGGGGTGGTTGAGAAGGTCCACGAGCAGGGAATTGTTGACATGAGTTTCAAAGGGTGAATAAGGGCTCACCATGCAAAGCTGGGCGGACAGAAGTCTTAGGAAGGAGGCATAGTACTGATGTGAGAAAATGCAGAGCGTGTTTGGGTGCATTGAATAGTCCCGTGCAACTGAATCTCAAGACTGGTGGGAAGTGAGGCTCAAAGTACAGGTGTTAACCAGCCATGGAGGGCTTTGAATGTCACACCAAGAGCTTGGGTCTCATCCAACTGGAAGGGGGCAGCGTGTCATGACACTGGTCAGACAATTATTCAATTTCCTAATTCTAGCCAAGGGATGAGAGGATACTGACTTCTTATAAACAACATCTCCTCCAGGGCACCCCTTTGCCTTGAATCTGGCTTATTCTTAACTTGTCATCAGACATAGTTTTTAATGCTGGATGCACATTATAAACATCTGGGGAGCTTGAAAAAAAATGATGGCTAGGTCTCACCCTGAGCAATTATATCTGAATATTTTCTGTAAGGTTCAGCCACCAGTGTTTTTTTTTAAGATTTCTGGGTGTTCATAAGATGCGGCCAGAGTCAAGAAGTAGTGCTTTAGAGTCAGACCTTCTGTCACCAGTGGAAACGGCCACCAGCTAGTCCCCATCCTTCTGAGATTGCCTCTATAAGACTCGTAAAGGTCAAAGAGCCAAAGCAATCATATTATTCAAAAAGCGTATTTGAAAAACATTTGGAAAAACCCTAAAGCACTTGATTTTAACAGGTTCCTCATCCTCAGTGAGCCTAGAATTCGATTCAGATTCATACACCCTTTAGTTTTTATTCAAACAAAGCAAATCTAGGCAGCAATCCACATAGCTGAACCCTTCTGGCCCCTCTGTCTGAATAGATGCCCTGGACTGCTCATCCGTATCCTTGCACCCACCCAGAAAACTCACATGAACCATCTTCCAGTGTGGGAGGCCATGAAATGTTTTAGATGATAGAATTTTTCTGATACTTTTACTTCTGATATTTATCAAAACAACAACCAGACGAACATGTATCTCGTGAAAAGCTTCAATATGCATTGAAGTTTTGGCTCTTTCTGCCCCAGATGTAACCTGTAATATCCTTGAGATACACTCATTAAATACAATAAATAACTCATGACTATTAATATAAGATATGCATATCCACTGGAACATGTCGCTTACATATCTAATAAACGTGACTTTTAAGCTTTGGGTAGGACTTCAACACTGACCCAGAAAAAGAACGTATAACTTCAAGCCTCACAGCGGGGCAGAGGCACATCTTTGAAGGCTGCCATGGGAAGGAATCACATCACCTAGGTTCTGACCTCTGCCCTAAGCTGACACACCACGTGACTTTGCACAAGCCCCTTTCCTGGGACTCAGTTTCCCTATTGGTATAAGGGGGGTCGGATTTTCAAAACTCTTTTCCAACTCAAAAATTTCATCTTTACCAAATCAGCAACTTTGACTAGGAAGGAAAAGTCCTTTCCTTGGTTTGTATCACAGCTGTTACTTGTTCTCTGGGTGATGCTAAGTCACAACCTCTTTCTTTTCTGTAAAGGGGGGCAGAATGCTTTACTGAGCAGAGCTCGCAGGTAAAGCAAAGTGCCTGAAATTCTAGGGGCTCAATAAAGCTAAAAGTAAAAACAGCCATCATTTACTGAGTGCCGCTATGTACTCTGCATAGATGATTTATATGCATCATTCAGTTAATCAACAGCTTAAATTTCTCTGGAACCCATCGGGGTTAGAAATAAATTGACATCATTTCCCAGTTGTCACAGTACAGCAGTTTTACAGATGAGGACAGGAGACTGAGGAGGGTCTACAGATTCCCGGCGATGCCAAGATAGGCATCAATGGACCCAGGACTCGAACAAGGGACTCTCTGATCCCAAACTGGCTGCTGCCACGGGTCTCTCCACAGCTGGTGCCACCTCCCTTTGTCACTTTCAGAAAGTCACTTCATCTTCGGGAGCTTCCCCTACCCCCCACCCTCTGCTTTGCTCACAGGGTTGCCATAAAGGGTAAATCAACTGAGAACTGGGAAAGCACCTTTTAAACTGTGGCGCACACCCAGAAGTGAGCAGCTACTGATACTGTAATGACTTCTCACTTGCTGAAAAAGAATGAAATAATCATGAAGAATCCTCATTTAACCTTCGTTACAGAAGAATCCCTTTTAAACCCAGAGTTTCAATCCACTTTCTGTCAGATCTGCTTGGGGGAGGGGAAAGGGGCAGGGAGGAGAAGGGCAGCCCCAGCTCCAGCGCTGCCCGTGACCCCCGCCTGCACTGGGCACCCTGCATGCCATCTCACCAAGGACTCCCCACCACCTGCGCACGAGATGCTCTATATCTGCCATTTGGGTCACAAAGCAGAGACATTACCCCAAAATGCAGCTACTAAGCAGCCTAAACCAAATCCTGTTTGAAGCTTGGCATTAAGTGATGGGGCCTCTAAAGCCCTTCTGAAGCATCCCCTACATCCATTCAACACGAGATTTTGTAAAACACTGTCTTCTCTTCGCAGTCTTTTAAGAACAAAATCTTAACATATCCAGACACGTGGCCAATACATCAATTAGGATGTGACCTCAGCACTTATATCCTGCAAAAAAAAAAAAAAATAGAATACAGTTGTCCTATCCAGTCTAGGGTAGGGTCCTCCTGAAATCCAGCCTCCACTGACTCTGCCCCCGGGTCTTGGATCCTGGAAACCCTTTCCCCAAGGAGCTTGTGAGAGACAAGGCTATTATGGGATGGCGTAGGCACTCAGGGCGCCCGGCACCATGACCACAGTGAACCGCAGTGGTTATTTTCCCCATTAGAGAAAAGGCCAAGCTCTACTAAACAGCCCGAGTGCATTAAGAAGAAATCTAGGTCATTTCTGATTTGAACAGACAGTGTGATCCCCGGCGGCGAAAGAACAAAAATGACCACTTCAGAGAAATGCATTCCCAGTCGTAGCCACCCCCATGACTAAATGACAGGGTGAGATCTGTCTTTGTACCTTCCCAAGCATCTGGAGGACAACATTTTTGACCCCTATTTTGTGAGTCGCTGTTCTAGGCTCCCTGGGGGGAGCAAGGAAGCAGGAACTTAGTGCCTGGCCCAGAGCAGCTCCCTGATCAGTGGAACGGATGGGGTCGGATACAGGACAGCACTCCTTATGGGGGAGGAGATGAAAAGGGCGGGGTGGTGGCAGGAGTGGGGGACAGAAGAGTAGGAGCTGATGATAAGAAACCTTTAGACTGATAACAAGGGCCCAGGCTCTATCCCCCAAGGCACATTAGGAGCTACTGAAGGGTTTATGTAGACACCTCAATTGGGCATATCTGTGTTCTATGCGCATCGTATTCTCATGTACATTTGAGTGATATTTATGAGTCCTGTGGCTTCTAGCTGAGTTGATGTTTTATCAGATCCTAAAAGGATTCCACGTACCAGTGGGTGCACTGGACCCACAGGTGAAGATCCTCATGGGGCAAAGGTGTCCAGCAAAGCCCTCAGCAGGGCTGAAGGTCCCTGCCCATCTGTCATTTAAGCTCAACCCCATCTTCTGAACTTCAAGGAATCTCTTTCTTACCTAAATTGGTTTAGGCTTGGTCTAGGCTTGTCTGAGCTAGAAGGTGAGCCTTCTCTAGTGTAGCAGCTGGTGGGGAGTCACAGGACCCGAAGCCCAGCACCACTATCCCCCTTTGCTGCTGCATGGTCCCTCCACGAGGTCCAGCTATACCATCAACTGCCATGTGCCTTGTGCTTGCCTTCTTGTGGGAAGGGCACCCGTGTGGCAGGCAGGAAACCCTACCTGCTCTTGAAAACTCAACGACTGGAAAGTTGTTCTTAATATTGAGCTGAAATCCATCTGCTACCTACTTACACCCACTGGTATCAGTTTTACCCTTTAGGGTCATTCAGAACACACCAGCTTCGTCTCCAATGGGGCATGTTTATTTACCTGATTCTCCCTGGAACCGTGAGATCCTTAAGGATGAGGATGGTGCCTGACTCAGGTGGAATCCCCAGAATCTAGCACAATGCCTGACAGACAAAAGGTCAATAAATGTAGGCTGAATTAATGGATGTACACAGGATAAATGGCATTAACAAACCTATGCCTGGTAAAATATGCAAGTGAATGTAAAAACAATATTTGTAGGTCATATTCTTGTCTTATAACTTCTCATGATCCTCTCCTCTCATGACTCTTATTTGCAGGTCAAAGACTTTCAAAAATAAAACTTGGGGGCCTTTGAGCTAAGACCTTCCCCTGGTAGCCCCAATTCAGACTGAAATATTCCATTCAAGTAGGAGAACATATGACACTCTCAGAGCCCATGTTCCTTTATGACTTGGGTCAGTGTTTCAAAGCTACACTTTCTCACCTGGGGAGACTCTGAGGAAATGGAATAGAGGGCACATCCATCTGGCGTGAGCCATGGAGGTGAGAGGCACCCAGAGGAGGTGACCTTCCATCATGATCCCTTTGTTACACCTTTCCCGAGAATTCTCCCTTCTCTGTGCCAACACGAACCCTCTCAGCTTCTCCCCTCATCGTTGCACGTCTCACGCGGATGGTACCGACCTGCCACGGGCAGCATCCTGCAGGCAGCAGCAGGGGGTGACTCTGTGTGTCCGATTTATCTTTATGTCCTTAGCCCAGCACAGGGCCTGGCAAACTAACCAGCAGACTGAACGCTCCCAGTGCATGCACTGAGAATTCTTCCATGCCCTGCCAAATGCAAACAACCATGGCCGTGTGTCTGCCCTTCAGAAGTGGGATTGCCTTGTCAGGTGCCTCTGACCAGAAGGTTCCTATTTCCCTGTACTAGTTCTACAAATGACGAATATTTTCATTCCCAGCAAGTGGGTCCCAATTTTCTGCCAGGGCTTGCAGTTTTTCTCTCTGCCTTTTTTTTTTTTTTTTTTTTTTTTAATATTTATTTATTTATTTATTTGGCCACGTGACATGCGGGCTCTTAGTTGCAGCACACATGCGGGATCTAGTTCCCTGACCAGGGATGAAACCCGGGTCCCCTGCATTGGGAGCACGGAGTCTTATCCACTGGACCAACAGGGAAGTCCCTCTCTCTGCTTTTTGAACCCGCACATCCACTGCTTGATTCCGAGCGCTTGGAAGACATTAGCTCAGCCATGTGCGCATATGAAGCGAAACCATGAAAACCATATCATGTCACTTTGCCGCTGTGTCCCTTACACTTGGAATGACATCTTAACGCTTAACTGGGGCCTGCGAGACCCAGCACGACGGGTCCCTGCCTCCTCTCCAGCTCCACCTCCCGCCCCCCCGCCAGCCCGCTGCTCCCCAAGCTCCAGGCATACTTGACTTGCTGTGAGTCTCTAGAACATGCTACCCTCGGCACTGCGGCAAAGGCTTTCTGCTCGCCAGTCCCTCAGCTGGGACTCACTCTCTCTGACGCTTCCAATGCCTGACTCTTCTCATAGTCGAAGTTTAAGTGTCATGTTTTCTGAGCCCTTCCTCAGGCAATCTTTCCAAAGTAGAATCTTCCCTGTGTCTCTCATAGCATAGTGACTGTTTCTCCTGCAGTGTGAATTTCAACAGTAATTACTCTGTTTATTATTTGCCACCCCTCGATGGTGTGAAGCACATCTTCCTGGCATTCTGTCGTGTCTCCAACTCCCCACATCATAACAGAATGATGCAAATTAACATTTCCTGGGTGCTTACGTGGGTCAGGCACTGTCCCGTGTACTTCTGGGCCATCGTTTCTTTTAATTCTCACCACAACACTAGAGGGTAATTACTATGCCCACTTTATAAATGAGAAAATGAGGCCTTAAGTAAGTTGCCTGAGGTGACACAGTAAGTGACTTAGTCAGGATTTGAATCCATGCTGTCTGATTTCAGAATCCATGGCCATATGATTATAACCTAGAGCTATAGCATTCAGTAAATATGCTCTGAATAAATAAATATCAAAAGCAACAATTGGCCAATCTCATAACCTGTATGGTTGTACATTTCTAGAAGATAAGAACTATGTCATATATCCCTTTGGTGTTTTCCAATACCCATTACAGTTCTGGGGATAGAGCAACTGAATTGATGATTTCAAAAAGCAGGAATTTAGGGGATTTCCCTGGTGGTGCAATGGTTAAGAATCCGCCTGCCAATGTAGGGGACGTGGGTTCGATCCCTGGTCCGGGAAGATCCCACATGCCGTGGAGCAACTAAGCCTGCGAGCCACAACTACTGAAGCTGGCATGACACAACTACTGAAGCCCACGGGCCTAGAACCTGTGCTCCACAGCAAGAAAAGACACTACAATGAGAAGACCACGCACCGCAAAGAAGAGTAGCCCCTGCTCGCCGCAACTAGAGAAAGCCCGTGCACAGCAACGAAGACCTAACGCAGCCAAAAATAAATTAATTAATTAATTTTTAAAAAACGGAATTTAATAATAATGCAACCTGTGGCAGTGGTGCTGAGTACAGTGACACCAGGCTGCTGATATGGATCAAACTGCAGAATGTACGGCATATGCAATATTAGTTCAGCTCTTCTCTTTATAGACTCGCATTTGCTCCCAAGTCCATGTTCCTCAGCAAGGCACATGTGGTCCTCCATGACCTGCCCTTGCCTCACTCCAGCCTCATCTTCCAGCCCTGTCCCCACCCACGTCATCTTCAGTAGCCAGAGAATCAAGAGCCCATAGACCTTGTCCTGTCGAGGAACTTGGGCTTTAATTTTTAGGTAGAGGAACCACTGACAAGTTTTAGTCAAGGGATCTGACAGAGTTAAGTGGAACACAGCAGACCAGATTGAAACTCATGGCACGGACCACCACTAGGAGTGCACCGGGCTTACACCCCATGGTAACTCAATGAATAATTGTGGAAGGAAGAAAGCCAGGAATAGAAGGGCTTGCCCTTGGAATAATCCAGCCAGGTGAAGACAAGGGATTAGTTAAAGGACATGGTCTTTACATTTTAGCTGCAAATATAATAGCATCCTAAGAGTGGGGGATTAAAATAAATAATTTGGAAGGCACCCTTCAGGTTGTGCCATTTCTCTGTCACATCTTCAGCAAGTCACCAGACAAAAACAGAGGTGAATAAGATAGACTTCCCAATATCAAGGAATTCACAGGGCAAAGGTGACCAAAAAATCTGTGACCCTGCCGGGAGGAAAAGCCAAAGGTAAAGTGAAGTGAACACGACCCTAGGCTGGTGCCAAAGAGACCTGAGTTCTAACCCTGCCTCGGAGAACTTTAGTAGCCTGCCCAGTGTGGACGAGGCAATTGAACCTGTTCCTCAGATTCCAAACCTCAGGCTCTTTACAATAAGATGAAATCATCCTGTCTATGAGTCAGCCCATCCCCCGCCTTGGAGGACCGCAAGAGGGTCCAACAAATGGAACCCTAAAGAGCTGCTCATCTCGAGTGGTCGTTGATCATTGCACACTTCAGGCTTGGAAAGACACTGCCTGCTGCTCTGGGAGCAGAGCCCTTCAGCAACTTCACACTTGCTTCCTCATGAGCTCTTTTTACTGAATCAAACCACTGGGAAGCTTGCATAGTAGATGGGTTGGCCCTCAGTGTCCCCTGAGGCCACAGCATGGAGACTTCCACCATCCTTTCCCCCTCCAAGTCTCCCCCACCCGGTCCCTTTTCCTCTCTGTCTTCCCCTCTGTTGGTGCAAACCACCTACGGCGATTTCTACACTTAACCAGAAATAGATGTTTTTTAAGTTACTTTATTCATTACAAATAATGGCCTGTTTTTTGTCTTATTGTGAAATCAATACATATTAAAACTCGGTGGCATGGGTCTCCATTTTTTTCTCATATGAAATCTAAGTTCTCCTCCAGTTCTGCCAATATGTCCTTTCCCATTTTCTGAATTGGGGGCTGCAGCGTTCACTCCACTCCCCCTGCCATGGTTGGCCTTGTTTTGAAAGTCCTGTCCTGAGCAGAGGTCAACATCCTAAATAACCATCCTCAATTCTCTAATGATGTGGTTCAGTTTGTCCCCACACTGTGGGAAATGAGGACGCAGGTTATGGTATGGTTCCTCCCCTCGAGATCCAGGAATACTAAGGTCTCCCACAGACCTGCAGCTGTTCTTGTCATTTCAGACCCCAACACAGGCATCTTCCCCTTACCCCAAATCAGAAGGATGCACATGTCTGTAGGTCCATCCTCATTAAGAGGTCACTCTGATTACAGCTCTTCCAGGACTCATATTTCATCCTGAAGAATGTAGATCCTTTGTCATTTCTAACACCCAGGCAGAGCAAAGGATATTTAAGGACTCTGAAATAGCACGGCAGGAAATTGAGATTCACTTACTGCATATAAAGTGATCAAAAAATCCCCTCTTTCACTATCTCTTTTCCCCTTGGGTCTGTGGTTCACAAACTGCAGAGCATAAATCGTGGAGCAAACCATGCTGGAATATCAATAAAGCCACATCAACCCAAGGCAGGAACTCAGCTTGCAGCATGAGGATTTTTTTTTGTTTTTAGACATTGGTTGGCAGCCAGGTTGATGAAAGGAGAAACCAAAGAGAATAACAGCTTTGCAGCAGCAGCAAAGGAAGTTAGGATTCAGGAAATGTTATTCATGTGCCTCTCTGTCAATTCATAAGGGATGGAGTTGCATGTGGTAAATAATGGAAATGCCAACATGATGCCGGAGGCCACAAGACCCCAGGTCCAGGTGGTCCCCGAGGGTTATGGGTTGATTTGCGCCCCTCTTAAAATTCATATGTTGAAGTCCTAACCCCTAGTGCATCAGAATGTGACCTGATTTGGAGAGAGGGTCTTTACAGAGGGATTCAAGTTAAAGTGAGGTCATTAGGGTAGGTCCTAATCCAATATGACTGGTGATTTTACAAAAGGGAAATTTATACATATACACTCATGGAGAGAAGCTGATGGGAAGAAACATAGGGAGAAGACAGCCTTCTTACAAGTCAGAGAAAGCCCTGGAACACGTCTTTCCCTCACAGCCCTCAGAAGGAACCAACCCAGCTGACACCTTGATCTCAGACCTCCAACCTCCAAAACTGTGAGATAATGAATGTGTATTGTTTAAACCACTCAGTTTGTGGTACTTCATTGTGGAAGGCCTATCCAACGAGTATACCAAGCTTCCAGAAATGCCAGAAAAGGAACGAGAGAGCTGCCATCTTCTTCTGCAGATGTCACCTACCTTAACTCCCCAATGGATACAGATTCTTCCTTTAATTGTCCCTGCTCTTTGTCATTTTTCAAATAATTTTGCTTACCTGTAAAAGTGCATGTATAAAATAATAACCAATTTTTTATTATCATTCTACAATAATCAAAGAGAAAACTGCCATCAGAACATCTGATCAACATGAAGAGAAAGCATGACCATCTTGAAATAATACGATTTCACTTAAAGACAAAAACACATGAAATTGACTAAGTTTGAATGGATTCTTCATGGGTGAGTGTAGCAATTCCATCAGGCTTTCAGAAATGTGAGAAATACTTCATGAATCTCCTTCCTTCTCCCCACTACCCCATATGACCTTCATGGGCACCAGGTGGAATTAAGAATCTAGGCCTGAGAAAGACAAGTATCATATGAGATTGCTTATATGTGGAATCTAAAAAAAAAAAAAAATGCAAATGAACTTATTTACAAAACAGAAATAGACCCACAGACATAGAAAGCAAAGTAATGGTTACCAAAGAGGAAAGGGATAGGGAGGGATAAATTAGGAGTATGGGATTAACATATGCACACTATTGTATGTAAACTAGGTAACCAACAAGGTCCTACTGTATAGGACAGGGAACTCTACTCAATAATTTGTAATAACATTTAAGGGAAAATAAACTGAAAAAGAATATATATATAAAACTAAATCACTTTGCTATACACCTGAAACTAACACAACATTGTAAATCAACTACACTACAATTTAAAAAATTTTTTTTAATAAAAAAATGTTTTTAAAGAACTAGGCCTGTGTTTCTCAAGGGCTAGTGGAAGACATGTACAGAATTAAAAGCCCAATAGGTTATTTTCATAAGCCGCTGTCACCACTCCCACACCCCAGCTCAAGAACACGAATTTCTTCCCATTATTTTTTTGAGAGATGCCACCACTAAGTCAATGTTTCAAGAGCCATATATGAAACTCATACTGTGAGCTCAAGATGTGCCAGACATCAGATGATTTCATAAAATACAGTCTTTTCCCTATGTAGCGCCACATCCTGTGAAAGATTCAGACTTTAAAACAGGCCATGACAACACTGGGTTGTGTGTGAAGTGAACGCCAAGGAAGGACTTAGAGTCAGACTCAGGAAGTCAGCAAGCTCTTCTGAGAAGTGCCTTCTTTTTTGTTGTTGTTGTTTTTAATATCTTTATTGGAGTATAATTGCTTTACAATGTCTTGTTAGTTGCTGTCGTATAACAAAGTGAATCTGCTATACATATACATATATCCCCATATCTCCACCCTCTTGCGTCTCCCCCCCACCCTCCCTACCCCATCCCTCTAGGTGGTCACAAAGCACCGAGCTGATCTCCCTGTGCTATGCGGCTGCTTCCCACTAGCCATCCATTTTATGTTTGGTAGTGTATATATGTCCATGCCACGCTGAGAAGTGCCTTCTAAGCAGAGAGTTAGGCAGGCAATAGCAAGGCAAAGAGGACGGGATGAGCAAAGACACGGGGAGGTGGAACACTGTGTGTGTGTGTGTGCGTGTGTGTGTGTGTGCAGGCACGCGTGAGAGAGAGCGAGAGAGAGAGAGAGAGAGCGAGAGAGAGAGAGAGCACATATGTGCCCACATGATACAAGCACGGTGGGAATGGGAGAAAGAGTAGACTTGTGTCTAGGGGACAACAGTGATTGACTACAAAGAGCTTGAATTGATGGAAAGCCAAGTGTGATGTGGTGAGGAGCATGACATGAAACTGGACCAGATCGTGGAGGACTCTTTAGGTCCATCTAGCGAGAGCAAGTGGTCTACACAGGCCACTGAGCTAGTTACCAGAGATAAGAGTGGAGTCTTCTTTCTCCCAATTCAATGCTACTTCCACTAAGTAACAATGGCTTACGGGTATTAGTAGTCATGGTGAGACATTACATGCATTAAACCATTTAATCTTTACCACAATCCAATAAAATAATTATCCTTATTACTAACCCCACTTTTATGATAAAAACCATGAGGCATGGGGAGTTTAAGTATTGCTCAAAGTCACATAGCTGGCAAGTAATATCAGCTGTCTTAGCCATTATTTCGTGGTTCCCTTGTACTATCTTCTATGACGATACTGTGTACAGAAAAAGAAGGTCAGCTTCTATGATATATTTGAAATAGGAGGAAAATATATACAAGCAACCTTGCAAGATATGAGTTGATCTTTATTGAGGAGAAGAGTACCATTTTATCCACTTAATTCTCAATATGGTGAGAATTTACACTAATTTCAGGGATGTCTAACATTCGTCTTCAGTGGAAATAGTAAACCAGAATCCAAAATGATTCCTCCCTCACTTTAGCTTTCCAACTCCCACAGTCCAATGTCCAGAGGAGCATTTTGGTCGGATGTGATTTATATGCCCATGCATTTATTTTGGAAACTTCAGATATATCAATTGTGCAATCATATATAAAGGGATTCTTTTAAGAAGGAAACGTGATTTGAGAAAAGGAAGACTAACCTGCAACACCTTTCTGGATTGATAAGCATCAGTTGTTAGAAAAGTTAGGGTTGGACAGAGGGATTACACTTTAAATGCTATTGTGAGCTCTAATTCCCTTCTGTGCTGTATCAGGGCTGTGGTGGAATGCATAAATATACTATGTCGGAATAATGACTTCCAAAGAATTAATAAAAATAAAAAACAGTCATTACTGTTTTTAACACAATGCAGAAATTTATGTGTTCCAGGCTTGATGCTCTGTGAGGCGGAGAGAACACAAAACCCTCCTGCATTCAAATCTATGGACCACTTAATGTTTGAGCTCAAGCAATTACATCACCTCTATAGGCTTTAGCGTCCTCATCTGTACATTTATAATAAATAATAGTCCTGATTTGATGGAGATTTGTGAACAGCAAGTGACATAATTTCTATAAAACTCTTAGCACAGCCCGTCCCAGAGTTAATACTCTTCAGATATTAGCTATGATTATTATTATTTGAAGAGCTGACATTTGAGCCAGGCTATGAAAGATGAAGAGTATTTTGCTAGGTGGAAAAGGGTGGGGGAGGACATTCCAAGGAGCAAGATTAACATCGGAATGGATTTTCCAGGCCAAGAAGAAAAGTACCTCTTTTGTGAAAAGCTCCTTTTTTTAGCTTGACTGTTAGCAAAAGCAAGCCAAGAGTTTCACATGGGAAATGGGATCTGAAACTCCACCTTTCATTCTGAAATTCAGGAGATATAAGCTTGCATTTTATTATTCTCAGTCTGTTAGTCTCTTCTTTTCCTTAACCTCCGTTCCACCCAACCCCAAGTGCTTTGCTAAAGCACTTTGCTCTCAGGCCAAGAAATGAATAAATTATTTTGGAGCATAAAGGATTGAGATAGGGATGCTGGTAAATGAAAATAGAAGCTCTTCAGGTTGATCAGCCCTTTGGTCATTTTGTTTGTCGAGCATGTATTGGGTTTCTACTCTGTGCCAAGCATTATGCTGGATGCAGAGGATATAAAGGTACTTACATCATCGTCCCTGTCCTTGAGGGACGTCCCTGTCCTAGTGAGGGAGAAGGGCAGGCAACCAGACATTTCAATTTCAAAGGACAGAGGGAAGAAACAATGTAGACGGTAACAATAAGCCCAGCCCAGAGGGGTAACAATAAGCCCAGCCCAGAGGGCGGAGGGGGAAAGTCACATGATATTTTAAATCAATATTAACAACCTTTAAATCCCCCTCCTGAAAGAGTGTTGGAGTTACGACCATGTAAGATGGAGCTATTCTCAGGTATCAGCTGGCTTGCGCTAGCAAGTGTGCATAACGCAGCCCAATATATAAGCTATAGAGAGCTTCTTTTCAATTGAAAGCCACACATGTTAGAACCTTTTCCTCCCATCCTGTGTTTCACACTTTCAATTTCCTCCTTCTGAAAGAAAAGATTTAATCAGGGCTGAATTAAATTAGAAATGTTAATGCTGAGATAATTACCACTACTTTTGGAAGAATTATCTTTAATAACACATTTCATTCATCAACCCTAAATGCAGTTTTGATCCTACCATCTCCTGATGTGAGGAAATGTTGGATTTTCATACTGAATTGTAGCTTTCAGGCATTCATCACACGCCAAAGGCTTGTATCTGGCATAGAAGATGATGTCCAGCCACTTCTCGTTTGAGTGTGAAAATTCAACGGACAGATGTACAGCTGCTCAGAGATTCTTTGACTTTAATGAAGATGATTCACAGAGCTGGAGGTAGGAAGGACAGATTCTGAGGGTGTTGGCAGTCAGGGAAGGCAGGAGAAGAAATTTCAGTTAGGTCTCTTGAGCTGCCTCCATGGGACAAGTCACCCGGGACAACATTTTTCCATTGCAGTATTACTGACTCTTTTCCAAGTTGGAATGTAATGCACACAAGCACAGAAGGCAGAATCAGACAGACTTGCCCCCTGGCCCCCACCCACCAGCTCTGACCTTACTAGAATATATGTTGGCTAAATTCATTAAAACCATAATTTTCCCATCTGTAAAATGGGTTAATAAAATCTATCCTAAAAGGTTGTCATTATGATAACATAAAGAAATAATTCCCTGACTGCCAAAAACACTAAGAACTAAAATAAGTGACTAGCAAACACTTCTATTATTTACTTATTTATTCCCATGATCAGTTGAGAGCAGGATCCATGCCTCACACTTTTGGACGCCCTGTGCTCTAATACAGCAGGGGCTTGGAGACATTTGAGCAGTTGTGAGCATCTGCATCTGTTAACTCATTTAGTACATTTCAAAAGCACTTTGTTTTAGAAATTTTAATAATGTTTACAGTGAAAGAACAATGACTAAGAGTAGACAAGGAGTATACAAAAGAGTGTACAAAACGATCTTAGTCAAAGATGGTTTCCATTGCAAGAGACAGAAACCTACTGAGGGAGTTCCCTGGTGGCCTAGTGATTAAGATTCTAGGCTTCCATTGCCATGGCCTGGGTTCAGTCCCTGGTCGGGGAACTGAGATCCCACAGGCCATGCAGCACGGCTACAAAAAATAAATAAATAAAAAATAAAATAAAGAAACCTACTGAAACTAACATAAGCAAAATTCTGAGTTTATTATCAGGGTCACAGAACAGTCTCAGAGGATCCAGTGGGCACACAGGGCTACCCCACTGACTATGGCAGCTGGATTCCAGGGCTTTGCCCTCCTGATCCCTTCCACAGGATACAATGACTATGCTCTCCAAATCCATGACCTTGGTAGAGGGTTAGAAATTGCTTCTGTGTTTACTGACCTTACCTGTCTCACCAGGGAAGGCTTTTCATGATTTCCTTTTGATTTTGCAGGTTTAAATACTTGAGAATCAAGTTTTGGTAAGTGAACACGATGATCCAATAGAGTTCTCATCTCTCCACTTTTGGAAAGTGATGAACAAACTGTAACAGAGAGTCCAATACACTGGACAAAGGTGCTCTGCTAGAAAAAAAAAGGCACAAATAAAATAAAAAATTTAAAATGAAATGGAGGTATTTGTAGTGAGGTGGATGGAGTTAGAGTCTGTCATACAGAGTGAAGTAAGTCAGAAAGAGAAAAACAAATACAGTATGCTAACACATATATATGGAATCTAAGGAAAAAAAAAAAAAAAAGGTCACGAAGAACCTAGGGGCAAGACAGGAATAAAGACACAGACCTACTAGAGAATGGACTTGAGGATATGGGGAGGGGGAGGGGTAAGATGTGACAGGGTGAGAGAGTGGCATGGACATATATACACTACCAAATGTAAAATAGATAGCTAGTGGGAAGCAGCCGCATAGCACAGGGAGATCAGCTCTGTGCTTTGTGACCACCTAGAGGGGTGGGATAGGGAGGGTGGGAGGGAGGGAGACGCAAGAGGGAAGAGATATGGGAACATATGTATATGTATAACTGATTCACTTTGTTATAAAGCAGAAACTAACACACCATTGTAAAGCAATTATACTCCAATAAAGATGTTTAAAAAAAAAAATTTAAAGGGCTCTGAGGAAAGTATTCTTCATTGTCAGCTGTTTTTTTTTTTAGCACTTTGAATATAACATCCCACTCTCTTCTGGACTACAAGGTTTCTGGTAAGAAATTTGCTGATAGCCTTACCAGGATTACCTTGTATGTGATGAGTCTTTCTTTCTCTTGCTGCTTTCAAAATTATTTGTCTTTGACTTCTGAGAGCCTGATTATAATGTGCCTCAGAGAAGATCTCTGTTTGGGAGTCTTTGAACTTCATGTACCTGGATGGTTATATCTCTCCCCAGATTTGGGAGATTATTACTTTAAGTTTTCTGTTTCTTTCCTTCCCGATTTTCCTTCTGGCACTCCCATAATGCAGATATTGTTTCACTTTGTGATATCCCACACTACATATATGCTTTTTTTCACTCTTTTTCATTCTAATTTCTTTTTTCTCCTCAAACTGCATAATATCAAGATATATGTCTTCAAGTTGCCAGATTCTTTCTTCTGCCCAATAGAGCCTGATACTGAAGCTCTCTATCATATTTTTCATTTAATTAATTGTATTTTTTAGCTCCAGAATTTCTGTTTGGGTCTTTCTTATGATTTGTATCACTTTAACTTCTCATTTTGCTCATGTATTATTTTCCTGAGTTCATTGAGTTGTCTATCTGTATTCTCTTGATTCTTGCTGAGCTTCCTTAAAATAATTATTTTGAATTCTTTTTCAGGTAACTTGAAGATCTCCATTTCTTTGGAGTTAGTTACTAGAAAATTATTATGTTTCTTTGTTGGTGTCATGTTTCCTTACTTTTTCATGTTTCTGATGGCTTTTCATTGACGTCTGTGCATTTGAGGGTTCAGTCACCTTTTCAAACTTTTGGACTGGCTTCAGTGGGGAAAGACTTTCACCTGAAGGTGGCTGCAAGGGCACTGACTAAAAGGGTTGCAGTGTCTTTGGTTCCTAGGAAGGCACAACCATGTAGTTTCCATGCAGCTCTGTCAGCCGAGGTCAATATCAGCACAGCTAAATGCAAGATATACAGAATGAGATATTGATAGACAAATAATTACCATTCTGTAAAATAAATAATACAGCAATATAGGCAGTGACATGAAAAACATAAATGAGATAGCTAATAATTGTGCATTAGAGGTTTTTCTGACCAGATAACTTTTAAGAAGATTTCTGAAACTTGAATAGGTAATTCTATAACAATTTAAATACAATCATCTATATAAGTCCTTAGTTGTATCAAAAACAGAAACACTTTGGTGAGTGTTAAAAAACAGTTTTCATCTGTAGTTTATATATACATACATTCAGTTCTCAAACAAACATGTTGTAACTGTTCATTATCTGCCAAGTACAAGACCATAAGACATGGTCCTGCCTCCAAGAAGTTCTTATTCTAGGAGGGGAGACAGAGAAGTCAATTGAACAACATAACAATATGATATATGCTGAGAAAGATGTATGTACAAAATGTATGTACAGGGAAGGAAATAGGTTTAGACTATGGAGGTCAACATAGCATAACCTTCTAAACACATTGAAATATGGGCAATATGCTACATTAGTATTTTACAGAATTACAATACACTGTGAGATACTACAATAGGAGATACTGTCACACAAACCTCAGTTACAGTCCCAGCTCTCCTGCTTACTAGCTGCATGATTTTAATGAGATTTAACCTCTTTTAGCCCCAATTTCCTCAGCTGTAAACTAGGAAAAAAATAAATCACCTCATGGAATTAATCGAGGTAGTGAGGTACAATTTATTAGAAAACACTCAGTAGATTTTAGATATTATTTTTATTGTTGTTGTTAATAACAATTTGTCTACCAATTAATTTAATTCAAAATGAAAAGAAATATTGACTAACTGGCAACCATCCAGCATACTATCTTGTTGTCATCAGAATAACGTAAAGGATCAATGTTGGGTCCTTTGAAATCCTAAGGGACATCTCATCTCTGTTGCATTCTTATGCTACAGAGCAGGAATACAGACATAATCAAAATAAATCTGACAGTAGTTTTAGCACAGAGACACAGTTGGCACCCAAAGGAATCCTTGTTTGCCAAAGTGATTCCTCCCTGTCAAAGCACCTGCCACATTACCTATACACAGAGAGTCCTCAATAAATTCTTGCCAACTGGATGAATGAATAAATACATGAAAAAGAGAGGGCATGAATGAACAAGTTTATGAATAAGTCTTTTCCTCTCAGGCAAGTTTCCCAAACTGAACAAACCATTCAGAGCGAAATCTTCACCATTCTTCAAAGTAAGAACCTCCAGCACATACTAAGTCCTGTCATCTCAAGTAAGGGGCTCCCATATACATTATCTTTGTTCACTTTCTCAACAACCCTTTGGATAGTATTTGCCCCCATTTTATAAGTTTGGAAATGGAAGTCCAGAGTGGTGCAGTGCCTTATCCAAGAATTAAACTGCTGAGTTGGCAGACTTTGAAGCCAGCTAAGTGCATTCTCTGTTTAGTGATGCAGCTCTTAGGAAAGCTGTGAACTCAAAACCTCTCCACTAAAAGTGCTCCTCTTTTACTTTCACTTTTCTCATTTAAGGCTCAACTGTCTACCAGTCACCTCTTCTAGAAACTAGGGCATCAACTGAGACTCCACATTCTCCCGCCACTGCCTTTTATTTCCAGTGAATTACCAATAGCCACCAATCCCCCCATCCTAAAAATCTCAGATATGGCCTCCATCCTCCAACCTGCATGCTACTCCCTTCATTCAGCCCACTGTCTTCCTTCTCCTCATCTAATTTAATTGCCTTGTAACTGATGTTGAGCCTTCTAGCCCCTGGATCTTAAATCCATCCTCCAAACAGCAGTCACAATGGTCTTTATGGAACACATGAGTGATCACCTCACTCACCTGTTTCCTCTTCTTCAATCACTCCTTTTTTCATGCATGAAAAATATGCATGACATATGAAGCTCATCCTTTTCTGATTCTTCCCAATAGGTCCATCTTCATCCCCTAATATTGCTCTACCCTCACCATCACACAGTGCTTACCATATGTCAACACTAGGTGTCAAGAACTGTTCTAAGTGCTTTACATCCAATAACTCCTTCAATCTCATAACAAAGCTATGATATAGTTGCTGTATTAGACTGTGAAATCTATAGGAGAAGAACGTACGTGACCATATCTTATTCAACTATCCATTTCCAATGCCTAGCACAGGCCCTTGTCCATAGTATATACTCAGTGAACATTTGCTAGATGGGTGGATGGATGGATGGATGGATGAATTTAATCTGAGACAAAGGTGTCTAATGCTGATACTAAAAATAAGCTAAAATTAGATGCTACAGCAACACTGGGCCCAGCTAATCAGAACTCTGTACTTTTCCTCTCTTCCAGTTTGAAATCTCTAAATCAATCATATTTTCAACAGGCTGGTTAAAATATAGATTCATAAAAACTCCAGAAATTAAAAATGATAAACTGATGGTGAATGAAAGTAAAATATTGCTTTTTCTCTCCTTTCCCAAAATCTTGTGAAGTCTTGCCAAGCAACCCAATGAGAAGATCACAGTCAGTCGTGAACTCTATGTGTCCAGCCATTTGCATTCAACCAAGACCAGGGAAAGTAAACTTACCATAAAGAATAGCTGTTCTAGAATCTTTCAGTAATTGAGCTGTTTTGCATTTCCCCTTCAACATGAACTGATTCTAAGTGGGAGAAAAATCAACTTCTGTTTTGTACTCTAATGAGAGGATGAAAGTTATACAACCATGTATTCCACTGATTAGAAATTCCTGCTCATTTTCTGCTCCACGCTAGCCATTTGGTAGCATTTTTAATTTAACTTTCCACTTGCATGTTTCCCATTAATATTTATGAAATGATTATTAGCTGCAGCTCAGTCTTTGAAAACTGGATTTGAAGCATTCGGCAAAATACATTTGCTAGTAGTTGTGAACAAATAATGCTATAACGAGCTGTTATGAGGCTTTCATTTCTTAATGTATCTCTTTTTTTCCCTAAAGCTAAGATAATTAAAAAGCAGTGCGGGCCTAATAGGCCAGTAGAAATTTTAATAATTACATAAAACATTGTATATTACAGGAATCCTTAGACTAAGTCTAATTCCTGACTTGGAGTAGAATCTGCAGAGTCTCAAATGCCCATAGATAAAGACAAAGCTTTATTCTCAGGACCTACATGAACACCATAATAACAACTAGGATGATTAATGCCCTGTATAGTTGAAAAGTTCTTTTTCACATGTTTTTTATTTTATCCTCACAACCATTCCATGAGTTGGGTGTTATCATTTCTGTTTTACAAATTAAAGATTTTTAGGTTTAAGCAGTGTTCTTTATTTAAGAAATACTGTCTGAATGGCAGCCCTGTGCCAAACTCTGCATCCAATTCTTTCATCTACAGGGTACACATTGCAGACTGTCCATCCAAGAGCTCACGATCTCTGCAGGATCAAGACACCCCAGTAAACAGATCACTGCAATACGGCGAGGGCAAAGATTGACTACAGTAGAGGTCTGTGCAAGGTACAGTATAAAACCAAAGAGGAACTAATCAAAACTGAAATGGGGAGCAAGAAGAGGGGCTCTGGAAAGTCAAGAAAGTTTTGAAGCTAAATCCTAAGGGCTATTGAGCCAATACAGCACAAAGGCATAAAGCACTTATCCGGGGACAGCATATTATCTGATTCAGGACAGCAGAGAGAGTTAGGAGAGGCTGCTTGGAAAAGGAGGCAAGAACCAGATCCCAAAGGGCCTTCTGCTGGGTTCAAGTTTCATTGTTTCACTGGTACAGAATCATGAAAAATAATTGAGCAGGGCAATGAAATGACAGAATATGTGGGCTGGGTGGGTTATTTAGCACCAAGGACTGACTAAATCAGAGATTAAGGGACTAGAGGCCAGCAGACCAGGTAGAAGTTCAGGGAAAGAGTGACGAAGGCTTGAACTTGGCCATGGGGCAGGGACAGTGGGAATAAATGTCAAACTGCCAGAAATTGGCCAAGCCCGTTATTGGTCCAAATGCTGTGTCTCTAAATGCCATGCCCTGCACACCACACTTCACTGTCTTTGTAAGACAGGCTTTCACAACCATCTCTTATAAGCACAAAGAAACCAATGAGACAGCATCAGAGCAGGATGAGACCCCCACAGGATATCAAAGCTGAATGACTGCGTCTATAATGAGGCAGTGTTATATTGATCAGAATCTATCTCAATAATCTTCCATGTGCAAGGCTGGCTTTTAGCAAAATCAGAGAAGGTGAGCCCTTTGGCTTTCTCATCTCCTTCCTCTCTGTCTGAACAAGAACACTTTCACTGATAGCAGCTTCAAATGTAACCTCACTCCAAGGTGTACTGCCATGAAGAGCACTTGAATACTCAAGTTGAAGAGATTTCATCTCCAATGGCGGAAATCCTGGAGCTTTTAGGGATACTGGGGAGATTGGGGGCCACACTACGGAGCCTTGGTCATGCGCTGTTCTTCCTGTTTGTATTAATCCCCACCTCTGTGGTACGTGAGGGCTTCCAGAACAACTCCTTCACTCCCATGAGCTCAGTTCTTCCTTCCCCTGGCTTGGGCTCTTTGAGATTCATAGCTTTATATTATGTCCCCTAGAAGTCTGCAGGTAAAATATCATTTTATTTGAGACACAAATTCATGGAGTCCTTACTAATATTATTAGTGGATATTGATTAAACAGCTTTGTACAGGGGCTAGTTGGCTAAAAGGAAAGAGAACATTGGTAGCAAGGGGGGAAGGACTTATGGAAAGAAAGAGTTTATTATTCAAGCTGCAGGCATTGTTGAGGTGGCACTGTTTGACAAAAGGTAGAGCCTCATTCACACACGCACATATACAAACATGCACACACACACGCGCACACACACACTGCAAGTAGGAAGGCACTGGATGAATCACCCATTTGTCAATGACTTTCCATTACAAAGATAGTCGTTTTTATGGTGGCCATATTTTTCAAACCAAAATCAAAACTCATGTCCTAAAATACTTTCACTTTTATTATTTTTAGTAAAATAAATATATTTAATAAAACCCAAGTGATCATCACAGTTTAGGTCACCTGAAGCCCGGATGAACAGTGGGTTTTACCACCCCAATCCCCTCCTTTCTTCCTTAACAGGACTTGCCTCCCATTTAACCCAAATGATCATGGCTCTTTGGTAAAAATGTCTATTCTCTCTTCCTCCTCAAAGCACTTGTTTCTATTCTACTCTGTCTTCTTTTAATGCAGTGAAAAGGCATAATGAAAACTGCATGGGATCAGGAATCGGACGAATCTGAGACTGAATTTCAGCCCTGATAATTACACATTCTGTGACGCAGGGCAAGTTCTTCCACGTTTTTGAGCCTTGGGTTTCTCATCTGTGAAATGTGGATAACAGAGCCCCCATGAAGCTGCAGAGACATCGTAAGCGCTCAATAAATGTTTGCCCTCATTCCCTCTCTTTTACCTTCATTTTCACAACCTTGGGAGTCCTAGTACCATTGTTTCAATTCCAGTGTTCTTCCTAATGTTGCTGTAGCCCTTTGTGCTGCTTTTCCATCAATGATATTTTCCAAACACACTTCAAGATCCAGTTCCAAAATGACTCCAGTCCTGTAAGAGATGTCATATGATTTTCTCTATTTAATATAAGCAAATATAACGTCAGGATCCCATGGACTATTTCAGATGAAAATACAGCATTCCACAGGAGGCAAGAGTTTATTTTATTTGTTTTTTCTTTAAACTCAACGCTTCTACATCTCTGTGGTTTCTCTGAAATCAATAAAGCAAAACCCATTATTTTCAATGTTTATTTTGGTGCTAATAAAAGAGAAATAAGTATATTAGTGTTGCAACTTAAAATATTCACAGTAAGGAAAGCAGCACTGATCATTTTTCATTTATGCATTTTGAAGCAGTGGGCCTGAAGTGGTAATATACTTATGAGCTGCTCTAAGAATGAACGCAATTATTAACTGGGCAGCATGAAAGAGAATTGATTACCTGAAGAGCTCTTTTCTATGCTTCAGCACCTTGTAAACACTTAAAAAAAAAAATACTTTTACCTTAAAGGTGACTCAGTTCAGTTCAACTAACATAGAGACTAAACTAAATATTTTGCTTGTTAGAAAAACCGCATGTTCCTCTCCTCACCCCTTCTTTCCCGAGCTAATGCTTTATTATTCTTCAAGAGCTAGTTCAGGTGTCTAGCTGCTGTCTCCTCCAAGAGTCTTTCTCTGATCTTCGCAGCTGGGTTAAATGCTGCTGCTCTCACCCAGGAGGCTGTGTGCTGGCTATTGTTACAGTACTGCTGCAGTACAACAGAGTTCCCTATTTCTTCACTTGTCACCCCAGTAAATGTGACCTCCTTAAGGATAGGGATCATTTATTTCATGCCTATATCCACAGCACCTGGTCCAGTGTCTGGCCCATATAGGCATTCACTAAATGTTAAACAAACCAATAAATGGATGAGTCAATGAATGCATCAAAGAATGAGTTGAAGAGTCCATTTAATCAAGCGTTTTAGCCAAAGATACACAGAAAGCATCTATTGAACTAGTGCCAGCGAACGCATAACTAACTAGAACAAGATGCTGAACGACAGAGAGTTTAGAAACCTATAGAGATTACTTTCAGTACTGTTTGCAGATCTATGCTTCCATTAGCAGCTGCTATCATGTGCTTCTTGCACTTAAAAAGTAATAATAATAATGTATTATAATATTCCTATACATTTGTCCAAAGCTTCACATTTACAAATAATTTTCATATATGTCATCTCATGTAATTTTTCCCATTTTGCAGAAAGGGAACAGAGCTGAGAAGCTATGGAACTTTCCCCGGGAAGTAGTTCTGTGGCCTCCCAAGCTCTTTATGACGCCAGGGTCGATACTGGTCTAATACCCCACTGGAGGCTGTCAGTGCTCTTTGTGATTATTACTAGATTGAATTCTGTGGTAAGACACACATGTTTCTCTGACAGTTGATGACAAAGAATAAATTTGTCAAAAATAAATTGACCAAAATGATGTTTTCTCAGGCAAAATCTTCTTCATGCAATGAGTTTTGTACACAAAGGGCCAGTATTCAATCTTATTATTAATCTTTTAGCATTTTAATCCATTTCTCAGAAAGTATTTTACTTTTTCATTAAGTCCATATATCTTTTATATTGTTGTAGAATTTATTCTTATTTTTTACACGTTTCCTTTTTTATTTCTAATTTACCTCCAGATAATTATGCTAACCTTCACTTTTCTAAAAATTGCATGACATTTCTAATTTTCATCTAAATGAAAAATTTTCAAAAGTAGATGCTGAGAATCACAACTTCAAATGCTGATAATTTCTTGGCACTCCACATTGACTTTTTAAAATCTATCTTAAAGTAATTTGTTCATTCTCTAAGCTCTTTTACTGAAATGAATTTTAATTTAAAGAAGATATGGTATATATATATATATATATATATATATATATATATATATATATATATGCAATGGAATATTACTCAGCCATAAAAGAGAATGAAATAACCCCATTTGCAGCAACATGGGTGGACCTAGAGAGTATCATACTAAGTGAAAGATAGATATCATATGTCACTTATATGTGGTATCCAAAAAAAAAACAGAGAGAGAAAAAGTACAAATGAACTTATTTACAGAACAGAAACAGACCCACAGACATAGAAAACAAACTTATGGTTACCAAAGGGGAAAGGGCGGGAGGGTTATATCAGGAGTTTGGGATTAACACATACACACTACTATATATAAAATCGATAACCAACAAGAACCTATAGTATAGCACAGGGAACTATACTCAATATTTTTTAATAACCTATAAGGAAAAAGAATCTGAAAAAGAATATATATCTATATATATGTATATGAATATACATATATATATATATATATATGAATCACTGAACTGTAGACCTGAAACTAACACAACATTATAAATCAACTAAAAATGGTACAGATGAACCAGTTTGCAAGGCAGAAATAGAGACACAGATGTAGAGAAGAAACCTATGGACACCAAGGGGGAAAATTGGCTGGGGTGGTGGCGGTGTGATGAATTGGGAGATTGGGATTGACATGTATACACTAATATGTATAAAATGGATAACTAATGAACCTGCTGTATAAAAAAATAAATAAAATAAAATTTAAAGCTTCAAAAAAAATAAAATAAAATAAATCAACTATACAGTTAAAAAATAAATAAATTTTTAAAAAATAAATAAAAAATAAAATTTATCAGATATAATGCCTATTTCACTTCTTTTGTTTTCCCCACATTAAACTGTGTTTATTTTATATTCAACTAAATGTGGACGTAAATTTTGCTACCACTTTCAGAATTAGAGCCTAGTCTGAACATAGAGCAAGTTGAGAACGGATTGGTTCGGTTTGGAATCTAGGTCACCAAATTCAAATGAGATAAATCCAAAGAGTCAAGGTCAGGCAGATAAAAGGTAAAGACATACAGGAGACAAGGGCAGTGGAGCCCAGGTCCAGAGTATCGTTCAAGTTGGCCATTGACATACTGCATCAGGGTAACCAGGCCCTGTAGTTCGGAAGGGGGAGGAGGTCCCATTCCACAGGTTCAGGGCACATGGAAAATGGGCGCCAAGCTCTCAAGGAAGCTTGTGCACCATGTCCCGTGGCTCTCTCAAAGGGTTAACAGTTATCTCATGCAGTTAATGTACTCATGCATATAACAATCTATCATTTTCCACGCATATTCTTTACTGGCATCTCATTTGCTTTCAAACCAACTTCTGGGGAGGAAAGAGTAAGTATGATTGGTTGCATATACCAGATCTGACCATGCCAAGCTCTTTGAGATGTTCCAACCAGTGACATTCTTTAGATGATTTTCCTCTCTTTGCAAATGTAAAGGCCTCTCATGGCTGAGAAAAGCAAATATGGCAGCTGCCGTGTGCTCAACCCCCTCACTAGGTAATATAGAATTTTCGAAGTAAAATTATTGATTAACATTTTCTGCTTCTAAACTGCCAGGAGAACGGCTATGCCCATGTCATGTGAATGGGCAGCAGGACGTTGGGATCCTCTTTCAGGATGCTAGCATTCTTTTTCTGACTGTTTCCTCATTATTATCTTCCACTTTTTGAAAGCTCCTGGCTTTGTGAACTCACAGCAGCAAACCATGAATGATAGATGAGAAGAAACAATCTATCCTTTCCAGCTATTAAACTGTGAGAGTTCTGACAATGCCCCACTTTCCCAGACAAGCCCAGTTGTTCACAAGAGCACCAAAAACAAAGATGTTAGTTTGGAAAATAAAATTATTTCAACAAGGGTGAAGGAAAAGAATAAAGAGAGAAAGGGAGAATTAGAAAGAGAAGTAAACAATTTATATTGCAAAGGGGATTTTTTTTTCCTTCCATGTTTTCAACCTTTTTATCTACAAGGGAAACTGAGAATAAAAATTGTTTACACACACACACACACACACACACACCACCTGCTCTATCTTCTTTACCTGCTATGTGATTTTTTAAAAAAACTGGTCTATTTTACTTTCCACTGTGGTCATTTCAATGCAAACCAATGTCATGATGGCATAATAACAATTTCCTAGTCAAAGAAAACAACACACAACTCAAACATCCTGACTTGTACCTACATACGCCTCTTGAGACTGCTCCTGGCTCTGGCAACTCTGAGCCTTTCCTGTGGCTTTTGTCCTGGGCTTGTTATTAAAGGAATGTGGAGGGATGGTATGGGAGAGGGGGTCAGGGAACTTCAAGGGAGCTGGACTGCCGGACCCACAGCCAACTCCCTCCCCTCCACGCAGAGAGAGACAGAGTTCAGAGTTTTGTCTTAATTCCTACTTTGCCGTTTACCACCAGCTTTATGATTGTAGGCAAATTATTTAAACTCTGTGAGCCTAATTTTTACCAGTAAATTGGGGGAAGTAATACCAGCTTAAAGTCTCATGTTAAGGATTAGCTATTCTATATGCAAAGCATACAATGTCTGAAACGTAATGACATTAAATAAATGTTAGATATTAAATCAGGTTTTTTAATATTCAAAATTAGAGATTCAATCTTCCATGATTAAGGATATTAGTTATTGTTTCAGTTATTCCAATAAGTGCCTTTTCTTGGTTATTACACTTAATTTTTTTCTATAAAATGAGTGTTGTAACTCTAGTGTCTGAAAATGAAGTAAAAAGTTAGCCAATAGTAAAAAAAAAAAAAAGAGAGAGAGAGATAATATTCTCTTATTTCTTTTTGATTAATATCATCAATCAAAATGATATCTTTAATGGAAAATGATTCATAGAAATCAGCTTGTGTTGCAATATGAAAGGCGTTCTAGCACTGAGGAAGGAGTCCAGGTCTGGAAGCCAGGCAGACGAGACTTTGATTCTACAACTTGTCCTTTCATTATTTAAATTTTGCACTTGAGCAAGTTATTTAGACTTTCACTTTCGTTGGATTCAAAAAACCATTGATTCAGATCCTAGAACTGTTTTGAAGGTGAGAGAAGCTGTGATAATAGTATAAATTCTAAGAGCTACAATTTCTTCGTCTGTTAAATGGACGTCATAAAAGCCACCATCATCTTTTCCCTGGACAACTAGAACAGTCTTTAACAGCTCCCTCCGTTTTCACTCTGTCTCCTATTCCTACCCTGCCCACCCCGTTCATCTGTTGTCTCCACAAGATCCAGACAATCTGCTGAAACATGTAAGTTGCAGATCAGGGCGCTCCTCTGCTCAGACCTTACCTGTAGCTTCCTAGCACAGGTAAAGCAAAATTCAGAATTCTGAGCATGGCCACGAGGCTGCACGGTCTACGCCCCAGACACATCTCCCCTCCCTGTCCCTTTGCTCTATGTTATCCAGACACACTTGACACACTGGTCCTCCCTTCTCCAAACAAGCCGAGCTTTTTTCTACTTCAGGACCTTTGCACTTGCTATTCTCTGTGCCTTTTCCCCCAGACTATTTATGGCTTAATTTTTCCCTCCAAAAGGTTTCCCTTCAAATGTCACCTCTAAAAAGACCTTCTCTGACCCCTTTACCTAAAAGAGCCAGTCCCTTTGTCTCCACCTCCTTGTCACCCTTTTTGCTCTTACCCTGCTTTATTATTTTCATAACACTTGCCACTATCCCAAATTACATCACATATCTGTGTATTTAATTATTAACGGTCTGTTTCCCCTGTTAGACGGTGATCTTCATAAGGGCAGGATTCTGATGTCATGTTCATTACATTATTCTCCGTACTCTGAAATTATGTGCAAGGCTCAATATGTATTTGTTGCCTGCCTTAAACAAATAAATGCAACCAAGACTTTGGTGATTAATGAGATAAGATATGCAAAGTGACAGCAGAGTGCCTGGCCCTAAGTGGGTGCTTAACGAATGTACTAGAAGGAGAAGCTCCTTGTACTGATTCCAACATACCTTGCTCCTTCACCCAGCATTATTATGGACACTCTAATTCTCTGATAATCTTAATAAGTCCCGTTACAGTTGTGTGAGAACACAGTCAAGGAGAATGGAAAAATAATAAGGAATGATGGTGCTCATTCAAGTACAAGGCAAAGACTGCAAGGGCCCAGGATGAAGATAAACTAGAGCAGGGCAGAGTGGAAGGTACACCTGAGGCCAGGGAGGAGAAAGCAGGTGGGGCAGGGGCTAAGAACTCGCCACAATTTCACAGCAGGCTGGGCTGGGAAGAGAGAGGTCTTCCTTGAGAAGAAAGAGGCAGTAACTCCTTGGGAGATGACCTCAAGGCTCTGGCGATACAGGAGGCCCAGTCCTGAGTCTGAAATTCTTCGAGGAGATGGGAGATTCCTTTTACTCTTCCCCACATGAACCTTCTTCTGTCTCCCTACCTTCTTACATCAGTCACCTGTTGATCCTCCCACCTCAATGCCTGTGCCCCCTCCCCAGGGTCATTGCCACTGCTCTGCTTCAGGCGCTCACCATCTCTCATCTCACCTGGACAATTGCAACAGCTTCTAAACATGCCCTGCCGTCAGCACCCCCGGCCACCCATTCCAGATTCCCACTGCCCAGTCCGTCCTCCAAGATGGGTGCTGTCTCTCCATCACTCTTCCAACGAGATGAAATTCAAACTCCTGAGTGTGCCACTCAAGGCCTTTTAGAGTCTAGCTCCTGGTTTTCTCTCTTGTCGCATAGTCTGCTATGTCCCACCACAAGTCACATCCTCCAGCCTGACAAAATGACTAGTTATCTCCCAAATACACATGCTTTTTATTCTGTCTTTGATTCTTCTCCAATCTTTCTGTACATGCTACACGCCTTTCCAAGCACTCCCTTAGTCCTGTCCCTCTACCATGCACGGGAATCAGAGGCATCCACGTTTTTATCACCACCTCCCTCTCAGAGAAGACAGTGGTAGCCTAGTTTTGTCTAATCTGATTACCCACCCCCCCCTTTCTCTGTTAATCATATCAATTGGTGCATGTCCTTCTCAGAGTAGGGCTGGGCAGAGGACACAGGTTAGCCTATGAAAATACTCCATCCTGTGTCCATAGAGAATTATTCTAGGATGGAGACATGTCCCAAGCAAGGCTTACCAGTTCTTTCCCTGGGATTGATAGTGAGGGTGGAAAGATAAGCATCTTTTGTTTGGCTGTTATATGAAGATAACAGGATGTGGGTCCTGGGGCCGTGATGGTCTCCTGGCCTCCCTGAGGTCGGACCTTGTTTACAGGATGAGGCCAGACACAGACATGAAACATGCAGAGCCGCTGTGGGGTAGAATGACACAAGGCTCTGAAAATGCCTGGCACAGAGAGCGACACCGAGAGCTGATTCAATAAACAAAATGCACCCGGAAGTGTTTATTGACTGATGGACAGATGGCTGGGTAGATGTAGGACAAATAAAATAACAGTGGAAGGACAGAAGGACTGATGAGGAGGTGTACACCTGTGCCATAATTAGGACCAGATGAAGAAAGTACAACTGCACAAAGTGTGGAGTCCCTCTTCTTTCCTTTGCATTAAATGCTATTCTAAACAGCTCAGTGCCTTCCTATTTGCTGTGTAAAGCCAAGCTGAACACGTTGCATGATGCTGGGAGTCTGTGATTTTCCTACTGCTGCCATTGTTTAATCAGATGAAAGAGTTTTCAAAAGGTCTCATCTGTGCATGTTTCTAACAGCTTTTTAGGATTCATCATTGGCCATCTCAAGCTCTCTCTGCATAGCTCTAATTGACATAATACTTTGATTTATCACCATGGCTGACTTTATTTTTTACACTTTTAATTATATTATCTTCTGAAGGGGAAAGTGTTAGAGCTTGAGTAGAATTACATTAAGTTGAAAAATCTGCAGCAAAAGATTTCAAAGATTGATGATACTCAACATTGTCACAGGGGTGTAAGGAAGGGAACCTTCCCACCTGCTGGTGGGAATTGTATACTGGCAAAGCTTTACTGGAGGACAACTTGGCAGTGTGTGTCAGAATTGGAAATGCCCCAGCAATTCCTTTTAGGGGAATTTTTGCTTAAGGAAGTAAATGAATAATAGTTCAAATGTATATAGAAAGTATATTCATTGCATCATTATTTTTAATAGTGAAAATCTAAACTGTCAATGTGGGATTAGTTCAATAAATTAGAGTACATCCAGGCAATGTAATATTATATATATGCTAAAGGATAAGATAGAGATATAGATACACAAATATATGGATATAGAGATATAGAGATAAATATAGAGGAATATATAAGTGTATGGATATGTAGACAGATATATAAATAGAGGTAAGAGATTTTCCTGATACATTTTTATATTTAAAAGTTAAATGACAAGCTAGTGTATATAACTCCAATTCTAATGCAAATAATATAATATTCGCATATATGTATTTATACACATCAAAAAATCTAAAAGCTAAAAGTATCTTTGCCAACCTATGGCCAATAGTTCTCTCAGGGAAGTAGGTCATAGAGAGCTTTCATTTTATTTTTTATACATTTTCTGTAGTGTTTGATTTCTTAATGGTTATTAGGTATATGTTAATAATAAGATAAATAGTAAAGAGATTTCTGTTTGGGGAAAAATAGCCTCCATGTGTTACTCTTTGTTTGGGGGGTATATGCTGATTACAGTACTGTCCATATTTTATAAAATGTATCTATGCAAATATGAAGATATTCTGTGTCCATGGTAACAGCACATCCAGATGTTTACGAACATGTGTAGCTCGCATATTAGGGTTGGCTCTGATATTTGGTTTGAAACAGACACAACTATAGATCATTAGAAAACATACATTTATTTCTTAATAAATTCATCTCATGATATTATAGAGATAAAACCAACTGCATTCTAAAACCCAGTGTGAGAATGTATGTAAACATTAAACCCTGGAATCAGAAAAGCTTGTGTGTCTGGAAGCGTGAGAGAGAAATCACCAGGGACCGCTGATCATTTTTAACATAAAAGATGAAACTTAAAACTGTGAAGAAAAGTCAGCATCAGTGTGTGACTGAAGGAAGTGGAGGGAGTGTGGCCAGAGAGTAGAAGTTTCCATGTAACCCTGCACCCAGTACAGACAACTGCATTTTTTGTTGCAGTTTTAGTTTCTCGATTTTTAAAATCTGTTAAAACTTGTTTTTGTCCTTCCATTTTAATCTAAGGCAATGGACCTTATTTTGAGAGGAGCATGGTTGAATAGAACACAATTCCCAAAGTCACAGGACTGAGCTACACATGAACTTCACGGTCATGGCCACATTACTTCATTCCTGGGACTCGGTTTCATCCTTTATGAAACAATGGGACGTGGCTCCTTCACCGAATTCCACGTGAGGGGGTGTTTCTAAAGGGCTTTGTAAATTGAAAAGCACTTGCAAAGATGTAAGCCCTTTTTATTTTTGTCATCATTTCCCTTGAAATCTCCAGAGACCACGCTGGCCCCCAGTTTTTAAGAGATTTTTTTTTTTTTTTAAGTCTCCTTGTTTGAGTCCAGGTTGAAAGGATAAAGGATTTAAAGAGAGACTTAGGTTCACATCTTACCTACACACCTCACTTGATGAATGTCTACAGATAAGCCAACATGAATGTATAGACAGACATCCTCTTCCAGAAAGTGTGGTGTGTGGCTCAAATAGGACAAGGTTGTGAAAATGCCTTATGAACTGTTATATGTCATACAGATGTCAGCTATTGTTAGTAGCATAGGTATTGAAAGTTGTTTTCCGGTTTTGTTTTGTTTTTTTAGTTTTCTTTTTTTATTACCATTTTTTTCTTGAAGCATAGTTAATTTACAATGCTGTGTAAGCTTCAGGTGTAGAGCAAAGTGCTTCAGTTATACATATAAATCTATTCTTTTTCAGACTCTTTTCCATTATAGATTATTACAAGACATTGAATAGTGTTCCCTGTGCTACACGGTAGGTCCTTGTTGTTTATGTGTTTTATACATAGCCGTGTGTATATGTTAATCCCACACTCCTCATGAAAACCAGAGTAGGACGGTAGTTAAAGTAATAAAAACAGATTTTATTCAAGAACTATTGCATTAGGGGAAAAGAGACCTTCGTATGGAACTAGGCTCAATTCCAAGTACAAGAAGGAAAAGTAGGGATTTACAGCCAAGGAATAGATTTGGGGCATCAGTCCAGGAAAGTTAGTAAGAGGAGACATCAAGGTTGGAGGTGGGGAGGAATTCTTCCTAGACTGAACAAGCAGGACTCTTGCTGAAGTCAGGGCATAAGGATCAGACGCTGCCTGGGCAGGTGGTGAAGGAAGATGGATATGCTCAGTACTGAGGGTGGGAGATTCTGGCTAAATTGATCCAGCAGGATTATTGTTACACTGGGCTCTTGAGGACAAGGCCCACAGAGAGAGCCTAGCCAAAAAAAGGGCTCAGAGAAGGCTGTCCAGAAGTTGGTCAAGGAAAAGTCTTTGTCATAATATATGCTGAGTTGGTGACTCTAATGTTATATTAATGATATCCATTAACATTGTGTATGAGGATTATGTGTGTGATAATGAAACTCAGGATCATAGTGTAATAACCTACCAACCTTCAGATTCAAGACTCTCAGAAAATATGTCTTGATACCTGAAGCATATGTATCGTTATCTGAACCTCTACCAGGTGCCTTTGAGGGTCCAGGTTTTTCTAGGAAACGCAGCTCTATGGAAGGCCTTGTGCGTAGGAAGGATAAACGCTGCCTCACTGGAGTGCTTTGGCGGGCACCGAGAAGGCCCTCGCATCCCCTGCCATTTCCTTCTCGCTGCTGGGATCTGCACCATGAAGGCCTCTGACAGAAAACCAACGCGGGGCCTCCCTCCTTGAGCCAAGAGACACATGCTTGGGGGAAGCAGAGGCAGACTGTCCATCCTGGTGGATCCCAGGCCAAAACCTTCGCTGGCCCTTCATGCCTTATTTCTTCTTTGGGGGCCGACAAGGAGGCTAATAACCTAAAACGATGCATATGAAAGCACTCCGTGGTACATGAAGAGATTATACTGCGGCTGGCTTTCTTCAAAGTTTTTATTTTCATCATTTATTCTAAATGACCCCACCCTCAGCAGTCAATCAGGCATGCTCCTCCCACTGTTCCCTTCTCCACTGGGAGGAAGTTTTGAACAGGGCTGTAGCATCAGCAAAGCCAGCACTGTGACCCTTATCATCATGATGTGAACTTGGCATTATCCTTTAGTCCAAAGCATCTGCCTGAAAGATTGTGGCAGGAAGCAACTGGTGAAAAGTAAGACTCTAGCTTCGCCTGTCACTCACTTTGCTCAAATTAAAGCCATTTGCATTTCTAACATGTATTAGTTCTATTCAAAGCCTGCCATAGAAATGGAAATGGTCTTGGGGGAACAGCCATTTCCTAATCAGTGATCCTGGGGTGGTGAAGCAATCACTGACTTTGAATCCCAGCCTAGATTTCTCTGCAGGAGACCCCAGATGCAAGTTTCCAAAGGTGAGTGAATGTAAATGCCACTTGCCTTCTCTGTGTGACTAATTACCAGGGTCGTGGCACCCAGAGCTGTCAGAGCTGATTAGAGAGCCAGAAGACAGGGCTTCCTCTGGAGGATATGAAACAAAAGTTACCCAATAATAACTGCATACCAAAAAGCCAGAGTTAAATCTTCTGGGAACACTCTTGGGATGGGAAGGGCAGAAGCAAAGCCACTGGTCAGAAGTTGAATGGTTTTAAAAACCCTAGTTCCATAAAGGAAAGGAATAATGAACAGTGAAGCCCAGGAAAACAGTCAGTAGGGGAAAAAATTAAAATATTTTTACAAAATGAACCACTAAAATTGCTACTGGGAATTCATGTCTCTCAAACCAGCAATGACCTTGAGATCATCATTCATCACTTTGTACCTGTCTATGGACCGTGCCACCCTGGACATTACCCCAGACATTAGCCATCACCCCGGAATCAGACAATTGTCCCCGTATTTGTTGATGCTTTAGGGAGTCTCCAACCTTTAATCTATGTTTCTTGGGCCAGGTTGTTCTAGGGTTGAAACTAGGCTCAGGATAATAAATCACAGACATAGATTCATGATTTAACGCCATCATTTCTTTTATTTCCAAAAAGGTATTCACTTGCTCTTCATTTGAGCGTCATCCAGACTGTGTGCCCATCAAGCCACCAGGTGGTAGGTGAGCCAGGCTGACTTCCCAGCTGCCACGCTGTAACAGAGCAGGACCCTATGGGGACTTCCCCTGACAGGCCTTTCCCACCCCCCATATCCTCTGCTTTAGCTCCTCTCTGAAGTACCTAGATATTAGTATTTGATGCAAGTTTCCTGAGTTGTTTTGCAGATGTGAACCCTTCCACCACCAAATGGAAGATGTTAACTACTGGATGACCCTGAGCACGTAGCCCCAGGCCTCCTGGAGCCTAAGGACTGATAAAGTTAAGCCCTACGACACCACCCTGTTCCCTCATCATCAGCCAATCAGAGAATTGTGCACGAGCTGATCACGTACCCTGAGACCCCTCCCCCGCAACTTGGCTTTTAAAAATGCTTTCTGAAACCCTTCGGGGAGCTCGAGGCTTTTTAGGGCACAAGCCACCTCGTTTCCTTGCCTGGCCTTGCAGTAAACCTTTCTTTGTTCCAAACTCCGACGTTTCAGTTTGTTTGGCCTCACTGTGTGTCGGGCACACAAACTTGCGTTAACAGCATGCCCATGTGGCTTGGAGATTTGCCCTCCATCCCTGTGTCCACAGCAAATTTTGTGACGGAGAAGATGCGTCTGTGAGGAAGACAGCTTTCTCATGAAATAAATATGGTACGAATAAGATTTAAAAGATTTCTCACGTAAAGATATGCATGGGAAATAGGTCCTCGTTGATTGAAATTTCGGATAAAATCAGCGAACTAGTCTACCATTTTCTTATCTATTGTCGATGAAAAATTAATCAGTTGATCTAAGAGAGAAATGGAAAATTTTATTCAAGTCAAATTTGAGGATTATAACCCAGGAAGAGCATCTCAGAAATTTCTGGGAACTGTTCTGCCCATTAGAAGTCAAGGCACAGTTATATAAGTTTTCTGAGACAGAGGGCTGTACGTCAAATGACCTATTATTATTGACAGTTTACATGATCCAGATGGAAGCATCATCATGGTGGGTCACGTGACCCCTTACAAGATCAAGAAGAAATGCTGTCTTTTAAAGAGCTGTCTCGTTGATGTTAGGAGAATGTTGATCTTTACAGTTGAGCAGGTATTTTCAATGAGCAGGTGTCTTTCCCCACTGGGGGAGGCTTGGTGATGCATAATGCGGATACACAATGCACAGTCCGGGGAGAGAGGAGGTCAAAGGGCAGAGAAGATTTTTTGTTTAAATTTCTCTTGTCTTGCCATAAAAACACGACTTTTATTTCACACTATGAATTTAGAGATTTAAGAAATTTCTCAGGATTGACCCACTCTAACTGTTGAGGACCTGTTATGTTTGTCTCACCTGCTGTTTGGGGAATTCTAAATCCTCTTCAAAGTCTCTTCTAAATATTTCAGGAAACCTACAGGAGATATCACATATGTTTTTCCAAGAGCTAATTATCGTGCACCTACCATGTGCCATACGCTGTGTCAGGAAACAGGAATGCGGTGGTGAATAAAACAGAAGTGGCCCTGCTCACTCATGGAATAAAATCATGTGGCCTCAGTCTCTTTCCCTCCTGTTCCAGCTGCCAGTGAGGCCAGGTGTCTGATTCCCTGAAAATCTTTAACATCGTTGGTGGCCATGAAAAATGCTGTCGTTATATTAGTTTCCCATTGCTACTGTAACAAATTACCACCAACGTAGTGCCTTAAAGCAACACAAATTTGTTATCTTTCAATTCTGGAGGTCAGAAATCAGAAATGGGTCTCATGTGGCTAAAACCAAGGTATTGACAGAACTGCATTTCTTCTACAGGCTCCAGGAGAGAATACATTCCTTGCCTTTTCCATCTTCTAGAGGCTGCCGGCATTCCTTGGCTCCTGCTGCATCACTCGGACCTCTGCTTCCATCATCACACAAGGACCCTTGTGATGACAATGGGCTCACCAGATAATCCAGGATAAACGCCCTATCTCCAGGTTGTTAGCATAATCACATCTCCACATTCCCTTTGCCATGTAAGGTAACATTCACAGATTCTGGGGATTAGGTCATGGACATCTTTGGGGAGACATTATTCTTTCTATCACAAACCCTAGCTCTGCCAAGGCTGCTGACAAATACTGCTATGACTTCTGGCACATGGGATAAGAGTATCACTTTATGTCATTGGGAAAAACACACTTTCACAAACAGTCAATTTATTCTCCCTAAAAGTATTTCTTAAGTACCTATTATGTGCCAACATTATTCTAAGCTAGGCTCAGTGATCAACTAGCAAGATAATGTTTCTGTCTTAAATAACCTGTATTTCTCATGGGGGTAGGGGTGGGGAGGATGAACAGTAATCAAGTTAAAAATAACCAATATAATTTAAGTGTTGGTAAATTCTATAAAGGAATAAACCAGAGTGACGTTGCAGAGTATGCTTGGGGAGGTCCTGGGCATGGGAGACCTGAGGAGGTGGCATTGAAGATGAGACCTGAGACCCAGCTGATGTGAGGAACGAAAGTTCCAGACACAGGGAACACTAACGCCAAGGCTCTGGGTAGGAATGAACTTAGAGTGATAGGAAAGATCAGGGTGTCTAGAAGGTAAGGAGCTCAGGGGAACCTGGAGCGAGATGGAGATTAGCAATGCAGGTTGAAACCAGACCACATCAAGCCTTTGAAGGCAGAGTATGGAATTTTGGTTTTGTCCTGGGAGCAACAGGACGCTGAAAGAGGGACATCCAGAGGAAAGTGACTGAATCGAAATTATTAAAAGAACTCTTGGCTACTCTATGGAGAACGGACTATTTGAAGGCAAAAGTGGAAGCAGGGTTTCAAGATGAGTTCAGTAGTCCAGGCAAGAGATAATGGCAATTTGATTATGGATGCTGGAAGCTATGGCTAGATTCAGGATATGTTTTTGAGATAGAATTAATAGGTCCTTCTAGTGGATGAGGATGTGGAAAAAAACTCAAGGATAACACTTGGCTTTTTTTCTTTAAAAGGTGGATGAATGGTGATGCCATTTACTGAGGGAGGATGGAAAGAGAGAAGCACAAATAGATCACAGATTGAGATGGAAAAAGCAATGGGAGTCCAGTTCCATTTTGGATAAATAGGGTTGGATACCTGTTAGACTTCGAAGAGGAGATTCAAATCAGCAGTTCGATATCAGAGTCTGGAGCTTAGAAGGAGCAACCAGCGAGAGAAGTATAAACGGAGGTAGTCAGAGACGCCAATGCATTTGCGTCTTCTGTAGGTTGACACTTTCTGGGTACTCTTCTGCCACCACCAGGTGATGCAAGGACACCCTAAATCTCAGAAAGAGAAGACTATGGGCACATGGGTGGGGGAGGCATCCATGGCTTATATGGTAACCCCTCTTGGCAACCATAAACTGCAGCTGAGACACTTTTTCCCGTGTCGCTACTATGCTCCCTCAGAAGGACATTAACTCCTGCACCCTAAAAAAATGAAAAGCCAGATTGTGCAGAGTGAGAAAACATCACTGCTTCTTCCAAGAGACCAATAAGATCACCTGCCAAAGGTTGTCACCCTAAAGTATTGCTTTATTCTACTAAACTAAAGAAGATTCACTTGCCATGAAGGGCTGGTCCTCCACCAGGAAGCTTGTTCACCAGTCGAGATTTAGGGACATGGGTTCTAAACCGGCGGTCCCCAACCTTTTTGGCACCGGGGACCGGTTTCATGCAAGACAATTTTTCCATGGACCGTGGGGAGGGGGATGGTTTCAGGATGATTCAAGCGCATCACATTTATTGTGCCCTTTATTTCTATTATTATTACATTGTAATATATAATGAAATAATTATACAACTCACCATAATGCAAAATCAGTGGGAGTTCTGAGCTTGTTTCCATTTGCCACTCACTGAAAGGGTTTTGATATGAGTCCGCAAGCAATTGACTTATTATGGTCTCTGTGCAGTCAAACCTCTCTGCTAATGATAATCTGTATTTGCAGCCTCTCCCCAGTGCTAACATCACCGCCTCAGCTCCACCTCACATCATCAGGCATTAGATTCTCATAAGGAGCGTGCAACCTAGATCCCTCGCATGCGGAGTTCACAGTAGGGTTCGCGCTCCTCTGAGAATCTAATGCCCCCGCTGATCTGACAGGAGGCGGAGCTCAGATGGTAATGCGAGTGATGGGGAGCGGCTGTAAATACAGATGAAGCTTCGCTCACTCGCCCACTCCTCACCTCCTGCTGTGTGGCCCGGTTCCTAACAGGACACCAACTAGTACCAGCCCATGGCCTGGGGTTTGGGGATCCCTGCTCTAAACAGAGGCGAAAAGGCATCCATCACTTCTCCCACAATTTTCTAGTACAAAAGAAATGTTTTTGCAGAAACATGGCTGAAATGATGCCTGGGTAGCAGCTTCTACCCAATTCCCTCCACCACAAAATACCTGCGTAGACAAAGAAAAAGGTAAAAAGTCAGAGCTCACCAGGGAATCAGCCTGACAGGCAGCTGACTGCCACAACCTGGTTGGAATTTCTTCCTAGTTAGAACTGATGTTAGAAGGGGAAAAAAATGGCCAAAGTTCAGTAAATGGTAAATCCCCATTTCTCTAAATGAAAATGTAATGGTCTAAAATGTATGAAGCCATTTCATAAATCTCCAATATCACCCATTGGTCCAAAGACCCCAGGCTTATAGTAACCATGTACAGCCATCTCTCATCTTAACCCATTGGGAGATGATTCCTTTCTTCAGTCAAAGTTATCACCATCCTGCCAAACTGAGTCTAGAAAATGAAAAAATAACTAGACATGGAGATTACATAGAGTAGCATGTGTACATGTTGTCTTCAAAGATACCCCAGATGTCAGATGGGAGTCCCTTGCTTTTTGAATATCTGGTTACAATTGATTCAAGCTCCCCCTCCATGGCCCTGGAATGCCAAAGCACTGCCTGCCGTTTCTGAACATCCCAGGGCTGTTAGCATTCTCTAGATCATTCTTTTTCTTCTGGCTCAGCCTGTGTTTATCTCAGCAATGCATCAACCCAAACCCAAAGGGCATCTCCTTCCATGATTCAACAACAAAAATTCCTCATACAGAATACTTGTGGGCAGAGCAGAATTTGCTAGAGATTTGTTTGGCTGGAGACATAGAGCATAAAGGAGAATTTATAAAACAGAACGGAGCTGAATCAATCAGGTAAGGCTAAATTAACAAATGATCCCCAAATCTTAGTGGCTTCCAATAATAAAGTTTTACTGTCTGTTCACCCTACGAGTTCATCACTGGCTCTGGCTCTCTTCCCATTTTCTCCTTTGTGGATGGAGGCTGACAGAGCACTTGCTACCTGAAACACAGCCAGTCATCACGGAAGAGGGAATCACTCACTGACTCTTAAAGCTTTTGCTTGGAAAATGACACACATCAATTTCACTCATGATTTACTGACCAATGCAAGTCCCATGGCCAAGCCTGAGTTCTGAGAGCGTGAGGATATATAATCCTCCCACAGGAAGTAGCAACAAAAGTAGATGAACAGTAATACAATCTACCACGTCAGCATTTTTAAATAGTGGATATCATCACCTTAAAGTACTTTTGAAAAACCCCAAAGAGCTAAGTAGCCCTCACCTCCCTTCTGATCCTCTTCCCCACTCTCCAGAGCCAAACAACTCTTCCCTTGTTCTCATGCAAACCTCGTTAAATTTTAGTACTTGACAACACAGTACCCCTTCTACACCAACCACTTGTCAAAATATTACTTTCAAACAAAGGAATGCTGGTGTTAATTGTTAAAATAATAATTTTTTTTGCCTAATTATACAAGAAACCCCAATAAATAGGAGTGGAGAGAAGCAGAACACTGCCTCCTGAAAATGGCATTTTTACATCATAATTTATAATAGTTTCAAATACCAGGAAAACCACAAGTAGATTTAAAGGAAGTTGTCATCTTTTCAGAGCAGAGGAGCGCCAGGTGAGTGTTTAGAACCTGGGAACTAGGCTGAGATCTGCTCAGGCCCACCTGTTCTCCAGCTGTAGCTCTAGCTCAAAAAGAATTTCAATAGCAACGCTAGTAAACAGAGAACAAGGCCAGTGCCTATCTGTGGCAGAGACCTGCCCAAGACAGATCTTACCTTTTTTTGTTTTTTGAGGTTGGTTAAAGAAAAGACCATGTTTTCAAGGGTTTATTGGCTCTGCAAAAGTTCTTTTGTGAAGTGTCTGTTCAAATGATGTGCCCAATAAGAAAAAGTCAAATAATTCTATTTTTTTTTAAAGGGCAAGAGATTTGCACAGGCACTTTGCAAAACTGGATGCTCAAGTTTCTAGTAGGCAAATGAATAGATACCAACACTTGTCTAAGAAAATAAACTAAAATTAACAAAAAATACTCTAGTACTAAGTTTTGGTGAGGATGCAGGACAACTGGAAATCTCAAATATTAGGAATATAAATTAGTGCAAACGCACTGGATAACTATTTGATTGTATCTACTGAACCTAAATATAGACCTACCCTATAAATCACCAATATCACTTAGAGTTTTATCCCCAAGAGAAGTAATTTATCCATCAAAAAATATGGACAAAACAACAACAACAACAAAAATATGGACATCTATAGCAGCTTATTTATAGCAGCTTATTTATAGCAGATTTATTCATAATTGTCAAAAGCTGGGAGCAAATGATTATCAGTAGAAGAATAGATACATAAATTGTGGTATAGTCAAATAATGAACTCTTACATAACAATAAAAAAACAACCAACCACTGATGCCTACATAACATGGATGAATCTAAAAAACGTTACTTTGAGCAAAAGAAACCAACCACAAAAAACTGCATACTGCACTTATATGAAGTTCAAAAGTAGGACAATCTAATTGGTGGTGACAGAAGTCAAAAATGCACTGGTATCAGGGGTGGGTTATTGATGATGAAGGAACAGAAAAGAATCATCATGGGTCCTAGAAATTCTCTTCATTTTAATCTGCATGGTTATTACACAGATATGTATAAAATATTATCAAGCTCTGCTTAAGATAATTGCTATGTAGTTTACGGTGTGTGTTATCTGTCAATTGAAAACAGTAAGTTCAGGCTTTTATTTCACCAAAGAATGGAAACCTTGAAAACTCCTATGAGATGGAAATAAATTTTTCCATCTCAAAAATAATCTTGAAGTTGGAAGTACAATTAAAAAAAAAAAAAACATTTGTTTTGTGGTGCATTTTGAAAGATTCGTAAGAATTGGTCAGGTGAAGAAGGAAATCAAGTTTCAAAGACAGAGAAGCAAGAGAGAATAAGAACCATTAAGAGAATTATAAGAAGTGTGGACCCAGCATCAAATACACATGAAAAAAATCTAGATGATTAGCATCTTTAGCAACATGCTATTGGGTTTCTAGAAAATGGGAATCATTAAGAAAATAAGAAGTTGCCTAACAGACCTAGTTCAATGATTCATTTACATGAATTAGTATTTTACTCTGGAAAATAAACAAAGAAACTGGTGCTCTGTTATTTCTGAAGATTAGATCCAGCAGTTTCCAAAGGGAGCCAGAGCAGTCTGGCTTGAATTTTAGCATCTCCATGCTCGTCCCAGATGCGCGGGCAGAGAATTAATAAGAACACACGTCAGATTGTTTTCTCTGTAACCACCAACAGCCTCCTTAGTTTGTAAGAATGAACTCTTGGGTTCCCTTATTATCATTCCTCTTGCCCTCCTCAACTGTCCCTGGGCAGAATGCCTATGGGACATAGACTAGTGATTTAAAATGTCCTATTCATTACCAAGAATGTCGGCCTTTCAATCCAGACCGAGAAACCCTGAACTATGCTGGGGATGGAGGGAACACTAAGAGTAGGCTATTGTTTCAATTGATTACAGCAGCACCTTGGCCTCCTAAGCAGTGACAGACGGAGGCAGGCTTAGGAATGCTTATCTGGTGGGAACAGACAAGATGTTATCAGATCCCGCTTTAAAACATCTCTGTGTAACATCTCTCTTCTTTCGGTGGCCGGAGAAAGTAGGTCAGAGGGGGATGGCCTGGGTGAGCCACAGAGGCCGAGTTGGAGGCCCTCATACAGGGTTAATCAACTCTGCGACACTACCATTTTCCCCTCTGGTTTTCCTCTTTCCCATCCCTGGTTATAACGTGAGGTCCACTCTGCAGTTTCAGCTTAAATTAGGAAGGAAAGATTCATCACTGCAACTGCCTTCTTGATTTGGAGATAGTGTGGGTCTTTATCTCCCAACTGCAGAAACCTGATAAGAATGCAGAGGTGATGTGATAATTTGTGACCAATTATAGGAATTTTTAAACTAAACAGATGAAAAGGAAAGGGGGTGGTGCAGGGAGAAAGAATGTTCGCTTATTACAGCTATATGTGCATCACTTCTTTCATGTCTTTGGATTTGGCCATGAAAAGAGAGAACAACGCCAAAATGCCCTCAGGGTTTAACTTTGGAAGACATGGGGGTCAGGACTGACCCTAATATTTCCTGAACGTGGTGGGACTTTGGGAGGGTCTTCTTAAGCTCCGTGGACCTGGGATATTTCATCTGAATCAGAAGTTCCTCGACAAGAAGCCCCGACAGGTCATGCTCATCTTTGAATTCTGTGATTCAATGACTTCTAGAATTTGATGGGCTCGCTTTTGTTTGTTTGCTTTTCAGAATAAAATATACTAGGGTCAAGTCCAGGAACTGAGACAGAGCAGCATGTGCACCCACAGTCTGCTCCAGCACCAACACCCTCGCCAGGCTGAACACGGTCGGTGGCTCGCCTCTGTTCTCACTTCCTGTTTGTGTGACTTGGGCTCTCTCCTTAAGGTCCTTAAACCTGCATCCTTATTTGGGAAATATGGATAATATCCGCCTCACAGAGTTGCTGTGTTTTCTGGAAGGCCAGGAAAGGTACCTGATTTAGACGAGTAGGTTGTTTTTTTTTAACAGTTCCATGAATTTTAATACCTGAGTAGATTTGTGTAACCACCACCATCACAATCAGGATACACAGCAGTTCTATCACCCCAGCAAATTCCCTGTGCTTTCTTTTCATAGTCACAACCCTTTCCACCTGACTGATTAGACCAGTAGCTTTTATTATGGCTCTCCACCAAGTACTGGGGCATGAATCTGGAGCCAGATTTCTCAGGTTCAAATGTGAGCTCTGCCACTGTCTATCTGTGTAAACTTGGGCAGGTTGCTTAATCTCTCTGTCTCAGTTTTCTCATCTGTAAAATGGAGATAATGGTACTGACCTCATGGGGTTGTTGTGAGGATTAAATGAATAAATGTTTATAATGTCCTTAAATAGTTTAAATAACTTTTTCACTATTAAATACTTGAATATTAAAATATTTTAAATATTTAAATATTAAATATTTGACACATAGCAAATGCTACGTGTTTTTCAAATTAAATGAAAAAATACATATACATACACATACACTCCCACATACATACAATTCTTATACATATAAATGCGATGGCACAAAGCAAGTGTTCAATAAATGTTGGGCATGATGATGATCACAGAAATGACTTGTTTTTAGGACTAGAAATGAAGTTTTAGAAACTAGTTCCTACATGAGGCACTGCATTGGCAGAGGGAAAGGAGAAATAGGAACATGTTGCAGAAAAAGCTATGAGGCAGGTTCAGCAGAACTGGCCACTGGGTGCGCTTGTGGTTGGGGACAGAGGTAATGCAGAGGCTGAATCAAATGATGACTCTAGATTTCTCTCTGGGCAACACGGTAGATGGTGGTACCATTACTTTAGAGAAAATCTAGGAAGGATCAGATTTGAGGTGAAATAAAGTGAGTTCATGTTTAGAAATGTTGACTTTTGAAGTGCCTGCAAGACATTCAAAGAAGCCCACTTACCCAAATAAGAACTGAATAAAAATAGAATCCTGCATAGATCCTGGGCAAGACCAATTGCAGCAACCACATAAATCATCCCATTTTACACGTAGCTACTTATACTCGGGTTTAAAAAAAAAAATCTGAAGAAAATCAGTGGAAGTGCTTGTCCCCGTCACCTGCCTGGGAAGCACTCTGAAAGTCAGCAGGTCTAACTTCCTCTTTAGAGGGATGACCTGTGACGTTGTTCAGCCATTTGTCATTTACAAAGCACATTCACATCCCAGATCTTATTTAAACTTGTGAAAAGATCACACCCCATTGGATTGACAGGATTTGGAGTTGAGACTAGATCCAGACCGCCTCTGTCCAGAGTTCTCTCTGCTATCAGTTAATTTTAAAATATAATTATATTATATAACTATAATATTATATAATTATACAGTGTCAACGGGTACTATAACAATCTTACATACCCGATTTAAACCAGATTATCTACTTTAATCGTCAGACCAACCCAGGAGACCAACCCAGCTCCATTTTCAAATAATGTAAAGTATTGGCACAAGGTCACATAGATGTTAAATGACAAATTTGGAGTCATTGAGTCCAAATCTTTGTTAATATTTTTTTGTTGGATTTTATTATAATAATGTGTAAGTAATAAAGCAAGTTTTTTCAAGAAAAACTAGTCTTCCTAAATTTAAATCCTGGCTCTGTCTTTTATTAGCCGTGGGACTTGGGGAAAGTTACTTAACTTCTCTGTGTCTCAGTGCAGTGACCTGTAAAATTTGGACAATAATGGCATCTGACACATAGGGTTGTAATGAGAATACACTGAGTTAATATTTGTAAAATGCTTAGCAAAAAGCCTGAAATTTGGTAAATTAATTAATGAATGTTAGGTATTACCATGACTATAATTATGATTTCCTGTGGGATCCATTTTTTTCAGTAGAGGTCAAACTTTGGAAATCAGTCCAGTGTAAACCAAACCCAATAATGATTTCCTTATTTTTTTGCATCCACATTTATTACAAAAAAAAAAAAGAAATCAACGTTGAATTTCTAGCAGTCCATGCAATGAGGCAACTATGATCAGAGAATCTAAAAGACCAAAGAGGGCTTCCCTGGTGGCGCAGTGGTTAAGAATCCGCCTGCCAACGTAGGGGACACGGGTTCGAGCCCTGGTCCGGGAAGATCCCACATGCCGCGGAGCGCACGAGCCACAACTACTGACCCCACTGCCACAACTACTGAACCCCGCACGCCTAGAGCCCGTGCTCCGCAACAGGAGAAGCCACTGCAATGAGAAGCCCGGGCACCACAACAAAGACCCAATGCAGCCAAAAATAAATAAATAAATAAATAAACAAATAAATAAACCAACATGCCCATTTAAAAAAATTAAACTAAAAGACAAAAGAAACGCTCAGGAGAGGCACCACTAGTCTTTAAGGTCGTTCAGAGAGGAACTCCTCCTACTCGTCCTACAACCCGATCACAAGTGTCCGCAGTATAGGACCAGCCCGGCCCACAGCTGTCAAAAGACTGCACAGGAGAACAACACAGAGGACCAACAACTTTGTCATGAGAATAATTTTGTTTCCACCAGAGCTGTGGCCCCCTTTGCTTCGCAAGAAATCCTTTCTTTCACTTCTGCATTTGTTTGGTTTAGGGGTTTAGCTGTTAAAATATATATATACGGGGGCTTCCCTGGTGGCGCAGTGGTTGAGAGTCTGCCTGCCAATGCAGAGGACACGGGTTCGAGCCCTGGTCTGGGAAGATCCCACATGCCGCGGAGCAACTAGGCCCGTGAGCCACAATTGCTGAGCCTGCGCGTCTGGAGCCCATGCTCCGCAACAAGAGAGGCCGCGATGGTGAGAGGCCCGCGCACCGCGATGAAGAGTGGCCCCCGCTTGCCGCCAACTAGAGAAAGCCCTCGCACAGAAACGAAGACCCAGCACAGCCATAAATAATAAAATTAATAAATTAATTTAAAAAAAAATATATATATATATATATACAGAGAGAGAGGGCAATGCCAATGATTGGCTCAGGCATCAGACACCAGTGAGGAAAGGTGTCCCTTGGGCTCCTCTGAGGTCATCCGTGTGTTGCCTTCATTGTTCTTGGCAGGACTGTGGACAGAAGAGCAAGCAGAGACTTTGTAGTCAGGCAGCCCCATCGGTCTGTGTCTCCTGGGGTCTAGGGACCCCAGAAGGGCAGGCTGCTCCTTACATTCTAATTGTGATGCCCCAGAGCTCTGAAACCCTCCCTACTGCAACTCTTGAAATTTCTGAAAACACTGGGTCCTTCAGTGTCATCTCAGATGGACAGGATATGTCCCCATTTCTCTCAGAATCCCAGTCTTCCTGGCACTCGCCTCTGGTTGGTTTTTCCCGAGACAGGCAAGGCTATTCCCCAGCTGCTTTCCCTCCTGGCTACCCCCTCAGCTCTCCCAGGACTACCAGGCAGAGCCCCATCTCCAGATGTCCCCAAATAACCCCAGCTTCCTCTCCCCATGGCGTCTCCTTTATACCGCTCCACCTAATCCCTGAAAGGATTTTAATGGTTCGTGCCAAAGACATTAATTTTTTAAGTCATAAAATTATTAAAATAAGCCTTCTATATCTCTACCGTAAACACAATTTCTCCCATCTCTGAACTCCTTCAGCATCTGAATTCTTTTCAATTAATCAACATATTCTGCCTGGTTTTATAGCTATTCAGATTCACAGATTAACTTTTTCTTCTGAACTATGATTTCTTGAAGCAAAACCCATAGAAAATCCATGCAAATGTTCCTTATATAGCTAATGAATGAATAAATACTTATAGGGTATCTTTGGGGGGATGGGACAGTGAGGGGGCATTATTCTGGAGGAGCTCTTCATACAGTGGGTGAGACAGCCCTGTGAGCATGACTTTAATTCACTTTTGTGAACACAATGATAGACTAAGCCAAGTGCCTATAGGAACATGGAGAAGGGATGACCTGAGGCACTTTAGACAAATGAATTATTTATAGCTAAATATTTATAGCTAGCATAATAAAAAGGATATGAACAAGCAATGAAAGGAGGTTAATGGGAGACCCTGACAATGAACGTAATAGTTGGTACTGAACATCCTGGCACCCAAGTTGAAAAGGGAAATTGTATGCCTTGACTAGCTCTGGGTGTCAAATCAAACTCACCAGTTTACCGGGAACACAAACTTTTATCCTTGTTTGGTCTGACTTCCGACAACACCTCACCTAAGGGACACTGAGCTACATAAAGAAGAGATTAACAAAAATAATAGTTTTAAATAGTAGAAATGACGAATCCAAGGGCATGTTGTTGATCCCTTTGGCGAAAGTAAATCTCCATGAGAAACTGAAAAAGTAAAAAGCTAATGAGGATGTGGAGAAACTGAATCTTTCATACATTGCTGGTGGGAATATAAAAATGGTGCACCCAGGCTGGAAGATACTTTGCAGTTTCCTATAAAACTAAATATGTAACTACCATACGACCCATCAATTGCATCTGGATGTATCCCAGAGAATGAAAACTTATATTCACACAAAAGCCTATCCACGAATAGTTATAGCAACTTTATTTGTAATAGCCTAAAATTGGAAACACGACGTGGATATCCTTCAATGGTGACTGGTTAAACACACTGGGATTCATCCATATCATGGAAAACCACTCAGAAATAAAATGAAACAGTTATTGATACATGGAACAACCTGATTACTCTCCAGGGAATTGTGTTGAGTGAAAAATTCCAATCCCAAAAGGGTACAAACTGTGTGATTCCATTTATATGACATTCTTGAAATGAAAAAATTATAGAAATGGACAACTGATTACTAGATGCCAGCAGTTAAAGAGGGGCTGGGTTAGGAGGGAGGCGGGGGGCTGGAAAAGGGCCACATAAGGAACTCTGGCGGTGGCAGCAACGTCCTAGATCTTGACTGCAGTGACCTCAGTATTCAGGCTGTGACATCTTACTATACAGTCCTGCAAGATGTTACCACCGGGGAAAATGGAGTACAGGATACACGGGCTTTCAGGATCTCTTTGTATTATTTCTTACAACTGCATAGAAATCTGCAATGGTCTCAAAATAAAAGTTTAATTTTCAAAACAGTGAATTGTTAAAATGACACAGACATTTTTAAAAAGTTTAGCAGGTTCTTATAAACTTAAGCACGGATTTACCATGAGATCCACTAATCCCACACCTAGGAATTTGCCCAAGAGAAACGAAAACATGCAACCACACAAAAGCCTGCATGCAAATATTTGCAACTTTACTCATGGTCTTCAAAAACTGAGAACAACTTGAATGTCATCAACTGTGAATGGATAAACAAATGGTGGTCCATCCGCGCAATGGAATAATACTCAGCATTAGAAAGAAACTACTAATACAGGCAACAACATAAACAAATGTCAAATGCATTATGCTCTGTGAAATGAGCCAGATTCAAGCTACTACCCGCTGTATAATTTCATTTATATGACATTCTGGAAAAAGCAAAACTATAGGCATAAAAAACAGATCAATGGCTGCTAGGGGCTGCAGATGGCAGGAAGGTATTGACGACAAACAAGACATATGGGAACATTTTGGGGTGATGCAGATGTTCTATGTGTTGACCATGGTGGTGTTTACAATATTATATGCAGGTTTTTCCAAAATTCATAGAACTGTATACCTAATAAGGAAGAAATTTACTGAATATAAATCATGTCTCCGTGGGAGTTTGGGGTTAGCAGATGCAAACTAGTATATATAGAATGCATAAATAACAAGGTCCTACTGTTATAGCGCAGGGAACTATATTCAATATCCTGTGATAAACTGTAATGGAAAAGAATATAAAAAAGAATATATATATATGTATGTATAACTGAATCACTTTGCTGTACAGCAGAAATTAACACAACATTGCAAATCAACTAAACTTCAAATAAATAAATAAAGCCTCAAGAAACTTGACTTCAAAGGTGAGTCATTAAACTTTCTGATGTTACACTGCTGGAGTTCTGAGAAGTTAGAGGAGTGGTGATACGCAGGCACCCCGCTCATGAAAGATGGGCCAAGTCAAACACAGCGAAAGGCACATAACTCCTTGTCCATCGATATCCACATCTACCCTGTGCTGTCCTATGACTACCGAGGCACAGAGATTCTAAGAGATCCACACAAGGCCTCACCAATAATAATGTGTGACAGAACCAGAACTTAAACCCAGATTTCCCTAGGCTGGAAAAATGTGCTCTATCTACAACATGGCACTGTATGATATGGCTGGTGAGGAACCAGAATGGAAGAATTTTAAATTGCCAGTTAGAGAGTAATCGTGGACTTAGTGATGGTGTGTGCATTAGTTGTGAAACTAAAGAACCCTACTTGGATTTTGAATCCTGATATGGCTCCTCCCTTCTGCTCAGAGACAAATGGGCCATAGGCCTATGATCTGAGCCTGGGTTTGCCTAGGAAGGAGCTTCAGATCGTCCTACTTTACAAAAAGGACAACATGCAATTTCCAACCCAAACAGACCTGGGGTCCCAGCCAGCCGGCTGAGTTGATGCAGTACTAGGGCAGCCAGGATTCTGCACTGAAATAACAAGACACAGATCCAGGTCTGCCGCGGATGAGAGATTCTGGTGCGAGGGGAGTTGGGAGCTGCCCCACCGCATTCACATTGTTCTCTTAGCTCGTGGCCAGGGCACAGGGGCCCCAGGAGGAGATGCTGAGGATGCCCTTGAGGAACAGAGCATGTGACTGGTTACAAAGGCTGATGAACAATAAGATGGGCTCAAAACAGCCCGCCAGCCCTCCTCTTGGCTTCCTGCATGAGTGTCATTTCCAGCATCCGTTCATTCAACACATGTTTATATCGGACCTGGACCTGGAAAGCCCAGCTCTGAAATCGGGCAGTTCCCAGGTCATTCTTGGGGTAAGACAATCCCTTCTACACGGAGAAGAGCCTCCGCTCTAGAGGAAGTTAGGAGAAGCTCCCCCTCCCCACAGCTTTCCCACTCTAACCTGGGATGCTCCAGATCCTTCCTCATCACCCCCTCAACCGCACCATTTCTTGGTGGAGCTGTTCCCACCATCGCTAAGCTCTAACCCTCCTCATCACTCAGCTGGATTTGAAAATAAGCTCTTGACTGATCTCCCTGACACCACCAAGCCCTCAAATCTGTTCCCTGATGGAATTAACGCATGCCTCTGGCCAATTTTACACCCTGCTCTCCCTCTCTGTGGCCGGCCGAGTGAAGTCTAAACACCTTGGAAAGGCATACGATGTCTGTGACTGTCTGGTGCCTTCTGGTCCCTGAGTTCTCACCTCCTTCGGGCCCCTTGGCACCCATGCTCTGTCCATCCTAACCTCCTTGCTGGTCCCTGAGCAACCTGGTGTCTTCAGGCCTCCGTCCTTCAGTCCTTACCACTCCCTCTTCCTGGGGTGGCCCCGCCATGATTCTCCACATAAGTCCTTAGAGTCTTCAGGAAAACGCCATCCCTCCTGGGGAAGCCCACTCCTCTCCACTTCCCCCACTCCCTCCCCTGTGTCTCTCCCTCAAGACTATGAACTTCCCAGGGGCCAACACCAAGTCTTCCTGACCTCATAGCCTTCACTCTCAACCCAGTGCCTGGAATATCATAGAATTTTAATTTCCATTTTCAAATGGATGAGGGAAGGAAGGAAAGAAGGAAGGAGGGAAAGAAGGAGGTGGGGAGGAAGGAAGGATCGCTCTCAACTCCTGAGATAAGGGCCAGCATAATTAAAGGCGCTGAAATCAATTGCTTGGAAAATTAGGTCTAGGAGGCCACAATAGAATGAAAGTATCCTAGATAACTATAGATTCTCAAAGGTACACTGAAAATTGGGGAGTGATCCACAGACAGTCAAAAATAATAATAATTTCAAGAGTTACTATGAATGAATAAATTCAGTATTTACCGAGGGCCTCCTCTGCACCAGGCAAAACTACATACATTATCCCATTTAATCACCCCCCACAACCAAATTTGTATGTATAATTATATTTATTCTATTGATAAGGAAACTGAGGCTCAGAGAGGTTAAGTAAGTTACCCAACATCACACAGCTAGCGAGCATGGAACCAGGATTTGAATTCAGGCCTCTCTGACTCGAAACCTGTGCTTATTCCGTTGCATCACTCCACTTCCCCCTCCCCTTTTACTTCTAGTAACTTCCCCTTTCCTTCCATTTTCTGCTTGTTCAAAAGTTAACCTCGGCACAGTGTATTTAAATACAGAACACGACAGAATCCTCACTCTTAAAAGGCAAAAAGCACAGCATCTTAATTGAAACAAGATAATCCAAACATTGGCTTCACTTAAAGTTTATAAATTCCATTTCATTGACTTGTATTTTCACAAATGACTGCCGTGTCAAAGTTATTTTATTTTTACAGAAGTTAGGAAAATAAAAAGAGAGGAAGTTTTAGAACAAGATAACTTACAGCATGTTTTGGTTCTTTTTTCTGGGTGTTACAGGAAAAGTTGAGAAGTTTTCAAGAGAAAACTCACAGGCTTTTGGACTCCATTCCTCCGGGACCCTTGCCCACTGGCCCAGACCCTTAGGCACCCTGGGTTGCTGACAGCTGTGACCCTGAAATCTTGTTTCTTTCTCTCTTTCGAAACCCCTTCCTCGCCCCCAACCCCAAGATAATTTCCTAGCAGGACGCTCCTTGCAAAATCAGAATTAGAAGTAAAGGCAGAGAGCTCCCACATTTATTTGGGTCACAGTTCCAGAAAAGATGCTTTTAGCCAAAATGGCCAAAGTCAGTGCTTCTTTCACAGAAATCAGTTTGAATGTATATTAAATACAGGATCTTGGGTCCCTCAGTTAACTTCTCTGCACCTTTTATACAGAACAAGAGAAGTAGCACCCGGCCGTCCACATATGCGTGTGAGCGCAGAAACCTATGGCTCCTCTGACCTAATCCACGTGGCCCCTCATCTTCAGATGTTACACGGCCTGGTGAGGCACCACGGGTTCTGGGATCAAAAGAACTTGGTTCCTGTGATGAATCCACTATTCCTTTGGGCTTCAGATACTTGGGGTTGAGTGTCTTCATTTATAGGGGAAATATAATTCCATCTACCTTCTTTGCCTAATATGTTTTGCTGTGACTTGCATGTGATCATGTGCACGAGAGCTTTTGAAACCTGGTTTGGAGTAGCTACAGAGGCTGTCCCTATGTCACTAATAGCACTGTTCAGTCCCAACACAGAATCCCCTCCACTGTCTCCCAACTAACATGTTCTGGAAGTTGCGACTCATTCCCAGCTTCTCCAGGGAGGCTTCTGTAACCACCGCAGCCCACGGCCTCTCCCAAAGCACAAGGCTCACTTCTCCAAGCATTTCCTTATCCTCTCCCTTGAGCACTGTGAATACAGGGATGGGGACAGAGTGTGGATTCCCTCTCAAAGCAACCTGAGACAAGGGTTCATGTGAACATAGTTTATCTTAGAGATGCAAGGAATGTTGTCAAGGAGACAGGGATGTGATCCAGGAAAGAAAAGGCAGTGTGTTCAGGACCAGCTTCAAGGGGTACAGCTTGGGCAACCACACAGGACCCCACATTCAGAAGGTCCCAGCGCTCTGCTGTCACCACTTGAAATTTTTAATCATTTTCTCCTTGAACTTGAATATATCAGCTATAAAATACAAATTGTGTAATTTTGGGAATTCTTCGTACAGCTTAAATGCTCTTATATATTTGCATTTAAAACTGGCATTGCACAGTATAAAAAAGGATGGTAAAACTCATTGTTAATAAGTAAAGACATTTTTTTTAGTTAGAACAACTCCAAAGTAGTACCCCTCACCCATTAAGCAGTTATTCCCCATACCCCTTCCCCCAAGTCCTTGGCAACCACCAATCTGCTTTCTGTCTTGTTGGAACTACCTATTCTGGATATTTCATATCCAGAGTCATACAATATGTGACATTTGTGTCTGGCTTCTTTCACATAATATGATGTTTCAGAGGTTCATCCATACTGTAATATGTAGAACTACTTCATTCCTTTCTATGGCTGAATAATATTTCAATGTGTGTATATACCACATTTTGTTTATCTGTGCATCCATTCATGGACATTGGCTATTACCACCTTTTGACTATTGTGATTACTGCAGGTGTGAACACACATGGACACGTATTTGTTGGAGTACCTGTTTTTAACTGTCTTCTACTTTTAAGGGCCCACGTGACTACATTGGGACCACCAGACAATGCAGGATAATCTCCCTTAAGTCCAGCTATATATATGTAATGTAACATATTCACAAGTATTGGGGCGTGGATATCTTTGGGGGACCATCTTCCTGCCTCCCGTGAGACCTGAGTGATCCAAGTTTGGGAAGAGCATGATGGCTGCAGGCAACTACAACCATTCTGGTGCTGCTATTGGACCAGTGCTTCTTAAACTTGAAAAATATGTGAAACCCATTTAGAGAAAAAGAACCTTGTCAGAGCTCAAGGACATGTCCAGAGACCCCCAACTTGAGAGACAGACAGTACACTGAAAGTTTACCATCAGTTTAATGATCATTTGCCCTGATGTGCTCAGTAACACAAGTGTAAACCTGGACACCAAGATCCTGCAATAGGACTGTTTTAAGGCAAACTTTCAATCACTCCAGATTATATTTTATGTTCATTTTTAGATGACCATCAAATGAAGAGAGAAATTTGTTAAATTCTCATAGAATTCACATCATAACAAGAATTGGGGGGCCCTTGGCTATCAGTAAATCCAGTGGGAGAAATATCGGGCTAGCGCTTGCCTGTTTTGTTCATTGCCAGGCCCCATGCCTGGTGTATGAAAGATACTCAAGACACGTTGCTAAATAAATAAATGGGGTATAGTACGAGGAATTGGCAGGGCAGGTGTGTGGGGTGAGGTTGGCAGAGGCCTGATGGATCACGGACCATCTTATTTAGAGCGTATACTGTATACCAGCGGTCCCCAACATTTTTGGCACCAGGGACCGGTCTCGTGGAAGACAATTTTTCCACAGACAGGGGAGAGGGGGGATGGGTTAGGCGGTAATGGGAGCGACGCGGAGAAGCAGATGAAGCTTTGCTCGCTCGCCCACCACTCACCTCCGGCTGTGCGGCCCAGTTCCTAACAGGCCATGGACAGTACTGGTCCGTGGCCCGGGAGTTGGGGACCCCTGCTGTATACCATCCCTAAGAGCCATCTGAGGGCCCTAACTGTCTATGTTCCTCACTTGGTGATTAGCACTTGGGGTCTTATAACACTTTTCACCAACATTAACAGGGAAGAGAGAATGTTCCAAATCCCCACGAAGGACGGATGGCAGTGAAAGGAAAATGTGTTCGGTGAAGAACATGGCCCCAGGGCCCCACTGACTCCAGAATCACTGCCCTTTGTTCGTCCCCACCCTCTCTATCTCAGAAGGGGCTGGGAGGTGCCACATATAGGATATGAAAGAAAAGATATCCAGTGACCAAGATACTAGAAACAAAACCAAATCTTCTATTAGGATTGATTGCAGAGTAGACAACTCAGAGCTCAGGACCCGTTGTGGTATCTCAGTGGGCTGTGGTATCTCATTGCTGAGGAAAGGAGGGAGAATTTGGATAAGTCTTTTTATCGGGAGCAAATCCCTCAAACCTGAATGAGGAATTACCTTGGGATGTCTGGCAGTGAAGGTCTCCCTGGAATTAATGAAGCAGAGGCAGGCCAGGCGGTGGTCCCAGAGAGCATTCCTCAAGATTTCTAAGGAGGAAAGACATTTCATCCTTGAAATGTAAATACAGTACTTTTTGCTTTATTCTTTTTAAACACAACTTGGCTCTGAATGTTGATCTATTGAAAGGAAAACTTGCCTTTGCCAAAATGTGAGAGTCTTACAGCTGAGAATGCATTCAACAAATAACTATTATTTCCTATTTATATAAACTTTTCTTTTTCCGAGTTCCAAAATCTTTGAAAACCTTCAGGAATTAGGCTGGGTCAATCTGTTTCAAAAGGGCTGTCAATAGGAATAAGATGTGGTTATTCTCAAATGACACAATTTCATGAAATCCCTTTTAAAAAAAGACTTGTGTTAATACTTTCGTCCAAATTGAAAAATCTCAAGGAGAAATTCTTTGTAATTTGGTAGTTATAGAGAAAAAGAATGACACTGTGTTTCCAAACTCTAAATGTTTAAAGAATTCCTGTTTCATTTTAGCTGGGAGTCATGAATCTTCTCCCCTCGTCCAAGTTCTGCCACCCTCTGGGTGGGTCGCATCTCTTCTCTGGGCTGCAGCTTCTCCAGCTGTAACAGGAGGAAAGTAACCAAACAATTTCTTCTAACACGATTCTGTGAGTTCTTGGCAACCAGTCTAGAGAATCCAAATACATTCTATAACCTTGGAGGTGTATTTAATGTCAGAAATAAACAATGTCCTTCCCCTTCCAAAATATACACTTTCTTCAAAAAGTAAATCTCTCCTAAGAAAGTATGGAAGACATTCTTTTTTATAGACTCTTCTAAAGTTATGGCACTAAGTGTTTCCACCTGTGCCCAGTGTGGACTTAGCCACTTAATCAAGTTGTGATGAACTGGCTCAGAGTTTAGCCTGAGTATATGTTTTAAAGAAACGAAGAGCTGAGCCATGTGGCAAATGGCACAGAATTCCAGTCTCCAGACAATCTCCAGTCCCAAGACTGTTGGGAGTGTATGTTCAGAAGGTCATAAACTTTCAAGGAAAAATATACCGTGCCTGTAACAAAAAAGGATTGGCAGCACAAACACTCAGCCTTTCTCAGCAAGTCCTGTAGCTTCCATCTCCAAAATATCCCTGGAGTCTGTTGCCTGAGAATCTCTTGATTGTAACCCTGGTTCAAAACTCCCTTTCTCTCTATTTAAATCAATGTCCTTGCTTCCAGTTTCCCCCTTTCTAGATCATCCTCCATGAAGCCAGCATAATATCAGAAATCTGATTATATCACATCTCAGTTTAAAAACCTTCCGAGACCACCCCACAAGACTGAAGTCAAAACTTTCAAGCATGACTTTCAAAGACCTCTGTAATATGGTCTCGTCTGCTTTGTACTCTAGTCTCGAATCACCAGATTTAGCAAATAAAAATATAGGATGCTCAATGAAATCTGAACCTTGGAGAAACAACAAATAATGTTTCCAGTATAAGCCTGTCTCGTGCAATATTTGGGACATACTCGTGCTAAAAAAGTATTCACTGTCTATCTGATACTCACATCTAATGGGCTGCCTATATTTGAGCTGGCAACACAACTCTAGCTACGGTACTCTAATTCATTATTTCCCAAACCATGAATTTACTGCCCTTGTGCAACTGTTCATGGCATTTTCACTACCTAAAATGTTTTCTTCTTCTCCACCAGAAAACTCCTATTCATCCCTTAAAGCCCAACACATCTTCTGTGAGGTTTCCTGACTACTAAGAACATAATTAATCACTCCTTCCTCTGCCCTCTTTTATTTGTCTCCCCTTCTATACTTACCACAATGCATTGTCATTACTTATGAGTCACTTTCTTCCTCCACTGGGGAGATCCTTAAAGTGAAGGGACAGACTTTTGCCCACCTTTGAATCCCAAGCCCAACTCAAGACCAGCACAGGAGAGGTGCTCAATAAAATGTACTAAATGAACGAAGAGTAAACAACTATGTAGACTTCAAACACATTCTCCCACTTCCCATCACAGTGTGATTCTGAAAAGAAAAAAATACAATAATTTTGAATTATTTAAATCCTCTTTATCAAGAAATAATAAAGAAGGAGGCCCTGGAAAGGGTCACTAAACCACAAAGTAAACATCTCCCCAGAACTGATTACACCCTTCATGCTCCATCCAGCAGTAGGTCCATCACTTTGAAAGTCCCCATTAGCAGATAGGATCACAATATTCCCCGGTTCTCTGCAGATATTAATCACATCAGCCCCTGTCCTAGATGTGAACATAGGACTGTATTTGTCCTGAGTAACTTGTCTTGATTGCCCAGAGGCCACCCTCATCTGCTAGCCTCTCCATGGTGGTAATTACTCCTATTTCATTCAGTTTGGGGCTGTTCAAGGTGGCAGGTCCCTCTGCAAGATCACACGATCAGCTCCCAATAAGGAGACTTACTTGATTCATTCACAGTCACCCCCTTGAACAGCTGTGCATTCTACTTGCTCCCTTCTGCCTGATCTCATCTCCTGACACATCTCTCCTCTCCGTGAGGAGTCACACTCACCTCTCAGATTGAATAACACTTGAATAACACTCTTTCCTTGAGCTCCTTAAGGCAGTATGCTATCCTATCCACCTGGATGACAGCTCAGGAATGTTCACAGTCTATTTCTGTAAAATGAATGAATGAGTGCATGACCCTTGCTCATTCAAGAACCAGTCATTGAAAATCTAGAGTGACCCTGGCCCTGGGAATATGGTGATGACTATAATATAGTTCCTGGCTGTAAGTAATTTGAAATCTAAGATATTAACACCAATAGACATATATTCTATTCAAAGAAAAAAATTGTTAAATCACAGAAAACATCCAATTGGTGAAATAAAGGGCACTTTTAAAGACATAGCATCTTGACTGCTTAGGCATATTCTTGAAATATAAGTATTATTTCTGCCTCTGACATTTCAGACCCCATGCCTCTTCCTCATCTTGATGAGTGTCTCTGTGACCCCTTGCAGGTCAGCAAGAACAAGGGGCAATGAAAGTCAGATCGTCCAGTGAGGAGTAAGAAACACAGACAGAGAATCTGAAATGCAGGCTGTTGTTCCACTCTGTTTACAAGGCCAGAAATGTTTATCTAAAATAAGTCAAAAGAAATGATGAGAAATCTTGGTACCCAGAACTTAGAGTACAGAACTGGGAAATCCTCATATAGGGTATAGCTCATTTCTTGATTATAGTGGCTAAATGAGCCAGGACCAGACTTTATTTGCTTTGTACCTTTGTGTCCTTAATTTTTCAGAGGTTACTAAGCAAAAGCATTGTCCCATATATAAAGAAAATGTCTGCAAGATTTGTTTAACGAGTTTCTGAAGCTAAGCATCACCATGAGGGCAATGGAAAGAACCTTGCATAGCCACACAACTTCTACATAGCAAATACTATGCCATCCCTTGATCCGTATTATCTCATTCAAATCTTAGAACTGCCCTGAAAAATCATCATTATTATCCTCTGTATTCAGAGAAAACTACGGTTTAGAGAATTTGAACCTTACCTAAAATCATGTAGCTAATGTGGGTCTTAGTGTAACTTGCACCTGGGTTGTCTCTCCAAAGCCCGTGTCTTTCCCACTCCCCCACGGTAGCTTGCTTAGAGCCCTAAGGGTCCATCTCACGATGGATGGAAATTACGGTCAGTCATTCAGTCAACAAGCATTTTACCTGTAGCAAGCGCACGATAAGGGCGAAACGCCGAGTGCCACCCAAGAAAGTACAATAAGGTCCTGAATGAGTATTCTAGAATCCTGGGCTCGAGCATCAACCCTCCACCAATAAGCGACGAGGCCTTGGCCAACCCCCTTCACTGGCCGAGTCCCACTTTCCTCATCTGTGTAACAGTGGTGACAATGGCCTCCCTACAGTCTCAGAGTCTGTGTGACCATTGGATGAACCAATGTGTGAGAAAATGTTTTCATAAGGTGACAAATGCTGTAGAAATGTGAAGTCCGAACTGGTTTTCTCAACAAGGCTTCCGGTAAACAGAGACTTGGATCATTCCTGGAGGTTTTCTAGAGCAGAAAGAGGATGGGAGGGGACACACAGGCAAAAGGGGCCCTGCGCCGTCAGGGGTCCTCCTCGCCTGCCAGAGCACACAGGAAGCTGAGTCACCGCTGCTCAGCAAGGCCCCTGCGGTCCCGAGGAGAGCAATTGAGGCTTCCTGTGAGAAAGCGGAAACCCCAGTCCTCCTGGCCCCCCGCTCGCTCCTGAGAACCGGCCCCTGTGGCTGGCTGAGGTTGGCCCCGGGGCCGTGCGGCTCCCTCCTGCGGCTTGGCTGACAAAAACAGCCCTCGTGGTCCATGCCCTCCCAGCCCACACGCATCCTATGGTCCATGATGGAGAGTCAGAGCGGCAGGAACCAGAGCCGCAAAAGTGACTCCTCTTCAGACCTCGCCCGCGAATGAATTCTCTCTGCAGAACGTGTGTTGGTCCAGCTCACTGCTCTCGTTTATCTTTAGCTGCTCGACACTGGAAACCTTCAGAACACCACTGATGACAGCGATCTCATAGGAGGCGATGGAGAGGTAACTGGGGGAGGGGGGCAGGATTCTGGAAGGTCAATCTTCCGATTACTTTGAAAAGTGATGAGTTCCCCCACAGCCTTGAAGGCCAGAGAACTTTCTGGAGAACATGAGCATCCTAGCGCCCCTGCACCAGCAGCCGACGGCTCAAACCCAGAGAGCCACACCACGTAGAACAGAGGAATGAGTGTTCCATGACCCGGGCTGTCTTTGTCTCACCACCCCTGTCCTCTGGTTTGAGGACCAACAGGACAGAAAGATTCAGGCGAGGCAGGTGGCCATTTAAGAGGATGGCTTATTTGGATAATGACAGGAATAGGGGTCAAAACCTTCCTAGAGCTGCCCCCAAGCCTTTGGCTGAAGGGAAGTAGGGTAGATGAACATAAAGACTGCGGAGTCCCATGCAACAGGCTTCAGGCCCCGACGTCACCACTTACTAGCTGTGTGGCCGTGTGTGTGTCAATATAAACTCTCCAGGCTTCATTCTTTGTTCTATTCCAAGGAGATGATCTCCACCCTACCCCAGTGAAGCCCCAACAGTGGGGCTGTCAGAGGACCAGAGACGAGGTAACTATTGTGTTCTCTGCTACAGGAAGCCATATTGCTACCTCTACTACTGTTAGGAGCCCACAGAGGCAAGGTGAAATCAGACCTGGTTTGAACTGATCCAGATGCCTAAAGAGGCTGTCTAGTGCCAAGGCTTGAAGTCAGAGAGTGTCTTCCTCGGGTTTCAGGTGTCAAGTGGAGCCCGGAAGGCAGGAACAGACTCTAGCCCTTTGGACAGATGTTAGGTCCTGTTAAATAACAGGCTGGACTCAGAAATTAGAAAGCCAAGTTCCGGTAAGGTTCAGCTGAATATCTGTAGCAGAGCCTCCAAAGGTAGGTCTGACTCTCTGGTTAAAGACTGTCTTCCCATAGGCTTCCTTGTTCTGGTGAGGATTGCACGAAGCCCCCAGCCTCATGCATGTCCTCTGCAGCCCCCTGCAATGCTAACCTTCTTGCTCATCCCCAAAATCCACGAGCTCCCCAGCCTGGTGTTATGAGTTGAATTGTGTCCCGTTAAAATAAGATACGCTGACATCCAAACCCCCCAGACTTCAGAATGTGACCTTGTTTGGAAATAGGGTCTTTGCAGATTTAATCAAGTTAAGATGAGCTGATTAAGAGTGGCTCCTAATCTGAATGACTGGTGTCCTATAATGAGAAACTTGGACATAGAGACAGACATGCACGGAGGGAAGATGATGTGAAGCCACGAGGAGAACAGCACGTGAAGGCAGAGGATTGGAGTGATGCACCTACAGGTCAAAGGATGCCCAAGATGGCTGGCAAAGCATCAGAAGCTAGGAAGGGGCAAGGATTCCAGAGTCTCAGATGGAGCATGGTCCTGCCAAACCTTGACAGTGAACTTCTAGCCCTCAGAAATGAGGAACAACAAAATTCTGTTGTTCTAAGCTACCCAGCTTATGGTACTTTGTTACAGCAACCTAGGAAATTAATACACTTGGGAATTTGATTTATTTTGGTTCAACAAATATTCACTGAGCTCAGTGTAGTGGGTAATAAAACAGACAAATAGAAAATCACAACCCTTTATGAGGAGTGTGATGATGGTGTACTTTCAGAAGAGAATACAACTGCCTGCAGGGGGAAAATGTCCTATAATTAATTCCTTTTCAAGGATTCAGAGTGGCATTCCACCATTGCCGAGGTTGGCCTGAACTGTCTGTATGTGAAGCTCCTGAGAGTAACACTGGAAGCTGTATCTCACCCTCTGCACCCTCAACTCTCATCTAGGTGCCTCCTCTGTGCTCCCCAAGCCCCGTTCCTTTTCTCTACCATAGACGCACCCCAGTGCACCCTGTTTGTCTCTTTCACATCAAACACATGCCGTGAGCTCTTTGCTGCAGGGATTGGCCTTTTCCATCACTGCATCCCTGCGGCCCGATAAGGACCTGGTGTGGGTTAGTGTCCCGTGAACACTGGTTCAGGGCATTATCAAAGGGCAACCATGCCAGAACTGGTCCAGATCACCGTTTCTCACTGGAGCCCATAAATCCTTGACATTCTGAGGCCATGGATTCAGCCTGAGATGCTCGCATCTAGATAATAATAAATAAATGAAAAGATGAATCATCGCATTTCCCCACAGTGCCTGGCATATAGCAGGCACTTTTCAAAAATGTTTGTTCAGTAAAATTCCTTATATGTCCGATACTGTTAAGGCAAATGTCTATATTACAACTACTTGTTTTGACATATTTATTCACTTATTCATCAATATTTAGTGAGTGGTGACTGTGTATTCGACACCAAGGACAGCAGAATAAGTAAGAGACACAGTGCCCCTGCTTTCTTGTTATTTATGCTTCAGTAATAATAACCCTTCACTGAGCACTTACTATGTGCCTGGTGTTGTACCCTGTGTGCATTAACAAACTCAATCCTCACAACAACTTTGGGAGCAGGAATTGCTATTATCCCCATGTTACAGCCGAGGAAACTGAGGCTCTGAACAGATAAGCAAGTTGCCCAGGGCCATACGGTTAGTCAGTGATGGCACCAGAATTCAATCCCGAGCTGTCTGTACTCAGATCACTGCTGAGCCTCAATTGGAAAGGAAAAAATGACAAACAAATAAGCAAATAAATAGACAAGATAATCCAAGATGGAGATAAGTAGGAAACCAGAAGGATGATGTAGTGAAATATAGGAAGACAGTAAAATTCATCATGACTCATTCTACAAGCATTTATGGAGCACCTGCCCTGTGCCAGGCATTAGCCAGGCATTATTCTAGGCACCATGGATATGCAAGTAAGGAAAATGATCAAAAATCATTGCCTCTTAGAGCTTATCATCTAGCAAGGGGAGAGAGATGTTAAACTAACTAAATAATCAGATAAACAAATATAAACACATAGAAAAATGAACAAATAAATAGGTGTAAAGTGCTGTACCAAAAAATGATGCATGGAAAGGGAACAAGGAAGGTCGGAGTTGGGGAAAAGAGTCTAATCAATGCTCACATTGCTTCTTTTGACCTCTCAACATTTTTCTATATTATGACATATTTTCCCAACCACTCTACTGTTTACCTAATCAACCATATTCCACATATATTTATTTAGACTTACTGTGTGTCCGACGCTGCCACCTTCCCTTGACTGTCTCTTTCCCATAAGAGTTGTTGCTCCCCTTTCCCCAAGCATGTTATCAAGCTGTGACCCTTCTTCCCAGGCCAATAAAAGAGAAAGGGAAAGACATCTTCTTTGCATTAAGCATTGATTCAGGAGATATTTAATGAGTGCCTAATAACTATACATAGTGTGGATACCGCATTTATTATTCATCAAATACTCTCACAGCCGTGATCTGCCATGGCTGACCAACAGTTCCTCAATGAAGGTAGAGTAGAAACCATTCCATTCATTTTATTTATATTGCACCCCTTTTGAATAGAATTTGAGGACATTTATTTTTTTAAATGGCCAATGGGATTATTATAAACATTTCATAAATAAGGAAACACATTCTAGGAAAATCTATGGGACTTACCTGATACCACACAATAAACAATAAAGCTGGACTCAAACCCAGGTCTTCTATCTCCAAACCCAGATGACTTGCCATATACGGTCCCTTGCCAGGTCCCCTAGGTGTCCAATATGCAATGATGAAATGGAGGTGCCTTTGCTCTCACTACACATAGACTTCAGTAAAAACTATAAGCCAAGGCTTCAACAGCTATGAAAGGACACAAGGACAAATGTGATGATTCTGTGTGAGAGATGTATGGAAGTTCAGAGGAGCACAAGCTCATAAGCAACTTTGGCTGGGAAAGTCCTACAAGAAAGGTTTGGTGGAGGACATGAACTACTTAAAGGGAGAGGCAAGAAAAGCATTCCAGGTTAAAGGAATATTAATTGGCCCAAGTTTTAGAAAACACTGGGCAGACACCAAAAATATCATCATGGCGCCCCCTCCTCTCTCCCTTAGTCTCATAAATTACTTAGCTTTCCCAAACTACTGTAAGCCAGAAATATCTCCAGGAATGCTCTTCTGCTTCTCTTTCACACCTGAGTTAGAACAAGCTTCCAGGTAGAGAAAGGGGGATGGGAAGAAATGACCTTTCGTTGAGCATCTACTACTTGCCAAAAACTTTGGGGTGCTCTAAAAATGTTGTCTCATTCAATCCCCATAACAGCCCTGCCAGGTAAATAATATTCCCCATTTTAGAAATGAAGAAACGGAAACTCAGAGACTAGTTGACCTGCCCAAAATCAAACAACTAACAGGCAGAGAAACTCTTGATTTGAACCCAGGACGGTCAGAAGCCAAAGCCAGGTCTCTGTAGGTGACTCTATATTATCACCCAACCATACCTCAAGAAGCATCTGTTCTGTGCATGATTGTGAGGTTGTGAGCTAATAATTCAGTGCCTCGTTGAGAATCAGCAAGTCAAGAAGATCTAGAAGTAGATTTAAGCACCTAAATCTCTGGGAAGGGAAAATGAGGAGTTTCTGTTTAATAACTATAAAGTTGCCACTATGCAAGACATATATAAGTTCTTGAGATCGGCTGTACTACACTGTGCCTATAGTAAACCATATGGTAATATACACTTAGAAATTTGTTAAGAGGGTAGATCTCATGTTGTGTTCTTACCACAATAAAGCAAACAAACTAAATCACAAAGACAATGTTACAAATAAAGAAAAATATACAACTGAATGTATCCAAGCATGAATTCTTCCATCTGTAATTCTTCCTATGAGATTTTTTGATGTGGTATAAACGTTTCTTTCATCACCACATTTTTCTAAATTCCATGAGGAAGTCTTCTAAGATATGGTGGGTCCTGTTTATGTTTGTGTCTATCAGATCACACAAAAGCAATTATGAGGAGTCCATTGATTCATAAACATGAATGTGGACATCTTTAAACATTTACGCAAACACATTGATTACTTACATTTGTAAGCCTACGAGAAAGCACTGGGCCGATCTTTAGTGCAATGTTACGGGAAAAAAATAAGATTCTTTGCAAATACAGTAATCAGTCCATATTCACTGCTCATTAGACTGACTCTTGAAATCATCTTTGAAATCAGTTTGTTTGCAAAGATGATTCACATCTGCACCAACACATGTGGTGGAGATGAAGTGCGTGTGTGGAGGGAAGTGTGCTTTGGGCTACAAATCCAGAGTGGCTGTCAGCATCTGCGGGCTTGGGATCTACCCTACAGGAGCAAAAAAGCAAAGGCAACCAACAGGAGCAGCTGGAAAATTCATTTCCAGCAGACCTTCTCTGACTTTCACAATCCTTAGGAATAAAGTATATGGTGCTGTCACTAAAGGTTTTGCATATTATAGGATGTTGAATTGACATTGTGGCAAAAGATATTAAATAAGTTGTTTTCTTACCTTTTATCTCCACCTTTACTTGGTTTGGATTCTGATGGTGGGACGCATTTAAAACTACAAAATTCCCAGAGAGTAATGAGTATGACTGTGTAGTTAAGGCTGATAGGGACATCAGCATTTAAGTTCTTTTTTTTTTTTAATTGAAGTATAGTTGATTTACAATGTTGTGGTAGTTTCTGGTGTACAGCAAAGTGATTCAGATATAGATAGATAGATTAGATAGGTAGATAGATAGATGATAGATAGATAGATAGATAGATAGATAGATAGATAGATAGATGATAGATAGATAGGGTATATATCTTCTTTTTCAGATACTTTTCGATTATGTTATTACAAGATATTGAATATAGTTCCTTCTCCTATACAGTAGGACCTTGTTGTTTATCTCATGGCATTGAATTTCTATTTCAAAGTATCAAACTGACACAAACAGTAGTTATTTGTTTGTTTACTGACGGCAACCTGAAGGTTCTAGAATTCATAAGACATCCCTGTAAGAGAGCAGACAGGAAAAATGGACAAATGAAATTTAGAATTGAGGGTGAGTTACAAACAGTGGCAAGGGGTGTTATCAATTCACAAAATTCCTGAATTTGTCTTTTCCCAGCAAAACAGAAAAAGGATTTGTAACTTTTGTGTAACTCTCTTCCCATCTCATCCCACTCTCCTAAACCAGTTTAAAAAAGAGAGAAAAAATAATAATCTAATGACAATCTTAATCTTAAATGAAAAATTTATCCAGAAACAGGAATGGCAATGATAATACTCTTCTTCCACAGCTGATGTTTGTCAGTTGCTGAAGTAAATGATGTAAGGGGTGTGTGTGTGTGTGTGTGTGTGTGTGTGTGTGTGTGTGTGTGTGACACAGAGAGAGAGAGAAAGGAAGTCTTAAGGAATTGGCTCACATGATCACATGATTGTGGAGACTAGCAAGTCCAAAATCTGCAGAGGAGCCCGGCAGCCTGGAGACCCAGGGAAGGGTTGATGCTGTAGTTTTCTTCCTCTGGGGACCTCAGCCTTTTTTCTCTTAAGGCCTCAATTGACTGGATGATGTGCCCTCACATTATAGAGAGTCATCTGTTTTATTCAGTCTACTAATTTAAATGTTAATCGCATCTAAAAAAAATACCTTCACAGCAATGTCTAGACTAAGTTTGACCACACATCGGGGCACCATGGCCAAGCCAAGGTGACACATAAAATTAACCATCATATCCAGGATCTATTGTAGTTTCCCCTCACGCTCACCTAGTGTCTCTGCTGGTCTAGATGGCTTAACTGTGGGTGATCCAACCCTGATACCTGAAGGATCTGAGTCCTTAGTTACCTCTTTGCCCTGCTTTTCTTAAGTGTGGTTTCTGGTCTTGTCCATTCACCATTAAACCATTAAAATTAGTCACAGTACACCAAGAGCGGCTCCAAGGGATTGTGGACGCCAGATCTATTCTTCCTTAACCCCATTGTATAGCAACAGATCATGATTGAGCCATACTTGGAAATCTACTAATCTACCCGACAATTTCATTGGATACACAATAGGCATCTCAAGCCCAGCCTTCAAAACTGACCTCCTGATCTTCACAGCCCTGTAAAACTTCTCCACCCCAGTCTTCCCACTTCAATAAACGCAACTCCATCCTTCCAATTGCTTAAGCAAAAATATTAGAGAGATAATAGACTCCTCTATTTCTATTAAATTTCACATTCAGCACATCAGCAAGTCCTGCCAGTTTTAACTTCAAAGTACATACAAAATCATACCTTTATCACTAATTTCATTATTTCTGCTATAAGAAAAACCTCCTGTCTGGTATCCCTGATTCCACCCTTGTCACCTTACCCCACCCCATAACCACCATCCACGTACTCTTCCCCACTCAGTAGACAGAATGATCCTAATAAAACATAAATCACCTTATGTAATGTACATACTTTGCTCAAAACTCTTAAATGGTTTCTGAAAGCAGTCAGAGAAAAAGCCAAAATTCTTAAAATGCCTACAGAATCTTACATATTCTACTCTCCACCCACCTCCTGCCTCTCTACCTCTTGTATTTTTTCCCAGTCACTCCACTGAAGCCCCTCTGGCCCCTCTGTTTTTCCTTGAACAAGACACCCCATCCCAGCCTCATGGTTGGCGCACAGGCACCTCCCTATGTCTGGACGGGCCACGCGTAATTCAGGTGGACACAAGATTTTCTCCTTCACTCGCATCAGGTACCTGCTCAAGTATTATCTTAACCATTCAACATTCCCTGTCCACTCTGTGTAACATAAGAAAAACTTCCAGACCCCAATATCTCTATCCCCTTTACTTTATTTCACTTTTCCCCCATTACATTTATCATCACTTGACATTAGATATTACCTTGCTTATTTCCTGTCGTCCCCCAATAGAATGTAAGATCATTGAGGGCAAGTATGTGTTTTATGATTTCCTGCGATTTTCAGCACCTAGAACAGTTCCTGGTACATAATAAATGTTCAGTCAATATTTCTTTGAATGAATGTTTCCTGGTTGCTTTTCATACCTTATCTCTGTTAGTCTTCGTATTTAATCTGCAACATCCATGTGAGTTGTTGGAAAATATTATCTCATCTAATCCTCAGAAGAATTCATTGAGATAAGATACCATTTTTCACCAGATTTTACAGATGAAATTGAGGTTTGCAGTGGTTGCGTAACTTGGCTGAAGTCACACAACTAGCAAACGTCTGTCATGAAAAGAAAACCCAATTTGGCCTATTCTGAAGCACTGCAGCCCCCCACAGTGGGAGGGCCAAGTGAGAACTCCTGGACAGGTTGACCAGAAGTTGGAAGAAGCACCTGTCTTTGGATTAGAAGGATACAAGGGTACATTTTAAGGAATAAGAGGAGAAAACTCAGCTTCCAACAGAGGGAGGTGACCCAATCCAAAAGAGAACAAGCTCCCAGGCAGAAAGATAACACATATTCTAGCACATCATTAAGATTGAAGTGCCCTAGGCAGCTGAGGGGGTGGGCTGGGAGGAAGGAGCATGGAACCAGAGGGTGACGCTGCCTGAGGCTCTGGCCCTCCCACTTCCTGGTTGTGTGACCTTAGCAAGTTCCTCAACCTTATTTATCTTAGTTTCCATGTGTGTAAAAGAGGATCTGGTACTTACTTTGCATGACTACTATGAGAATTCTAGATAATGAAGATCAATTACCTGGTACACAGGAAACCCTCCAAAAACTAGACCATTTAGTGTCATTCTGCCCACATCATACATTTTCTGGCTTCTTGAACTCAAGCGAAGCTAGCTCAGATGTGGCCTCTTTTGATGCCAGCAGGTAAAGGTGGGGGACACAGGCCCCACCGGTGTCCCGTGGGTGTTGACTTCACTGGTTGCAACCCTGTGACCGTAAACCAAGGTGTCAGGGCCTCTAGAACAGAAAGCAGGTGGCTTTGCTCTGCTCTGTGACCACAGGCTGCAGAACCAGCTGCGAGGCGTCCACAGGTTGGAGGCAAGTGTGAGGATGGCTCAGTGCAAGCCCAGGCCCCGCCAGGAAACTCCTCAACGCGGCTGTCTAATCACTGGAAAGTCCGTGTGCCGGGCCCTCCCGTGAACACGGGGCAGGTGGTCCCCCCAGAGCCAACACTGAACCTGGACATCCTGTACCATGTGTGAGGGTGGCAGAGATAAGTCACACATCACTGCACCCTCAGTGAGCACAGGGTCCAGAGGAGAAGGGAGCAAACACATCAGTGAGTTATCGTGTTCCAGAAACTCCGCCTAAATCTGCATGGGATACAGAGAGCACGTAAAGGAGAAGTGATCAACGCTCCGTGGGGCATGAGGCCAACCTCACAGGAAGGTGCACCAGGGTAGGAGAGCACCCACAGCAAAGGCACCCAGGTGGGAGGTGTGCGGAGCCGGGGGGAGATGCTTGGTGCCTACGGCCAACTTCTCCCCCAGACGGTCCACAGTTGCCTCAGATTCAGCGTCCCAGCCTTGACCCAATTCTCATCCTGTTTCCTATGCCTCCATTAACAGTGACCCCCTGACAGTCACCCAAGCCAGAAACCTGGGAGTCATTCTGGACTCCCTGTCCTGTCCTCACCCCTCACTCCCAGTTACCAAGTCCCACCGACTTTCCAACTATGTATTTCTCAAATCACTCTTTGCCTTTCATTCCCACTGCTACCACCACTGTGACGGCAAGTCCTCCAACCGCGGGGAAAGAAGAAAGGACGGTCAATCCCCCAAAAGAAAAGAGGTAGTTGTTTCCATGAGAGGAGGGAAGGGATGCCAGAAATCCCGAATCAGCAGATGTCCACAGCACTAATAATAGTGAAAGTACCAAGTTTTAAAATGTTACTTTTTTCATAAATTAGAGCATATTAAAGGTTATCCCTGACATAATGTCAGTCTCACTCTCATACTAATATGTGTTCTAAAGTGGGAAAGAAGAAGTGGAATTAGAACAACCTGAGGATGGTGGCTGGGAGAATCATCCAGCCAATGCTCATGGAGCCCGGGGCTTGGGCACAGGGTAGACACCTGGGACGAACAAGGAGCAAGACACCTGTACACACCTGCAGAAACAAGAGTGAAAACGACCAAACCCAGGCTGGAGCGCCCAGGCACCGAGGCCTCAAATCACTCAGAAGTGATATCTTGCAACTCGATTCTGAAAAACTGCTATTCGGGGAGGGACAAATTGGGACATTAGGACTGACATATACACACTACTATATATAAAATAGATAACTAATAAGAACCTACTGTATAGCATAGGGAGCTATACTCACCAGTCTGTAATGACCTATATGGGAAAAGAATCTAAAAAAGAGTGGATATATGTATATGTATAACTGATTCACTTTGCTATACAGCAGAAACTAACACAACATTGTAAATCAACTATACTCCAATAAAAATTAATTGAAAAAAAAAAAAAAGAAAAACTGCTATTCGATTCTGCTCTCATCTTCGCTGACTTCCAGATCAGGAAAAGATCTTATGCTCAGCTAACTGCACCTAAGTCTGTCAGTCTATTGCTTTCCCACACTTATAATAAGGACTCATTTCAAACCCTCACCATGGCTGCTGGGATTTTCAGGTTCTGCTTGGGGACTGTGGGAATATTTTTTTTTCATGATACTGATGAAAAAAAAAAAAAACTAAATCATTTGGTGGTGTTGCAACTGCTGTTGTTTTGAAATGTTTCGGTTTTATTTTGAGACTTGTATTTTCTGAGTATCTGTTTCTACATTTGGAGACTCATGCAATATGCATGGTTTCTTTAGGAGATGTGATATGCATTGGATTTTCAGCCAGACTTTGTTGAGAAAATACATTGCAGTTACACCTGACCGGAAGACCGTCTGCCTCTGCCTCGTGGACACATGGCCAAAGCCGGGATTGGCATGGGAAACCCTGACTCTCACTCAAAAAGCTCTCAGCTAAAGGATGTCCCAGAAGAGAAATGGCAGATTTATAGCAGTTGAGGAATACTTATCATTTGAAATAAATATTTATTTTTAATGATTTTTTCCCTGGAAAAGTGACAAGCAGATAAAGGTCTGGAGAGATAGAAAATGTATCCAATTCTTGACTGGGAGGTCATTCTCTCTAAGTTATATGAGGTGTAAACATAAGAGCAGAAGTATGAGTGCCCTGCCTAAAACAGAGCTGAAAACATGGTGGGAATTATTATTACTGTTGTTGTTCCTCACTTCATACCCTTATTGTCTGGCACGTGCCTGACACACACTGAGTCCTCAAAAAATGGCAATTATATCATTACTATTATTAACACTGTATTTGAACCTTCACTCCTTAGGACCTGGGACACAGTAGATGATTAATAAATGTCTGTCAAATACCTGAATGAATTCCAGGTGGAGGAGGCATTTGGCCACTAACTTGCCAGCAGATAATGATACTCATATTCTTTCTCTTGGCTCAACTGTGAAGCATGCTGGTGATGGGCCTGGGAAGAGCCTCTTCCTGGAGAAAGTAGGTCCACCAACCCTGAAGGATCCCAGGCTAAAATCGTAGCTGTAGAAGCTATAAGTCAAGCCAGCACTGGAATAACATTTTCCAAGTCCCCTCAAGTCCTCAAATTCACTCCCTGGCAAGGACTGAGCAAGCTTGGCAGGAGGCTGGAGGCTGCTTCTCAATTTGTATGAGATGCTGATTGCAGCTCTCGGCTAAAAACATACTTTGTACATGCAGAGCACAGGCTTTAATGACAGTCCAAAGGAAAAGGAACTTGTTTTGTTTTGTTGCACTGGGCCCATTCCCACATCCTCTGCAGGCCAGGTCGGCAGACAAGCCAAGCCGGGAGCAGCGGAAACCCCCTGGGGTGCTCAGCTTTTTCATGTGTGCAAATGAGAAGAGAAAACATTCCTCTTGTCTCCTTCCTGCCCTGCTCCTTTTCTCTCTCTTAGTCCCTCTCCATCTCTCTCAGTCCTCAATAAATGGGACCTCCTAGATGATAGAGCCCTAAGAGGCCAGATTTGGGGTTACCAGAGGCAGGGATGGAGGTGGGGGAATGGGATGAAGGTGGTCAAAATGGTATAAGCTTCCGGTATAAGATAAATAAGTACTGAGGATGCAATGTACAACACGATGATTCTAGTTAACACAGCTGTGTGGTATATTTAAAAGTTGCTGAGAGTAAACCCTAAAAATTCTTATCACCATGGAAAAAAAACAAATCATTCTTTCTTTGGTAACTATATGAAGTGATGGATGTTAACTAAACTTATTGTGGTCACAATTTTGCAACGTACGTAAGTCAAGTCTTAACATATACAGTGCTGTGTATCAATTATATCTCAATAAAACTAAAAGAAAAAAAAGCAACTACCATTTCATAGGCACCAAGAAGGGCTAGGTGATCTCTTTAAACTGACTGCAATCCACCCAGTGATACTACAAAGTCGGCTTTATTATCCCCCTTTTAGATGAAGTTGAGTCTAGAGAGGTTAGAAAATAGCAGAACTCAAGTTTGAAACGAATTAATCTGGCTCCAAACACCAGCCTTCCCTAACCACTAGTGCTTCCAATGGAGGGAGGTGAAAGGTCGGACATCCCATATTTTACCATAGAGGACTAAACAGATCTCTGGTTTTAATGCCTTTGGAGGAGTCCTTAAGGGACGGTAGCGTCTGGTGTTTCCTCCCTTTTCATCTTTCCTCCCAACAATCCATTCACCTGATTCTGTCAAATGAACCGTCTTCCCTTACAAGTCCCTGGCTTTGCCACATCCTGGCTCCTGGAATTCCCTCTCCCATCTCTGGAATAGGGCAAATAGCTCAAGCGAAAAGCAGAGAACATTGGTTCAAACCCTTGATCAGCACTGATGAGCCATATAGTCTTGGAAAAATCCTATCACTTCTGCAGTCTTCAGTTTCCTTATTGTCAGCAAAGAACCAAGTGATGCTACCATCTTACAGAGTTTCTGTGTGAATTACATGACCTCCCACCCTATGAGCTTTGGGGTCTGAGGACTTTGTCCTGTAAGTTCATCCCTGACCAGTTCCTAGGAAGATCCTGAAGAAGACAACTTGCTTTCACTAAGAGATGGAGCATGGGCATTTATCTCCTCCCTCAGACCACAGGTGATGCCTTCTGCCCAAATACTTTTCTGTGAGTCCTTTTCTTTTGAGGAGAGTTACTCCAAGGCCTGTCTAGGCTACAGAGCCCTGGCAGGCAGTGAGCTTCTCCAAGGCACCAAGTGTCTAGAACCCCAAGCTTTTCACATGCCCGTGTTATAACATCTATTCTGCCTACTAGTACCAGCTCTCACATCCCAGGTCCACTGCTGGCTGACGGCAGCCTGGGTCAAGCCCAGCTCTACCACCTCCCTCGGATGCTAGTTTGTCCTACTGTCCCTGCTCTTTAGAGGACAGACACCAAAGCCTGCCCATCTTTCCGGTTCCACTCATCCTAGTGGCAGAAAATGAAAGAGCATGATCTTTGGGGTCAGAAATACCTGAGATCAAATCCTGGCTCTGTGCTCCCATCTGTGATGCAATCTTGGGCCAATTACTCGTTATCACTCATTTTATGGCATCAGTGATTGACCTGTATACATTTGTAAAACAGCTGACACCCAGTAAACACTCCAATATGATTGGTTTTTCATCATGTCACCTCATCTTTCTCATCAGATCATTGCCCAGGTCCAGAATTCTTTACAGCTGAATTCATCCAAAGTAAGACATATTAGATAAGAAACGTTATCTGAAAGTTTGTGGATATAATCAGATCTCAATAAACATCGATTATTGCTACTATTATATTATCATCATCATCTACTATTTGTGGAGCCTCTTATATGTGCTAAAACCTGTACCAGGCACTTAAAAAATACTATTTCTCATCACTGTAATCCTACAGGCTAGACATTATTGTCCCTTTTTCTTCAGACAAGGAAACTGTGGCTCAAGAGACAAAGTTAAGTGACTCAAAACCACACAGCTAGCAAGTGGCCAAATCAGGACTTTCTAATCGGATCTAACCAAGTGTAATCCTCCTTTAAGGCTCAGGTGAAAGAGAAACAGGAAAAATAAGCAGCCGATGTGACCCCTGGTCTCCCGTGAGACTGCTTAGAGAGACAGATCGAGAGCATCAAACAAGGGCCAGGGCTGCCAGGCGTAGACCGCTGAGGGCTGAGCTGTGCAGGAGAGGACGGGTGTTCGCTGGAGAAACAGGCGAAGCCCCAGCATCAAAGCAGCCTTGAGCTGGATGTGGAGGCACGGAAATCAAAGGGGACAGTCAGGAGCTCTGGCAGGACTGGGCAGGATGGGGGCGGGGCGGGGGATGCCGGGAGCAGCAGCGGATATTTACTGAGAATCTACTGTGTCCTTGCCCAGGGCTGGACAGCAAACATGTATTATCCCCTTGTCCAGGGGAGGAAGCACAGTCATACAAATAGTAAGTAGTGAACAAAGAGACGGTAACAGGCAGGGCATATCCAGGAAATAGCTCTACTTTAGGATATCACCCGGAAGTCTATCTTTAAGACTCATGAAGGAATGACCAGGTCACCCTCACCACAAGCACACAACACAGGATACAGTTTCAGGATCTCCTTTTGTTACCCTTTGCCTGCTCAGCCTGGGAGGTGGGCTTCACCTAGAGAACAAGGCGCCCATGCTTGCTTGATGCACTATGGTGGGTCTAAACATGCAGTCATTCCTTCCCTAACCCACCCACCTTTTGGAGCCCCTATCGTGGCTCCTGTCAGAGATGCTGGGACACCAAGATCCAGCACTCCAGAGACCCTGCCTTCAAAATTGCTCTCACATGGCTCCTGAGTTCATGCTAAATGATGGACTATTGCCAAATAAACGTAACCAAGAGCACAGCGAACCTTAATTATAACATGGAGTCCATTCACCTAAACTGTGCTTCATCATCTACTTTCCTTGGTTGTCCAATCTATAACCCACTGACCAGCTATAAATACTTATAATTATTTTCTTTCATCATGCTCAAAACCGCTAATTAGAGTAATTACTGCAAAGTATAGTTAACACGAATGAAGCTGACATGAAGCAAATCATCAACACCTTATCTCCCCATGCTGGCTTTCCTCTAAGCACCTTACTCTTGTCTTGGTTGGTTTCCCAGGCCAGACTCACCCAATTTGCTAAAATGTTTGACTATCTAAGAAAGCTTCATCCTCCTGCCCTCTCTGACTTAGGCAAGGTCAACGTTGAAAATAAGTGACTATTTCCACAGATTCATGTCTGGCTGGTCAGGTCTCCCACCACTTCCAGCTCTCCTGCAGCCAACTGCGCTCTCTCCTCTCATCCAGATCCTTTCTATGGCTTGTATCCCAGGCCCGAAGGCTTTAGTGCTTGTTGCTTTGTCGTGAGAGACCCACTACCATGAAAATTTATTTTTTAAAGACGTTGCCCCTGGCACACAAAAAGAAATGGCTTTGATGTAGTAAAGAGAGCTTGGCTGGAAGATGAGGGCCCTGGCACTTCTCCCTGCTAACCCTGGACTTCCTCAGGCGTACAGGTGATGACTAACGCCCGGCCCAGAGCACAAGCGGGGTGCAGGCATGAGGGTGGGCACACTGCCGACCATGTTCACTCAGGAAAGCTCTGACTGCATTATAAGTAGGGCATGACGTGGTAGGGTCTGTAATGAAAGAAACACATCCCATGGTAGATACTCTGATTTCAAGCTCACTGGTGTTTTTGTGGTGTTGCTGTTGTGTTGTGTTGTTTTTCATGGGTTTATTCTTTCAAGAAGCCAACCTGCCTTCCCAGTCGTCTTCCACTCACATCCTAAAACAGGGCATGAGAACAGGGTTGCAATATCTCCGCACCCTCTCTGCTTCCTCACCCTCATTACAGCACTTACCTAGGTCCACACGTAACACTCGCCAGCCGCTCCCACCCTCCACCAGCTCCCTCGGAGCAGGGGCCGTCTCCTTCGTCTCCATCCCAGTGCCAGCACAGGGATAGCTACAGGGCAGCTGACAACTCAGGAGCAAGCTTACCACGAAGCTAATAAAGCTTCAACTTTAGGGCCCTTCACTTACACAGGCCCCTTCTGAAGCCCTGAACCTCAGTTTTTTTTTTTTAATTTTATTTATTTATTTATTTTTGGCTGTGTTGGGTCTTCGTTTCTGTGTGAGGGCTTTCTCTAGTTGTGGCAAGCGGGGGCCACTCTTCATCGCAGTGAACGGGCCTCTCACTATCGCGGCCTCTCTTGTTGCAGAGCACAGGCTCCAGACGCACAGGCTCAGTAATTGTGGCTCACGGGCCCAGTTGCTCCGCGGCATGTGGGATCTTCCCAGACCAGGGCTCGAACCCGTGTTCCCTGCATTGGCAGGCAGATTCTCAACCACTGCGCCACCAGGGAAGCCCGAACCTCCATTTTTATCCATAACTTTGCCTCTTGTTCTGGACGGCATCGTGTCCCCCACAGATACACATGTGGGAGCCCTAACCCTCCAGTAGCTCAGAAAGTGACTGTATTTGGAGATCAAGGGTTTAAAGAGACAGTTAAGTTAAAATGAGGTCATTAGGGTGGGCCCTAATACAGTATGACTGGAAGCCTTATAAGACGTGGAGCTTGGGACACAGACACATACAGAGAGAAGACCACGTGAGGACACAGGGAGAAGGTGGCCGTCTGCAAGCCAAGGAGAGAGGCCTCGGAAGGAACCAACCCTGCCGACACTTTGATCTCAAACTTCCAGCCTCCAGAACTGTGAGAGATATATTTCTATTGTTCAAGACATGCAGTCTACGGTGCTTTGTTTTGGCAGCCAGAGCAAACGAAGGCACGTTCACCCCAAATGTAAAAGCCTCAAGCCCCACAGAACCTGACCTGCCACATTGTAAACGCGTGGTTGGCTGGCACTTGAATGACTAGTCAGTGCATCATCAGAATAGACTTGGGGGAGAGTGATGGCCGGAGAGAAGCACTGTGCTGCCAGCATAAGAACAGAAGCACCCGGACGGAAAGGAGAAGAGTTCCTGAGGCAAAGGACCAAGACTCAGCTTGATTCAGCTTCCCATGCAGTGGACTTTGTTCTCCAGCCCTGCGTCACGCTTCCATCTGTCAGCTTCCGGTCAGTTTCATCAGTGTATACGAGATACCACGTGGGACAGTACCCAATACCTGTCACCTCTCAACCAGAGTGAGCTCTCCTATCCTGAACCCCAGAAAAGGAGGGACAGGTAGAGCCAGAAATGTACTCACATCGAGGTGACAACCGCAGAAAATCAAAGCAATTTTTGGAAGACGTTCTGAAATGCCCGGCTCACAGGGCAAAGGGCGCCCAAGAAAATTCTGATTTAGGGAAATTACAGGCTTTTTAGCTTCTCAAGTTATCTTATAATCATTGAAATGAGAGAGGAGCAGATGGCAGGATCTACCCAAAAGCTTTAAAAAGGAAAGTGGCGGGTAGAGGTTAAAAACATGTATTATTTATTTCTCAGAAAGGAAAGTAAATTTTAAAATATAATGACAGATAACATTGACTGCACAGTGTGCAAAGTCACTTTCTCTGTCTCATGCACGGTTCACGATGACCTGACAAAATGATCTTATGATTAAGAAGATGAGGCCTGAGTTTACACAGAAAGCAACATTGTTAAACTTCAATCCTCTGAATCCAAACTCCTTTACTTGTAGCAATACATATGTGTAGGTAGGCCTTCCTATGTGTGGTTGTAAAATAGTTTGCATTTACTATTTTTAATGAGAAAAATATAAAATGATTGTTTAATCAAAAACATTCCTGGGCTTTCCTGGTGGTGCAGTGGTTAAGAATCCGCCTGGCAATGCAGGGGACACGGGTTCGAGCCCTGGTCGGGGAAGATCCCACGTGCCACGGAGCAACTAAGCCTGTGCACCACAACTACTGAGCCTGCGCTCTAGAGCCTGGGAGCCACAACTAGTGAGTCCACATGCCACAACTACTGAGCCTGTGCTCTAGAGCCCACGCACCGCAACAAAGAGCAGCCCCCGCTCACCACAACTAGAGAAAGCCCGCGCGCAGCAATGAAGACCCAACGCTGCCAAAAACAAACAAATAAATAAATAAATATATTTTAAAAAAAGAAGCATTCCTAGGGGCCTATGTTTCCTAATATTCAGGCTAAGGCTGACTCCTTTGGCCAACAACCAGAGCTATAATCCTCCCCCAATGGAGACTGTGTCTTATTTTCCTCTGGGTCCCATACTCATATGGTACCTGACTTTCCAAAGGTGCCCAAGATATTTGTTGAACCCCAGGATCCTTCCTAGATCCAGGCCTGCAACTCAGCTTTGACATCCCCACCGCCACTGATGTGCTCCCAGAAGTTCATCCCCTTCCCAGAACCAAGGTCTGGCTTTGTCCCAACCCAGGGTTTAGAGGCCTGCTGCCTCTGACCCAAACATGCAGGTGACACCCTCTCCCAGCCTCATCCCGGCAGCAGCTGACCCACCTGAATTGGACCCTCCTTCTCTTTGGCAATTTGTGTTGACTCTGGTACCTCCATAACAAACAAGCCAACCGCCCCTTTGGTACTCCGGAAGAGGCCCTGCAACTCCCTAATAATGAGAGTAAAAGTAACTGACATTTATTGCACGCTTACTACGAGACAAGTAGTATACAGGGTGCTTCATATCTGTAATCACAATGAATTCCCACTCTATCCCTGGTAAATGGCATGTATTCTGGCCCTGGGTGAAGTACTATAATCCTTGTTTCATTAGTAAAGAAACTGAGGCCCAGGGAAGTTAAGGAATGTGGCTTTAGGGACAGGCGGTCAGGAGCAGAAACTAATCCCACACGTGCCCTGCTGTTTGCACATGCCCCCTTTACAGACACTGAGACAAAGTCTTGCAATGGTTTCATCCAGTCTCACACTTTGTCCTGAGCTGACACGGGCTCAGGTCTGAGGCTGTCTGATACGTTAGTTACACTGCACGCCTTACTGTCTCCCCGCACGAAGAGGGTCTCTGTGAAGGTTATGGCTCCCAGAGTGTGACAAGGATAAACAGAGTCTGGGACTCTGCTCAGACCACTCAGCCACAGGGGCTCAGAGAGAAAGGAGAGAGAGCGAAGAGGGCCGGGCACACCAGACGTGAGCACGGACCGGGCACGGTGAGCCTCTGACGAGTTTCTCCAGGGCAGACATGGAGAAACCTGGCTTAATGGCTTAATTCGACATAGAGTGACCTTACCTGTGCTTAATCCTAAAGGACCCACAGAAATTCCAAGAGCTCCTTTGCCCCAAAGACCTGGGGTAGCCTAGGGACCCAGAAGACTTCACCCAGAGATGTCATCTAAACCCATTTAACTGGCCATAGGCCAGACTAAGAAATTTGGCTTAAGAATCAATCAGTCAATCAATCAATCAATCAATCAATCAATCACTTCCCCTACATCTTTGCCCAAGGGGAACCTGGAAATGCCATTAGAAGGGCCCATAGAAGAATAAATGCCAGAGTAAATCAGTCCAGACTGGCTCTGAAGGAAGGCCTGACCCACACATGCAAACATGGACAAAATAATGATGAATCATACCTTTCTTCCCAGATGTGAACCCTGAAACCCTGCCAAGGTCTGTTTTAGTGTTTTATTGATGGAGTCACATGGCCGCATCCCAGGGGCTTGGCACTCATTCATGGAGGCAAGTCCTGGTAAATGTTTTATGTTTGCAGATCTGTGAGCTTGATGAGTTGTGACGATGTTTGCCCATCGCAGGCCGGCCTGTGTGCTTGGGGTTTGGGCACTGCTCACACCAGTGGCATTTCAGCACGTGACACACCAATAAACACAGATAGCATCTGCCCTGAAGAGTTCAAGACCTTTGTGATGGTTGTTATCGTGGCGGGTTGTGGTTTTCTTTTGTTTTACAAAGCCCACAAAATTACTGTTATGCTTTTCTAACAACAATACCATGTTGTTAGAAAATTTTGAACTGGCATTCAGAAGACCTGGATTTAAGACCCAGCCCTGCCATTTACTAGTTTTGTAACCAGGAGGAAAAACAATCAACAAACCTGAGCCTCGGTATCCTCATCTGTAAAATGGGGATGATAATCCTCATCATCATGGGTTGAATGGATGCCCTACCTGTCTCTCTTGGATGGTATAAGGCCAAGAATCAAAACATTCATAAAAGTACGATGCAAATTGCAAATCACTCCATAAATGTAATATATACCATTTTCCTCAAATTTCAATTCAACAAGAGTGTCTTGTTGAACATGCCTGGAAGAAAGTTATAGCCACGTGGATAAACTGGATTTGTCAGAGGAAAGTCTTTAACCCATGGGCCAACCTACAAGGCTATAGGAACCTAAATTATTGACCCCCTTCTACGTACCAGGTACTACTAGGCACTGAAAATAGACTACCAGGTACTGTGGTTCTAGTCTCTGGAGAAACTCACAGTCCAAACTGGAAGTGAATAACAGGAATTTAATAGTGTAAAAGCGTTGGAGAGAAATGGCTCATGTGCCATGAGAAACAGGAAAGGCTTCACGAAGGAAAGGCTAAATGAGCTGGATTTTGAGAGGTAATGAGAAACTTGCTCATAAATCAAGCAAGTCACAGTACAAATACAAAGAAAGAAAATGGTCAAGACCTTTCAGAGGAGGGTGTGTAAAGCCATGGACTTTCTTGCCCAGTGCTGGGTTGGTGGAAAGAGGGAAGGTGGGTACAGTGGGTGACCCAGCTCTCCTGTCAATCCCAACCACCTCACATTTGTGGGTACAAAAGGATTGAGAGATTTCGAGGAGCCATGATAGGAGATGGTGAGGGGGAAAGATTGAGTGTGAATGGGATTGATAAAGGCTGGGTCAGAAACAGTTTTCACCCACTCAGTAGCAAAGAAAAGAGAGGATACAAACTTCCATTTAGATATTTCCCACTTCAGCTTAAATCCTTGATAAATGGCAAGTCACTAAGCTTCGCAGAGTCTCTGTTTTCTCAAATGACAAAGGAGGACCAAGAACAATTGACATGTGGCCCCTGCCACGATAGGTGGCAGGTTTCCAGCAGACTCATGATTGACTACGCAGTTGAGAAGCCCTCATTAGAATTCCCAAGGCGACATAATCTGAAGGAAAGTTCAAGTTTCCCTGCTGCAGAGTTATTTTATCATTCCACATTTTTGCCTCCCAATGGATGGCTTTAGAATCATCTTCTGTTCGTTCTCATTTTCTCCGGCTGCAAAGTATACTTTGGCACGAGAACAGGCAACGCAGGCACAGGAACTGGGCCTCGTTCCCTCTGGTGGATGAAGTGTCTTATCCTTAAACCAGAACCATCTGTGTAAAATGACTGGGAGGCACAAGAAAGTGCCGGAACCACAAAATTCCAGCTTTGGTTTTGGCTTTCTGGCAACGAAAGAATAAAAATGCCGCTCTTGTTTCTCCCAAGATTTCCTTCTCCACCGTCTACTCAGGTATGACTTCAGTTCTCCATCAGGAAGCCCTGATGTTTTTGTGGCCCTCTCTTCCACCTGCCTTTGGAGATCTTACTGGAATGCACATGAAGGTCATGGTATTGTCTGGTAATTAAATAATTTTTTTTTTCAAGAAAACAAACTTCATAAATCCTGACTCGTTCCTACACAGGTGTATAGAAGAAACATAAGAAATTGTTCTATGCGTGTGGGTCTTGCCAAGACCCAAACATGAAAAACATATAAGACCCAAATATGAATTTCTTTTTCCACAGCAGGTGTCTGTTAAGACATTTGAAGTGAGTCCAGAGAAAGGCAAGCAGTGAGGTATGAAAACATCGTGCCGAAGATCTACCGAGAATGGCCCGCAAGGATTAGCACACAGCATCTTCCCACGTTATTATAATCAGGGGCGCCATTTGCATCACCTGATAAAGACTGCAGTTTGGACTCACTAGATGGGGTGGGACAAAGATATTTACAGAGATGAGTGAGGGGTGTTGGAAAATGTGCTCTCCTCCACACCACAGGAAGGCTTAAAGATCCAACCCAAACCAGAGCTCGTTCAAGTGTCAGGAGATGAAAATAATGTGGTTTGGGTGCACAAACGTTTTTAGCTATAAATATCCTTTAGATCGTTCCAATGCATTGAGCCAAAACCTAAATGCTGTGAGGTTTCACCCAACTGAATGGTTCCTTAAATAAACACAATGCAAGGATAAAAGCTACCAAGATGAAATTGAAAGAACAGAGACTGACTAAATGGATGACCCGATGAAGGAGTGAAAACACGTCCAGGCCTTTAGGAACACGTGTTGGCTAAGTACCTTTGGTGGGCTGTGCGCTGGTCAAGCTCATTCAAATCCATCAGCGTGGTAAATCTTCCACCAGAAACTCAAATCCATCAGCGTGGTAAATCTTCCACCAGAAATTCTTTGAGAAAGATATGAGTGCCCTGCACTGAAGATGAGGAAACCAAAAATGCCAGACAGGTTACGAAACTGGCTCAGGATTGGAAGTCACGTCCATCTGATCCCAAAGCCCACCATCTTCCACAGGACCTACTGTGTCCACCACACGTGTGTGTTTCCCGATCAGTGTGTGACCTCTTCCAGGGTAATGGCATTGTCCCATTCGCCTAGGACTCCGTAGGACCAGGAGGTGTCTGTTCCCTTGGAAGTTGTATGAAGTTTCTCAGGGCTGCCATACCAAAGTGGTTTACCACAACCTGGGTGGATTAAAACAATGAGCATTTATGTTCTCACAGTTCTGGATAAAGTCCAAAACCCAGGTGACTTCAGGGCTGGTTACTACTGGGGGCTCTGGAGGAGCATCTGCTCCATGCCTCTCTCTTGGCTTCTGATTATTAACCAGAAATCCTTGGTGGTCCTTGGTTTGTAGATGCATCACTGTAAACTCTGCCCCCACCTTCGCATGGCGTTCTCTCTGTGTCTGAGTGTGTGTCTGGTCTCCTCTTCTTATAAGGAAGCAATCCTATTGGATTAGGCCCACCTTACTCCAGTATGACCTCCTCTTAACTAATTACATCTGTAAAGAACAAGTTTTCAGATAAGGTCATAGTCACAGGCACGGTGGTTGAGATGTTAATATATGCTTGAGAGGGACACAATTCAACCCATAACAGAGACAATAAATTCTTTTTTTTTATTGAAGTATAGTTGATTTACAACGTTGTGTTAATTACTGCTGCACAGCAAAGTGATTCAGTTATACATACATACATTTTTTAAATATCCTTTTCCATTATGGTTTATCATAGGATATTGGATATAGATCTCTGTGCTATATAGTAGGACCTTGTTTATCCATTCTATATATAAAAGCTTACATCTGCTAAACCCAAACTCACAATCCATTCCTCCCCCAACCCCTTACCCCTTGGCAACCACCAGTCTGTTCTCTACATCTGTGATTCTGTTTCTGTTTCATAGATAGAGTCCTTTGTGAGAGACAATAAATTCTTATTTCTTGAATTAATCAAAGACCAAATGGACCCTTCTGGGACATCTGATATCACCCATGGTCTGGGAATCCCCGTTAGTGCCTCTCTGGACACATTAGTTCCCCAAGTACTGCCATTCTGCCTTCTTCCCACAGCCTGAAGAAACCAGTCAGATTTGCCAAAGCTTCCACCATGTTGGTGACCTTCTGTGTCCTGACAGAGCGAGGAGAAAACTCTTTTCCCATTAGGTATCCTGTCCCACTCCCTTTTCCTCTAAAAACTTGGGCAGTTTTACAACTGTGTAAGGAAGATGGGAAGCTCTGAATGTTATTTAAGCAGAAAGAGGAAGAACACAAATCTAAGAGCCACATTTTGACGCCTGAGCCACAGCACCAGGAGGAATGCTTGTTACAAAAAAAATAGCAGGAGTGAAACTAAGCCTCCTCAAATTCTGAAATGCACCCATTATGTGTATAATGACTATCAACTGATGAGATCTCAAAGAAATACCAACGTTGGCTTCTAGACTGCTCTGGCTGTTAAATCTTTTGGTTTTTTTGTTTGTTTGTTTGGTTGGTTGGTTGGTTTTGTATGAATAAATAAATTTTCAAGAATTTGATATTAACAAACACATATACAATATATGTGTTCAAAATAGCCATAAATGAGGATGTTACCACCCAAGAAGGTAATATTGACCCCAAAAATGAATAAAAAGTAGCTAATAAAGCCCAAATTAAGAAAACTATAGAAAATAACTAGGAAAATGTAAGCCCATTCTGGCAACAAGCATTTGCATACACGGTTAAATATAATTTCCACCAGGTGCATGAAGCACATGAGTAATTATAGACGGGAAAAAAACTGAGTGGTAACCTTTTTTCGGCACGGACACCACGTCCTCTGATTATGTGGCAGCACTCTGAAGAGTTAAACGCCTTCTACAAATGCCAGGTGGTGGGATTATTATTGCCTTCACCGTGCTTCATCACAGCCAAGGCTGCACATGCAGCAATTTCACAGGGAATATTTTACCCTCCACTTGCTTTCCCTGGAAATACATGGTGCATTTAAGCCTGTGGGGCTCAGAATGTACTCCAAAGAACCATGACGTTCTAACACTAAAATCAAAGAATGCATGTCTTTTCCCAATTTGCAGGGAGAAGAATAAGCAAATGAATAGAAATTTCTCAATGTGAAATGTTATTCTGTAATTTTTTTTTTTTTTTATTCTGTAATTTTTCTTGTAAGTATTTGGAACTCACTACCTTTGGACCGCTAGTAAGTACCAGAGATGACAGAGAAAATCAGCAAGCCTTATCACCCCACTGTTTCCATAGCACCATGCACCTGCCACCAGCCCACTAATGCCAGTAGCGGGTAATGCCTGTTTGCATTTGCATAGTCTATTCCTCCCACCCCACTCTGATAGATCTGACAGTGGGGACCGTGCAGCTCTAGAGCTCGGCATGCTTAGCCCTGGACTTGGCACCTGTGAGCTCTGAATAAATGTTTGCTGTAAGAATGAACAGGTGAAAATGCAAATCAAAACCACAATGAGATACAACTTCACACCCGCTAGGATGGCTGTTATCCAAAACACACAAAAATAACAAATATTGGCAAGGATGTAGAGACATTAGAACACTTGCACACCAATGTTGGGAATGTAAAATGGTGCAGCCACTGTGAAAAACAATATGGCAGTTCCTCAAATATTAAATATAGAATTACCACAGGATCCAGGAGTTCCACCTCTGGGTGTAAACCCAGAAGAACTGAAAACAGAAACTCAAACTTGCACACCCACGTTCATAGCAGCACTATTCACAATAGACAAAAAGTGGAAACAACCAAATATCTGTCCATCGATGGATGAATGAATAGACAAAATGTGGTCTAGATGTACAATGGAATATCATTCAGCCTTAAAAAGGAAGGAAATTCTGATACACACTACAACATGGATGAAACTTGAGGACATTAAGCTAAGTGAAATAAACCAGACACAAAAGGACAAATATTGTGATTCCAGTTATATGAGGTACCTAAAATAATCAAATTCATAGATTCAGAAAGTAGAATAGTGGTTACCACAGGCTGGGGGAAGGGAGAAGTCAGGAGTTATTATTGAATGGGTACAAAGTTTCAGTTCAGGAAGATGAAAAGTGCTGGAGATGGATGGCGTTAATAGTTGCACAGTCACGTGAATGTACTGAAGGCCACTGAACTGTACACTTAAAAACAGTTAAATGGTAAATTTCACATTATGAAATTTTCACAGTTGAAAAAGAAGATAAGCAGGTGACTGTCAACAATGAACAACATTCTCTAGTAAGCATCTGGCTTCCAGGAGCCCCATCACCTAACAAGCTTTAGCAACTTGAAAGCAGAGTTGCTAGGGTACCACTGGTGGGTATTTTAAGAATATTAAAGGAAAAGACTATAATTTTCTTTAATGCAGAGACATGTTATATTGACTCAATTCCAGCATTCAGATAATCTCAGTTGACCATATTTTTCAAGGTAAAAATGATAACATGCACTTACTTAGAATATTTAGCAGTGCACAATGTTGTAACATGAGAAGTACAAGCATCTTTTCCCTTCCCAGTCCCTCTCTCAAAAGGTGATCACTATTAACAGTGTCTTGAAGTATTCTTTAAGCAACAACAACAAATGCTACGCTTAGACTAATGATGGCACATATGCATGAGCGTGTATTTTTAAATTTTCACTTTGCATGTTTATATTTACATTCTATTTTATATTTACAGTTTTAACATTTATACAACTTGGTTCATATCCCGTACAATTTTCAGGATTTAACTTTTTTTCCATTGAAAATATTCTGAGGGATTTTTCCATATTAGGATACAAAGAGCTACTTGTATAGACTATACTATAGCTACGTATAGACTGTTTAATATTCCTGATGAAACATTTAGGCTGTTTCCAAGCTTGTTTTTGTGTTCTGTTTTGCTGACTCTAGCAAGTATATTCATTGCAATGGAATTGGTAGATCAAAATATGAGCGATTTTTATTTTCATGAATATTGGCAAATTACAGTCTGTAACGTAGTAACAGCCTAAACTCTCACAATGTGTGAGAAAACCTGTTCCCCACCCATCATCCCAGTCATTCCAGCATTTCGCAAGAATCAATGTTTTAATGTTTGCTTTTCTAATGAAGTGGCATGGTATCTCATAATGTTTATTTGAATTTCCTTAACTAAAAGATACGTTGAGCATCCTTTAACATTTTTCATGTCCATTTTTCTTTTCCTTTAAATTATTTGTTGATATTCTTTACTGGCTTCCCTATCACTTTGTCTTATTATTTTACACGAGCTCTTTAAAGATTCTAGAAATTAGCCTTTCATTTGTCATATGTGTTGCAGATAGGTTCCCCAGATTTGTTTGTTTTACTTTGTTTTAGCTCTTCCATGCCAGACATAAATTCAAAATTTGCTTTTAGTCGTATTTATCTGTCTTTTCTTTTACAGCTTCCAGACTTTCGATCATACTCAGAAAGGCTTTCCCTGATCCAAGTTTAAAAATAAACTCATTCCAACTCTTAGACTATCCTTGCTCTGTGTATGCAATAGTGTGCCAGTGGTGTTGCCTTAAATGGAATAAAATATAAGAACAGCGAATGGGAACATTAAGACCAGCTATTAAAATGGAGGTGAATGACAATGTCAAGTGATTTTCAACAGGTATGCCAAAACAACTCAATGGGAAAAGAATACTATTTTCAACAAATGGTATTGGGACAACTGGATACCCACATGTAAAAAGTGATGTTGGACCCCTAACTTACACCATAGAAAAAATCAACTCAAAATGGATCATAGACCTAAATATTATAGCTAAAATACCAAACAACTCCTAGAAGAAAACATGAGAGTAAATCTTTGTGGCCTTGGGTTAAACAATGATTTTTTAGATGTGACACCAAAAACACAATTGACAAATGAAAAAAGTAGATAAATGGGAATTTGTAAAAATTTTTAAATCTTGTTTCAAAGACCACTATCATAAAAGTGAACATACAACCCACAGAGTGGGAGAAATTATTTGCAAATCACATAGTGATAAGAAACTTGTATCCAGAAGATACTCCTTCATACCCACTAGGATGGCTAAAATAAAATAGACAAAATATCCGTCCTCAAAAGCATTGAAAAGCAAAATGAAAAATAACATGTTTGGGCAAGGATGTGGAGAAATTGAACTTTCATTCATTGTTGATGAGGTTGTTAAATGGTACAACAGCGTTGAAAAATAGTTTGGCAGTTCCCCAACATATTAGGCATATAGTTACCATATGACCCAGCAATTCCATTCCTAGATATATGCGCAAGACAAATGAAAACCATGTTCATGCAGAAAATTATACATACGTGTTCACAGCAGCATTATTCATAACAGCCAAAAGATGAAAACAACCCAAATGTCCATCAACTGATGAACACATAAACAAAATATGGTACATTCATACAATGGAATATTACTCAGCAGTGAAAAAGAATGAAATACTAATTCATGTTGCAACATGAATGAACCTTGAAAACATCATGCTTCATAAAAGAAGCCAGTCACAAGAGACTACATATTGTATGATTCCATTTATTTGAAAAATCCAGAACAGGCAAATCCATGGAGACAGAAAGTAAATTAGTGGTTGCTTAGGGCTGGGGTCAGGGGGGTGGAGGAGTGGACAAGGGGTAACAGGGAATGACTGCTAATGAGTATGGGGTTACTTTAGGGGTGATAAGATTATTCTAAAATTAGATAATGGTCATGGTTGCAAAACTATAAATATACTGAAAAACCCACTGAATTTTATATTTTACATGGGTGAACTTTATAGTATCAAACATTTAAATTATATCTCATGAAAGTTATTCTTTAACTTTATTTTAAAAATCAGGCAGTGAGCCATAGTCTTCCAACTTCTGTGCTAGATTTTAACATTTTGTGCTTTTGAAGTATTTGGTAATAAAAATGGAAGAAAGAGGAGTAAGTGATAAGAAAGGAAAGTGAGTGAGAAAGGGATGGGAGGAGAAAATTTAAAACTGCTACAGAGTGAAAACTCAAAGAATGACTTAAAGAAAAAAAGCATCTTTTCTTCCCTCTGTATATATAGATCTATGGATAAAATGCTCCCTCATCCAGGAGAAATACCCAGTTTGAAAGCAGGAATCCAGTGAAGTTTGTCACGGAGAGATGAGGAAGGGACCAGTGAATAAAGCACCGTGCATGTGTGTAACCTTGACCCCTACTGTTTCCTAACAGTGAGTTCACAGCCAGGCCACTCAGCCAGACTGAGCCTCTCTTTCCTTCTCTCTAAGAGGGCAAAAATATCTCTCTTCACAAATATAAAGCTCAAACACTTGAAAAAATCTTAATACATTATAAAAGGTGAGTATTGTTACTATAAAACTGTTTCTCTGTTAATGTGGCACGAATGATGGCTTCTTATCAGAATTTTACTTCTTCAGGTAAACGTAAATATACTCAGAGCAGAATAAGAAATTAATATCCATTTTCCAAATAAAACTGGATAGAATTCAATCCCACAAACAAGAGTTCCAGTCCAACTTTTGTCATCCTCAACCGACAATAGACATTATCTGGGCCCCCTTTCTCTCCAACCTGTGGAGAATGTAGTGGTAGAATCGGGGAGGCCCTTTGGTGCTTTCCAAGTCTGCAATTCAGAGATGTCAGATGCCACGTAGAAGTCAGAGTCAGGACCTGCTCATAATTACTGGCATGAGGAGTAAAGAAAAACACAAGGCCCCAGTTTTTCTGAAACTTGAATGTCCAATTCCCAATAGGAAAAAAAGTAAACTTTTACAGAAATTCAATGTGCCTATTGAACTGTAATCCTTGGAATAATGTGACTAACTCTCTTCTCTTTGCTCATCATGTTTGTTATGACTAAACATGACTTTGGGTAATAACATGAATCTATGCCGGAAAAGTGAACGGGAGAGCAAATAAATGAGAAGACGTACTTCCAGACTGAACCGACTTCTGAGGCTGGAAGATTTCACGTGTGTCCCTCACCCCTCCCTGTCACTTTTCTCAAACTTTCCGTCTTTTTTTTTAACATCTTTATTGGAGTACAATTGCTTTACAATAGTGTGTTAGTTTCTGCTGTATAACAAAGTAAATCAGTTATACATACACATATGTTCCCATATCTCTTCCCTCTTGTGTCTCCCTCCCTCCCACCCTCCCTATCCCACCCCTCTAGGTGGTCACAAAGCACAGAGCTGATCTCCCTGTGCTATGCGGTTGCTTCTCACTAGCTATCTATTTTACGTTTGGTAGTGTATATATGTCCATGCCACTCTCTCACTTTGTCACAGCTTACCCTTCCCCCTCCCCATATCCTCAAGTCCATTCTCTAGTAGGTCTGTGTCTTTATTCCCGTCTTGCCACTAGGTTCTTCATGACCTTTTCTTTTTTTCCCTTAGATTCCATATATATGTGTTAGCATACTGTATTTGTTTTTCTCTTTCTGACTTACTTCACTCTGTATGACAGACCCTAACTCCATCCACCTCACTACAAATAACTCAATTTCATTTCTTTTTATGGCTGAGTAATATTCCATTGTATACATGTGCCACATCTTCTTTATCCATTCATCGGATGATGGACACTTAGGTTGCTTCCATGTCCTGGCTATTGTAAATAGAGCTGCAATGAACATTTTGGTACATGACTCTTTTTAAATTGATACAGCCACTATGGAGAACAGTATGGAGGTTCCTTAAAAAACTAAAAATAGAACTACCATACAACCCAGCAATCCCACTACTGGGCATATACCCTGAGAAAACCATAATTCAAACTTTCCTTCTTTTGGCCCTTTTACCAGCCTCTGATCTCAGATTGTCCCCTAAATGCCACTTCTCGTCAGACCTGTCAGCTCAGTGGCCAATACTCAGCTCCTGACATTGGCTGGTCCCTGCTTCTCTCGGGGTCCTTCGTCTTATCTGTCCTCAGCTGGGGCCACCCCTTCAGATCCAGAGCTCTCAACTGGCACCAAAAACACAGACACCACTTACCCTGCTCCGATGCTCGCTCGTATTACCTCTACGCCCCCTTCTCTCTGGGCACAGGGTAACTTAAGTGTGTGAAACTGTTAGATAAGGAAAAAGTCACCTCTTGCACTGTCGGTGGGAATGTAAATTGGTGCAGCCACTGTGGAGAACAGTATGGATGTTCCTTAAAAAACTAAAAATAGAACTACAGTGTGACCCAGCAATCCCACTACTCAACATATATCTGAAGAAAATCCTACTTCAAAAAGATGCACACACCCCAATGTTCATTGCAGCACTATTTACAGTAGCCAGGACATGGAAGCCACCTAAGCGTCCACTGACGGAGGATAAAATGTACATGTATAACTGAATCACTTTGCTGTACACCTGAAACTAACACAACATTGTAAAGCAACGATACCCCCATATAAAATAAAAATTAAATTAAAAAACTAAAAGAGAGAACTGTAAAAAACAAAATTCAGTTCCAAATTTTCCTTACCACGGACCCTGTGTAGTTGAAGAATAAACAATGTCTTAACCAATCAAAAAACCAAACCAAACAAAACAAAAATTTCAGGGTTCTAATAACCTATAATGAAAAAGAATTTGAAAAAGAATATATATATATATATATCTGAGTCACTTTACTGTATACTCGAAACTAACACAACATTGTAAAGTAACTAACTCAATTTTAAAAAGATAAAAGTTTCAGGGTCACATAAGCTGGGACATCAGCTGCATAAATCTAAGCTCTACCATACCTGTCTCTGTGAACACAGTGGCAAAAGATGTGCCTGTCCAAGAAAACCCAGACAACGAAACAAACCCTGACTAAGATCTCCAGAAGGAAGATTTACATGGTGGAGCATACAGAACGCATCCAAAAGGTACTCTGGACGTTTCATCTTCTCGAAGTCTCTGAGGGAATGGGAACTGGAGCTGGGGGAAGATTGGGAACGCAAACATGTGACTGTTTTTCTCCCTTTTAGGCTTGCCCGCTAGTAAACCCTTTGTGGACCTTCACACGGAAAAGATGGAATTCTTCCATAAAAAGGAAAGAATGACGGGGTTTCTCCAAGCCCTTCCCCTTCTGGGTGCTGTCAGCCACTAGATGTCCTGTTTCTCCTTTTTGGCCACAAGCAGAGCTAATGCAAGGCCTTCTCCACACACTAAAGACCTGGGCAGGGTAGCGCTTGCTGCTGTGGACCCACCCACGCTGGTCCCCTGGGCACCGGGGATTGGGCTGCCATGGCAACTCCATGTGTAAGAGCCCTAACCCTAACTGACTGGAAACTAACGAGGGGGCAGGCTCTCTGATTCCCTGGGATCCTCCAGCCAGGGGCCAGTAACTTATTTAAACTTGGCACCAGGCTTCTGGGAAACCACAATGTACCTATATTCCTTCTGGCTACCCAGGTCCATTCCAATACCTCAGGTGCAAGCTCTGTATTGTGGCTTGTTCTCCAAGAGCGGCCATCACTGCTTCTTCATTTTTCTAAATTTATTGTATTGAAGTATAGTTGATTTACAATGTTGTGTTAATTTCTACTGTACACCAAAGTGATTCAGTTATACATATATACACATTCTTTTTCATATTCTTTTCCATTATGGTTTATCACAGGATATTGAATATAGTTCCCTGTGCTATACAGTAGGACCTTGTTGTTTATCCATTCTCTATATAAGAGTTTGCATCTAGTAATCCCAAACTCCCACTCCATCCCTCCCCCAACCCCTGCCCCCTTGGCAGCCACAAGTCTGTTCTCTATGTCTATGAGTCTCTTTTGTGGATAAATTCATTTGTGTCATATCTTAGATTCCACATATAAGTGATATCATAGGGTATTTGTCTTTCTCTTTCTGACTTAGTTCACCTAGTATGATAATCTCTAGGTCCATTCATGTTGCTGCAAATGGCATATCACCACTTCTTTCTCTTCCCTTCCTCTAATTTGTTCCACTCTCTGTGAAAATCCAGGGCCTCTTGGGTCTCTGGGGAGATGTGTTTCTTCAGGAAGTCTTAGCTCTCAACAAGTCCTGCACTTGCTTGATCCAGGCTTTTCAGATTCTCTAACCTTCCCTCCAGGGACCTGGTGAATGACCTACCGTGAAAGCTTTTCCTAGAATAGAGAGAAAGAATGCTCTGTTCCCCTTGCTGCCAGCATGTAGCTATGAAGTGCCCAGGAAGCTCAGCAGCGATCACCATGGTTGTCCGCTCTCTCTAGAGTGTCCAGACAGTGAATCACAGGCTCAGGGGTCCTGGTGGCCTTGCTACATAGAACCTTACTGATGCCGGATCCTGCAGACGCTTCTGGAACCTCTGCTCCTTCTCCATCTGTACCGTCCGTCATCCCAGTGGCCCTTCACTGCACATCTAACAGTGCCTTGAGTCCTTTTCACCCATTCCTGACAGTATCCTCCCCCATTTCCACAGCAGCAGTGAGCTCAGAGCTCCAACAGCCCCTCCTCAGCTGGCAAAGCAGGACCAAGCCTTGACCTAGTCCAAGTTCACTGGCCACCGATCTCCTTTTCTTCCAGAGTGCATTCAGCTTTGTTAAGAAATCCATCAGGGTTGTAGCTTTTCCAGGAGATTTCTTAAATTTTCTCTCGCCAGTGAATTAGTAGAATGCTGTGTAAACCTTGTTCCTGATCGAAATATCCAGTCCTAAACAGATTATCATCTCATTTCATTGTAATATTAGTAAGAAAAAATTAAAAATTAAAAAATTGTTTCTTCATCTCAGCATCCTTTCCAGTTTCCCTTTGTCTTTGGGGTGGTATTTCAAAGGCCATCATGACTCGCTATTGGATCAGTTCCTACCCACTTGTACTCTAGGGCCAACAGAAATGTTGAAGGTACATTCCTGACTTAGTACTATGGCAATAATTTAATAAGCAGTGTTACTCAATATGAGTTGAAAATCCAAAATAATCACTCCCTAAACATAACTGGAATCCATATTGCAACTGGTTGCCAACAAAACACCACATGGTAATTCAACAGACCCTTCTTAATAGCACCTTTGTGCTGTGTCCCAGCACTGTCCTCCAGGCTTTAAGGTACAGCCTCATTCACACCTCACAGCACCCCTATTAGGTGGATACTATGACTATCTCTATTTCATAGATGGCAAAACTGGGGCACAGAGGTTACGTCCTTGCCCAAGGTCACACAGCTATGAAACAATGGAGCTAGAACTTGAACTTGGGCAATCTGGCTACAAAACCTGTGCTCTAAACCACTCTACTACACTGCCTTGAATTCAACAAAAGGCATACTGTACCTCATCCCAAAGAGGAAGAGAGGAAGCTTTGAAAAGCACTTTCAATGTTGAATGGATTTTTCCCAGAGGTGCCAGTGGGGAAATTACATTATGAGACATGCGGAAAATAGTCTTAAAAACTTTGTTATCCCCAAATCTCACTACCTTGGCAGCTGTCCCCCTAAAATCTCCCTTCTCTGATTCATTTCTGAATTTTCTCCACAATCTCTAGACCACCTGAATCTCCAATCCCTTTCCATTCATGGAAAAACTTAGATGGTTGGGTCTCTTTCAGTTCTCCTTTTTTAATAATTACTCTGGTCAGCCAAACAAAATCACCAAAGGTAGATCAGGTTTAGCAGGGAAAGGATATGAACACTTTTTTATACCTTTACATCTTGGTCACATTTATGTTAATTGTGTCCTTTGTTAAGTCTGAACCTTAAACACAACTCATCTGAATGTTCTTAACTCTTCTTTCCAAACCAAAACATATACCCTTTATCTTGCCTGTCACACCTGCAGGCTAGAAGGTGATGGTGCCTGTGGATCACTCTTCCTCAGCTTCCTTGGCACTCCTCCCCTGCATCGCAATCCCCTCATCCGTAGCCTAAGGCAAGGCTGCTCCTTTGTCCATCCCTTGGCTACGTGACATAGAATATGTTATTTAAGTTCTACAGTCAATCAATCTACTCCTTTGTCTACTATTCTTCTTCATTTTTAAATCATTACTAGTAAGTCACACCTAGATTATCTATAGAACTGACAGAATCAATAGAGCCATTGACTTAGATTGGCTGGGTAGCCCCTTCTGATGGCATCATGATTTTGTATTTAAAGCCAAGACTATAAAGTTGGCCCTGGGTGGATCTGTTACCTACCTAATCACTGCCACACCCTGACCCCAGTCAGGCCCTTCTCAAATATGGGCCATGCAATGCTAGGGCTGGGCTGGGGAGTGCCCTTAAACCAGTGGGGATACCGTTCCACCCCAAAGGAGAGACATGGGTCTCAGCATCGGAACACTTTCCAGAAGTGCAGACATTGAAGTTCTTCCCCTGTGCAGTCACAACCACCGAAAAGGGCGTTCAGAAGAAAGAGAGTGATAGCAAACTAAAAAACAATAATTCTTGTGATTTATCACCTTCTTAGCAGATGAATCTTCACCTAAAAAGGTGCACATTTCCCCTGGGAGGATGAGTAAGAATCTGCAGAGAGACCCACAGCATTAGAAGAACTATATTCAATTTTTAATATAAATGTGTAAGTCACAAGACTAAACATTCATGTATTTAAGCTACAAAAGACATCAAGTAGAGCTAAGAAAATCTGGTTGGGAAGAGGAAGGTGAAATGAAAAGGATGAGAAATACTCATCTGCTTTGGCAGGCACTGGGCTGGGAGCGCCCTACGTGGGATCCCATGTGTTCCCCGCTCCGTAAGGGACATGGCTACTTGCTTGACTCAGTGACTTTGTTCCCTGCTCTGAACAAATGTGAATAATAATGGCACCACATCCTCCCAGAGTGGTTGTGGAATTAAATGAGTTCACAGATTGAAGGCACTTAGTTAATTAATAGTAACCTTTTGATGTTCCGCCTACCTGGTTTTTGTTGCAAAAACTCCTTTACATGCTGGCTCCCCCCTGACCTCTTCGGAGCTGTCCCTCAGAGCCATCTGAGAGGCTGTCTTCAGGGCTTAAGTCCTAGGAAAATCTGCCCAATAAAAAGTAATTCTCGGGCTTCCCTGGTGGCGCAGTGGTTGAGAGTCTGCCTGCCAATGCAGAGGACACGGGTTCGGGCCCTGGTCTGGGAAGATCCCACATGCCGCGGAGCAACTGGGCCCGTGAGCCACAACTACTGAGCCTGCACGTCTGGAGCCTGTGCTCCGCAACAAGAGAGGCCGCGATAGTGAGAGGCCCGCGCACCGCGATGAAGAGTGGCCCCCGCTTGCCACAACTAGAGAAAGCCCTCGCACAGAAACGAAGACCCAACGCAGCCAAAAATAAATAAATAAATAAATTTATTTTTAAAAAAAAAGTAATTCTCAACTTTTAGGTTGTGGATTTCTTTTTCAATCGACACGATGCTGCCTCAGAGCAGCAGAGCTGAGGTTTGAACCCAAGTTTTCTGAATTCAAATTCTAATCAATGCTGCAGACAGCCTTTCTGTTACCTTTCCAAAAAAACACATTCTAAATGGGTGAGTTAATCTCAGCTCAACAACACCATACTTTTTAGACATTGTTTTAAAGAGGAAAAGCTCTGAGCTTGCAGTCAGAGAACTTGATCTCAAATGCTGAGAGACAGAGGTGAAGAAAGATATGGTAAGTCTCGGTGTCCTTGGGGAACTTAAAGGAGGGGTCCGAAGTTCAGAAAAAAATTCCAGGCTAGAAATACACCCTGAGGAGTTCTTAAGTTTAGGGATAGATGGTTACTGAAGCCCAGGCACGAACGAGCTGGAAGAGGAAGAACAGGTAGAGTTTAAAAGAGGAAAACCGGAGGCTTAGGAAAGTACACAGGCTAGGGCAACTCAGCTGCTCGGGGAAAACAGGTTTAGAAAACACCAAATGCACTTCGATACTGGCGGTTCCAAGCCGCGGATGCAGAGCGGAGAAGGAGCGCTCTTATTCTCCTGTATAATTGCATCTCACACCTTCTGCATAATGCAGATTTGCTCTGAGATAAGCTATCTAGGACTTTCCATTTCTCTGCTGGCTGAGATCCAACTTGGATTTGGCATTTCCCAGGGTGTTAACAGCCGTGTCTGTATTTTGGTTCTGTACTTATTAGGAGTTCTCTGAAAATAGCCCCTAGCAACTTCTGCTCTGTCTTTCTGAATGTGATGTTGAAAACTCTTGCAGCTGAATATAGTTTTCAACACTTCGTTTCTCCTGGGAAGAATTGGGATGGAGACTCACATTGGTCTCTTCAAGGCCCATAAAGCAGCACCCTTCTTGTTTTATGGAAACCACACCCCTAGTGAAACAGCCTTAACTGGTGGTTGGCTACAGCAGATTGTATACTTTTAAGGCTTAAAAGTGTAACACTGGTCCTTACACACTCTCAAGTGAAAATTCAGGCCGGGTAATCAACCATTAAAAGAGAGAGAGAGAGGAGTAACATTTAACAAAAATTCAAATCCTCCAAAAAATTATGTCAAAGATAGAGTGCACTGAGGAAAACCAAACTAAAATGGGGAGAACATCGTGCATGAAAAATGAATATTCAATATGTGGTGACTAAATGAAATGTTAAAAGAGAACGGTTATCAGTTCACTTTTCCTTTGATCAAACAAAAGTTTTTGATGTCTACCCAGGAGCCAGACACTGTTTGAGCATTTCTGCACATACATTCTCTAATAGTCACAACCCTGGAAGAAAGTTTTTAAGCCCCACTGTACAGATAAAGGACCTGTGGTTCAGAGAAATGAAGTCGCCCTCTCCACATCACACAGCTAGAAATTAATACAGTAGAACTCGAGCTCAGGTCTTCCTGACTCGAATCCCATTCTTTGCTGGGAGAACTTGCATTAAACTACAATACGTAGAGATGCAGGGTCCCACCTACCAACCGTGTCTTCAAGAATGAGGCACGTGCGCACAATTACAAGAGACCGAACATGCCAGGGTCAGTGCCAGGAGGCCAATGGGTCAAAATGCAAAGAGCTGTGAGTGGCCTGTTTCAATCCGGGAGCAGAAAGGTCTGACTGGTTGCATATCAGCTCTTGAAGGTACGAAATGAGCAAAAGGAGTGTTCTCAAGAATATGGAGATCCCGCGAAGAAACAGAAGGAGAGGAGTGTATGAGCAGCCAAACTAAACTAAAATGAGTTGCCACTGAGCACCCGTGGGAATGAAATGGAAAGTTAGGCTGAAATAAGTTGGGACTAGAGTGTAAAAGGGTTGTGAATGCCATGCAGATAGCTTGGCTGTTATTCTGTAGGGAAGAGAGGGACAGGGAGACATTGAACGTGAAAGGTGAGGCGTGTGGCCCGTTTCAGGTCTCACGCAGGGGCAGTGACAAGGTTGGACACTGAGGGTGGAGGGGCAGTAAGTCCCTGTTGGAATGTGCTTGGTGACCCTGTGGCCGTCTCTGCAGAAATGGGAGAAAGGACAGATAGGGGAGATAGTATCGAAAGGGTGTAGACAAGAATAAATATGATGATGAAAACGTGTGTTTGGGAAGATGTGATGGCTAATGTGATGTGTCAGCTTCACTGGGCCACAGGGCACTCAGATATATAGTCGAACGTTATTCTAGGTGTTTCTGTGAGGGTGTTTTGGAATGAGATGAACACTTTAGTCCATAGACTGAGTAAAGCAGATTGCCCTCCTTAATCTGTGTGGGCCTCATTCAATCAGTTAAAGGTCTGAATAGAACAAAAAGGCTGATCCTCCTGAGTAAGAAAGAATTCTTTCTGCCTGATCACTTTCAAACTAGGATGTTGGCCTTTTCCTGCCTTTTGACTCAAACTGAAACATTGGCTTTCCCTGGGGCTCAAGCCTGCCAGCTGAATGACCCTGAAGATCTTGGGACATCTTAGTCTCTATAATTGCATGAGCCAATTTTGTATAATAAATCTTTTTAAATATACACATCCGATTGGTTCTGTTTCTCTGGGGATCCCTGACTAATCCAAGATGACATCAGAATGCTAGCGCAAGTGAATGGGAATTGGTAACAGTTCCAGAGATCAGGGCAGACTCAGGTTTGGAGGAAGATGAGGAACTCAATTCAGACATGAAGTCTGAGGTGAATAAGGAGGCAGAGACAGTTGGATGTATGAGTCAAAAGCCCAAGAGAAAGATCTGGGGTGATTCCGGAGATTTGGGAGCCCTCACGAGGTGTGTAAGAGTTGAGGGTACGGGCTGGAATCACCAAGGAGGAGGGTCTAGGATAGAAACACTCTGCTTAGGACACCATGTCTGGTCTGAAGCCAGTGATAACCATGCCCTCCAGAAGAGTGACCCTGAATGTGTCCCTTCCAGGTACACCAGACCTTTCTCCATTTCCTTCTTTGAGAACTGGCACAAAAATTCCAAAGTCACCTTCCAGGGAGAGAATCTATAAGACGGCCCCATTGTTGCTCTCTCAGGTGGCACCCTGATCATTCCTCTGGATCTGCCCAGCCCTGTGAAGCGTCATTTCTCCTTTTCTTGCTATATTTTGAGCTCCATTCATATGTCGCCATCTAAGTTCATTGTTTTTGCCATTCTGGAAAAGAATTCACCAATCTGTCCCTATGGAATCTATTTTCTGCTAACGTAGAGGAATTCTTTGTGTTCATTCTCATCAGGCAGGGCCCAGTGGAATCCTGGGAACCTGAACCAAGAGAGAGCTCCTTGTCCACTTAGACAGGGGAGAGCGTGAAGTGCTCCCAGGATCTCGAAAACACCACGTCACGGTAGAGACACATTTTTAAACTAGCGTGCAGATCAGCAAGGTCACCTCCTTTTAGCCAGCCATCCATCCATCCATCCATCCATCCATCCATCCAGCAGACCTGTATCGAGTGCCCACTTGGAACCAAGTGCCTGCTACGCAGTACCCACAGCATCCGTACAGCAGGGATCACACTGATAACACAGGGTTAATAACACCTCCCTCCGTGTTACTGCGCAGACTGAAATAATAAGTGTCAAGTGCTGAGCTCAGTGCCTGGCCCACGTCGGTGCCCCTTCAGTTCCCAGAGCTCCCCCTTCTTGACTCCCCGTCCCCAGGCAATTAGTAAATTTGGCTTTGCTGCTGAATTTCTTTTGATACCGCAGGTTCCTTCCACTTGGAGTCTGTCCTCCTTCTACTGTTCTTCCCTCCTAAGCTAAGCTACCAACCAAGTGCATTTTTGACTGGAAAAGCCTGCTGCTCCGTGGAGCTAAGAATTAGACAAATGATGCAGCTGGGACCGAGGACAAACAGGAGCGATTACAAGGGCATCTGAGCAGGGCCACTTTGGGGGAGGGGGGCTCCTGAGCACCCAGAAGCTCCGTGACCAGCAGGAGGATGCTGACCCCTGCCCTGTGTGTGTGTGTGTGTGTGTGTGTGTGTGTGTGTGTGTGAGTGTGCAGGTCAGTGCACCCACACCCATGTTCCAATCATTCAATATCCTTTCCACTCAAGAGCAAAGGTGGGCACAGGTAACGATCTGCATCACACCTGTGTATTGAGGACCTTCCCGCTGTGCTGCATTTTAGCCTCCTAGGAATTAAAGCTATTGGAGGCCAGTGGACAGTTTCTTTTCCTTGATAAATGACTAGAAAAGCAAATAATATTCAGGCTCACCCACCTCAAAGGCAGCTGTTCTTAGGATTAATTGGAAGGTTGGCCTGTTTAAGCCTCCCATATTTCTTTGGTAAAGAAAAAATCACAAAATCATGTGACCTTCATATTTGGTTCACGACTAGAAACAAATCTTCACTGGCTGCTATTTCCAAGAATTTGTGGGGAAATGAAGCAGTGGCCGTGTTTACAGGGCACTAAATTGTGTGATTAACAAACATGGTTGGACGGTCGGGGCAGAAAAAATCGATGCCAACGTGGATTTGCAGCCAGGATTCTGCACGTGGCTGCTCTGCCCAGGCCTGGCCTCAGAGGCAGGGATGCGGGAGACAAACCCAGAGGGAAGAGACGCCTGAGAAAGATGTCTGCAAAGTGGGGAGGAAAGTTAAGGAGGAGCCGTAGAGACTCAGTAATTCTGAGACTCTGAGTCCACTCCCTTTTTCAGAGACAGGGAAACTGAGGCACAGAGGGGAGTAACTTTCCCAAGATCGCTCGTTGTTTGTTTATTTGTTTGTTTGTTTTTTAGACAAGCTGGCTTTATTAACTTCATTGGCATATTTTCTTTCTGGCCACTGTGCATGATTTGCGGGATCTTAATTCCGCGACCAGGGATTGAACTTGCACCCTGAACCCGCACCCTTGGCAGTGAAAGACCAGAGTCCTAACCACTGGACCGCCAGGGAATTCCCCAGATCTTTCGTTGTTTGGAATGACCATTCTCCTACATTTGTGGTAAATTACAAACTGACCCAGGGTCACTCCACTTTCCCCTTTCTAACTCCCTCCCCCAAACACCAGGGACACGCACACGCCACTACACACACACACGCACACACACACACACACGCACACAGAGTGAAAACAAAATGAACGACGTGTGGTCGAGAGAAGATACACAGAACTGAAGTGAATCAGCAATGGCACACTGATTGGCACCACCGGGCCTTGCATGACCTTGTATCTTTTGTTTATTTTTTTTGTTTAAAATCATAAAGAACTTCCATGACCCTACCACCTAAGCCAGGAACTAGAACATATCCAGTTAAGTAACATTTATCTTCTGTTCCTCATATATATCAACTTCCTACCTCCCCTCTCCCACCAGAGGTAACCAACATCCTAAATTTCGTGTTCCTTACTGTGTTGCATTTATATATACACATAACAAGGTATCATTTAGTTTTCTTAATTTTTAACTCCATGTTATTAGCATACTCTATGTGTCAGATGTATTTTTTCTGTCCACAATCACACTATTATTATTTATACAGATTGTCATTGAAGTTCATTCCTTTTCACTGTTATGTAATATTCTCTTGTGTGGCTATATTACAGTTTATCAATTCATTCTCCTGTCAATAGACTCATGGGTTACTTGATCTTTTTATTAGAAAGAGTACTTCTGTGAATATTCTGATACGTATCTTGTACACATCTGCAAGACTTTCTCTTACGTGTATGCCTAGGAGATAATTGTTTGGTGCTAATGTATGTGAATGTTCAAATTTATGAAAAATCACAAATTGCTTTTCAGAATGATTATAGCAGTTTACATTTCCACAACAAAGAAGCAGGAATACCATTGACCCATATTCCTTCCAAAACAGAAACGTCAAACTTCTTCAGTTTTGCCACTCAAATGGATACAAAATGGTATCTCATATTGGTCTTGATTTCTACTTTCAGATGTTTGTTCATCAGATATGTGTCCTCATCTGTGAAACTTCTGTGCCCTTGCCCAGATTTATTGGGTGGATTTTCTGTATTGATTTCAGGAGTTCTTTTTTTTTTCTTTTAACTTATTTATATTTGGCTGTGTTGGGTCTTCACTGCTGCACGCGGGCTTTCTCTAGTTGCGGCGAGCAGGGGCTACACTTTGTTGCGGCTCGCGGGCTTCTCCTTGCGGTGGCTTCTCTTGTTGCGGAGCACGGGCTCTAGGCGCGTGGGCTTCAGTAGTTGTGGCACATGGGCTCAGTAGTTCTGGCTCACAGACTCTAGAGCCCAGGCTCAGTAGTTGTGGCGCAGGGGCTTGGTTGCTCCGCGGCATGTGGAATCTTCCCAGACCAGGGCTCGAACCCGTGTCCCCTGCATTGGCAGGTGGATTCTTAACCACTGTGCCACCAGGGAAGTCCCAGATTTCAGGAGTTCTTAATACTAGGATTTTTTCAGTTATTGATGTTACATGTTTTATCTCCTAGCTTGTCGCTTGTCTTTTCACTTTTTATGGTGTCTTTTGAGGATCAGAACTTCTTAATTTTAATGTAGTATAATTTATCAGTCTTTAATTTCACGTTGGTATATTGGATTTTACTTCTCAAACCACTGCCAATTCTGCATCACAGTTTGCAATTCACACTCCTTATCTTTTCTGTACCCCATAAACCTGGTGAGCAAGATTTAACATTTCCTCATTTTACAGATGAGGAATCTAAGTCTTGACGGTCCAGTAGGTCACAAAGCCAAGAAGCAGCTGTGTGAGGGCCAGGGCTTGAGTCCTGTAGGCCCAGTTCAGTTCCACAGCCCTGCACCGCCTCTCTGCACTGTGTCAGGAATTCATCCAGCCATCCTCACAGCAAACACTTACTTTAGGGTCTGATGTGCATTCCACATAGTGCTGAGCCCTAGAGATAGAGAGATAAACAGAATGTCATCTCTATGTTTGCAAAGCTTGTATCCGAGGGAATGTGCCTAGAGAAGGTTTTGTATGAGACATCCGAGCTTGGCCTTGAAGGAGAGTAGTCTTTTTCAAAGTGTGGGCGTCTAGAATGGGTGGAATTGTTCTAGGAGAAGGAAAGAGCGTGAGCAGAGGCATGGAGGGAGGACGGAGCATGGTGAGGGGCTGAGCAGTAGTCTATCCCGTCTGGGGCAGGGCGGGGGAAGGAGGGGGAAAAGAAGCTGGGCCCCGAGGCAAAGGTCAGATGGTGAAGGACCCTGTGTGCTTCGCTAACTAGCAGGAACTTCACCCTGTGGGCTATACATCTTTGACTTTGAAGCTCTGAGATCTGGCTTACAAAACCACTCTGTCCTCTAATATTGCTTCCAAGATCTCCTTCTGGAAGATTTCCACCTGCCAGGTAGGGCATTCCTTTCATTGGTCCTCTGAGTCGAAGGGTTTTCTTCTCAGTGTTGCATCCTGAGATTTGGTGAGGAAAGCTTTTATTCTTGCTTATCAAGTAATGCATAGAATTCCATCCTTTCTGCCCTACTACCATCATCATCCAGTGAAGGCTGGCCCAGAGTGTTGACCTGAAAGCATGGCGGAGCACAGGGTAAGATGGGCAGAGCACAGGCTTGGGTTTGATTTTCAGCGTTGCTACTAACCATGTGACCAGGGCATGTTTCTTCATCTCTCTGAGACAATTTTGCAGGTCGTCATGAGAATTTAAGGACATATCAAACATGCCTAAAGCCAAGGAAACATCCAACAGATGTCAGTTGACTCCTCACCATGACGTAAGTCCTACATCACACCCCTGAGGCCATGCAATCTAGGCAGAGAAAGAACTCCCCTACTGAAACCAAATCAAGAGACACGGAGTGTGAACTTGAAGGGAGAATTCCTGCCTTAGGAGAGATGACTGGCCCAGCAGCCCTGACCCTGAACCCCAAGTGTCATCTTCCCCAGGAATCTTTTGTTCTTAGATACCAACTCCTGGGAATCCCAAACAGACAGGGGTGACTTGCACTTGGCCCTTTGACAAGGGCAAGAAGTCAGACTAAACAACAGTTCCCATCTTTCAGAATCTTCCTTCACGAGACAGCTATCCAGTCTTATGATAATAACAACAAGAACCACAATAAAAAGACATCTAATAGGGAGGAAGCAGGTCAGCTGGCTGGCAGGTTTCAGAGAACTTCAATTGGACGTAGCGACATCCAAACACCCCATATGACCTAAAGCTACCCTTTCTCTGACGGTCACTTGAATCTGCTTGGAAGAATCATTATGCTGAAGTTAACAAGTGATGGAGAAAAATTCTAGTAAAGAATAGAAACCATTGTTTTAATACACATTTACCAGTGTGTGCCTCTGAAATTTGGAGAAAGTAAACTAGAAATCAGGGCAGGTGGTGTCCAGACTGGGAAAGTGCCCAACTAAGCGGAAACAGGAGAAGATAAGGCAAAATGCACTTATTCTCCTGAACATATGGAATAGTGTCAAAAATTTATATCTAATAAGCCACAAAGCAAGACTCAACAAATTCCTGAAGAATCTATTTTGAACACTGAGTGGGCAGGAAGTGTCCACACAGAGCAGTTCTGCCTTTGCTTCTGGTGTGCACCCCCAAAAGTTTCAATAGGCAGGACCCAGTTTTATGTTGGTTTTTTTCACCTTGGGATTCCCATAACACGCAGGTGCTAAGCATGTGGCTGCTACATCTGCAGGTGTCATGGGATTTCTTCCAGAAAACTCCTCCATCCCCCAACTCACAGCCACTAGCAGAAAGCAACCTTCTAGCATCTCTCATGGGGTGGGATTTATCTTATTCAGGATCCTCTAATTCTTCTCTCTTGAAGATTAGCAGTACCGATGGGAACTTACATAATTTTCTAGATTCCTCTTCTTTCTCTATAACATTCTGGGGACCTGGGGGAGGGTGGGAAGCCATGGGCCACAGCTATCCCAAGATGTGCCAAGAACCTTCTGTTTCCTTCCTTAGACCTACCTATCAAAGCATAAAACATCACATTTTACCCCTTTCTGAATTTGATTACTTTGCTGCTGAATCTTTCTTGGCTGTTACAACTTTTGTTTCTTCAGTTGGTCATCAAGAGGGGGGTTTTGCAATCCACCTTCATCTCACCATCATTGCCTGAAGATCTCTGTATCAGCAAGAAATTGTTAAGAAACTTCTCTATGCCCTAGCCTGTGCCAACTTTGCTGGAAATAAAGGATAATTAGACAAGATCCATCCCCAGGAGCTTATGTTAATCTAGTTGTTAAGTTATGAAGATGTGGTCAGAAGCTACAGTAATAGGACTTAATAAACAGAAATAAAGACTAGTGTCCTAGGGAAAAGTCATAAACTACACCCATCCAGATAGTATCATAATAATCAGCATAGTACCTCATGAATTTCAAAATGCGTTCATGTTCATGATCTTGTCTGAGCCTCACTTACTCCAGCGACCTGTGCAGGATAAGAGAAAAGACAAGTGGCTTGCCCAAAGCCAGAGCCAAAGATGTAAGGATGGGGGTAAGGGCTGAAAGGATATGGGATTATCACACTCATAAAAATTCACCATGAGCTGAACCACAGAAACCAATACAAGAAAAAGCTGAGTCACACAAACTTAAACTGAGTAAATTATTAATTCATCAAATAAAATTTCACAAAATGGATTTTTATTTTTTAAAGAGTAAGTTCTATTATTCTCAATATACTTTCCCAATGCCTACAAATTGATTTATATACAACAGTTTCATTGGTTGCATAAATGTGGCTTCTGTATGTTTCAAAGCAAGAGAAGCTCTGGGATGTCTCAGTGGCAGAACAGGTCCTAGAAGCCCCAGGGGCTTCTCACTCTAGCTCAAATATAACCGTTCTCTTTCTAGTACTGGATCCAAGTCTAGACTCTAGTACTAATTAGAGAAACAATTTAGAAATCCAGAGAGAAGCCGCACAGGCCACTGAAAGGCAGAAAAATCAGATGTATGATTTTTGAGATTCATGATTTATGATCAGAAGGTAAGCATGGAAGAGGAGACAGTGTAGGACTTTGGGGTTCAAATTCCAATTTACTCTCTTTGAAGTAGGCATGACACATTCAGAATTGTAAGGAATATTTAAACTACAGACTGCTTGGGACATAGTAGGTGCTCAATTTTTAAAAGTACTTTGGATATGGAGGTATCCAATTTTCATCCTTTTTACTTTTTTTCACAAATATTTATTGAGAGTACTAGCCATGTGCTGCACACCATGCTTATTATGTATTGTCTAATTTAATCTTGTCCTTTTCCTCATAACGCTACTTGTGCTAGGAATTGACATACCATTTTTACAGATGAGGAAAATAGAGGCTCAGAGGCTTTGTGTGACTCACCCAAGGTTGGGGAAGTGTTGTGTGACAGGGCTGGTTTCCAGTGCAGGCCTGTCAGACTCCAAAGACTTCACACACACCTAGTACCATGTTCTTGCCTCCGTAATACATGTAAGAAGAAGAATCGCAAACCCTTAGCATCTACAATGTGTCTGGATCTGTTCCAAGAGATTTACTATTTAATTTAAATTTGCATATTTAATTAACATTTAAAACTCATTTAATCTGCACACAGCCCTTTGAAGTAGGTACCATTATTATCCCATTTTACAGATGAAAAAAAATGTGAGCTACAGAGGAATTGAGTAACTCAATGTAGGTCCCGTAATCTGCCTCTAATTATCTGAAGGAACAGTATGTGGCAGACCTGATATGTACACCCAGCTTGGGGACAATAAGGCCATGACCCATATGTGCTTTAGCTCCAATGGAGAGGAATGAACCCAAGGGCTCCCCAAAACATTTCCCCTCTCTGGATCTTATCGCTCCAGTTTTAACTAAGACAGACAAGACTAAATGTTAGGCTGCTTTTACCCACGTAGAGATTTTTGTCTTTGATGAGAAAGAAGCTAAACTCTAATTTGCTCTTTTTTGAATACAAAATTTGACTTCAATTAACCAAAATTTTTCTTACTTTGCATTTTTTACAGAGATCCTCCTTGTTGTTGAGAAACTCACCAATGGCTAAGTATATTCAGGTGCAGAAAATCCCACTGAGACTTGGGGTTCTTGTGAGTCACCTCTCTTCAAGTCCCTGCTGTGTTACTTTCCCTATCCATGGAGTGGTCATAGGACCCAAAGGGAGAGGCCATCTGGGTCCAACTTCTATTACATCATCCTGATGGAATGTGGATACAGGGTTTGCAGGGACTTTCTGTTTAAGCCTTGTTTTATTTAAGTTGATATCATTCTTAGAGTTTTAAATCACATCCACAGTTGCTTGGAATCCAGGCTTCAGTTGGATTATTGAAGGGCTGCAGCAAACTTGTCCTCCTAAAAACTGAACTCAGCAAATGGTTAAACCAAAGCCATCCTGCCCCAAGGCTCAAAGCGAATCTCTCAGTTCATTACATTTTAAAGATTGCTACCAGTCAGCAGCCTTTAGATTTATGTAACCTAAGTTGTATACTGTAAAAGCACGTGCTAGTTATATAACAGATGTTCATGTGAATTGGTTAAAATAGGGCAGGTAAAGGACCATACACCATGATCAAGTGCGATTTATCCCAGGAATGCAAGGATTCCTCAATATACGCAAATCAATCAATGTGGTACACCATATTAACAAATTGAAGGAGAAAAACCATATGATCATCTCAATAGATGCAGAGAAAGCTTTCGACAAAATTCAACACCCATTTATGATAAAAACCTTCCAGAAAGTAGGCATAGAGGGAACTTTCCTCAACATAATAAAGGCCATATATGACAAACCCACAGCCAACATCATCCTCAATGGTGAAAAACTGAAACCATTTCCACTAAGATCAGGAACAAGACAAGGTTGCCCACTCTCACCACTATTATTCAACATAGTTTTGGAAGTTTTAGCCACAGCAATCAGAGAAGAAAAAGAAAGAAAAGGAATCTAAATCAGAAAAGAAGTAAAGCTGTCACTGTCTGCAGATGACATGATACTATACATAGAGAATCCTAAAGATGCTACCAGAAAACTACTAGAGCTAATCAATGAATTTGGTAAAGTAGCAGGATACAAAATTAACACACAGAAATCTCTTGCATTCCTATACACTAATGATGAAAAATCCGAACGTGAAATTAAGAAAACACTCCCATTTACCACTGCAACAAAAAGAACAAAATATGTAGGAATAAACCTACCTAAGGAGACAAAAGACCTGTATGCAGAAAATCATAAGACACTGATGAAAGAAATTAAAGATGATAGAAATAGATGGAGAGATATACCATGTTCTTGGATTGGAAGAATCAACATTGTGAAAAAGACTATACTACCCAAAGCAATCTACAGATTCAATGCAATCCCTATCAAACGACCAACAGCATTTTTCATAGAACTAGACAAAAAAATTTCACAATTTGTATGGAAACACAAAAGACACTGAATAGCCAAAGCAATCTTGAGAAAGAAAAATGGAGCAGAGGAATCAGGCTTCCTGACTTCAGACTATACTACAAAGCTACAGTAGTCAAGACAGTATGGTACTGGCACAAAAACAGAAATAGAGATCAATGGAACAGGATAGAAAGTCCAGAGATAATCCCACACACATATGGTCACCTTATCTTTGATAAAAGAGGCAAGAATATACAGTGGAGAAAAGACAGCCTCTTCAATAAGTGGTGCTGGGAAAATTGGACAGCTACATGTAAAATAATGAAATTAGAACACTCCCCAACACCATACACAAAAATAAACTGAAAATGGATTAAAGACCTAAATGTAAGGCCAGACACTATGAAACTCTTAGAGGAAAACATAGTCAGAACACTCTTTGACATAAATCACAGCAAGATCCTTTTTGAACTACCTCATAGAGGAAGGGAAATAAAAACAAAAATAACTAATGGGACCTAACGAAACTTAAAAGCTTTTGCACAGCAAAGGAAACCATAAACAAGACAAGAAGACAACCCTCAGAATGGGAGAAAATATTTGCAAATGAAGCAACTGACAAAGGATTAATCTCCAAAATTTACAAGCAGCTCATGCAGCTCAATATCAAAAAAACAAACAACCCAATCCAAAAATGGGCAGAAGACCTAAACAGACATTTCTTCAAAGAAGATATACAGATTGCCAACAAACACATGAAAGAAGGCTCAACATCATTAATCATTAGAGAAATGCAAATCAAAACTACAATGAGGTATCATCTCATACCGGTCAGAATGGCCATCATCAAAAAATCTGCAAACAATAATTGCTGGAGAGGGTGTGGAGAAAAGGGAACCCTCTTGCACTCTTGGTGGGAATGTAAATTGATACAGCCACTACGGAGAACAGTGTGAAGGTTCCTTAAAAAACTAAAAATAAAACTACCATATGACCCAGCAATCCCACTACTGGGCATATACCCTGAGAAAACCATAATTCAAAAAGAGTCATGTACCAAACTGTTCATTGCAGCTCCATTTACAATAGCCAGGACATGGAAGCAACCTAAGTGTCCATCAACAGATGAATGGATAAAGAAGACGTGGCACATATATACAATGGAATATTCCTCAGCCATAAAAAGAAACGAAATTGAGTTATTTGTAGTGAGGTGGATGGACCTCGAGTCTGTCATACAGAGAGAAGTAAGTCAGAAAGAGAAAAACAAATACCGTATGCTAACACATATATATGGAATCTAAGAAGAAAAAAAAAAGGTCATGAAGAACCTAGGGGCAAGACGGGAATAAAGACACAGACCTACTAGAGAATGGACTTGAGGATATGGGGCGGGGGAAGGGTAAGCTGTGACAAAGTGAGAGAGTGGCATGGACATATGTACACTACCAAATGTAAAACAGATAGCTAGTGGGAAGCAGCCGCATAGCACAGGGAGATCAGCTCGGTGCTTTGTGACCACCTAGAGGAGCGGGATAGGGAGGGTGGGAGGGAGGGAGATGCAAGAAGGAAGAGATATGGGAACATATGTATATGTATAACTGATTCACTTTGTTATAAAGCAGAAACTAACACACCATTGTAAAGCAATTATACTCAAATAAGGATGTTTAAAAAAAAGAGAAAGATTTGAAGATGCTGCTGGCTTTGAAAATGGAGGAGGGGCCATGAGGCGAGGAATATGATTGGCCTCTAGAAGCTTGAAGGGGAAAGGGACTGGATTCTCATTAAAAAAAAAAAAAAAAATAGGGCAGGTAAATTAGATGTTGAAAATCAGAACCCAAAGGTTCCCAATAGCTTTAAATATATGTTGTTTACAGTCATAATGAGGGTATAATTTGGGGTTTTTTTCCCTATGCTCTCCAATAACAACAGACATAATAAGTGTCTACAAAATGCCAGTCACTTCTGCCCTATGGCTCAGCTTTGGAGTGTGGTCAAACTGCTTGATCTATGACATTCTGCAAGCTTCCCCGCCATGGTTCACCCATCCATCAAACAGAGGTAGTCATGCCTACCTTACCAAGTCAACATGAGAATTAAATGAAAAACATGGCCAAGTGCCTGGCAGGAAGTGGGTACCCAAGGAAGGATGGCTTCCTAGCCCACTGCCCTTATCTGATTTTATTTACTCCTCCGGGCCAGCCGGGGAGCTTGGTATGATTATAAACCCCATGTAGCAGGTGAGGAGGCTGGAGCCCACTGCCAACCTGACATTGCCCTTCAGCAGAGGAGGGTCTTCAGTGCAGAACTCCTTAGAGGCGCGTCTTTGCTTTGCACAGGTTATCCCACTGGCAGTTCATGCAGGTCTTCTGACTTCTCTGCTTTTCCTTCTGGCTGCCTGCCATCTGGCACTTTCCCTGCTAATTAGCACCTCAACCATGGTACAGCAGGGGAAATCCAGAAGGGTGAGCCTCAGTTGTTAGCAGCTGAATTGTGTGGTTTAAGAGCTTTCGGGGAAAGATTTTTTTTTAAGTTTGATAAAAGAAGGAGTGTCACATCTCAGTGGTGACATGAACATTTTAAATTATATCTGGAGTTCAGTTGTCTTTTATCCCGGCCTCCCACTAATAGGTAATTGAAAGTGGATCGTTATATTTAAGAAGTGTTCTGATCCTCAGGGAGATTAAAGTTCATTTGTATGCTGAGGCATTGAGCACACTTCTCAAAATCGTATCAGAGCTCCTATTCATCCTAGCCATTACCACCAAACTGCTTACTCTCTATATTTATGCTGTCTTTCATTGGCAAAGAGTTTGATGTGCAATAGTGTTCATTCTTTGCTGAGATGAAATGGCTGGCATTCTGTACCCAGCAAAGCAGTGGATGCAAAGACATTAGATCAGTCACTGGGAATCCAAGGTCAGGTTCCTACATCCCTACTCAGGCAAATTCATGCTAACCCAGGCTGAGAATCCACTGATGGGAGAGGTAGCGTCTCTTTTTGAAACTGATTTTCGATGGAGGTGAGAGAAATCACTTGAGAGTCCCCGTAACTCAGATTTAAAAATCCAGTAAAACATCTGCATTCATCCCAACACATAGCCTACACTCACCTTTTGTTTTCAGCTAAGTCTTTATATACCTTCTTGCATAACAGAGTGAACTAAATTCACAAGGGCTACAAAACTTGTAAAAACCAACCCTGCAAAAATATGGAGAAGCAGTACTATCCCAAAGGGATTCTAGAAAACAGTTTGGCAAAATGAGGCAAAGGTCTTTAAAATGCTCATAACCTTTGATTTAATAATTGCACTTCTTAAAGTCCATTCTTATGAAACAATTTATGAATGCAAATAAATGTGTTTCTTGCAGTGTTTGCATAGATGATGGACAAAATTGGAAAAGGTGAATGTTCCCCAAATGGGCATGGTTAAATTCATTTATTCAATACATATTTATTGTGCAGCTACTTGGTACAAAAACTCTTGCAGGCAGTTCTTCCCCGGTAATAGGAGAGAGGGGAGAGAGTATGGGCACAGGTGTCCTAGGGTGGGTGAGAGTAATAGAGGTAGCTGGGGAAGTTTTCTTCGGGTTGCTGAAGTAATTTGTGGTAGAGCCCCGCCAATTCATTAGTCCATAGCCCCTAAAAACCATCTTCATTAAAAATTTCAGTGAGAGGAAAAAAGGCTTAGAATACAACGTCACATGAAAAGGCATCATACATACGCGCGTGTGTGTGTGCTGTGTGTGTCTGCAGATCTGAAGTCCTTGGGGATGAAGTGTACTGGTGTCTGCAACTAACTAGGAATAAGAAAATAAGGTAGACTGATGAATAGATAGAGGGATAGATAGATAGAGAGATGGGCTAAAGCAAATACAGCAAAATGATAACGAGAAAATCTAGATGGTAACTCTATGAGTGTTCACCATACAATTCTTTCAACTTTTCTGTATGTTTGAAAGTTTTTATAATATAAAATCAAGGAAGAACACGTTTTTATGTACATGTCCACACAAACATGTATACGTACGAAAATGTTCAAAGTAGTCATTTTTCGGTGGTGACAACTGAGTGGTTTTTTAATTCTGTTTTATACATTTCTATACATTACCCACACCATGAGGCCCTGGTCCCAACTTGTTAGTGAGAATTTAATCTCCCTGAAGTGGTCCCCGCTGCTTCCAGATGCTTCCTTGACTGTGCTCTGGTATAAAAAGTCCTCTGTTTCTTCTCCCGCGCCCCTGTCGGGTGTCCTCTGCAACAGCTCACTCTGTGACAGCCCCTCGTTCCTGGGTGCAGGTGGCCTCTTCTACTTGAACCTGCTTCTGCCACCTCCCTCTGCCTCAAGGGGGAGGACCTCACTCAGCTTCCCCAGGTCTGCCGCATACTACCTGGGGCACAGGCCCGTGTTCTGGTCCCCACGGTGCCTCTACAATACCTGCACTCAAATCTCAGCTCCAACACCTACCAGCTGTGGGACCCTCAGCTAGCTGCTTACCCTCTCTGGGCTTTAGTTTCCTAATCTGCAAAATTGGGAAAATATTAGTACCTAACTCATAATGTTATTGTGAGGACAAAATGAGTTCCCATCTAGTACTCAGAATAGTATCTGGAATGTAATGAGCACTAGGGGAGTGTATTATTATTATTATCATCAATATCATTACCATTACTAGTATTGCCGCCATACTACAATCACCACCAAACCCAGATTGCCACGTGCAAGAAGATATGGTGCATTCTGAGACAATGGAGGGGAAATGTTGTGGACAGAATCATTTATAATACTGCCTCAGGTCCGGGTCACCTGAGCATCCCTTTCCAGGCCAGATCCCAGGTGCCTGGCTTCCATCTGACCCAACAGGACAGTGGCAGGTCCCCCACCACTACATCACACCACACTTCGCTGTGCCAGAGACTGACCACTGACATCAGGGAATTTGTTCCAGAAGAGGCAACTTACAAAACATGATAAGACCCCTCCCCTGAGTCCTCCTTTCTTGCTCCAAGATTTACGTCTTCTGGGGATAATGGAGAACTGGGACCTTCACTCAATGGCAAACCCTTCCCTACGCACTGGGGTTCAGTCTGGTCTCAAAGCCTTCAAAAAACAATCACGAAGTAGTTTGACATAGATGTCTTTTCCAAAGTCTCTGCTAGTCAGTCTTATCGTGGTCATCACGTTAAATATATTTTCCAAATTCGATGCAATTATAATGGGTGCCACTTTCATAATGAAAAGAAGATGGTGGTTGGGAGCTTTCTTAATATTGCTGTTAAGGTGTTGCAGGATTCTACAGGGTGCCACGAAATCAAACAGATTCGTATTACAAAGTCTGTAAGTGGTCACTGGTTAGCCTGACGGTGTTTGTCTAACTCGTTGCACTAGGACGTTCCCACTCCTTCCAGGAAATACTTGTCAGAAGTCATAGATGTTGTTTTTCTGAGATGTAAAAACAACAGCACTTTGTTATTTTTATCAATTCTATCTTTGCTGGACCTATCAGAGTCAATAATTTGAACCGGGGCAAAAATAAGAGACTACTTGTGTATTCAAAATTTACATGCTCAAAATCCTAACCTTTGCCAAAAACTTTGTTTAAAAAGTAGAAGAGAATCGTTGGTTTCTAGCACAGGAATGTCATTCAAACCCTTAAATTCAAAATAACTTACAAGTTTCCAAGTTCCACTTCTTTTTCCAAGTAAACAGAGATATCTTTTTCTAAATTGTTTCCACCCAACTTTTGCAACATGCCTAGCAAATTTCTCAAATATGACATATTTTATGTGTTTCCAGGTGTTGAGAAATGCCAGGAAACCAACCCAGGGAGTAAAATAATTCATAGATCTGGTTGGTGAGAAAGAATAACTAATGAACTTCCTACCTTCCAGCAAATGTAAAACTCTTCATAATTCTTCAGGTACCAGTTTAATAGCCATCAAAACTGTCTTATTTAGTTATTTCAGGAGTGAAGCTTGCGTGTGAGAGCAAAGAATTGCATTTATCTTCATGAATATACAAACGAGTGCATTACGTGACCCAATCAGGGGCTTACTTCTCAGTAGAGACAACGTCCTGGAATCAAACAAAAAGCCTGGTATGTGAGGGCTAGAAGGGTCCCAGAGGATCATTTCATCAAAGCCCAGAGAGGTGACGAGCTCACCCTAGTTCACACAGCAAGCTGGTCCCAGTGGGGGCTGCCATCTTGGCCTCCTTCCCCTGCAGCAGGACCTCTTTACTGCATTGGGCAGTTAGGACTCAAACACTGAGAGGAGAAATACCTATGGATTCCTTTCCCCATCCATCGTCCTCATGGAATATAATTTGGTAAAGTGAGAAGACTGGAGGCTTTGGAACCAGCCCTACCAGGTCCAAATACAATTCTACCATTTCCTGCAAACCCCTAATAACATTAAGAGTTGATTTATCTTCCAGTGAGAATGTGAGTGAGATGTACACGGAGCCAGCAAAGTACCTGCATATACAAGGTTCTCAGTGGAAGTCAGGATGATTATTATCTGTCTATCACCAAATATATACACTAGATGTTTATTAAGTAAATTGGACATACCAGATATGTACATTTGATGAATAGAGATATATATACCCTAGTATGTATGTGTATGTATAAATAGATAAGAGTATGTACAGATATAGATAGATGTTACCAATGCCTAAAATTCCTATACTCCTCTAATCTTGTCACATAGAGATTAAAAAGCTAACAGACTCTTGCAAGGTAGGCTAAGTCACTCAATATCTCCTTGGAGAATCTTTGAAATTTCTCAACATGGGGTCAGACTAAAGTTACAGTAAATGCTGACAGAACACACCCTTGCAAACAGTATCCCGATAGCAGCAGAGAAGGTAAAATACTGCAAAGAGGGGATGAAAGGAAGGTGAAGAGAGGAGAGAAAGGGTAGGAGGAGTGAGCAGAAAGCTCTTGAGTTGAAGGATGAGGTGAAAGGGTGTCCACAAACCTGCCAGTCACCCAGGAGGCAGCCAGCTGTCATGGCCCCTGGACCTCATTTTCAACCCCAAGACCAACCTACTCTTGTCCCAATTCTACAGTTTTTTGAATCCCTAAAAGAGTCTGTTCGTCCATCCATTCATTCATACAATAAACGTCCTCGATTTTGAGGGCATTCTGAAATAATGAAACATCATAAAGGAGAAATCGAAGGATCTTTCTCATCCATATAATTTTACAGAATTAATACTGAATTTTTTTCTACTCCATAACTACCATTGCTTCCAACCTACTATTCTCCCAGCCCCTCTATTCTGGTTACTAATTCTGTAATTAAATGCAGAGATCCAATCTCCACAGTATAATTTGCATTCTCTACAAAGCATCCAAATATTGGTTGAGAACTTTTTTTACCCCCCTGGACCCCAAAAAAGCATCTAACAGAAGATGGATAATCAGCTGTCCTATACAAGTCAACTCTCTTCTGCAGATTAAGAACTGGTAGGAATTCAGACCAATACATGTCTTACAAACATCACTCCAAGAGATTCTTTTCTTGTATGTATATGTCAAACCCAAATGGAATAAGACATTGGAAAATGAGCCGTTCATAACCCTGCCTTCATTTATGTCTTTTTACTCATTTCTGGTTGACCCCCAACTCGCCACCCTTATGATCTATGTCTATACATGTCCAAATCCTCCTCATGCCCCAAGGCCCAGCTCAGATACCACCTTCTCCAGGAAGCCTCCCATGTCTGCCCCCAGCAGGAAATGATTTTGTTTTCCTTACAAGTCTCAGAGAGCACTTCACCTCATACTTTTCTTGTGAAATTGTTCATTTCCAAGCTTTTATGATAGTTATTAATAAACCCATCTTCTATCTCCTGGGAGCCGCTTGCAGGTCACCATTTCTCACATTCCCACCACCTCGCTCATCACCATCTAACCTACACTTTGCTGCTTTTTATCTGACTTTGCATTGTCCTTCCACAGGGAATCTCTTTACATCTATCACCTGTCCTAACCTCTTCCCACCCGAAGTGCTTTCCCAGCAATATATATAATCATCACTGCCTTTCTGACTGCCCCACAATCCATGAGCTCTTTAGTGACAATGGCTGTGACTTGCGTCTGTGCTCCTAGTTTAGGAACATGGGAAACTTTTGTTGCATAAGTGCACAGTCACATCCAGTTTCCCTAAATTGTTCCCAACCCAAAAGCACAGCTCTAGAATCTGACCGCCTGCATTCTCATCCCAGGTCTATCACTTGCTAGCTCTATAACCTTGGGCAAGTTTTTCAACCTCTCGGATATCTCAGTTCCTTCATCTGTAAACTAGGGATGATAATAATACCTATTTTACAGGATTATTTTGAGAATTGAATTAGATTGTCTATTTTAAATGCTTGGTATATTTTTGAAACATGGTAAGCAATTAATTATTCTTTTCAATATATGTTTTTGAACAAGTGAAGGAATAAATGCTTCTTGTTCCCAGAAACATATAGACTATGGGACACCTTTATTACATCTTCTCCCTACAGAGATTAACAGCTATATTTTGAGAAATTTCACTCTAAAATTATATTCTCTGCTAAAAGCAAGCTCCGATGTGTCAACAAGACTCCAAGCAATGGATGGAGAGTGCCCTATTTAGGATGCTGTGTCCATATATGAAATTTCACACCCAGTAGATTTACATCTTCAGAGAAGCAAAAATAAATGAGGTGACTTCATGACCATATCCAAAGCAGGTGACTGAACACTTTCTTGGATCTTATTAGGGCGACCCCTAGAAGTCTTTCTCGAAACACAGACTTTATATTCCATTTTATCTTTAGGTTTTATTTTTAGCAGCAAAAGGTTAAGAGCCTGGGACCAAATATCTATTCTACAAAACCCCTTTTTCAGGGAAAACAACTCTCTAGGACCAGAGGAGGCCTCAGAGCGTGGCCCTCCATCTTCTGGCAGATGCCCACTGTGGTCAGCTGGGCATCACAGGCTTCAGCCACAAACACAGCCCCTCTGGCACACTTTGCCATTTTTCAAGGCAAACCATTATATCTTGGGGCTGTTCTTTTTTTTTTTTTTAATATATTTATTTATTTTTGGCTGTGTTGGGTCTTCGCTGCTTCACGCGGGCTTTCTTTAGTTGGCGGCGAGCAGAGCCTACTCTTCGTTGCGGTGTGCTGTCTTCTCATTGCAGTGGCTTCTCTTGTTGCGGAGCAAGGGCTCTAGGCCTTCAGGCTTCAGTAGTTGCGGCACACGGGCTTAGTTGCTCTGCGGCATGTGGGATCTTCCCGGACCAGGGCTCGATCCCGTGTCCCCTGCATTGGCAGGCAGATTCTCAACCACTGTGCCACCAGGGAAGCCCCCTGGGGCTGTTCTTATCATCAGAAAACTCCTTCCCAATTTTTACCTTCTGACGTTGCGAAGGCTGAATAAACTCCCTAATCCAGCTCTTCAAATACTGCCAAGCTCTTCCTACAACCTGTGCACCCAGCTCCTTGAGCCATTCTCCATATGAGAGACCTCGGCAAGACTGAGAACGCCTCCAGGCAGGGTCTATGCATGATCCATTTGGTGCAGTCACATAATGGCTTCCTGAACATAGTAGAAGCTCAATAAATATTTGTCAAACGAATAGATGAATAATTAAATGCATTTGAAAAGCTTCTCATTTCTCCGTTTACTCAACAAACAGGTATAGAGGACTAATAATATTCTTGTATGAGCAACAGGGATGGAAGTTAAATGAGAAACAGTCTGCACTCCCAAGGAATTCATGGCTCACAAAGGCACCGTCTGTAAATGACTACTGTGGATTAATGTACAATATGGGCTGTAACACAACGTACGAAGTGTGTGCATGTCCTTGAGGGTCTTGAGGGAGGAGCAGCGCTTCCCCAGACAGCATATAGAGAAACCCATTCCAAAGTGACCAGCATGGGCAAACCCCCAGCGATCCATCTGGGTTAATGTGACCCATTTCCTTTCCACCTGTAGCCCCACAATTGAATACAACACCCTAATTAGAGCCTTGGCCATGCAAATCACAAGAAAAACAGCATTTCTCTTTAAAAAAAACCATAATGCTTCTAACAATGCATTTTACTTTTCAATTTATTTTTCTGGTAGCTATGTCCCATGGTTGATTTATAGGGAGTACACAGTCATCTCAAACCACTGAAACATTTATTTCAGTAGCAACTCTTTGTTAAGCCCCCTGCCTGCCAAGCTGCCCTGGTATAATGGACTAATTTTTCATTTTCCTTAAACATAGAAGTTTGCATTTTTCACCATGATATTTCATTTCCTCCCTCCAGACTCAAGCTCCAGGCACCACCACTGAACTATATGATAGTGTCACACATTTCCTTGGTGAAGAATGCAGAGTATTGAGATTCTGCACTGTATGATTAGGAAATTTGGGAGAAAGTAAAACTTGGAATTTTGGTGAGACCAGCATTCCAAAAGCAGCTGTCATTTCTGACCTTTCCACGTTACTCTGGAATCTAGTCCGCATCGACGTTATTTCTGTTGTAGGGAAGGAAGCCACGGAGGTGTGATGGTTGCATCCCCACGTTCCTGGAGCAGCCCCAATTCTAATATTCCGTCTGCTTCATTGCCTGTATAAATCACCAAAATGTCCTAGAAATTACAGTAGCTTATTTTCTATATTTGCTGCCTCCCCCAGACTGGCTTTGCCTCATAAACGTTCCCTGTGTCCTTTGTCAGATCATTCATCCCAATTTTCTCTGAAAAGATTATTTGAGAAGATTTGAATGATGTCTCATAAAAAGTCCTCTAAAGAGCCAGTGAGACTTAGAGCTAGAAGTGAACTGGAAATCTTGGCGAGCTGCCTTCCCAGCTCCCAAACCCTTCCTGCTCCAAGAGTTTGTCAGGTAAAATGGGCAAGCCATCTCACAGGTTTCCCACTCCACTGCAAAATATGCCTTATTATTCCATTTCTACATGGCTGGGTTTTTTTTTTACAGGGGTTGGGGCTGGGATGGGAGGAGGAGATGGGAAACAACATTTACTATCTCTTTCCTATATCACAGCATTCTGTATACATAAACCCATTTAATCCTTATAACTTTGAGGTGAATAGAATCATCCCTCTTTTACAGACAAAGAATAATGAGGTTTAAAGAATTTTAGTAACTTCTCCCAACACCATACAAAGCCCATATTCTGTCCCTGTACTACATACTTGATAGCTATGAAAAATCTAAACTTGGAAAACATCTTGGAGGATAGCTGCTCCAAACAGTTTATTTTTCAGATGAATACACAGAGGCCCAGAGAAGGCTAGAGACATTGGCAACACCCTGGAGCTCATTAGTGGTGGAACCAGAACCCAGGTCTCCTGAAACCCAAGCCCCATGCCCTTCCTCCAGCAACACACAGGCTCAAAGTCAAACAGAGAGGTGCCCAGAAGGAAGGACTGTCTAATAAAGATGCCCTTAGACCACAAGAAGAAAAGGGACTGTTAATCTGCAGAATATTGTTGGAATATTTTGAGAGGGCAGCAAAAATGATGTGAGTAAAGATTTGCAAAAAATCTAATGTCAGATGTAAAAAGTAAAGCAGGGATATTGACAAGATGACAGACAAAAGGTGTTTGAATTAAACTATGCACAAAAAGCAAAAGTCAACTAGGTGGGCAAGTTTGGAGGGCTCTCTCGTGCAGTCCCTTTCTCTGAATTCTAGCAAAATACTCCCTTGAACTAGAAAATCAGTATCATGATTCCCTGATAAGATGGCTGAATGGATAGTTTGGGGTGGAAAAAATGAGGTCATCCTGAAGAATTCCATCTGATGTGCAATATTGTGAACCAGAGGTTAATTTCCTGGGGGTTTTTTAACAATTAATCTCTTCCATATGGCAATTGGGCAATAAAAAATAGTCCCTTATATAAAACCACCTAAAGGGAAAATACACATAACAGAAGAATTATCCAAAAAAATTGTTCAAGAAACAATATACAAGTGACAAAAGCAAGTTCCCTACAAATGATGGAAATATTTGAACATGGAAATTTTCCAAGAAGTATTTTCCTTCTCTAAGCTGAATAAAGTGGGAGAATCTGGAGGTGGTACTCTATAAAACAGTATGATTTTTATTTGAATGGATTTTTCAAAATTTAGTATGCTGATGGAAATGCTACTTATAATTAATTAGCGAATAAGAATTTAGAAAACAAGAATAGTCCTTGGAGTCAGTCTTCTTTTGCAGCAGGGTATTTGCCTTTAATGTGATCATTGGTAGTTAAAATCACTGGATTAGGTTTGTTCCAGCTGAGCCAAGAGGCATTTATAATTCTCTTCTCTCCAAAAGTAAACCACAATCAAAACTAGGTCACAGATGCTGTTTGAAAATAATGACTAACATCTGCATAGCCCAGTTATGGTTTAAAGAGCAAATTCACATCCATTATCTCATTTGAGGCACATGAAAATTTGTGAAGCAGATATTAGTATTCCCCCATCAAGGCTCAGAGTTTGAATGACTCGGCTAAGGACACACAATGGGTAAGTGCCAGAACCGGGCTCCTGACGTTGCCTGCACTCTGCCCATCAAATACACTATCAGCCAGAACTATAACAACCCACCAAACACCTGCGAGTTCAGATTCTCCTGGAATCCAACTAACCAGGATCTACAAGGGTCTGCTTTTGTTTATTTGTTTTTGAGGGGGAGGGAGGAGCTTTGGGGAGCATTTACTTTAAAGATGGAAAAGATGAACAGACAAATATCCTTCTGAGCATAATGGGAACTCCTCTGCTTGGTGTCTAGCTTTTCTGATCTCCTACACTTTTGGGGATAATCTTCTGTATTTCTGATAGGAATCTAAAGAGAATTATCAAAAATCAATTTTGTTCAACATAATGTTCCATTAGTTTGTGAATTTGGCTTGCAATATTTAAAAAATATTTATAATTTTAAAAAAGGTGAAATCAGAAAGATTTTCTGGTTAGCCAGAAAAGCAAATTAATGAGAAATAATGTTGTTCATGAACTATAGTGTCATCCCTGCACAAAGACGGTCTTTGAGTCTATTGTCAAATGTCGGCAGGATTCTGTTTCAGCCTTTCACTTATTTCTCATTTTCAGGGCTGATAACTACAGCCAGAAAATGAGATATCAATTAGGAATAGTTTTTGGTCATTTTTTTCATACATATTTTGTTTAAATGTTGGAATCTGGGCACGTAAACCTCAGAATCGGAAAAAAAAAAAAAAAAAAAGATCCATCTGCCAGGTAGGGTTCTTTATAGAGTGTTCGCGGGGAGAAACAGAAGTCAAGAATTTCTCCAAAGGGGAGATTCCTTAGTCCTACAATTCCTTTTGGTGGAAGACAGCTAGTTTTGGATAGTTTGGTTCCAGGTAATGTCTGAAAGCAATTCTTCAAGTAGGAGTCTTGAAGAATGTAATAGAGATGAAATGTAATAAGAGGAAACTCTGTTAGAATCCAAAGCAGACTCTTCCTTCCAAGAGTTTCTGCACTTAAAATCACAGTGTAATTTTGTTTACAAAGAAAGAAAGATATTTTGACTAACATGAAACAGATTTGATATATGATCCTCAGAAGCAAATATTCCCCAGGCTATTAAGGCAATAAACTTGAGAGAAAGTGATTTTACATGGAAAAAACTCAGAGATGAAGAAACATATAATTAAACTTGGGTCTAGGCAGTATCAACTTTGGAATAACAAAATCAGTCAAATAACCAAGATTTATCTTCTTAATGCCAACAAAATAGTGTGGCTAAGTCTCCCCCCCACTAAATTATTTAATTGATGTTGGTGACCTATTATTTTGCTCAGGCTGCCATAACTAAATACCACAAACTGGGTATTTAGACAACAGAAACTTATTTTCTCACAGGTCTGGAGGCATGACATCGAAGATCAAGGTGTTGGCAGGTTTGGTTTCTTCTGAGGTCTCTCTCCCTGCCTTGACAGATGGTCTTCTCACTGTGTCCTCACATGGTCACCCCTCAGTCTATGTGGCTGTGTCTAATCTCTTCTTCTCATAAGGACCCTAGTCCTACCGGATTAGGCCCACTATATAACCTCAGTTTACCTTAACAACCCCTTAAAAGGCCCTATCTCCAAGTGTAGCCACATTCTGAGGTCCTGGGGGACTAGACTTCAACGTGTGAATCTGGGGGGGACACCATTCAGTCCATAACCCTATACTCTCTGGTCTCACAAAATGCATGTTCTTCTCACGTGCAAAATACATTCACCCCATTCCAACAGCCCCCAAGTCCTAACCCATTCCAGCACCAGCTCTAAGTTCAAAATCTCACCTAAAATATAAAACAGTTATGGGTGAGACATCCTGAAGGTATGAAGCAGCCTGAGGGAAAATTCTTCTCCAGCTGTGAATCTGTGAAACCAGATAAGTAATCTGCTTCCAACATATAATGGTAGGACATGCAGAGCATAGGCATTCCCATTCCAGATGGGAAAAGTCAGGAAGAAGAAAGGGGTGACAAGTACCAAGCAAGTCTGAAGCCCAGCAAGGCAAATTCCATTAGATCTTAAGGCTTGAGAATAACCCTCTTTGGCTCCATTTTCTATCCTCTGGGTCCACCAGGGAGGCAGCCCTGCCCCCCAAGGCCCTGGGCAGCAGTTCTCACCCTATAGAACCAAGAGGAAAGCAGCCCCTTCACCCACTCCCAGGCCTGTGCCCTCTAGGCCTATGGTGGCAGCCCTGCCAACCTCTGAACTGCCTTCCGGGACATTCTTCTCTTTTCTTGGAAAATAACATGTTCACAGCCAGATTGCTCTACTGGTCTATCCTATAAAGTCTCAGAAGTCCAACAGTCTTCCTCTATTTTGTCCTGTCTCTGCTCCCCCTTTCAGTTCAACCTGCCATCATTTCTGCTGAAATGGTTAACTGGATCCATGAGTCATACCTGTCACGTCTTTATAACCAAATGATTGTCCAGCAACACCCCTGATGTTCTCTCCAGCTCTCGCATTCTCAGTTTTTGCAAAACTGATAGGCTGAGAATTTCCAAATCTTCCAGTTCTGGCTCCTTTCGGCTTAACAATTCCTTCTTCCGTGCGTCTCTCCCCTCTCACATTTCACCCCAAGCAGCAAGGAGAAAACAGCCGGTACCTTCAACACTTTGCTTAGAGAGCTCCTCAGCTAAACAGCCCAGTTATCACTCACAAGTCCTACCTTCCCTAAAACACGGGACGCAACTCAGCCAAGGTCTTTGTCCCTTTATTACCAGGATCACCTCTCCTCCGTTTCCAGTAACGTGTTCCTCGTGTCCATCGGTGACCTCAGCAGAAGCACCTCTTGTGTTCACGTTTCTGTGAATAGTCTTCAAGGCAACCTTGGCTTTCCTGTCAAGCACCTCAAGACTCTGCCAGCCTCTATCCCTTACCCAGCTCTGAAGCCACCAGCACAGTTATAGGTATTTGTCGCTGCCAGACCCCCATGTCACAGCACCACAGTCTAAGTTCGTCAGTGTCCCCAGAGAAACAAAACCAACAGGATGTATAAATACACAGAGGGTCATTTACTTTAAGGAACTGGTTCACGTAACTGTGGCGGCTTGGCAGTCCAAAATCTGCAGGGTGGCTTGCAGGCTGGAGACCCAAAAGAGAGCTGCCGCGTGAGACTAAGACATGGTCTGCTGCCAGGATTTCCTCTTCTTTGGGGGATGTCAGTCTTTCTCTACAAAGGCCTTCAAATGATTGGACGAGGCCCACCACATCATGAAGGGTGGTCTGCTTTACTCAACGTCTAAAAAGTATCTTCACAGGACCATCTAAATAACATTTAACCAAATACCTAAGTACCGTGGCCTAGCCAAGTTGACACATAAAATTAACCTTGACAGTGACATACGTTATTTATTTCCTAACCCTCACACTGAACTCATTCTAAGGGCCAGAGGTGAGCTCAAGCATAGAAAGGAGGAAAAAGCATGGCATCCTGATAAGAGTTCTGAATTTGGAGTCAATAGAGATATGTTCTCTGCTAACTGATTGGCTATATGATATATCTGCTGTCAGTTCTTCTTAAATTTATGAAATGGAGTTAAAATTAATAGCTCCCTCATCAGGGATCAAATGTGATGATCAAGTATGAAACACTTTGAAATGTTAGTTATTAATGATAATATTAATTAATAGAGGATTATTGCCTCACTCTTTAAGTGGACAAATACAAAGTCTGGAAGGCAGAGAACGTGGGTGTCTATCTTGGTCAACACCACGACACCTTGTATGGGTGGTGGGATGGCAGCTTTCTTGCTCTTACCCCTCTCTAAAGCCCAAACTTAAGTTCTCACTATGGACATTGAAGTTCGGCAGCAGTAAAGGCTTTCTTAAAGCTACAGTGTGAGCACAAGCAAATGTCAAGTCCTCCTTTGCTAGTGATGTTGCTTCTGTTCTTCTGATGACAGTGGATTAACTCCACTGACAGGCAGTAGGTTTGAGAAAGATGGTCTCCAACTCGAAGATTCTATAAAATGTAATCAAAGTCACACACGTGGAAAGAGAGACCATCGTTGTTAGTAAAAAGTCTCTTTTTAAGTGAGGGGAAAACTTTTCCCTGGTCCAGAGTTTGGGATGAGTGTGAAATAGAAATAAGAATTTAGTCTTCTGATGTCAGTGAGATAGAGATCTGGGTAGGGCATTTTTGCACAGTTTTAATCCTCTTGGAAAGAAAGGAATAGAACTAAAGAACCAGCTGCCCACACCAGGCTCCCTTCCCATACATGGTCTCTCATTTAGCCTTCCCCCAAATCCTACAGCACAGAGATTATCTCTACAAAGGAACAGCTATGGGGGTTGCCAACAACTTGGAAATTAAAGAAATAAAGTTAATAGCAGAGTTAATATTAGCATCGCAGACACCAGATCAGAGCTGGGATGTTGAAAGATAACTGGGAAAGAAATAGAATGGCTTGTAAGCCAAGCTATTAATAGCTGGAGACATTAATATAATTAAAGTTAAGCAGAGGAGCACTTGGTCATTCCTGGAAGTGGAGAGTCACAGAGTAGTACCCATACCAGTAATGACCAGGGGAGATGGAATCCAGGTCTAAGGGTTCAGCCCGTCCAGTCTCTGTGGCAAATTTAACCCCTTTATGAAAATGGATGGAAGAGGCTGCTAGAGCCCAAGGCCATGGGACACTTAAATTGCATAACTACTTAATCATACTCTGAATGTATTTTCATCAAGGAACCTTCCAATTATAATTTACTTTCCTGTGTGACTTGCCTACAAGAAGAGAAGGTGCCATTTGGGTTATTGCAAGTATTTTGGCCATTGTGCTAGGCGTGACTCCCATTTTAACTTAATACATTGACACTGTGGTTTTTACATCAGCCTTTATGAGTTTGGTTAAGGTGAGTCTGCCCCAAGCGATGGAGCACAAACTTGGTGAATTGATCCAGCAACAAGGCTAAAGGTCATACCTTGAACCATGGAAAATTTGTCTCAACACTAACCACCTCATGAAACAATTTAGCAGCCTGACAATGGGTTTGGCTTAGTCTTTCCACATACAATCACGTTTGAAAATTCAGCATGATCACCTACTTACTTTCCTTGAGCATGAGTTTCCTTTTCTGCAAAATAGGGCTGTGCCTGCCAGAAATGAAATGACAATGTAAATAAAGTAGATAGCAAAGGCCACGAACATAGGAACTCAATTGCAGGAACTCAATTAGTGTTAATTATTCTGATTAATTATTATTCCTTTTCTTCTGGTCCCATGAAGGCATCTGCCTGAAAGCTGAAATTAGGGAACACGCCATCCCAGGACTCTCATTCCTCTAAGTCCAAATTGCTCCGCTTCCTAAGGAATGCGTCTTCACTCAGCCAAGTTTCCAGTTGTCAGAACCTCTCCCTTATCTGGAGTTCCCCAAAACAGAAATATAGGAAACATTGGTGGATGGGTAATGACCAGCGGCACTTATCAGTTTAACAAACATGCGAGAGTCGGAAGCAGTGTGGGTCCTGAGACTAACGAGGCTGCTCCAAAAGCTGACTCATAATAACTACATGGTCGCCAGGGGAAATGCCAATGAGTTTGCTGGGTCTGGCAGAAATCCACTGGCTCCAGGGAAAGGACTTTACATGGTGGCCATGCTGAAGGCATGTGGTCTGGGGACCATGGTAGCTGGGAATACCCTGGGTCCAAAGCCCCCCCGCCCCCAGCTCTCAGGGCCACAGAAGACATTCCTGTCCTCTTGGTCATCGACACAATAATAAAAATGGGTTATTGCTGCTCTGGACAAATTTGGAGGTGAGGACATCATGAAAAGCAAGGAAAATCTCCAAGGCCACTTCCTCCCAGGGTATATGCTTTGACATCCAAGTTGGCCAGGTTGACGGAACAACAATCCTTGGAGCATGCTTTCTGTGACACGGATGAACTCCTCCTTCACTTCTTGAATGTTTCAAGATGTATCTTTATAGCAACAAACTAAAGTGAAGCTTAATGGGCGGAGGGAGGGAGAGAGGCAAATCCTACCCCAACAGGAACCATGAAGCAGAGCACGAAGCTGCCCAGAGAGCTTGGTTGGGAGAGCTGCCGAGATGGCTGTCAGAGCAGCAGTGGAAAGAAGCCGTCTCTCCTGGCAGGGACTGCTTCCCTCTCACCTCCTGGAGAAAGAGATGCATTTCCTAGAATAGAGGCAAAATCTCCCTTGGTCCAAGGTCACAGACACCTCTGTCCAACTTTGCTTCCGTTTACACCCACGGAAATAAAGACACTGACGCAGTCTAACTAAAGGTGAAGTGGAGGTGGTCCAAGTGTAAGTTTGGGCCAAGAAAGCTGTTTCGAAATCTGGTCTCAGAGTGTCAGGTTTCTCCACTGATTTAGTCCAACACGGGCTTCAGATCCTGGGTGAGCCGCTAACGACTGTGTGATCTTAGGCAAGTACCTTAACCTCTCTGAGCCTCAGTCTCCTGTTGGGCAAAAGCAGGCCTGACATTCTCTTTCTCACAGAGACCTTGTGCAGATTCAATGAGATAACATAGGCAAAGGTGCATAACACAGCCTTGATACATAGTAGACACAAGCCAAATGTTAGTTTCCTTCCTTTCCAAATTACCTTTTTAGAATTGCTGAAGGCATTCACACCCAAAAGCACTGCTGAGACGGCTGTCTTCAATTATACTTTATAGAGAATATGAAGCATATGGGAGGAAGATATTGATCGCCAGCTGCCAAAATTATTTTTGTGGAAGGAAAATTCAGAATCACTCCAGATCTGTACTGTACTCTTAGCTGCAGGTGTGCCTACCAAGCCTTTGACACTCTTAACTTGAATATATTCATTATGATCTAAATAGAATTTGGGGAGCTACTCATTCGGGTTGGAGCTGTGAGTGGCACCATCTTCCGTAGAATCACTCCATCGGGGATGTATCAACACATTGGAAAATGTCAGACTGAGAAGTGGAAGTTCTCTCTCTGGGATGTGAACACCTGGTGTGAGGACATCGAACAGAAAGGTGATGGCAGAGAAAGAGACTAATTCTAATTCCTTCTGTACAGTATATTCAAGTGACACTGAGCAAAGCAATAGATCTTCCTTTAATATTTTTATTTGGTACATATTAAATGGCCTTTCACAATAATCCATGGGGCATGTTTGCATTGAAATAGTAAGTTTCTTAGATGTGCACAGGTGAAAAAGCATTATAAACCTCATAATATCTGCTTAGAAGTGGGCGGCTAGTGGGGACTGTGAAATCACAGTGGGGTCAGAGGGAGAAAATGAACAATTACTGATTTTCTACTATGTGCCTGACACAGTGTTTGGCTCTCAGAGACATTATATCGCTTGAACTTCACAGCATCTTTGTGAGGTCGGAGTTACCACCTCATTTTAGAGATAAGGAAATTGACTCCAATGAGAATAACTAACTAGGAAACGACAAGAGTCCGATCAGAGCCCAAATGAGTCTAACTTCGAAGCCTCGCCTTTTCCACTGTCACACACTGCCTGCCCAAGGACCTCAGATGGGCTCTAATTCACCCTCTCCCTCGCTTTATGGCGGAACAATCCCCAGCCCAGGGAGGGAGGTGCATCACTTTAGGTCAAGCAGTGAACTCCTCCTGAAGGCTGAAGGAGGGCACTGCTCCTCCGAGGCTGGCACAGTTCCTTCTCGTCGGTGTCTCCCTAGTTAGAAAGGCCCGTGGACACGGACGTCACCAACCTGCTACTCCCCAGAGATCCCAGCTCAGTAAACAGAAGCCCCATTTACCCACGTGCTGCAGGCAACCCGGCGTCCGCCCCCACGCGTCTTTCCGTCACGCCCCCCCATCTGATCCTCCCGCATATCCTGTCACCTCTACCTTCAGAAAGCCCCCCATGCCCCCCCACTGCTCCCCCTGCCCCAAGCCTCCGCAGCAGCTCCTGTCTGACTGCTGTAGCCTCTTAACTCGTCCCTCTGCTTCTGTCCTTCGCTCCCAAAGTTCTGTCCTCGGCACAGCAGCTCCAAGAGCATTCCCTTCACCCCCTCACTCATTCTTTCATTCCACGAATACCTGTGAACGCTTAATGTGTGCCAGGCTCTGTTTTCAGTGAGAATTCAGTAGTGATAAAATAAGTTCGCATCCCCGGCCTCATAAAGCTTACATTTTAATGGGGGAAACAGGCAGGTAACAAGATAATTATGTAAAATGTATAGCAAGTTACCCTGTGATAAGTTCCAGGGAGAAAAATAAAGCAGGGCAGGGGGCTGAGAGTTTAGATAGGGTGGACAGTGAGGCGTTTCTAAGAAGGTGGCCTGGCCATGAACATCTGGATGAGGTGAGGGGTGAGCCAGGTGTGTCTGGGAGAAGGGTGCTGCAGGCGGAGGGAACAGTGCTACCTAGGACAGGTAACAGGAGCCGCCTTTACGGGGAGTGCTCAGTGCCAGGGTTACCCTTGGCTAAGCCCCACACACAGACGGAACATTCTAGTGGGCACTCTGCGTTTATTGACTTCTAATTCTCATAAATTGACGCCCCTCAAAATATCCTCGATTTTTAAATGAGGACAGTTCAGCAGCATACCCAAGGTCACAGAGAGCCGAACTTGTCTACCTTCACCGTGCTCCAGCTGCCTCTCTGTCGATCTGGGTTTGTGCTGCCCTATTAAGTAAGGACATGTCTTCAGTGAAAACACCTTAGCGCTAAGATCAACCGTGAGTTGAATTATGACCTCAGTTCTGAATTATAAATAGCTGCTCAGAGCAAGCCTGAGCTCAGAGCAAAAGCTCAGCCTGGACCACCGCCAAGGTCGGGTTCTGTGTCCCAGTGAGGCTGAGAGATGTGGAGCTCAACTTCCGGGGACCTCAGTTTCCCCACATGAAATGACATTGGACGTTACCAACCGGTCTCTGGGTCAAGGGGGTCCCTAGGGGCCATACAGTCCAACATCCGTATTTACAGTGGGTGAGACGGTCCCAAAGAGAGGCATATCCAGCTGCTAGGTCTCCTGGGGTGTCAAAGGCAGAGCTGGAACTCCCAGCCCAATGCTCACTCCCAGGAGCACGTGCCTCCCTCCGTGGAGCGTGTGAGTTACTCTGCCTGGGTTCTGAGGCATCAAAGTGCAGGGAGGGAGTGAAAGTGTGGGCAGGGGTTCCAGGTGACCCCTGAAGGAACCTCCCCTACCCTGGCATGATGCTCGGTCCCTCCTCACACCGGGGAGTGGGCTGAATGGCTGAATGGTGACTCCCAAAATAACACGTCCACCCTCTAATTCCTGGACCACTGAAGAACACTTTACATGGCAAAAGGGTGAATAATCCCTTTATATAGCAAAGGAAGTGATTAAGCTTAGGCTCTTGAGAAGAGGAGCTTATCCTGAATTATCATGGTGGGTCCTACACGCTATCACACGTCTCCTTATATTATAAGAGAAACAGAGGGAATTTCGAGAGCAAAGACTTCCCCGACTCTCTGTGCCCTTGACGTGATGACCTCAGACACCCCCCCACCCCCATGCACATCCTCCTTCCCGCCCTTTCAGCTCTACCCTCAGTTCAGGCCGCCCCCCTTCAGCTCACACTTTCTTCTCCCCTCCTTTCTACTCACCCTACCCAGATATTCCAGTCCCGAGAAGCTCCCGTCCCATAAGCTCCCCCTGAGGCCATCCCCACCCCGTCTGCCGGAGACAGCAATGGGCTGAAGCCTCTCCCAGCAGCATCACAAATGTTCAAGAGGACCTTAATGATCGTCATGCCTGGAACCGCGATGGCCCCGACAGCCTTGGGAATGGCATTGATGGATGATTGCCCGGCTGCCCTCCTCAGCTACCGTGGCCTCGGGCTGCTCAGTGTTCTGAATGAAAGAAAGTGTGAGGGACTTGTTAGTGGGAGGAAGCTGGGCTTGGCCAGGGTGGCGTCTGCAGCTCCCACCCTTCTATTTAGAGTGAGCAGAGCTGTTTCTAGGTACTGGAGGAAGTTGCACCCCCAGTAGCAAGCCCCTCTCTCCGAGCAAACCAGGCCTGGAGGGGGCCCGGGCAGACTTGCCAAGAAAAAATAGGAAACCCAGCTGATTTTTGAATCTCCGATAAACAACAAATAAGTATGTCTCATGCAATATTTGGCACATAGTGATACTAAACATGTACTCCTTTTTCATCTGAAAATCAAATTTTTACCTGAGTGTCCTGTATTTTTATTTGCTAAATCCGGCAAATCTCACCCTGGCCTGGGCCTCCACCTGGTAGCTCTAAACAGTGCCCTTTGCTTGTGACATCACAGCCTACCTGTCCTGGCCCCTGAGAGCGGTCCTTGGACAGAAGCTAAGTAGTCTCTGGCATTTTGAGCCCTTGCCAGAACTCTAGGAACCTCAGGCAGAGCAAAGAACTGATCTGCTGAAGCTGAAGAGACACAGAAGATGGTTCAGGAAAGCAGTGTATTCAAGTCAGCTCACACGCGCTCCGCCAGGCGCTGCCAGTGCAGAGCTGAGAAAAGCACAGCCTCTGTCCTGAGGAAGGCGATGAGGAGGCTACGGAATTTTCCACGCTAATTACCCTGGACTCACCCCCCAGTCGCTGCCTCATCTTCTCTGCACCCTCCTCCCAACTCTCGAAACCAGCCGCTAATTCCTGACCCTCCCTCACCTTCAGCGTCCCCCGCGCCAATCAGCACTTCTCCTTGCTGCTCCCGGCCTCACGCCTTCGTCATCTCCACCTTGGACCAGTGCCCTCTAGAAACTTGCTCTGTTTCAGGTCACGTTCCACCCCACCGCCGCCTTTCTGGCCCTGAGACATCGCAGAATGGATGGAGCAGCTCTCCTTGCTGCCATGGACTGTCTCCCGTTTGCCTGCCCAATAAAGACCAAACCCACTGGCACGGCACTTAGAAACCTCCGAGGTCTGCATGGCCCTGCCTCGCCTCCCACCAGCCCGCACTAAGCACGTGATGCTGCAGGCACAAGGGATGATGAGACGCTTGTAGAAGTTTGGATTCCTCCCTCCTGCTCGTCTGTCTTTGGAATCTGGGGCTCTGAAAACTGAGAAGGGAAAAGCTTAGGTTAAACCTTCCTTAACCAACTTAGCTCAGCATGGCTTGGGGGGTCTCTATGACCCCCACCCCAGGATGTATCTCCACTTCCTCCCCAACAGCTAAGAGTCCAGGGCTTTGATCCTACCTGGATGAGCCAGTGTCGGGCAGGGTAGAGCCCCCAAGACAGCATGGGGCTGAGCTGCAAAGCCGGGCATCCAACTCCAGAGCTGATGCCTTCAACTCCTCCACCTTGCAGAGCCCTTGATGATTCTTACCAAGGGACGTCTGCATACAAAGGAGGATCAGCGAGGGGAACCCACATTCTGCTTCTTAAGGCTGTGTTTATACATCTCCCCTCTCTCTGAGATTATACTGAAGATCTGCAGATCTGCAGATCTTATACTGGGATCTGCAGATCCCAATTCTTCCCAGGATTCCCCTCAGCATCCTTGTCTTCCAGCCAATATTAAGGTAAGCCAACTGCTGTAAGTTACAAACCCCAAATCTCTCTGGCTCAACCCAGCAAGGGTTTGTTCGTTGCTCATTTCAGTCTGGAGAGCTTTGCTCCATGCGGTCATTCAGGAACCCAGACCTCTTTCATCTTGTGGCTCCACCCTTTCCTAGGTCCTTGGAATTCTTTCCATTCAGAAGGTAAATGAGGTGATGATTGTATGTGCAAGGTTTTTATGAGCCAGGACCGCCAATGATGCATGGGCTGTGCCTCGCAGGCCCCCCACTAAAACTGAAGAACATATTGCCCCTGCTGCTAGAACCAATGGCAGACCGTCTTCAGCAAGCAGCCCCCTCGGGAATCTCTCTGAGCTGAAGAAAGTTATCCCTTTCCTAGGGCAGCACAGGAGTGTAAAAGCCCAGGTCCTTCACTCCCACCTAGGACAACTCTGAAGAGCCCTGCCAGCTTCAGAGACCAGACTCACTTCTGCCTCTGCCTGTCCTGCTTCTGTCCCTTCCCTTCAATTGGTCTTAACATCAAGAGGACTCACATATAAACTTCCAGCGTGCTGATCTCTATTTCAGAGTCTGTTTCCCAGGATCCCAAACTGCATACACACACGTCACTTCTGCTCACATTGCACTGGCCCAAACTCAGACCAGTGACAAAAACCCTGGAAAGCGTGCTCTGGCGGCGCACACAGGTAGCCGGAAGGTGCGGTGCTGATCAGCTCCAGCGGCATCTCCACAAGGAAATGCCCTCCTCTCTTAACACAACACTTCCACCCAGCGTGGAGCCCTGCTGTGATGGTGGGTGCATTTGGAAATAGAAGCGGAGGATGCATTTGAACCTGAGAGCATGATTGCAAAGCACTGGACTTAGAATCAGGACACGCCTTTCTACTTTCTAGGATCAATAAAATGTTATTTCTCTTCCTTTTTCCATAAACTTCATTCCCAAAATCTATAAAGTGTGGCCGGCCCAAAATATTAGAATGTATAAAGCAGTTGTGAGATTAATAAGAGAATCTATGCAAAGTCAACTACTCCAGGACCTGGCATGGAAAAATTCCTCTCTTGGTGCTAGGTGGGTCCGAGTCTGTCTTCTGGCGTCTGCTTGATCCATGTAAAAACACTGACCTCTTTGACTATAAATTTGTGGGCTGGGACACTCAGACATGACATCCTATCAAGAGCTGATCAAATAGAAATGAATTAGCAAGCTGGAGAATTCAATATCATCACTGTTTTACTTTCTCTCTAAGAAAACTTTGAAAATGTTTTCCTTTGGTATTAAACCACTTGATCTCAGAATTCCATGGCCTCAGTCAGCCTGGAATTGTGTGGTTTACATGAGTTGGACCAGGATCTGATACTGGGATCTGGCGTTTACTTGAGGTGGGCCTTTGAAGGCTGAATGAGACTTGGCTGGCTTGAGCTGGAGATTCTTCCAGGCTTCGGGCATCCCACTAAAGGCACAGCTCTTGTGGCAAGAGGTTAACCGGGCAGAAGAGATTGGCAGGGCTTGAGACGCCTTCCTCCTTGCCTCATGATTTGAAACCAAACCAGCATAAACCTACAATATAATCAGAGCATTAAGAGGCTCTCAGAACTAAATCCAATCTGTCCAACACCTGGGAAGGAATGCTGGGATGTCAGAGGGGTCAACGTAAACTCTACCTAATCCTCAGCTGAGGTCCCTGAGCCCCGTCCTGGGACGCAGGACAGGAGTCAGCGGGGAATGAGATGGCTGTGTACACAGAAGTGAAGATCATGGGCTCTGGAGCAAGCGTGTCAGCACCGAAACTCTGGTTTGCTACTTCTTAGCTGAATGAATGGGTGCAAGTTGGTTATTTAACCCCTCTGGGACTGAGTGTTTCCATCTCTAAAATGGAGATCAAAAAAGGACCTATATCATCATGTTAGTGTGAGGATTAGATGAAAGAAATCCGGAAAGCTCTTAAAAAGTAGCTGGCATTCGGCAACCATGCAAAGAAGTCAGTTGTTGTTGTAGGTTTGTGACTAGCAGTAGTAGTAATATAAGTATTATTATCACAAAATGTGTTTCATCTGCTCACTGATGTGCTCATTGGTGACTTGACTGTCCCAGGTCTGTGCCAGACCCTGGAGGTGGAGACATCATTCTGCCCTGGAGTTGCCACAGTCTGCTCGGGGAACAATGAAAGCAGAGAAGATTCTGTTTGGATCCAAGCAGCTGGAGGTGATGTGAGCCCCTGACCTAACCTGCAGGCATGTTGCTGCCACAGTTTTTTAGGCCACAAAGAACTGGGATGGCTGATGGAGGAGACACACCAGCCCCGAGGTCCCTGTGCGAAAGGAGAGGAGATGGAAGGTTGAGTTTCAATGGGCTGTATGGTGAGGAGGCCCAATGATGATCAGAACTACAGACACAGATCCTGGGGGTTCCCTCTGCTGACACCACGCACCCGCCCACCCTCTGACAGTGGAACAAGAATACTAGATTCTCAAGACGGGGAGGCACCTTCAAGGAGGAAGTGGGGTGTCCTGGGTGGTTTTTAAAGTAACATCATTTTGTTTTGAAACCAAGATCTCCCACATACAAGCTGTACAACTTTGGAAAGGCGTCTGACCTCTCTGAAACTCACTTTCTTATGTATAAAATGAAATAAAATACCTATGCCATAACATGCTGTGACAATTACATTAGATAACGTTAGGTTATTTTTTTCTTTACCACACCTGATTCCACACCACAAATGGTGATAAGCGTCTACCAACAGACATGATGCAGCAAGAAAAACAGATAAATAATAAAGAGGGCAAACCACAAATAAGAAGGAAAGAGAAAAGGCAGGGGAAGGTCAGTCCACATAACTGCATTCCATATGGTTCTGGACCAGAGGTAAGCTACAGTTTTTGCTCTGAGCTTTCTAGTGGCTAAGGCAAAGAGAGAAACCTGGGAAGTGACAAGATTAATGGTGCCCATAAGATGAAAACAGGCCTGTTGTTCATGAATGAAGCATTTGTTATAAAGCTCTTAGCTTCTACTAAAAATGTTTGCAGCTACTATGAACTACTACCACCGCATGACTTTTATATTCATCACCATCATCACCACCATCACCATCACTACCATCACCATCACCATCATCATCATCACCATCATCACCATCATTATCACCACTATCATCACCATCACCATCACCACCATCATCATCACCATCACCATCATCATCATCACCATCACCATCATCATCATCATCACCACCATCATCATCACCATCATCACCATCACCATCATCACCATCATCATCACCATCATCATCACCATCATCACCATCATCATCACCACCATCACCATCACCATCATCATCACTATCATCACCATTATTATCACCACTATCATCATCACCATCACCATCATCATCACCACCATCATCACCACCATCACCATCACCATCATCATCACTATCATCACCATCACCATCATCACCATAATCTTACCCAGTGTTTTTCAAAGTAAATGTGAACTCAATTTCATGGCAGGGGTCAGAATTTTTTAATAAAATAGAATAAAATAAAACAAAACAGAAAAATAGAAGTTATATTTGTGAAACACATGCTTCAATTTATATATATACAAAGAAGGAGAGAGAAAGAACCAGATTGTTGCCATGGACTGAATTGTGTCCTTCCCAGAATTCATATGTTGAAACCCTAACCCCCAATGTGACTATATTTGGAGAGGTAATTAAGGTTAAATGAGATCATAAGGGTGGCACCCTGATCCAATATGTGAAGAAACACCAGAGAACTCTCTCTCATTTTCTCTCTCTTCACCATGTGAGGACACAGAGAGAAGGCAGCTGTCTGCAAGCCAAGAAGAGAGCTTTCACCAGAAACCAACCTTGCTGGCACCTTGACCTTGGGCTAGCCAGCTTCTAAAACTGTGAGGTAATAAATTTCTGTTGTTTAAGCCACCCGGTTGTGGTATTTCATTATGGCAGCCTGAGCTAACTAAGACAGCTGTGGTATAAAGGACATCACTTAACGTGGTTCATGTTCATAACAGTTTGGAAAGTGCCTGACCTTCCTTGACCCTCCTGTCCAGCAGTCTTCCAGGTGGACATCTACCTTTGAGCCAACAAGACAGGACTGACGCTCACTCCTCTCCTGGGCAGCCCCGTCTGTCGCTGAGTCTCTCAGGCTTTAAAAAAAAAAAAAAGGAATTCTTCCTTTGAGCTGAAATCTGTCTCCCTGGAATTTCCACTCACCAAAACAACACCACACATTATGAAGCAAACTTGTTTTCCATTCATTTATTTTTGTGGTTTACTTGGATTCTCTGAACATCCTTCTCTGAACAGAGCTCTAGCCTAGTCCCTGGCAGAGTGAGGGAAGAAACAGATAGGCACAGGGCACAGCTCTTGCCACCAACAAAACTTGGGGTCTTGGGGCTTCCCTGGTGGCGCAGTGGTTGAGAGTCTGCCTGCCAATGCAGGGGACACGGGTTCGAGCCCTGGTCTGGGAAGATCCCACATGCCGCGGAGCAACTAGGCCCGTGAGCCACAACTACTGAGCCTGCGCGTCTGGAGCCTGTGCTCCGCAACAAGAGAGGCCGCGATAGTGAGAGGCCCGCGCACCGCGATGAAGAGTGGTCCCCACTTGCCACAACTAGAGAAAGCCCTCGCACAGAAACGAAGACCCAACACAGCCAAAAATAAATTAATTAATTTTTTTTTTTAAATATATATAGTACCTAACTTGGAGGATACTAATGAGAATTAAAAGAGAAAATATGTAAAGTGCCTGGCACGTGACCGGTCTCACCTAAATAGTAGTTATTACTGTTGCTCCTCTAGGTGACACCTAAAGACATAAGTGGAACCAACGGCTGGAAGTTACAGGAGAAAGGTTTCTGTTTAATGGGCATTTCATCAACTGGAATGGCTCACAAACAGAAGAGGCTGCCTTCTACAGAGTAAACTCCCACTTGAAAAGAGACAGAACAGTGTAAGGGAAAGATTACCAGAATTAATTCAGAGCGCTTTGCTCCGACTTCAGAGTTGGATCATCCAAAGAAGGCTTCCTCACTCCCCCATCTAGCTGCGACTTTCCCTCCCCCACTCCAGGGTAACCAACATCTACACTTCTCTCGCCACAAATTAGCTGTGCCTGTTTTTGAACGCTACTAAATGGAATCATACAGTATGTAATCTTTTGAGTTTGGCATCTTTTACTCAGCAGTTAGTTTATGAAATGTTCTTATATGTAGGTGTAGTTTATTCTCTATACATTTTTATTATTTTTTTTTTCAGTTCAGTGTGTGAGTTGTCACCTTGAAACAAAATGGCTATCAGAAAAAACTTCCAAATGGCTAAACTTCTGTGATTGCACCAAATGATGGCTGCAGTTCCAAAAAAGACACTAGTTTGGTATCTTGAATCACAAGATGATTCACTAAGTTGGCCTAGAGCATAATATATAAAATGTGCACATCTTTTATAATAAATGAAATAAACCGAGCAGTAGCAACCAACAGCTTAAATAAGAGCAGGCATATATCAAGATCTTAGGGCACTCCAAGAAGAAAGATTCAATTAGAATAAGGAGAGAATGCACATTGCCTGTGCAAATAGGTGAATAAAGAACAGAAACTTCCCCTAGAGTCACCAATAGAGTTGTTAGAAACACACAGGCATGAAACACAGTGCCAAGAATGTAGATGTTGACATCGTACAGAACTGGTACCGAGCCGTTGGTCCCCTGCCTGTTAACGGTGTGATCTTGAACAAGTTACTTCACTGCTCTGAGTCTCAATTTCTTTATCTGCCAAATTAAAATAGTACCTACCTCTTAGGCTTGGTTTAAAGATAAAATTCAATTAAATAATGGTGTGAGATAGAAAGTAGGTGCTTCTATTATTAAGAAATGAAGAAAACGCCAACCCATATCCCTGGCTCCAAGCTAACTTTTTTTATTTCTGTGTAAAGGGTACTAGGAGATTTTCGAGGGCAGAGCATGAACCTTATTTATCTGATGGTCCCAAGTGCTTAGCATTTCATACAAGAAATGTACATCGATTTGAGGTAGAGGCGTGGTTGTACTTGTGCTTACGTATTTGGAAGGAAGACAGTGACACTAATATATCTTACGTATTTGGAAGGAAGACAGTGACACTAATATATCTTAGTTCTCAAAGTGACTGGAATAATGGCTCATAATGTCAGCCATTATGCCAGTCACTTTGCAGATGGTAATAGACTATTATTTAATCTTTATAATGATTTTATGAAACAGAGTTTTATAGACCAAAAACAAAACTCAGAAAGATTAAGGTCATATATCCAGTTAGCTTAGGATCAAGATTGGGATCAGGTCCCTATTTTTCCAAATGCTGGGTTCCTTCCACTCACCATTGTTTCTCACCATCTTCTCTGCCCATTCATTAATTCAGTTATTTATTGATTCATTCATCTACTCAATCCATCAGCAAATATTTATGAAGCACCTGCCATGTGCCAGACTCTCTTTCAGGCATTTGCAGTATACTGACAAAAGAGAAATGAAGGCTCTACCCTCATGAAGATGACATCCTAGTTGGGAGAGGGTAGTAAATAAATAAATAGGATTCAGGAGGTTGATCTATGAAATATATAGATAGAGGAATATAATTCAGGGGCGGGAGCCTTCCTGCAGAGGGCGACATCTGAGCTGAGACCTAAAAAATGTCCTCTTAAGTGGGTCCAGATGACATATCCTCCTGCCCTTCCACGTATCTTCTTTCAAAAATTGACCCGCAAAGTACTCTAAGCCACCCCCAGGCCTCCCATGGGGAGCAGTTTTGAAAGCTGGATTTACGGATCAGTAGGAACGAATCCCAGCCTGCCTGCCTGCCAAAGTCCCGTCAGCACTTACAGATGGTTTCCACAGATTACTGCTTTCCTATCTGTCTGGGCTGGCTCTCCCCACCCAAGGAGGCAAACAATCTACCAGAGGTGGATGATTAGGAAGAATTTTCCAAGCATCTTTTATGCAGCTACTGGCCCCTATGGTTTTCACCCCTGCAGGAACCCTGGGCTTATGTTCTTTTATCTTCCTACACCTCTCTGTCCCGATAGGGAAAAGAACTACCAGTGATGGTGGATCTACTGTGCTCCAAGCCGTGCACTCTACATACCTATCTGAAAATGCCTTTAGTTATGAGACTCTGCACATTACTTTCTTCTGTTTGGTGGCGCCATCTTGCATGTGCTCACAAAGATGGTGATTGGTTTTTCCTTGATAGAGGTATTCATTTGTAGACAAAGAGTTTGGTCCACCACAAATACATTCAGAGGCAGCCCTCACCCTACTAAACATGCAATATTAGGCTGTAGATGAGAACTACTGGCTCCAAACAGGGAGATGAAAGTATCTGGTAAAGGAGAGACAGCATGAGCTTTGAAGTCAGACAGACCTGGATTCTAAACCTACTTCATCACAACAATGTGATTTTCAAGGAATCACTTAATTTCCCCTATTAAGCGTCTATTTCTCCATCTGAAAAATGAGGTTATGTATATTCAGACAGGTTGAAAATAGTAAAGGAAAAGGGTTGGTCCTAGCCCAAGCATACAGTGTGAAACGTGTCTAAAGGAAAGAATGGCAGACATAGGTACCTTGGAAATTTACTATCATCTAATGTCTGGCCATCAATTATGTGACAGTAATGACATGATTTTTCAGCCCACCAAATGTCCACCCATCTCTCAGGATGGAATCACACTGACTAAGCTCACTGGAGTGATGGGAAAACAGAATATCAACTTTTAAAATGATAAGGAGGATTAGAATTGTGATTAAAAACCTCAAGGTCATATCAGCATGACTAATATTTCTCCTCCCTGGAAAGCACAGGGGAAGCCAAATTATAATCAGGAGGTCGACTCATGAACATGGAATCAGAAAAAGGAGAATTCGATGAAACACCTATTTCAAGGCATCAGGACAATGTGGCCATTGGGACCAAAGTATTCACAGCACCTCTCCGGGGACAGTGCCTGTATGGGCGCTGGTACATTTTGCCTCCATGCCTTCTGCTTCCTGGGCTCCTTTCTGATAGCCTCATTCTTTCCCTTAGAAATACTAACATGTTCCATTGAGTTTCTTCAAATCTTTTAGACCCAAGAAACTTTTTTCTGTTGCAAGTGATTTTGCACTGCCTTGTTATGATCTGCTAACATTGATTTTATAATTTAGCTTTCTGGAGGCAAACTTAGTTGTAGCCACAATATAGGTTTTCTAGGAATAGTAAATGACATAGATTTCATACAGCATTTGGAACATAATAGGTATTGGAGACATTTTGATGATGGTGATGATGATGATGATTTTGTGTATTGGTCAGAATACACTTGTGCTCCAATTCAGGGAATATTTCAAAAGGAACAGCAGGAAATGTAAAGGGTGGGGAATAGGTAAGTCACAAATCATGGTCATTTCATGATTATTTCTTCAAATAGCAAATCCTATGTCTTAACCATGAGACTAGGCATGTGATTCAAGCTGAACTAGCCTTAGAACCCCAGCCCTATAGCAACAGAGACTGGCACAGAAATGAGGCACATACCCAAAACCAGCCTAAGGGTATCCTTTGTAAGGCTGCTATGCTATTGTGCTCTGGTGTTTTGGACCTGCTCAGAGCATAGCCAGAGGCCACATCCCCGTGAGTAAAGGACAAGAGCATCCACTGAAGGAAGAGAAAATTCCCACCGTCCTGAGATGAGGTAGCTTGTGGAGCAGGAAATAGAGACTCAGAAAATGGGAAGATGGAGTTTCTTCTCATTTCTGGGACTTGTCCTTGGGTCTGTACCGTGAGGAGATAGATATATTCAGGGTGCTCCTGGTTGGAAGTCAAACACTGATTGCTGCCACATGCAATTACCCAGAGCCAGCCAGACAGACAGACAGAAACAGCCTGGAAAAACCCATGTGGATGGGCCAGGGTCTGTGTGCTGAGAGAGCAGATGTATATGGTACCCATTTGTGAGCTACTCTGTAATTCCCAGATTTTACTCCAGCCCTCACCTGTGCTCTGAAAAAATGGGGAGGGTTTGTGACCACCCCAGGCAGCATAAATGCCTCAGTCCGTTCAGGCTGCTATAGCAAAGGACCATAAACTGGATGGCTTATAAACTACAGAAATTCATTTCTCACAATCCTGGAGGATAGAATCCAAGATCAGGGTGCCAGCATGGTCAGGTTCTAGTTAAGAGTCCTGGACTGTTGACTTATTACCCTAACATGACAGACAGCAGAGAGCACAAGCTCTCTCATGACTCTTATAAAGGCATTAATCCCATTCATGAGGGCTCTGTCCTCATAATCTCATCTAATCCTAATTTCCTCCTATAGCCCCACCTCCTAATGTCTTCACATCGGGGGATAAACTTTCAACATATGAATTTTCAGGGAAGACAAACATTCAGTTCATAACAAAGAGTAAAAAGTAAGCAGCAACCCTAGGCAGCTTTGAAGCCTCGGCAGCCAGGATTGGTGACTGGCTCCAAGGGGAAGGTGCATCTTCCCACCCACGGTGTGAACTCCAAGAGCTGGCCTCACCCTCCAACCCTGACCTCCTCCACCACCTGACACATGCACATACAGATACACCCTCCACTGACAACCCCAAAGGACTTGGTTTGATGTTATGAAGCGTGTGGCCATTTCTCTTCTCCAGTTGCCTTATGTATAATTATGCTCAGTACGTTTATGCAGATTGATTTGTGGCTGTGGCTTTCCCTTCCTATAGGGAATTTGGGGGCTGCAGATATGGATGTTGCAGCCTAATAGCAGACAGAACCTATGAGCCTAGAAATGAATCCTGATATAATCTCATTAGACTGGGAGAGACAACGTGCTTCTTTAAGTAAAGAGGATATAATAAGGAGCAAAATTACTTTCCTAAAATGCCCAAAGAACCCACGATGTGAAAGAAAAATCCCACGTGTTCTATGGGATCCAAAGAAGGAGAATTAGAACTGATGGGTGTAAGTTATACCAAAATAAATTTTTATCTCATCTTAAGGTAAAAAAATGTGCAGATACCTATACTTGATTGTGAAGAGCAAAGGATGATTCCTGTTTTCCTTCCCACTCACCTTTAATTCCTCCAAAATGTTCTGTAGAGCACAAGTATAAGGGTTATGAGGCTAACGCAATTGTGTGGGGAACAGCAAAGGCACCAGCACCGCTAAGGGTAGCTCCTATCTGTTATGCTATTATCATGGGCAGGTACCTGCCAAGAGCTTTACAGACTTCTTCTCACTTAATCTTCACAGGGACCCAAAGAGGTAGGTACCATCGTTGGCCTCATTTAAGGATGAGGAAACAGGCTTAGAAAGGTTAAGTAACTTGGCAAATCAACTTTGGTTGTAACCAGTAAACCATACTGTATACATGTTTTCTAGAGCTGTTTTCAGTGTTTTGAGCCACTTAATGAAACATTGTGTGAAAAGGACTTGCTACGGAGGATCACCAGGCTATACAAGAGGGTGTTGTCCTGGGATCCCCTGGAAGTGCTGAGTGATCCTCACCCAAGGGCAATGGGGGTCAGGCTCCACGGAGGTCACTCCACCAACCTCCAGGTATGTTTCTTATCAAATGTTTGTTTTGTTGCTTTGCACACTCATGTCCCTAAGAATCTTGAGGAACTGGATTTTTTTCAAGATGAAATGAGAAAATCAGAGCAAGAAAGAAATATGCAGAAAAGTCCTTGGCAGGACATTGGAAGCTGCTAAAAGTTGGATGCAGAGGTGATGAACGGAAACGTCTGAAGGTACAATCTGAGTCCAGATGGCCAGCTAGATTATTCACACGAGAGTAACTATTTTGGGAGAGGCAGAAGTTCTAAAAGATTTTTTTTTGTCACATCCCTCTAAATAGAAGCAGTTACTCTTCAGGGACACAGTGTCACACATTGTATGCCAAAGTCATACTCAGTACAGAGAATTTTGTATTGCACGCTCACAAAACTTTAGCATCTTCTAATAGTTTCACTATAAAGTTGAAATGCCTTAATTTGGCACACACGATCCACATGTTTGGCCCCTACAGTAGCATCTCTCCCCCCTTCTACATATACATACTTGGTCCCAGCGACACTGAGTTGCCTGTGGTTCTAGAAACAAACCTACTGTTTCATGACTTTCTACTTCCGCCTTTATGTCCTCCCATCTTTTTCCTTAACTCTTATTTATTCTTCGAGACTCAGGTCAGCCACACATGGGCCTCCCTGAACCTGCCTGTCTTCTTTGCCTGTGTGGTATAGTATCCTTCTGTGCTCTACACCACTGGTCCCCAACCTTTTTGGCACCAGGGACCGGTTTTGTGGAAGACAATTTTTCCATGGACCGGCAGTGGGGTGGGGGTGGGGGGGATGGTTTTGGGATGACTCCAGCACATTACCTTTATTGTGCACTTTATTTCTATTATTATTACATTGTAATATATAATGAAATAATTACACAACTCACCATAATGCAGAATCCGCGGGAGCCCTGAGCTTGTTTTCCTGCAACTAGATGGTCCCATCTGGGGGTGATGGGAGACAGTGACACCCGAAGTGTGTTGCTTATGTCCAGTCTACTCCGTAAGATGCAGCTTAATTGTCACTTGCCACTCACTGATGGGGTTTTGATATGAGTCCGCAAGCAATTGATTTATTATGGTCTCTGTGCAGTCACACCTCTCTGCTAATGATAATCTGTATCTGCAGCCGCTCCCCAGTGCTAACATCACCACCTCAGCTCCACCTCAGATCATCAGGCATTAGATTCTCACAAGGAGCACGCGACCTAGATCCCTCACACGCGGAGTTCACAGTAGGGTTCGCGCTCCGATGAGAATCTAATGCTGCCGCTGATCTGACAGGACACGGAGCCCAGGGGATAATGTGAGTGATGGGGAGCGGCTGTAAATACAGATGAAGCTTCACTCGTTCGCCTGCCGCTCACCTCCTGCTGTGCAGCCCAGTTCTTTACAGGCCATGGACCGGTATCGGTCCGTGGCCTGGGGGCTGGGAACCCCTGCTCTACACAGCCGCAAGCATCCTGTACCCAACTGCAGCACAATTCATAGCTCACAATGAGTTCTGTCAATTGTCTCCCATCAGCACCTCCATCACTGATTCCACCACCATCAGACAGAGTAAGTGGAGGGAAAGGATCATATATATCTTCATTGATTTTTGTAGCCACAGGAGTTTAGCACTACAAATGATTTTAAAACTAAATGGTTTTAATTTTTAGTTCAGTTCCTTATAAGTTAAATTCAATAAACAAAAACCAATCAGATTTCTATATACTACCAGTGAACAATTGGAAACAAACAAAAATTTACAATAGCTCCCCACAAAATGAAGCATTGAGGTATAAGCTAACAAATCACCTACAGCAGAAGCCAGAAAACTTGATGGAAAGGGCCAGATAGATTTTAGGCTTTGAGAGCTATTACAGTGTCTGTTGCATATTCCTCTTTGTTTTTGTTTTGTTTTGCTTTGCTTTTGTTTTTGTTTTATGACTCATTAAAAATGTAAAAACCCTTCTTAGATCACTTGTCTTACAAAATGGGCCACAAACCAGATTTGGCTCACGGGTCATACTTTACAGATCCCTACAAAATCCTAATGAAAGACATCAAAAGCCTAAAAAATGGGGAGACATAGTGCATTCATAGATTAAAAGACTCAATAAAGTAAAGATGACCAAATGATCTATAGATTTAATGTAATATCAATCAAAATCCCGGAAGAACATTTTTGTAGATATAGACAAGCTGATTCTAAAGTTTATGGAAAGGCCAAGGAACTAGAAAAGCCAAAACTATTTTGGGGGAAAAAAAAGAATAAAGTTAGAAGAATTACACTAATCAATATTAAGATGTTACAAAACTACAATAATCGGGATAGCATTGATATTGGTGAAGGAATAGACACAAAGATCATGGGATAGAATAAACCCACAAATATGTCCATTGGATTTTAGACAAAGGCACAAAAACAATTCAATGAAGAAAGAGTAGTCTTTTCAACAGAAGTTTTGGAACAATTGGATAAGCCATATGCAAAAAAAAAAAAAATTGACCTAAACCTCATGCCTTATACAAAAATTAACTAAAATATATTAACTTAAATATAAAAACCAAATATTATATTATAAAGCTTTAAGAAGAAACACAATAGAAAATATTTGTGGTCATAAACCAAGAACACAATCTGTAAAAGAAAACAATTGACAAATTGGCTTCACCAAAATGAAAACTTTTGCTCTAATGACTTTTCTTTGGCATCATTTCATTAAAGTGAAGAGATGTTTATAGAGATTTAAATAAGTAGATGCCAGTGCCTTTCTGGACATTGTTATATACTCCTTTGCATTAGTCTTGATACAGAGAGCCAGACGTTTCCCTTGGGTTGAATAATGGCTGGAACTATACACCCATTCTAGAACCATCATCAGATACAATCCTTCCTCTTGCATGGTCTGTGCCAAACCGATCATTTTCTCAAAACAGGCAAAAATTAGAAAGCCATGTAGAGGAGAAACATTTACCTAGGAAAACAATAAACTAAATATTACATTTTTACAATGACATTTTCAAGTATTATTTCCTCCTGGAAATCTTCCTCTCTGAAACTCCTCATGTTAGATGTCAATTTAAAATACCACCACTGCATTTCTCTGTCCGGGCATTTCCCTTGAAGAGACTTTTCAAAACCTTGGTCAACGGGCTCTCTCTCATTCAGGATGAATGTTATGTATAAAGAATATCCTTGATATCTTTCCTACTAAGGGGAAGCAGATTCCTTTAAGTTTCATGGTAAATTGGGGGAAAATGTATGCATTAGTGTATTTTCTTCCAGGAGGCAAGAGAAGACTTAAACGGGGGATGCACACCTCAGAGGTGATTCTTTCTTCCCTCATTTCTGATCTCAGCTTATTTTTACTATGTCAAGCACATTACATTTCAGAGCTTTAATATACTTCTTTTTTTAATTTATTTATTTTGTTTATTTATTTTTGGCTGCGGTGGGTCTTCGTTGCTGCATGGGGGCTTTCTCTAGTTGCGGCGAGCAGGGGCTACTCTTCTTTGTGGTGCGCGGGCTTCTCATTGCGGTCACTTCTCTTGTTGCGGAGCAGGGGCTCTAGGCGCACAGGCTTCAGTAGTTGTGGCACGTGGGCTCAGTAGTTGTGGCTCGTGGGCTCTAGAGCGCAGGCTCAGTAGTTGTGGCGCACGGGCTTAGTTGCTCCGTGGCATGTGGGATCTTCCCAGACCAGGGCTCGAGCCCATGTCCTCTGCAATGGCAGGCGGATTCTTAACCACTGCGCCACCAAGGAAACCCAAAGCTTTAATACACTTCTTAAACATTCGATTTATACAATTCACAGCTTCTCAACTATCACGTGATCTGGATCCACTCACTGGCACAGCTGCTTCTGCTTTGGGCTCTGCTTGACCTAATTGGCTTCTGTTCAACTGTTCTTCCTTACAACCTGATTAGAATGAAGAGGAGATAAAAAGGGGAAGAAGAAATTTCTAGTAGAGGCGTAAGCAAGAGGTGGGAAGATGGGAGGACAAATGATAGTTAGAAAGAGGAGAGATTCTTTAACCCAAATTTATTTTAAGCACACAGTTTGGGCAGTTTTGTCCCTATTAAGCTATAGGGATGTGTGCTCCAGAGCAAAGTTTTGTAGCAATGGTCATGGGGAGATGCACAAGGATGAATGGTGGTTGCCTTGTAATGAACTTTTTATGAGTTCTCTCTGGTGGTTAGGTATGTGTGAAACATTCTTTCCTTGGGTCAGAGATTTTATTACCTTCCCAATGGCAGTATTTCACTGTAATAACTGATGGAAAAATCTGTGCAGTATTCAGAGGGCTGAATAATCAGCTCATAACAGCAAGCCACATCTATGGGGAGAAATTGGAGCAGTCTCTCCATTTCAAAGAGCCTAGATCAGTCCAGAAGAGAGCACTAAAGTAGCAAGATAAGGATGCTGGTCCTAGGCAGGCCAACTCAGGACCACCAGCCACAAAAGCCAAAATATCCAAGAGAGAGAGTTTATCCCAAGATGCTCTGGGACCTTCAGCTGCAAGTAGAGACAGAAGCTTCCTGAATCTTGGAAGAACCAAAGAATTTGATTTGACCAAACTTAGGGTGTCATGGTTAATCTTATTTGTCTTTGCCTAGAGCTACTAACTGCAGATCAAGGGTGGAATTTATCAGATTTTAAGTTGAAAACAAAAGATCTGGATAAGCTTTGCCATACTAGCCATGAAGAAACAAGAAAGAGAAAAAGTAAAATGTGGCAGGAAAGAAAAGAAAGGAAAGGAATAAACTACTGATTATTTAACACAGTAAATGTTTGTCCATGTCCTAAGAACTTTGCCTACGATATCTCATTGTTGTGGTCAAGACAAGACCAAATGCACCTTGCTCTCTGTGACTTCTCTTAGAAGACAGGGTCATTCAAACTAGAAGGACCTTAGCAACTGACTGGGTTTAACCTTGTTTTTCAGCAGAAGCAGAAACCTTTGTTCAAATGAAATCATCAAGAAAGTCGCTCTACAAAAAACAGATAAAAGCAGAAATATGATTTGAGAGGACTTGAGTTCCCTAAATAAGTGAGTTGATGATAAATCCAGGCAAGAGCTTGGGTCTCTTTCCTAGTGCATGTTCTTCCCATCATCTCACAATCATCTCTTTATGGAAAAAACCTAATAGACGTTCTTGAATTCATGTCTCATCTCTCCAAAAAGATCATAAGCCTTAAGGGCATATTTCAAGTCTCACATACTTCTTTGTATCCCTCACTGCATATCAACAAGGACTGACACACACCAAGACTCAATACATATCTGCAGACAAACTCTGGGGATTTTTCAGTAAGGTACATAGGTGCAGAGCAACTTTAAAAGTTATGAAGAAGTTGTATTGGGGAGGGGGCATTTTATGCCTCTATCTGGGTGAGCCCACTTCTTTTGAAGTGTACCCTGAACAACCTATGGGTACAGGCCACACAGGTAAGGACACAGGCTATGAGGTCTTACAGTCCTGTCAAACGGGCTTATTCCAAGTGGTGTATCCATGAAGGTACCATCCCAGAGTGGATACCTTCAAAACAAAGGAAAATAAATCATGTGTGTGTGAAGCTGGGCAAACACAAAACTGGAGGATGGGCAAGGATTAGCAAGCCAAGAGGTCCAAGTAGGTCATGATCCTAATTCTGCTAACATGGAGGAATTTGTTCATTAAAAATTGAAGTATTTGAATATTGTTGTTATTGTTAATTCTATAAGCATGTCTTGGAAGAGAATGACCAATTGGTTTCTTAACTCCTTGTCCTCTCTCTTTACTGCTGTATAACAAAATTAGACCAGATGGAGGCTCATGGGACATACAGGCCTCAGGTTCAATCAACACATGCTGTATGTAAGTGTTGGCAAGGATGTGGAGAAGAGGGAACCCTCATACACTGTTGGTGGGAATGTAAATTGGTGTAGTCACTGTGGAAAACAGTATGGAGGTTTCTCAAAAAACTGAAAATATAACTACCACATGACCCAGCAATTCCATTCCTGGGTATATATCCAAAAAAAACACAAAAAAACAAAAACACTAATTCAAAAAGATATATGTGCCCCATATATACAAAGAAGATGTGGTATATATATATTTAATGGAATACTACTCAGCCTTAAAAAAAGAAAGAAATTTTGCCATTTGTGGGAATATGGATGGATTTGGAGGGCATTATGCTAAGCGAAATAAGTCAGACAGAGAAAGACAAATACTGTATGATATCCCTTATTTGTGGAATCTAAAAAATACAACAAACTAGTGAATATAACAAAACACAAGTAGCCTCACATATATAGAGAACAAACTAGTGATTACCAGTTCGGGGGTGGTGCACAATAGAGGTGGGAGAGTGGAAGGTACAAACTATTGGGTGTAAGATAGGCTACAAGGATGTATTGTACAAATGGGAAATATAGCCAATATTTTGTAATAACCGTAAATGAAGTGTAACCTTTAAAAATTGTATTAAAAATAAAAAATTTTAAATAATAGTAATTTTTAAAACCACTTATTGTATGTTAGGCACTTTGCGAAGAGAAAGGATACCAATTTCTTTAACTTCAAGAAACAAATAAAAAAACATAATTCAAAAAGACACATGCACCCCAATGTTCATTGCAGCACTATTTACAATAGCCAGGACATGGAAGCAGCCCAAATGTCCGTCAACAGAAGAATGGATAAAGAAGATGTGGTACATATATACAATGGAATATTACTCAGCCATAAAAAGGAATGAAATTGGGTCATTTGAAGAGACATGGATGGACCTAGAGACTGTCATACGGAGTGAAGTAAGTCAGAAAGAGAAAAACAAATATCATATATTAACGCATATTTGTGGAATCTAGAAAAATGGTACAGATGAACCAGTTTTTAAGGCAGAAATAGAGACATAGATGTAGAGTACAAATATATGGACACCAAAAGGGGAAAGGGGGGATAGGATGAATTGGGAGACTTGGATTAACATATATACACTAATATGTGTAAAATAGATAACTAACGAGAACCTGCCGTATAGCACAGGGAACTCCACTTCACCTCACTGTACAGTAGAAACTAACACAACACTGTAAAACAACTATACCCCAATTTAAAAAAAAGAACCAAAAAACAAAAAAAAAAGAAACAAATAGATGCTCCTTTCCTTCAAGAATAAGAAAAACACATCCCTGCCTTCAAGAAGCAAATAGTCTCTTCAAAAAAATGCTGGGGTAATTTCAGTACAGGGGGCAGTGCTTAACACCATGTCTGGCACCTAATGGATGCTCGATCCACATTTGTTGATGGAGTGAATGAAGGAAGGCTAGAGGTACCACTAGGGTGGTGGGGGAGTGTAGCAGAGAGGAAAGGAGCACAGTCTAAAGCAGGAGGTGACTGTCAGAAAAATCACTTGGTAAAAATGTAATAAATGCGGGCTTCCCTGGTGGTGCAGTGGTTAAGAAGCTGCCTGCCATTGCAGGGAAGATCCCACATGCCGCGGAGCAACTAAGCCCGGGCGCCACAACTACTGAGCCTGCGCTCTAGAGCCCTTGAGCCACAACTACTGAAGCCCACCCGCCTAGAGCCCGTGTTCCGCAACAAGAGAAGCCACCGCAATGAGAAGCCCAAGCACGGCAATGAAGAGTAGCCCCCGCTCACCGCAACTAGAGAAAGCCAGCACGCAGCAACAAAGACACAACGCAGCCAAAAATAAATAAATAAAATAAATAAATTTATTTTTTTAATGGAATAAGTGCAAAGGGAAGAAACATTTTAGAGCACTTTGTATTTTATAAGATACTTTTGCATGAAACATCTCATTTGTACTCGTATCACCAAATAAAGAAGGTGTAATTCTCCCTCAGTCTCCAGATAAGCCAGTAGAGAAATAAGAAGCTGGCCGAGGTCACCCAGCTGGTGAGAGTCAGAGCTAAGGACCCAACCCCATTTCTTTCAGCTCTAAAGTGTGTGTGTTTTCCAGAAGGCCATGCTGACGAGACACGCCAAGTCTCAGCTCTCTTCTGGGAACTTGATATTGAAGGTGTACCTCCTCTTCCACTACAGTTTTCCAGTTGGCCCCTAAGGAATCATTTCAACCTCAAAATGGGAGGGCGGGGAACCTCACTTTCAAAATTTTTGGAGCCATCACCTTGAGTATGAAGGTTTCTTTTTCTTTCCCTGGCCGCATCCCATAGAAAAACAAATGGTGAAAAGGAAAACGATATTAGTAGTAAAATGATAACTTTAATAAAATAGTAGACCATGCTCCTTAACAAAAACTCATGAAATGAATGCAAAATGATCAGTCATAAACACAAGAAGGTATTTTTAGCAAAACAGTATCGCCATGCACACACACACAATTTTCAGGTATGGTTTCATCAATTTACCTACATGAGATATTAAACTACTTTTTGCTGCTCTCTGTGAGCACCGGGTTCCTGTACTTCCTTGCATGTAAATGAGAAGTAACTCAGGCTGTTAATGAGAACTCAACATAAAGGCAGCACCAAAGCGTGGCGCTGCATTTATGAAATGGTTGTTTACATTTGTTTAATTACCAGGTTAATTAGGGGGTCATAAAATCAGAATGAGCTGGGGAATTAAAGGGCTGGCAGAGAAAATACAATTGATCATCTTCTATTCCTTAACAAATAAAGGTTCACCTGCACATAATTGCTCCTAGAAGTTTGCTCCCTATTGCATATCTTGTCAAATCGAAATGAATCTTCCCAACATCGTAAAAGCCCCCAAGACCTCATTCCTCCTTTGGGGGTGGTAGAATGAGCCGTGGACCAGAAGGTGTGGATAGAAGTCTGACTTCACCGTGGAGAAGTCCCCAGGTTTGCTTCACTCTCTTCCTTCCCCTGTCCCACATCAGTCCTCCCCAGACACCCCATCCACAGTCTTCCAGCCAGAGACAGAGCAGTCATCCCAACACGCCTCACTCTCCTGCACCAGAATATTCCACTGATCAACCCATCTAGTCCAATCTGCCTCCTTAACACAGCCAATCCATCCCCTCCTCTCCAGCTCAGTACCATGGCCAGGGCTTACCACTCACCTGGTCTGTGGACATCACCTAATCAGCCTCCCTCAGCTTCCCTCTCTCCAGCCTCCATCCCCTAACTCTGAGCCTTTCTCTGTACTGCCAGAGTAAAGCTCTACATCACAAATCAGAACAAGTCACTCTCACAGCAGAAACGCTTTACTGTTTCCCATCACCTTTGGGGAACTCTGACAATAAGAATTCAATTCTTCCCACCATAAATGTATTGCCTAAGTATCACATCTTTCTTTTCCTCAGTTGATATTATTTGTGGCAATTGTAATATATATATATATATATATATATATATATATTCATTCAACTATATATATATGTACAGTTGAATGAAACATCAACAAAACTCTGGCTGTTTACAACATCAAAATGCACTTTTTAAATTCCAATTTTAAAAGAAAATCTGTGCCCTAGCCTATCACCCCCATTTCAAGTAATTATAGAAAATTCAAATTCACTTTTGCAAGAAAAATGTTTAGGTGATCCATTAGAGATGAATATGATGGGATTGGATGAGTATTTAATACGGCCGAGCATCAGAATGAAGGGAATAACTGTGTTGCATATTAAATTTAATAATAATCAGGATGGATTTTTATCCTTAAGTCCTTTATGTCCAGTCTGGTGGACAAGGGGCGGTTGAAACTCTTCCCAAGCTTGATTAACTCAGTAAGCAAGACAGAACTGGCTGCTGAAACTCTCAGTGGTAGAACGGGGTGTTATTCTTACAATCTATGCAAGAAATCATGGAGACAGCGTTGGTAGTCTCTCAGCCAATCATGGCTTGTGTCCAAAAGATTTTGTCATTTCAAATTCATCAGCCCATTCTCCCCTCGCACTACCAGGGCCACATATGAGCAGAGGTAGAAAAGGGAGTGCACGTCCCGTTGACTGGGTATTGCAGAAATGTGGCCGTCGAAATCAAGGTCTGAGCAGCGTCTGACACTTCACATCCTTGGGGCCACAGGCACAAGGACAGAATGAGGAAACTTAATTACAGCGTGTTCAAGGAGCTCATGGAGCTGCCCAGGGAGGGAGTCCTAATGGGTGTCAACACAATTAAGGATCTTCACACACATTTGACAGTCACGGACTGCGACACAGGCTCAATGTCCATGTCGTCAGCTCATCTCCACAGCGATGTCACATCCTGGATATCAATGCAGAATTGAATTAAAGGAAGCGATTGCACGGCGATTTCCCAAGAAATTGGCTTTCCAGTTTCTCTGTTAGCCAAGGTGGAGCAAGCCCCACGGTCATTCTGGAAGTCCAGCCACCCCACACCCCACCCCAGTCCAGGCTTTTGCCTAAAAACAGACAAAACCAGGATGGGTTCCCATCAGCATCTTGGCTGCCAACACTCAAGACACTCAGAAGAAATGCAGAAGCTGGAACAACGGAATGCTTATCCTAAACACTCCTTAGAGATCTGTGCTCCCAGGACTCCCATTTGCCCTCTCACCCAGCCTCATTCTCTCTTTTTTTAAAAATTTTTATTGGGGTGTTGATTTACAATGTCGTGTTAGTTTCAGGTTTACAGCAAAGTGAATCAGTTATACACATACATATATCCACTCTTTTTTTAGATTCTTTTCCCATATAGGCCATTACAGAGTGTTGAGTAGAGTTCCCTGTGCTATACAGCAGGTTCTTATTAGTTATATATTTTATATATAGCAGTGTGTATATGTCAATCCCAATCTCCCAGTTTATCCCTCCCCCACTTATCCCTGGTAACCATAAGTTTGTTTTCTACCTCTGTGACTCTACTCCTGTTTTGTAACTAAGTTCTTAGTTTGTAAATAAGAAAATTCCATCAATAGTGTGATTTCAGCTGTATGTATACGCTGCTGTACATATGGGCCAACACGAACAACCCAAAAAGTTCATTGGTCTTGATGGTGGTCTTGTGGAGTTTCATCTCCCCTTTACATGTCATTTTTGTAAAATGCTTTTTTTCCAGTGATGGAGATACTGATGAAAAAAGAGTCTATCCCATTAGAAATTAGAAGCCTTAAATAAATCATATTTGCATCTGTTTCTATCCAAGTGTTAATTAGTTTCGGTAAAAGGCTACTGTGTAGCAAGAATGATGCTAGATGTTGGTGCAGAGCAGATGGGAAGGGATGACGGCAGAGTAAGTGCCTTGGCTGGAGAATCAGATGGCCTGAGTTCAAATCTCATCTGAGTTCTACCCCTGAGAAGGGGGAGAAAGTCACTTACCCTGTCTGTTAAGGCTAACACCAAATTAATGTCAAGTAAGTCAGCAGGTAAGGATTAAGTGAAGTCCTTATAGGAAGCACCCTAGCAAGTGCCTAGTATAGAGGAAGCACTCAATAAAGAGAGGCCTTTATTTTATTTATTGAGAACCCCATGCTCAGCGCCATTCTTATTTTTCCACCAGACCCCTTCTCCAGCCTTCTCGCCTTCAACCGCCTTTCTTCCACGCTCTGCTCCCACCCCCTGCATCCCTCCCATGGGCACTCTTCTTCCTCTCCCCGCCCCTTCATTTCCCTCTGTGGCAATCAGTCCACAGTCAGGCTATGTATCTTTCATGCGGTAAGACTCCCTCTTTCAGCAATAAAGACCTAACCTCATGAAATGTGAGAAAAAGACGTCCCGGAGAAACAATCTCTTCATCTTTAGCACTTCAAAGTGACCCCAGCCACCAGATCAAAAGGAGAGAAAGCCTGAAAGCCTTCCATCAAAGGCTCCCACCATCCCACAGACTGGCAGCCTCTCGGCAACACCGTGCTTTCAATTTGTTGCCGCCATTGCTATTCACCACGTGTGAGCTCCCATCACTCAACCTTCACATGGAGATACTTGGAAATCTGGTCTGAAATCTTTCTTACCCGTAACCTTTGATTTATGTTGTTTCTGTCAAAATTACAAGAATTATGGTGGAGCCACTTATAAGATTAGTCACTGAAGCTTAGGAAAAGGGACCTGAACGCTGAGAAACCAACCCAGGACCAGAAGCTCCACAACCCTGGGGGAAGCCTCCCTCTATGGAAACCACAGCACGTGCCCACCCAGCAACAGCCCTGGGAATTGCTGGATAAGACCAGAAGCTCTCGAATACACGAAGAGGCAGACGTACTGCGTCTATCTCATTATGAATCTTTCTTGAAATCAATCACCAGATATTAAATTTGATTTTTAGTAAGTAATACACATTTTTGTAAACCCTGTGGAAAAGTCAGAACATATACAAGGTAAAAAATAACCCATAACCTCACCACTACAAATAACATCAGCAAACGTTTTACTGGGTATAAGAGGACATTCATAATGATAATATTTATAATATCAAAAAGTGGATTGATAGTTAAATATTAAGGAACATATTTATATATATTTTAGTATAATAGTTACATATTTATATAATTTTATTGTATTAATTTATATTGTATAAGTGTATATTTATATTTGTATATTGTATATTTTGTACATAATAATGTTTATACAATGTACAATACATATGATATATAAGACATATCATACAGATATATATATCTCATGTAAGTGTATTACATATACTTAGATTTATAGATTTAGATGTATATATATCTTTTGACATTATACATAATACTGTCATGGATGTCCTGTTACAAAATCATTGTACTGCTGAGGATTCACTTCTCTGGTATTGGGTAGGGATTAATAATCCATTACCCTCAAGGTGCAAGAAATATTTTTTCGTAAGCCCCTCATCTGCCGAGGCTGGCCAGAAAGCCATCTGCGGTCATTTTATGTGGTCCCTCTCCCTGCCATGGGTTGTGCCAGAACCAGGAAAAGAAAGGCAAGCTCTGGGCTTGGTTTGGATTGCTCACCAGTGCGGTTGCTCTGTGTTAAGGCCAGGTGGACCTTCCCAGGCCCCTAAACTCGCCTGGCAGAGCCTGGCCCTGTGCTGGTCCCACCAGGGGGCTTGAGCTATGGCTGCTCCAGCCAGCACTCACTGCCCAAACTCTGCAGGCAGCTGCCTGGCATCGCACGTCCCGTAAATGAAGGGCTTCCGCCTGTGGTTGAAGGCTCCACCTCGTTTCAACACAGGCTCGTTCTTAATTTAGCTTGTGATGTGTTTGCACTGTCACACATAGGATGCTGGGTCAAGTGCTCTCTATATATATGTTAAGACTTTTTTTTTATTGGGTTATAGTTATTTTACAATATTGTGTCAGTTTCTACTGTACACTGGAGTTCCCTGTGCTCTACAGCAGGTTCTCATTAGTTATCTATTTTATACATGTTAGTGTATATATGTCAATCCCAATCTCCCAATTCATCCCACCACCCCACTTCTCCCCTTGGTGTCCATACATATGTTCTCTACATCTGTGTCTCTATTTCTGCCTTGTAAACCAGTTCATCTATATCATTTTTCTAGACTCCACAAATATGTGTTAATAGATGATATTTGTTTTTCTCTTTTTGACTTACTTCACTCTGTATGACAGTCTCTAGGTCCATCCACGTCTCTACAAATGACTCAGTTTCGTTCCTTTTTATGGCTGAGTAATATTCCATTGTATATATGTACCACATCTTAAGACTTTTTAAAAAATCCTTTTAAATGATTACTCATGAAAATATCATATATACAAAAACACAGGAAATGCATAGATAAAGTATGCAGAATTATAAAATAAATATCATTATACCCAGGACCCAAGTGAAGATAAATTCTTACAATTCCTTTCAAGTTCCCCTCTCCCTTCCCCTCAGCCCAAAGGGAAATATAATATTGAATTTTGAGTTTATTAGTATTGTTACCTTGCTTTCACATAAAGTATAACTAAATAATAACTATCTCTAAACTTTGTAAGGTTTTGTATTCTTGAGGACTCTGTACAAACAGTATCACACTCTTTATGTTCTTTAGAAACTTGCTTTTATCATTCAGCTTCAAGTTCTTTTAAGATTCACTGTGGTTGATGCATGAAGCTATGGTTAATTCATTTTGCCAAAGTATAGTGTTCCAACAGGGGAATAACCACAATTTATTCATGCATTCTCCCCTTGATGAATATCTGGGATGTTTCCAGCTTTTTGCTATTACAAACAATGCCACTCAGAACATATTTCTGCAGCTCTCCTGGTGCACACAAACAGGAATGCATGTGGTCTGTATACCTGAGAGGAACTGCTGTGTCAGATGCATTACACAGCTTCACCTGAAAACATAATACCCATTTCTCCAACATGTTCATACACTTTTCACACTTCCCCCAGCATTCTGTCAAGTTCTGTTTTCTCTACTCTTCTTCAGTACATAGGCTTTGCCAATCTGGTAGGGATGAAATGGTATCTACTTATTTTAATCTGCATTCCTCTGATTTCTAATGAAAAAGAACATCTTTGCATGTGTTTATGGGCCATTTCCTATTTCCTTATCTCTGAAATGCTTCTTCTATCTCTTGCCCAATTTTTTTCTGTTTGGTTTGTCTTTCTCTTTTTGATCTGCTGTAGGTCTTTTTAGATATTAAACCATTATTGGTTATGTTGAAAATACAGATTTATAGTTTGTCTTTACACTCGCTTTATGGTGTTCCTTGATAAATTGTTTCCATTTTTAATCTTCTTATTAAAGTATAATTTACATACAATAAATTCCACAAATTTACATGCATAGTTTGAAGAGTTTTGACAAATATTTCACAGTAAGCAATCACCCAAAGTACATAGTTTACATTAGGGTTCACTCTTGGTGTTGTACATTCTATGTGTTTGAACAGTGTATAATGACACGTATCCACCATTACAGTATCATACCGAGTATTTCCGCTGCCCTAAAAATCCTCTGTGTGCCAACTATTCATGCTTCCCTGCCCTCAGTCCTTATCAACCACAGATCTTCTTACTGTCTCCATGGTTTGGCCTTTTCTATAATGTCATACAGTTAATCATGTAAACTTTTCAGATTGGCTTCTTTCACTTAGTAATATGCTTTTAAGATTCCTTCATGTCTTTTCATAGCTTGATAGCTCATTTCTTTTTAGCTCTGAATGATATTCCATTATCTGGGTGTACCATCGTTTATCCATTCAGCAAAGAAGGACATCTTGGTTGCTTCCAAGTTTGGGCAATTATGAATAACACTTCTACAAACATCCATGTGCTAGATTTTTGTTGACATAAGTTTTCAACTCCTTTTGGTACATACCAAGGAGCACAGTTGCTGGATTGTATGGTGAGAGTATGTTTGGTTTTGTAAGAAACTGCCAACCTGTCTTCCAAAGTGACTGCACCATTTTCCATTCCCACCAGCAACAAATGAAAATTCCTGTTGCTCCACAACCTCACCAGCTTCTGGTGTTGTCATGGTTCTGGATTTTGGTCATCCTTATAGGTGTGCAGTGGTAGGTTATGGTTGTTTTATTTTGCATTTCCCTAATGATATACGAAGTGGAACATGTTTTCATAGGCTTATTTGCCACTTGTATATCATCTTTGGTGAGCTGTCTGTTAAGGTCTTTGGCCCATTTTTAAATCAGGTTATTTGTTCTCTTATTGTTGAATTTTAAGAGTTCTTTGTGTGTTTTGGGTAATAGTCTTTTTCATCAGATACGTCTTTTTCATCAGATACATCTTTCACAAATAATTTCTCTCAGTCTGTGGTTTGTGTTTTTATTCTGTTGACAGTATCTTTCACAGAGAAGAAACTTTTCATTTTAATGAAGAGCAGCTTATCAATTCTTTCTTTCATGGATCATGCATTTGTGTAATATATAAAAAGTCACCACCAGGTCATATAAAATTTCTATGTTGTCTTCTAGGAGTTTTATCGTTTTGCATTTTACATTTAAGTCTGTGATCCACTTTGAGTTAATTTTTGTGAAAGGTGTAAAGTCTGTGTCTAGATTCTTTTTTTTTTTTTTTGCATGTGGATGTCCAGTTGTTCCAGCACCATTCATTGAAAAGACTATCTTGGCTCCATTGTATTGTCTTTGCTCCTTTGTCAAAGATCAGTTGACTATATTTATGTGGGACTTGGTTGTGGTGTATAATTCTTTTAATACATTGATGGTTTCAATTTGCTGATATTTTGTTGAAGATTTTTGCATCTATATTGATGAGAGATCTTGGTGTATAGTTTTCTTTTCTTGAAATGTTTTTGGTTTTGGTATTTGTGGGAAGATTTTTAACTATGAGAGAGAGAGAGAGAGAGAGAGATAGGGAGATAGATATGACTATTTCTTCTTCAATTCATTTGTTAAGCTGTATTTTCCAAAGAACCTGTACATTTTGTCTAAGTTATTAAAGTTATTGGCATACAATTCTTTTTAATATTCCTTAAAATCTACAGTGATTTCTTCTCTTTCATTCCTGATATTTATAGTGCATTTTCTCTTTTATTTTTTTCTTTGACTAGTCTTACTAAGGGTTCATCAATTTTGTTCATCTTTTCAAATAACCAAATTTTGGCTTAGTTAGTTTTCTCTAGGTTTTCCTGATATCTATTTCATTTATTTCTTCTCTAATCTTTACTATTTCTTTCTTCCAACTTACTTTTGTTTTAATTTGTACCTTTAACTAGTTTAATATACAAATGTATATCATTAATTTTAAACTTTTCTAATATAGGTGTAGTGGAAAATGGGAACTCTCATTCACCACTGATAGAAGCAGAAATTGGTGCTCCCACTTTAGAAAAGTGTTTGGTATAACCTCAACCAGTTTAACATGGATGTAAACTACAACTCAGAAATCCATTCCTAGTTATATACTCCAGAAAACCTTTTGCCCATTTGTTTCTGTAAGTATATTTACAGAAGCATTATTCATTATGTCAGGAAACAGGAAATAACTCAAATACTATACTAGAATAGTATCAATCAGTACTAGAACGTTAGCATGGATAAATAAACAATGCAATGGGACTTTACAGAGGAGGGAAAATGAATGAACCACAGCTACATTCACCAACATAAATTAATCTATATTCATGTTATAAATCTAAATAATAACATTGCATGAAAGAAATGGGCCACAGACTAATGCAAAGAAAATTATTCAACCCATTTAAAGTTCAAAAACAGACAAAGCAGAACAACTGTTTCTTATCTAGGGTTATTTACAAAGGTGAACTACTATGAAGAAAAATAAGAGAATGATTAACACAAGATTCAGGATTGTGATTTCCTTTCGAGGCAGCAGAGCTGAAAGTGAACAGAAGAAACAGCGGAGCTGGAAAGGGCGGACAGAGGATTTCTAAGGTACTGGTCATGTCTTGTGTCTTAATCTAGGTAGTTGGTGCATGGTTTCCAATTTATTATCATTAACTAATCTGCACATACACTGTTTATACTCTGTAGTATATTTTATATATGTCACCAAAAAATAAAATATTCCTCAAAAGAATGAAAAATGATTTTAAACTCTATGAAAATTCTGAGGCATAGGCAGGGCAAGGTTAGGTCTACTGGTGATCCATTTAACAAATATTTTCTGAGCACCAGCTCTGTTCCAGGTATTGTGTTGTGCGCTAGAGACATAGAGATGAACGGAATGGAGGGCGTGTCCTCAGAGTTCCCAGAAGAGGCTGATACCTACATGAGGGTAACCTCAGAGGCAGAATAAGCTAGAGGGTTTGTGAAGCCATGGAAAATGGTTTACAGGAAGAGCTTAGCATCATTGCCATATCCTTTGACCAATAAGAAAAGAGGAGACTGAGAGTTTTACAAAAGGAGTGCCAGGATCAGAGCCTTTTCTCAGGATGTCTAATGGGGCCAGGTATGCTGAATGGCTTGCAGCAGGCAGAGACCAGGGACAGAAAGCACAAGTGCGCAGACACTAGCGTAAGAGCTCACAGAAGAATTATCAACAGCCTGAACCAGGACAGTGAAATCAGGATGGAGAAACAAAGGATGTTGACGTGCACGTGGCAGCAGAGGTGGGAGGACTGTGTTGAGAGATGGGGATGGTTGTCTGTCAAACAGATGGAGATGTCAACGACGACCCAAAGAGCGGTTCAGCCTGGATGATGGGAAGATGGGTGGAGAATGGAGGTGGAGAAACATGAGCCAAGGAGAGGTGGCAGGGTGCGGGGAAGGAAGGGAAGAGAGCCTAGAGAGTTCTCTGTCAGGGACACACAGGGGCTAAGGTCAGGGTGGGCATCCCGGGAAACATGTCTTGGAGGAAGTAGGGAAAGGAGCGTGACTTCCCTGACTCCCTTCACTCCTGATGATTTTTCCTCCTTTGGGTCAGATGATCCTCTGCAGCTGCATGATCTTCCATTTGCTGACCAGCCTTACAGATTTTGAGAAAGAAATTCCAACCAATATCAGACCAATTCATATTTGCTTCTCTCTCACAGTTTAGGGTCTGCAGTGAAATGTACACTTTCAATCAAGGCTCACCTATGGACCACAGGCTGTATCCACATGGTAGAAAAAGCCGTTGTTCAAAACTTGCAACCTGACAGACTTAGGTTGGAATTTCCATTTCTTTCTAGCTCTGTGACACTGGGCAGTCCAGTCAACCTCTCTGAGCCTCAAATTCTCTCATCTATGTAACGTCAACAATAATACCCGCTCCAGATGTCTCACAAAGTCACTGAGTAGATATCATACAGACGTGAGCTTTACCACGATGGTCATAATGAGAACATTTGGTAAGAGCGGGAAATGCAAGGGATCAGAGCACCAATCGCTGCAATGAGGAAATAAAAAGAGAAAACCAACTGCATGAACTCTTCCCTATTTCATCTGCTGTTCTGGTCTTTTCAATAATTCCAATGAGTGAGCTTCTAAAACCCGTCTCAGGTTCTGGATGGAAGTGATATGGCAAGAGATCCACAGAACACTCTCAGGTTAAATTACTACCAACTAAAGGGGAAATACCAACCAGACCACACACCCTTCTTCAAAAGCAACTCCAGAAACACAGCATTTCCTCAACGCAAAAAGGAAGATAAGGGAGGGAAGGCAGGAAGGAGAGGGGGAGGGGGAGGGTGCTACTTGTAATAAGATCTTCTCTGTGCCTGGAGCTGTGCTAAAGATTTACACACACATTTCCCCACTTAGTCCTCACCACTGCCCTGCAGTGTAGGTATAATTTCCTAATTTAATAGATGAAAAACATTGAGGCTCTTCAGATGCTAAGAAAGCTGCCTAAGAGCCCGTGGTTGGACAGTGTCAAGGTTGAGATTCAAACCCTGGTGTGAGTCAAAGCCACTATGTTCTTACTCCACGCTGTCTCCCAAGCTGACCTGGGACACATCGTCACTGAAGGATTCCACACCCTGCACTAATCATTTACAATTTCCTCCTCAGTTCTTCCAGTTGGAGGAGGAAAGCCTAGCATGTAATTAACTTAAGGATGAGTCCTCCATAAATTATACTTCAATCTGGTTCTATATTTGAATAAGTTTAAAACAGAAAGGCTAATGAAACTAATGGTTACCAAATTACTAGATTTTGAAAATCATTGATTTTCTCATTTGCCTGCTAAAATTAATTGATCTCATTTACATATACAGATTGCATTTGCCTTAGCTTTGAGAATATTTATCTTCCAAGTTTTTCCACCAAAGTTTCAAAATCCATTTGCAAAAATGCAATTCTATTTCAATTATGCTCATTTGCATGGAAACCAAAGCCTTATTGCTTTTCTAATTAATACTATTATGATTGTTCCTTTTATTTGAATACAATGCCCTTGCAACTTAAAGAATAAATCTTTAACCCAGTCAAGCAACTTTAAAACTACATATGGAAATGATCAGTGTAATACAATTTCTTCTGGTAAAAAAGAGAAATAAAAGCATATTCTCCTGTTACAAAACACAAAAAACACTTTACAAAATACATTTTTAACAATATCTAAAACACAAAACCCTAAGATATTATGACCATATAATGTTAAATGCTTATATCTCACATGATTAGAAGGTATCTCTTGGAATGATTAATAAACAGAATAAACCCAACAAAATTTCTAAGAAATAGAGAAACAAAAGGATCCAATGACTTGAAAAGGAGCTAAAAATCTTATAATTCACTGGTTTTTCGTAGAGAAGGTCACCTCCTACAAAATTGGTAGGTTACAAATTAGCATTTTTTGTATTTTTTATATTAGCGTATATGTTTTACAATAAAATATAAGTTGAATAAAAACATATAGAAAGAGCAATTATTGTTTTGAGAAGCTTTTGTTTCAGTTTCATATTTTTATATGGGGGTATAGAAATATGTGTGTGAGCATATCTGTGTGTGTGTGTGTGTGTGTACATGTGTGTGTGTGTGTGTGAGCGTATCTGTGTGTGTGTGTGTGAGCATATCTGTGTGTGTGTGTGTGTCTGTGTGTGTGTGTGTGTGTGTGTACACGTGTGTGAATCTGTGTGGGGAGGGTGTGTATTGCCTGGGTCATTGCCATGACATAAAATGTATTTCTTACTGCAGATCAAGGTCAAGAAGTTTGAAAACCACTCATCTAATTGATCCCCTTTGTGCAGAAGAGTTTTGAAGGACTGATATTTCAAAGACAATAAATAATTGACTTCAGCATCAGGTACCATGGGTTCAAATCTTGGCAAGTAACTTCATCTCCCTACATCTCAGTCTCTTCCTGAGGAAAATGGAGATAATAATTGTAATATCTCACAGGTTTGTTTTTGAAGATTAAGAGAGGTAATATATTTAAAGTGTTTAGCACAGTGCCTGGCATAAAATAAATAGTAAATGTTGGCTATCATTATTTTCCAAGAACTGCTGAAGAGCTTCTTTGTCTCTGATTAAATTTATCTGCTTCTAGTTGTGTCCATTTCCCATCAGGCCACACCCATATTGAGCTCTTCCTCACCTCCAGGTCCTCTGCTAGGGGGAGAGATGAAGGAATGAAAAAACAGGGCACGCATCCATGGACCCCAATCTTATGCTACTTTCAAATAAAAGTGCTAGCACAGCCGAGAAGATTCTTAGTCACCTTAGAATTCCTCATGACATCTGGATCCTTCCTCTCTCACACTTGCCTCTTTCAATATGGTTTACTGCTGGGGCATAAAGTGGGAAAAAAGAATATTCTTTAAAAAAAATTGCAATAACCTACAAGAGAAAAGAATCTGGAATATATATATATATATATAATATATATTATATATATTATATATACAATACATGTTATATATATAACTGAATCACTGTGCTGTATACTTGAAACTAACACGATATTGTAAATCAACTACACTTCAATTAAAAATACATATACATTAAAAAAAAAAAGCAGACAGTCCAAATACTGATGATCCTGGAATAAGGAGATTTAGAGTTGCTAAAGCAAGGAAAATGTATAGGGTACGTGCAAGATATTATATTGAAAATATCACCTATTTAAAGGAGTTTATAAGGCGCGTTAAGGGCTTTGCACTTTATAGGGCAATAATAAAAGTAGGTAACAACTGCTGAGCTCTCACCCTGCCTGATGCCAAGTGCCTTACACATATTATCTGAACTCACGACACACACGATGCAGGTTTTCTGGTTAACCTCAATCTTCACGTGGGAAAGTTGAAGTGTCAAGAGGCCGACAAATGTATTACATGGTGAAGCTGAGATTCACACCCCAGACAGCTAACTCTGGGGCCAACATTCTTCAGGTTCTCGTGCCTTCCGAGGGCCAGAGGAGGCCATCAGAGGCTGGACATGAAGAGATCAGCATTTTCTCTGTTTTTTCTGTAAACTGAGAACAAGCCAAAGCTGGGAGAGCTGGAATCAGGAAGCCCCCTGGGAGGCTGCCAGCTAGCTAATCCAACAGCCCAGGCAGAGGGTGAAAAAGAAAGGAAAGGCATTGTTCTCAGGGTGGAGGGACTAGGGACAGACGTGAGAGATCAGATTGATACAGACTGGTAACTGTTTAAATATGAGGCCTGGGATGACCAGCAGGGACCAAGGACAACTCTTGGGTTTCCACCCCTGGTAGACGGATGCAACAGAGCCTAAAACCCTAAATGCCGCAGGTGCACGTTCACTGAAGTTCAAGTGGAACAACCCGGGGAAGACAAAGCAAATTTGCACACAAAGAGGCAACTGAGCACAGGAGGATCCTGGAGCCAGCCTGCCTGGCGATGAATCTTAATTCTGACACTTAAAAGCTTTGTGAGTAAGGGCAAGTCAGCTAATATATGTAAAACACTGCCTGACACACAGAACGCGGGAAGTGTTAGCTCTTGGTATGATTATATAACCAAATGAAATAAAAATAGGGCGAGGCAGAAAGTTCCTCTGGAATCACTGCTTCCTCCTTCTCCCCCATCCCTGTACCACGTCTTAGACGCCGCTTTAAGATGCTTAGGGGCAGCCGAGGTGCCAGAAGGAGTTTGAGAAGTACCCACCTGAAAGGGGTCCCGTCCTGTTTGTTCCTAAGCTCAGCCCTGTTCCCAATCAGGCCGCAGGACAGAATGGTCTCTATGTTCATCCTTCATTCTTTGCTTACTCTGCTGGGTCGGGTGATTGTGCGGCACTTGAATTTGGGACTGATTCCTTTCAGTGACTTTTTAGATATGACTGAGTCAGTCCTGCCTTCAGCAGTGGGAAAACAGCGCCCTCCTGAACTCCAGCCAGATTTTGCTGATTTACGTTCTCCAAGGGAAAGGGGCAAACGTGGAGAATTCACGTTTATTAAGAGTTTTCACAGTGAAGAGCACTTGATACACATCGGCTCGTCTAGTCCTCACAGTGGACCTGTAAGGTTGGCAGTAAAGTAAGGAAACTGAGGCACGGAGAGATTAAACCATGCTTCCAAGTCTCACAGGCTGGCTAGTGGCCAAGCGGGGTTCTAACCCAGGTCCCCTGACTCCATCACTCCTTACAGTTTGTCATCAGGGGCAAGGCCCCACCCAGAGAGCTGATTAACCTACCCTAAAATGCTATGTCACATTTCCAGTACCTTCCATTCAGACAGGATGCTTCCTAAAGGGTGAAAGACGCAATGGATTACAGTTTTCTCATGCTTAAAGTACTGAATTGCAGAGAGAGCTCACCAACCGCCAGTCATGTTCACTGGGTCCCTTCTACGAGCACCCCTCGAGGTTTTCTATGTGTCAGGCCCTGTAATAAAATAACTGAAAATTACGACAAACTTAAAATATAGTATAGAACAGTATGCAAAGAGATACAACCACCTAGATACAAGAAGCCATCTAGTTAAAAAAAATTTTTTATTAAATATTGACTAAATCTAATCAGGTTTCCCTTAGCAGGGATTCTCTCACATTTGTCCTAGTGTCAGAGGGTTTCTGGCTCTTGTGCATCCCATAAGTTTTTCCAGGCCTTGACACAGCGGTGGCAAGACAATTAGCCTGGTGTCCTTCCCACGAAATAAGACCCGTTGCCCCATCCCCACCTCATTTCAATCAAGACGATGCACAGTATTGGCCACCCCATGAATTTAACTTTCATCCTTTATCAGCTCTTAATAGCCATGGCATCTCTTCATTTCCTGAGCTCTGTGCTCCTAGCTTGGGCTTTAAGAGCTATGTGTGTATGACGTATGTTTCTTTCTTGCGCTGTCGTGTTTGGGCTGGATGCTTAAGTCTACCAGTTTCTTAAAGAGACTGATTCTTTTTTCCTACTTGAATATTTCCAGATTTCCACTTCCAGCCGTAGATTAACTTGTTTCAAACAATCCTCTTTCCAAGATGACTAGAAAAGCTAGACAAAAAAACTTTTTATATATTTGAAGGTATTGGAAGATGACTAAAGGAGCAAGAATTTCAGGGGCTAAAAGCCTGAAAAGAAGGGAAACCAAGAGAGGTGGTTCCAACTTCTGGCATGTTTTTGTTCTTGATCAGAAAGCTAGGGATGAGAAAAGCTGCAGAGATTTCGACAGTCCCGAGGAGAAAAGGCCTGGTAACACCCGGGCTTCCTGAAGAAGTAGAATGCAAGACCTTCACTACTTTGATCTTTATCATATACCCGGGACTGCAAGCCCCGCATATAAAATCTCTGATTCCCCGTGTGTGAGGGGCACAGTTCTGGAGGTGCTAGCCTGCTGTGTCTTCCCTTCTGCCTGGCAGAGGAATAAGGCCATCTCTCTTATCCTCCAAAATCTCTGTCTCCGTATTTCTGTCCGGCATCAGTGCACAGAGAAGCCTAGATTTTGACAACAAATCCCCAGAAAGGCAACATCCCAGGGACAAGAATGAACAAAACCCAACTGCATGCTACACACCTTAAAAACAAGGGTACAGAGAGGTTGAGAGTAAAAAAGAAAGAAAAAAATATTTCATGCTAACACTAACCAAAAGAAAGATGATTCACTAACGAGTGTAAAACAAAGTATCTTTGGCTATAAAGCAAGAAAAAAAAAAATCTCCAGAAATAAGGATGAAAAGAGTATATAAAATATAAAAATTCAAAGTCTGCAATGCCCTGTATCAGTCGGGGTTCATACAGAAGTGAGAGGCCACGCCAGAAAATGGAGCAGGGAAAATTCCAGACACAGAGTTGTCAATTAAGTGAAAAGTGGTGAACTCCTAACAGGGGGAGAAAGTGGACCTGCAGAGCTGAGAGGTGAGCTTGGGGAAGAGTCTAGAACCCAGGGAATGGCCCACAGGCTGAGGAGGAGCTCCTGGAGCCGCCACAGCAACGCCTGGACCCGCTCTCAACTCTGAGATTTACCGAGATGCAGGGTCGCCATAATGGGCCCCGCAAAAATATATATGTAATCAGTGATGAGAATGATATTTTCTGGAATTTAGTCAAGAATTCATCATAGAAGATAGACCACTTTCCTCTTTTAATTTTGTCACGTTTCTTTTCTGAGAAGATCCTGACAAAACAGCAATACTTTGAGAACCGTTCCTCCACAAATTTGCTTCCTTTTCCTTTTTCTTACTCTCGGCCACCAAGACCTTCCGGGCCACCCTCATCTCACACAGGACCACGGGGATTGTCCCCACGATCCTCACAAAGCTGGTCCGAATGAAAGCAGCATGCAAGGCGCTGGGGACCAAAGGAGATGTGTGCAGAACTCAGGACAAGAGAAAGTCCAGCTCACAGCCACTCCGGCACCACCGGCAGCTTGGAAACAGCCAGAGAGGAAGCAGCCTGGGCAAGGGGGACCCCAGCCTCACATACGTGCGCCCCTCTGATGTCAGCCGAAGCTCCGGATGCAGACGAGCGGGCTGAATTGGGTTCCATGCCTTAATCACAATGTTATTTTTCTCTTGGGGGTTCAATTCTGTGCTTGGCATCTTTTGTGCAATCTTTCTCAGCTGCCATGCAACCTTTGGAAATCTCCCGCCATGGCTTGCATCACTCAGGGTTACATGAACAGCTTAAAAGATGAACAAGGCCTAGAAAACTCTCAGAGGGCTTCTGCCACCCACAACACCAGGGTTTTGGACTCCTGGTCGGGGCAGGGCTCCCTCAACACCCACTCACCCAGCTACTCCGAAAGGAGGAACAGACAAATGGGGTAAATGGACACTTTTTTTCTCTTCTCTACCATGGCCTCTTTCCCACCCGGGCTGACAAAAGAAACAGAAAAGTATGTTCTCAGATCTGTTCTGCCCAGTAGGTGGCTGCCAAAGCATCTGCTTTGAATGCTTTCGTGTCTCAAATACCACTGTTACCATCCCGAGCGGATGCCAGGACTCCCACCATTAGAAACCCTTCATTCTGGCCTTGGAAACTGTGGGTTTCCAGATTCTCTGTTCAAACCCAAATAGCCTAACACTTTGAGACAGCATTTCCCAAAGTGTTTTCCTAAGAATGTTCCTCAAAATTTCTTAGAAAAATAGTGCTATGGTCTAAAAAGGAGAAAAAAAAAAAAAAAGAGAGAGAGAGAGAGAGAGAGGGAGAAGTGGCGTATCACGTGTCTTTCCTGAGGGTCATGATGCAAACATGTTAAAGGCTCTAAAGATCCCACAGTAAATAAAATCATTTCATTATGTTTAACAGTGTTTCCCAAAAAGATCTGCTCATGAAACCCTGTGTTGTTTTTTCCGTTTATAAACATCCCCCAAAACAAACAGAGTTTTCTTTGGAAAACCTGACTTAAGCCATCAATTTACAATAACAGTGAAGTGTGTCCAGATCACTGGGCTCCAAGTCAGGAAAATGTGAGCTTCCTTCACCAGTATATACCCCACCAAACCCCTATTTCATTCCTTTGTTGGTTGTTACAAACCTTCTCTGTCCTCTTCCAGCTCTTTCCACTATCACTGCTACCCTATCACAGCAGATACCCTTTCCCTGCTACCCTATCACAGCAGATAACCTTTTCAAATATTTCACTGAAAACACTGAGACCACCAGAAAGGAACTCCCTCAAATTCCTGCCCTGTCTTTGAAACTGTATCTATGTGTTTGCTTCCATGCCTCTGCCTTTTCTCCTGGTTCAGAGGAAGGAGTGTCACCCCTCTACTTGTGTCTACTTGCAGATACACCCTTTATCTGCATCATGATATTGTCACTTCTCTCTTCTGAATATTTATCCTCTACTCTGCTGATCTTTTAAAGCCCATGTCTGTTCCAAGTTGGATTTTAAAAAACTCATTCAGGGGCTTCCCTGGTGGCGCAGTGGTTGAGAATCTGCCTGCTAATGCAGGGGACACAAGTTCGAGCCCTGGTCTGAGAAGATCCCACATGCCGCGGAGCAACTAGGCCCGTGAGCCACAACTACTGAGCCTGCGCGTCTGGAGCCTGTGCTCCGCAACAAGAGAGGCCGTGATAGTGAGAGGCCCACGCACCGCGATGAAGAGTGGCCCCTGCTTGCCACAACTAGAGAAAGCCCTCACACAGAAACGAAGACCCAACACAGCCAAAAATAAATAAATAAATAAATAAATGACTCATTCAACAAATTTTCAGTACTTATTAAAAGGCACTAATTAGCAAACTAACACTCATATCTCACCCTTAGATTTCTTACCAAAAGTAAACAGAGACAGACAAGCAAACAAATGCCACCCTCTGGTTGGGCCAGGGCCCTGAGGGGAGTGAGTGCGGGGACCACAGGCACAGGAAGTCTGGGTGGTTTCCCAGTGGGTATGAGATGGCAAAGCTCCCAGAAGCTAGAACCACGCCTCACGCCACATTCTGGGGTAGCAATCACCTGCTCCCTCATCACTTGCACAGCCATGCTCCAAAAAATATAGTCCACTCTGGATATTTCCTCTTCTCCAACCACCCCTCCATTCACTTCCGATTAATCTGGCTTCTGAGCCAAACTTTCCAATGAAGCTGCTTCCTTGGAGGTCACTAGTCACATGGAACTTTCTACACCAATGGACATTTTCATCACCTGTGTCTTACTTGATCTCCCTGAAGCATTTAACACTGCACTCTGCTCCTTTGGCTTCTGAAGTGCCTCTCTCCCCTGAGTCTCTTCCTGTCTCTTTTATCCATCTGTCCTTCTTTGTCTCCATCATGGACCCCTCTTTTAATATCAAGTTTAACTCCTGACATTCCCCAAGGTCTTTTCTTGGCCCTCTTCCCTTTTCCCTGTACTATTCCTGGATCTATTTGATTCCCACATGCTCTCAGCTCACGGCCCACTCACGACTTTCTCTCTGACCAAGTAAAATCTCCCTGCCACACCCTCTGATGACACCATGTACTGCTCCTTCATAGCACTCACCTATGATGTAATTTTGCATTTATTTATGTGGCTGTTTGCTTAAGATATCACTTTCAAATAGACTGAAATTCCATCTAGGCACTCTGTCCAACAATAACATGCTGTTTAAACAATTTATGGTATGCATACTTGATGAAATACTATACAACTAGTGAAAAAGCATCCCCCCAAAATGTAATGATTTGGAAAACTATTACCTTGTACATTAAATATTACAAAAGCATATTGCAAAGCAATACCTATAGTATGATCCCACTTTGCAAATAAATATGTACATATGTTCAAAAACTCCTGGAAGAATAATCTGCTAAAGTATACATACTGGCATGGTGTAATTAAAAGAGATTTTTATTTTCTAAGTAACAGTAATAAGACTTACAAATGGGGGTTAATTTACAGGAAGATCTGTATGCTTAATGTTTCCCTGGGCTCTTTTTTTTTTTTTTTTTTGTAGCTGAGCACCTAACTGCCAAACTGACTAGCTGTGTTCAAATTTGTAACTATATTAGTACAAACATATCCACACAGGTGTTAGAGATAAGCAGATTTTCTTTGCTTACCAGAAGAGAGAGAAGCATCAGTGGGTCATAAAGGTCCAGAGCTGTGGGCAAGGGCTTCCTAGTCAACTCCTGGTTCCTCTGAAGTAACTTCTGCATCCATTCCACAAGCATTTATTGCACAGCCCCAGCTGGGCACTGGAGGAAGAGGATGAAATTGGATGCACTCTCTTAGCATAAGGAGGGTACAGTCTAGTGAGGGAGAGAGACAGGTAAACAAAAGGCCAATAAGAGTTACAGATGCTATAACAGAAGTTAGTGGGGGCACAAGGCAATGACGGTCATTTCCCTGCAGGAGCAGATGATGAGTGAAGGGCCACTAGGAAGGTTCAGAGGGTGACATAACAAGACTCACGTGTGTGTGGTACTCGACAGGTTTCAAAGGTGTCTTCACACTCTATTCTATCTGCTTATATCCATCCACGTGACTGAGGTTGGTAGTATTATTCCCATTTTATTTGGCAGATGAGTAAGTAACAGCTAAACCTTATAAAGCACTCACTAAGCATTTGACAAGTGTTAATCTCTCCTAATCCCCATCACAACCCGAGGAGGCAGGAACCACTATTATCCTCCTTTTACAGATAGGGATTGAGGCAGAGAGAGGTTAAGCAATTTGCCTGGCTCATCCGTGGAGAGACAGATTGAAAATACAGGCAGTGCGATGCCAGGGACTAAGCCCTGGACGAGAACTCGGTGCCGCCTCGCAGGAGTGCTTCTCTCACGGCCAGGAGGAGGCTGGGAAGAGGCAAATCCCACCCAAAGTTCCAGATACTCTGTCTCAAAGCCCCGCGCTGTGGTCACTCCTCCCCAGTACAAAAATTCTCAGAGACTTCGAAAAACCTAGAAACATTAGAAGGGAGAGGGAGGGAAGAAGCACACTAACTTTGACTGAAAGCCTCTTTCTGTGCCAGGCGCTGTACAGGGCACCTAACAAAGATTATCTCCTTTAGTCTTTCTTACAACCCTGAAAGTCTGTACACGTGATTCTTCCCATCTGCGCCAAGGAGATCTGGTTTAAGAGGAGGGGTGACTGGCAGCGCAGGTCCCACCCCTACAGGCAGTGCCCACTAGATCAGGCCCTGCCGGCCGACCGAGACAGGGGGTTCTTGCTCCTTCTCCACTCGGTACCCAGGAGGAAGCACTGCCATGGCCCACGTGGGCAGACGTGCCCCACCCCCCACGAAGGGCCTGCCACATGCCCCGCGCTGGGAAATAGAGATGAAGCCTGGTGTCCGCCCTGGAGGAGGTGCCAGCATGGAAGAGTCTCCCCACCACCTGCCAGGCTGCGGGGAAGGGCACGGAAGTGGGAAGGGATCCCGACTGTCCCTTCAGCATCCGGTGGTCCCCCACCTCCTCCCACCTCGGAGCAGGAAACAAGAGAGGAAACATCAACGCACGACAGCCTCTGCTCACGTTGCAGCAAGGCCGACGCCGGATGCCTGTGGCGCACTTTTGTTCACGGTCACGGTGAGTCTGGGGAGAGGCCATCTGGGCTACACCCGCGCCCAGCACGGGGCACAGGCCGCCCGGGGGATTCCTGCGCGCCAGGCCCGACTTCAGACACTGTCCTTTACTGGGCGCCTCCCAGCTGGGCCCAGGGGCCTCGCACGTACCCTCTCCTGCTTTGCAACCGGCCCCAGGAGCTGCTGCGGGTATTTCACACGCTGAGAGGGGCAAGAACCGTGGCCTCCCCCAGTGACTTATGCCCTCCGTTTGCAAATCCTGTTGTGCACGTGATGAGAATATGCTTAACCAGACGTGGAGGTAAATTGTGCAGCCTAGCATGGCAGAGGGAGGGGGCTCAGTTATGTTACGGGTTATTTCGGTGGGAATCCCACCCGGGATGAGGATTCCACTGCCCCTGACCGAAGGAGCGCGTCCGCCCAGCCAGCGGCACAGGGCCACCCTCACCCCCGCACGGGAGACCCGAATGTTTTACTTTTTTTAACATCTTTATTGGAGTATCATTGCTTTACAGTGGTGTGTCAGTTTCTGCTGTATCACAAAGTGAATCAGCTATACGTATACGTATATCCCCATACCCCCTCCCTCTTGCGTCTCCCTCCCTCCCCCCCTCCCTATCCCACCCCTCTAGGTGGACACAAAGCACCGAGCTGATCTCCCTGTGCTATGCGGCTGCTTCCCACTAGCTCTCTATTTTACATTCGGTAGTGTATATATGTCCATGCCACTCTCTCACTTCGTCCCAGCTTACCCTTCCCCCTCCCGGTGTCCTCAAGTCCATTCTCTACGTCTGCGTCTTTATTCCTGTCCTGCCCCTAGGTTCTTCAGAACCTTTTTTTTTAGATTCCATAAAAGACCTAAACGTAAGGCCAGACACTATAAAACTCTTAGAGGAAAATATAAGCAGAACACTCTGTGACATAAATCATAGCAAGATCCTTTTTGACCCACCTCCTAGAGAAATGGAAATAAAAACAAAAATAAATGGGACCTAATGAAACTTAAAAGCTTTTGCACAGCAAAGGAAACCATAAACAAGACAAAAAGACAACCCTCAGAATGGGAGAAAGTATTTGCCAACGAAGCAACTGACAAAGGATTAATCTCCAAAATATACAAGCAGCTCATGCAGCTCAATATCAAAAAAACAAACAACCCAATCCAAAACTGGGCAGAAGACCTAAATAGACATTTCTCCAAAGAAGATATACACATTGCCAACCAACACATGAAAGGATGCTCAACATCACTAATCATTAGAGAAATGCAAATCAAAACTACAATGAGGTATCACCTCACACCAGTCAGAATGGCCATCATCAAAGAATCTACAAACAATAAATGCTGGAGAGGGTGTGGAGAAAAGGAACGTTCTTGCACTGTTGGTGGGACCAGAACGTTTTAACACGCACATTTCAACACAGCGGTGGCTTGGGCTGCAAATGTTTCTCTCCTTTTCAAAAGCCAAAGGAGTCAGCCAGACCGTAAAGAGATTTAGGAGAGAAGCCCGAAGGCGAACAGATTTTACTCTTGGGACGCACAGCGCTCAGACTTGGCAATTCATTAGTTTAACTAGAAGTGAGGACCTCTGAAATTTCGAGGAACTCCACCCGGTGGGGGTTTGCCACTTTCGGAGTGTTTCTCTGGCGGCGCCCCAGCCTCGCCTGTGCCCCCCAATAAAAATAAGCGTGGTTCAAGCTCCATTCTGAAAAGAGTGCTGCTAGACCGCTCCAGACACTTCAGCATCTCAACAAGGCACTCGTCTCCATTCAAATGACTCCTGATCTGCTCCTTTAACAAGCTCTGGTATGTTCTATTATTGACTTGAGATGTTAATGCATTAAGAATCTCCATTAAGCACTGCTCTGGAAACGTTACTCTAAGTCATGCATGGTGCTGGATGCTTCACAGGTATTATTTGATTTCATCATCATAAGAAGCTCCTTTTTCAGCCCTAGAAACAGGTTTAAAACCTTGCCCCAAGTTAATGCAGCCAGTAATTCTCTTGGTTAAATTTACTGAACAGTTAATTTTAGCATAACTACAGACAATGCACGTATCATTCAATACACGGAAGGTTTCTTTCATTACCCCCAGCTACCCCCCAGTAGAGAACAGGGGCTCTCAGACTGTGGCCCGTCTTCTACTGACTCTCCTCACTTACTTTTTTATCAGCCCTAGTTGTAGTGGGGTCACCTCCCACCTGGTCTCCACCCTGGTGGTGCCACCTTCAAACACTGATCACTCAAGATGCTCATAGGAAGGGCTGAGTCACAAACAGCAACATGTCTGTGTTCCGGCCACTTCTTAGCCCCAGCTGCTCTGACCCAACTTTGTCCAGTACTAGAATCAAGGGCACGTGTCTTCACCACACACAGACTGCCTCTTGCTAGGTCTGCACAACTGTCTTCTGTGATAAATGGAGTATTTTATTCTCATTTTATAAATAATGAAATCGGGATTCAGGGAAGACCCGTGATAGAGTACAAGCTGTGGAACCACAAAGATAGGGCTTTTAATTCCCACCCCCTTCCTTCCTGAGCAAGCTTGTACAAGTATTTAGATGTCTCCAGTCTCAGGTTCTTCCTCTGTAAAATGGGACTAATCTTCCAGGTCATTGAGAAAACTGAGTTAAACAGCATGAAAAATACAAATCCCTGCCAAGAAATAGGAGACAGAAGCAGTGCTAATAAGCAGGGAAGCCACGCAGCGTCGGTGAAGGTAAAATGAGTTCCAGGCTGACTGAGCTTAATGACTGCAGGAAGCCTTGGGTTCAGAACCTCATTCTGAGTTCAAAGGGGTCAGGAAAGTGAAATCAGATTGTTAATATGAAATGAGTTTAAGAGGAGAGAGCGTCACCCCTCCTTTTGAAAAAGAAGACCACTCAACCCAGGCAATCAGCGAGTGCATCCTGCATTCTCCGGCTCCCCCGGAGTAGAAGGAACACCCAGCTCCTGGTCTCAGATGCGTCAGGCTTTACTGGGAGGCTAAACTCACATGGGAGTAACTGGAAAGGAAAGCTGAAATCTGCGCGCTACAAAGGCAGCCTGGATGGGGAGTCAGGTGGGAGGAAGGTGAGGTTTGGACTTGGAGGTGAAGCTAGGGAGGGGGACCAGTCTGGAAGTTTCTACTCAAGGTCGCCAAGACTGAAAACTATCGGAAGGTGAGTATGACCCCAATTCCTTAGACAAAAATAACAGTGAAAACTTTCGTTGACTGCCTCGTCCATGCAGAGAGTTCACTGGACTTTCTCATAATCCTGAAACTATTTTTACAGATCGTAAAACTGAGACCCAAAGAGTGAAATCCCTTGACAGAGGGCAAACTACTAGTCAACAGCAAAGCTGGGAGTCAAACTCTGATCTGTTGGGTTCTCTCTATGGCGACAGAGAGCAAGGAGGCTTACACCGAGAAAATCTCAAAGATTAGTGGAGGAGACCTTGTCAAGAAGGGTGGATGAGAGCTGAGAGGGTGCTGCTGAGCTATGGCCCTGAAGTGTCTGAGATGTGTCTCCCCTGGCCATTGGGCCCATGTTACTTGGGTGGGGAAGACAGCTTTAGAGACGCAGTAGCTGGTCAGGAAGGATGCTTTTGAATATCAGAGGAACAGGGATCCACAAATCCTGAAGTGTTCATGAAAAGCATCCCGAAGGAGCTGGGGTGGGTCCCACTTCACATCCTTCAGGGTTCCACGACCTCCAGCCTCCTCCAAGCATTCGAGAGGGCACCTGGGGCTGTTTTACCTTCTTTTCCTTCCAGCACTTCTCTTTTACAAACTAGCACAATATCAAGATAACATTTCTCACCCCCTAACCTTTTTTGTCGACTTTACTGATCGTCTCAGTGCCCTCCAGGGTTTGGGGGAAATTGCAGGCACTACTGAAAATTAGTACACCTCTTTTAGGCATAAATGAGGCATTATTTTGGTTGATAACTATTTATTGAGCATTTTCCATAAGCCAAGCACTGCACTGGGTACTAAGGATACAAAGTAAAATACAAGTCACTGATTTTAGGGACCTCAGAAGCTAATGGTGAAGAGAGGACAAGAGAGAAAACTGAAACTCAGACTGCTAAGCTATTTGCACAAGGCACCACTCACCAGGAGACAAGGAATTTGATGTCAGTTTACCCAGTAAGTCTATTTCTGGCACCTGATACGTAATACATAAATATGCTCACTAAAGCACAACTTTTAATCATTGAAAGCAATATATCTGCCCAAGAATTTGAACCATTAAATAATTTATAGTACATCTATTCAGTAAAGAATTTTGCTTCTATTTTAAAAAAATGATGCTTATAAGTTTTTTTTTTAATACCAGGAGGAAATGCTTGTGTTATGTTAAATGAAAAAAAATAATAAATGACACTGTTTAAAATATATATTAAAGGGCTTCCCTGGTGGCGCAGTGGTTGAGAACCTGCCTGCTAATGCAGGGGACACGGGTTCGAGCCCTGGTCTGGGAAGATCCCACATGCTGCAGAGCAACTGGGCCCGTGAGCCACAACTACTGAGCCTGCGCGTCTGGAGCCTGTGCTCCGCAACAAGAGAGGCCGCAATAGTGAGAGGCCCGCGCACCGCGATGAAGAGTGGCCCCCGCTTGCCGCAACTGGAGAAAGCCCTCGCACAGAAACGAAGGCCCAACACAGCCAAAAATAAATAAATAAATAAAATATATATTAAAGAAAAAAAGACTGGAAGACAATAGCCAGGTGAGTACTGACAAATGTTTAACAAGCAAAAATAAAAAAGCCTTGGTTTGTAGTACGTGCTGATTACTGTGATGTAAATATTCCCACCATGACCTAGTTCAAGCTGCCAATGTGACGTCACTATGTCTTTGAACATGAAATCGGGAATAAAAGCACCCAGTTGGCTTTCCCAAGCTGGTCCCAGCCAGTTACAGCACTACTGGCCATAACCTTAAGATGTTGACAATAGTTTGAATGATGCAATTATGGGCAATGTTATTTTTTATTTATACTTTCCAAATTTTTAGTAATGCATATCATGTTTGTAAAGCTCGTTTCTGCAGGGGAATGGCCTCCTAGCGAGTGTGGCCATTAGCTGAAGATCCAATTTGAGCAATACTGTTGGGCTTTTTCCTTGCACACCAAACTAAATACATTCTTGTGATCTGGTTTCACATTTCATTCAGTGAATAATGTCAGGAGCTCGAGTGAGCCAGAGAAGACACACCATTCTTCGTCCTAATACCACCCACCCAGCAACCATGGAATGATGCAAGCAAGGAGGACCCCAATACCTGAGCAGGAAGACAGGGGTCATCACAAAATTAGGCTATAGCTAACTGAGACCCTTACCAATGGTTCAACGTAGTCAACCAAGACAAAATCTTTTTCTTGGGTTGTGCGATTTTTTTCTTAATGAAACTCGAACGCAGCATTAGCCTCTGAGACATATAAGATCATATAAGTGACTCCTTAGGCAAGTTATTTATCTTGCCCAATCCTCAGTTTTCTCATCTGTAAAATGGGGACATTAGTACACACCAGTCACCATGTCACAGTTGAGAGGATCGAAGGAGATAGTAATCATGAAATGCTTGATAGCACTTAATAGGAAATATGAATTCTTATTTGCCTTCTTTTGCTCACTCTACTACCTTAGGAAGGAAAAGAAAGGTCCAAAGAAATGTCCACCAACAGAAAAGGGATTAATGATAAATGAGAAGCTCATGGTCTCGCAAATAGCCGCAGAGGCCTCAGAGCAGCAGTAGCACACATGTTTCCTATCTGCAATGGCACGAAACCACACATTTGTGTTTCTGTAAAAGCCTCCAACAGCTTTGCCCTAAATACACAGCTATCGTATAGCAAGAAAAAAAAAATAAGGCATTTTAGAAAGTCAGATTTATTTTGCATCTAAACCTGCAGCTCAGACAATAAGACATGATTTCAGAGTAGAAAAAACACAGGGTTGTTGCCTGCAATCATAAGACCTGCTTCCAGCCATCACCTTCCTGCCAAGAGATAAAGAATTTAATCAGAAAAGGTGGCAAATTGCTAAGCGCAATTCTGTGCAGCACACACACACGAAAGTATATACCTTGATTGAATTCACAGAACTACACTCCACTTTCGGAAAACAGAAGCGCTAATCGCTCACAACACTAAGTGCAAACAGATACCAGGGCGAAGAGGTTCAGATCCTCTAAACGGCCAGCCGAACTGGCTTGCGCTTTCTCACCTGGGAGGGCTGAACTCATCAGTGTTTCTGCCACTAAAGGAGAGAAAACTGTGGCCTGCTCTGGAGCAGAAAGGGTGCGGTGCTCTCCCGCTTTCTGCAGATGCCACATTCCAACCCACAGGCCCCTCTGGAGACACGACAACCAGCCTTCACTGGTTCTTTTGTCCTACTCTGACCAGAGTGTGGGCAGCAGATCGATTTCATGCTCAGATTTCATTTTTAACCCTTTTCTACATATTTAGCCATTTTTCTTCTTTCCTAGGATTGGAAGGCACTGGGGATAAAAAAAAAAAAGAAATGATTAAAAGCAAGCCAGTTGTGATGGTTAATTTTATGTGTCAACTTGGCTAGATTATGGTGCCCAGTTTGGTCAAACACCAGTCTAGATGTTGCAGTGGAAGTATGTTTAGGTGCGATTAACATTTAAATCAGTGAACTCTGAGTAAGGCAGCTCACCCTTCATCATGTGGATGGCCTTATCTTATCAGTGAAAGACCTTTAAAGGCAAAGACTGAGGCTTCTCAAAGAAGAAGGAATTCCACCTCCAGACTGCAACGTAAAAATTCTGCCTGGTTTCCAGCCTTCAAACTCAAGACTTTTCCCTGAATCTCCAACCTGCTGTGTGCCCTACAGATTTGAGACTTGACAGCCCTCACAACTGCATGAACCAATTCTTTAAAGTCTCAATAGATACATACATACATACACAATACATACATGGCATAAATATGTGCATAGGTAGAAAAAGATAGATGATAGATACACACATAGATACATAAATAGATAGATGTATCTATATATCTATAGCACTATCTGTAGATAATAATCCTATGGGTTCTGTTTTTCTGGAGAAGTCTAACTAATACACCAGCAAACACCCCTCTGTCCTCAAAGAGCAGCCAGTCCAGTGGGCGCAGAGGATTTGCAGGCAGATGTAGGGAGGTCCTCGGCATGTACGTTTGAGCTGCAGAGGAACACAGATACAACCCCTGCAGACTGGCCTGCTCATACATCTCCCAGGAGCTCCATTTCCACGATTACCTCCTGTCAAGGCCCTAGGTAGGTCTGAGGTCCGGTTCATGGGGTGACCATGTCCCCAGACTCCTACCCCACCTCCCCAAGCAATCAGGAAGTGCTGGTCACTTTATTCTCCAAGCAAGGATGGGAATGAGAAGCAGGGCCTCCACAGCGGTAGAAGAGAGAGTGGGGATGCCAGACCATCCAGGGCAAAGATCTGACTCTGTGAGCCCTGCCCTGTGGTGTTGCAAAGCTGCTCAGAGAATCTGGGCCAGATCCGAGTGAGGAGAAGGAAACAACCGAGAGAGAAAATCCAGTGAGAAGGTACGCCCCGGAGCAGTGGTTTTCAAACTTGAAGTTTGCAAAATCATTGCTTTCAAGCTTGCTGGAAAATGCAGATTCCAAAGCTCTAACGGGAAGATTTGGTTCAGAAGGTGTAGGATGGGGCTTAGAAACGAGCTTTCAGGAACACACCGCAGGCGATTCTAGTACAGATGTGTCGGCACCCACAAATGGAGGTTATTTCCTTGGCAAGCTAGACAATACACTGCTGAGAAGAGAGCGAATTCCCCCTTCGCCCTACTCCACGCTTCAGTCCAATCAGCTCCAGAGAAGCTGGACACCGAGGATGGTCGTGGGCGGGCAGGGCCAAAGTCATCCCAGCCTCCCATCTCTTTCTGACTCAGCCAGCTAGGAGGAGAAGTCGGCTAGAACAGGAACAGAAGACAGGGTCCTTGTTGCTCCTCAAGGGAGTGTTGGCTTAGCTTGAAACTTTGGGGAAGAAAAAACTAATTCTCACCGGTGCCATGAGTCAAAGGTTAACTTGAGATAGAATCAGCATTGAACTGACATTCATTTTCCCTCCTCCATCAGCAGAATTGTGATAAAGAAAATGTCATTAGTCAACACGAGGAGCTGGAGAAAAGGGACTCACCTCCTCCTTCTGCCTCGATATTGGAGCAAAGGACTCTCGTTGCTGCGACCTTCTCGGTGGCAGCACTTGACCAGCTCCCTCCCCCTGTTCATGTTCAGTGTCTCACCCCTTCCTTCATTTCCATGTTAATGAGCTATCTCCCAATCTCCCTGTTCCCTTTGCTGACCCCTATCCCTGCTGACTTGCTTACAGCCTGCAGGGCCTTCCTCTCTGCCAGAAGCATTACCCAGCCATCTTAATTACTCCTTCCTTTCTCCTCTGCGACCTGACCAGAGGCTGAAACACCACCTCTATTTCTCCATCAGTCATTTTAACTACTCCGCGGTTGCCTAAGTGTCCTCCGCTCTGTTCATCACTGAAGCACCCGGGGCTCCCTGAATAGCACATAAACCCAACCACACTTGGGGATGAAGGATATTGTAACATTCCACTTTATACCCCTTATCTATAACACGGATGCTCAAAATTACAAAGGGTGAAGCTGGAGGGTAGAGAGAGGGGGGCGGGGGGGGGGGGTGGGGGGGGAGTTGGTTGATTACAGGATGGTTTTAGGCAGTGTAGCTTCGGGAAAGATGATGGGAGTGCATGTCCGTCTGTTTGGAGGAGGGGAGATGGGAGCTGCATGAGGGGACATGGGACCAGGCGAGGGTGCACCAAAGCGTGGTAGCAAGGAGTCTGCACAGGCAGTGCTAAAGCCCACCGCGTCGTGTTTGGAAGACGGGATTGGGGCTGTTCGGGAGAAGATTCGTGTCTCAGGGTTTCCTGCCACAGCTAACAACCCAGACTCAGTGAGTCACTAAGGTGGACGACCGTCTTCTGCTTAAGAGCCGGGCTACTCTGTGTGTCCATAGTCACGAGGCATCTGAGAGGCAGTCATGACGGAGCTTACCGGCAAACGTGTGTGATGAAGCAGCTGTTGGACCCACATAGGTGGAGACATACAAGTCTTCCTAACCTGACAGACTTTCTGGCAAACCTCACAGCAAAGATAAATGTAACGGGGAAGTATCCGCGGCATTGCTACCACAGAAGGAGCACTGCCTGCCATCGTTGCCTCCTCCAACAGTGTGTTAGAGGTCCTAGATAATCCAACAGGCAAAAATAAGAAAAGGAAAACAACTGAAGTATAAGAATTGAAAATAAGGGGAGAACAAAAAAAACTATACTGGGACTCCCCTGGCGGTCCAGTGGTTAAGATTCTGCACTTCCACTGCCGGGGCGCGCTCAGTCCCTGGTTGGGGAATTAAAATCCCACACGCTGCCTGGAGTGGCAGAAAAAAAAGCAAAAAAACACCTATACCTATTTACAAACAATGCCGTTGTCTGGGGAAGTAAGCTGAAACACGCCGCCCCCCAAGATGCCCACTTCCTATCCCCTGGAACCTCTGAATGTTACCTTTTATGGCAAAAGGGACTTTGTAAATGTGACTCATTAAAAAAGTTTGAGATGGGGACATTATCCCCATCTCAAATGGGGGTAAGAGGGAGGCATGAACAAGTGTAACAAATCCGTAAAAGAGCTCAGAAAAATCCAGCAAAAGATGTACAGGATTTTTATTAAGAAAAATTATAAAAATCTGTGCAAGGACATAAAAGAAGACCTTTATAAATGGATATCTCTACCATGCTTATTATAAAGATCATCATCATAAAGAAGGCATTTTCCTCAAATTAATCTGTACATTTAACACATGAATTTCAACAAGGTTTTCAGGGGGTTTTGGGGGGGTCTGGGGGTTGTTTTATTTTGTTTTGTTTTTGTAGAACTTGATAAGCTAACCCTAAAATCCAAAAGGAAGTATGGGCAGGAAAGGGTTAACACAGCAGCCCTAGGTTGCTCAAATCCTGCACATTCCAAAGAAAGGCTTCTCTTCTGGACTGGTTAGCCAGCTCCTGGGAAATACCCCTGAGTCCTTGGAATATTCTGCCTGATTAGAGTGCTTTTGTGTGCTTGATGCCATGGGTCATGCTGTACTACTCTGGCCTGATAAAATCATCCTGAGAATGTGATTTATGGTGAACGACTTTTTCTCTCAGCGCTAGAGGGGGGTGCCCAGAAGGATCTGAAATCCGAGGAGCTGAGGTCAGTCATGCAGGTTGCCACGTGTCTACCTGACAGACCCCCCAATAGAAGTCCTGCACTAGATTCAGGTGTGCTCCCCAGGTCGTGACACGTACATGCGATGTCACACATTGTTGCTGGGAGGACTATGTGTCCCCATGTGACTCCGCTGGAAGCTTGCACCTCATTTCTCCTACACTTTGCCCCACGTCCCTTTTCTGTCTGATGATTTTGACCTGCAGCCTTTTGCTGCAATAAACTGTAGCTTTGAGTACAACATTCTGAGTCCTGTGTGTCCTCCTAGCAAATCATCAAGCCTGAGGGTGATCTTGGAAACTCCTGTCACAAAGAGCAAAGCGCTGGGAATAGCTGAAACCTTTGTGAAGAAAATCGATAAGTTTGGGAGTAGTGGGTTACTACACTTACCAGATTGAGGCTCGTTATAAAACTACCCCAGTTAAATTAGGAGGTGCTGGGACAGATGGACAAGTGGAATGGAGTAGAGACCATAGACACAGGCCTGTGTCTAGAAGCTTGAAAGCTGAACGCAAATGGGGAGGGGGTATTATTAGCTACTCAATAAATGGCGATTTTAAAAAGGAGGTCCCTAGCTGTCACCATATTTGAAAAATATGGAGCCTACATTCTTACTGGGTTGGGGAAGATGATAGACCATCGACATGATAAATAAGCAAATGTATAGTACATTAAAAGATAATCAAGTGCTCTGAGGAATAAAGAAAAAAGGCAGAGGAGGATTAGAGAGGTCAAAAATGATTGATACGGGCTGGCTGCATTTCTAAACAGGGAGTGAGGGTAGCCCTCGCTGAGAATGGTCTTAGTCTGTTCTGGCTGCTATGACAAAATACCACAGACTCAGTGGCCTTATGCAACAGAAATTTGTTTCTCACGGTTCTGGAGGCTAGAACTCCAAGATCAAGGCAGCAGTGTGGTCACATTTTCATGAGGGTCTTCTTCCTGGTTCCGTCCTCACATGGCAGAAGGGGCTAGGGATCTCCCTGGAGCTTCTTTTATAAAGATACTAATCCCATACACTAGGGTAGAAACTCCCAAAAGCCCTACCTCCTAATACTACCATCTTTGGGGTTAGGATTTCAATGTATGAGTTTTAGAGAGACACAAACATTCAGACCATAGCAGGAATATTTAAGGAGGTGAAGGCATTAGTCATGCAGGTATGTAGAGAAAGAGCATTCCAGATAGAGGAGACAGTCAACAGTTCACATGTGAGAAAACTGAGGCTAGGAGAGGTTAAGAAACTAGCATAATTTTACATAACTAAACAGCTGAGTATGGATTCAGCCCTAGGTCTCGCCAACTCTAAAGTCTATGGTCCTTCAGCTACACTGTTTAAAATTATTTTAAAATGTTCTTAAAATTCATAGCAAGGATTTCTTACCCAAAAGTCAAAATATTTTCAAAACATATCTAATAGTCATCCTCAGATGTGACTCTCAGTAACTTTCCACCCTTCTTTTCCACCAGCCCATTCCCAATGCTCCGGCACCCACGCCTCAGCCTCACCAAATCTTCACTCTTCTCCCACACACCACACATTTTCAGGCCTCAATTTCTTTCCTGTTGACCCTTCATTTTGCAACGTACTACCCCTGCTGGTGAACTAATGCCCCACAGTCTTTTCAAGTGGTATTTTCTTCATGAAAATTTCCCCAGCTTCCAAAGAAAAGACATGGCTCCCTCCTCAACGCTCCCACACAAATTCAGTCACAGAGAAGCCAATTGTGTGGCCTGTGTTTGTCTGTCTGTTCCTCCCTCCAGCCTGTGGACCCTAGACGACCCAGTCGGTATCTGATTCATCTTTCTCCCCAGCACACACCACAAGATAGAGGGCCTCAGTAGGTGTTAAATAAATGTATGTCAAGTGGAAAATGAGTGAAATATTAATGATGATGAAAACCAAAACATCATGAAGTAAGTAAATTGTAATGTTCAACAGGAACTATGGTAAATGGTAATAAAACCTAACATTTACATTTGATATAAAACAATGTGCCATGCAATGAGTACGTTCCAGATTTATTACATATTACATAAATAAAGGAAGACGTCAAAAAGGCAAATAATTACAGCCAAGCTACGTGCAGAGCCTGTTAATTTGTTATCTTTGTTGGAAGAGTGTCTCCATGTAAACACATTTTTTCAGAAACATGCTTCACGGAACTGGTGTGCTATAAACATGCCTTGAAAGTTAAACTCTGAAAATTGGGTGATCTCATTGAGTACAGATTTATATAAGACTTCCATTCATGATGGAACTCATCCTTCTGCCTCTAGGAATATCTACTTAATAATTTTAAAGATTCCTGCTTCAAATCTAAGCACTCTTAAACCACATTAATCCATGCATACTAATTACATATTTCTTTACAAAAAAGGAGATAGAAATTAAAGTTTCCCTTTTGCAGTATTCACAGATAAAATATTTGTTAATCAAATGAGTAGGGGTAATACGATCACAGGAAGAATTTGAAACCTTTAAGTAATCTCCCACTTTCTTGCTTAAGTGCACTTGCGCTATGCAATACGGTAGCTACTAGTGGCAGGTGGTTAATGGTCGCCTGAAATGTGGCTAGTACAACTAAGGAATTGAATTGTCAATTTGATTGGGTTTCGATTAATTAAAAATTAAATTTAAATAGCCACATTTAAGTGTAGCCAGTCACTACCATATTGGGCAGAGCAAATACAGAATATATCCATCCCCTCAGAAAGTTCTGCTGGAGAACATTGCTTGTACTGTGCTGTAGATGGCCAAAATACAATAAATACAAATGAAATTAACAAACAATGACCAGTTCATCAAAATACAAACTTTGACATTACGGCATATAAAGAGGAAGGGTGCTCCCTGCCTTCAAAGAGACAAATGTGTAAACAGTAAAATAGAGGGTCGTCCCTAATGCAGGTATGCACAAAAATTACATGAAAGAGAAGTTGACTATATCTACTAGATCAAGGAAAGCTTCAACATAAGACGTGCTATTAGAACCAATTCATATAGGAGAGAAAAATCTGAACAAGCGACAGCGTGGGAGTTGAGAACCATCAAGCCGAGAAAACAACCATGGGAGAAGGCACAGAAAAGCATCTTGAAAGATCATGATGTCGGGTGGCCAGCTCACTGCTTGGTGAGGTTAGAATGTACAAAGTGAGTGGAGAAGGGGCAAGTGACAGCTGAGTGAGGAAGCATGAAAGCCTGGGAAACCATGTGAGGGATTTCAGAACTGTCCCTGGGGACAGAAGGGATTGGATTCCGTTTCAAGTAGAAAGGTGACATAGACGGATCTGTGTTCTGGAAAGGTCATTCTGGCTGTGGAGAGGAAAATGGACAGGATGGAGATAGATTAGAGATGAGGAGATCCAGGAGGAGGCTCTGGACATAAAGCAGAAGAGAGATGACCAAGCTGCGCAAGGGCAGAGCAGGAGAGGCTGGAAAGGAAGCAAGGGAGGTGGGCGTTGTTTATTCGCAATGGATGAATATTTATTTTTAAAAGTTTTCTTAAAAAAAATACAGCAAGTGTGAGACATGTGATCATTCTGACATCCCAACAACATATGTTACAAGAAAAGGTGTTGCATCGATTTTTATGATGGGCTCTGATGAAAGCTCACAAAAACCACTTCAAAATGCTGAGCACGCAGCCAACCTGAGAAAGCCCACTGCTGGTGCTGAGATCAGGCAGCCAGCGTGGCAATGGAGTTATGGATTCCTGAAGATGAAAGAAGATACCAGCCATGACCGGGGAACAAGACATGGGGCAAAGGCAGCTGTCAGCATTTTGTTTTGGCTGCCCTAGCAAACTAATACATAGATATACTACAAAAATCACAATTTTCAGATGATTTCATACCGCTAATACTTGAATTTGAACATGGACTTGCTGTGGAAACTCATGCTTTAACATTACCCTACATGGTTTCCCCTTTTGCAAAGCAGGTTAGGTTTTAGGCATATGTTGTGAAATTATTATTTTTTGAAGTAAGGTTGCATGAAGATATTATCCCTGGAGTGAGTTCCAGTTTCATCTTCCATCTCCAAGTGGTTCCCTTATCCCCAGTCAAAATCAGTACTTTTTTCCAAACACAATAAACACCAGCTATGCCATGAACTTAACTGCAGCTCTAGCTATGGTTTATTAAATTTGCTTTCCTATGACCAAAATAAAGACATACAGAAAGGAATGAAGACTTAGAGCCCTCATATACACCATTCTCCATCTACTACATTAGTAATTATAACTTTTTCCAGTGTATCCAGACAGAATTTGGGGGTTGGTGTGGGAACAAATATGAAGAAAGTGGGATAATGGTGGAAAGAACATAAAGTTGGATCAGGCTGAATTGTGGATAGGGAACCACTATCCACAGAGATTCCAGGTTTAATGGTGTAGTTTGGGAAGGCTAGAAAGGACTTTGTTCCGTTGATTGGTTGGCTGAAACATGGACTAAAGGTGGCCTATACTAAATGAAGTTGAAATGCCAGAACTACCTTGGTTACCGCACAAATACCACACAAATTTTGTTTATTAACATAAGGTCATCTGAATCAATATTTTTGTCCTTTCTTTTTTAAATTACAGTAAGTCCCTTACATACGAACGAGTTCCGTTCCGAGAGCACGTTCTGAAGTCCAGTTTGTTCATAAGTCCAACAAAGTTAGCCTAGGTACCCGAATGGCTTTATAGTACTGTACTGTAATAGGTTTATAATACTTTTCACACAACTAATACATAAAAAACAAACACAAAAAATAAAGAAAACATTTTTAATCTTACAGAACAGTACCTTGAAAAGTACAGTAGTACAGTACAACAGCTGGCATACAGGGGCTGGCACCGAGTGAACAGGCAAGAAGAGTCACTGACTGGAGGAGGGAGAGGAGGTGGGAGATGGTAGAGCTAAAGGATTGTCAGCAATAGGAGATGGAGGGCAAGCTGCAATTTCACTCACGCCTGATGTTGATGGAACGCACGTTCGCAACTTTGAAAGCTCGCAACTTGAAGGTTCGCATGTAGGGGACTTACTGTACAGAGAATCTGTGATTTCAAAAAGTTCTAAAACCCTAGGCTAGACAAAACCAGGTTATGCAGAGTAGTTTTACAGTGGTCATGAAAGCAAAGACTTATTGGTGCAATTTTCTAAACTCTTTAAAGAAAGTCCCTGCTCCAAACCAACATTAATAGAGGGAAGCCCGTCATCCTCCAGGTCTAAGAAGTGCGCTAATTCATCAGGCAATTATGGCTCTTCTAGGTGCTCCCAGGGGCATTTGGAGTCAGCAAAGTATCAGACAGAAATTATCTTCTATATCCTCCCATGGCAGAGGGCTGCCAGGTCCCTCCTCTTCTCTGAACTCCCCCTCAACTGAGAAGAGCAGGACCTTCCATCTGTGTCTCTATCTTCTGTGCTCAAGTCCATCTGGGCTGCCACAGGGACCACCACCATCCAGGGTCAACCACATGTCAGAGTGGTAATACTGTTGCCGTGGATAGCGGCCCAAACTCCAACACCTCCTGTGAGTTTAAGTCTCCCCCGAGAACATTCTGTACAACATTAGGAGTCCATTCTCTCTTCTCCGTGCCTTCATTGCCCATGGCTCTGCAGTGATGATGGCCTGCTTGGAAACAAAGACCTAAACCCCACTGTATGGGCCCCACACATATCATTCCTCACAGCCCAGACCAAGCCCGTAGATGGATGGATGAGGGAACAAAAGTTCCCAGAGGCTGGAGAGCTGCCAGGGGCCATGTGCGGGAGGTTGGAATCTAGGCCGTGCCTCTGGATTTCATTCTAGAGACAAGGGTAAGGACGGGAGGGTGAGGAGAGTACATTCTGATTCCAGGACATGTGGTTGAGACGGCTCCCTCCCTGCCCAGCCCCAGGGTCCTCTCTCGGGCCTAAGCTGGTTTTCACACCCTTGGTTTCTTCTCAGCCCCAGGCCCTGGGAGGCCTCAATCTGCTTCACCACCCACAATGTGTCCTGAGGGATGTCTCCTTCCAGGCCTGCTCTGCTGTCAGGTGTCAGGTTGGTCCCAATTACTCTGCTGTCTGTTGCCTCTGAAGATGCACCTACAGGCCTTCGCATCGGAAGGTCCTAGAGCTGCAGCCAGCAAGGGACGGGATGGGAGAGTCACAGACGTAGGACTCTGAGAGCTCATGGTTTTCACGGTTGCAGGCCAGGTGTCATGGAAGGCCATGGGGCATACCCTAAAACTCTGCTGCTTTGTTCTTCTTCCTAGAAGGGGTGTACCAGCCCTCCTTGTGCCCTGCCAGGGAGGACCAGACCGGTACCGCATGGTGAGGCCCAGGGATGGGGGTCCAGGAGCGCACAGAGCAGGAAGTGCAGCGAACAGGAAACTCTGGTGGCAGAAAGTCGAATCCAGGGTGAGATGTTGCCAGACAACTTAGCTCGGCAGAGACTCAAGCTCATGGGGAAAATTCAGAGACTTGTTTACTGGAGAAGAAGTACCAGGAGGGTCTTGGTCACAAAGAATAAAGGAAAAGCTCTGTTTGCAGACATTCTCTCATTCACGCATTCATTCAGCAAACATTTCTGAGTGCTCCCCTATGCGAGGGTGGGTCTGAGGACCCAGAGAGCAATTGGATTTAGTCCTTGCCTTCCAGGGGTCTCATTCCCATAAAGAAGAAACCTGATTGGAAAACAAAGGTGTAAAGTCAAAAGCCCCCCATACTTATCCCATCCCTCAATGTAAAAATGTTGGCACACATTTATTCAGAAATTGTTCTGGGGTTATACAAAAAAAACCAGAACAGAAAACACTAGAAACACACTTGGCAGGCCGCACAGCCCCACGTCTGGAGGAACGTGCACAGCGGCGTTTCCAGGTGACCAGTGCTGGGTCGGGGAGAGCTGGTGAGCCCTGAGGGTGCGGCGGAAGCAGGGGGAGACACTGCGGGGAGACACGTGCTCCGAGCAGGTGGCGGGACGCTGCTGCAGGGCTGGGTCGCCGAGCCCACCCGTCAGGTTCCCTCTGGGCCCCCCGGGGTCTGGACAGTGCCCTGCACCAGCGAGGCTCGGCCTGCAGAGGACGCGACAGCGCATTGGAGCCCCGAGGGATATCGCTCACACACTGTTCTGAGTCCCAGGGCTGCCTCGGGGGAAGGCAGCGTCGGAGGTGATGCTCGTTGCAGAGCCCTGGGAAACGGACACAGACAAGGAGCGGAGGGTCCAGGTCTCACGGTGAGCCGGGCGGAGGTGGACAGGAGCGTCTCCTCCAGGCACGGACAGGGCTTTACACTGCATCCCACGCCTGCCATATGCTTCGCTGGGGCCTCCTGCAGAGGGAGACGGGAGAAAGCAGCCCCCGCAGAGCCTCACGGAGCCCACGTCAGCCTGGGACAGCTCCTGGGACAGCTTGGCCGTCCTTCCCAAGCACAGGGAATAGAAACCAGCTGGGACCAATGAGGGGCAGCGGCCTGGGGAACCAGCTCGGCCTCTGGATTCGATCCCGGTTTTCTCAGCACCTCTCAGCTGGATGGTCTGAGTCCTAACCCCTCTACCTGCAGCTTCCTCTTCAATAAAATGGAGATCATAAGACCTTTCTCCTGGGTTTTTGGGAGAATAAAGTGAGGGCATGTATATAAAATGCTCAGCCCAGGGCTGCCATCTAATAAAAACGATGACAGTGACGTTCATGAGAATGGTGCACGGGGCATTGCTTTAAGCACTTTGTGTGTCACCTTATTCATTCCTCCTAACAGTTCTAGGAGATAGATATTATTATGATCCCCATATTTGGAAACGAAAGTACAGAGAGGATAAGTATAACCTCTTTGTTGCCCGAAGTCACAAAACGAGAAGGGAGGTGAAGCTGGTGGAGCTGGAAGGGAGGTGAACCCAGGCCATCTGACCCCACTCCCTATGGCCTCAATCACTGGTGTGCACAGCTCCGTAAGTAGCAGAAGTGGTGATGGTCTTATCGTTTTGCCAACCTTGTAAGTTTACTGTGAGAACTAGAAATAAAACATAGAACGTTCCTAGAAAAGTCTGTGGGTATCCAAAACCTAGTAATGAATAATTAGCACTACTATCACAATTATTATCATTCTAACTAAGGCCAGTGGAAAGTGTGTATCTTGGCCCCCTTATAAAGTTCCTGTATGTTATCTATTGCTGCAATAATGCTATATAGCAAGTCCAGTAAGTCCCCTACATATGAACCTTCAAGTTTCAAACTTTCAAAGATGCGAACGTGCATTCGCATATCCAATCATGTAAGTTAGTTCACGTATCTGGCGTCCATTGTCACATGTGTGCATCCTCTACACGCCGTTGTGCTTTTGTGTAGTTTACTGTACAGTACTATATAGGGTACAGTAGTACGTTATCTTTATTTCAAGCCCAGGATGTCCAGAAGTAAGCGTAAAAGCAGTGGTGATGCAGCTGGTACTGTACTGTACTTTTCAAGGTACTGCACTGTAAGATTAAAAATGTATTCTTTATTTTTTCTGTTTGTTTTTTATGTATTATTTGTGTGAAAAGTATTATAAACCTATTGGAGTACAGTACCGTATTACAGTACAGTAGCCGATTGTGTTAGTTGTGTACCTAGGCTAACTTTGTTGGACTTATGAACAAACTGGTCTTATGAACGCACTCTGGGGACGGAACTCATTCGTATGTAGGGGACTTACTGTACCCACAAAACTGCAGTGGCATGCAGCAACAAATTCAGTGCACAGTCTGTGGGGTTTGGGAGCATGAGCTATGCTCAGTTATGTAACCTGGCCTCACTCACATGGCCTTGGTTAGAATCTCCAAGGAAACTGTGTTCTGCTCTGCTTATCTTTCAGCCCAAAGCAGACTAGCCCAGGCACGTTCCTGTGGTGATGACAGGAGGGCAAGAGCAGTAAACCCACCTGAGTGAGGGCTTTTGAAGCTTCAGTCTGCATCCCATTTGCTAAACCCTAGGGGTCAAAGCAAATCACATGGCCAAGCCAAAAGCCAGGTGGGAGGGCCCTCCACAGTTACAGGGAAAAGTTTGTGGATGAGGAAGGGTAAAAAAAATCTATTACAGTGCTCACTTCGGCAGCACATATACTAAAATTGGAATGATACAGAGAAGATTAGCACGGCCCCTGTGCAAGGATGACACGCAAATTTGTGAAGTGTTCCATATTTTTGTTAATATACAGAAATCTGTTGCATTTCTATTCACTAACAGTGAACTCTCAGAAAGAAAAATTAAGAAAACAATCCCACTTACAATTGCATCAAGAAGAATAAAATACCTAGGAATAAAGCTAACCAAGACAATAAGAGACCTGTACTCTGAAAACTATCAGACACTGATGAAAGAAACTGAAGATGACACAAACAAATAGAAAGATACAGCATGCTCATGAATTGGGAAAATTAATATTGTTAAAATGACCATACTACACAAGGCAATTACAGATTCAGTGCAATCAAAATACCAATGGCATTTTTCACAGAGCTAGAACAAATAATTCTAAAATTTGTAAGAAAACATAGAAGACCCCAAATAGCGAAAATAATCTTGAGAAAGAACAAAGATGGAAGAATGACACGCCTTGATTTCAAACTATACTACAAAGCTATAGTCATCAAAACAGTATAGTACTGGAACAAAAAGACACATAGATTGATGGAACAGAATAGAGAGCCCAGAAATGAATCCACACTTACGTGGTCAGTTAGTCTATGACAAAGAAGGCAAGAATATACCATGGGGAAAAGACAGCCTCTTCAATAAATGGGCAGCAACATGCAAAAGAATCAAACTGGACTACTTTCTCACATCATATATAAAAATAAATTCAAATGGATTAAAAACTCAGTTGTAAGAACTGAAATCATAAAACTCCTAGAAGAAAATATAGGCAGTATATGGTCTTAGCAATTTTTTTCTTTTTTTCTTTTTTTTTTTTGGATCTGTCTGCTCAGGAAAGGGAAACAAAAGCAAAAGTAAACAAATGGGACTACATTAAACTAAAAAGGAAATGATCAACAAAATGAAAAGGCAGTCTACTGAATGGGAGAAGATATTTGCAAACAATATATCTGATAAGGGGTTAATATCCAAAATATACAAAGAACCCATACAACTCAACCTTGACAAAGCAAACAACCCAATTAAAAATGGACAGAGAACCTGAATAGACATTGTGACAAAGAAGACATACAGATGACCAATAATCATCAGGGAAATGCAAATGAAAAACCACATGAGCTATCACCTCACACCTGTCAGAATAGCTATTATCAGAAAGACAATAAATAACAAGTGTTGGTGAGGATATGGAGAAAAGGGAACCCTCATTCATTGTTGGTGGGAATGTAAATTGGTGCAGCCATTATGGAAAACAGTATGGAGGGTCCTCAAAAAATTAAAAACAGAACTATCATATGATCCAGGAATTCCACTTTGGGGTATTTTTCTGAAGAAAATGAAAACACTAATTTGAAAAGATTCATGCACCCCTATGTTCATTGCAGCATTATTTACAATAGCCAAGATATGGAAGCAACCTGTGTCCACTGATTGATGAATGGACAAAGATATGATATATATATTCCATATACACAATGGAATATCACTCAGCCATAAAAAGGAATTAAATCTTGCCATTTGTAGCAATATGGATGGGCCCAGAGGGTATTATGCTAAGTGAAATAAATCCCACAGAGAAACACAAGTACCATATGATTTCACTTACATGTGGAATCTAAAAAAAAAGAACAAATAACAAAACAGAAACAGAGTCATAGATACAAAGAACAAATCAGAGGTTGCCAGAGGGGAGGGGAGTGGGGGGATGAGTGAAATAGGTGAGGGAGATTAAGAGGTGCAAACTTCAATTTGCAAAACAAATGAGTCACGGGTATGAAATGTGCAGCATGGGAAATATAGTGAATAATATTGTAATAACTTTGTGTGGGTATGTATGGTAACTAGACTTATCATGGTGATCATTTTGTAATGTATAGAAACATCACATCACTACGCTGTGCACCAGGAACTAACATAGTGTTGTTGGCCAATTGTTCTTTGCTTAAAAAAAAAATCCGTCACAGTTGCAAAACAAGTAGCTTCCCTCTGAGTTGCCACCAGTGTAATTACCTCCTGCCCAGGGTGAACCTACCACTTTTTTGTTGTGGTTCCTGAACTCCCTGTGCTCGGTCAGCACCATTAATCCCTCTGAAGTCAGCTTGTTTAATCATTATTTGCCAGACACCATGGGAGGCACTGAGAACATACCTGTCAACAAGACAAACAAGGTTCCCGCTCTAATGGAGCTAATGTTCCAGCAGAGGAGACATGCAAAAAAAATACCTAACATAATTTCAGATAATGAAAAATTCTATGAAAAAGTTAACCAGAGGGCTTCCCTGGTGGCGCAGTGGTTGAGAATCTGCCTGCCAATGCAGGGGACACGGGTTCAAGCCCTGGTCTGGGAAGATCCCACATGCCACGAAGCAACTGGGCCCGTGAGCCACAATTACTGAGCCTGCGCGTCTGGAGCCTGTGCTCCACAACAAGAGAGGCCGCGATGGTGAGAGGCCCGTGCACCGCGATGAAGAGTGGTCCCCACTTGCCGCAACTAGAGAAAGCCCTCGCACAGAAATGAAGACTCAACACAGTCATAAATAAATAAATAAATAAATAAAAGAACGTGAATTTCTAAAAAAAAAAAAAAGTTAACCAGAATTACTCGATAGAGAGAGGCTGAGAGTGGTCTTAGAGGACAGTGACCTTTGAGATTTACATCTGTATCCTCAGCCCTAAGCCCAACTGGCTAACATGGAATTAGGTTTCAATATATGTGGAAAGGAGCATGAACGGATGGATGAACAGATGGATGGATGGACGGACGGACGGACGGACAGACGTACAGACAGACGGGTGGGTGGGTGGATGGATGGATGGATGGATGGATGGATGGATGGATGGATGGATAAATGGATGGATGGACGGACAGACGGACGGATGGACGGATGGGTGGGTGGATGGATGGATGGATGGACGGACGGGTGGGTGGGTGGGTGGTGGATGGATGGATGGATGGATAAATGGATGGATGGACGGACAGATGGGTGGATGGATGGATGGATGGAAGGATGGACCGACAGACACTGGGACCTACCTGGCACTTCCTGCCATTGCCTCTACTCTCTCTGGCCCACTGGGGCCAAGAAAGATCATAGAGAGAAGACCCAGTTCCCTCTCCATGTCTGGACAGCCAGCCCTGAGACCTCAATTAAGTGTCTTCTCCACAAACCCAGTGGCTGGGGCATCTCAGCTCTCCGTGGTTAGCAAAGGGATTGCCTTCCTTCTGAACTCCCTGCTCAGTGTTGGAAAAACGTCCTCAGAGCTGATGCTGCCCACTGTCCTTTTGGAGAAATTCAGACCCACTCCTTTTGAGTATGTTTAGGTTGTAGGGGGCGGGAGTGAAAAGGATGTGAAGAAACATGGGACGTTGCCAGCTCTGGTCCCGCCCCGCCCAGATTTCCCTGAGCAAGAGCCACAGGTTCACTGTCCCAATATTTTGGCTTCTCACCAAAATGTACCGAATAACTAGGCGCTTCATGTGTATTTACTCTTCACAATAACTCACTGAAACTGGTTACATTGCCTCACTCTACTGAAAAGATGGTGATTTTCTTAAGGTCACCAGTATAGAATGGCAGGGCCACCACGCAGAGGCAGTTTTTCTGAAGCAACATGGTGGAGTGGAACTCAAACAGTCCTTCCTAGTCCAATAGACATGGATTTAAATCCACATTCAACCACTTCTTAGCCCTGTAACTGGGGCACACTGCGGTAGAGTTGAGTGTAACCGTGGCAATTCAAATCCTAGAAACTCGCAGATTCAATCAAGTCAAAAGTGTTTTACAAACATGTTCTAGCAGAGGGCATCTGCTGGAAGCTCATGTTGGGGGCTTACATTTTTCTTTTTTAAAATACTTACTGAAGTGACTGACAAAGTATATTTAAAATCTGAACGAAGTAATAAAAATCAGCAGTCTTCCCAATTGTGTATGCCTATAAGCAAAAAATCATCCTAAATGACACCTCTCCTTCACAGACCCGGTGGCCCATCGAACAAAGTCTCCAGATACGCATTCTGCTCGGGATGAGGGGCCTGGTGCTCCCCGGGGATCCTCTTCACCCCAGCCTCTCTCAGATTGTAGGTGCTGAAATTCGAGGCGGACGAAAAGCTGGAGGAAGCAGGCGGAAGGAAGGGTCTTTGAGCCGTTCTCTGGGGCAATCTGTACCATGGAAAGTTATTTTTAATTTGTTCCATATGAATCGTGAAAAAAACATGAAACATTCAGGGGGTTTATCATAATTCTCTATGAGATAAATACTGTGCTCTGCAATAAAAAAATGGAAAATATGTATTTAGTCCAAAAACTCCATTTAAAAAAAAAGTTAACATAAGGAAATAATTTCCTAAAGAGCCTTTCAGTCTGAGACCAAAGACGGACTCAACCATCTTAAGGATACAGATCAGATTTATCACTCCAGTTATGTCCCTCGACTAGGACAAACTTAAGCCGTGAGTTTTCCAAGCAGCAAGATTAAATTCTGAAGAACCCAAGCATGTGCTCCACCGTGCTGTGCATCTAAAGCCTTGCTCAATCCATGTCCTGCAGTCCCACATACCCTGCTTCAAAATTACTAGCTGTGGAACCCTGGACAAGTCACTGAGTATCTCTGAACTTCAGTTTTCCTATTACCATAATAACTACCCTCCATGGTAGGTAAGAAGATAAAACGATATAACAGAGCTTTGTTTGGTGAACCATCTAACTTATTTAGAGATGTTAGCTACTATTGCTTTTGTGGACTGAAAAGCAGACACAAAATATTTCCAGGACCTATCGGGAGCTCAGCAATATGCTAGACACTAAGAAAACAAACACAAGAAAAGCAGAAGATGTGGTCCCTGAGTCCAAGGAGCTTGTAAGCAAGTTTTCAGACATAAAGAGGAAACAAAGAGAGACTCATGTAAGATAACAAATAAGCAAGTTAGTATTTTTATGAAACGAAAATTAGTATCTTAAGATACAAATGACTAGAAGATTCTGGTGAGAGTTAGGCACATGTGTGTGGCTACAGGAAAACACAGCGGGAGGGAAGGCAGATGCCCAATGAGAGGTGAGCAAGATGGAGAAGACATATCTTAGACGTCAATTTGGCCAAGACAACGAGATCTAATTTTCCCTCTGGTCCTGGTCATCCTCCAGTCAACGCACACCTCCCAGATGTGGCCGTGGCCCAGCCAGGCTAAGTCAGAGGAAGACTTGGAGAAAGCCTGGTCTCCAGGCTGGCCATGGTAGAGTCACCCCTCTGGACACAGGCTCCCCATCTGCAAAACAGGACATCAGTGGCCCCACCCCCCCAAAGGGAGGGGCTTTGAGAGAGGTCATGCAGACTGTGGAAAGGGGACTAAGGACCACCTGGCCCGACAGGGGAGAAACAGACCAACTGGGAGGGAAAGGAGATGAGGAGGAAAATGCACTGAGTTCCTGCTCGGTGCCGGGTACCCTGTTACGTGCCTTGTTGCACATTTTCCCACTTAATTCTCTCAACTGGAGTTGAAATTAATATTCTCATTTTACAAAGAAGGAAATGGAACCTCATAGCAGTTGAGAGACTAGCCCCAGATCCCGTTCAAAGGAGAGATTTGAACCCAAGTCCTTCAGACACCGAAGCCCACACTCTTTATGGCTCCCAGAGGAGGTGGAAAGCCCTGGGCTGGGCAGACGTGGCAGGGAGGCCTCCACTCTGCCTTTTCCTCTTGGTTGAGAGAAGAGAGGCACTCCTTTGGGGGCGCGGAAGGAGGAACCAGAGGACTGCAGCTTAAGAGAGGCTCACGGCTCCCCCATGACAGAGGGGAGCATCCCAGGGGCCCAGCCCGGGTGGCCCCAGCTGGGGATACACTCAGTCCAGGGATGAAGATGGGGCACCTGACGACGTGCTCCCTGGAGGGCATGCGTGGCCCTGCCCTGGGGTCCAGGACCAGTGTAACCGAGGGGCTGGTCTCAGGGACCACCAAGGGGAAGCAGCACCGGGACACTGGGCCCAAAATTCGGGGAGGACTTTACTTCTGAGGGTGCTCAGCCAGATCAGAAGTGGGAAGAAAACTGAAGTTACAGGCAAAAAATGCAGGAACCAGCATGCACAGGCAGCCTGCATGTAACAGGTGGGCAAGGGTACAACAAGCCACAGGAGAAGCAAGGCCCACCTCCTTGCAAGAGCAAAGCTAAGTAGTTTCAAACAGTATTTTCACACTGGCACAAATTTGGAAAAAGGGAATAGAATTCAATAATCTACGAATTTTTAAAATAAAACATGATTTCAAAGAAATTTCACACATGAGGCAACCTCTGGAGCTGCCCCCGAAAAATCTCCCAGCCATTAGGCTGTGTGATGGGAATTTTCTGAAATAAAATCAGAGGAGACAAAGAGGAGGCAACACAAAGGGAAGGCAGCCAGGCCAGTCCTCAGGGGAGGCCGGGCTGGAGGCTGGAGTTAGATACCCAGTGGATGAGGAAGGGGGGCCAGGAAGACAAACAGGTGAACAAAGGACTGGCCTCTCACGGCCCATTTACACAAATTTAGAAGAGTGTCACCCAGGCAAGAGACATCTCCCATGCATCCAAGGATTTAATGTGAAAGAACTTGTCAAACTGCAGGTGTGTGTAAACTGCAAAGGGCTCCAGGACAGAAGGAATTAGCATCTTAATTATGCAGCACTAACCTGGGTGACCTTGCCTGTGTCTTGACTGGTCCTCTCTTCCCTAACCACACCTCCCTCCTCTGTAGCTCCTCCCACCTTCCAAGCTGATGCCCCACCCACAAAGATCTGCCCCTCTGCTCTCCTGGTCCACCAGTGGCAGATGTGAGCTTTGCAATAGTTGCTCCCTTTGGCCACTGTTTCTTAGACCCACAGTCCAGACACATGGTTCTGGCTGAATCACGTCTGCTGCTCTGGCGACTCTGGGAGAGACGGGTCCACAGCCTAATGGGACTGGGAGAGAAGGGAGTCCAGAAACATGCACAAGGGTACCTGCTGTGGGTTGAATTGTATCCCCCCAAAATTCATATGTTGAAGCCCTAATCCTCAGATCCTCCAAATGTGACCTTATTTGAAAATAGAGTGGTAGTTGTTAAGGTGAGGTCACATTGGAATAGGGTGGGTCCCACATCCAACGTGACTTGTGTCCTTATAAAAAGGGAAAATGTGGCGACAGACACACCCACGGGGAGAACACCAGGTGAAGATGAAAACAGATTGGGATGATGCTTCTCCAAGCCAAGGATGCCAAAGATTGCCAGCCAACCAGCAGAAACTAGGAGCGAGCACGGAACAGATTCTCCATCACAGAGGGAACCAAGCCTGGCAATGCTTTAATCTTGGAGTCTGGGCCTCCAGAACTGTGAGGCAATAAATTTCTGTTGTTTAAGCCACTTAGTTTGTGGTACAGTCGGCCCTCCAGATCCGTAGGTTCTGAATCCTTGGATTCAACCAACCCCATATCAAAAATACTTGGGAAAAAAAAAAATCTAGAAAGTTCCAGAAAGCAAAACTTGAATTTGCCAGGCACTGGCAACCATTTACATAGCATTTATATTATACTAGGTATCATAAGTAATCTAGAGATGATTTAAAGTATACGGGAAGATGTGCATAGGTTATATGCAAATACCACACCATTTTATATAAGGACCTGAGCATCTGTGGATTTTGGTATCAGGGGGATCCTGGAACCAATGCCCCACAGATACCGAGGGACCATTGTTCTTTTTAACAGCATCCCTAGCAAACTACTAAATGCCCAACCTCTCACACCAGGGTCAAAAAGGGCTTAAGAAAGTAGTATGGCTTGAGCCAGGTCTTAAAGAATGAAAAAGAGGATTCCAGGTAGAGTAGGGGCATGAAGGTTGTTCTGGGCAGGGGAAAGAAGACAAGATACAGCATGAAGATGTTCCCAATGAGCCACTGCTTGCTTTCCTGAGTGTCTAACTCCTGGAGAAAGAGGGGGCTGACAGTCTCAGTGGCACACAGCAGGACCCAGAGGAAGGGCCTTGGAGATGTAGAACAAATCTCTGGTTTTACGAACAGGGAACTTGAGGGTAAGGGAGGGGAAAGAAGCCACCCAGAGTCACATGGGGACAGGGCCCAGCCAGAAGTAGAACCTGGGACTCCAGACACCACTTGGTACCTTCTGTTTACAACATAATTGATGCAAATGGGCTATGATTAAACACAGACTTCTCTTTAAATCAAGGCTCATTAAAAGAAAAAAAATTATCCATGGGTTTTTTTGCAGCAACATGGATGAACCTAGAGATTGTCATACTGAGTGAAGTCAGACAGAGAAAGACAAATATCATATGATATCACTTATATGTGGAATCTAAAAAAAGGGTACAAATGAACTTATTTACAAAACAAAAGTAGAGTCACAGTTGTAGAAAACAAAACTTATGGTTACCAGGGGGTAAGGGAGGGGAGGGATAAATTGGGAGATTGGGAGTGACATATACACACTACTATATATAAAATAGATAACTAATAAGGACCTACTGTATACCACAGGGAACTCTACTCAATACTCTGTAATGACCTATATGGGAATGACCACTCTTTAAAAAGAGTGGATATATGTATGTGTATAACTGATTCACTTTGCTGTACAGCAGAAACTAATACAACATTGTAAATCAACTATACTCCAATAAAAATTTTTTAAAAAGAAGAAAGAAAAAAAGTATCCATGGCTTTTGTTGGTATCACACAAAATATTTTGTTTTCCAGTGTAATCAGTATAACATAAACTTGGCTCATAGCGAGATTCACACAGGAGAAGCTGCAGGCCTGGCACAGCCTGGGATGCTGTCACCTGCGAAAAGGGAGCTGTTTCTATCAGGGGTTCTCACCAGAAAAGGGGGTTTCGCCTTCCTAAGGGCGTCCTGCCCTGGACCAGAGAGGGAAACAGCGTCCGGTACTTCCCAACCACAGCCCTAATCACTTTAACACGTTTGTTTTTCTGCTCAGATTAAGGCCGTCGGGGACTCACTCTTCTTCTAGCCAGATTTAGGGAGAAATTTTGCTGTAAAAGTCATGGGGTGGTTGCACGGGGAAGGTTCCAAATCCTGTGTGGGTTCACTGGGCTCCTCCACCCGGAGGCCATGAGTCCCGGGCCAGGCGGACGGGGTCCATCCAGGAGGCTCCTCTCCTCCAGACACCAATAGGAAGAACTCAGAATTCGCGGTGGCAGCCTCAGCCCGGCTTCTCCTCTCCCAGGCTGTGTGACACAGGACAAGCCCAACCTCATGAGACGCAGCTTAGCGACCTCACTTGTACGAAGGCAGAGTGCTGGCCAGGTGACCTTGACGTTCCTCCCCTCCCCATTTGTAAAAGT